>NC_090320.1:257143366-258558971 GCF_040869045.1 Eurosta solidaginis | reverse complement strand
GAATATTTCGAAAACCTGAACCGAATTGGAAAATATGACTTCATATTTACGTTCTGTGTAATTAAAACCTTTAGCAACCATTAATAGAAATTTTGCGACAAGGGGCCAATTCACGTTCTGTGAAGTGATTAAATTAAAAAAAAAAACTCATACAAAAGTTTGTTCAAATGTATGAAAATTCGTTTTCATTTTATCACTTCACAGAACGTGAATTGGACCCCAGGTGTTTTAATTTCTTTTTGTTGCCCAGTATGTTGCTTTCTTTTGATCTTAAGAGAGGGATATTATTTAAACAAATACTAAAATGCTATTTTCAACAGTTCCGGGATTAAGGACCATTTTCATGGGACTTTCGGGACATAAAAAAGATCGGGATCGTCATCCCTAGTCCTTACTCAGTAAGCTAATTAGTAACGTTTACCTTAAATCAAATTATAGCGTGTAAGGAAAACGTCAAGAACTAAAAAGGAACATAACAGTTTCATTCGCAGACCTGAATTCAAGAGTAAGCTGATAAATAAATAAAATAATGTGGGTGTATATTTCTTCTATTAGAATATATGTATGCGGCCTTAGTATAAACATTATTTAATTACATTAATTTGTAACAAACAAAAATATTCCTACATTAACACACCCAGTATTAAGGAGTCCACTTATCGTTAATAGTCCTCGCTTTAATATCTAAAAATTTCCGAATATTTTTTTTATGTCCTTCTATTTGTATATCCTCTCGGTTTTACAAGTTGCATTGTCAAAGACGACATTAATATCAATATCATTGCCAGCCATTCGAAGTCAACATTGTTCGGGAAAACGTACATACAAACAAGTACAATTACAAGTACATATAGTTTTTCTAGTTTAAAAATATTTACGCAAAACTGTTCTCATACAGTTGGACTGTAAGAAAATATTTAATAATCTATATGACGTCTTTGTTTACCCACCAATTCAACCATACATACCCCACAGTTATTTTTCACTTTTTCTATGACTAAATGCAAGCAAAAAACAGAACAATATTTTCTTGCTTTTTTATGCACTTACGTTTATTTTTGGGCTTGTTTGCAGTTTTTCTTTTGTGACCTTTTGCTTATGTTATTGAATATGACTTGCGATTTTTAGGTTGAATTTGTGTTTTTGTTTCTTCTAGATCCTAGATTATCTATCATTGTGTATTCGGTTTCGAAAGCAGGCTCTACGGTTCTTAGCGTTTCAAAAAGTTGTTTCTTAATATAAGTTTTTACTGCCAATGGAAATCCGTACATTTCCAGAAGCATACATAGAAATGAATAGACATTTGGAAATCGCTATATTGAGTAGCCAGAAGCAGAAATGAGTGGAACTTCGAGGAAATTTTTACAGCGACACATGTTGTCTGGGCTACATAATAGTACTTAAAAATAATGGGATCAAGATGGCGACACCGGCAACGAGATGAATCTAGAAGATGGAGAAGACTAGATTTGCACATCCGAAGGACCCCTTCCATTTACAACAGAAGTGTAATGATTTGCATCAAAAAGCCTAAAAAAGTCCATTGAACAGTCAAGGAATAAACTGCTTCCTGGTATGTGTGGAAACAATAGCTACAGCTGATGGGCAATGGTGAAGGGAACCGGAAATTGCCTAAAGCATATGGTCAATAAAGCATGGTTGTTGCCACCAGATGACTTTCTGTATGGCTCCCAGCACGGTCACCGCTTACAAAAATGTATTCTTGGCGCGATAGTCTCCGAGAACATTTTGGGCTAAACGTCCCTTCCAATTTGCGTAGTGCTCCTTTGAATTTTTCCTTAAATCTAGGTCCCAGATGTTTTTGACGACTCCGAATGGCATCTGCTGGACAGATAAATATTAACTGAATAGCTTTTCATGGCAGACATATATCCGAGTGTTTGACAAATTACTACAGAGGGACGACCCCCTTAGAAAACCTATTTTTTTAATTGAAAAAAAACTTGTTTATAAATTGTTGATGTTGATTTACTACCACAGCACGGCCGCCGCCATCGCTTTAGTCTTGAAAAATTGAAATAGGGCGCAGTCTCGGAAGCCAAGCGAGTTGTAATCCTTAGAACCTTATACATAAGAAACACTCTCAACAGAGAGCGTAGAATTAGCAAATCACATTCCGACTTTTGTACCGCCTACCGCACTATCTAACGGAATACATATCGAAACTTAACCTAAAATTAAATTTCCATTCTCCAAACACCTGATGATACATTCCTAAGCGAATATGCACCAAAGCTTGGTGCAGTCGTTACAGCCCGAAATGTAGAAGAGGCGTATCTAGCGATATCAAGCTTATAACAACAAAAAAAAGAAACACAGAGCATATACTCTTCCAAAACTGCTCCAGAAAAATTTTCCTACCCGTCACAAGAAAAAATGAGCATTTATTTTTTTGTGGATAAACATATGTTTCTCAAAATTTTGGAAATATTTATGTAGTTTGGATCAACATTGAAAGTGAATTCATCCACTTTTATTGGCAGGTAACTTAGAAGTCCCACCCGTGACTCTAAGAAAGTGATTATATTTCGATTAAATTACACATCTAAGCTTAAGGAGCTGTTGTCATTGAGCAAAGAGTGAGTGCATTTGCGCCTTGGCAACCATGCCACTATTGTCAGCCATAATTTTGAAACAGTAAAATACTACATTTGTTTGGGAACCAGCATTAAATCAAACAACAACATCAGTCGGAAATCAAGCAAAGAATCACTCTTGTCAACAAATACTACTTTGGACTGGGTAGGCTATTGAAAAGTAAAGTCTTCCCTCCGCAAACTAAAATCATGCTCTACAAGTCATCTATCGTACCCGTCCTGCTATATGGTGCAGAAGCATGAACTATGACAACATTAGATGAAGCGGCTCTGGGAGTGTTGGAGAGAAAAGTTCTGCAAAAGATTAACGGATTTCTACGCGTTAGCGACGGCTATAAACGAAGGATATTTAATACTGAGTTCTACGAGCTTTACGCAGACACAAACATAGTTTAGCGAATTAAAATGCAGCGGCCATGCTGGCTAGGCCATATTATGCGAATGGAAGGTGATGCTTCGGCTAAGAAAGTGTTTTTATCGAAGCTCGCCTACGAAAGCGACGAACAGGCGACTGCCAGTCCTTGTTGGACGGCAATAATCTTTTGAACGATTAGGTTAGGTTAGTAAGTTTTAAGTAAGTAAAATTTTAGTGATAATATTTAAAAAAATCTTTTATCACCAATAAGGATAAATTATTTAGATTTCTAGTCAAAATGTTCCAGCTGTCACTATTTCATGCCTCATTAGATTTATTGTAAATTTTAAATTACTTTTTTTTCTGTGCGAAAAGTCTGCAGCCATAAACAAATGAGCCAAGATCCCGCATTCCGGAATTGTTGTATTTGCAATCGAATTTAAAAAAAAAAGTTTGATGATGCAGCGCTTTTGAAAATTTTTGATTTATTATATTTCTCTCATATTTCGCTACCAGTGTTTGGGGTATTTAAAACTGTTACCTGAGTAAACGACTACGGCGGAGTAAAAATAAAATTTTCGTAGAATATTTTTTCTTCCTTTTTGAAAGCGGGCAAACAACCAACATCAAATTGATTTGGTGGCTTAAAATCCCTTCGATTGTGTTTTTTTCCATGTAATTAAAAAAAAGTTATCTGCCTTATCAGATGCAAATGGAGTCGGCCCAAAACCTGTAAGATGACCACATTCTGGAAGAAAAGTAGGCTCTATCTCCCCGGATATTTATCGAAAAAAAAATTTATTATTATTTTCGGTTTATCATACATATTTCATGCTCTTTTAATAACAGAAGGTTTCAAGACCGGGCCAGATTCCTGCAGTAATGATAATGGAGACCTGGTAACTGACGTACAGAGTGTGGGGGAAGACGAACCCGATGCCTCGATTGCCGATGATGAAAAACACGCTTCCGCATCCAACTTTGGCGTGTCAAGTAATGATGGGATACCCACTGGGCTGCTCAAACATGGAGGCGAAGAGTTGGTATAAGATAAAGAAAAATAAAGAGGGTCTTGCGTAAATGTGGAAAAGACGAAGTAATTGCTGTCATCGTGGCCTTTGCAGCCACGTCACGGATATAAATTCGAGACTGTGAAGGATTTCTTGGACAGTTGGAGGAAGCTTTGACCTCGCTTGGTGCTCCCAATTGGTGACTGTTATCGCAAAACAGGGTTAGCTGACCTCACTGACTCAACGTACTTCATTTTTATATAAAACTACAAGAAGTACTGTATGTTGAATTTTGGCAGGATATACAGATCGCGCCCGGACACATTTTATGCTTACATTTTACTGCATCTTTTCTTATGCGATACGAAAAAGTACAAAAACTGTCAGTAAAATGTGAACAAACATATCTTAAGCCACGAACAATGAATTCACGTCATCTTATCCAATCGTCACTTGTAAACAATCACTTTTTCATACGTCTGCAATGAAAACTTTAACCAAAATATATTATGTAGTAATACTATTTAGTTTTCAACTCGACTCAAATAAACCTTTAAGATACATAAAAAATAGAGTAGGAGGTAAGAGCGGAGCAAAATATTTCCGATTGGAATAAAGTCTGAATACTGCGTCAGCAATAAAACATGTTGTCAAAAGCGTGACGTCACGCCGAGAAAATTTATTTCGCAGCCAACTATGATTCTCATTTTTTAATGCGGGATCTATTTATTGGTTCATGGTCGGCAGCTCCGACGGCAGTATTTTTGGTGCATAAGGTGTTTTTTCACTAAGATCACAAAAAAAAAAAAACCAATGCCTACATGCATAGCATTGCGTCACTGTTAGATAATTAATTGGAATGATTAGTTAATTATCTAATATTTTGAATAACATTTTATGGATACGAACTGTGTCCTATAGGCTTTATATTTTAACTTTTTTTAGCAAGGGCTATAGCATTTTCAATACAAAGCAAAACACCCTCTTAAAAGCAATTAGTTATCAATAAAATACGTAATTGCTGTGGTGTCCTATCGATTACGTAAATGTGAAAGTCTGTATGGAGCCGGGGCGTCACGCCTACAACACACCACCGAATAACGTGAAAATTTACTCAGTTCTATATTTTGCCATTAGAACGGTAATAGGCATAGTTTTTTTTCATAAAAAATGACGGGAAGTGGGCCAGGGTCAACTTATCCCAAATAAAATAGTGTACGGTGCGATGTGCTAGCAAATCGGTAAGTGGGTACTTGCGTGACTAGCTCATTATTTGAGAAACTTTTATTTCCGGAAAGTGAAACAGGGACCGACCTATTCTAAAAAATCTGATTTTTGGTGCGAATCTCTTCAAATTCGGTAAAGTTCTTTGACAAAGATAATATTTGATAAACTTTTCATTGCGGAAAGTGGACCAGGGGCCAACTTATCTTAATATATGTATATATTTCTTCTGTTCGTACATATGTTTGTGTCTGAACTCCTCCTAATTGCTGTATCGATTTTTATGAGATTTTGTGTGAGTACTTGAACACCCATTTGAGGATGCTGTGCCATTTGATCTGTTCTCTTCCTTATCTTTCCGGGAAGATCACCATAGCCCACGCTTGAAAAAATAATTATTTATGGTGTGATTTGCTACAAATATGGTACAGGCTTACCTCATGGACCAGCTTATTATTTGGGAAACTTTTATTTCCGGAAATTGGACCAGAGACCGGCCTAATCGAAATACTCTTACTAATGGATCGATTTGCCAAAACTTTAGTATAGGGGTTCTTTTTCGACAAGCTTAATATCTGTGGTCTTTTCTTTCTAGCAAAAGAGACAAGATACGAGCAATTTGTTTAAAATTTATTATTAGACAGCCTTTCGAATAGGATAATCTTATATATGAAAACTAATGCAAAATCAGTTGGTAACTTTATAACTGAAGATCGCAGATGGTTTGTAAGTGGATTTCACTTCCATATGTTAATCTGTTTCTTAGATATAAACCTAAATATGGAGCAGGGTTTAATTTTGTTCCCACAATATGGCTAACAAATTGGATGTGTTATTGAGAGTTTTAACAGCGGTGGTGGTTGAGAAGACGAAGGTGACAGAAAAGGGATTAATACGAAAATATTTAGGTAGAAAAAGAGAAAAAGAAAAATAAGAGATAGTGGAATGGAGGGGGTGGAGGAAAAAGGGGAAGAGAAAGATAATAGAGAGAGGGTGAGGGAGAGGAAATAAATTGGGAGTGGGATAGTAGGAAAAGGCAATAAGAATGGAGCACGTGCGTGGGGAAAATAAAAAAGGAGAGAGAAGAGAGGAGGCAATAAAAGGAGAGATACAAAAATATAGGGAGGTTGGATAAAGAAGGTGGAAATGGAGGAGAGGAAGAATGAAAAGTTACGAAGGAAAGATCAGGATTAAATACGGAGAGAGAAGGGAAAGGCAAAATGATATAAATATTTGTATATCTTTCATGAAGATGAAATGATATACTAACTTCGCCATAAATCTCAAAATTGTAAGTTCTTAAAGGAAAATAGATAGACACGCCAATAAGAATCCCGAAATGATCAGGATGAAGAGATGAGTTGATTTAGTCTTGTCCGCCTGTCCGTCTGTCTGCTAGATATCTTGATAAAATTTTGTGAGCGGGTATATTCAGGTGTCCGATTAGACATTTGCCGGAACCGGCCGTATCGGACCACTATAGCATATATCCCCAACAACCGATTGTTCAGCTAAGAAGATTTTCGGAATTACAGCCCCACTTTAACAGGTAGAGGCTTCAAATTTCACCGAATGCTTACGTATAAAGCATTTAGTGTGGTCTGAAAAAATTTTTTAGATCGGTGGTATATATAACATATATCTCATACAACCGATTGGTCAGATAAGAAACTTTTCGTAATTTCTACCACATTTTAACAGCTAGAAGCTTAAAATTTCACCAAATGCTTACGTATATAGCATGTATTGTTGTCTGAAAAAATCATAGAGATCAGTGGTATATATATTATATACTTCATATAAACTGTCACTTTTGCCCTTTTTTACGGCTAGAAGCTTCAAAATTCATCAAATTTCATCAAATAGTTACGTTTACGTCATATACTGTTGAGATACGAACTATTTCATGCAGACCACAATATCGTGAAACTCTGCATCCTCACCCAGAGTACCTACCTATTTTACTTCCTTTATATTACGCCGGTTGAATGTTTGTCGGCTTTTCATACAAATTTTGCAATCGATTTTTAAGTAACTTCTCATTGAGCTACAAACGTGAAACTTCACAGATAGAATAAGACACCGAGAAAATGTAAGAAAAGGAGAAAATAAAAATAAAATAAAACAAGTAAGGAAGGTTAAGTTCGGGTGTAACCGAACATTACATACTCAGTTGAGAGCTATGGTGACAACATAAGGGAAAATAACCATGTAGGAAAATTAACCGAGGGAAACCCTGGAATGTGTTTGTATGACATGTGTATCAAATGAAAGGCATTAAAGAGTATTTTATGAGGGAGTGGGCCATAGTTCTATAGGTGGACGCCATTTAGGGATATAGCCATAAAGGTGGATCAGGGTTGACTCTATAATTTGTTTGTATGATATGGGTATCAAATTAAAGGTGTTAATGAGTATTTTAAAAGGGAGTAATCCTTAGTTCCATAGGTGGACGCCGTTTCGAGATATAGCCACAAAGGTGGACCAGGGGTGACCCAGAATTTGTTTGTACAATATGGGCATCAAACGAATGGTGTTATTGGGTATTTTAAAAGAGAGTGGGCCTTAGTTCTATAGGTGGATGCCGTTTCGAAATATCGCCATAAAGGTGGACCAGGGGTGACTCTGGAATGTGTTTGTACGATATGCGTATCAAATTAAAGGTACTAATGAGGGTTTTAAAAGGGAGTGGTGGTTGTTGTATAGGTGGTCGAATTTTCGAGATATCGCCATAAAGGTGGACCAGGGGTGACCCTAGAATTTGTTTGTACAATATGGGTATTAGAAGAAAGGTGTTAATGAGTATTTTAAAAGGGAGTAATCCTTAGTTCCATAGGTGGACGCCGTTTCGAGATATCGCCATAAAGGTGGAGCCGGGGTGACCCTAGAATTTTTTTGTACAATATGGGTATCAAAAGAAAGGTGTTAATGAGTATTTTAAAAGGGAGTAATCCTTAGTTCCATAGGTGGAGGCCGTTTCGAGATATCGTCATAAAGGTGGACCAGGGGTGACCCTAGAATTTGTTTGTACAATATGGGCATCAAACGAAAGGTGTTAATGAGTATTGGAAAAGGGAGTGGGCCTTAGTTCTAGAGGTGGACGCCGTTTCGAAATATCGCCATAAGGGTGGACCAGGGGTGACTCTGGAATGTGTTTGTGCGATATGGGTATCAAATTAAAGGTATTAATGAGGTTTTTAAAAGGGAGTGGTGGTTGTTGTATAGGTGGTCGCATTTTCGAGATATCGCCATAAAGGTGGGCCAGGGGTTACCCTAGAATTTGTTTGTGCAATATGGGTATCAAAAGAAAGGTGTTAATGAGTATTTTAAAAGGGAGTAATCCTTAGTTCCATAGGAGGACGCCGTTTCGAGATATCGCCATAAAGGTGGAGCAGGGGTGACCCTAGAATTTGTTTGTACAATATGGGCATCAAACGAAAGGTGTTAATGAGTATTGGAAAAGGGAGTGGGCCTTAGTTCTAGAGGTGGATGAGTATTGGAAAAGGGAGTGGGCCTTAGTTCTAGAGGTGGACGCCGTTTCGAAATATCGCCATAAAGGTGGCCCAGGGGTGACCCTAGAATTTGATTGTACAATATGGGCATCAAACAAAAGGTGTTAATCAGTATTGGAAAAGAGAGTGGGCCTTAGTTCTAGAGGTGGACGCCGTTTCGAAATATCGCCATAAAGGTGGACCAGGGGTGACTCTGGAATGTGTTTGTACGATATGTGTATCAAATTAAAGGTATTAATGAGGGTTTTAAAAGGGAGTGGTGGTTGTTGTATAGGTGGTCGCATTTTCGAGATATCGCCATAAAGGTGGGCCAGGGGTGACCCTAGAATTTGTTTGTACAATATGGGCATCAAACGAAAGGTGTTAATGAGTATTTTAAAAGGGAGTAATCCTTAGTTCCATAGGAGGACGCCGTTTCGAGATATCGCCATAAAGGTGGAGCAGGGGTGACCCTAGAATTTGTTTGTACAATATGGATATCAAAAGAAAGGTGTTAATGAGTATTTTAAAAGGGAGTAATCCTTAGTTCCATAGGAGGACGCCGTTTCGAGATATCGCCATAAAGGTGGAGCAGGGGTGACCCTAGAATTTGTTTGTACAATATGGGCATCAAACGAAAGGTGTTAATGAGTATTGGAAAAGGGAGTGGGTCTTAGTTCTAGAGGTGGACGCCGTTTCGAAATATCGCCATAAAGGTGGACCAGGGGTGACCCTAGAATTTGATTGTACAATATGGGCATCAAACGAAAGGTGTTAATGAGTATTTTAAAAGGGAGTAATCCTTAGTTCCATAGGAGGACGCCGTTTCGAGATATCGCCATAAAGGTGGAGCAGGGGTGACCCTAGAATTTGTTTGTACAATATGGGTATCAAAAGAAAGGTGTTAATGAGTATTTTAAAAGGGAGTAATCCTTAGTTCCATAGGAGGACGCCGTTTCGAGATATCGCCATAAAGGTGGAGCAGGGGTGACCCTAGAATTTGTTTGTACAATATGGGCATCAAACGAAAGGTGTTAATGAGTATTGGAAAAGGGAGTGGGCCTTAGTTCTAGAGGTGGACGCCGTTTCGAAATATCGCCATAAAGGTGGACCAGGGGTGACCCTAGAATTTGATTGTACAATATGGGCATCAAACGAAAGGTGTTAATGAGTATTTTAAAAGGGAGTAATCCTTAGTTCCATAGGAGGACGCCGTTTCGAGATATCGCCATAAAGGTGGAGCAGGGGTGACCCTAGAATTTGTTTGTACAATATGGGCATCAAACGAAAGGTGTTAATGAGTATTTTAAAAGGGAGTAATCCTTAGTTCCATAGGAGGACGCCGTTTCGAGATATCGCCATAAAGGTGGACCAGGGGTGACCCTAGAATTTGATTGTACAATATGGGCATCAAACGAAAGGTGTTAATGAGTATTTTAAAAGGGAGGAATCCTTAGTTCCATAGGAGGACGCCGTTTCGAGATATCGCCATAAAGGTGGAGCAGGGGTGACCCTAGAATTTGTTTGTACAATATGGGCATCAAACGAAAGGTGTTAATGAGTATTTTAAAAGGGAGTAATCCTTAGTTCCATAGGAGGACGCCGTTTCGAGATATCGCCATAAAGGTGGAGCAGGGGTGACCCTAGAATTTGTTTGTACAATATGGGTATCAAAAGAAAGGTGTTAATGAGTATTTTAAAAGGGAGTAATCCTTAGTTCCATAGGAGGACGCCGTTTCGAGATATCGCCATAAAGGTGGAGCAGGGGTGACCCTAGAATTTGTTTGTACAATATGGGCATCAAACGAAAGGTGTTAATGAGTATTGGAAAAGGGAGTGGGCCTTAGTTCTAGAGGTGGACGCCGTTTCGAAATATCGCCATAAAGGTGGACCAGGGGTGACCCTAGAATTTGATTGTACAATATGGGCATCAAACGAAAGGTGTTAATGCGTATTTTAAAAGGGAGTAATCCTTAGTTCCATAGGAGGACGCCGTTTCGAGATATCGCCATAAAGGTGGAGCAGGGGTGACCCTAGAATTTGTTTGTACAATATGGGCATCAAACGAAAGGTGTTAATGAGTATTTTAAAAGGGAGTAATCCTTAGTTCCATAGGAGGACGCCGTTTCGAGATATCGCCATAAAGGTGGAGCAGGGGTGACCCTAGAATTTGTTTGTACAATATGGGTATCAAAAGAAAGGTGTTAATGAGTATTTTAAAAGGGAGTAATCCTTAGTTCCATAGGAGGACGCCGTTTCGAGATATCGCCATAAAGGTGGACCAGGGGTGACCCTAGAATTTGTTTGTACAATATGGGCATCAAAAGAAAGGTGTTAATGAGTATTTTAAAAGGGAGTAATCCTTAGTTCCATAGGAGGACGCCGTTTCGAGATATCGCCATAAAGGTGGAGCAGGGGTGACCCTAGAATTTGTTTGTACAATATGGGTATCAAAAGAAAGGTGTTAATGAGTATTTTAAAAGGTAGTAATCCTTAGTTCCATAGGAGGACGCCGTTTCGAGATATCGCCATAAAGGTGGAGCAGGGGTGACCCTAGAATTTGTTTGTACAATATGGGCATCAAACGAAAGGTGTTAATGAGTATTTTAAAAGGGAGTAATCCTTAGTTCCATAGGAGGACGCCGTTTCGAGATATCGCCATAAAGGTGGAGCAGGGGTGACCCTAGAATTTGTTTGTACAATATGGGTATCAAAAGAAAGGTGTTAATGAGTATTTTAAAAGGGAGTAATCCTTAGTTCCATAGGAGGACGCCGTTTCGAGATATCGCCATAAAGGTGGAGCAGGGGTGACCCTAGAATTTGTTTGTACAATATGGGTATCAAAAGAAAGGTGTTAATGAGTATTTTAAAAGGGAGTAATCCTTAGTTCCATAGGAGGATGCCGTTTCGAGATATCGCCATAAAGGTGGACCAGGGGTGACCCTAGAATTTGTTTGTACAATATGGGCATCAAAAGAAAGGTGTTAATGAGTATTTTAAAAGGGAGTAATCCTTAGTTCCATAGGAGGACGCCGTTTCGAGATATCGCCATAAAGGTGGACCAGGGGTGACCCTAGAATTTGTTTGTACAATATGGGTATCAAAAGAAAGGTGTTAATGAGTATTTTAAAAGGGAGTAATCCTTAGTTCCATAGGAGGACGCCGTTTCGAGATATCGCCATAAAGGTGGAGCAGGGGTGACCCTAGAATTTGTTTGTACAATATGGGCATCAAACGAAAGGTGTTAATGAGTATTTTAAAAGGGAGTAAACCTTAGTTCCATAGGAGGACGCCGTTTCGAGATATCGCCATAAAGGTGGAGCAGGGGTGACCCTAGAATTTGTTTGTACAATATGGGTATCAAAAGAAAGGTGTTAATGAGTATTTTAAAAGGGAGTAATCCTTAGTTCCATAGGAGGACGCCGTTTCGAGATATCGCCATAAAGGTGGAGCAGGGGTGACCCTAGAATTTGTTTGTACAATATGGGCATCAAACGAAAAGTGTTAATGAGTATTGGAAAAGTGAGTGGGCCTTAGTTCTAGAGGTGGACGCCGTTTCGAGATATCGCCATAAAGGTGGACCAGGGGTGACCCTAGAATTTGTTTGTACAATATGGGCATCAAAAGAAAGGTGTTAATGAGTATTTTAAAAGGGAGTAATCCTTAGTTCCATAGGAGGACGCCGTTTCGAGATATCGCCATAAAGGTGGAGCAGGGGTGACCCTAGAATTTGTTTGTACAATATGGGTATCAAAAGAAAGGTGTTAATGAGTATTTTAAAAGGTAGTAATCCTTAGTTCCATAGGAGGACGCCGTTTCGAGATATCGCCATAAAGGTGGAGCAGGGGTGACCCTAGAATTTGTTTGTACAATATGGGCATCAAACGAAAGGTGTTAATGAGTATTTTAAAAGGGAGTAATCCTTAGTTCCATAGGAGGACGCCGTTTCGAGATATCGCCATAAAGGTGGAGCAGGGGTGACCCTAGAATTTGTTTGTACAATATGGGTATCAAAAGAAAGGTGTTAATGAGTATTTTAAAAGGGAGTAATCCTTAGTTCCATAGGAGGACGCCGTTTCGAGATATCGCCATAAAGGTGGAGCAGGGGTGACTCTAGAATTTGTTTGTACAATATGGGTATCAAAAGAAAGGTGTTAATGAGTATTTTAAAAGGGAGTAATCCTTAGTTCCATAGGAGGATGCCGTTTCGAGATATCGCCATAAAGGTGGACCAGGGGTGACCCTAGAATTTGTTTGTACAATATGGGCATCAAAAGAAAGGTGTTAATGAGTATTTTAAAAGGGAGTAATCCTTAGTTCCATAGGAGGACGCCGTTTCGAGATATCGCCATAAAGGTGGACCAGGGGTGACCCTAGAATTTGTTTGTACAATATGGGTATCAAAAGAAAGGTGTTAATGAGTATTTTAAAAGGGAGTAATCCTTAGTTCCATAGGAGGACGCCGTTTCGAGATATCGCCATAAAGGTGGAGCAGGGGTGACCCTAGAATTTGTTTGTACAATATGGGCATCAAACGAAAGGTGTTAATGAGTATTTTAAAAGGGAGTAAACCTTAGTTCCATAGGAGGACGCCGTTTCGAGATATCGCCATAAAGGTGGAGCAGGGGTGACCCTAGAATTTGTTTGTACAATATGGGTATCAAAAGAAAGGTGTTAATGAGTATTTTAAAAGGGAGTAAACCTTAGTTCCATAGGAGGACGCCGTTTCGAGATATCGCCATAAAGGTGGAGCAGGGGTGACCCTAGAATTTGTTTGTACAATATGGGTATCAAAAGAAAGGTGTTAATGAGTATTTTAAAAGGGAGTAATCCTTAGTTCCATAGGAGGACGCCGTTTCGAGATATCGCCATAAAGGTGGAGCAGGGGTGACCCTAGAATTTGTTTGTACAATATGGGCATCAAACGAAAGGTGTTAATGAGTATTTTAAAAGGGAGTAATCCTTAGTTCCATAGGAGGACGCCGTTTCGAGATATCGCCATAAAGGTGGAGCAGGGGTGACCCTAGAATTTGTTTGTACAATATGGGCATCAAACGAAAGGTGTTAATGAGTATTTTAAAAGGGAGTAAACCTTAGTTCCATAGGAGGACGCCGTTTCGAGATATCGCCATAAAGGTGGAGCAGGGGTGACCCTAGAATTTGTTTGTACAATATGGGCATCAAACGAAAGGTGTTAATGAGTATTTTAAAAGGGAGTAAACCTTAGTTCCATAGGAGGACGCCGTTTCGAGATATCGCCATAAAGGTGGACCAGGGGTGACCCTAGAATTTGTTTGTACAATATGGGTATCAAAAGAAAGGTGTTAATGAGTATTTTAAAAGGGAGTAATCCTTAGTTCCATAGGAGGACGCCGTTTCGAGATATCGCCATAAAGGTGGAGCAGGGGTGACCCTAGAATTTGTTTGTACAATATGGGCATCAAACGAAAGGTGTTAATGAGTATTTTAAAAGGGAGTAAACCTTAGTTCCATAGGAGGACGCCGTTTCGAGATATCGCCATAAAGGTGGAGCAGGGGTGACCCTAGAATTTGTTTGTACAATATGGGTATCAAAAGAAAGGTGTTAATGAGTATTTTAAAAGGGAGTAATCCTTAGTTCCATAGGAGGACGCCGTTTCGAGATATCGCCATAAAGGTGGAGCAGGGGTGACCCTAGAATTTGTTTGTACAATATGGGCATCAAACGAAAGGTGTTAATGAGTATTTTAAAAGGGAGTAATCCTTAGTTCCATAGGAGGACGCCGTTTCGAGATATCGCCATAAAGGTGGAGCAGGGGTGACCCTAGAATTTGTTTGTACAATATGGGCATCAAACGAAAGGTGTTAATGAGTATTTTAAAAGGGAGTAAACCTTAGTTCCATAGGAGGACGCCGTTTCGAGATATCGCCATAAAGGTGGACCAGGGGTGACCCTAGAATTTGTTTGTACAATATGGGCATCAAACGAAAGGTGTTAATGAGTATTTTAAAAGGGAGTAAACCTTAGTTCCATAGGAGGACGCCGTTTCGAGATATCGCCATAAAGGTGGACCAGGGGTGACCCTAGAATTTGTTTGTACAATATGGGTATCAAAAGAAAGGTGTTAATGAGTATTTTAAAAGGGAGTAAACCTTAGTTCCATAGGAGGACGCCGTTTCGAGATATCGCCATAAAGGTGGAGCAGGGGTGACCCTAGAATTTGTTTGTACAATATGGGCATCAAACGAAAGGTGTTAATGAGTATTTTAAAAGGGAGTAATCCTTAGTTCCATAGGAGGACGCCGTTTCGAGATATCGCCATAAAGGTGGAGCAGGGGTGACCCTAGAATTTGTTTGTACAATATGGGCATCAAACGAAAGGTGTTAATGAGTATTTTAAAAGGGAGTAATCCTTAGTTCCATAGGAGGACGCCGTTTCGAGATATCGCCATAAAGGTGGAGCAGGGGTGACCCTAGAATTTGTTTGTACAATATGGGCATCAAACGAAAGGTGTTAATGAGTATTTTAAAAGGGAGTAAACCTTAGTTCCATAGGAGGACGCCGTTTCGAGATATCGCCATAAAGGTGGAGCAGGGGTGACCCTAGAATTTGTTTGTACAATATGGGCATCAAACGAAAGGTGTTAATGAGTATTTTAAAAGGGAGTAATCCTTAGTTCCATAGGAGGACGCCGTTTCGTGATATCGCCATAAAGGTGGAGCAGGGGTGACCCTAGAATTTGTTTGTACAATATGGGCATCAAACGAAAGGTGTTAATGAGTATTTTAAAAGGGAGTAATCCTTAGTTCCATAGGAGGACGCCGTTTCGAGATATCGCCATAAAGGTGGAGCAGGGGTGACCCTAGAATTTGTTTGTACAATATGGGCATCAAACGAAAGGTGTTAATGAGTATTTTAAAAGGGAGTAAACCTTAGTTCCATAGGAGGACGCCGTTTCGAGATATCGCCATAAAGGTGGACCAGGGGTGACCCTAGAATTTGTTTGTACAATATGGGTATCAAAAGAAAGGTGTTAATGAGTATTTTAAAAGGGAGTAAACCTTAGTTCCATAGGAGGACGCCGTTTCGAGATATCGCCATAAAGGTGGAGCAGGGGTGACCCTAGAATTTGTTTGTACAATATGGGCATCAAACGAAAGGTGTTAATGAGTATTTTAAAAGGGAGTAATCCTTAGTTCCATAGGAGGACGCCGTTTCGAGATATCGCCATAAAGGTGGAGCAGGGGTGACCCTAGAATTTGTTTGTACAATATGGGTATCAAAAGAAAGGTGTTAATGAGTATTTTAAAAGGTAGTAATCCTTAGTTCCATAGGAGGACGCCGTTTCGAGATATCGCCATAAAGGTGGAGCAGGGGTGACCCTAGAATTTGTTTGTACAATATGGGCATCAAACGAAAGGTGTTAATGAGTATTTTAAAAGGGAGTAATCCTTAGTTCCATAGGAGGACGCCGTTTCGAGATATCGCCATAAAGGTGGAGCAGGGGTGACCCTAGAATTTGTTTGTACAATATGGGTATCAAAAGAAAGGTGTTAATGAGTATTTTAAAAGGGAGTAATCCTTAGTTCCATAGGAGGACGCCGTTTCGAGATATCGCCATAAAGGTGGAGCAGGGGTGACCCTAGAATTTGTTTGTACAATATGGGTATCAAAAGAAAGGTGTTAATGAGTATTTTAAAAGGGAGTAATCCTTAGTTCCATAGGAGGATGCCGTTTCGAGATATCGCCATAAAGGTGGACCAGGGGTGACCCTAGAATTTGTTTGTACAATATGGGCATCAAAAGAAAGGTGTTAATGAGTATTTTAAAAGGGAGTAATCCTTAGTTCCATAGGAGGACGCCGTTTCGAGATATCGCCATAAAGGTGGACCAGGGGTGACCCTAGAATTTGTTTGTACAATATGGGTATCAAAAGAAAGGTGTTAATGAGTATTTTAAAAGGGAGTAATCCTTAGTTCCATAGGAGGACGCCGTTTCGAGATATCGCCATAAAGGTGGAGCAGGGGTGACCCTAGAATTTGTTTGTACAATATGGGCATCAAACGAAAGGTGTTAATGAGTATTTTAAAAGGGAGTAAACCTTAGTTCCATAGGAGGACGCCGTTTCGAGATATCGCCATAAAGGTGGAGCAGGGGTGACCCTAGAATTTGTTTGTACAATATGGGTATCAAAAGAAAGGTGTTAATGAGTATTTTAAAAGGGAGTAATCCTTAGTTCCATAGGAGGACGCCGTTTCGAGATATCGCCATAAAGGTGGAGCAGGGGTGACCCTAGAATTTGTTTGTACAATATGGGCATCAAACGAAAGGTGTTAATGAGTATTTTAAAAGGGAGTAATCCTTAGTTCCATAGGAGGACGCCGTTTCGAGATATCGCCATAAAGGTGGAGCAGGGGTGACCCTAGAATTTGTTTGTACAATATGGGCATCAAACGAAAGGTGTTAATGAGTATTTTAAAAGGGAGTAAACCTTAGTTCCATAGGAGGACGCCGTTTCGAGATATCGCCATAAAGGTGGACCAGGGGTGACCCTAGAATTTGTTTGTACAATATGGGCATCAAACGAAAGGTGTTAATGAGTATTTTAAAAGGGAGTAAACCTTAGTTCCATAGGAGGACGCCGTTTCGAGATATCGCCATAAAGGTGGACCAGGGGTGACCCTAGAATTTGTTTGTACAATATGGGTATCAAAAGAAAGGTGTTAATGAGTATTTTAAAAGGGAGTAAACCTTAGTTCCATAGGAGGACGCCGTTTCGAGATATCGCCATAAAGGTGGAGCAGGGGTGACCCTAGAATTTGTTTGTACAATATGGGCATCAAACGAAAGGTGTTAATGAGTATTTTAAAAGGGAGTAATCCTTAGTTCCATAGGAGGACGCCGTTTCGAGATATCGCCATAAAGGTGGAGCAGGGGTGACCCTAGAATTTGTTTGTACAATATGGGCATCAAACGAAAGGTGTTAATGAGTATTTTAAAAGGGAGTAATCCTTAGTTCCATAGGAGGACGCCGTTTCGAGATATCGCCATAAAGGTGGAGCAGGGGTGACCCTAGAATTTGTTTGTACAATATGGGCATCAAACGAAAGGTGTTAATGAGTATTTTAAAAGGGAGTAAACCTTAGTTCCATAGGAGGACGCCGTTTCGAGATATCGCCATAAAGGTGGAGCAGGGGTGACCCTAGAATTTGTTTGTACAATATGGGCATCAAACGAAAGGTGTTAATGAGTATTTTAAAAGGGAGTAATCCTTAGTTCCATAGGAGGACGCCGTTTCGAGATATCGCCATAAAGGTGGAGCAGGGGTGACCCTAGAATTTGTTTGTACAATATGGGCATCAAACGAAAGGTGTTAATGAGTATTTTAAAAGGGAGTAATCCTTAGTTCCATAGGAGGACGCCGTTTCGAGATATCGCCATAAAGGTGGAGCAGGGGTGACCCTAGAATTTGTTTGTACAATATGGGCATCAAACGAAAGGTGTTAATGAGTATTTTAAAAGGGAGTAAACCTTAGTTCCATAGGAGGACGCCGTTTCGAGATATCGCCATAAAGGTGGACCAGGGGTGACCCTAGAATTTGTTTGTACAATATGGGTATCAAAAGAAAGGTGTTAATGAGTATTTTAAAAGGGAGTAAACCTTAGTTCCATAGGAGGACGCCGTTTCGAGATATCGCCATAAAGGTGGAGCAGGGGTGACCCTAGAATTTGTTTGTACAATATGGGCATCAAACGAAAGGTGTTAATGAGTATTTTAAAAGGGAGTAATCCTTAGTTCCATAGGAGGACGCCGTTTCGAGATATCGCCATAAAGGTGGAGCAGGGGTGACCCTAGAATTTGTTTGTACAATATGGGTATCAAAAGAAAGGTGTTAATGAGTATTTTAAAAGGTAGTAATCCTTAGTTCCATAGGAGGACGCCGTTTCGAGATATCGCCATAAAGGTGGAGCAGGGGTGACCCTAGAATTTGTTTGTACAATATGGGCATCAAACGAAAGGTGTTAATGAGTATTTTAAAAGGGAGTAATCCTTAGTTCCATAGGAGGACGCCGTTTCGAGATATCGCCATAAAGGTGGAGCAGGGGTGACCCTAGAATTTGTTTGTACAATATGGGTATCAAAAGAAAGGTGTTAATGAGTATTTTAAAAGGGAGTAATCCTTAGTTCCATAGGAGGACGCCGTTTCGAGATATCGCCATAAAGGTGGAGCAGGGGTGACCCTAGAATTTGTTTGTACAATATGGGTATCAAAAGAAAGGTGTTAATGAGTATTTTAAAAGGGAGTAATCCTTAGTTCCATAGGAGGATGCCGTTTCGAGATATCGCCATAAAGGTGGACCAGGGGTGACCCTAGAATTTGTTTGTACAATATGGGCATCAAAAGAAAGGTGTTAATGAGTATTTTAAAAGGGAGTAATCCTTAGTTCCATAGGAGGACGCCGTTTCGAGATATCGCCATAAAGGTGGACCAGGGGTGACCCTAGAATTTGTTTGTACAATATGGGTATCAAAAGAAAGGTGTTAATGAGTATTTTAAAAGGGAGTAATCCTTAGTTCCATAGGAGGACGCCGTTTCGAGATATCGCCATAAAGGTGGAGCAGGGGTGACCCTAGAATTTGTTTGTACAATATGGGCATCAAACGAAAGGTGTTAATGAGTATTTTAAAAGGGAGTAAACCTTAGTTCCATAGGAGGACGCCGTTTCGAGATATCGCCATAAAGGTGGAGCAGGGGTGACCCTAGAATTTGTTTGTACAATATGGGTATCAAAAGAAAGGTGTTAATGAGTATTTTAAAAGGGAGTAAACCTTAGTTCCATAGGAGGACGCCGTTTCGAGATATCGCCATAAAGGTGGAGCAGGGGTGACCCTAGAATTTGTTTGTACAATATGGGTATCAAAAGAAAGGTGTTAATGAGTATTTTAAAAGGGAGTAATCCTTAGTTCCATAGGAGGACGCCGTTTCGAGATATCGCCATAAAGGTGGAGCAGGGGTGACCCTAGAATTTGTTTGTACAATATGGGCATCAAACGAAAGGTGTTAATGAGTATTTTAAAAGGGAGTAATCCTTAGTTCCATAGGAGGACGCCGTTTCGAGATATCGCCATAAAGGTGGAGCAGGGGTGACCCTAGAATTTGTTTGTACAATATGGGCATCAAACGAAAGGTGTTAATGAGTATTTTAAAAGGGAGTAAACCTTAGTTCCATAGGAGGACGCCGTTTCGAGATATCGCCATAAAGGTGGAGCAGGGGTGACCCTAGAATTTGTTTGTACAATATGGGCATCAAACGAAAGGTGTTAATGAGTATTTTAAAAGGGAGTAAACCTTAGTTCCATAGGAGGACGCCGTTTCGAGATATCGCCATAAAGGTGGACCAGGGGTGACCCTAGAATTTGTTTGTACAATATGGGTATCAAAAGAAAGGTGTTAATGAGTATTTTAAAAGGGAGTAATCCTTAGTTCCATAGGAGGACGCCGTTTCGAGATATCGCCATAAAGGTGGAGCAGGGGTGACCCTAGAATTTGTTTGTACAATATGGGCATCAAACGAAAGGTGTTAATGAGTATTTTTAAAGGGAGTAAACCTTAGTTCCATAGGAGGACGCCGTTTCGAGATATCGCCATAAAGGTGGAGCAGGGGTGACCCTAGAATTTGTTTGTACAATATGGGTATCAAAAGAAAGGTGTTAATGAGTATTTTAAAAGGGAGTAATCCTTAGTTCCATAGGAGGACGCCGTTTCGAGATATCGCCATAAAGGTGGAGCAGGGGTGACCCTAGAATTTGTTTGTACAATATGGGCATCAAACGAAAGGTGTTAATGAGTATTTTAAAAGGGAGTAATCCTTAGTTCCATAGGAGGACGCCGTTTCGAGATATCGCCATAAAGGTGGAGCAGGGGTGACCCTAGAATTTGTTTGTACAATATGGGCATCAAACGAAAGGTGTTAATGAGTATTTTAAAAGGGAGTAAACCTTAGTTCCATAGGAGGACGCCGTTTCGAGATATCGCCATAAAGGTGGAGCAGGGGTGACCCTAGAATTTGTTTGTACAATATGGGCATCAAACGAAAGGTGTTAATGAGTATTTTAAAAGGGAGTAAACCTTAGTTCCATAGGAGGACGCCGTTTCGAGATATCGCCATAAAGGTGGACCAGGGGTGACCCTAGAATTTGTTTGTACAATATGGGTATCAAAAGAAAGGTGTTAATGAGTATTTTAAAAGGGAGTAATCCTTAGTTCCATAGGAGGACGCCGTTTCGAGATATCGCCATAAAGGTGGAGCAGGGGTGACCCTAGAATTTGTTTGTACAATATGGGCATCAAACGAAAGGTGTTAATGAGTATTTTAAAAGGGAGTAAACCTTAGTTCCATAGGAGGACGCCGTTTCGAGATATCGCCATAAAGGTGGAGCAGGGGTGACCCTAGAATTTGTTTGTACAATATGGGCATCAAACGAAAGGTGTTAATGAGTATTTTAAAAGGGAGTAAACCTTAGTTCCATAGGAGGACGCCGTTTCGAGATATCGCCATAAAGGTGGACCAGGGGTGACCCTAGAATTTGTTTGTACAATATGGGTATCAAAAGAAAGGTGTTAATGAGTATTTTAAAAGGGAGTAATCCTTAGTTCCATAGGAGGACGCCGTTTCGAGATATCGCCATAAAGGTGGAGCAGGGGTGACCCTAGAATTTGTTTGTACAATATGGGCATCAAACGAAAGGTGTTAATGAGTATTTTAAAAGGGAGTAAACCTTAGTTCCATAGGAGGACGCCGTTTCGAGATATCGCCATAAAGGTGGAGCAGGGGTGACCCTAGAATTTGTTTGTACAATATGGGTATCAAAAGAAAGGTGTTAATGAGTATTTTAAAAGGAGTAATCCTTAGTTCCATAGGAGGACGCCGTTTCGAGATATCGCCATAAAGGTGGACCAGGGGTGACCCTAGAATTTGTTTGTACAATATGGGCATCAAACGAAAAGTGTTAATGAGTATTGGAAAAGTGAGTGGGCCTTAGTTCTAGAGGTGGACGCCGTTTCGAAATATCGCCATAAAGGTGGACCAGGGATGACCCTAGAATTTGATTGTACAATATGGGCATCAAACGAAAGGTGTTAATGAGTATTGGAAAAGAGAGTGGGCCTTAGTTCTAGAGGTGGACGCCGTTTCGAAATATCGCCATAAAGGTGGACCAGGGGTGACTCTGGAATGTGTTTGTACGATATGGGTATCAAATTAAAGGTATTAATAAGGGTTTTAAAAGGGAGTGGTGGTTGTTGCATAGGTGGTCGCATTTTCGAGATATCGCCATAAAGGTGGGCCAGGGGTGACCCTAGAATTTGTTTGTACAATATGGGTATCAAAAGAAAGGTGTTAATGAGTATTTTAAAAGGGAGTAATCCTTAGTTCCATAGGAGGACGCCGTTTCGAGATATCGCCATAAAGGTGGAGCAGGGGTGACCCTAGAATTTTTTTGTACAATATGGGCATCAAACGAAAGGTGTTAATGAGTATTGGAAAAGGGAGTGGGCCTTAGTTCTAGAGGTGGACGCCGTTTCGAAATATCGCCATAAAGGTGGACCAGGGGTGACTCTGGAATGTGTTTGTACGATATGGGTATCAAATTAAAGGTATTAATAAGGGTTTTAAAAGGGAGTGGTGGTTGTTGTATAGGTGGCCGCATTTTCGAGATATCGCCATAAAGGTGGGCCAGGGGTGACCCTAGAATTTGTTTGTACAATATGGGTATCAAAAGAAAGGTGTTAATGAGTATTTTAAAAGGGAGTAATCCTTAGTTCCATAGGAGGACGCCGTTTCGAGATATCGCCATAAAGGTGGAGCAGGGGTGACCCTAGAATTTGTTTGTACAATATGGGCATCAAACGAAAAGTGTTAATGAGTATTGGAAAAGGGAGTGGGCCTTAGTTCTAGAGGTGGACGCCGTTTCGAAATATCGCCATAAAGGTGGACCAGGGGTGACTCTGGAATGTGTTTGTACGATATGGGTATCAAATTAAAGGTATTAATAAGGGTTTTAAAAGGGAGTGGTGGTTGTTGTATAGGTGGCCGCATTTTCGAGATATCGCCATAAAGGTGGGCCAGGGGTGACCCTAGAATTTGTTTGTACAATATGGGTATCAAAAGAAAGGTGTTAATGAGTATTTTAAAAGGGAGTAATCCTTAGTTCCATAGGAGGACGCCGTTTCGAGATATCGCCATAAAGGTGGAGCAGGGGTGACCCTAGAATTTTTTTGTACAATATGGGCATCAAACGAAAGGTGTTAATGAGTATTGGAAAAGGGAGTGGGCCTTAGTTCTAGAGGTGGACGCCGTTTCGAAATATCGCCATAAAGGTGGACCAGGGGTGACTCTGGAATGTGTTTGTACGATATGGGTATCAAATTAAAGGTATTAATAAGGGTTTTAAAAGGGAGTGGTGGTTGTTGTATAGGTGGTCGCATTTTCGAGATATCGCCATAAAGGTGGGCCAGGGGTGACCCTAGAATTTGTTTGTACAATATGGGTATCAAAAGAAAGGTGTTAATGAGTATTTTAAAAGGGAGGAATCCTTAGTTCCATAGGTGGACGCCGTTTCGAGATATCGCCGTAAAGGTGGAGCAGGGGTGACCCTAGAATTTGTTTGTACAATATGGGTATCAAAAGAATGGTGTTAATGAGTATTTTAAAAGGGAGTAATCCTTAGTTCCATAGGTGGACGCCGTTTCGAGATATCGCCGTAAAGGTGGAGCAGGGGTGACCCTAGAATTTGTTTGTACAATATGGGTATCAAAAGAATGGTGTTAATGAGTATTTTAAAAGGGAGGAATCCTTAGTTCCATAGGTGGACGCCGTTTCGAGATATCGCCGTAAAGGTGGAGCAGGGGTGACCCTAGAATTTGTTTGTACAATATGGGTATCAAAAGAAAGGTGTTAATGAGTATTTTAAAAGGGAGTAATCCTTAGTTCCATAGGAGGACGCCGTTTCGAGATATCGCCATAAAGGTGGAGCAGGGGTGACCCTAGAATTTTTTTGTACAATATGGGCATCAAACGAAAGGTGTTAATGAGTATTGGAAAAGGGAGTGGGCCTTAGTTCTAGAGGTGGACGCCGTTTCGAAATATCGCCATAAAGGTGGACCAGGGGTGACTCTGGAATGTGTTTGTACGATATGGGTATCAAATTAAAGGTATTAATAAGGGTTTTAAAAGGGAGTGGTGGTTGTTGTATAGGTGGTCGCATTTTCGAGATATCGCCATAAAGGTGGGCCAGGGGTGACCCTAGAATTTGTTTGTACAATATGGGTATCAAAAGAATGGTGTTAATGAGTATTTTAAAAGGGAGGAATCCTTAGTTCCATAGGTGGACGCCGTTTCGAGATATCGCCGTAAAGGTGGAGCAGGGGTGACCCTAGAATTTGTTTGTACAATATGGGTATCAAAAGAATGGTGTTAATGAGTATTTTAAAAGGGAGGAATCCTTAGTTCCATAGGTGGACGCCGTTTCGAGATATCGCCGTAAAGGTGGAGCAGGGGTGACCCTAGAATTTGTTTGTACAATATGGGTATCAAAAGAAAGGTGTTAATGAGTATTTTAAAAGGGAGTAATCCTTAGTTCCATAGGAGGACGCCGTTTCGAGATATCGCCATAAAGGTGGAGCAGGGGTGACCCTAGAATTTTTTTGTACAATATGGGCATCAAACGAAAGGTGTTAATGAGTATTGGAAAAGGGAGTGGGCCTTAGTTCTAGAGGTGGACGCCGTTTCGAAATATCGCCATAAAGGTGGACCAGGGGTGACTCTGGAATGTGTTTGTACGATATGGGTATCAAATTAAAGGTATTAATAAGGGTTTTAAAAGGGAGTGGTGGTTGTTGTATAGGTGGTCGCATTTTCGAGATATCGCCATAAAGGTGGGCCAGGGGTGACCCTAGAATTTGTTTGTACAATATGGGTATCAAAAGAAAGGTGTTAATGAGTATTTTAAAAGGGAGGAATCCTTAGTTCCATAGGTGGACGCCGTTTCGAGATATCGCCGTAAAGGTGGAGCAGGGGTGACCCTAGAATTTGTTTGTACAATATGGGTATCAAAAGAATGGTGTTAATGAGTATTTTAAAAGGGAGTAATCCTTAGTTCCATAGATGGACGCCATTTCGAGATATCGCCATAAAGGTGGGCCAGGGGTCGTTTGTGCAATATGGGTATCAAACGAAAGGAGTTAATGAGTATTTTAAAAGGGAGTGGGCCTAAGTTCTATAGGTGGACGCCTTTTCGAGGTATCGCAATAAAGGTGGACCAGGGGTGACTCTAGACTTTGTTTGTACGATATGGGTATCAAATAAAGGTGTTAATGAGTATTTTTAAAAGGGAGTGGGCCTTCGTTCTATAGGTGTTCGCCTTTTCGAGATATCGCCATAAAGGTGGACCAGGGGTGACTTTAGAATATGTTTGTACGATATGGGTATCAAATTAAAGGTATTAATGAGTATTTTAAAAGGGAGTGGGCCTAAGTTCTATAGGTGGACGCCTTTTCGAGGTATCGCAATAAAGGTGGACCAGGGGTGACTCTTGGCGGCCACCGTGGTGTGATGGTAGCGTGGTCCGCCTATGACACCGTATGCCCTGGGTTCAACTCCCGGGCAGAGCAACATCAAAATTTTAGAAATAAGATTTTTCAATTAGAAGAAAATTTTTCTAAGCGGGGTCGCCCCTCGGCAGTGTTTGGCAAGCACTCCGGGTGTATTTCTGCCATGAAAAGCTCTCAGTGAAAACTCATCTGCTTTGCAGATGCCGTTCGGAGTCGGCATAAAAACATGTAGGTCCCGTCCGGCCAATTTGTAGGGAAAATCAAGAGGAGCACGACGCAAATTGGAAGAGAAGCTCGGCCTTAGATCTCTTCGGAGGTTATCGCGCCTTACATTTATTTTTATAGGGGTGACTCTAGACTTTGTTTGTACGATATGGGTATCAAATGAAAGGTGTTAATGAGTATTGTAAAAGGGCGTGGGCCTTAGTTCTATAGGTGGACGCCTTTTCGAGATATCTCCATATAGGAGGACCAGGGGTGACTCTAGAATGAGTTTGTACGATATGGGTATCAAATTAAAGGTATTAATGAGTATTTTTAAAAGGGAGTGGGCCTTCGTTCTATAGGTGTTCACCTTTTCGAGATATCGCCATAAAGGTGGACCAGGGGTGACTTTAGAATATGTTTGTACGATATGGGTATCAAATTAAAGGTATTAATGAGTATTTTAAAAGGGAGTGGGCCTAAGTTCTATAGGTGGACGCCTTTTCGAGGTATCGCAATAAAGGTGGACCAGGGGTGACTTTAGACTTTGTTTGTACGATATGGGTATCAAATGAAAGTTGTTAATGAGTATTTTAAAAGGGCGTGGGCCTTAGTTCTATAGGTGGACGCCTTTTCGAGATATCTCCATATAGGAGGACCAGGGGTGACTCTAGAATGAGTTTGTACGATATGGGTATCAAATTAAAGGTATTAATGAGAGTTTTAAAAGGGAGTGGTGGTAGTTGTATATGTGAAGGCGTTTTCCAGATATCGACCAAAATGTGGACCAGGGTGACCCAGAACATCATCTGTTGGATACCGCTAATTTATTTATATATGTAATACCTGCCAAGATTTTAAGGGTTTTTTATTTCGCCCTGCAGAACTTTTTCATTTTCTTCTACTTAATATGGTAGGTGTCACAACAATTTTATAAAGTTTTTTCTAAAGTTGTATTTCGCGTCAATAAAATAATCCAATTACCTTACCATGTTGCATCCCTTTTTTCGTATTTGGTATAGAATTATGGCATTTTTTTCATTTTTCGTAATTTTCGATATGGAAAAAGTGGGCGTGGTCATAGTCGGATTTCGTTAATTTTTCATACCAAGATAAAGTGAGTTCAGATAAGTACGTGAACTGAGTTTAGTATATCGATTTTTGCTCAAGTTATCGTGTTAACGGCCATGCGGAAGGACAGACGGATGACTGTGCATAAAAACTGGGCGGAGCATCAACCGATTTCGCCCATTTTCACAGAAAATAGTTAACGTCATAAAATCTATGCCCCTACCAAATTTCAAAAGGATTGGTTAATTTTTGTTCGACTTATGGCGTTAAAAGTATCCTAGACAAATTAAATTAAAAAGGGAGGAGCCACGCCCATTTTGAAATTTTCTTTTATTTTTGTATTTTAATGCACCATATCATTACTGGAGTTGAATGTTGACATAATTTACTTATATACTGTAAAGATATAAAATTTTTTGTTAAAATTTTACTTTAAAAAAATTTTTTTTTTAAAAGTGGGCGTGGTCCTTCTCCGATTTTGCTCATTTTTATTAAGCGTAAATATAGTAATAGGAGTAACGTCCCTGCCAAATTTCATCATGATATCTTCAACGACTGCGAAATTACAGCTTGCAAAAGTTTTAAATTACCTTCTTTTAAAAGTGGGCGGTGCCACGCCCATTGTCCAAAATTTTACTAATTTTCTATTTTGTGTTATAAGTTCAACTCATCTACTAAGTTTCGTCGCTTTATCTGTCTTTTGTAATGAATTATCACACTTTTTCGGTGTTTCGAAATTTTCGATATCGAAAAAGTGGGCGTGGTTATAGTCCGATATCGTTCATTTTAAATAGCGATCTGAGATGAGTGCTCAGGAACCTACATACAAAATTTCATCAAGATATCTCAAAATTTACTCAAGTTATCGTGTTAACGGACGGACGGACGGACATGGCTCAATCAAATTTTTTTTCGATCCTGATCATTTTGATATATGGAAGTCTATATCTATTTCGATTCCTTTATATATGTACAACCAACCGTTATCCAATCAAACTTAATATACTCTGTGAGCTCTGCTCAACTGAGTATAAAAATTGTAAGCACTCCTTTATATAAATGGACAAAAATCAGCGAAAAGTGTCACCTTATATAAAGACATATTCTTGCTAAACTTTGATTTTTAAATTTTGACATAGAAATTGCAAAAATATTTATGTAAAAATATATAGGTGGAGGGCAATTGATTGAATAATAATATCTCCTTTCCTACCAACTTTCCAATCCAAGTAATTTGCGCTCCACTTTTATATCTTTACTTCTCATAAATACTTTTGCAATTTCTATGTCAAAATTTAAATATCAAAGTTTAGCAAGAATATGTCTTTATATAAGGAGACATTTTTCGCTGATTTTTGTCCATTCATATAAAGGAAGTGCTTAAAATTTTTTTATGTATTTTATATTTATATTATTTTATATTTATCTTAAAAATCGCTTAGGTATGTACATCTGTTCACTATACATTTCATATCTTATACAGCCGATTTTTTTGGATATTACGAATGAGATAAGATTATTGTTCAGCCCCATTCATGAAAGGTATGAGAACTTAAGTTCGAGCGTGATTTGGTTTGCAACTTGTAAAAGTCACTCATACGACACGTCGTACCAAGAACTCTTTCACATTGCGCATTCGCTAGTCAAGCAGTAACTGGAATTTTTTAAAAGAAGCATTGAATAGGAAATACACAGAAGAGGCACTGAATTTTATTTATTTTCACTATACACTGTAGCACAATTTCATTGCCACTTAACAGTTTTCCCTTAGCCCATTTCTTGCTTGCGCATTTTTTTGTGTTATGTAATTAAGCTTTTTCACTTTCATACACTTTTATGATTTCTTCCATTTCAATAAATTTTTAAATTCTTATGCCCTACAGCAATATATTTGTCTGCTTAGCTTGCGCCATCAACGAAAATAAATATAAACACTACACTACATTAATGGCAGCCGACCAAAAGCCAATGCACTAATTTTGCATTTTTAGGTGCACGTGCACTTAAGCAACGTCAAACACTTTATATGAATTCAAAAATTAAATAAAATTAATTTTTTTTTGCAGCAATACAATTTCTTTGAATCTTTTTAACCGAACGCGTTGCTTATATCTTTTTCCCACAGTTTCTACATTTAGAAAAATCAAAATACCGTAAGCCGCTACAATTTACATTAAGTATATAGTTCGTTCGAATTATGCACGAGTCGACGGTTCGGTGTAGACTGAATGTGGCACACAAACGTGCGGCGGGATAATGTTTGGCAAGGAGTCTAGCTGACTAGTAATTTTGTTAGGTTGTGCAACCGGCTTGTAGTGGACAAAAGGGGATAGTCTCGTCGTAAGCGAGATAGAAAATAAATAAATACCTAAATGGAATCGATAAAAGAATATCAAGCAAGCATTTACTGCTTGGCGAACTGCTTGAGGCGAAAAGGGATACTTTTTTGCAGCGCTGCCAATAAAATGAGTTGCTCATAATTGTGTGTATACAGAGTGTGTCAAGTTATTTTATTTTTAATTTCAAATCGATTAAGTACTCAAGGCTTCAATGAAAGAGAAAAATGGTATTTCTTAAGTTGAGTATAGCTCCTAAAATGGCACGGGTTGCGGTCAGCACATGCTTCCCGGAACAGAGAAAGACCAATGCTGCGTATACATTGTTAAGCCAGTTTTTTAACACTGTTGTTATTAATTGACATTTTAGTGTTGTTGTTGTGTTGTATTAATGATAAAGACGCTCACCGAAGGCTTTGAGGTGTTGATGGTTCGTAGCTGGATATAGATACGGTACCTTCCGGTAACAAAGCACTGTTAAGCCCTATAATCTCGGGAACGATTAATATGACCACATTAAATTTAGGGTCGTCAGAACTTCACCTGCTAAATATGTGTAAGATAAATTCATATTTGTAACTGATTCCCTTCGCGTAGGTTAGGTTTACAATTGGGTTGCGGAAGCTTTGAAGCTATAAAGCTTTGTATTGCGCTTATCAACCCCTTCAATCCCTGGAATTTTGGTCAAACAACTTGATTAAGACAATGGTGGGTGGTATGTTTCAATACATGTAAAGGTCCGTCAGCACGTATCTGTCTTAAGTTATATGCAAGTTAGCATTATCTCAACTTGGCTATTCTCCGGAAAAATTAAAATTCGCGACGCAAATTTGTTAAGTACTTACACGCATAGTGGGCATCGTTATTACATCTATCCGTGCGCTGACCATCGCCCAGTATTCAGTTATTGCAACTGTGGTTCAGAAAATCTCTTGTCCTATGGGGAAGCCAAGAGTGAAATCGACTACTAAAAAATGAAGGAAAAGGGTGGAAAAGATGCCGGAACTAGACCCTGAAAGCAGTTCGAGACGGGAAAAAGGGCTGATCGTACAAATCGGGTAAAAGGTTTGAATTCAAACCACGGGGATGTAGGCAAGTGTAGCTTGGGCGGCGGAGGGGAGCCAAATCCAATACCAAAAGCCGGTCAGTCTTCCGTGGATCGGTGGGTCCGTACCCTATGACCGAGGGACTACGACTGGGCAAATAACGAAATAAAAATCGTAATTGTATCCATAAATTTTATCGTAACCGTAAATCGAACTTTTCATTTATTTAATCGTAAAGCTGTACCCATAAAACCGTGTGACGAAGCAAATGCTACACATTATTCACATACCCATGCCTCCCACTACGCAATGTACAAGACATCAAACTGAGTTTCAATAGAGACACATCCTCGTAGGTGAGTTCTGCTCGGATGAGAGGGGGACACGTCCAAGCGACTGTGACAGGTTGGACTCCCGTACTACCCTGGTAGAATTCCAGATTAAATATATTGAGTTAGGAACCTCTCTTAAATGGAAGGGGGCTGTTTATAAATTTTGGCTTCGGTCAACCAGTCTCTTCTGTTGTTTGAGAGAGATGAGCGAGAGTATTCCGCACAGCTAGGATGGACTGTTTAGTAAGTCGCCATTGGCATTAATCTGGTTTTCCAACTACCCGTGTGGAATTATAGATTACATGTACGTAGAAAGTCTTGTATAAATAGCCAGTAGTTTATATTACATTCTTGTAGGTACAACTAATACCGCTTTCTCCGATCCTCGGACATCCGACCCTTTAGTCTAGACCATTACCGCCAACATAATCACTCTACCGTGCGTCCCAACGTTGTTACACAATCTCTTCGGTCGTCACCGTTGCCAATTTCACCGTCGTCACTCTCTGGTGAAGACCAACGTCGTTACTATTCTCCTTCGAGAGTTCGGGATCGCTCTACGAGCATCACCGTTACTCATAGTACTCTGTCATCACACTCCGAGCGTCTTTACTACTACTAATAGTAGTCTCCGAGCATCACCATTACTAAAAACACGGTCTGCTAGAAAAGAGAAACCGCTTAAAATACGGAAACTGAAAAATAAAACTGATTCAAAAATTATTAAATTTGTGGAAATACCTTCTCAGCTTTTCGGACTTTATACCTTTAGATTTATGTCATGAATTTCATTCAAATGTTTACTTAAATAAGTAAATTTTGCAGGTGAGCCACCCTGTATAAGCGTATTTACACACGCAAGAGTAAACTATGCTTTTTGTTGGTTCACAAATTTTTAGTTCAAGTTTGTTTAAAAGTATGCACACTAGCTTAGTACGTATTGTCCTTTTTGGTTCAAGCTTACTAAAATGTCATGCTTGCGTGTTTTTGCTTCCAGCCTATACATACGTACATAACTATGTATGTATCATAAGAACAATAGCCGGTTAGCCTATTTAGACTTTATGCACCAGTATATGAGGAAATAGTTCAGATCCACATGCAGGCTACCTTAGCTACCAATTTGGCACTGATGAAAGGCTTTTGTATTGCAAAAATTACAACAAACGTGAAAACCGCGTTGCATTTGATGTTGGTTCTTCAGTACCTTCTACCCACATAAAAAAGTCGTTAATTTGAATGTATTTGTGTATGTATGCCGGCATACGTTAAGCACGCGGTTTCCGTCAGTTCCTGCTGTAACATTTTGAGGTCAGCATTTCTTTCGTTCAGTCGCTACTAATTGCACTATTGTTATGCCTTTCACTTTCGCTGATGCACTAAAAATGTTCTCTATGTACCTATGTATATATGTATGTAGGTATAATGCAGCTGGTTATCGAGTCGTAAACTTTCACTAGCATGGTTCTTTTTTGTTGCATGCTTCTTATATACATTTATATAAGCTAATACAAATTTATGTAGCAGAAACAGTTGGAAAATTTACGTATTTATTACGATCGGACAAAACTGTCAATCAAAGTTGTGATATGCTAAAACATTCTGGTCACCACGTTGTTTTTCGATCTTAGGTGGTCATTAGGGTGACCGTCAACGGGAACCCCATAAAATGATCAGCCTTTGCAGATTTTAAGATAGCCAAAGTTTAAGAACGAAGGGGTCATATTAACACGTGCCGCTGGGCGCTTAAAGTTTCAAAAAACTTGCTTTTTTGGCCGATGAACCACGTTTTTGGGCCGTATCTCTGGAACTCTTCATTATTTTCTCAAGATTCATATCTCCAGGTAAAGGCATGTTGTTCCCACAAATTTATATTCCAAACATTTTTTGTTATGTGTAACCGAACCGAGTTATTACAGCCTTTGTCACAAAAAATTTTAATAGGTACCTCTAGGAACAAACTTATGATATCATGAAAAATCTCTTATATCTTTTAAAGTATAAATGTTGAAATGGGAAAGCGGTTTTTTTTACATACGTTAATGTATTTTAACACATTTTATTATTTTTAAGGACACAAGTATACAATAATGAATACTCTATTCTACAGGTTTCCTCAATGTTCTTTTTGACCAGCCAGGATACAACTTTCGGCATTGGCTTACGACTTGCAAAATATATTGTTTCTGCTCCTTATCTTTGGTTAGAAGCTCATTGAAGTCAGTCATTAATTTCACCTCTCGTTCTGCAATATCGTTAACGCCCTTCAGTGACTTCACAATCTCCAATCCTTCCTTAAAATTATTATTTTTCGACCAGCTACTGGGGTGTTCTTTGAGAAAATCTGAGTTGATTTGGAAACGCTGAAAAAAATGTATAGTTTCATTGGTAATTAAATCAGATAGCCCTGCATTAACCATTTCCTTCAACTGGTGTTCTAGAAGTATTCTTGAATTTTCTTATTCGTTTTCGGTCCGTTTCAGCTTTTGTACGGTGTGAGTAAGGACTTTGTTCGTCATTTTCGATTTTTCTTCGTCTGAAATTGTGGGATGAAGGAACACTAGTGCTACCAATTCGGCATTGAAATACCACAAATAATTGGAGAATTTCATCAGAGCTCTCCTAGAGATATCCTTGTCAATCACCTGATAGTCCAACAAAGATCGTAAGAGACCAAAGTCTTGCTTGGGAGCCAAATATGCTATGAGAGCATTGAACCAAGCTTTGCAATACACTCTAACGAGAAAAACACAGACAGCTTCTACTGCACTGTTTTCTTTATCACTCAGTTTGAATTGTCTACGGAATAAGAATATCTTTAGACAGTAGATGGCCTTGGCCATCCACCGGGCATGACTAATAGCACCCGGGGCTCTAAATCCCACTTCATTTCCATTCATAGATCCCACAAACACCAGTACCAACTGCAGAAGCTCCTTGTAATCATCTCTGTGTCTCTGGGTTGAGATTCTGTGAGTTTAGTTTTGAAATCAACAGTTATGTTGGCAATTACTTCAGGAGGTATATGTTTTCTCATATTTTCGTTACTGATAAGCGTGTCATATTTTTTCTTGTTGAGCTTCGACCATGCACTTTTGAATCTTTTGAATAAATCGGGTTCAGGTCCAGTAGATGAACCAAACTTACATTCGAAAACTCCTCTCAAGACGATCTCAAGAATATGGTGGTGACAGGCTAGGTAAAGCAACTCTCTACCCAAGATTTGTTCCGAAATTATACAAGCTCATTTAAGCCTTCCTGTATTTGATGAAGTGGTGTCGAAACACATGGCTTTGATAGAATGGGAGATACCCTATTCCTCGATACAATTATAAACAGCCAGGGCTTGTTCTTCGCCAGTGCTATTATCTGCTGTAGGAACTCCTAGTAGTTGTTCATGTTCACCATAGGAAATTAAAACCGCTATTCGTTCAGTCTGCTCTGTCTTTAGAATGCTTGGTAAAAGTTTTCCACCCCAGTGAACCACAACAGCATCCTTCTCTGTCACATGAACTTGTTCCTTGACATTCTCAGTGTATTTTCCCTAAATACTTTTCATATTTCTTGGATAACAGTTTTTGATACTTTGAAGTCGTCAGGATTCTCCCCAAGTACCTCTATGGTAGCTATAAGAATTCGTGTGGCATTTCTGTCAGATACCTTACACCGATCCAACAAAAGAGATATCTTCATAGTTAAAATTTCTCTAGTCCCATGCCTAATCCTTTTGCTATGAGATTGCCATAACAAGCAATATCAAGTGCGCAGAATTCGGGCTAAACTCGAGATACCTTGAATTTAATTACCATACAAGGGAATGCGAAGTGTTACATAACTTAACGTGTAATTCTCGTAATAGATGTGCGTTCCTAGAGGTTGGCATAGAATATAAATTAATGGGAACAACATGCCTTTACCTGGAGATATGAATCATGAGAAAATAATGAAGAGTTCCGGAGATCCGGGCCAAACACGTCGCTCATCGGCCAAAAAATCAAGTTTTTTGAAAGTTTAAGCGCCCAGCGGCACGTGTTAATATGATCCAATCGTTCTTAAACTTTGGCTATATTAAAATCTGCAAAAGCTGATCATTTTGTGGGGTTCCCGTTGACAAAATTCCTCAAAAAATTTCCCCTCCCTATGGTCGTAATTTATGCAAACTCCGACCAAATTCCTTTATGAAATTTTTGGTATTATATACTGGTGACTGAATGTGAGTGACTGCGATGCAAGTTGTCAACGCGTCATACATAATGTGGCCCTTAATAATAATTTTTAGATCTTGTATATAAATAAATTTTGTAAAGTTTTCCAGCTCTATACATAATGGTAAGCGTAAACGTATGGTTAGAAGCGGTATGCTAGAATGAGCGATATCAGGTGGAAAATTATGGCAAGTCAAGGGATCACAAATTGAAAACACATATACTTCCGACAATATATCGATTTGTTACCAACCTCTTATGGGCGTATTACCAATATTTTATCGATAAGTTATCGGTTTATTATAGGTGCGTTATCGACAAGGTATAGGTGAGTTATCGAGTTTTGTCGAAATTTTATAAAATTGTCAATATTTTGTTCAAGAAATCGCGGAAATCTTTTGTGAATACACGAAAACTAAAAAATCAGCAAACTTTTGCTTACACTTTTGTCTTATAGTAACTTTACACATGACTCTCCCAAAGGAGTTATTTGAAAGCATTTTTATTAGCTACGCTTGCATTAAGCTTAACCTTCTTTCAAAGACTCCGGTAGGTCCTAGGTACTAGTCATCACACTTCTCATCAATCTAGGGCAATGATCAGACAATTAAATAAAAACGTTGGACGCATCAAATTTCTATTGGTAGTCATATGTAAAACCAACTGAAGCTCAGTCAGGTTATGCTACGAATTTTTTTATTTTATTATTTTATTTTTTATTTTATTTTCAAGTTTTTAGGCTGGATGCGAGTTCGCCTAAATTTTAGGTACCTAAACTAATATTCCACTGGAACTTTCAAGCCATGCAATAATTTAGGAAAAAGCTGTGAAAACTGTGCGAGTTAATTTAAAAACCTAAATTGTTTATTTCTGCTAAGAGTATAATAACAATGCAGGAAATTTTTTAGGCCAATTAGTGCACACGGCTGCCAAATATGTTCAGATTGCGGTCCGTATTTGAGAAGGATCCAATTGTGTCGCCAACATCAGCTTGAACAAAATTGAGCTCACCATCACAAACAATCGATCGGACCTTAATCGCAGCAGGGATCATCGCTCTATAATCTATAATTTACTTAAATTGAATAGACAAGAGCCATTTACAATATTGAAAAATCAATGTTTTTGTTTTTGTAATTTAACATTTGAATTTAGGTTGAAAAGTATGCTCATAAAATTCTAAATTTTTATTTTGCCTTACCGACAGTTTTCAGTGATTTAGATTTTTTCTCTATTTATGTAGAAATTTAGGTCAACTCGCCCACAGCCTTAGTCTAGTTTAATTGCCTATTATTTCTCATTCTATTTAGTTCATTTAGTGCCTCATTATTACAGGGGCTCTTTCCTGACAATTTGTTACAATCTAAGTCCTCAATACATAATCCTTCAAAAACTTTATTCGACTCGGCGCCACGTATGTTTGTCCCTCCTCGAACTCCAAAGTATTTTGATGTCACTTCTACCGAACTGTATGTAATTTGTATTCCAAATATGAGCAAATTCGGACAACAAATGCAATTTTTTGAAATATTTCGATCCATGATCCACTTATCGGAATTTTTTTTTATTATTGCATTGTCATCGGGTTCTGAACTATATTCCAAGTTTCAAGCTTGTAGCTTATCGCAAAGTCACTTAAATTTTAGTTACAAAATTCGTTCACAACGGCCGGCCGGTCTGCTGGTCTGCTGGCTGGTCGCTACACAGAGTCAAGCTAAATAAAACCGTTTATAAAAAGAAAACAATTTTAATGTCGGCTTTTAGAAATGGGCGGAAACTGTTATTTGCAACTCTGGTACGTCACTAAGATTATGATAAGTCATTTATCTATTATGTTCTTGAGGGGTTTCGTTGAGTTAATCGCATTTGCAGGACATGTGTGATGAAATGTGATGAAATGAGTCACAAATGCGATTTGTATGATAAAATGCGTTGCATTTAGTGTAGTGTTAGCACGCGCGGTTAGCATCATGGATTCCATATGAACAGTTTTAAAGTTTTGTCGGAGAAACCAAAAGTAAATATTTCCAAAAATGTCTACCACTCATTCAACCAATTGAATTCCAATGAAACTTCCAAATTAAATTTTAGGCATTGCCGGTTCAAAATAAATATTAGGAACATCACTGAATGAATATTTTGTACAGTTTTGCCCAAATGTGCAAACGAGCATGTTGAATACAAATTTTCACAAACGTCGACAAAGTTTTGCATACCTAAGTGAGTCCCATATATATATTTAGCAATATAAAACTCTCTCCTATGTAAATCTATGTATATTTAATTTTTAAATGCATTTTATTTCAAAAACTTAGACATTTGCAACATGCGCTCATATCGTTATTGCCACAAAGCACAAGAACACTATTGCAAAAAACAAAAAACTTTAAGTAATATTTAGATGCACTTTGGAAAGATGATTTTTCGAACCAAAAAAAAGTACATCGAATCCCCAGTGTGCACATTGACAACTTTTGCAGAATATTGCAAAGCACACCTAAGTATAGGGATATGTACATATGTACATATGTATGTATGTACATATCCTTAACGAAATTGTGTGCCTAATTTGTAGATATGCTGATCCTTGATTAAACGCTTTTGGTTTAGTGGACACCAGAGCCTTCGTTTCTATATTTTTGCGGTAATTCTGCTATTGGCCTATTTCAAATAATTTTTTTTGATGTTCTATGCAATTTTGGATTTTGCAGTGATAAGGAAAATACAAAGTTTGCTGCAATCATCGTAGATTGATTCATCGTATTTTTTGCCGGGTATGAACTTAGCAAGATATATTTTTATTTCTTTGTAATGCCAGCTTGAGAGCTTTGAAATTGCAATTGTATTTTATATACTTAGTAGCACAACAAAAGAGCAAAGCATATAAGCAAATAACACAAACAAAATGTTTGCAAGTGAAGGAATTTTTATTTATTTATTTACGAAGGTAATGGTAATGCTCATGTTCTATAAAGAGATTTTCACAAAAATTGCAATCAATTTGCTACACGCTTTATATGACCATAAAGAATGATTCATAACCGCTTTTGTTGGGACATGCGTAGGAAATTACCAACTTGTATTGAAAAATTAAAAATATTTGCAGTAGCAATCACGGGAGGTAGAAATATATATCTTATATCTTATAACTTTAAAGAGCCAATTCTTGTTTGTTGGTATAGCCGAACGATATCGAGAACGGCTCAACCGATTTAAATGAAATTTGGCACAGAGATAATGTATAACCTTCTAAGACTTTCTACCTAGGTGATGCTACTCAGAATGTTTCACAAGGTTGCCACCTACTCGAAATTAAAAAAAATTGCATGAGATATGCCGATATGGGTATCAAACGAAAGGTATTTCACTCCGCTTTACAATAGGAGAAGTTTTGAGTAGGGTTGCCATTTAGGGTTGCCACCTATTCGAAATTAAAAAAAATTTCATGAGATATGCTGACATGGGTATCAAACGAAAGGTATTTCACTCCGCATTACAATAGTGGAATTTTTGAGTAGGGTTACCAATTAGGGTTGCCACCTGTTCGAAATTAAAGAAAAATTTCACGAGATATGCCGATATGGGTATCAAACGAAAAGCATTAAACTCCGCATTACAATAGGGACATTTTTGAGTAGGCTTGCAATTTAGGGTTGCCACCTATTCGAAATTATCAAACGAAAGGTATTTCACTCCGCATTACAATAGGGACATGTTTGAGTAGGGTTACCATTTAGGGTTGGGGTAGTTAGACAAAATAGTACTCTGCTTACTCATATTCTTCTAAAGCTTTAAAGGGGAACATAAAAGTTAAAAATCTTCGCAAAAAAAATCTTGAAATGAAATTGAATGCAATATCAAGGCACCGTGGCAAATTCTAGCAAAATATATTTAAATGCATATTTTTGGCAAATATGAAATGAATAATTGCAGTTTCTCACAGATTACTATTAGAAAGATTTCACAACTTAGCAAAAAGATATCTCACCAAGGTAATTTTCTACCTTTGAACACTAGAGGCATATGTTCAATTTGAAAACGACATCTAACCATTTAACTACTTACCAACAGATGGCGCTTAGGGAAGTAAGTTGACATTTAATTAAACTAACTGATAGTTGTCATTCGTGAAATTTACAAGTTTTTGGAATGTAATAAAATTGTGAGACTTTCATAGTGTATAACTAAAAAATGTTTGAAATTATTATTCGGCGCATGAAGATACTCGACCTAAATAACTTAGTTATCGATTTCACTAATTGTTATAACAATCCCTTATACTATAGGCTGGAATAACCCATTTCAAATTTTTCATTCCAGTTCATTTTGCGGTTAGTGTTTGAGATGTTTTTGAAATCTATTTTTAAGGAAATCAAATATTGGTAAGAAAAAATATATAATATATGTGCATATAAAAAAGTAGAGTTTGATTAATGATGACATGTAGAACAAAGTAAGTTATGCGGCATACTCGAAGATTGCCGAGCAAAGCTCGGACGCCCAGGTACTGTAGGTTGAACTGGCTGGTCCGTGAGGACATCACTGAATGAGTTCATACTGTTACTCATACGCCGTGTACTTCTTTGAATTTTTAAACAACAACAAGGGAGCAGTGCCTACTAATTATGACTTGCGTATAATATAGGTTACTAGCAGACCCGGCAGACGTTGTTCTGCCCTAAATTTGGCCTATCTGAATACATTTTAATAAGCTTTTTCCGTCTAACTCTGCCCTACCCCTCTACACTTTTTCCTAATCTCTTTATTCACTCCTCCGTCCGTCTTTTTCGCTTCATCACCATCTTCGTCTCATTCTATCTCTTTCTCAGTCTCCTTCTCTCTTTTCTCTTCTCCCAAGTTTTTCTCCTTCTTCTTCATCTCTTATTGCCAGTCCAAGAGGGTGGTATGTATTTTGTTCCAGTCCCATTCGGAGTCTCAGTCCCAATCCCACTCCGAGTCTCAGTCTCAGTCCTAGTCCTAATCCCAGTCCCAGTCCGTCTCTATTATACTTCCCGGAAAAAAAGCATCGTAAATACTAATATAGGCAAATTTATATACGAAATTTCAGGCAAATCGAATAGGCCTTTGCAAATAAGTATGTGGGTATTATTAATTCATGTCTTTTTTCGGCTTCGCATGCATATTTATCAGTTTTGCCAGGTTGATGCGACTAAATCGAATATCACATTGAACTTCAGAGCTCTCAGCAACAGCTTTCATTTGATATCCATATTACACACACATTCTAGCGGTATCCGGATCCATGTGTTGGCCTATATTTCGAGACCCTAGTCACTCAGCGGTGTAAAACTTACTCTGTATTATAGCACACATCAACAGCATCAATGTGATACCCATAATATAAAAACACATTCTAGGTGTATCCGGGTCCATGTTTTGGCTTATATCTCGATACCGTAATCACCCAGTTGTACGAAAATTATCCTCTACTATAGCACTCATCAACAGCTTTCATTTGATATCCATATTGTATAAACACATTCTAGGGGTACCCGGGTGTACGTTTTGGGCTATATCTCGAGACCCTAGCCTCCCAGTTATATGAAAATTACCCTGTACTATAGCACTCATCAACAGCTTTCATTTGATATCCATATTGTATAAACACATTCCAGGGGTACCCGGGTCCACGTTTTGGGCTATATCTCGAGACCCTAGGCTCCCAGTTGTATTAAAATTATCCTCTACTATAGCACTCATTAACAGCTTTCATTTGGCATCCATATTGTATAAACACATTCTAGGGGTATCCGGGTCCACGTTTTGGCCTATATCTCGAGACCCTAGTCACTAAGGGGTATGAAAATCATCCTGTACTATAGTACTCATCAACAGCTTTCATTTGATATCCATATTGTATAAACACATTCTAGGGGTACACGGGTCCACGTTTTGATCTCAAGACCCTAGACACGTAGCGAAAAAAAGGTATACGTTGGCCGATTCTCAGACCTACCCAATATGCTCACAAAATTTCATGAGAATCGGTTCAGCCGTTTCGGAGGAGTTCAGCCTCTAAAACCGTGACAGAAGAATTGTATATATTAGATATAGGCACAATCAGACACCCAAGGAAAGAAATAGGTAATGTAAAAGAGCTAAATCAGAATAACAAAATCAGAATATAAAAAAAAGAGAGGGCTCAAGACTCAAACCTTTTTCTTTTAAATAAATTTATATCTTTTTTTTGTTGTTACATAATCATAATATTCATCATATATATTATTTCTACGGGTCCCTTTTTCGCTCTTATTTGGAATCAAAATCTATGAATAAAGTTTTGGTTGTAAAGATGAAGATTCGATCTATTAGCGAGCTCTGGCCAATTTTGGTCGTAGTGCATAGATTTCTTTCTATTTTTACTATGGCATCACTGTGAATATTTGCACTGCATTACCGGCAGTTGCTGCCATACGCAAGATGGCAGCGCAAGCTGCAAGTTTTGATTGATAGAACAGCTGATTTCTGTTGATATTTGATAAGAGGCTTTTATATTGGTTGCGCAGGATGCGCACGGGTGCGGCTCTTTAAATCTAAAATTTTTGCATGTACTTACTTATTACTAGAAGCGCCTTTCTTTTCATTTTTGCTAAGAAAATGTGTAGTTTTGCTACTGAATGGCAGTAATGTTAGTTGTTCTGGTAGCTTTGGTTGTTGTTCTTGCGTCGGTTGTTGTTGTTGTTGCGCTGCAAGAATCACTGGCACTGCTTGTTGTTGTGTTTTTACTTCTAAACTTAACTGAGTATTTGCATTTAAATTGACATTTTTTGCATTTAACGGCGCTCTTGTTGGCGTTGTTGTTGTTGTTGCTTTTGATACGTTATCTATTGCAGCTATTTTAGTAGGTGAACTGTTGGCATTGGCGGAAATTTTATCCTGATAAGCTACAGCAGCTGTTGTTAAGCCATTGCCGCCATTAACGCCCATTATAGCGGCAGCTAGTGGCAGAATAACTGCTTTGTCGGCTGCCCCCTTTGACACTAACGGTATGCTTAATTTATCGTCAGCCATTTTTTCTAATTAAACTATTTTCTTAAGCTTTATATTATTTGGCAAATATGTTTAAAAAAAATTCTAGTTATTTATGTAATTTATTTAAAAGAAAGAGTAGATATTTGTGATATTGCGAGATCTGTGCTTCTTTAAAACAATTTTTTTGTTTTTTTTTTTTTCTAAATTTGCATAATAAAGAATGTATCCTCTATCTAATTTTCCACTTTTTTTCAATTACATCACTTTTTCTTTCTTTTTGTTTTCACTCACGATTTTCCGCAATTATTTCTAGTATTGCACGTTTCTATCACGTGTTTATTTTAAATTTACGACAATTCCTCATTGTTGCTATTTCTTCTATGACACATAAATTATTTAAATATTATTGTTTGTTTGTGTTGGCTTGTTTTTCAGCTCCGCTTGTGCGCCTCACTTGTTTCGCTCTCGTCAGTATTCGCAAAAAATTCTGCCGTCTTATGAATAGTTCAAATTTGTGTGCCCTACGGAAAGCTTTAGTGCATATTAAATGTAATAAATTTGTGTGCTACTTTACTAAAGCGTATTTCATTAGCTTCCATTAAGCTTGTGACTACATTCGTATGACACATTCTTGTACTGCTTACGAAATCAGAGATATATCACAATCCTGCAATGAAATAATGAGAGATAAGATATTATGAATATAATTTGCATAAAATTCTAAAATAGACATTTTTTTTTTGGTAATTTATACAAATAATAGCCGTGCTTTTTTACATGTATATCCACCTACATTTGCGTGTAAAAAATTTATCATCACTTAAATAATATTTAGGAGACCGATCTGGCGGTAATTATTGAAGACTCGTGGCAATTGTAAGTGACTTCGTTCAAAACGGGTTGTACAGAATAGCGGAGACACGCACCGCTATTGGTCATAGTGTAAAACCTATAGCTGAATCGGTTGCGATAAATAGTTTACACTTACCCTTTTCGGCATAAGTGGAAAGTGCCTTCCAACGATTAGCTCTTTTATGGATCGGGCGCTTCGGGATATTCACACCTGGGCATCAAATGTCGGCTAAGACGGATATGGTCTTGTTTACAAAGAGGTACAAGGTCCCAAATTGGATCAGGCCCAAGTTAGGAGGAGTTGTACAAAGTATCTAGGAATCATCCTAGACAGTAAGCTGTCATGGTAGCTCAACGTGGAGGAGAGGGTGAAGAAGGCTTCAACGGCACTTTATGCATGTAAAAGAATGCTGGGGTGTACGTGGGGCTTATCGCCCTCTCTTTTTCATTGGGGTTTTACAGCGATTGTAAGCCCTATCCTATACTATGGAGTTCTTGTTTGGTGGAAAGCCACACAAAAAGCAACCTACCTCAAACAAGTAAGGAAGGTTAAGTTCGGGTGTAACCGAACATTACATACTCAGTTGAGAGCTATGGTGACAACATAAGGGAAAATAACCATGTAGGAAAATGAACCGAGGGAAACCCTGGAATGTGTTTGTATGACATGTATATCAAATGAAAGGCATTAAAGAGTATTTTATGAGGGAGTGGGCCATAGTTCTATAGGTGGACGCCATTTAGGGATATAGCCATAAAGGTGGATCAGGGTTGACTCTAGAATGCGTTTGTACGATATGGGTATCAAATGAAAAAATGAAAGGTGTTAATGAGTATTTTAAAAGGGAGTAATTCTTAGTTCCATAGGTGGACGCCGTTTCGAGATATCGCCATAAAGGTGGACCAGGGGTGACCCTAGAATTTGTTTGTACAATATGGGTATCAAAAGAAAGGTGTTAATGAGTATTTTAAAAGGGAGTAATCCTTAGTTCCATAGGTGGACTCCGTTTCGAGATATCGCCACAAAGGTGGACCAGGGGTGACCCTAGAATTTGCTTGTGCAATATGGGCATCAAACGAATGGTGTTAATGAGTATTTTAAAAGGGAGTGGGCCTTAGTTCTATAGGTGGATGACGTTTCGAAATATCGCCATAACGGTGGAACAGGGTTGACTCTGGAATGTGTTTGTACGATATGGGTATCAAATTAAAGGTATTAATGAGGGTTTTAAAAGGGAGTGGTGGTTGTTGTATAGGTGGTCGCCTTTTCGAGATATCGCCATAAAGGTGTACCAGGGGTGACTCTAGAATGCGTTTGTAGGATATGGGTATCAAATGAAAGGTGTTAATGAGTATTTTAAAAGCGAGTAATCCTTAGTTCCATAGGTGGACGCCGTTTCGAGATATCGCCATAAAGGTGGACCAGGGGTGACCCTAGAATTTGTTTGCACAATATGGGTATCAAAAGAAAGGTGTTAATGAGTATTTTAAAAAGGAGTAATCTTTATTTCCATAGGTGGACGCCGTTTCGAGATATCGCCATAAAGGTGGACCAAGGGTGACCCTAGAATTTGTTTGTACAATATGGGCATCAAACGAAAGGTGTTAATGAGTATTTTAAAAGTGAGTGGGCCTTAGTTCTATAGGTGAACGCCGTTTCGAAATATCGCCATAAAGGTGGACCAGGGGTGACTCTAGAATGTGTTTGTATGATATGGGTATCAAATTAAAGGTATTAATTAGGCTTTTAAAAGGGAGTGGTGGTTGTTGTATAGGTGGTCGCATTTTCGAGATATCGCCATAAAGGTGGAACAGGGGTGACCCTAGAATTTGTTTGTACAATATGGGTATCAAAAGAAACGTGTTAGTGAGTATCTTAAAAGGGAGTAATCCTTAGTTCCATAGGTGGACGCCGTGTGGGAGTGGTGTGAAGGCGTTTTCCAGATATCGACCAAAATGTGGGCCAGGGTGACCCAGAACATCATCTGTTGGATACCGCTACTTTAGTTATATATGTAATACCTGCCAAGATTTTAAGGGTTTTTTATTTGGCCTGCAGAACTTTTTCATTTTCTTCTACTTAATATGGTAGGTGTCACAACCATTTTATAAAGTTTTTTCTAAAGTTATATTTCGCGTCAATAAAACAATCCAATTACCTTACCGTGTTTCATCCTTTTTTTCGCATTTGGTATAGAATTATGGCATTTTTTCATTTTTCGTAATTTTCGATATCGAAAAAGCGGGCGTGGTCATAGTCGGATTTCGTTCATTTTTCATACCAAGATAAAGTGAGTTCAAGTAAGCACGTGAACTAAGTTCAGTAAAAATATGTCGATTTTTGCTCAAGTTATCGTGTTAAAGGCCATGCGGAAGGACAGACGGACGACTGTGTATAAAAACTGGGCGTGACATTAACCGATTTCGCCCATTTTCACAGAAAACAGTTAAGGTCATAAAATCTATGCCCCTACCAAATTTCAAAAGGATTGGTTAATTTTTGTTCGACTTATGGCGTTAAAAGTATCCTAGACAAATTAAATGAAAAAGGGCGGAGCCACGCCCCTTTTGAAATTTTCTGTTATTTTTGTATTTTGTTGCACCATATCATTACTGCAGTTGAATGTTGACATAATTTACTTATATACTGTAAAGATATTAAATTTTTTGTTAAAATTTAACTTAAAAAAATTTTTTTTTGTTTAAAGTGGGCGTGGTCCTTCTCCGATTTTGCTAATTTTTATTAAGCGTACATATAGTAATAGGAGTAACGTTTCTGCCAAATTTCATCATGATATCTTCAACGATTGCCAAATTACAGCTTGCAAAATTTTAAATTACCTTCTTTTAAAAGTGGGCGGTGCCACGCCCATTGTCCAAAATTTTACTAATTTTCTATTCTGCGTCATAAGTTCAACTCACCTACCAAGTTTCGTCGCTTTAGCTGTCTTTTGTAATGAATTATCGCACTTTTTCGGTTTTTCGAAATTTTCGATATCGAAAAAGTGGGCGTGGTTATAGTCCGATATCGTTCATTTTAAATAGCGATCTGAGATGAGTGCTCAGGAACCTACATACCAAATTTCATCAAGATACCTCAAAATTTACTCAAGTTATCGTGTTAACGGACGGACGGACGGACGGACATGGCTCAATCAAATTTTTTTTCGATCCTGATTATTTTGATATATGGAAGTCTATATCTATCCCGATTCCTTTATATATGTACAACCAACCGTTATCCAATCAAACCTAATATACTCTGTGAGCTCTGCTCAACTGAGTATAAAAATTAGAGGGGTATGCAGACTATCAATGATTAGCATTACGGGAGCCATGAAAACAACCCCGGCAGCTGCACTGTATGCCATTCTGCACATTCCACCTGTAGACCTGGTAGCAAAGAACATAGCGTTAACAACTGCAACCAGGCTCGGTGCCTCGGAGCAGCTTGAGCACCGACCATACGGCCATAGTAGTCTAGCGTCATTAATCACAAGATGAACGGAATACCTGATTCCCTACCTGCACTTCGAGGGCGATCTTGAGGGCACAATAGAGGTGGACGGTTGGCGCAAGGGTGCGCAAATGGCGGACGAGGCGATACATGTGTACACAGATGGTTCCAAAGTAGTGGAAGGAGTAGGGTCTGCTGTATACTGTGCTGATCCGGAAATAAGCAGACCCTACAGGCTGCCGGATTACTGTAGCGTTTTCCAAGCGGAAATATTAGCCGTAACCAAAGCAGTAGAAACCCTGGAAGATAATAGCTAAAGCTGCAACCGTGTTAACTTTTATATTGACAGTCAAACAGCAATTAAGGCAATAATCTCGCATAGCACAGCATCTAAATGAGTGTTAGAGTGTAAGCAGTCCCTGGAGAGAATCGGGATAGGGAGAAGCATACATCTATATTGGGTCCCAGGGCATATGGGAATGAAAAAGGGGATGAACTAGCTAAAAAGGGCGCATCCCTTGAAGCTTGCTCCATAGACGTCCCAATTAGACTGGGCGAGATTTAACGAAGGCGAGAGGTGCACATGATCGACCAAGCGGGAAAGGCGTGGGTTCAAGCGCGGGACTGTAAAGTATCGAAGATTATGTGTAGGTCTTACAGCCCTAGACTAATAAAGTTGCTTCTATCATTAAAAAGAGAGGACTGTAGACTCATGACGGGTATTATGACTGCGCACTGCTTTCTGGCGTCACGTGCCTTTAAATTAGGCTTGGTCAGCGATAGCAGATGTAGGAAATGCGGGCTGTGTTCGTGCCCTGCGCTTGCCAGGCTAAGACTCCAGCTATTAGGAGTGATACAGCTGTCAGATCTAAAAGCAGCAAGTGGCTTAAATCCTAGGAAGCTTCTAGTATTTGCCAAGAGGACGGAGTTATTTTATAACATAGGTCCTGGTTTTTGATAGGGTTTTTTAGTTTGGTCGTTAAAATAAACTTCTGGCAACACTCCGGACTTATTCAGTCTATGTGAGGTCCTCATGGACAGGCCAGTTCAACCTAACCTAACCTACCCTTTACGGCCATAGCAGTGGATAAGAGTATAGAGATAAAATAGAGAGACATATTTCAGATGCAACTGAGTATAATACATAATGAAATTTAGCAGTATTGATTTTCTGCGCAACCATTTCACAAGTGTAGATAAAGTTACACACTTAGCAGTTCATACAAGGTTCAAGTGCATATGTATATCCATGTAAAAAAAAACACAGCAAGCTTAGCGCAACAACTCTTACTCGGAGTACAAGTTCCATACGCACGTAGTAAAGCTTCAAAAATGGAAAAAGTTCACTCGCGAGAAATTTCCTCTCGAACAATATCGAAAGATCGTAAGCTTTTGTCTTTATAAATTTTCTCTGCAAAGCTTTTCACGGCAGTGACACAATCTAAATGTTTTACAAATGAGTATCAATAGCAAAAAAACTCATATGACGAGTCTACTTTGTATCCTTTCCATGAAAAATTTAAATACGTTTCTATTATGTAACACTTTTTTATGACTGTTAGCAGGCCAACACTCTAAGCCGACGATATATTTTAATACGTAATCGTAAATTTCAACTTAATTTTGGGTTAGTTAATTTGCACGGCTTACCCTTTTTAGTTACTTCCCATTTCTATATAATAGCATCATCAGTGCGTAAGTTGAAAATTTTGTATAAAAACCTGAAATACCAAAAGGTCTAGATTAGCGAAATTTTGCTTGGAGATTCTAGACATAAACACCGTGCTAAACAGAGGAGTAGAAATTATGTGAAAGGCACTGTGGCACATCTCAAATAAAGCGAAATTTGTACGTACCGCGTATAACAATATTCGCAAAAGCTTTAATTTTGATATCCCTTATCTAAGAAGTTGGATTTGTTGAATTTTGCACCCGGGCGATACTAAAAATTATAAATCTTAGTATTATTTCATTGTATATTGGAAGGATTTTCCATAATCCCTCGTCAAATTTGGTTTGAAGACAAATCGGTTTCGGCATTGCATCATCATATATGTATGTAATTTTTCTTTTCGATCCTTTGTTGTTGTTTGTCTTGTACATATTTATAGCTTGTAGGTACATCAGCTGGTATTAAAAAAAAATAAATATAAGGCACGATGACCTCCGAAGAAGAAGTTTGAGGCCGAACTTCTCTTCCAATTTGCGTTGTGCTCCTTTTTTAATTTTTCCTACAAATTGCCGGGACGGGACCTATTTGTTTTATGCCGAATCCGAACAGCATCTGCAAGGCATATCAGCTTTCACTGAAAGCTTGTCATGGCAGAAATACACTCTTAGTTTCGTCCTTAGCTGTTTGATGTTTAAATCTCTGTGCTTATTTTGTATTTTTGAAAAATGTTAGCCAATTTATGAGTTGCCCTTGCACTATGTCATTGTCGTCCAAGTGTTTGTACCTTCTTTAAAAAATAGTTTTCTTCTCTTTGATTGTGAGTTTGAATCTGATACATTAAAGAAGAAGAAATTATAGGAAAAACACAGACCCACACAAACAAAATTAATTATATTCATATTTGAGTATATATGTGCATACATAAGAATATGTTTATGTATTCACCTGTCGTGAATAATATTTACGCACCAATGAATATGTACACATATATATATATAAAATTGAGTTCAATGTAGGGTCAAGTATAAGAAATGATAATCTAATATATAAAATTCTTCTGTCACGGTTTTAGAGGCTTCACTCCTTCGAAAGTACAGGATAATTTTCATATAACTGGGAGGCTAGCTCGAAATATAGCCTAAAACGTGGACCCGGGTACCCCTAGAATGTGTTTATACAATATGGATATCAAATGAAAGCTGTTGATGAGTGCTATAGTACAGGATAATTTTCATACAACTGGGAGGCTAGGGTCTCGAGATATAGCCCAAAAAGTGAACCCGGGTACCCTAGAATGTGTTTATACAATATGGATATCAAATGAAAGCTGTCGATGAGTGATATAGTACAGGACAATTTTCATACAACTGGGAGGCTAGGGTATCGAGATATAGCCCAAAACGTGCACCCGGGTACACCTAGAATGTGTTTATACAATATGGATATCAAATGAAAGCTGTTGATGGGTGCTATAGTACAGGATAATTTTCATACAAATGGGAGGCTAGGGTTTCGAGATATAGCCCAAAACGTGGACCCGGCTACCCCTAGAATGTGTTTATACAATATGGATATCAAATGAAAACTGTTTATGGGTGCTATAGTACAGGATAATTTTCATATAACTGGGAGGCTAGTGTTTCGAGATATAGCCCAAAACGTGAACCCGGATACACCTAGAATGTGTTTTTACATTATGGGTACCAAATTGAAGCTGTTGATGTGTGCTATAATACAGAGTAAGTTTTACACCGCTGAGTGACTAGGGTCTCGAGATATAGCCCAAAACATGGGCCTGGATACTCCTAGAATGTGTGTGTATTATGGATATCAAATAAGAGCTGTTGCTGAGAGCTCTAAAGTTCATTGTGATATTCGATTTAGTCGCATCAACCTGGCAAAACTGATAAATATGCATGGTAAGCCGAAATAAAGACAAGAATTAATAATACCCACATACCTATTTACATAAGTCCTATTCGACTTGCCTGAAATTTTGTATATAAATTTGGCTATATTAGTATTAACAAAATAACATCAAAATTTTAGAAATAAGGTTTTTCAATTATAATAAATTGTTTCTAAGCGGGGTCGCCCCTCGGCAGTGTTTGGCGAGCGCTCCGGGTGTATTTCTGCCATGAAAAGCTCTCAGTAAAAACTCATCTGCCATGCAGATGCAGTTCGGAGTCGGCATAAAACATGTAGGTGGTCCCGTCCGGCCAAGAGGAAATAAGAGAAGCTCGGCCTTAGATCTCTTCGGAGGTTATCGCGCCTTATATTTATTTATTTATTTATAACAGAGACGGACTGGAACTGGGATTAGGACTAGGACTGGGACTGAGACTGAGATTCTGAGTGGGAATGGGACTGGAACAAAATACATACCACCCTCTGGGACTGGCAATAAGTGATGAAGAAGAAGGAGAAAAACTTGAGAGAAGAGAAAAGAGAGGAGACTGAGAAAGAGATAGAATGAGACGAAGATGGAGATGAAGCGAAAAAGACGGAGGGAGGGGTGAATAAAAAGATTAGAAAAAAGTGTAGAGGGGTAGGGCAGAGTTAGACGGAAAAAGCTTATTAAAATATATGCAGATAGGCCAAATTTGGATCAGAACAACGTCTGCCGGTTCTGCTAGTATATTGTATAACCTGGTCAACTCGAAGACCGAATTAAATCTATTAAAATCCAAAAAAAAATCTCTTCTAACAAAAATTCCATAGCAAATAATCGACACATCTTTTAAAGCGAAGGACACCACTGTGAATCAATTGACTACACAAATACATGGGAATTTAGGTATTGTTATTGTACACACATTTCTCGATGTAATATGAAAAACAGAAGATGGCAGAGATTTTTCCCATCCACATCCACTCATACCATAGCTACAAAAGGGAAAATAATCACTTGCTTAAATTTTCGTCGAAAGCACTAAAGCGCCTAAGATAAATACGACCAAGGCGAAAAGCCATTAGCTATTCCACGCTCCAAAAATATGGGAAAATAAGAAATACGAGCATTGAATACAAAAACCACGACCTTGCTTTTATTTTAGGTTGATAGTTAATTACATATGTGTGTATAAATATGTACATATACCTCCGTTCACAGTACCAAAAGTTTTCTCAATGAATTCCACCCACACGCACATGCTCATGCGTATTTGTGTTCGTATACGTATACGTAAATACAAATAGTACCAGCACAGTTATTAGCCCAGTAGACATCATCGAGCGTGTTCTGGATTTTGATTCCGACCAATTTATTCGGAATCGAAATGGATTGGTGTTCTGAATATCAATTCCGTCGATTTGAAAAGTTTTGCCTCTGAGCAGTCGGAATCGAATGTAATTAGCCTATTAAGCACAGATAATAACAATATTTTTTCTAAAAATAAATTTTATTAAATTATTCATTTTATTTGTAAAATTTACAACAACTTTTTGCTGGACTATTTGTTTATTTAGTATAACAAATCTTAATTTGAAAATTCCTATCAAAATTTTCCAAGCTAAACAAAGTGATTCTGGTCGAAAGGAAACCGACGTGTTCTCAATTTCGATCGATCGATTTTTGCAATTTTTATGCACAATTGCTCGTCTTCTTGCCTCTGCATTTCCGAAAACCATGTTTCTGGCATTTTGTTCATATTTTTGCACAATTTTAATTTAACTAAAACCAAAATGAATAAAAACAGCTGTTTCGATTGATTATCGAGTCGAAATGAAAACGATTCGAAATCGATTTCGTATCGATTTGTTTCAATCGGAATTGAGAACACCAAAAAGTCAAAATCAAAACGAGTCGGAATTCAGAACAGGGCTGATAATTTCAAGGATGCAAATTATGATACTCTTAACTCACTCATATCTGAAACTGATTGCAACTCTATTTTCTTTCCTAAAAACCTTGCTGAATGCTTCGATGCCTTCCTGCTTGTGTTGTCGGACATCTTCCATGAGTCACAAATTAACCAATTTACGATGGAAAAAAGATTGTAGAAAATATTAATTCCCGATTTGGTTCTAAACGATTTTTATCATTTCGACAAAAAAAAAATTTCTAAACAAATGTCTCAAATGTAAATTTTTCAGTTGCTTACTATTTAAAAAACCTTTGAGATGCCATTTCGAATATACTCGCAGCAAGCATGCCTGTCGTTAGAGGCGACTAAAATACCACAGTAATTCAATCTTGCCAATAAATGCTACTTTGGACTAGGTAGGCAATTGAAAAGTAAAGTCCTCTCTCGGCGAACGAAAATCATACTCTACAAGTCACTTATCGTACCCGTCCTGCTATATGGGGCAGAAGCATGGACCATGACAACAGCAGATGAAGCGGCCTTGGGAGTGTTTGAGAGAAAAGTTCTTCGAAAGATTTATGGACCTCTACGCGTTGGCGATGGCGAGTACCGAAAACGATTTAATGATGAGCCGTACGAGCTATACGCAGACATCAACATAGTCCAGCGAATTAAAATGCAGCGGCTGCGCTGGCTAGGTCATGTTATGCGAATGAAAGATGATGCTCCGGCCAAGAAAGTGTTTCTATCGGAACCCGCTTATGGAAGCAGAGGTAGAGGACGGACCCCACTCCGTTGGAAGGACCAGGTGGAAAACGATGTAAACTCCCTTGGTGTATCCTTCGCTGCGCCGGTTGGCGGAGCGAAGGAGCGACTGGCGCGCCTTGTTGGACGGCCATAACCGTTTAGACGGTTAAGTGCCAATAAGTAAGTAAGTAAGTAATTCAAGGGGCTGCGCAGCGCAATTTGCAGCTTCTCTAGCTAAATTGTCAATCTCATCTACCCGTGGCGAATCCTCATGGAAAGTAGGGATTGGGAGGCGGTATGGCCTTGAAGGTTCAATGTGGTCATACTAAATCGGTGTCGAGATGATCGGGCTTGTACGTAAATGAACGTACCGGCAAAGAACCATCAACATTGGTAACAATGGTCAAATCTTTCGGGAGTGTTTTTATCGCTAAAACAACACCAGCAAAATTCGAACTATGTTTGGCTATTACACATGCACAGCCGGCAATTCGCAACAATGGTAGACAATATGGAAAATATAAATTTATTGGTGTTAACGAAAGCATAAGCATCCCAATAGGAAACTTTAGCTAAGATCTCAACATGCATATAGCTTATTTATTTAAAACTTCTATACAAAAGGTTTGCAAAATTGTATGCAGAAATGGCTTAAAATATTCCAATTCATTTATTCATCATTTCGTATTCGGTTTAAAGGTCAACTGATATTTGTACATATAAATGTACAAGGAAACTGATTTGTCAAATCGCTCAAGCTTGGTAAATAGCGTCATAAAAGTATCGACCATAAACACCGTTATCGAATGTCAATAGTATCGGCATGGCAAGATATCGCATCGGAATTCGTGTCCCTTCATAGCGAAACCATACGTGGTGGTAGCAGGGCAACACACATACATGCACACACATTCCAGTTGTTTATACTCAGCGTGCTTTTCACACAGAGTCAGGGCCGCGGAGAGGGAGGGGGAGGGGGGCAAACAGGGCAATTACCCTGGGGCCCGAAAGGTTTTTGGGGGCCCGCAAGGCAAAGCAGTATTGACAGTACTCTAACTAGGATTTCATAGATACATACATATTTTGTTGCTACAAAAAATTTAATTAAAATTGAAAATCACTTAACTAAAATCTTAAGCATCCGATCAAATACTATGGGGCATAGACATAGTCGAAATAAAATGTAATTTTAAGTTATATAAACGGTTTTCACACAATTTTATAAGCGCTATCTGTCAAAAATGCTTCAACTAACATAAAATCACATTTTATTTCGACTTCCCAACGACTTAAGTGGTCACCATTTCCTTCAAATCATACTCCATACTATTCATGGCTCGTTTGGAGTGCAACAAAAGAAGCGCTTTTTTGTTTTCCATGCCGGCTTTTCAGCAAAATTTCCGAAAATACCCGATCAGCTTTGACAAAGTCTTCAGGTTATTCTAAAGAAAAGGTTGGAAGAGGTTACACGACAAAATTCCTGAACATCAATATAATCAAAATCATAAAACTTGCTATATAGAGTGTCGCCAATATGAAACGAGAGTTCGAAATGCAAGTTTAGTGGATTTTATCTCAGCGGAAACCCTTAAAAATGAAGCAGCTCGCTGGAGAGAGATACTTCGCAGAATTCTTGATGTTGTTTTATTTCTTGGAGAAAAAGGTTTGGTATTTAGAGGGGATAAGTCATTGATCGGAAATCCAAAAAATGGAAACTTTCTTGATATTTTGGAACTGATCAGCAATTATGACCCCCTATTTCATGAACATTGCGGCCACCGTGGTGTGATGGTAGCGTGCTCCGCCTATCACACCGTATGCCCTGGGTTCAACTCCCGGGCAAAGCAACATCAAAATTTTAGAAATAAGATTTTTCAATTAGAAGAAAATTTTTCTAAGCGGGGTCGCCCCTCGGCAGTGTCTGGCAAGCGCTCCGATTGTATTTCTGCCATGAAAAGCTCTCAGTGAAAACTCATCTGCCTTGCAGATGCCGTTCGGAGTCGGCATAAAACATGTAGGTCCAGTCCGGCCAATTTGTAGGGAAAAATCAAGAGGAGCACGACGCAAATTGGAAGAGAAGCTCGGCCTTAGATCTCTTCGGAGGTTATCGCGCCTTACATTTATTTTTTTTTATTTCATGAACATTTGGAGAAGGTGAGGGAATCTCAAACGAAAAAGAGTCGTCTCCAAGCACATTATTTGTCTGATGAAATACAAAATGAGTTCATAGAAATCTGTGCAAGTCAAGTAATACGAAAGATAGAATGCGAGAGAAAGTCCGTCAAGTATTACACAGTAATAGTGGATGCAACACCTGATTCGGCGCGTATTGAGCAGACTGTTTTTATAGTGCGTTATGTTTTATTAGACAGGGACTCCGGAAAATGGAAAATCCAAGAACGCCTCTTAGAGTTTGTCGATTGTAACGCAAAAAGAGGAGAAGCTATCGCTTAGCTGATTCGCAGCACTCTAAAAAAGCACAATATTCCACTGGATGACTGCCGTGGGCAAGGGTATGATAATGGCAGTAATATGAGCGGTCATTACAAAGGAGCGCAGAATCATATCCTGACAATATTTGCACTTTGTGCTTGTCATAGTTTAAATTTATGTGGAGTGCAAGCTGCTGAATGTTGTGCAGAAGTCATCACATTTTTCGGTATTATGCAGAAATTGTATAATATCTTTAGCGCAAGCCCTCAGAGATGGGAATTTCTCCAGGAAAAAACTAATTGCTCCTTGCATGTCACAAACACGATGGTCTGCTCGTGTGGATAGTGTGAAACCTTTCGCAACTCACATTCCCCAAATATTGAAAGCTATTGATGAAATCAAGCTTTTTAATCTGAGTTTAGAAACAGTAACGGATTTGAAAGGTATTTAAGCATATATGGGGAAATTTGAGTGTATCCTCTTAGCCTCCATTTGGCTCAAAGTGTTGCCGGTAATCAACCAGCGAAATCTGGTACTGCAAGCTAGAAATGCAACACTGGACGTGGAAACAGAAAATATACGTAGCCTGATTGATGAGTTAAAGAAGCGAAAGGATCAATTGTCGATCATAGTTCAAGAATGTAAGGTTCTGGCAGGGAGTATAGGAGTTGTGAATACCTTCGCAGAGAAAAGAAGGAAAATAAAAAGCGCCAGTTCGATGAATTACCTGGCGAATCACCTAAGTGTGATTCCGAAACTCAATTCAAACAGCAAGTTTTTTACGTTTTTTGGACTGTTTGATTGGTAACATGACAAGACGTTTCGAAGCCGTAAATGACATTGCGATTAAATTTAGTGTTTTGTGGAAGTATCAGGATCTGACGGAAGAAGAGCTCATAGAAAAGGCAGCGGCATTCTGCACGATTTATGGTATCGATATTTCTACGGATCTAATAGAAGAAATCATTCATCAGAATAGATTGGTATTGAAAATGAGCGAAATCGGATGTTAACCACGCCCACTTTTTATATATATAACATTTTCGAAAACACAAAAAACCTGATTATTTAGTAAATAATACACCTTGAATGTTGGAATTTGACGTGTGGACTGATATTGGGTACACATATTTTCCTTATAGCAGGACATATTACTAGACAAAATTGACGAGATCGGTTATAGACCACGCCCACGTTTACATAAAAGATTTTTAAAAGGGTCGTAGACGAAAATAATAACTTATATCTTAGCAAAAAAGAGCTTTGTATCAATAGAATTTTACTTTCTAAATTAAATTATAATATTAAATTGGAAAACACTGGAATCTTTGAAAATGGGTGTGGCACCGCCCCTTTTATGACTAAGCAATTTTCTATGTTTCTGGGGCCATAACTCGAAGAAAAATTAACATATCGTAATGAAATTTATAGCAGAAAATATTTCCAGTAAAAATGGACGGGATCGGTGAAAGACTACGGCAACTTAGATATATATCAAGTTTAAAAGGGTCGTAGACTAGAATAATAAGCTATAACTTAACAAAAAATAGTTTTGAATCAATGATATTTCACTTATCAAGTTTTACTGTAAGAGGAAATAAGGAGACGTTTTTATTTTAAACGGGCGGTGTCACGTGTTATATGGAAAAGTAATTTATCTGAAACGAAATGTACAATTGAAGCTCACGCTGCGTATATAATGTTCGGTTACACCCGAACTTAGACACCTTTACTTGTTTAATTCTAAGCTCAATATATCCCAAGAATAAATTTTGCTTTTGTAAGAAATAAATGTGTTTTCATATTCAGGTCTCTCTTTGTTATTCCATTTTGTTCCGGTTGTGATTCGGAAGGTTTATAGAGAGGCATAATGAAATAATAAAGGTGATGTCAACAACATAACCTCACTTTTGCGGCAGCTCTATTTGCCAGTATTTACTTGTACTACAAAAGTACTAAATTTTTATTGCTAAATTTTTCCTACAAATTTCCGTGAAAAATTAAGTTTTCTGCAATTTCTATAATTTTTTGGGGAAAACAAAGTTATGTTTATGTCTAAATAATTGTAGTAGCGACTTGCATAGTTATTATATTTCTAAACGTATAGTAAAATCTACTCCACTCGTAGTAGAATTTAAAGGCAGTTATGTATGATAGATAACCCTCTAAATTATGCATGCCGAACTTGTCAACGGGATGAGAACACCTGAATATTAATTTCATCATGATAGAGAAGTATAGTTCTGAAAAGTGTGCGAAATCCGATGCCTTTAAGTTTGTGATCGCAATCAACGGTTATCTAAAATGCATTTGAGAACGTAAAATTTAGATGTCAGAATACGGTTCTTCTTCGAATAAATATTTTATTGACTTTGAACGAAAATGTTTATTGGATATGTACTTGCTATGGGTAGTTTGAAATGTATTACATTCCCTGTAAAAATTGTGCGATTAATACCTAAAGAGAGTGGTCTGCGATTGATTTCTTTTGTAGTAGGGTATTATAGATACCCCTAAGGCCCTTTGCATACAGTTGAGATTAGTCAGGCTGAAATATGTGAGGAAATGTTATGCACCAATGTAAAAAGCTGCAACGAAATGGGGAAAATTAAAAAAAAAAAAAAAACAAGTAAGGACGGGACTGTCTTCGGCTGTGCTGAAGACTTCAACCTTTCATGAATGGGGCTGAACAATAATCTTATCCCATTCGTATTCTCCAAATAATCGGATTTATAAGATAAGAAATATATAGTGAACCGATGTACATACCTAAACGATTTTTAAAATAAATATAAAAAAAAATAGGTAGGTGCTTGTAGGGTTGGTTATATTTATATTCAACTTTAAATGTACATACTTTAAATAAATTGAATTCTTTTTGTTCTTGTTAATTTTTATTTTTCAATTGTAAAATATTGTCTTTCAAAAATTTTCATTCGGTTGAAATATTTAAAAACGTTTTGTAACATACTTTTAGGAGCGGTTAAATAAAAAATATTTTATAAAAATAAATAGTGCTTATTATTAAATAGTGATTTATATATTAAATACTACATTGGCGATCTAGCCAGCCAAACATAACATCTTGCAATGTCCAGCTCTAACTCGCTAAAAGTTTTGTAATTCGTACCTTTAAACTAGAAGAATTATCTGAAAAACAAGTTGAAAATATATACCAAATATATCGTGAACATCACAAGAGCCCTCTCTAACGCGTATTTGACGTAGACGTGGTGGTCCAAAAACTAGATTCACTTCTATAAAATTAGTTTATTTTCAACTGCACGACGTCATCTTCGTCGTATTTTTGGATTGTTATTATTTCAGGCGTTACCGCTGCATCATTAACATCAGCCTTTCAATCAAACATTGCAAGAGCAACAACAACAAAAGCTACAAATACAAAACAATTAAAGCCATTGCACAATACATTGTCTAATTTCATCAATCAATTTTAAAGCCATTGCACAATACATTGTCTAAATTCATCAATCAATTTTAAAACCATTGCGACAAATATTTGGTGAGCTGTATCTAGTATTAATATTATAATAGTATCTGTATATGTATCAAAATAGATTAATAATTTGGGTTTTATAAACGCTCCTTTCCGGACATTTTTATTTCTTCCTATAATATAATTTTTGTAGTTATTTCTATTAACAATGTTTCATTCACCATCAAATAATACACGTACATCTACACCACGAAATCAAGTAAACGATTCACTTATTGATTTGGATAATGAAAATTATCAAAATGATTTACCAAATCCATATGTGAATCAAAATAATGAAATTTTTGCTACATCGGTAAAACTTCCCCAATTTTGGACTAATTGCCCTGAAGCATGGTTCATCCATGCTGAAATGCAATTTAGTCGAAAGAACATTACTCAGGAAGGGACAAAATATGAATATGTCATAACTGCACTTCCACAGGATGTAATTATGACAATTCTTGATTTTATTCAAAATCCTCCTGAAAATGACAAAGTTTATGCATTAAAGAAAATTTTAATTGAACGGCACTCATTAAGTGAGAATGCCAAATTAGATCGAGTGTTATCCGAAACAATTTTAGCAAAGAAATTCTTAAAAAGCTTTGGATAAGGAAGTTGCCCAAAAATTTAAGTATTATTCTTACTAGTTCGAATTTGAATGAAATAAGTGAATTAGTTAAATTAGCCGATAATATTTGGAAAGTTTATAATAAAAATGAAATAGCCTCAGTTAGTAATTTTCCAAATTCTAAAAGCGAAAATGCAATTATTTCAAATTTGGTTCAAACAACTAACATGATGTGCAAAAATTTTGAAAAATTGTCATTAGAGATCAGTGAAACTAAAAATCAGATGAGTCAAAATTATTCAAGGTCCCGATCTTTTAGTAGGAATCGTTTTAGAAGTCCTTCTAGATACCGATCAAAGTCTCGTGACAACCCAAGTTGGCTCTGTATGTATCATTATAAGTTTGGTAATCAGGCTTTGAAGTGCGAACAACCATGCGCTTTTAAAAATAATAGTTCGTCAAACTAAAGTTATCCGTTGTGACGGCGACAAACAACGGACATTTGGACACCTTTACACGTCGCTTATTTATTTTTGATAAAACAAACTTAATTTTTTAATAGATAGTGGAGCAGAAATTTCAGTGCTTCCGGTTTCAAAATCTTCAAGTTCGAAAAAGTCATCAGATATTATTTTAACTGCAGCTAACGGTTCAACGATTTCGACATACGGTAAAAAACTTTTAAATATTAATTTAGGACTGCGTCGCGAATTTCCGGTCACGTTTTTAATAGCGGATGTAGCTAAACCAATTATCGGTGCTGATTTTTTGTGTAAATATGGTCTCTTAGTTGATGTTAAACGCAAATGCTTAGTAGATCCGATAACAAGTCTTTCAGTTAATACAATTTCATGTGTTTGTAATGTTTCGCTACCAAAAGTTTTCGCTGTTGATAACATATTTACAAAGTTACTAAAAGAATTTCCTTCTTTATTTTCTGAACCGGATTATTCACAACCAGTTAGACATACAACAGTTCACAGATTAGTCACTGAAGGAAATTTGCCATTTTCTAAACCAAGACGTTTAGACCCCATTAAATTCAAAGTAGATAAAACTGAATTCGATTTTTTAGTAAAGACAGGGATATGTAGACCTTCTAATTCAGCAGTAGCATTTCCTTTACATCTTGTACCCAAGAATGAGTTAAATGACTGGCGTCCTTGTGGAGATTTTAGAAGATTAAATGTCGTAACAGTTCCTGATCGTTATCCTTTGCCCCATGTTCATGACTTCAACATGAATCTAAGAAATAAGAAAATATTTTCAAAATTTGGTAAGAGCTTATCACCAAATTCCAATGGCAGAAGAGGATATCTATAAAACTGCAATCACTACGCCTTTTGGCATGTTTGAATTTGTACGAATGCCTTTCGGGCTTAGGAACTCCGCGCAAACTTTTCAACGATTTATTAATGAAGTAGTTAATTATTTAGACTTTGTTTTTACATATATTGATGATCTCTTAGTGGCAAGCGAAAATGAGGAACAACATTTCAAAGATCTTCGCGTACTATTTCAGCGTCTAACGGAGTACGGTTTAAATATAAAACCAAGTAAATGTACTTTTGGCGTAACAAATGTTGACTTTTTAGGACATAATATTTCTGAAACGGGAATTAGACCCTCAGAAGAAAAAGTTTTAGCCATTCGAAATTTTGATCGTCCAAAATCTATTAAGCAGGCACAAAAATTTATTGGTATGGTTAATTATTACCATCGATATATACCAAAATAAGCAGAGTTTACGACAGTTATCTATGATTTAATTAATAGAACAAATAAGAAGCGAGACAAGATTTTAATTTGGGACGATACATCTAATAAAGCTTTCGAATGCATTAAAGAAAAGTTTGCATCTGCGATATTGTTAAATCATTTTAACAAAGATGCAAAACTTTCTTTAAATGTAGATGCATCCAATACGGCAATAGGTGGTGTCATACATCAAACGTTTAATAATAAGTCAGAACCACTTGCATTCTTTTCAAAGAAATTGTCTCCATCCGAAATTAAATATAGTGCATTTGATAGGGAACTATTAGCTATTTATTTGAACATTAAACATTTTCGTTACCTTCTAGAAGGACGTGAATTTACAGTTTTCACAGATCACAAGCCTCTTGTATTTGCTTTAAATTCAAAAACAGAACGCAGTCCAAGACAGACTAGACATATGGAATTCATTGCTCAGTTTACAAATGACATTAGGTATATTAAAGGACAAGAAAATGTTGTAGCTGATACATTATCTCGTGCGTTTGAAGTAGAAGCGATTAATAATTCGGACATTAATTTAAAAATTTTACAAAGTGAACAACAACAAGACAGTGAATTAAGCAAACTTACCTCAGAACAAACATTTTTAAATTTGAAACTAATAAAAATTCATGTTCTTAACTTTAATATATGGTGCGAAGTGTCAGGAAAAAATCCTAGGCCTTTCATTCCAAACAATTTAAGAAAAATAATATTTGATATGTTACATGGGATTTCACATCCTGGTAGTAGAGCTACACGTCGTTTGATAGTTAAGAAATATTTTTGGCCTAAAATGAATAAAGATATTAATACTTGGTCTAAAGAATGTATAAGTTGTCAAAAATCGAAAGTACATCGTCATACAAAATCTCCAGTTATGAAAATTCCAATTCCAAAATCTAGATTTGAACACATTCACTTAGATATTGTTGGACCCTTACCTGTTTCAAAAGGATTTCGTTACATATTAACTATAATTGATAGATTTACACGTTGGCCAGAGGCATTCGCACTAAGAGATATTTCTGCAGTTACGGTTGTAAATAAATTTTTTAAAGAATATATTTCACGTTTTGGAGTTCCATTAGAAATAACAACAGATCAGGGATCTCAATTTACTTCGAACCTGTTTTCAGAATTAACGAAACTTCTTGGAAGTCATCAAATAACTACTTCTCCTTATCATCCCCATGCTAATGGAATGATAGGACGTTTTCATAGACAGCTTAAATCTTCAATAATGGCTAGGAATAGATCCAGAGATTGGTATGAAGAGTTACCCATAGTACTTATGGGTTTGCGATCGATTTTTAAAGAAGATATTTCAGCAACACCGGCTGAAATGGTTTATGGACAAAATTTAAGATTACCTGGTGAATTATTTGTTTCAACTACAGAGAATATAACTTCAACGGATGTTTTAAGTAGTTTGCGTGAACATTTTAAAAATTTTAAATCAAATTTGGAACATCATCAAAATTCTAGTGGTATTTTTGTTCCAAAAGATTTAAAAGATTGTCATTTTGTTTTTGTACGTGTAATAAACAAACATTCCTTGCAACATCCGTATGAAGGTCCTTATAGAGTTATTGAAAAAGATATTAAAAACTTTAAAATTGAAATAAACAATGAAATTAAATCTATTCCTATTGATCGTTTAAAACCAGCAATGATTGATAAAATACAGATACCTAACACAAAAACAAAAAAGAAAGTTACATTTAATTTATATAACATTAAATCTCCGGAAGGGGGAGTATTGTAGGGTTATATTTATATTCAACTATAAATGTACCTACTTTAAATAAATTGAATTTTTTTTGTTCTTGTTGATTTTTATTTTTCAATTGTAAAATATTGTCTTTCAAAAATTTTCATTCGGTTGAAATATTTAAAAACGTTTTGTAACATACTTTTAGGAGCGGTTAAATAAAAATATTTTATAAAAATAAATAGTGCTTATTATTAAATAGTGATTTATATATTAAATACTACAGTGCTTTGTGTGAGGATGCAAAGTTTCAGGTTTTTGGTGGTCTGCTTATAAAAACTATGACTACGAATCACGTATTTCAAACAATATATGATGTAGAAGTAAGTATTTGATGAAATTTGAAGCTTCTAGCCGTAAAAAAAAGGAAAAATTACAGTTTATATGGGGTATATAATATATATACCACCGATCTCTTTTTCAGACAACAATATATGCTATATACGTAAGCAATTGGTGAAATTTTAAGCTTCTAGCTGATAAAATGGGGCAGAGATTGCAAAAAAAAAATATATATATATAATATATATATACTATATATACCATACCGATCTCTATGATTTTTTTACACAACAATATATACTATATACGTAAGCAAGCGGTAAAATTTGAAGCTTATAGCTGTTAAAATGGGGTAGAAATTGCGAAAAGTTTCTTATCTGAACAATCGGTTGTATGAGATATATACTATATATACTACCGGTCTCTATGATTTTTTCTGACAACAATATATGCTATATACGTAAGCATTTGGTGGAATTTGAAGCTTCTAGCTGTTAAAATGGGGCTGAAATTGCAAAAAAAAAATATATATACTATATATACATATATACTATATATACCATCATATATATATTATATATATCACCGATCTCTATGATTTTTTTACACAACAATATATACTATATACGTAAGCAATCGGTGAAATTTGAAGCTTATAGCTGTTAAAATGGGGTAGAAATTGCGAAAAGTTTCTTATCTGAACAATCGGTTGTATGAGATATATACTATATATACCACCGGTGTCTATGATTTTTTCAGACAACAATATATGCTATATACGTAAGCATTTGGTGAAATTTGAAGCTTATGGCTGTTAAAATGGGGCTGAAATTGCGAAAATATATATATATATTCATATATATATACTATATATACCACCATATATATATCACCGATCTTTATGATTTTTTCAGACAACAATATATGCTATATACGTAAGCATTCGAAATTTGAAGCCTCTAGCTCTTAAAATAGGGCAGTAATTACGAAAAGTTTCTTATCTGAACAATGGGTTGTGGGGATATATAATATATATACGACCGATCTCATCAATTTTTTCAGACAACAATATATGCTATATACGAAAGCATATGGTGATGTTTGAAGCTTCAATCTGATAAATTGAGGAAGATATGACAAAAATCCTCTTTTTCTGAAAAATCGGTTGTATGGAGGATATATGCTATAGTGGTCCGATCCGGCCGGTTCCGACAAATGTCTAATCGGACACCTAAATACACCCGCTCACCAAATTTTATCAAGATATCTCAAAAATTGAGGGACTAGTTTGCATACAAACATACAAACGGACATGGCTAAATCAACTCAGCTCTTCATTCTGACTATTTCGGTATACTTAATGGTGGGTCTATCTATTTTCCTTTAAGGACTTACAATTTTGGGATTCGTGACGAAATTAATATACCATTTCATTTTCATGAAAGGTATAAAAATGGAGTTGAAACAAAATATTTAAGGAAAATGTCCTCATACCGATACCATACCATGATCATGGTATTTGTTTTTCTTTGTGATTTTTTACAATACCAATGCGAAAAAATAAAAAGTACTCGCCAGACTTTGTTCTGTCCGAAAATTGTTTTGCCCAAATTTAAAAAGTGGGCATAGCTTTTCCCCTTCACGCTCTATCCCATTATTTTCTACTTTATATTCCATTTTTCTTCTTTTTCTTGTCCATCTTTAGTTTTTCTGGCTTCCTTCCCTCATATATTTCCCTCGAACCTTTTTAACTTTATATTTTATTTTCTACTCCCATTTGCTTTCTTCATTCTCGTGGGGGGAAGTACCCCGGCACCATATTTCAAGAAAATCTAATAATACAATTTTTTTATTTAGAATAGATTAGCCCATAGTCGAATTCACAGAGAGAAAAGTTTCTTAAATAATGAGCTAGATACGAAAGTACCCCTATACAAAATTTCAAGCAAATCGCACTACACAATATTTCTGCTATCTCAATCACCGAGTTTTATGTGAGTCGCACCATACATTCGATTTTTTGGAATAAAAATAATCTACAGAAAACACAATTTCCCTTGAACACACACAAAATTTCATTATAATCTGTCTAGTCGTTTAAGAGGAGCTCAATCACAAACACACGTACAGATGAAATATATATGTAAAGATAAAATCGGTAGTGTTTTCGAGAGCGAAGGTAGTGGACTTGTCCGACGGAACAAAAAAAAACTGTCCGACAGTGCCCGTTAATGGTGAAAAGAGGACGTGTCAAACAGTACCCATAAGGGTATAATGAAAGTACAGAAAGGACCCGTTTGACACTACCCATTCAGGCATAAACTCTCTCCCCATAGAATATGCTTAAACAAAAGGTATATCTCCTAGCCATATAAAGAAATCCAAACTAGTTAAAGCTACATATTCCCTTGCGACTCCTTCCGAATTCAGCCTAGACTAATCGCAGTTGTTACAGGGTGGTTACAGCGAAACCACAAAATAAACGAGGATTTTGCGTAAAATCAGCTTAACTTACACAAGTTAATTCCACTAATTTATTAATGTAGTTATGTATATATAAAGTCATATGTAACATTAATTTAACTCCCACATTTGTCCTTTTAATTGTATAAAGAGTTTCGATAGAAAAAATTACGCATATTTTGTCCGTCAATTTGAAAACCGCTAATTCCACATTTGTAAAAAACAAGTAAAGAAGGCTAAGTTCGGGTGTAACCGAACATTACATACTCAGCTGAGAGCTTTGGAGACAAAATAAGGGAAAATCACCATGTAGGAAAATGAACCTAGGGTAACCCTGGAGAGAGTGGCCTTTAGTTGTATATGTTAAGGCGTTTTCAAGATATCGCCATATAGGTGGCCCAGGGGTGACTCTAGAATGTGTTTGTACGATTTAGGTATCAAATGAAAGGTGCGAATGAGTATTTAAAAAGGGAGTGGGCCTTAGTTCTAGAGGTGGACACCTTTTCGAGATATCGCCATAAAGGTGGATCAGGGGTGACTCTAGAATCTGTTTGTACGATATGGAAATCAAATGAAAGGTGTTAGTGATTATTTAAAAGGGACTGGGCCTTAGTTCTGTAGGTGGACGCCTTTTCGAGATATCGCCGCAAAGGTGGACCAGGGCTGACTATAGAATCTGTTTGTACGATATGGGTATCAAATGAAAGGAGCTAGTGAGTATTTTAAAAGGGAGTGGGCCTTAGTTCTATAGGTGGACGCCTTTTCGAGATATCGCCGTAAAGGTGGACCAGGTATTAATTAGGGGTTTAAAAGGGAGTGGCCCTTAGTTGTATATGTCAAGGCGTTGTTGACCAGGTTGACCCAGAACATCATCTGTCGGGTACCTCTAATTTATTTATGTATGTAATTCCACGAGCAGTATTGCTGCCAAGATCCCAAGGGCTTTTGATTTCGCCCTGCAGAACTTTTTCATTTTCTTCTACACCTACCATATGTGTCACACCCATTTTACAAAGTTGTCTCTAAAGTTATATTTTGCGTCAATAAACCAACCTAATTTCGTATTTGGTATAGAATTATGGCGTTTTTTTTAATTTTTCGAAATTTTCGATATCGAAAACGTGGGCGTGGTCATAGTCGGATTTCGGATTTTTTATACCAATACAAAGTGAGTTCAGATAAGTACGTGAACTGAGTTTAGTAAAGATATATCGATTTTTGCTCAAGTTATTGTGTTAACGGCCGAGCGGAAGGACAGACGTTCGACTGTGTATAAAAACTGTGCGTGGCTTTAACCGATTCTGCCCATTTGCACAGAAAACAGTTATCGTCATAGAATCTGTGCCCCTACCAAATTTCACAAGGATTGGTATATTTTTTTCAACTTATGGCATTAAAAGTATTCTAGACAAATTAAATCAAAAAGGGCGGAGCCACGCCCAGGATAGACGGACGGAAGGGCATGGCTCAATCGAATTTGTTTTCGCTACTGATGATTTTGATATATGGAAGTCTATATCTATATCGATTCCTTTATATCTGTATTACCAACCGTTATCCAATCAAAGTTAATATATTCTCTGTGCAAAGCACGCTGAGTATAAAAATACGTTATTTAATGAAGGTTGATTATTATATCAAACACATTCTGACCAAATTCGATTATTTAAATGTTTCATTAGTCAAATTCGTAGCTGTAATGGGAATAAGTAAATAATGAGATCCTCATGGCGTGAGTTTTAAGTATTGGAACTAATTTTTTTCGGTGCAGCTAAGCAGATGATTAATGTGCGGGTTTACACTTGTATGCCACTATTTGGCTATTTTTTGAGATGTGTATTATTTACAATAATCGTGAGCAATTTTCTTGTACGGATACAATTAACGACAGATGTGAACAAGAAATCAACAAAAAGTGATATATTTAGCACTTTTTGTATGTGCTATGGTTTTTGTTGTTAATTTCACGACTCAAAGCGATTAAGTTTGTGTTCTAACAAGGGACGTGACGTGAATTTGATTGTGATGGATGTTATGAATATTTAGGCAAAGAGCTGACAATTTAAATTTTTGAAATATTTTCCTTTAAAGACGCAACAAGAAGGTAGCTAGTTAAATTGAGATTAAATTGTAAATGCAAATTAAGCAACATACACACCCATACAAACCAAATACATATATGCAAATGGGTACGAGTTCATTATTATAACAAAAATCATAATCTAAAGACTACCATTCATTACTAGAATAATGATAACTTTACTTGACTTAAATGAGTAAACGAAATGATACTAGCAAATGCTAATTGATTATATGAGGGTATTCCTTAAAGTTTCAAATGAATGCTTTTTTCAGTTTCGAACTTTCAATTATACCTTGGCAAAAGATATAGCATGTATATTTTAGTTTACGATAGGATAGGGTTAAGGCGTGTCTAACAAAGGCCGAACTTCACATTTCGCTAAGGAGACTAAATAAATGCGGTGGACTCCCAAGCTACTTAACCGATTTCAATCAAATTTTCACACCGTGTGCAGTTTGATCCAACCTGAAATACAGGATTGCGTTCCTGTGATGTTTCTTTCCGTGAGGTGGATCAGGGACCGATCTATTCGAACAAATTCTATTCACTGGAAGGGAGAGTAAGAGGTAAAAGCTGCTTAAAAGTTATTCAGATAGACCAAAGCTAGGGCAGATCAACGTCTGCCGGGTCTGCTAGTGGCGTTTTAAAAATAAATAATGACGTGAATAACAGAAGTAAATTTCAAGTTATTCAGAGCTTGCCCAGGGGTTGTAGTTTAACCGCAATAGTGGCAATTTCACCAGAAGCTTTTTCTGGTCAATACGGACAGGTAATTGTTTTATTGTGAGGTTATTATCAGAAGCCAAATTGTCTACGAGCTCTTGGTATATTATCACCGTTTCATCAACTTTTTATTGGTTTCTTATCAGCTTGTGATCGACGGGTGTGACAGATGTGTCACTTATTTTATATCGAACATTTATCAATTGTTTTTGTTTTTATGGGCCTATTGATTAAGGATCCTTGGTTCTATTTCGAGCTCAAGGCTCAAGGCGTACTCACGATGAAGGCTTAGCAATTTTCGAAATGTATCTATCTGCGCAACTATGTTAGGTAACTGAAAATTCCTTTGTTCTCTTCCATTTTAAATCTAGAAAAATTAAAAAAAAAAAAATTTATATCACAAAAATTACTGTTATAGGCTCTGAGTTCGAATTCGAACCAAGAATCGAAGTTGTACCGGCATCTGTTTCAAAAACACAAAATTGAGCAGTCGTCGACAACAAAATGATAACATGCCTATAACAATTTGATAACACTGCGACAGCAAATCGATAACTTTTTGATAACAAATCGGTAAATTTTCGCAAACAAATCCAGAAGTTTTCGACAACAAATTGGCAAAATTATCATCGAGTAATTTGTTATTGCAATTTCATCGCCTCATTATTGGTGTTGTTGTTGTTGTAGCAGCGCTTCGCCCCACCTAACAGCCGCGACCGATCACAAATTGTCATCAATATCCTCTAAGGGGAGTCCAAGGAAACTTGCTGTTTCAACAGGGGTGGACCATAAGGAAAGAGATGTTAGAGGCGTGGTTCCACATTACAATTAAAGAGATGGTTGGTGTCATGTGGGGACACATTGCAAGCGGGGCATACATTTTGTATGTCGGAGTTGATTCTGGAAAGGTAAGAGTTTAACCTGTTACAGTATCCAGAACGAAGTTGAGCAATAGGGACACGCGTTTCCCTGGGGAGTATGCGTTCCTCATCCGCGAGTTTTGGATACTTTTCTTTGAGTACTGGATTCACCGGGCAATTCCCGGCATAAAGGTCCGACGCCTGTTTGTGGAGTTCACCAAGGAACTGCTTGTGTTTTTTCGCTTCATACGGCTGGGTTCTCAGGTGCCGTATTTCCTCAAAATACTTACGGAGATGACTCCTTAAGCCCCTAGGCGGTGCTGGTTCATCAATCAGATGTCTGTTGGGATGCCCAGGTTTCTGGGTATTTAACAGGAACTGTTTGGTCAGCATCTCGTTTCTCTCCCTGATGGGGAGTATTCTCGCCTCATTATGCAGATGGTGTTCTGGGGACATATGAAGACAGCCCGTGGCAATTCTGAGAACAGTATTTTGGCAGGCCTGTAGCTTCTTCCAGTGTGTAATTTTTAGGCTTGGCGACCGCGTAGCACGTAATCGGCTGGCTAATTGCTTTGTATGTAGTCATGAGCGTTTCTTTATCTTTTCCCCAGGTATTGCCAGCGAGGTAGTTGAGGATTTTGTTATGGCTCTGAATTCTCGGAACAATTGCGGCTGCGTGCTCACCGAAATGTATATCCTGATCAAACGTCACTCCCAAGATTTTGGGGTGTAGGACAGTCGGTAGCGTAGTGCTATCGACGTGGATGCTCAAAATGGTCGACATTTGGGACGTCCATGTTGTAAATAAGGTCGCGGAAGATTTAGTCGGTGATAATGCCAGGTTTCGCGAGGCGAAAAAACTGGAGGGATCAGGGAGGTAGTAGTTTATTTTATTGCATAGCTCATCGATCTGTGGGCCTGGGCCTGTTGCCATTATTGTGCACCCCTTGTTTAATTCTCCTTGGTTTTGACGTTTCGTTTCTAAATTGCACCGGTGCCTGCCGACCACCCAGATAATTTGCGATCCACCTTTTAATACATGGGGGAAGGGTAGACCCTTCCAGGTCTTGCAGTAACGAGCCATGGTTGACCGTATCAAAAGCTTTTGATAAGTCTAGCGCTACGAGTACTGTTCTATGGTGGGGGTTTTGATTTAAACCGCAATTTATCTGGTTGCTAATGGCATTTAGCGTGGTGGTAGTGCTATCGAGTTTTCTGAAGCCATGCTGATGAGAGGCTAGCTGCAAATTTGCTTAGAAATAAGGGAGCAAAATGGCTTGGAGCGTCTTTGCTACTTGCGATAGGAGATATATCGGACGATACGACTCTCTTATGTTAGCTGGTTTACCAGGCTTTAGTAGCGGGACCACCTTGGCCATTTTCTATTTCTCGGGCATGACAAAGGTGGAAAGAGACAGGTTGAAGACCTGCGCTAAGTATTTGAAACCCTCTTTCCCTAGGCTTTTAAGCATCGGCATGCCTATGCCGTCTGGGCCCACTCCTTTGGATGGTTTAGCGCGACCAATGGCGTCCACAACCTCTTTAGCGGTGATGGTGATTGGTGACGCGCTGAATTTGTGTTTATGTGCGTGTCTGTTGGCCCTCCGTCTATCTTTGTCGACCGTAGAATGCATTATATATTGTCGGCAGAAAACGCTCGCGCATTTTTTCGCATCCGACAGCACTTTGTCCCAAAGGCGATGGAAACTCTGTCTTTGTGCTTAGTCAGTTTCGATAGGGACTTTACGGTGGACCAAAGTTTACCCACACCGGTAGAGAGGCTACAACCTCTTAGGTGCTCCTCCCATTTCGCCCGCTTGTTGTCATTATTGGTGTCTTTCTTATTGGCTTGTTATCGGCAACAGATGTTTTGTCGATTTTATTTTGAAGTTTTATCGGTACCTGTACAAACAGATGAATCGTCGATAACAAATTGATAGCGCGCAGATAACAAATCGATAAACATTTATTATCATCCATAATTTCTTATAGCAAATCAATAACTTTTTGATAAAATTTCGATAACTTTTCGATAACAAAATTTAAATTTCTTTAGTCGAAAGAGCAGATAAATGTTATATCATGGCATGGGATTACCGTGTGAAGCTATGATACGGAATAAATTCATTCAGTTGATTTTTAATGACCAACCTAATGCCTATATAGAAAACAAATGTATATTTTTTCACCGAAGCATACTTATAAGCCCATTTAATGTGTTGTCACTTATAAGGGGCAAGAATAAATGTATGCTATAATTGAGTCAAAAAGTTGACAGGCACCGTCTAAGGGAGCACAATTGATACTTCCTCATTTGCAACGCTAAAGCGCAAACAATTGAAAATTGAGTACTAAGGTGGTTCTTATAAATCAAAGAAACTATTTTTTCGGTCTCACTAAATCAGACGGCAACATCAAGGTCAAATATAAATTATGGTTCTTCTTCTTCTTGTAGCCATAAGAAGAGTCCTAGAATGTTCCAAGGGGTTTTATCAATGTTTATGGTTTTCTGCCGCATATTCATTCGGAATATTCTTGGAAAATACTACTATTAAAGTACGCGTCCGACCATTGCGTGAAAGATCTTATATGATCACGTGCGACACTCCTTAATTTTCACCCACCTCCAAACAGGACCAACATTGGTTATAGTTACATATAAACAGAATTATTATTTTTTATGTAGTTTACATTTTTTATTAACATCTCATAATATTTGCCTATTACGAAACCGTAACGCTCTACATTAGGGTTGTCTTTATAAACAAAAGAAATGATTTTTTCCAAGCTCAGCAGTTCTGGCTGTAATACCAAGGTCAGATATATCACAAATGTTGGTCCTCTTTGGAGGTGGGTAATCATGTGAGTGAAAATTAAGGAGGGTCGCACGTGGTCAAAAAAATCGTTCCCGCAATAGTCGTCCTAGTAAAGATATATGTTAATAGTGGGTGGGCAAAAATTTTTTACTGCTCGATGGTGTTTGGGTATATTAATGACAAAAATATAAGTTCTATTCAAGAGATCCTAGATATCAAGATATTTACTTATGCTGATGGGATCGAGTAATGGGCAAATGAATTTCAGAAATGGACAAATATATTTGACAGGCAAATTTATTTGAGAAAAGGGCAAATGAATTTGAGAAAGATGAGATGAGATAAAATGCATCACTATAATAAATTGGCTCTATTCCCAAATGCATTTGTCCTATTTTAAAATACATTTGCACGTTTCTGAAATGTGTTTACAATTTTCCCTAATTAAGTTATCTTCTACTCTTTCTAATACTGTTTTCACACAGAAACTTAATGATCTCATTTTACCTGCTAATGAAATCGTAAATTTTTTGCTTTCACACAGAAGTAACTGCTCGATTAGTATGAGGGATGAGACAGACAATCATGGCGGAACGATACAAGGTGGGAGCATGGTGACATACCTACAAACAAAAAAAATTCCATGTACTTGTAAATTCGATGGACAAATGTCAAAATCGTACTGTGCCGGTAGTTGATATATCAAATCAAATAAAAAAGGTTATAATCAGCTGTTCGATGCGGCCACCTTGTATCGTTCCGCCATGCAGACAATGACATTTGCTTTGAAAACTAAGAAACGGAAACGGAAGCGGAACGCTGCCACCAGAGTTGCATTGTGCTTTTGACTTCATTAGGCATTCGATTAGCTACTAATGAAATAATAATAGATTCGAATTTTGTAGGGAAGATTGAGCTCAATAAGCGTCTTAATGTAGAAAATTTCCTTTATTATTCAATAAGCCGTCTGTGTGAAATTAGTATTACATTTTTCTTATGATGCTTGTCCATGTCTTATTTCATTCGTTTGCCTCCCACTCCATTGCCACTCCACAATTCCATCTCAACTCCCAATCCCAATCCTACGCCCACATCCACTCCTACTTCCGCTAAATTTCTCATTCCTCTTCCCACTTCAAGTCCTGCCGATTTCAGTATCTTTGTATAAACCTTTACGAAACTATATAAAATTAACTAACTTTTCAAACCCGCTTTCATTTTTAACACGCTTATATTAGCTTCACTTGTATGTATGTATACTTGTTTGTAACTCTCTAGGCTAGGCGCGCAAAAGGAGATTGAGACCCATCTAGAGGCAATCATTGAAGACTCGCGTTAAATAACTCGCTACAAAACGAGTTGTACTAAATTAATAGCGGAGACACGAGTCTCTGTGCTACGGCGGGTTTTTTCTAGTTTTTGGATGACTATATTTATGTTATTCTGAATAAGATATAGAAAGAAAATTTACCCGTTCTACAGCCCGATAATATTCCTCCCCGCGATATTATTACTCTATCATTGAACATAGGCATATGTCGTATTGTGGCTTCTGCAAAAAACAAAATTAGTTAATTTCTTGCCTCTCCCTCCTTCTCCCTGCCTCTCTGCCGTATCTTACCCCTTTTACATTCGCGACTTTTCTTTCTTCTAATTCTACTTCTACTTTCTTTCCTCTGTCTGAACCTTCCCCTATTCTTCTTCATTTCCTTCCGTGCTCATGCTTCTTCTCCTATTCATATTCCCCTCGCACTTTCTTCATTTATTTCGCCTTTTTCTACTCACACTTTCTTTTTTATCCCTAAACTTTCCATCTCATTCTTAGGGTATGCTTACACAGTCACCGATAAACCAAAAAAATTGCAATCAGCTGATGAAATCGGCCGAGCTTGTGTTAAAACTGCAACCGATTATCGGCCGGCAGCTTTTTTCATACATTTTACTTTTTCGCAAAAATACGTTTGCGTTTCTGCTTGTATGTGCTTATCCCATAAAGAGCGCCGATTTTGCACACAATTAATCAGTTTTCCAATCCAAATAAATAATTAATTTTTCACAGTAAAAGCACGCAATTTACTGGCAGTAAAAACGACAATGGCCTACAACAATTTGGTGATCGGTTGAAATGTACAGGCGCTCATCTAAGTACATGTGTTTATTTTTATCGGACGATTACGACCGGCATCGAGCGATCAGAATAGGTGGCTGTGTAAGCGTACTCTTACCCTTTCCAATTTCCACTCCGATCTCTTATTTTCCTGGGACCAGAGGTAGTAGAAAGGCGACTTCACTATAAAGAGGAAGTTATACAGCATGGAAAAAGCCGCATCACCTATTGCAGATTGGCCTTGTGCTATTCAGCACGCTTCAACTTTTTACTCACTCTTTGGCATTGCAAGAAATGTTATTTAAATGAATAAAAAAGAAGGCAAAGGAATGAACTAGGGGAGAGGGACCGGTGATAGTTGAAACTTTCTGAAATATATTTGTTTTTTTTTTCTGAAATAAGTCAGCTCCCTTGTGGAATACAACTGGTTTTTCTGAAATACCGGTTAAAAAAGTTGTATAACTTTACTAACTGATTTGCTTCAAATAATATGAATAATTCTTATGTGAATGTAAAAGCAAAGGAGGTACTGTTAAAGAATGAAATAACGAAAAAAAGATATAACAATAAAAATACAAAGTAAGCGAAATCTTCAAACTGTACAAAGAACAAAATACACATACTCAAATACCACAAAAAAAACTCAAATTCGGTGAAATAATTCATTTGGCAGAAAAAGTAAATTTTTTTTAATGTACATAACAACTGTAGCCCATAAACGACCTCAAGAGCTTCAGTTAATTACAAAAAAAAAATCTTAAGAAGAACAAATGTGACATGATTTACTCGAAAGTAAGAGAAGTACGTGCATATGTACATATACGTATAGACAGTGGCGGATCCGAGGGCGTGGAACTGGGGAGAGAGAAGACGGAATCTGTATGTTTACGCCGACTCCCAACGACATTTGCAAGGCAGGTGCATTTTCATTGAGAAAATTGTTTCTAAATTTTTGATGTTGCTTTGCCCGAGATTTGAACCCAGGATTTTCGTTGTAGTAGGTGGAGCACGCTACGCTATATATATAAAGAAAAATCGAAATTTGAAAACTGAATTTCATACGTGTTTCGAAAAAACAATTGATTTTTAAACAAAATTTTGCTTTCGAATAAACGAAGTATTTGTTTGTTTTTTAAATATTGTGGCGAATGTTAGCATCACTATGCTGTTAGTAAATAAATATACAACAACAATAAAGCAAGCAGCCACACTTGTTTACATGAACACATCAAAGTAATCGATTTACACACGTACATAGAAGGCGACGAAGAATATCTCACATACACTTGTGCAGTCATCAGCTAAGAGCAGAAGTGGTTACTCACACATACACACGCATATAGCTAAATAACCAAGTATGCGATACAACTGTTTCATGTTCTTGAAAAGTCTAGAGCTTAGGAGAAACATCCGAACGAGACAACAGAGAGTATAAAACGGCGCAAACTGGGCAAAAACTAATCAGTTTCATTTAAACACGCTTTTGTGAAGTACGTGGTAATTGTGAAGTACTATTCCCAAAGCAGTCAAGTAAAACCATTTTGCAATAGTAAATATTGGAGTTATTTATTCGACAGTTCAGCGATTCGAATGTTAGCAGAAGATGTATAAATTTCGGGAATTACTCAAAAACTCGTTAAAATATTACTAGTTTCGCTTAAGTTTCACCTGACTTATTGGTGCCCCGTATAAACGGATGCTTTTGTGTAATTTTTCAAGAACAAATTTCTATTTTTAATTAGACATGTACCACACAATATTAATGCACAAAATATTTTGTCTGAAAAGGTTATAAAATTTCTTTAGTAAAGGTCTAAAACTGAAAAAAATGGGTACGATTTGTCCCGTGCCAACCGTGGAATGCTTCAGTAACAATTATTGTGAAGAGCGGGTGGAACATTATCACCTTCGACTTCCCTCTAGAATCTGCGCACTCTGAAAATTGGTTACCAGTGCGCCCTTTTGGTTGTGAAATATATTTAACCCCGGCTAAAAACCTTAAATCTTTCGCCAAATTTTTGGTATTTACCATTTTAAATTTTTGCTATACTCTGCGCCGTATTTTTCGATCAGCTGAAAGCCACGTAGTTCTACGGATCTTTTAATTTTTAAACTTTGAGCTGGATATGAAAACATTTCATGAAATAGCAGGTCGTCCTCACTTCTTTATTCAATATATGAAATTGCTGTGTAAATATAATTTTATAAACAATATATTGTAACGAATTTGGGTAAATCCTGGTTATTATGCACCTTCTACTAAAGTTCGAATCGCTAAACTTTCCAATAAATAACTCCAATATTCAGCAAATTGGTCTTTATTTAGATTACTTTGGGAGTACTTTACAATTATACTTCACAACAAATAGCATATTTAAATCAAAACTGATTACTAATTCCTTAGCTTGCGCTGCTTTTATACTCTCGGTTTTCTAAATTTTCTCTCATGCTTGGTTGCCAGCTATATACATGTACTTATATTTGTAGTTCATGCTTTTCTACTAGCCATATGCGTGTGTATATGTGAGTATCAACTTCTGCTCTTAGCATATGTAGTATATGTGTATGTGAGATATTCTTCGTCGCTTTCTATGTATGTGTGGAAATGAAGATTGATGTGTTTATGTACACAAGTGTGGCTTGCTTTAGTGTTTTTGTATACAGAAAGTAGGCTTGGTAATCAACCGATTTTGCGACTCTTGTCTAGGGTAATTCTATTTTGAAAAGGAAATATTTATAAAAATAATATCACAACATCTTCAATCGTTTTTGAAGTCGATGCAAATATTTTCAAAAGTTTCGAGCGGCCCTAGTAGGCATTGCCATGCGCTTTTTTTTTCAAGATAGTTAAATACAGTTTTTAAGTCAACCATAATATACGATTTTAGCTTGTAGCTTTGTATTGAATTATCGCAGAATTATGTTTCATTTTGAAATAATATTTTTTGTTACAGAAGTATTAGTCGCAGTCGGAAGACGTAGTATGTTGAATTTCATTACAATACATTTCTTTAAACAAAAGTTATTGCAAAAAAAAGAAAACAAAGGCTGACGAATAGAGCGATGAATGCAATGCAAACATAAACTTTTTTTACGGTTGAGACTACCGATTTTTTCGTTTGACTTGAGTAGGGTCTCACAAAAATCGCTAGGCGCTACCATTGATGGCGCCGAAAAATCGGATTTTTTCGAGAAGTTTCCCCCTCTGGATCCGCCCGTGTTCATAGATCTGTATATCTCTAAAGTAGGCGAAATATTCAGAAATTCATTTTGCTGAATATGAGTATAATTTGAATTGTTCTAGTCATGTAAATAGTTAGCACGATTCGCTCATTCTTAGGTAATATATTTGTGGAAATGTGCAGCATTAAGAAAATTTTAAAATTCTCTTTCTGCGTTTCAACAATTAGTTTGCCTTTCTAGTTTTCATATTTTCCACTCTAGCTTCCGGCTTCGCCATTTTAAGTGTAGCAAAAATACCATCGTCTGTGATTATTCATGAAGCGCTGCTTCCGTTTTAATGCGCTGTGAATAAGCAAAGGAAATAGCTGTACAATTTTTGGCCCGAAAAAAGGAAATAATATTGTAGTATCAATATTGATTTTGGGCAAAGGTGTTACATTTTCGAAAGGATTGCCAGTTAATAGCGCAAATCAATGTCCATGACCTGCTGAGTTTACGTATGGATGTTTGTATATATCTGAGAAGATGTAATTATAATCATGTGTGCCAACGTGCCGAAAAGTGAGAGTTTGTTTGAGAAGTGGCGTTTGAACATGCAAATTTAAAGTTTTCAATCAAAATATTAAGTATGTGTGTGGATTTAAATTCAGTACACTATTCAGTTATGGAAATAAAGAAGGGTATGCAAGTTTTATTTAGAAATGGTTCAAAGAAAAGACACATTGAACAAAATGTCCAATTGCAACTTGAAACGAGCTTTGATTAGAGTGGCAATACAATTTATTCAGTCAAGATGCAGCAGACCACATATCCTTGGACAAAAAAATTTTCTTTCTGTTAGAGTAGGCATGTTAGCGGCCGTAAATGACACCGAGCGACGCAGTTGCATAAATCTAGGACATTTCCCGTCATGGCAGGACGGTACGACGACGTTATGATAAAAACCTAAGCCGGACCCGTTTCCTCTAGCCACGTTTTTGTCGTTTGTTTGTGGTGACCTGACTATGATGTACTAAGAGGAGTACGTTAAACAGAGGTTTTTCGCAGATTAAAAAAAATGTTAAATTAAGCTTCACAAAGATAGCCGTTAAAAATAAAAACTAGTCCATCCATTTCTGAAGCATTTAATAATTAAGTTTTGCAATTATTTACACTAAACACGGCAATTGCTACGAACGATCGCAAATTCGGTGTTGTGGCGTCAAGAAGTGTGATTTTATGAGACGTAAATCAACTGTGCTTAATTTATTCGGCTAATAAATTTGTCTGCCGTTTATGTTGTTGATTTCCCAACGCATTGAGCGCCTTACCCGTTCAAGTAGGTACAAATACCAAAATTTAACCCTAGTGAGATAACGTACGTCTGTGAGACGTATGTCGCTTTACTTTTGCTCTCAGTCTCCCACAATCGTAAAGAGAGAACATTCTCATTCTCAGTTTTCTCAGCTACCATTACCAGCTTGTCAGTGGGGGTGTTTTTCAGTAGTAACTTTTTTGTTTGCTGCAATATATACGATTGTTTTTTAAAAATACGTCTAAGAGACGTATCGTTATCTTTTACGTGACTTATATGTAATTTTTGCCTAAAATGGTAATTCTAGGTAATATTTTTTTAAGTATAGTTTAAAACGGTTAATTCATTCAATTGAGGTACAAACAAATCCTATTTTATTTTAATTTTTTTGTTATAAACTGAGGTTCTTCGAAAAAGACTGAGTTTTGTAAGGCCGTAGCGTAGCGGCCACCGTGGTGTGATGGTAGCGTGCTCCGCCTATTACACCGTATGCCCTGGGTTCAACTCCCGGGCAAAGCAACATCAAAATTTTAGAAATAAGATTTTTCAATTAGAAGAAAATTTTTCTAAGCGGGGTCGCCCCTCGGCAGTGTCTGGCAAGCGCTCCGATTGTATTTCTGCCATGAAAAGCTCTCAGTGAAAACTCATCTGCCTTGCAGATGCCGCTCGGAGTCGGCATAAAACATGTAGGTCCCGTCCGGCCAATTTGTAGGGAAAAATCAAGAGGAGCACGACGCAAATTGGAAGAGAAGCTCGGCCTTAGATCTCTTCGGAGGTTATCGCGCCTTACATTTATTTTTTTTTTATTTTTTTGTAAGGACAAGTCCAAGAAAAGTCAAACTTAATTTTTAATATATTAAAAAAGCAATATTTTTCTTTAAAAAGTATTTAAAACAAGTGAATATATATCAAATAAATGATTAAAAAAAAAACAAAAAAAATGTATGTTTTTTTATATCTTTAAGGTCCTTAAACTTGAACACGTCTCTCAGACGTACGTGATCTTTCTAGGGTAAAAAAATAATGTTATCTTTCTGGGGTTAAGGAAAGAAAGGATGATTTTTTAAAAGCAAAGCATGGCAAAATAATAAATAACAAGTGAAGGTGTCTAAGTTCGGGTGTAACTGAACATTATATACTTAGCGTGAGCTTCAATTGTACATTTCATTTCAGATAAATTACTTTTCTACATAACACGCCCGTTTAAAGAAATTTCTCCCCATTTTCTCTTAAAATAAAACTTGATAAGTGAAATATCATTGATTCAAAACTATTTTTTTGCTAATTTATAGCTTATTATTCTAGTCTACGACCCTTTTAAACTTGTTTTATATAAAAGTGGGCGTGGTCTATAACCGATCCCCTTCATTTTTACTACAAATATTTTCTGCTATAAGGAAAATATATTTACGCAAATTTCATTACGATATGTTTATTTTTCGTCGAGTTATGGCTCGAAACATAGAAAATTGCTTAATCATGAAAGGGGCGGTGCCACACCCATTTAAACAAATTTTAGTGTTTTCCAATTTAATGTTATAATTCAATTTAGAAAGTAAAATTCTATTAATATAAAGCTCTTTTTCGCTAAGATATAGCTTATTACTTTCGTCCACAAACCTTTTAAAAATCTTTTATCTTTAATCGGTCTCGTCCATTTTTGCTATACGGAAGTTTTGTGTACCCATTTTTATTACGATCCGTTAATTTTTCTTCGAGTTATGGCTACCGAAACATAGAAAATTGCTTAGCCATAAAAGTGCCATGCCCATTTTTTAAAATTTTGAAGTTTTTCCTATTTATTGTTATAAATTCACTTGGGAAATGAAATACTATTGATATAGACCTCTTTTTTGCAAAGATATAGCTTATTTTATTCGTCCACGACTCTTTTAAAAATCTTTTATATAAAATTGGGCATGGTCCTTAACCGATTTCGTTAATTTTTCTTCAAAGCATTCCTTATAGTAAAGGCAACCTCTCTGCCGAATTTTGTTATGATAAGGTTTAAGGATTTTTGACTTATGATTAATAATATTTGTAAAATTGATTTTATCACAAGTGGGCGGTGCCGCGCCCATTTTTAAAAATTTTTATCAAGAGTCTCAATCTTAGTCCAAACGTCAAACTTCAACGTTCTAGGTGTATTGCTTACTAAATAATCAGGTTTTTTGTGTTTTCTAAAATGTTATATATATAAAAAGTGGGCGTGGTTATCATCCTATTTCGCTTATTTTCAATACCAATCAATTATGGGTCTATCTCGATTCCTTTATACCTGTACAACCAACCGTTATCCAATCAAAGTTAATATACTCTGTGTGCAAAGCACGCTGAGTATAAAAAACTCAGGAAAAATAATACTTAGCTAAATTTATTTATTGTTATATCAAATCTGCGGTCTTACTACACTTTAAGCCGCTAGAAATCAGTCCTTTCATCTGCATATAAACTATCGTATTGTAACGAATTTAGGAAAACTCCACTTATTTTACAGCTTCTACTAACGGTCGAATCGCTAAATTGTTCAATAAATAGCTCCAACATTCAATAATGTAAAATGGTCTTTATTAGACTACTTTGAAAGTACTTCACAATAACACTTATACTTCCCAACCAATAGCGTGCTTAAATCAAACTGATTACAGATTACTCAGCTTTCACTGCTTTTATACTCTGTGACCAAATGTCTAGACGTTTCTTCTGCTAGAATTTTCGCCTTGGTTACCCGCTATACGCTACCAGCTATAACTACAGGTACATCCAAAAACAGGCGTCGGACGTTTATGTCAGGAATTGCCTCCGCAAACTGGCTTCGGACCTTTATGCCAGGAATTTCCCGGTGAATCCAGTACTCAAAGAACAGTACCCAAAACTTGCGGAAGAGGAACGCATATTCCTCAGGGAAACGAGAGTCACTCTAGCTCAACTTCGTTCTGGATACTGTAACAGGTTAAACTCTTACCTATCCAGAATCAACCCCGACATACAAAATGTATGCCCCGCTTGCAATGTGTCCCCACATGACACCAACCATCTCTTTAATTGTAATGTGGAACCAACGCCTCTAGCACCCCCTTCACTATGGTCCACCCTTGTTGAAACAGCAAGTTTCCTTGGACTCCCGTTAGAGGATATTGATGACAATTTTTGATCGGTCGCAGCTATTAGGTGGGGCGAACCATTGCTACAACAACAACAACAACTACAGATACACGTTTATAGTCTCTCGCGTAGCATAATGCGATGGTAATATTCGTCACACTGCCCTCCACCTAAGTCTGATCGTCCCGATCAGACAAATCTCTCAACCTAACCGCTGCTAGCCTCTCCAAATGAACCACCCTGCTATTTCGTGGTTTCCCAATGGTTTGTATGCGGAAGATGGTATCACTGATTTTCTTAACAACTTTACCAACTGTACCAAAATTTGGATGGAACAACTTTCCGCCGGTGAGGGTTATAAAGCAGTATCAAATCTCCCTCCCGGAAACCTTCAGAATTATTTTTCTTGTCGTACCTGTGTTTGATCCTACTACTCGTTATCCTGGGCCGTTCCTTCACACTCTGTTTTTTGGCCAATGAACTACTTCCCAGAGCTTGATCTTGACGGATCTAATTTGCATCATCAGCATCGTTTTGACGGTTCACAACAGTAGTGCGCCCTTGCTTGAAACCACCCTTGCATTTTTTCTGGGGAATTATATCCTTCGTTTTAGTGCACCCATTTGGGTTTGTCAATGCCAGTGTTTCTCTCGCAGGTATCATATATTTTGCTTTGTTTGGCCCATTCATTCCATCAACCTTTACCCTATTTACTTTCTTTGGCTTTTGTGGTCTTTGCTGAATTTCCTCCACCAGCACTCGCTTCCTGCTGAACCCTTTCTCCAAACTGAAGTTATGTGGAACGTCCTGGTCTTATAGCGAATATTCCTTCTTTTCATGTCGATCCTGATGTCATGGTCAACTAAGAAGTCCACTCCCAATATAAGTTCATCAACAATCTCCGCCACAACGAATTTGTGTAGAATCGTGACCTTTCCAATTAAGACCTCACATACCACTTCTCCTTGGACTTAGTTATACTCGCCAGTGACCGTACGCAACCTTGCTCCAGGTAAGGGCTTTACTCTCCTGTTGACCAAATCAGATCGGAACAAGGAATGAGATACGCTCGTATCTACAGTCAGTACACGCTCCATGCCATCCACATTTCCTTTGATGGTAAGACTGCTCGATTTTCTTCCACTTTGCGAGATAGATATCACAGGACGTTCAATAGCTGGGGCAAGTTTTCGATCTTTACATCTGACTCGCTCTTGCTTATCTCCTCCAGCTTTACGTTTACGACCAGCCACATTGTTGGAACTGTTAGGATTGGTACTGGAATAACGTGCAATGTACCCTGGCTTTCCACACTTAAAGCATTTGACGGCACCATCGTTTTTCTGCTGCGTTTCTTTTAATGCCTCCAAAATTGTGTCTACCCAGTCTGGCTTTTCCACTTCCACGCGATGAGCTTTGTAAACGGGCTTACTCAAAAGTGACGCTGTTTCTATGTCAGTGCATGGGATACTGCTTCAGCAAATGTTAGCTTTGGGTTTGCGTATGTAGCTCGCTTCGTTTCCACGTCCCGTATGCCATTTATAAAATTCTGGGTTTTTACTCTCTCGGTGTATTCCATGGGTGCGTCCGCATTCGCCAAATGTGCAAGCCTTTCGACATCTGACGCAAACTCCTGCAAAGCCTCATTAGCTTTTTGGTAGCGGTTTTGCTCTATTTGGTATATCTGCTTCCTGTGTTCGCTTCCGTATCGTAGTTCTACAGCAGCCATCAACGCTTCATATTCGTTTCGCTCTCCTTCGGGAATCGTCTGTAGGATTTCGGCTGCTGACCCCTTCAGTGCTACGAAGAGAGCTGCAACTTTATCTTCAGCATTCCAGTTGTTCACTGCAGCGGTCTTTTTAAACTGTAGCTGTGACCTGGAAAGGAACAGAACCGTCAAAAGATGAAGTTTTTACCTTCGGATTGCTCTGTGGAACAGCCGGGCGATTTAGTTGTAATTGCTCCATACGACCTTTTAAATAATCGAATTCTGTATGAAAGTGTGCGATTTTTGCATCCTGCGATTCAATTTTTGATGATACCCTTGCTTCCTGTGCCTACAGCTGCGGTGATATGCGAGTTTCTTTTGCTTTCAACTGCTCATCCATATATGTCTTCTGTTCTTCTAACTGTGTTTCCATCTTGGTTGTTATCTGCTATTCTAGTGGGGATACCATTTCTGATGTCATATATGTTTTATGTTCCTCCAGTTGAGATGACATGTTGGTTGATATTTGTGACGACATTTCTGTTATACGTGTATCCTACGATTCCAGTTGGGATGCCATATATGTCTTCTGTTCTGCCAGTTGAGATGACACTGTCGATGTTTTAGCAGATATTGCGACCAAAATCGTGTTCAAGTCTATGTTCGTAGCTGTCTGCGATGTTTCGTTTTTCTCTTCAATTTTTGTTGTTGTCTCGTCCCCATCAGGATGAAAGATATCATCGTCCACATTAATTCCATCCGACTCCATTGCCTCTCGTAGCCGTGCTTGAAGTTCAATCTTATTGCCGGTTGTATTCAATCCACGGTTCTCCAGCTCCTTTGTTAGCTGCTGGATCCTTAATACACTTAACTTTGCCATGTCCAAGTTGAATTCGAAATCTTCGCAATTTATTCAACAATTCCTCTTCTGACACCAACTGTAACGAATTTAGGGAAACTCCACTTATTTTACACCTTCTACTAACGTTCGTATCGCTAAATTGTTGAATAAATAACTCCAACATTCAATAATGTAAAATGGTCTTTATTGGACTACTTTGAAAGTACTTCACAATAACACTTATACTTCGCAACCAATAGCGTGCTTAAATCAAACTGATTACAGATTACTCAGCTTTCACTGCTTTTATACTCTGTGACCAAATGTCTAGACGTTTCTTCTGCTAGAATTTTCTCCTTGGTTACCAGCTATACGCTACCAGCTATAAATACAGATACACGTTTATAGCCTCTCGCATAGCCATATGTGCGTGTATATGTGAGTAATACTTCCACCAATGACTACATCTGTATGTGAGTTATCTCTTTTTTGCCTTGTATGTATGTGGGTAAATGATGATTAATGTGTTTATGTAGCTTGCTTGATGTTTCTGTTGTTGTGCCTGTATTTAATAACCTTAGAGATGGTAATATTTGTCACAGTATTAACACGAATATGATCTATGAGCTAATATTTATAGGAATAACTGTAAATTGAAAAACAGTGACTTCTGCCATGAAAAGCTTCTCAGTGAAAACTCTCTCTGCGTTGCATATGCCGTTCGGAGGTGGCGTAAAATATGTAGGTCCCGTCTCGCCAATTTGTAGGAAAAATTAATAAGGAGCACGTCTCAGATTGGAAGAGAAGCAGAAGTATGTTAAGGCCACAATATCTTCGGTGATTATCGGGCCTTGCATTCACTTATTTTTTTAAGTAAATGATCGTAAGACATTTCTAAAAGCATCTCCATGCTATAGTAGGCATATGGCGAAGCCTCGCGCAACAATTGCAAGCTAGTTGTAAAATAAAATGGGAAGAATTAAGGCTATACCAAAGCACAGTAAGATCATGTACCCCAAAACGAAGCAGCCGTAGCTTATCGTAAGATGTTTGTTTACAAGAAAGTTGGAGAGTGAGAGAATCAACTGATTACTGCAGTCCTATAAGTGTTGAGTGCTTTCGGTGTGATTAATAGACTATTCTAAAATATGTATATAGAAAGTTTTAATTCAATATAACTTCTGTAATTTCCCACCAGTATTCCTCTAGTGCACCGAAAGCGGAACTTTATGGCAATTTGAGTGCCTGTCAGAACTCAACAAGAAACATTGCGTTTTTTTTATTGATATCATTGAAGATGAAATTGTTAGACAATTTGAAATAAAGTTTAGATCTGTATGCTGCTTTAGGAGGCTCATTCCTAACTATTCGTGCATCGAATCTTCTGAGAGCGACTATGGCATTTTAATTTGGTAATACTATGGAGGAGCAGTATACACACTTAAGCAGCAGACCTATTTCTTTTGCATCCTATATGATTGAACAGCAGGTAAATCGGCTGGATATCTTCATTAAATGAACAAGCCTAACTGCCTGCTTTTTTACTCCCTACACGTGCTGCAATTGAATTCGCTTCCGTCGATAAAGAAATTTTATCGAACATTTTTTGCTTGTGCAGTTGTATGCTTCCGAGTCAGTAACTATGTGCGACTACAGAAACAAAGGTCAATCAAACACTCATACCTTTTCTTACGTCTGTAGCTAGCCACATTGAAACCTGCAGACTGATTATTTTTGGCACAGGCGCTGCGGTTTTTTTAATTCTTCAACCAATTTGAAAATTGGTTCAAACACTATTATTTTCACTTCCACTCCCACTTCCAATCCTACTCCCACTTCCACTAGCACTCAAACATCCGTTCTTGTTCCTATCCCACGCCACCCTCCTTCCTGTTCCTACTCCCACTGCCACTCTCATACACAATTCCATTTCCACTCTTACTCCCAATCCCACTAACACTCATACAATCATTCTCACTCCCACCCCCACTCCCACTCCTACTTCCACACCCAATTCCACCCCCACTCTAACACCCACTTCCACTCCCACTCGCACTCCCACTCCAAATCCCACTAGCACTTCCACTAACACTCACACATCCATTCCCACTCTCACTTCCACTCCCACCCTCCTTCTACTCCTCTCGCGCAACTTGAACACAAATCTTCATAGCCATACAAATATTGAGTGCCCACGATTACGTACTGTCGAGATCAGTTGAGAACTTTGTACGCCTACAGATTAAACAAACATAAATTTTTATTTAAAAGATTGTGCTTAAAATTTGAACCTTTGAGCATATTGCTTTTAATCACTGTGCTAATTAATTTAAAATTTTATTACCATTTAGAATGATACATTTCATTATATAATCGGTATTTTTATGAGAATATTAGAGGGAATATACACTCGTATTCTACTAAATATGAATACTCAAAAAAATATGTGCTTTTGTGCTTGTTTGAATACTTTTGGAGACACGTACTTTTCGACTCTGGGTCAAGTGGCTCAAGTGTGAACATTGAAATTGCTGAATAGTTGCTGTCAGTGTAAGGGAACCAACCACACATGCAAAGACATAGCAGTGTTAAAAATAAAAAAAAATTTATTTTAAGCAAAAAATCTGAAGAAGTTTTGTACACAGATACTTTTACGTACTTTTCTATGCATATTGCAAGCTCAACCAGCATTCTGCTACTCAAAATGTTTTCTCGAAAATAGAGAGCACATTGTAACATTGCTTGGGAAGTACTTCGAAAAATTACTATTCACTTAGCTTATAATACATTCATTTTTTTCTTTGCATTTCTCTATTTCTTCTATAAGTAAGTATTTACCACGTACTTATGACGGCGTGTAGTTAGCCCCTAAAAACTTTTACGAATGCGAGTACGTGAATCATGTGCACATGCACCGTACACAAGCTAAATCCGTGGAACTTAATGTTTTTTTGGAATCTCCCTTCTTGCTCGATGTTAAAATAGTTGGTTGGTAATTCATGCGGTGTTTTATATGTATGTGTAATGAGCGAATGAAAGATAATGCTCCGGCCAAGAAAGTGTTTTTATCGGAACCCGCCTAAGGAAGCAGAGGAGGAGGGCGGACCCCACTCCGCTGGAAGGAACAGGTGGAAAACGATTTAAACTCCCTTGGTCTGACCAATTGGTGCCAGTTGGCAGAGCGAAGAAGCGACTGGCGCGCCTTGTTGAACGGCCATAACCGTTTAAACAGTTAAGCGGCAATTAAGTAAGTAAGTAAACACATTAGACCGTTTCATTTTTTTTTTTTTTGCAGAAATGCACTCGACGCGTTGGACGATTCAGCGCGCAAGCGACGGAGCCGCTCATGAACTTTTTGATGTCACTTTTCGATGATGAACTTTTTCGCTCATGAACTTTTTGATATCACGACATTCTAACCTAGGTATGGTACACCTAGATACTGTCTTGCTAGGGGTGGAGACCTGCCTTATAACTTCGTTTCTGATAAGTTGTACACAAAAGCTGTTGCTAAAATTCCAAAATCGAAATTCATCAACTCTATGCCTTTGTTTAAGGAAAGATTTTCGGTTGTATTTTTGGTCTATTTATATAAAGAAAGTGTTTAACATCTCTTGAAAATTGGTCGCCAGATTCCTAACCTTTCATATGATTACGTTAATATCTCGATTAGCACGCACTCTAGTGGAACTTTTTGCCACATTTCAAATTTAAAGATTTATAAGAAGTTACATTGAAAGGCATCGAAAGATTTCAAATCTGTTTTTATCTTTTGTCTGTGCGCTACCTAGCGGAGTTTTTTCCGTTTTGTTGCATTATCAATCTAAATAACTCTAAAATCTCGATCCCTGCCTTAACAGGGCTGAAGCTATTTTCAAAGTATTACGTCTCAATATTCCAAGTTTCATATAAATTTTCTAATTATCTCGACCCACCTAGCAATTTCACGAAGCCTCGATCTAAGTGTAAGTTTTAAAGTTAATTAAATCCCAAAGATGTGTAAATATTTCGATCCCATCCCCATCTGCTGAAGTTTTTTCCTTAGTTTTAGATCTTAATACAATTCTAAGCTATGTTCAAAGATTCAAGTCTCTATCTCACTGTAAAATTACTTAAGAACTGTTCTCTTAAGTTCTGATCGCGTACGAATTTGTTCATTTACTTGCACACGCTAGCCACCTAGCTGATCTATTTTTCATTATGTTGCATTTTCTCGGTGCCCTGATCAAAGCGCAAAGTTTTATCTTTCTAGCTCAATGGGAAGTTACTTAAAAACGATCGCAATATTCCACATGCCTTGAATGGATTTTCCGAAAATCACTTGATATTTTGGTATCTGCCCCATTTACACGCATTTTTTATCCAAAGTATTTAATTTTAATAGCGCGCCATTCCAAGTCTTAAGTCCTTAGCTCACTAGATAGTTACTCAAATAAAATATCAAATACCACCTGCCAGATCTCGAGGCAACAATTATCTAGGTCCTAGAAAAATTCCAGTAAGTTTTTGCTAAGAGAACGGAGTGATATGTTAACATATATCTTGGTTTATAACTGGGGGTTGCCGTTTGATTGTCATACAAATTCTGGTAATACCATGGACACATTAGTTGATATGAGGTCTTTATTGACCGGCCAGTTCAACCTAACCTAACCTGCGTTACCTAGCCTTAGTTTCTTTCCTTCATTAATAATTGTCTTCGGATTCTGAAGTATGTTTCAAAATTCTAGACTATAAACAAATTTCTGGATTAAATGGACATAAAGAAGTAAAAAAATAAGGAGATGGAGGCTTTGAAAGGCGTACTCTTCTTTCACCATGTAAGCAATGCAATATTTTTTCTCAAAGTCTAAAATATTTACACTAACATAAACACATCACGTGTGTTATTGATAAAATAATCTTTAAATGACAGGCAGAACTGGGGAGTAGTACGCGTTCCTTCTAGCCCCCAACGAACTTGCACTTGATGGAATCGTATCTTTTCTGACATCATCAGCAATATGGTGCTGAATAAACGTTGACGTTTATTCTTGATAACTATCTTATATATTATTTCTAATTGCTGTTTTTATGTGCAGGTCCCTTTTTCGCTCTTATTTGGAATCCAAATCTATAAATAAAGTTTTGGTTGTAAAGACGGAGATTCGTGCTATTAGCGAGCTTTGTTCATTATTGGTCGTAGTGCTTTTAGTTAGCTATATTTTATTACAATAATTTGTTAATAAAATAATTTAAAACAATTTTTTAAGTTAAACGGTTTTATTGAAAACAATACTTACATAAAGTAGCAATAGTTCTTAAAGATAGAAAATAATTAGGTAGGTCCTAGGTACTAGTCATCACACTCCTCATCAGTCTAGGGCGTTGATCAGACAATTAAATAAAAGCGTTGGATGCGTCAAATTTCTATTGATAGTCGTATACAAGACCAACTGAACCTTAATCAGGTTATGCTACGCCTCACATTTTTAGAAATTTCACGCGCCCAACGATTTTATTTAATTGTCTGATCAACGGCGTAGATTGGTGGTGAGTGTGGTGACTAGTACCTAGGACCTACCTAATTATTTTCTATCTTTAAGCATTATTACTACTTAATGTAAGTATTGTTTTCAATAAAACCGTTTAACTTAAAATTTTTTTTTAAATTATTTTATTTTCAAGTTTTTAGTCTTTATTTAATTGCCTATTATTTCTCATTCTATTTAGTTCATTTAGTGACTCATTATTACAAGGACTCTTTCCTTACAATTTGTTACAATCTAAGTCCTCAATACATAATCCTTCCAAAGACTTTACTCGACTCTGCGCCACGTATGCTTGTCCCTCCTCCAACTCCAAAATATTTTGATGTCACTTCTACCGGACTGTATGCAATATTTGTTCCAAATATGAGCCAAATCGGGCATCATAGGTCGCTTTCTATTCTTGCATGTATTATGTGTTCCAAATATGAGCCAAATCGGACCACAAATGCGAATTTTGCGAATATCTCGATCCATGCGCCACCTAGCAGCGATTTTTTTCACAGGTCGATTTCTATTCTTGCATGTATTATCTGTTCCAAATATGAGCCAAATCGGGCCACAAATACGATTTTTGTGAATATCTCGATCCATGCGCCACCTAGCGGCGTTTTTTTTTCACAGGTCGATTTCTATTCTTGCATGTATTATGTGTTCCAAATATGAGCCAAAACAGCAAAATAATATCTTTTGTGAGTATAAGATCAAACAAAGTTTTTTGAAGAGGTTGAGGTCATAAGAAAATCTCTGTTTTCTTAAGTTATCCTAAAACACAAAGTGATCACACTTCAAAATTGAGTTATGTTTTAAATTAATTTATTGTGGGCGTAACTTGCCTCCTTTTCACGTTTCAATAGTGTTTCAATATTTGTAAATTTGTATATCTGGTAATACTTACAGCTCAATTGCTTATTAAAGAAAAGCCGTTTTGCTTAGTAATATAGTCTTCGTCACTATATAATATCCCAGTGTTAGTATAAAATTTAATATTTTGAGCTTCATTTTTTACACTCGAACCCAAAATTTAACAATTATTGTATTGAGATTAATCCTCAACTCTTCCACAATAAAATGAGGCATGAAAACATAGCAAATAAATTTTCTTTTCCTGATTCGGTCTAATAACAAATACAAACAATACACATTTTTTCTTTAAGCAACTAATTCGGTTCAACCACCAACAAAAATAAATAATATTTGGTTTTATGTATAAATAGGTATTTACGCAATGCTTGTTGTAATTTTCTTTTATTTTTTTAATCAAATAAATTTGGTTTTGTGTCATTTTATGCTGTTTTGCTGACTGATTTGGTTGAATAAGAAAATAATGGCAATGCAACTTTAAACAATGCTTGAAGTACAAATGCACTCAATTTACACGGCCATTAGTGTTAGCATAAAGTCATTTTTTAATCACTTTTATTTTTTCACATAAATTTTCATTTACTTTAATTTTCACTTTTAGCGCAGCGTGCTACCGAATTCCGCTCGCGTCGCCTCGCTAGCAATGAATGAACTTTACAATTCTGGCATAAAATGCTCTTCGTTGTAAGTATCTGTTGGGTGAGTGAGGGGTGGTGTTTAAGGGTTTGGCGAAGTTTTCCGTTTTCTTGCTTGTTAGTCGACACTTTGTCTACAGCATCTTTTACGTGGAGGAAGATTTTCATTGATGGTCAAGTAGCCCAAGTTTAGCGTGTATGGGTTGCCATATAATGAATATTTTCGTGCATTTTTTGTAGATAAAAGGTGAGGTAGGTTATTGTTGTTGTAGAAGTAAGTTTAGTGAAAACATACAACTTCCATTTCCGCTTACATTTAAAACAAATTAGTGGGCAACTTTTTTTTGAAAACCAAAATTACCTAAGAGATAGAATCAGTAGATGTTTGAAAAAACAAATTTTTGGAGTACTTAAAAATTACTCCTAAGTCTCATACTAAGTATGCGTTTGCAATAGAAACAAAAATATTTTTTTAGCTATATTTGATTCCAACTTGTAGATATTCAACATAACTCATCCACTTCGACCCGGGTTTAAATCCGGTTTGGATCTCATAAATTTTAGAATCTAAATCTGACTTTATATTAGATTTTGATTCAAAATTTATGTTCGCTTTCGGATATTATCCAGATTTTGTTCTAGATTTTGATTTCCAGCCCGACTTATAAAGGCGCTCCTATTTACATTTTGCTTTCGGGTTCTTGGCTTTGTAGTATAATTTTCTGTTTGATTTTTAATTTTGGTTTGGTACACGGTTAATAGTTTGGCTATGAATCTGAAACTGACGGGGGTTTTAATCTTGCCCACACTTTCATTTAAAATGTTGTGTGGTCTGTCGGCAGGTCGCGAGTCGAGGTGCTGCGTATGAGAGATGTGTCTCTAACCACTGAGCTATCGTATCCGTATAACCAAGCATATCATAACACTTGATATGTACCTATAACAAACAATTGTGACAAAGATCTTATTCTATATAGCTTCACAGTTTTCCAAAACATGTGCAAAACCTTTGGAGAGGGACTTTATTGCCACAAGAATAAGAAGAAGAAAATAGGGCGGTGATACATCAGACTATCAGGTACAAGGTTTTTCAAAATATTTATGAGAAATTGAAGTGTTAAATTGAGTACACAGATCATAAATTATAAGGTAAAGGTCTAAAAAGTTCGAAGGGTAAGGGGGTCAGAATATACCCGCGGTAGGTATGCCTGTCGTCAGAGGCGTCTAAAATACCAGATTCAAGGGGCTGTGTAGCGCACCTATTCAGGCTGACCATCACATCGATAACATTCCCCAAAGCCTTCGGAGAGTAACCTTATCGCTACAACAACAAAAACAACAGGGAGAATTTGGAATTTATATCTTTGGAGGAAGATATGAAAACGTCTCTTTATTTCAATTTATAACTTTGAAATGATTGCGAACTTATTCATAATGTAATTAGTATACAATAAATGCTAATATTAAAGGCAGGAATAGTCTGATGAGATGATATCCCATTAATGGATAATAAAACGTACTTGGTACTTGTGTCGTTCTCCTTATAGCTTTTTTCTACAAATTAGTGGAACGTGCCTTACATAAGTTATGCCGACTCCAAACGGCAGGTTTAATTTTCGCTGAAAACGTTTTCATGGTACATTTGGAGTGTTTGCCAAACCACTACCGATGGGCGAGACGGCTTAGAAAAAATTGTTTCTAATAGATACAACTTTTTATATATTTTTAATGCTACATTGCCCCGGCCATGGACCCAAGTACCTTACCATCACGACGCGGCAGCCGCAGGTACTTAGAACATACCTTCTATTATAAAAGACTATAAATTGGAAAACGGAAACACTTTAAAGGCTGCCATAACCTGGACCCGTATTACGTGTTACGATCAGTGACGGAAAACCAATTTTATTCAAGCGAGTGCAACTGTCAAACTATTTCTAAAAAATTTAATAAGTTATGGATCCAACGAGTACACTCAGAGAAAAAATCGTTCTAAAACGAACGAAACAAGTTCAAAATTAAGAACATTCGTCGACAAAAGTCTGCTAAGTACTTTTTTTCTTAACTTGTGACCGATGGGCTTGTTTTAAGAACAGTTTTTCCAAGCACAGCGTTCGTATTTTATGACCACTTTGGTATTGATGTGTGAACCTTCAGTGCTCATTTCAAGCAATACTTGGGCTTAATTTAAGAATTTTCGTTCTCACGCTTCGAGAACGATTTGTGTCGATTTAAAAATTTTCGGTCTCAATTCAAGAACGGTTTGTTCTTGATCTTTGTTGGAGGGGGTGGGGGGATGGAGAGGGAAGTTGATTTTTCCAATTAGTACTCATTTATTTATTTTTATTAATAATAATTTTTTGTAATTAATAAAAAATATTAATAACAAAAAAGCTATTATTAAAGACCAAAAGATGAAAAAACGCATAATATGCATTTTTTCATGTCTTTCTCTTATTGAGAAATTGTTCATTTTATTGATGCAATCTGAATATATACTTAAAACATTTCATAACAAGTTTGAGAATTAGCTGTACATATATGAGTGGAACTGAACGAAAAATAAGAGTTAAAAAAATAGAATATAAAAAAATTGTTTTAAAAAACTTCAGAGTTTGGCGGTGATCGAACTCGAGCCACACGATTACAACCGCAACATCGTAGCCGCTGAGCGACTACAACTGCTTGATAGATTGTGCCAAATGTTGTATTTAACATTTTAGTGCACACGAATTATACCGTTTCTTTTTTCTTGAACTTAATTTAAGAACATTGTTCTTAATTTAAGAACATTGTTCTCATTACTAGAACATTTGTTCATATTTTAAGACCAGCCGTTCTGTTTTCAAGAAAATGGTTGTCAGTTCAAGAACAAGGTTGTTGTTTTGAGAACAGGTCGTTCGTTTTTCAAGAACAAAAAAGTAAGAACATGAAAAGCTTGAAATGAGTCCGGTGGTGCTGGATTTTTGAACGGCGTTTTTCTCTGAGTGTACTATTTGCCGATAGATCCCATATACGATTAATCCGATCCACCAAATCAGAGCTATTGTGATTAAAAAAATGAGTTTCGATAACGCATTGTAACACGTAATACGAGCTCAGGCTTGAAAGCACACAGTATTTTTTCTTACATTTCTAATAAGTGGAAGCTGCTTTCATGCTCACCCCTTTATTGTTCTAGTTGAATAAATGTCGTATTTTTCAATATGTGGCAACTACGCACTCTCATAACTTCGAGTGTATGAGAACTGTGTGGTACATTTTGAGGGTTGTTTCATGAATCAGACCAAAAATATGATTTGCTGCTGCTCCCAAAGGTTTTCTAGTAAAAAAACTTTACTCGTAAAAGCTTTTTTTTGTACAATTTATATAAAATATTTCAACCTTTCGAAGCTGTGTTTTTATTAATTAAATAAGTACTTGCAAGAGATTTGCTTCTCTCTATTTCCTTATATTCTCTCACACAATTCAGCATTTTATTACCACACAATTTCTCTTTTTCTCTCTCTTTCACTAAAATCTCATGCTATTGACCTAAAAACCTGTTTGAATTTTTGCTTGCCAAGTCTTTTGTCTACATATACATAGCAAATTTTATTTGTTTACTATTTTACTTTTGTTCTAATTTGTTTCTGGTCCTACCCTAATGTACTTTATAATGACCTTGTCTGTATTTTATTATGTTTACACATTTACTTAGAAGTAAAATTATTTTCTTAATTGATAGTGAATTTTGTATCTGTTGATAAGCATGTTGATCAAATACGGCGTTTATAAAACGTATGGAAGAATTACTACTTGTGAATTCATATCTACATGTGTTAAAAGATTAGTAAATCCTTATCAGTCATAGTAAGTCAGCCTTGGATATAGCTAGAAATCAAGGCCGTTGTAGTTTTTAGTATTGGATTATGTTTATTTGTATTTGAAATCATGGTAATCGAAATTTATTTCTATTTTAAATTTTATATAAAGCTCAAAGAGCCCGCGATCAACTGATACGAAGAGGAATGTGGCGCCACTTCGAACGCAGTTACATATATACTAACGGAATTTATGGAAGAAGCTCAATGCTCTGTAAAAGATATTAGCAGGTTCATTGTCTGCGCCAAACGGAATATCGGCTAGCCATATAAAATTAGCAGCAATTGGTTACAAGGGAAATATGCATCAAAATGGCGCGAAGTGCGCTACTTGGACTTGGACAATCAACCCCTCATTTCACCTTAACTCTGAGTTAAAAGGTTTACTTTTCGTTGTGCAAGTGGGCTTAAAAGGTGTCACCTAACAGATACATTTTTCTGAAACTTATAAGGCGGCTCTGCTAGTTTTCTTTTGATTCGCATTTGAAAGTTGAACTGGTCCCACGATGTCATTCCGGCCTGTGTGCAGTATACTGAAGAGCTTAAGTTTTGGTTCCTAATAATATTGGTCCTTATAAAATATGAAGCAATTTCCATCAATACATGTAAAGTCCATCATTTCCCCTTTAATCATATTTTTTAAATTTTGCCGAAAGCATTAGATAATTGCTACGTGTTGATGCAACATGTAGTAAAAACATTATGGAAGGACTAACGGTGGAAAGTTTAAGTGTTAGTATGAAATTTTAAGCTTTGTACAATGTGTAAAGTTTTTAGGACATGAAAATTGTAACTCGTACAACCGTTGTTGCAACTGAATGAAGTTCTCTTGTGCCCCTTAATTTTTAAGTGTAAGACCTAGTTTACATAAACATAGCTCCTTATCGTTAAATATATAACTAGATTTCCCATATAATTTTTTTCCTTCGATAATCTGTAATTATAAACAAAAGTCGAGCGAGGCGGACTCTTTTTCAAAGAAAAAGTTCCACCTCTAGAGTGTAGTCTTCAATTGGAAGCACAAAATAAAAGAGACACTTAAAAAATTGACAGAAAATGATCTATTTTCCAAGGATGGAACATATGTCAAGGCGTAAATTATCTATTGACCATTTATTGCAGATTAAGGCATGTGTAAGCGTGATCAAAGATGTTCTGGGCTGTAAGTATGTTTGGCGAAAATTCCATGGTTACCCTGTTGCACGAAAATGTTCCAATTAAGTTGAACTGTATTATTATAAGCTGGCTTTGAGCGCACGAAATCTTGAAAAAAAACGTAAAACTTTCACTATTTTTTAAAAGACATTTAAATGGTACGAGTACTTCAGATATTTGCAATGCTCAGTAAATTGTATGCATCAGTGCTACCACAAAATTTTAATTGGAAAAGTATGGCATTCTGGTTTACAAGTGAGTACTCAAATAGGCGCAGTCGCAGTTCATACCTCATGTAAAAAATAAAATTTTTTTGAGTAAACCGTTTACAACAATAATATGTATAATATATTAGGATAAACTATTATGATTTTTTTTCGTTTTTATTAATAAATTTTAAAATACAAAACTGCTTCAATAGTTCGATGTAATTCAGTGAGAAGCTATCAAAAGTTATAAACAAATTCAACAAAATTGAAGAGCGCTCGCATATTCCGGCGAAGAGCATTAGTCAATCAGACGAATTATGCCACAATATTAAATGTTCTCTTTGCATCAGCACAGCGCAGCATCATGCTTATTCTTCCCTTTATGTTTTCATCTAATATCTCAGAGAGTCATTTTGACATGGCGTTTACCTGAAGGGAGTATCTCGCAAAAATAAATATGTTGATAGATACACCACAAACAAGAAAATGTTCTTACTATGCGCAAACATTCATTTATTATATTATGAGTGGGTTTGAAACTGTAACTAGTTAACGTCTATTCCACTACGGTGAGATACATGGCGGAATAAGGAACAAGTGACGTCCTGAAATCAGCGGATTTGTACTTTTTTAATATGATTTGACACTTAAACTTCCGACGCAGTACGATTTTGACATTAGTCCATCGATTTAAAAATTAAAGTACATGTAATTTTTATTTCTGTTTGTATGTATGTCGCCTTGTATGGTTCCGCCATGGTGAGACCGTAGCTAGCTAAAAGAGGAAATAGAGAATTTTCGTAGACTTCGAGTTTTTGTCACCTAAATACCTGTGGCAAAAAAGTTTTGGTGGTTTAGTTCACATAGTTGCTCGCAGTACCAAACCGTGGATTGACGGCTGACTTGACTTAAACTGAAAAAACCCTTTTCCCAAAATAAGAATAACTTTTCGCCAAGGAAGCCTGGGCCTGTATCGTGTTATACTATCAGTGATCGAAATCAATTTTTGAAATCGCAATAGCCCTGAATTGGTAATCGGATTTGGAAAATATGTGAAATTGTGCCTACCAGTACTTATAAGATCCATAACTTACTGTCATGGGTCCAGGGCCCTTATCGTATTATAGGATCACGTACCGAAAAACAATTTCACTCAAACGACAAATCAGAAATTGTCAAAAAATTTGATAATGAGCTCTTAAGTTAGTGATCTAATGAATACCGGCAGCCACCATTTCACATGTTTTTCTAATCCGATTATCCATTCAGATTACCCATTTCAAATTTATATCAATTTAGAAAATTCATTTGGATCAAAGATCGTATAACGCTTCGGGCCCGTATGGTGTAATACGATCACGGATGAAAAATAAATTCCACTCAAATGATATATATGAACTGTCAAGCTTTTCATAAAAATAATAGTATATTATGAATCTTATAAGTACTTGTAGGCATTATTCCATGTATTACCTCAATCCCAATCACCATTTTAGTGTTATTTTGGATTTAAAAAATTGATTTCGATTACGAATCGTATAACACAATACGGGACCTGACTTATAAAAAAAAATTATTTTCTTCAATATTAAAAGAGTCGTATACTAAATTGAGTAAAAAAATTCTAAAGCAAAAAATTACTCCTTTATCCCGAAGAAGTTTTTTTGACAACTATTCACGAAGAAGAACCTGCAATGCCGTAGAGTTGGCAAGTCACAACAGTTGTTGAAAAACAACTAATCTGTGACTATTTCCTTGAAGTCGCGGTGATTCCAACACATAAGTGAATGTGGCGAAACAGTGTTAGAAAAGCAGCATGATCTGAATCGTAGTTCACAATCACGTGTACCAGTAATCACAATCACAGACGCGATCACAACTCTTCAAAGAACAGGAGAGCAAATAGCTGCGACAGATCAATGAATACATGATTTTTATGGTTATGTACTGATAGATATCACAGTAAATAATTACAGGGCTATGAAAACTCCCTCAGTTTCAGCTTCCTGCAACATCCCCCGCTATTTGGGATCGCAGTAGAAGAAGATGGTAAACACTAAGGGCCGTGTAGCTTATTGCTAGATAATTTTGTGTACTCATTGTAAAACAATTCTATATAAATTCTAGATTTTGTTCGCGTGAAAACGTCATGAATCGAAATCTTCTCTGAAAACATCCCCAAAGTCAGATTATGTGCTATTGAAATGAATTAGAATTTAAAAGAAAATTTTTCCTACAGGGAAATGCGGAAAACCTAACAACCCTGTTTGTAAATACTACTCATAGAATCGCGGTAAAGCGAAATATGCAGGATTCAAATTTACAACAAGACGAGTATTTTGGTAGCGTCCTACGATAAGGGATGAGAATGCTTGTAATTCGCGACACTGAATTACAAGGCCGGTGAATTATTTGTAATCTTATGGGTGACACTTTTTTTTACTTTCATTGTAATAAATACTCACACATATACAGTTCACAAAATTCGTTTATCAAATATCATATAAGTTTGTAAAACAAACATAGCTTTGTAGGTTTTAAACGAAACTAACTAGGCTAAACTCAAATAAAGAAGATTATTACACTTTATCGCGTGTATAACAAACGCAAATTTGTAATGGCAGTGTTACAATGAACTTTTTTATATAGGTGCGTCAACGCAATATTTTGCATATCTCCACAATCACGCAAGATGTTGCATTTGTATATATAAACAGCACTTCGAACTTATCATATGAAACTTATTTCGACTTTTCTATTCACATACAAAATTTCTCGAGGCACTGTTATAAACATTCTCACTATAACAAGAAAAATACTTACTAATATATTTTGCCTCCTATTCTTTTCGTAAAATGGGGTGCTTTTGTTTTGAACAACGTTGGAAAAGTACCAAAGAGTAAGAAAAATAATTTCACTTGCAAAGTGTGAAAGCACTCATATCCAAAACAATTTCGAAATATTCTTATGCTTTACATGTAGCAAGACTATAAACTCTCCAACTTTTGTATGTCAGATGGCGCTAGTCGTTCTCCATAAGAATATGTGCAATCTACTCATCATGAATAAAATTGCCTTTAACGCATCTACATATCGCACACTAACTACAAAAGAGTCACAACTTGCAAAATGTAAATGTTCAGGAGAGAAGAAAAGCGGTTCATGTGAAAACGTCTGTAATGTTATACTGAAATCCAGTTTTACAAAGAAGTAGACCTTCATTATAAAATTAATTGACGAAATTTTGTTGTAATTATTTATTTATGGACAAAATATATAGCGACTTTGAATTATGACTATTTATGACAATTGTATATGATAAATATATCATCAAAAAAGCCACATTTCACAATAATACAAGCAAATTTACTTACTCTTTACGTATAAAAAGACACAATTTTAATTAATACAAAATAAAGTTAAAACTTTTTTGCAACAAGATAGTCAGAATATAAAATAATACGCTTTATGCGTAACAAAAACTGGTCACTTGTTCTTAAGCACATTGACACAACTAAAAATAGTTCTCATTAGTTGATACAGCGCAAGCGATGCAATCAACACCAAAACTGGCATATCGGTAATTTTCCAGTTAAAGAAGAAATAATGACAACGAAATTTAAGGGGCAGTTAGAGACGTGTACTGTGAATTGGTTTATGGAAAAAAACAGATTTTGAAAAAATTTAAGTTATGACTCTTTTGTAGTTAGCGTGCGATATATTAAAAAGTTCTTTGTGACGTGGCTATAGGAAGTAATGAAAAAGCAAAAAAAAAGACAAGTATGATATATTAGAATATATATCACCGAGTTTGACGTTTATACTTTCTAAATTAAGGGAGAAATGGCCAAAAATCTTTCTATCTGAACGATCGGTTGTATGGGATATATACTATATATAGCTCCGATCAAAGTAATTTTTTCAGGATATCTTCTATGATATATTAGAATATATATCACCGAGTTTCACGTTTATACTTTCTAAATTGCAGCAGGAATGACCCAAATCGTCTTATTTGAACGATCGGTTGTATGGGAGATATATGTTATAGGGGTCCGAACCTACCGGATCCGACAAATGTCTTATATAATACAAAAATACATTCTTGTGCCAAATTTCATTGAGATATCTCAAAATTTTAGGGACTAGTTTGCGTTCAAACGGACAGACGGACGGACGAACAGACGGACATGGCTATATCAACTCAGTTCGTCGCCCTGATCAATTCGGTATACTTAATGGTGAGTATATCTTCTATATTTCTCAACGTTACAAACATCGGACCAAAGTTAATATACCATTTCATGTTCATGAAAGGTATAAAAATAGGGCATTGTTGAGATATTTCTCAATGAATTTATTAACTTCGCTATGTCGTATACATAACTAGAGGCGCTGTCTGTTATAGAATAAAAATGTTGCCCAAATAAATTACACAAGCCGATGTATTGAGACACAGTTTCTTTATTACACATTCTACTATATCTGCAGGCTTGATAAGCTAAACAGTTATTGATAAAGAGAGATTACATAAATCGAATGAGATATTGACTTCAAAATAAGTATTTAAACATTAAAGTGAAATTGTTAAGTATGTTGTAAGAGCTCTTACGCTCTGATGTGTCAAGCTAATGAGCTGTGAGCAAATATCTTACAAGTTTGATTGTTTTAACTTTGTATATTGAAGAGTTGTTATGAAGATCGTCTTAATTGACTATGGAGATTTTTATTGATTTCATATACAACGACTCTTACAGAATAATCCCCTTATGATTAGAAATTCGTATTGAAACGTCATTTTAAAAAGCTTTTTAAACAATTTTCTGCAAATGGGAGTTGATGTGCAATTTTATTTAAAGATACTCTTTATACATTTTCATAGGAAAACACAATATGTTTACAAAATTAATAGAAATATAATATATTAGTGGCATTTCTAATGTTGATGGCAGGATTCGCGGGATTCCAAGCACTATAACAAAGGTTTCTGTCCTGGATCCCATGGTAAGTCCTTCAACGTAAAGAGCTGGCATTATTTTGAACACAAGGTTCTTGTAATATAAGGATCATTAAACTTGTCAGCACGGCTTTTTATATGTATATGCTATCGTACCTTTAGCTTAATTCATACAGTTTTTATTATCAGATTATGAGATTTAAAGTCAAATTTGGGGACCACTGTTCCATTGAATTTTTGCTTATTATGGATATGGTATGCAAAATCTGTTTGTAGAGTACAAGGATTTGCATTACTTCAAGTTGAGTGTCATTACATTCACATTCCTGTATTCTCTGGAAATGCATAACATCATTAGCATACATTAATAATTTAGAATGACTCGAGATAATGGGCCGACCATCAGTAAACAGGTACTGTAATCGAAAAAATATCAAGCAAATGTTTCGTTAGATCAGTACAGGCTGTAAAAATAAAGCCTGATTTCGGAATTGGCTAGAAAAGGGAGGATGCGATTAATGGAATAGAAGGAAGGCGCAAAATTTAAAATAATACAAAAAAAAACTGTTTTTATAACAAAAGTGTCATTGAAGCTTTGGCGAACAACTTAGCGGAAGAAAGTCATAAGTGGAAAGTGCCTTCCAACGATTAGTTCTGTGATGGATCGGGCGCTTCGCGATATTCATACCTGGGCATCTAATGTCGGGTTGAAAGTCAATGCGGAGAAGACGGATATGGTCTTGTTTACAAAGAGGTACAAGGTCCCAAATTGGACCAGGCCTAAGTTAGGAGGGGTGACCTTACAGGAGAAACCTTGCACAAAATATTTAGGAATCATCCTAGACAGTAAGCTGTCATGGAAGCTCAACGTGGAGGAGAGGGTCAAGAAGGCCTAAACGGCACTCTATGCATGTAAAAGAATGCTTGGGTGTACGTGGGGTCTATCGCCCTCTCTTTCTCATTGGGGTTTTACAGCGATTGTAAACCCTATTCTATACTATGGACTTCTTGTTTGGTGGAAAGCCACACAAAAAACAACATACCTCAAAAAATTAGAGGGGGTATGCAGACTATCGATGCTTAGCATTACGGGAGCCCTGAAAACAACCCCGACGGCTGCACTGTATGCCATTTTGCACATCCCACCTGTAGACCAGGTAGCAAAGAACAAAGCGTTAACGACCGCAACCACGCTCGGTGCTTCGGGGCAGCTTGAGCGCCGACCATATGGCCATAGTAGTATAGCGTCATCAATCACAAGACGAACAGACTACATGATTCTCTATCTGCGCTTCGAGGGAGATCTTAAGGCCACAATAGAGGTGGACGGTTGGCGCAAGGGTGCGCAAATGGCGGACGAGGCGATACATGTGTACACCGATGGTTCCAAAGTAGTGGAAGGAGTAGGGTCTGCGGTATACTGCGCTGATCCGGAAATAAGCAGATCCTACAGGCTGCCGGATTACTGTAGCGTTTTCCAAGCGGAAATATTAGCCGTAACCATAGCAGTAGAAACCCTGGAAGAGAATAGCTTAAGCTGCAACCGTGTTAACTTTTATATTGACAGTCAGGCAGCAATTAAGGCAATAATCTCGCATAGCACAGCATCTAAATGCGTGTTAGAGTGTAAGCAGTCTCTGGAGAGAATCGGGACAGGGAGAAACATACATCTATATTGGGTCCCAGGGCATATGGGAACAGATGGGAATGAAAAAGCGGACGAACTAGCTAAAAAGGGCGCATCCCTTGAAGCTTGCTCCGTAGATTTCCCAATTAGATTGGGCGAGATTAAGCGAAGGCGAGAGGTGCACATGATCGACCAAGCGGGAAAGGCGTGGGTTCAAGCGCGGGGCTGTAAAGTGTCGAAGATTATGTGTAGGTCTTACAACTTTAGACTAACGAAGTTGCTCCTATCATTAAAAAAGAGAGGACTGTAGACTCATGACGGGTATTCTGACTGGAAACTGCCTTCTGGCGTCACATGCCTTTAAACTAGGCTTGGTCAGTGATAGCAGATGTAGGAAATGCGGGTTGGAGGAGGAAACGATCGAGCACGTTCTGTGCTCGTGCCCTGCACTTGCCAGGCTAAGACTCCAGCTATTAGGAGTGATACAGCTGTCAGATCTAGAAGCAGCAAGTGGCTTAAGTCCTAGGAAGCTTCTAGTATTTGCCAAGAGGACGGAGTTATTCTATAACATAGGTCCTGGTTTTTGATAGGGTTTTTCAGTTTGGTCGTTAAAACAAACTTCTGGTAACACTACGGACTCAATCAGTCTATGTGAGGTCCTCATGGACCGGCCAGTTCAACCTACCTACCTAGCGGAAGAAAGAAATAATGAAAATTAAATTGGAAAGGAATATTAAAAGGATAATTAAAATCGAACAACTTCTCAGCAGAAAATGTAGCAAACTCACAACAACTCCGAGCCATACATCAGGACTAGTATGATGAGCGACTTACAGCCTGATTCTAATGTGGTAACAACTTTCTTCACCACGGCAACTTTCTTCATATGGTAACTTTTGTACCCTTTTGGTATTCTGCCCACGAAAGTAGCCGGATAATTGTTTACCCACAAAAGTAGGTGGTTACATCGAAATAACCACACAACAGCTGTTGTCTAGTAAAAGGCAAAACTGAAAAATAAAGAATTGTGAGCGCAAATAAGTAAACATAATAGTAAAAAAGTGTTGCCTCTTGCTATACATATTTGTTTCCATGTACTTTCACAGTATATATTACAATATAGCTATGTAAAAACGTATGCATGTATGCACATATGTATATACACATCGTCCCGTTTATTCGTTAACATCGTATCTACGAGTGACACATTTTCGGTAAAGCCATGTCTGAACCATACACGGTGGCAGCATGGTGACATACCTACAAACATAAATAAAAATTCCATGTACTTCGTTTTTGTAAATTCGATGGACAAATGTCAAAATCGTACTGCGCCGGAAGTTGATGTATCAAATTCAATTAAAAAAGTTTATATTCAGCTGTCCCATGCTGCCACCTTGTATCGTTCCGCCATGGGTAAAGCGAAGAAAACCAACTTTTAAATTTCACCACAGACACTGGTGAGTTTTTCGGTGATGACAGCGTTTCCACTTTGGACAGAATCGCGAATAAAACAACTGGTAACGATTTTCGGTTACATAATGTTCTGGGAACTATTTTACCGGTAACGCTAAGAATCGGGCCGTTAGAGTGACTTTTTCGTCGAGAGAGGACTTTTTTTATTTCCTACTCAGTCCAACGTACCCCTTATTGCCAAGAGCAGTTCTAAATTTGATTTCTAAGCTGGCATTGTTTTTGCTGTTAATGTTAGTTCCCAAATAGACGAAAATTTTCACAGTCTCTTCAATAGTGACCTGGGGAAGGGGGGGGGAGGGGAGGGTATGCGCCGATTTTTCCTTGAATGACAGCAAGTACTTCGCCTTGTCACCATTTGGCGCAAGGTCTACCTTTTTTGCTTGTTTATTTTATTCAAAGAACGCAGAAATCAAACTTGTTACTGATTAGCTAATCATAATGACGAGCACATTCCTGCAACTTCTCCACCTTTTATTAGGTGCTTATCTTCCTTCATTTTTCTGACCCTAGAAACACAGTTTTTTCTTGAATTTAAAAATAAATTAATAAGGCGTGGTGATGGTCGGATGTAACAGTCCGATCAGCGCAGAAGTTCGGACTCAAGTCCCATTCCCGGGAGAAAAGGTTTGACGAGATTTACAAGGTGAAATTGAAACAGCTATCGCGTTGTCCGTCCTGATGTTGAATTGTTTCAATGTTTTCCCAAACATTAAAAAAAAATAAATTATAATTTATCACTTCTACAATCATTCTGGGGCTTTGATTGCAACTTTTTCACGCTCTCGCATGACACTCCTCGGTACAACGATAATATGAAAACTTTACCGATGCATAGTCTAATAGTAAAATGACAATAGATCACTTTCCCTAGCATTGCTTTAAGGCCGCGGCATAATGAAATTTTTCATATAGATGCGTTTAACACAAGCTTATGCATTCCAGTAACATCGCCACAATCAGCCAAAATGTTGCGTTTATAAATATGAAGGAACTTCAGACTTAGCAATTCAAGTTTATTTCGCCTTGCCCATTCACATACAAAATTTCGCGAAGCACTATTAGAAACATTCTCCTTATACATCAAAAATACTTGCTAACATATTTTGTGTCGAAGTCATTTGTTATGCTGCAGTATTTAATTGTGAAAAATTTTAGAACGAGTGGGAAAAATATTTTCATTTGCAAAGTGTGACAGCACCCATAGCCAAAGCAAATGTCAAATTCTTCTTCTTATGCTTTGCTTGCAACAAAAGTTTGCAAGTTGGCTACTTGTTCATGTCAGATGGCGCCAGTGTCGCTCAAGCTACCCTTCCCCATAAAAATCTACTCATAATGCATAAGATTGAATTAAACGCATCTATATGAAAAACTGCTTCTGTGACGGGCTGCGCCATAATGAACTTTTTCATGTAGATGCGTTCAACGCGTTTGTAAATATAAAGGAACTTCAGACATGGCAATTGAAACTTTTTTCGCCTTGTCCATTTACATACATACGAATTTCGCGAAGCACTGTTATAAACATTCTCACTATACAAGAATAATATCACTTGCTAAGATATTTTGTCTCCTATTTGTTTGTCAAAATGCTGTTCTTAATTGTGAAAAACGTTGAATAAGTACCAAAGAGTGGGAAAAATAATGTCACTTGCAAAGTGTGAAAGCACCCATAGCCAAAGTTAATGTCGAGTTCTTCTTCTTATGCTTTACATGTAACACAAGTTAAAAATTGCCAATTTTTTTATGACAGATCACATCTTTACGAAAAATTCATGGTGACGCGGCCATTAATGATGAGACACCCACGCTTTCAGTTATAAGTCTGCACTATTTACACTCAGTCTTCAGCCTAATTGAAGTAGTTCTAAAAACTTTTGTAAATTGGTCTTATCTCCTGTGAAATATCAGAATCCATCGCTAGAAATTTAATGCTGGTTTTCTGTCGAACTGTGCCTTTCTTAATTGCTTAGTTAAAAATTCTTGTTATTTTTAAATTACAAATTTTAATAGTATAATTTTATTGTACTTACGTTTCTTTCAATTGGCGCTTTTCAACTTTAATCTCTTTTTAAATCAAATTTAGATAAATTTCCCTAATGAACTTCTTCTGTGTTATAAGAATTTTTCATAGCTTTAGCACATGTTTAAATAATTTTGGCATTGATGTAACCGTTAATACTAAAAGCACATACAAAAATTTTATATTTATTATTTTCCACTGCTCTTCTTTACATTTGTTTTTTTTTTTTTTTGTTAGTTTCTTATTATTTATGCACGCGCTTAATTGAGCGAACTTTGTCTGGCATCTTCACAAGTTTTCTGTAATTTATACACAAATATTTATGTCTACATATTTACACATATGTGAGTGTGTACTATTTTATGTATCTATCTATCTGAGCACTATAAATATCTACTCGTCCTTTTTTTTGTTTTTGTTTAACAAATTCATGAATCAAGTTATGCAAGAAAGAGCAACTAAACAACTTTTTTTCGAGCACCACCAACTTTGAGATATTAAAAATTGCATAGACACACAAATTTATTAATTTGTTTATTTATTCAGGTTTTTTACACGTTTTTCTTTGTTTCCGAAATTGTCGCGTGCAGCACCAATATTGAGCATTCAATATTTTTGTTCTTTCTTCCCGCAGTCAAACCGTAAATACAGCGCTCATCGACCGAATAAATGTAAATGCGTTGAAAAATATAAAAGCAAAAGTAGCTCATCAAGTCTAACCATCTCTAGCCAGGGTTCACAGTTCACAATTCAGCTTCGCTCAACTCAACTCAGCTGGTTGCGGTTTGCCTTTGTTATTGTTTTGATTGTTGTTGCTGCTTTTGTTGTTGCGTTATCGCTATCGTTTGCTGGTTCGTTGCCTCTCAGTCTTTAATAGGCGGATGTAAATTGCCACAGATTCGTTTGTAAACCAGAATCTCTTCTTTGAGTCTCTTTGGTCTTACGAGTAAAGTGGAAGCGATGTTGTAGGTGCTCTGTGTGTGGGGTGGTGATGTTGCTTGTTTTTGCTAAGCATGTTTGTTTGCACGTGTGCTTTGTCTTTTGAATGAGTGACTGCTCATGAAGTCAAACTACGAGTGCGGGGGTGCGCCCACCATCAATTGTCTACACTAATCCAATCATTCGTACCTCATGCTTTGTTCTTTAGTAGGAATTTTACGTATTTAACGCGCACACATTAGATTTACCCGCTTTTTGCTGCTATCTTACTGCGCTAACAAATAAGAACTGACTACGAGTGGAGCTATAAAATCGTACAAAGCAAAAGTTAGCTGCTTTAGAAGCGCAGAAAATGGTAGTGAATTTGTGTACTTAGCTGCTGGAACTTCTGTTTGAGTGCATCTGTGTGTGAACAGTTTTGTTGTCTGTAGATACAAATGTTGCTAAACATTTTAGTTGATTTCATTTTGAATTTCATTATAATTGGTTGCATGTCGATTTAAGGCTGTGCGATGAATATTGTATGGCACATACGTTTAAGATTTCTTTTATTGTAACTCCGTATTTTAGATGTGTGAATATCATAATATATACAGTCTTCATGATGTACATAACATCTCCATCTATCACGCAGTTATCGTAAGCAGACATAGCTCCAGCGTACCGGATGTGCGCACTCAAATATCGACTCCGACTATCTTCGTGTAGCAGCTCAGATACGTACATTGCTCTGTCAAGCGAAGAATGTACACGCAAGGACATAACGGAACTTTGCCTGCTCACGAGGCAGACAGCTGTTCGTTACTCCACTCGGCTCTCATACTGCTCACTAAGCTCAATCTAAAGATGCTTACTCGCAGGTGCAGCACATTGCACTACCATTAAGCACTTCCGGAATGAACACCCTAGTTTTCCGGCGAGTCGACAAAAATAAAGTGCGATAAGAAAAGGCGCGCTGTCGTTTATATGATGTATAGGACAGATACCGTCACACGAAGAAGGAAGAGAAATACCGCAAGTGTGAGGAGTTTCAGATACCGACTGAAAGGAATACGTCCCGATGTAACTAAAAATAAAACAATTAAGGAAGGCTAAGTTCGGGTGTAACCGAACACTACATACTCAGAGAGAGCTTTGGAGACAAAATAAGGGAAAATCACCATTGAGGCAATCCTGAAATGTTTTGTTTTTGTGTGTGATATGGGTATCAAAAGGAAGTTATTTAAGAGTATTTTAAAAGGGAGTGGACCATAGTTCTATAGGTGGACGCCATTTCGGGATATAGCAATAAGGGGGACCAGGGGTGACTCTAGAATGGGTTTGTAAGATATGGGTATCAAATGGAAGGTGTTAATGAGTATTTTAAAATGGAGTGGGCCTTACTTCCACAGGTGGACGCCTTTTCGAGATATCACCATAAAGGTGGACCATGTGGCCTCTAGAGTGCGTGGCCGCATTTTCGAGATATGGCCATAAAAGTGGACCAGCGGCGACTCTATAATATGTTTGTACGATATGGGTAACAAATTAAAGGTATGGATGAGGGTTTTAAAAGGGAGTGCCCCTTAGTTGTATATTTGAAGGTGGTTTCGAGATATCGCCATAACGGTGGACCAGGTGTGACTATAGTATGTGTTTGTACGATATGGAGATCAAATGAAAGGTGTTAATGAATATTTTAAAAGGGAATGGGCCTTAGTTCTTTAGGTGGACGCCTTTTCGTGATATCGCCATAAAGGTTGACCAGGGGTGACTCTGGAACATGGTTGTACGATATGGGTATCAAATTGATGGTATTAGTGAGGGTTTTGAAAGGGAGTGACCCCTAGTCCTATGTGTGAGGGCGTTTTCGAGATGTCGACCAAAATGTGGGCCAGGGTGACCCACAACAATTTGTACCACGAACAGTATTCCTGCCATGATTCCAAGGCTTTTGATTTCGCCATGCAGAACTTTTTCACTTAATATGGTAGGTGTCACACCCATTTTACAAAGTTTTTTTCAAAATTTATGTACACTTTGTCTCAAAAGACCAATCCAATCACCATGTTTCATCCTTTTTTTCATATTTGGTATAGAATTATGGCATTTTTTTTTAATTTTTCGAGATTTTCGATATTGAAAACGTGGGCGTGGCCATTGTCGGATTTCGCCCATTTTTAATACCAAGATAAAGTGGGTTCAAAGTACCTGAACTAAGTTTAGTAAAGATATATTGATTTTTGCTCAAGTTATCGTGTTAACGGCCGGGCGGAAGGGCAGACGGTCAGCTGTGTATATAAACTGGGCGTGGCTTCAACCGATTTCGCCGCGTTCACAGAAAACAGTTATCATCATAGAAGCTATGCCCTTACCAAATTTCTCATGGATTGGTAAGTTTTTGTTCGACTTACGGCATTAAAAGTATTCTAGACAAATTAAATGAAGAAGGGCGGAGCCACGCCCATTTAGGAATTTTCTTTTAGTTTTGTATTTTGTTGCACCATATCATTACTGGAGTTGAATGTGGACATAATTTACTTATATACTGTAAAAATATAAATTTTTTTGTAAAAATTTGACTAAAAAATTTTTTTTTAAAGTGGGCGTGTCCGTCACTGCTAATTTTTATCTTGAACATATATAGTACTAGGAGTAACATTCGTGCCAAATTTCATCATGACATCTTCAACGACTGCCAAATTACAGCTTGCCAAACTTTTAAATTACCTTCTTTTAAAAGTGGGCGGTGTCACGCCCACTGTCCAAAATTTTACTAATTTTCTGTTCAGCGTCATAAGGTCGACAAACCTATCAAGTTTCATCGCTTTATCCGTCTTTGGTAATGAATTTTGGATATCGAAATAGTGGGCGTGGTTGTAGTCCGATTTCGTTAGTATTACTAAAAAGCGATCTGGGATAAGTGCCCAGGAATTTACATACCAAATTTCATCAAGATACCTCAAAATTTACTCAAGTTATCGTGTTAACGGACGGGCGAACGGACGGACGAACCGACATGGCTAAATGGATTTCTTTTTTCGCCCAGATCATTTTGATATATAGAAGTCTATATCTATCTCGATTAGTTTATGCCGTTACGGATTACCGCTATGCGAACAAAATTAATATACTCTGTGAGCTCTGCTCAGCTGAGTATGAAAATAACAAAATAATTCCTGCAGGAGTGATAATACATAGTGGCTTAAGTTTTGGTGGGAGCACTCCTCCTCATTGATGAATAGCCTGGTAGAATACGAACCCGACCGCTGATGACGAGATATACGTTCCGTCACTAGACTGTAACGGAGTGATAACAGTAAGATCCCGGTTAAAAAAGGCTTAATTATAAGCTGCATGAGCTTTACACAAATATTGCAAAGTTGTTTATCGAAGTTGCTAACCTTTAACGAGACAATATATCGAGATTTAAACTAACGATTTTTGTTTACGATAACGATTGTGCTATTTACTAGCACAGTTTTAACATGCTTAACGGGGTGGCCATTATTATAAGTTCTAAGGAAAGAATAATGGCAATCCAGTTAATGAGGTTGACAACTTTAAAATTATTTGTTATAATTAAGCATCAATAGTTAATCAAAGTTTATCGAATATCGATAAAAATAGTAAAAAGAAGAATTCCACTACAGGGGCATGTTGTTTAAAGGGTGAGAGTTTAGTGAAGTTGTCGGACAAACCTGGGCCCGTATTACGTGTTACGATCAGTGACTGAAAACCATTTTGACTCAAGTAATAACTATGCAACTGTCAATCTTTTTTTAAAAATTATAATAAAGAATGAATCTAACGAGTACTATTTGTCGTTAGTTCAAATATGTCATTAATCCGATTCACCTTTTAAGAGTTATTGTGATTTAAAAACTGAGTTTGGATCACGGATCATAACACGTAATATGGGCCCTGATCTTTTACAATAGTTGTAATAAAAAATATAAATAAACTTTATATTGACTTGAAGAATATAAAATAATAAAATGGCCTTAATCTTTCTTATCGTACCTTAGGCTTATAACGCAGCATATGCGCACGTGAGGTTAAAATGATTTTACTATATAAACATTTCTCTTTTAATCATAAGTCTTCGTTGATAAAATCGAACAAGAAGTAACTGGTCGAACCATTCGAATTGTAGAAAAAGAAAAAAGTGTGAAATACTTACAGAAATATTTCTGAAGTGTTTGCAGGGTCTTATCATCTGAATAATGACGTTATACTATGTTCAAACAGAAAAATAAATTGAGGTTATTTCGATTTAAATTGAGTGGTGTTCATACAACTCTATTTGGCTTACACAATAGTAAATTGATAGCTGGTTGGCTCATCTCTACAGTAGCAACATATCTTTGTTGAGACTGTCAAAATGTGCGTGTTCGTATTAGGTGAATGGAATGGAATGAAAACATAAAACTTTGAAATTTTTGTGTGTTGTAAGAAAATGTGTTTAATGTTTTGGTTTCATTTTGATTTTGCCATCTTCTTTTGACAATCCCTACTCCAATGAAATGAAAGACATAAAATCAGCTGATGAATAAGCCTGACGTTTGTATATACTCAATAAACACACTTTACGATGTTGCATTTGCAGTTTGAAACAATTTATTACGCAATTATTTTTAAATTGGCAATTTATTATTACAATTTATTATATGACAAATTGCGTAATAAATTGCCCAAACAGTATAAATTGCCAATTTGGTGTGTGTTTGAACCTAGTATTAGCTATTTGTTTTTTTTTAAACCCTCAAGAGCTAATCGATTCTGAATACATTGCTCATAGAAAGAGATCACTGTACTGCACTTTCCCTTAAAGGCCCATTACTGATACTTAGCATAGACTTGACTTGACTTGGCGTAAACTTGGCAACTTAGCCACGATTATACTCCACTTAGCGCATATAATCTGGCATCATAATCAGCTTTGAATTTTATTTTTAAATAAATGTCAATTTGTAGGACAAAATGTCAAAATGAAATGGAAACAAACAAATGGCATCTCAAATGTAAACGTCACTTAGACCTTACAGAGAAAATCAAAATTTAACAGACTTCTAAGTCAAGTTAAGTGTTGCCAAGTTTTGAGTAATCAGTAACATGAAACTTTCATTTAACAGAACTGTAAGTGACAGTTCTCAAGTCAAGTCAAGTCAATGCTAAGTATGAGTAATGGGCCCTTTAGTCTTATATCTTAAGACCTGATAATATTCAACACGACGGCTACAGACCACAACCACAATAGGACAAAGCTTTACGACAAGCGTACATGTGTAAGAAAAGTTTGACAGATGCCGTAGTCGAAAATGTTACCAGATCTTTGACTTCCAAATTTATAGATTGCTTGTTTATCACCTTGCTAACTTGCTTCTTCAAAACAAGTACCCTCCGTAAAATACAAATAAAATTTATTATAAATCATCCCCATGACGCCAAGATTAGGATTAGCCTTAAGACGAAATTTTTAAATTGAATAAGTATTGTAGATTACGAGTTGCTCGCATTTAAAATTATCAGAAACGTTTTATTGAATTGTATATTACACATGTTCATACATACATATGTATGCATTTCATTATTCACTTTCTTGACTGCAAATAAATTAATCACAGCAGCTGTGAGTTCTGATAAGATATATTCGGTGCATATGCACCTAAAATTCAGCAAATCTTTAAAGAATTTTTGCTCTGCATGTTTTTGCCAAAATTTCTTTGTTCGAGACGGTTGTGGACGATAATGTATGCTGCTACATGCAAAACCGAATGTATCTGCAATCTTAAGAGCAGTCAGCCAAGCGAACCCTCCTGAATATCGACAAGGCATATAGTTTTTGAGAAAAGGTATAAAAGAAGATTTGGGAGACAAGAGAACATGGAAGGAAAGTAGAATAGATAACATTCAACGGCTACACAAGATACACTAATGGCTCGAAGACGCCAGAGGGGATTTCAGCCGTAGTCTTTGTACCCAGAGCCAAGATGTTAGTACCTCTGGGAGCATATTCGAGCATTTTTCAAGCGGAAGTATTCGCCGTAAGCCAGTGCGCTGACGTAAACCTCCAGCGCGGATGCTCCAATGAAACAATCGCCATACTCAGTGACAGTCAGGCCGCACTCAAGGCAATCTCGGCGTTCGAAATAAAGTCAGCACTGGTCCTTGAGGGCGTAGAAAAGCTGTACCAACTAGGAGTACTCAAGGTAGTACTGATGGCCTGGGTACCAGGCCACAGGTGAGTTGAGGACAGCCTGGCCTGAGAGGCAGCAACGGTACGAACCATCGGTGCCGAGCCGTTTCTGCCAGTAGGCCCACACAAAATTAGGGGGCATTTATTATTAGAAGAGAGGAAAAAGATAGAAGAACACTGGCGCAATATGCCAGGCTTGAGACAATCTAAATTAATGTTAGGAGGTTATAGCACAACTCGCTATAGGGAAATAATAGGCCTCCCGAAAGATAACCTAAGAACCCTAAGGGCTATTCTTACAGGACATTGTAGAATGAACAGCCACATGCAGAAATTGGGCATAATAAAGGATAACACATGCCAATTTTGTGATCGAACAGCGTAGACGGTGGACCATATCCTATGAATGTGAAGCAATCTCAACACGTAGGGCTAAGTTTATGGGCTCACCATGACCAGAGCATTCCCACATTAAATTCCAACAAATGAAGTGAACTGCTAAGGTTCATCAAGGGAGTCAGCTTGGATGAGGTGCTGTGACCAATGGTCGCAGTGCAATCCTAAATTAAATTATTTATCTATAATCTTAACAGAATTTGTTCGTTGAACAAACGAATACCGATACTGAATACAAGTCCATTTTCTGGGACTTACCTTTCTAAATTTTTTTTTGCGTATGCTGTGCTGATGTATGCATGGTTTTTTCTCTACTTTCCTCTCTCGCTGGAGAAGAGAGGCTTGGCTCGAGGTAAATTGCGTCAAGTATTTATTTTTTTGTCCTCTCTCGCTCTGTATATATCTCTCTTTCTGTAGCTCTCACTCTCTCTCCCTATCCCGATCTCGGTATATCTCTATCTTCTCTAACTCTTTCCCTTCCTCAGTCCCTTTCTAGACCGTTTCGCATAGATGGTAGCCTAGGTTACTACCCAGAAAAGTAATGCCGTAATTATATTATAATGGGGCCAGATGTAAGAAATGTATGCAGTCGCATCCCCAACATTACTTTTAGAATTGATCCTTAAGAGTAACACTCTCTGCAGCTATCTAAAACATTTTAACAATATCAGCTGAGGACATATACATATTTAATTTCGACTACCAAGAAGAATATCAACCAATCTCGGCTGATGTTTCGGAAAAGCCCTACATCAGAGAACTTTTGAATTACTAAATTCAGTTGGTCTTTATAAATCCAACTACCAATTTTTTCCAGTCCCGCCACTTCAAGCGGTAATACCGAAGGCAAAAATATTACACATAAGCTTTGGTCCCGATTGAAGACGATTAAGTTGAGTCCCTGCGGATCACGCCTTAACCATTTCGAGTCGGGATCTAAAGTTGTATATGATATCGCCAACAATAGTACAAGACGAATCTATACAAGGCAAGGCGAATTTAATTCAATGACGGTGCAAAATGATATCAGGTAAAAGGAAAATTAGCTTTGATTAACTGATATATTGTTATACCAAGGCAGTGCTTGGAAATTATCAAGAAGAATAAATCACCTGAAGGGATAACAGTACCTCGTACTGAATTCGCCTTGCTATGGTATTACATATTGTGACGAATATTAGTAACACTAAGGGAAACTATCATCTCTAAGCCGACGCTAAGCACGGACTTGTCTGTACATCAATAAATCAATGTACGTACACGCAGCGGAGAAGAGACGCACAAACACATGCAGATATCTTATCTGAGATGATCCCAAAAGTATGCAATAATAATTGCGCTCACGTATACACGCGCATGTGAGAAGCTATAAACGTAGTAAATTTATAGCTGATAACAAACTAGTAAATTCTAGAAATGGAAGCGCCTAGAAGTATGCGAACGAGAAATCACAGAGTATAAAAGGCAGCAACAGTAGAGGCACGACAATCAGTTTGATTTAAGACGCTATCTGGCGAGCAATAGTAGTGTTATTTCGAAAGTAGTCTAATAAAGGCCATTTTGCATAATTTAATAGTGGAGTTATTTATTCAACAGTATGGTGATTCGAACGTTAGCAGAAGGTTGCAAATAAGGGGAATTGCACTAAATTCGTTACAATATATATTTTTATACTCAGCGTGCTTTGCACACAGAGTATATTCACTTTGATTGGATAACGATTGGTTGTACAGGTATAAAGGAATCGAGATAGATATAGACTTACATATATCAAAATCATCAGTATCGAAAAGATTTGATTGAGCCATATCCGTCCGTCCGTCCGTCTGTCCGTTAACACGATAACTTGAGTCAATTTTGAGGTATCTTGATGAAATTCGGTATATAGGTTCTTGGGCACTCATCTCAGATCGATATCGGACTATAACCATGCCCACTTTTTCGATATCGAAAATGTCGAAAAACCGAAAAAGTGCAATAATTCATTACCAAAGACGGATAAAGAGATGAAACTTAGTAGATGGGTTGATCTTATGACGCAGAATATAAAGTTAGACAAATTTTGGACAACGGGCGTGGCAACGCCCACTTTTAAAATAAGGTAATTTAAGAGTTTTGCAAGCTGTAATTTGGAAGTCGTTGAAGATATCATGATAAAATTTGGCAAGTTACTCCTATTACTATATTTGTTTTAAATAAGAATTAGCAAAATCGGATGACGAACACGCCCACTCTTTAAAAATAAATTTTATTTTAATCAAATTTTAACAATTTTATTTTACAGTATATAATTAAATTATGTCAGCATTCAACGCCTGTAATGATATGGTGCAACAAAATACAAAAATAAAAGACAATTTCAAAATGGGCGTGGCTCGGCCTTTTTTCATTTAATTTGTCTAGAATACTTTTTTTACCATAAGTCGATCAAAAATTCACCAATCCTTGTTAAATTTGGTAAGCGCATAGCTTCTATGACGGTAATTGTTTTCACAGTCGACCGTCTGTCCTTCCGCTCGGCCGCTAACACGATAACTTGAGCAAAAATCGATATATCTTTACTAAACTTAGTTCACGGACTTATCTGAACTCACTTTATCTTTGACCACCCCCATTTTTTCGATATCGAAAATTTCGAAAAATGGAAAAAATGCTATAATTCCATACAAAATACGAATAAATAACAGTTTAAAAAAACTAAAAAAAACACGCTTTTAAAGCAAACCGAACTAAAAAATAGAAAATAATTTTCAATTAAAAAGAGTTTATATAACAGTAGTAGAAGGTCAAACAATCGTTTATAGTTAATCACCTCAAAATAAAATTATAATAAAATTTAAGTTGTTAACAGAATAATTTAATTCAGAGTTAAAAGCGTGGGGTGCATTTGACTACATTTCATATCTTTCCTCTCAGATAGTTTCCAATAGAATGACTGTAACATTCAATATCAAGCGCCCCACGATTTTTACTGTGAATTAAATTATTCTGTTAATAACTTAAATTTTATTACGAGTTTATTTTGAGATGATTAACTATAAACGATTGTTTGACCTTCTACTACTGTTATATAAACTCTTTTTAATTGAAAATTATTTTCCATTTTTTAGTTCGGTTTGCTATAAAAGCGTGTTTTTTTTAGTTTTTTTAAACTATTATTTATTTTTAATATTTTAGTTCAAGTAATTTTAAAAGTTTTATTCGAGAGTGATGAAACCTCGAAACGCCAGCGGTCCATGGATGAATCCAACCACATGGCACCGAAAAGGGCCAAGACGCAGGGAGGCTGGACGCGGTCTTTCGCCGAAATTGCCAAGGGTCGGCAGATCATTGGCATTATAGACGAGAGCAGCGAAGATGGCAGGATCCCGAAACAACCATGGTCCACCGTCATCTTACACCGATGCAGGGCAATGTCAAGCTAATTGCCTGTGACGACGCCAAGTCGGTCAACCTCTATAGAGTCGCCGTCACGCTGATAGGGGCGGTATATCCGGGCGCGCGCCTCAAGGTAGTGGAGGCGCGTGATATCCCCTCACGACCAAGGGCTAGAGCCTGGGTTCCAGTGACACCAACGGACCCAGCTGACATCCTGGAGCTGCTCCAGGAGTACAACCCGCCACAGGTTTGGAAGTCAACCCGGATAAAACCGAGCTTGTTCTCTTCACGAAGAGGTACAAAGTACCAAACCTTACACCGCCAAGAATTGGGGGTAAGTTCTTAGCGTTTAGCGATCAAGTCAAGTATTTGGGAGTCATTCTGGATAGGAAGCTATTATGGAGTAACCATATAGTGGAGCGATCCAAGAAGGCAGCAGCAGAACTGTTCACCTGCAAGAGGGCAATTGGCACCTCCTGGGGATTCTCCCCTAAGGTGACCTTCTGTATTTACACAGCCATTGTGCGCCCGATTCTTCTTTATGGTGCCTTGGTCTGCTGGCCTGCACTAGCTAAAAGTACCTATCTTAAAATGCTTCAAAAGGTGCAACGGAGTTCGGAGGTCTGCATTACCGAGGCCCTCGGCTCCACTCCAGATTCCGTTACATACACACATGGATACATATATACATAGATAGATACAGGCCAAGCTAATAAAAGCATATATGTATGTGCCATGCATCCACTTCTATCATTAATAAAGGAACGCGTTTTTCTCATTATGTTCAAGGTTTCAAATCTATGGTCATTTGGGGTGGTCACAAGTTCAATTGACCTTATGTAACCCCACCATCACATTATTGCATTGTCATCGAGCCTTGGTACGTGTGCAAAGTTTCAATCAAACTTATGGCCATTCAAAGTACTAATAAGGCCAATTGACCTTATGGCCGTTGAAATTAAGTAACCACACCATCACATTAATGCATTGTCATCGGTCCTTGATACGTATGCAAAGTTTCAAATTAATCAGACTTCTAGAAACCGGTGAAAATTAAGCTCAAATTCCGTTATATAGATACAGGCCAAGTTAATAAAAGCGTGTTAAAAAAGGGCTCCAGTATGCTCTTTCGTAGATGTGCCATGCATCCACTTTTATCATTAATAAAGGAATGCGTTTTTCGCATTATGTGCAAAGTTTCAAATCTATGGCGATTTGGGGTGGTCATAAGTTCAATTGACCTTATGTCCGTTAACCTTATGTCACCCCACCATCACATTATTGCATTGTCATCGAGCCTTGATACGTGTGCAAAGTTTCAATCAAACTTATGGCCATTAAAAGTGGCAATAAGGCCAATTGACCTTACGGCCGTTGACCTTATATCACAAAACCATCACAATAATGCATTGTCATGGAGCCGTGAAACGTGTGCAAAGTTTCAATCAAACTTATGGCCATTCAAAGTGTTAATAAGGCCAATTGACCTTATGGCCGTTGACCTTATGTCACCACACCATCACATTAATGCATTGTCATCTGTCCTTGATACGTATGCAAAGTTTCAAATTAATCAGACTTCTAGAAACCGGTGAAAATTAAGCTCAAAGATTCCGTTATATAGATACAGGCCAAGCTAATAAAAGCGTGTTAAAAAAGGGCTCCAGTATGCTCTTTCGTAGATGTGCCATGCATCCACTTCTATCATTAATAAAGGAATGCGTCACCATCACATTATTGCATTGTCATCGAGCCTTGATACGTGTGCAAAGTTTCAATCAAACTTATCGCCATTCAAAGTGCTAATAAGGCCAATTGACCTTATGGCCGTTGACCTTATGTCACCACACCATCACATTAATGCATTGTCATCGACCCTTGATACGTGTTGAAAGTTTCAATCAAACTTATGGCCATTCAAAGTGGTAATAAGGCCAATTCACCTTATGGCCGTTGACCTTATGATACCACACCATCACATTAATGCATTGTCATCGAGCCTTGATTTGTGTGCCAAGTTTCAATCAAGCTTATGGCCATTCAAAGTGGTAATAAGGCCAATTGGCTTTATGGCCGCTGACCTTATGTTACCACACCATCACATTAATGCATTGCCATCGGTCCTTGATACGTATGCAAAGTTCCAAATTAATCAGACTTCTAGAAACCGGTGAAAATTAAGCTCAAAAATTCCGTTACATAGATACAGGCCAAGCTAATAAAAGCGTGTTAAAAAGGGCTCCAGTATGCTCTTTCGTAGATGTGCCATGCATCCGCTTCTATCATTAATAAAGGAATGTGTTTTCCGCATTATGTGCAAGGTTTCAAATCTATGGCCATTTGGGGTGGTCATAAGTTCAATTGACCTTATGTCCGTTAACCTTATGTCACCCCACCATCACATTATTGCATTGTCATCGAGCCTTGATACGTGTGCAAAGTTTCAATCAAACTTATGGCCATTCAAAGTGGTAATAAGGCCAATTGACCTTCTGGCCGTTGACCTTTTGTCACCACACCATCACATTAATGCATTGTCATCGGTCCATGATACGTATGCAAAGCTTAAAATTAATCAGACTTCTAGAAACCGGTGAAAATTAAGCTCAAAGATTCCGTTACATACAGGCCAAGCTAATAAAAGCGTGTTAAAAAAGGGATGAAACATGGTAATTGGATTGTTTTTTTAACAAAAAATATAACTTTAGAAAAAAATTTGTAAAATGGGTTTGACACCTACCATATTATATAGAAGAAAATGAAAAAGTTCTGCAAGGCGAAATCAAAAGCCCTTGGAATCATGGCAGGAATACTGTTCGTGGTATCACATATATAAATAAATTAGCCAATATACCCGACAGCTGATGTTCTGGGTCACCCTGTTGATACCCATATCGTACAAACGCATTCTAGAGTCACCCCTGGTCCACCTTTATGGCGATATCTCGAACAGGCGTCCACCTATGGAACTATGGCCCACTCGCTTTTAAAATACTCTTTGATACCTTCCATTTGATACCCATGTCCAAACACATTCCAGGGTTACCCTAGGTTTACTTTCCTAGATGGTGATTTTCCCTTATTTTGTCTCCAAAGCTCTCAGCTGAGTATGTAATGTTCGGCTACACCGGAACTTAGCATTCCTTATAAAAAAAAATAAATGTAAGGCGCGATAAACTCCGAAGAGATCTAAGGCCGAGCTTCTCTTCCAATTTGCTTCGTGCTCCTCTTGATTTTCCCTACAAATTGGCCGGACGGGACCTACATGTTTTATGCCGACTCCGAACGGCATCTGCAAGGCAGATGAGTTTTCACTGAAAGCTTTCCATGGCAGAAATACACCCGGAGCGCTTGCCAAACACTGCCGAGGGGCGACCCCGCTTAGAAAAATTTTCTTCTAATTGAAAAACCGTTTTGCTTTTGGTGCGAACCCAGGGCATACGGTGTGAGAGGCGGAGCACGCTACCATCACACCACCGTAGCCTTCCTTACTTGTTGATATTAAAAAAGAAACAAATTACCTAAATTTTTACAGCCTCTATAAAAAAAGTCTTAACGTTGACTCCTGTGCGACAGCCCTTAACCGTCTGCAATCGGAACCAAAGTTCGTATGTGATATATTCTTGTAAGTATTACCGTTTGCAGGGATGAGACTGGAAAAAATCGTTTATACGAATAATAAGGCCCATCCTAATATACATACCAGATTTAAAAATAATATTTTTTTTTTTTTGTATTTATGGAAATAAGCATCGGCTTCACCAAAGGTAATTCAAGTAATATAAATTGATATTTGTGTTATTATTTTTGAAGTGGGGCACCTAATCTGACTACGCCCATTCGATTTGTGTTCAACTTCGATTCCTAATATAAATAATTTAACTTGTTATTAAAAGTATATATTTTTCTTTTCAACATGATATAACTCAAACCCGACTTCAAAGCTATAAAAGCTTAGGTCTCGCTATAAACTGGTATTTTTGACCTTCAAGCCTATATATCTTTTCAGGAGATACAATTTCAAACAATTTCAAAAGCATCTCGAGCGTCATAACTCGAATGGCGCGGTGAAAATTTGAAACGACTTGGCTGTAAATCTACAGTCTATATAAGTTCCTTATTGATCGACCAGCTTAATCTAACCTAACCCCGCGATAAATTACACTGTATACTAGAGCTAGATAATAGGCTTATTGTAAGCAAGTGCAAACAATATAAGTGCAACTGTACTTAAAATTTATATTTTTAATTGCAGCGATTAGAAAATGCAACAAATTTTAAAATTAAATACAGCTTTGTTTCAAAACTAATTACAAGAGCTTACAGTCACATATAACATTAGGATGACCTGAGTTTGTGAAGCAATGAAAAATAAATGCGTACCCTCCAAAAACTTGTGCGATTAATCCCTTTTCGAAATATCGCCATAAAGATAGACCAGGGGTGACTCTAGAATATGTTTGTATGATACGGGTATAAAATGAAAGGTGTTAATAGGTATTTTAAAAGGGAGTGGGCCTCAGTTTTATATGTGAAGGCGTTTTCAAGATATCGACCAAAATGAGGACCAGGGTGAGCCACAACATTAGCTGTCGGGTATGTTGGCTAATTTATTTATATATGTGATACCATGAACAGTATTCCTGCCATGATTCCAAGGGCGTTTGATTTCGCCCTGCAGAACTTTTTCATTTTCCTCTACATAATATGATATGTGTCACACCCATTTTACAAAGTTTTTTCTAAAGTTATGTTTTTCGTTAAAAACCAATCCAATTACCATGTTTCATCCCTTTTTACGTAATTGGTATGGAATTATAGCATTTTTTTTATTTTTCGAAATTTTCGATATCGAAAAAGTGGGCGTGGTCATAGTCTGATTTCGCCCATTTTTAATACAAAGATAAAGTGAGTTTAGATAAGTCCGTGAACTAAGTTTAGTAAAGATATAACGTTTTTTCCTAAAGTTATCGTGTTAACGGCCGATCGTAAGGACAGACGGTCAACTGTGCATAAAACCTGGACGTGGCTTCAACCGATTTCGCCCATTTTCACAGAAAACAGTTATCGTCAAAGAAGCTATGCGCTTACCAAATTTAATAGGGATTGTTATGGCATTAAAAGTATTCTAGACAAATTAAATTAAAAAGGGCGGAGCCACGCCTATTTTGAAATTTTCTTTTATTTTTGTATTTTGTTGCACTATATCATTACTGGCGTTGAATGTTGACATAATTTACTTTATAATGTAAAGATATTAAATTTGTGTTAAAATTTGATATAAAAAAAAATGTTTTTAAAGAGTGGGCGTGTTCATCATCCGATTTCGCTAATTCTTATTTAGAACACATAAAGTAATAGGAGTAAAGTTCTTGCCCAATTTCATCATGATATCTTCAACGACTGCCAAATTACAGCTTGAAAAACTTTACCTTCTTTTAAAAGTGGGCGTTGCCACACCCATTGTCCAAAATTTTTCTAGTTTTCTATTCTGCATCACAAGATCAACCCATCTACCAAGTTTCATCTCTTTATCCATATTTGGTAATGAATTATCGCACTTTTCGGTTTTTCGAAATTTTTTTTGAAATAGCGATCTGTGAGGAATCCACAGTAAACTGTATACCAAATTTCATCAAGATACCTCAAACTTTCCTCGAGATATCGTGTTAACGGACAGACGGACGGACGGCGGATATGGCTCAATCTATTTTTTTCGATACTGATGATTTCGATATTTGGAAGTCTATATCTATCTCGATTCCTTTATACCTGTACAACCTACCGTTATCCAATCAAAGTTAATATACTCTGTGTGCAAAGCACGATGAGTACAAAAATAGAATAAAATAAAAAATAATAAATAAATGTAAGGCGCGATAACCTCCGAAGAGATCTAAGGCCGAGCTTCTCTTCCAACTTGCGTCGTGCTCCTCTTGATTTTCCCTACAAATTGGCCGGACGGTACCTACATGTTTTATGCCGACTCCGAACGGTATCTGTAAGGCAGATGAGTTTTCACTGAGAGCTTTTCATGGCAGAAATACACCCGTAGCGCTTGCCAAACACTGCCGAGGGGCGACCCCGCTTTGAAAATTTTTCTTCTAATTGAAAAACCATATTTCTAAAATTTTGATGTGGCTTTTCCCGGGGTGTGAACGCAGGGCATGCGGTGTGGTAGGCGGAGCACGCTACCATCACACCATGGTGGACGCTAAAATAGAATAAATGTAATTATTAAATATTGCAACTACCCTGAAGGAAAGCCAGTGATAAAAATTTTTGGTTCGGAACTAGACCGAAAGTGCCAAATAAGTACTAGTCCGTTAGTATTTAGATTTTCTCCAGTTATAGGATCGACAGTTTGGATTTTTATACTCAGTTGAGCAGAGCTCACAGAGTATATTAACCTTGATTGCATAACGGTTGGTTGTACAGGTATAAAGGAATCGAGATAGATATAGACTTCCATATATCAAAATCATCAGTATCGAAAAAAAATTCGATTTAGCCATGTCCGTCCGTCCGTCCGTCCGTCCGTCCGTCCGTCCGTCTGTCCCTTAACACGATAACTTGAGTAAATTTTGAGGTATCTTGATGAAATTTGGTACGTAGGTTCCTGAGCACTCATTTCAGATCGCTATTTAAAATGAACGATATCGGACAATAACCACGCCCACTTTTTCGATATCGAAAATTTCGAAAAATCGAAAAAGTGCGATAATTCATTACCAAATACGCATTAAGCGATGAAACTTGGTAGGTGAGTTGAGCTTATGACGCAGAATATAAAACTAGTAAAATTTTGGAAAATGGGCGTGGCACCGCCCACTTTTAAATGAAGGTAATCTAGAAGTTTTGCAAGCTGTAATTTGGCAGTCGTTGAAGATATCATGTTGAAATTTGGCAGGAACGTTACTCTTATTACTTTATGTCTGTTTAATAAAAATTAACAAAATCGGAGAACGAACACGCCCACTTTTTAAACAAATTTTTTTTTTAATTCAAATTTTAAAAGAAAAGTTAATATCTTTACGGCATATAAGTAAATTATGCCAACATTCAACTCCAGTAATGATATGGTGCAACAAAATACAAAAATAAAAGAAAATTTCAAAATGGGCGTGGCTCCGCCCTTTTTCATTTAATTTGTCTAGGATGCTTGTAATGCCATAAGTCGAACAAAAATTAACCAATCCTTGTGAAATTTGGTAGAGGCTTAGCTTCTAGGACGATAATTGTTTTCTGTGAAAAAGGGCGAAATCGGTTTGAAGCCACGCCCAGTTTTTATACACAGTCGACCGTCTGTCCTTCCGCTCGACCGTTAACACGATAACTTGAGCAAAAATCGATATATCTTTACTAAACTCAGTTCACGTACTTATCTGAACTCACTTTGTATTGGTATAAAAAATTGCCGAAATCCGACTATGACCACGCCCACTTTTTCGATATCGAAAATTACGAAAAATGAAAAAAATGCCATAATTATATACCAAATACCAAAAAAATGGATGAAACATGGTAATTGTATTGGTCTATTGACGCAAAATATAACTTTAGAAAGAAACTTGGTAAAATGGGTGTGACACCTACCATATTAAGTAGAAGAAAATGAAAAATTTTTGCAGGGCGAAATCAAAAGCCCTTGGAATCTTGGAAGGAATACTGTACGTGGTATTACATATATAAATAAACTAGCGGTACCCGACAGATGATGTTCTGGATCACCCTAGTCCACATTTTGGTAGATATCTCGAAAACGCCTTCACATATACAACTAAGGGCCACTCCCTTTTAAAACTCTCATTAATACCTTTAATTTGATACCCATATCGTACAAACACATTCTAGAGTCACCCCTGGTCCACGTTTATGGCGATATCTCGAAAAGGCGTTCACATATAGAACTAACCCCCAATCCTTTTTAAAATACTCATTAACACCTTTCATTTGATACCCATATCGTACAAACAAATTCTAGAGTCACCCCTGGTCCATCTTTATGTCGATAACACGAAAAGGCGTCCACCTATAGAACTAAGGCCCACGCCTTTTTAAAATACTCATTAGCACCTGTCATTTGATACCAATATCGTACAAAAAAATTCTAGAGTCACCCCTGGCCCACCTTTATGGCGATATCTCGAAAAGGCATCCACCTATAGAACTAAGGCCCACTCCCTTTTAAAATACTCATTAACACCTTTCATTTGATACCCATATCGTATAAACAAATTCTACAGTCACCCCTGGTCCACCTTTATGTCGATATCTCGAAAATGCATCCACATATAGAACTAAGGCCCACGCCTTCTTAAAATACTCATTAACACCTTTCTTTTGATACCCATATCGTACAAGCAAATTCTAGAGTCACCCCTGGTCCACCGTTATGGCGATATCTCGAAAAGGCGTCCACCTATAGAACTAAGGCCCACACCCTTTTAAAATACTCATTAACACCTTTCATTTGATACCCATATCGTACACAAAAGTTCTAGAGTCATCCCTGGCCCACCTTTATGGCGATATCTCGAAAAGGCATCCACCTATAGAACTAAGGCCCACTGCCTTTTAAAATACTCATTAACACCTTTCGTTTGATACCCATATCGTACAAACAAATTCTAGAGTCACCCCTGGTCTACCTTTATGGAGATATCTCGAAAAGGCGTCCACCTATAGAACTAAGACCCACGCCCTTTTAAAATACTCATTAACACCTTTCATTTGATACCCATATCGTACAAACAAATTCTAGAGTCACCCCTGGTCCACCTTTATGGCGATATCTCGAAAAGGCGTCCACCTAGAGAACTAAGGCCCACACCCTTTTAAAATACTCATTAGCACCTTTCATTTGATACCCATATTGTACAAACGAATTCTAGAGTCACCCCTGGTCCACGTTTATGGCGATATCCCGAAAAGGCTTTCACCCATAGAACAAAGGCCCACTCCCTTTTAAAACACTTATTACACTTTTCGTTTGACACCCATATTGTACAAACGCATTCTAGAGTCAACCCAGGTCCACTTTTATAACGATATTCCGAAAAGGCGTCCACCTATAGAACTAAGGCCCACTCCCTTTTAAAATACTCATTAACACCTTTCATTTGATACTCATATCGTACAAACAAATTCTAGAGTCACTCCTGGTCCATCTTTATGGCGATATCTCGAAAAGGCGCCCATCTATAGAACTTAGGCCCACGCTATTTTAAAATACTCATTAATACCTTTTATTTGATACCCATATCGTACAAACAAATTCTCGAGTCAGGCCTGGTCCACCTTTATGGCGATATCCCTAAATGCCGTCCATCTATAGATCTATGGCCCACTTCCTCTTAAAATACTCTTTAATACCTTCCATTTGATACACACGTCATACAAACACATTCCAGGTTTACCCTAGGTTCCTTTTACAACATGGTGATTTCCCTTACTTTGTCTCCACAGCTCTCAACTGAGTATGTAATGTTCGGTTACACCCGAACTTAGCCTTCCTTACTTGTTATATATCATATTTAACATATATTTGAGAAAAAGGCCACCAACAAGAAAACTGCTACCAGCTTTAAGAAGCTTCGACTATGAGTATGCATTTTTTTCCCACACTTTCCCACCAGATCGAAAAAATCGAAAAAAGAAATAATATCTTGCTAGATGCAACGTATAAATAGAGTTTCGGCCCAGTTCGGAGCCAACGAAATAGTAGCAAGAAAAGAACACAAATTTTGATGTAACTAGTTGGGAACTGTCGAAAACTTGCCAATAAGCAACAAGTTCTAAAGTGAAAATATGTAACTAGCTCGGAACTAGAGAAAAGGTAATGCAGCAAGAACAATTACCACGGCCTCGAACATCGCCATGTTTAAGTCGACGTTGAAAATATGTAAAAGAGATAGGTGACGAACTAGTAGTGGTTGCGAATGCACACAGTTTCGAACTACGGCGTTTATTAACACTTTAATAATTACTTTCATATAAACTGATGCAGTTTCAATATTTGCTATGTAAACATTAATATATTATTTTATAATTTGTTGTTAGTCCCGTAATATACAATAAGTATCAAAATTCAAATATTTGCTATAACGGACATTTTATAAAAATAATGCAATACAGTTCAAAATTATACCAATTCTGTTTGTAAATATTTATATTTTGGTTTCTTGAATTCAGACAAATGCTTATGGTTTTCTGAGAAAGCGGTAGGGGTTCCTTGTTCTACGGCATGTATAAGCAATTTTAGAGCAATAAAATGAATAATATGCAGAACTTCGTTGGAACTTAACTTTTTATTTTAGATTTTATTTCTTAATGCTCAGTTGACCAAAGATCGTTTTGTTATATAAAATGTACATATAATATTGTTGTTGGATTTGAATTAAATTGAACTGTATATTTAAACAAGTAAGGAAGGTTAAGTTCGGGTGTAACCGAACATTACATACTCAGTTGAGAGCTATGGTGACAACATAAGGAAAAATAACCATGTAGGAAAATGAACCGAGGGAAACCCTGGAATGTGTTTGTATGACATGTGTATCAAATGAAAGGCATTAACGAGTATTTTATGAGGGAGTGAGCCATAGTTCTATAGGTGGACGCCATTTAGGGATATAGCCATAAAGGTGGATCAGGGTTGACTCTAGAATGCGTTTGTACGATATGGGTATCAAATTAAAGGTATTAATGGGGGTTTTAAAAGGGAGTGGTGGTTGTTGTATAGGTGGTAGCATTTTCGAGATATCGCCATAAAGGTGGATCAGGGGTGACCCTAGAATTTGTTTGTACAATATGGGCATCAAACGAATGGTGTTAATGAGTATTTTAAAAGGGAGTAATCCTTAGTTCCATAGGTGGACGCCGTTTCTAGATATCGCCACAAATGTGGACCAGGGGTGACCCTAGAATTGGTTTGTACAATATGGGCATCAAACGAATGGTGTTAATGAGTATTTTAAAAGGGAGTGGGCCTTAGTTCTATAGGTGGATGCCGTTTCGATATATCGCCATAAAGGTGGACCAGGGGTGACCCTAGAATTTTTTTGTACAATATGGGTATCAAAAGAAAGGTGTTAATGAGTATTTTAAAAGGGAGTAATCCTTAGTTCCATAGGTGGACGCCGTTTCGAGATATCGCCATGAAGGTGTACCAGGGGTGACCCTAGAATTTGTTTGTACAATATGGGCATCAAACGAATGGTGTTAATGAGTATTTTAAAAGGGAGTGGGCCTAGTTCTATAGGTGGATGCCGTTTCGATATATCGCCATAAAGGTGGACCAGGGGTGACCCTAGAATTTTTTTGTACAATATGGGTATCAAAAGAAAGGTGTTAATGAGTATTTTAAAAGGCAGTAATCCTTAGTTCCATAGGTGGACGCCGTTTCGAGATATCGCCACAAAGGTGGACCAGGGGTGACCCTAGAATTTGTTTGTACAATATGGGCATCAAACGAATGGTGTTAATGAGTATTTTAAAAGGGAGTGGGCCTTAGTTCTATAGGTGGATGCCGTTTCGAGATATCGCCATAAAGGTGGACCAGGGGTGACCCTAGAATTTGTTTGTATAATATGGGCATCAAACATATGGTGTTAATGAGTATTCTAAAACGGAGTGGGCCTTAGTTCTATAGGTGGATGCCGTTTCGAAATATCGCCATAAAGGTGGACCAGGGTGACTCTAGAATGTGTTTGTACAATATGGGTATCAAAAGAAAGGTGTTAATGAGTATTTTAAAAGGGAGTAATCCTTAGTTCCATAGGTGGACGCCGTTTCTAGATATCGCCACAAAGGTGGACCAGGGGTAACCCTAGAATTTGTTTGTACAATATGGGCATCAAACGAATGGTGTTAATGAGTATTTTAAAAGGGAGTGGGCCTTAGTTCTATAGGTGGATGCCGTTTCGATATATCGCCATAAAGGTGGACCAGGGGTGACCCTAGAATTTTTTTGTACAATATGGGTATCAAAAGAAAGGTGTTAATGAGTATTTTAAAAGGGAGTAATCCTTAGTTCCATAGGTGGACGCCGTTTCGAGATATCGCCATGAAGGTGTACCAGGGGTGACCCTAGAATTTGTTTGTACAATATGGGCATCAAACGAATGGTGTTAATGAGTATTTTAAAAGGGAGTAATCCTTAGTTCCATAGGTGGACGCCGTTTCGAGATATCGCCACAAAGGTGGACCAGGGGTGACCCTAGAATTTGTTTGTACAATATGGGCATCAAACGAATGGTGTTAATGAGTATTTTAAAAGGGAGTAATCCTTAGTTCCATAGGTGGACGCCGTTTCTAGATATGGCCACAAAGGTGGACCAGGGGTGACCCTAGAATTTGTTTGTACAATATGGGCATCAAACAAATGGTGTTAATGAGTATTTTAAAAGGGAGTGGGCCTTAGTTCTATAGGTGGATGCCGTTTCGATATATCGCCATAAAGGTGGACCAGGGGTGACCCTAGAATTTTTTTGTACAATATGGGTATCAAAAGGAAGGTGTTAATGAGTATTTTAAAAGGGAGTAATCCTTAGTTCCATAGGTGGAGGCCGGTTCGAGATATCGCCATGAAGGTGTACCAGGGGTGACCCTAGAGTTTGTTTGTACAATATGGGCATCAAACGAAAGGTGTTAATGAGTATTGGAAAAGGGAGTGGGCCTCAGTTCTAGAGGTGGACGCCGTTTCGAAATATCACCATAAAGGTGGACCAGGGGTGACTCTAGAATGTGTTTGTACGATATGGGTATCAAATTAAAGGTATTAATGAGGGTTTTGGTGGTTGTTGTATAGGTGGTCGCATTTTCGAGATATCGCCATAAAGGTGGGCCAGGGGTGACCCTAGAATTTGTTTGTACAATATGGGTATCAAAAGAAAGGTGTTAATGAGTATTTTAAAAGGGAGTAATCCTTAGTTCCGTAGGAGGACGCCGTTTCGAGATATCGCCATAAAGGTGGACCAGGGGTGACTCTAGACTTTGTATATCAAATGAAAGGTGTTAATGAGTATTTTTAAAAGGGAGTAATCCTTAGTTCCATAGGAGGACGCCGTTTCGAGATATCGCCATAAAGGTGGACCAGGGGTGACTCTAGACTTTGTTTGTACGATATGTATATCAAATGAAAGGTGTTAATGAGTATTTTTAAAAGGGAGTGGGCTTTTGTTCTATAGGTGTTCGCCTTTTCGAGATATCGCCATAAAGGTGGACCAGGGGTGACTTTAGAATATGTTTGTACGATATGGGTATCAAATGAAAGGTGTTAATGAGTATTTTAAAAGGGAGTAATCCTTAGTTCCATAGGTGGACGCCGTTTCGAGATATCGCCATAAAGGTGGAGCCGGGGTGACCCTAGAATTTTTTTGTACAATATGGGTATCAAAAGAAAGGTGTTAATGAGTATTTTAAAAGGGAGTAATCCTTAGTTCCATAGGTGGAGGCCGTTTCGAGATATCGCCATGAAGGTGTACCAGGGGAGACCCTAGAATTTGTTTGTACAATATGGGCATCAAACGAAAGGTGTTAATGAGTATTGGAAAAGGGAGTGGGCCTTAGTTCTAGAGGTGGACGCCGTTTCGAAATATCACCATAAAGGTGGACCAGGGGTGACTCTAGAATGTGTTTGTACGATATGGGTATCAAATTAAAGGTATTAATGAGGGTTTTGGTGGTTGTTGTATAGGTGGTCGCATTTTCGAGATATCGCCATAAAGGTGGGCCAGGGGTGACCCTAGAATTTGTTTGTACAATATGGGTATCAAAAGAAAGGTGTTAATGAGTATTTTAAAAGGGAGTAATCCTTAGTTCCGTTGGAGGACGCCGTTTCGAGATATCGCCATAAAGGTGGACCAGGGGTGACCCTAGAATTTGTTTGTACAATATGGGCATCAAACGAAAGGTGTTAATGAGTATTTGAAAAGGGAGTGGGCCTTAGTTCTAGAGGTGGGCGCTGTTTCGAAATATCGCCATAAAGGTGGACCAGGGGTGACTCTGGAATGTGTTTGTACGATATGGGTATCAAATTAAAGGTATTAATGAGGGTTTTAAAAGGGAGTGGTGGTTGTTGTATAGGTGGTCGCATTTTCGAGATATCGCCATAAAGGAGGAGTAGGGGTGACCCTAGAATTTGTTTGTACGATATGGGTATCAAAAGAAAGGTGTTAATGGGTATTTTAAAAGGGAGTAATCCTTAGTTCCATAGGTGGACGCCGTTTCGAGATATCGCCATAAAGGTGGGCCAGGGGTGCCTCCAGAATTCGTTTGTGCAATATGGGTATCAAACGAAAGGAGTTAATGAGTATTTTAAAAGGGAGTGGGCCTTAGTTCTATAGGTGGACGCCTTTTCGAGGTAACGCAATAAAGGTGGACCAGGGGTGACTCTATACTTTGTTTGTACGATATGTATATCAAATGAAAGGTGTTAATGAGTATTTTTAAAAGGGAGTGGGCCTTTGTTCTATAGGTGTTCGCCTTTTCGAGATATCGCCATAAAGGTGGACCAGGGTGACTTTAGAATATGTTTGTACGATATGGGTATCAAATGAAAGGTGCTAATGAGTATTTTAAAAGGGCGTGGGGCTTAGTTCTATAGGTGGACGCCTTTTCGAGATATCGCCATAAAGGTGGACCAGGTGGATATAGGTATCAAATTAAAGGTATTAATGAGAGTTTTAAAAGGGAGTGGTGGTAGTTGCATATGTGAAGGCGCTTTCCAGATATCGACCAAAATGTGGACCAGGGTGACCCAGAACATCATCTGTTGGATACCGCTAATTTATTTATATATGTAATACCTGCCAAGATTTTAAGGGTTTTATATTTCGCCCTGCAGAACTTTTTCATTTTCTTCTACTTAATATGGTAGGTGTCACAACCATTTTATAAAGTTTTTTCTAAAGTTATATTTCGCGTCAATAAAACAATCCAATTACCTTATCATGTTTCATCCCTTTTTTCGTATTTGGTATAGAATTATGGCATTTTTTTCATTTTGCGTAATTTTCGATATCGAAAAAGTGGGCGTGGTCATAGTCGGATTTCGTTTATTTTTCATACCAAGATAAAGTGAGTTCAAGTAAGCACGTGAACTAAGTTCATTAAAGATATGTCTATTTTTGCTCAAGTTATCGTGTTAACGGCCATGCGGAAGGACAGACGGACGACTGTGTATAAAAACTGAGCGTGGGATCAGCCGATTTCGCCCCTTTTCACAGAAAACAGTTATCGTCACAAAAGCTATGCCCCTACCAAATTTCAAAAGGATTGGTTAATTTTTGTTCGACTTATGGCCTTAAAAGTATCCTAGACAAATTAAATGAAAAAGGGCGGAGCCACGCCCATTTTGAAATTTTCTTTTATTTTTGTATTTTGTTGCACCATATCATTAACGGGGTTGAAATTTGACATAATTTACTTATATACTGTAAAGATTTTAAATTTTTTGTTAAAATTTTACTTTAAAAAAATTTTTTTTAAAAGTGGGTGTGGTCCTTCTCCGATTTTGCTAATTTTTATTAAGCGTACATATAGTAACAGGAGTAACGTTCCTGCCATATTTCATCATAATATCTTCAACGACTGCCAAATTACAGCTTGCAAAAGTTTTAAATTACCTTCTTTTAAAAGTGGGCGGTGCCACGCCCATTGTCCAAAATTTTACTAATTTTCTATTCTGCGTCATAATTTCAACTCATCTGCCAAGTTTCGTCGCTTTATCTTTGTTTTGTAATGAATTATCTATCGCAGTTTTTCAGTTTTTCGAAATTTTCGATATCGAAAAAGTGGGGGTGGTTATAGTCCGATATCATTCATTTTAAACAGCCATCTGGGATGAGTGATCAGGAACCTACATACCAAATTTAATCAAGATACCTCAAAATTTACTCAAGTTATCGTGTTAACGGACGAACGGACGGACGGACATGGCTCAATCAAATTTTTTTTCGATCCTGATTATTTTGATATATGGAAGTCTATATCTATCTCGATTCCTTTATATATGTACAACCAACCGTTATCCAATCAAACTTAATATACTCTGTGAGCTCTGCTCAACTGAGTATAAAAATATTCTTGTAACGTTCATCGTCTTTGTACGCATTTGTTAGTCAAATTGCAGTCATTTCCATATGTACATTAGGGTGGCCTTTAAGCCCATTGTGTAACCAAAAGTTTGTTTAACGACCAAACTGAAAAACCCTATCAAAAACCAGGACTATGTTATAAAATAACTTCGTCCTATAGTCCATTTCTAGAAGTTTTCTAGGACCAAAGCCAAACGTGCTCGATCGTTTCCTCCTCCAACCCGCACTTCCTACATCTGTTTTCACTGACTAAGCCTTATTTAAAGACACGTGACGCTAAAGGCAGTGCACAGTCAGAATACCCTTTATGATTCTACAGTCTCTTTTTAAAGATAGGAGTAACTTTTTTTTGTCTAAGGTTATTAGTCCGACACGTGATTTTCGACACTTTACAGATCCGCGCTAGTGTAAACGCCTTTCCCGCTTGGTGTATAGTGTGATATCTTCGCCTTCTCTTAATTTCACACAATCTCATTGGGTCATCTACGGAGCAATATTTGAGAGCTGCGCCCTTTATAGCTAGCTCGTCGCTTTTTCATGCCCAACTTTTCCCATATGCCCTTGATGAACTCAATGCATCTCCTTATTCCTAGTCTTACATTCTGACACACTTTAAGATTCTATGCTATGCGAGATTATTGCCTTAGTTGCTGCTTGGCTGGCAATGTAAAAGTTGACGTGGCTGCAGTATACTCCAGTCGCTACTCCTTTCACTACACTGGAACCATTGGTGTACACATGTATCGCCTCGTCCACTAGTTGTGCACACTTGCACCAACTATCCGCCTCTATTGTGTACCGAAGAGTTCCCTCGTAGGGTAGATATATAATTAGATAGTCTTTTGGTCCTTTAGTTGATAATGCTATACTACATTGGCCATATGGTCTGAGCTCAAGCTGCCTCAAGGCATTGAGTATCGTTGTGGTTGTTAACACTTTGTTCTTTGCCACCAGGTCTATAGGTGGAATATGCAGAGTAGCATACAGTAATAGCCTTCATATCCCTTCAACATTTTTAGGGTATGCTCTTTTTTGTATGATTTTCCACTAAATAAGAACTCCATAGTATAGGATAGCCTTTACAAACGCTGTATATACCCAACGAGTGAGGGAGGACGATAAGCCCCACGTACACCCCAGCATTATTTTACATGCATTAATATCCAACGAGACCTTCTTCCCGCTTTGGTTTTCTCTATGGTTATAATCACTATATTCAGTGTTGGGTGATATTTTTGGTGTACGCATGTTATGTTACAGATAGCAGTTTTTCATCCACGTTTGACTTTATGTACTCATCTATCTGCACTTCAAAAGTTTTAAGCAGAAATGATGTTAAGTTAATATGCCTGTAGTCTATGGGGTACATATGACCGATCTGCTCGCCTTTGATAGGAGTGCTAAACGAGCAGTTCTTCAAGAGTGCTGTACTTGCTTTAATCTTATGCACCCATTAAATATTATTTTCAGCCATTTCACGACCTCTCTACTCAGATTTTGTAGCATGGCTGGGAATATACCATCTGGGTCTAGCGTTTTAAACTTTGAGACAATTTTCACCGCGTATTCGATCTCCGGCTCTTTTCGCTCCGTTATCGAAGCACTGTCTGCCGGCTTTTCTGAATCACCTCAAAATGGGGAAATATGTGTCGCGAATTGCCTCAAGCGACTATTTACTCTTGCGCGACCATTACTCCATTTCTTTCTCTATTAGTTCCAGCACTAAGTTTCCCCTTGCTAGGGCTTTCCTCAGACGCGCTGCTTCGCTGAAGCACTCGATGTCTTCACATAAACGTTTTCATAAAATCTTCTTTGCCCTGGAAACTTCATGCCTGTAGATCCTTAACAGATCCCTTTATTCTTGCCGTCACGTTTCGCCTTGAAAGTACGACCTTTTAACGAGATCAAGCTACTTGCGCAGCTTAGAAATATTTTTTGATATACCTAATATATTGTAGGTAAAAATTTTAGCTTTTCCAATATTTTTTTATATGATATACATGGGTAAACTTTTCGATTTTGCAAATGCAAAAAGATTTCAAAAATAATTCAATGTAAGCAAAAAAGCACAATTTTTGTATGAAGGAAAAAATCGTTTTGATATAAATAGACTGCACCCTAATGTATATGCGCTTGTTTAAAATAACGGGTATGAATGACTGATTTGCATTAGCTTAATGCATGGGAGACAAAATAATTTAGTGTTATGCAAATTATGCCTGTTTGCAGAGATAGATTCATACGTATCCGAATAAGAAATTCAATTAGATCGAAACATATTGCGTGCTTTGGTTGGGTACACATGCACCCAAAATTGAATTATAAGATGTTTTTATTAATAAGATGTAAAAGCAATATAAAGTATGAGGAGAAATAAAAAAAGTTCATCTTCGTACATAACAAGATATAGGAAAGAACTGACTTGTGTTGCCTCGTTAAAGGCTTGGTATCAAGTTAAGTTAACAAAATTCTGTAAAATTTAAAGATTTCTAATCAATCTAACTGATTTTTTTGTTAACACAACTGATCTCACTGGTCATTTCAACAACGATCAACAGTCAATACATAAGCAAAATTCAAAGAGAATTTTACTATCACTGCGCTTTCTACTTTGTACTTATGTATGCTGTGTACTATATGTAGGCACATATTTACGTATTTATATGGCGGCCGGCGTGGTGTGATGGTAGCGTTCTCCGCCTACCACTCCTTAGACCCTGGGTTCACACCACGGGCAACGCAACATAAAAATCTTAGAAATAAGGTTTTTAAATTAGAAGAAAAATTTCTAAGCGGGGTCGCCCCTCGGCACTGTTCGGCAAGCACTCCGAGTGTATTTTTGCCATGAAAAGATTTCAGTGAAAACTCATCTGCCTTACAAATGCCGCAACATAGATACTTTCGTACAAAGCTGTCGCAACAACTTTTTTTGTTCATTTGACTACTAAAACGGTCAATTACGAATCAACGATTTGTGCGCAGTTGTTTCAACATCTTGTTGCGATGGATAAAAATTGACAGAAATTTCGGTTGAATTGACCCATATTTGGTTGATCTGAGATGAAACTACGAGCACTTACGGCAGACGATCCACAAAATTTTATTTTACATTTTTCCTTTTTTTTTAGTTTTTCCTCTTATTTTTTTAACTGCACATACAAAAAAAAAAAAAAAAAAACATGGTCAAAAAATTTAAATTCAAAAATGTTGTTTATTTTATAAATATTTGACAGAATGTTCACCGCTTTACAATAGCGGTGGCAAAAAACGGTGATGAACTAGTTTCTGCCGTAATGACGGCCGTAATATTTTATGCCCTGCCGCTATATTACGTTACGGTGAACTTCACCGTCTTCTTAGTTTACACATAATTAGAAACTTTTTCTTCTAATTGAAAAAGCTTGTTTCTAAATATTTGATGCTGCTTTTCCCGGCGTGTGAACCCAGGGTCTTTGGTCTGTTAGGCGGAGCACGCTACCATCCCACCACGGCGGCCGCCATATAAACAGGTAAATATGTAAATCCATAAATACGCATGCTTGCTACAAAAAAATACATGTAAATTTGTATATACATAGCTTATGCCTATATGATACTTCTTTTTTTCCAGTATTTCGGGCTTGAAATACTGGCGAAAATTTACCGAAACGTATAATAACAACAACAATTTTCCAATGTACCAAAAATACTGCCACAAAATAACCGCCTTCGGCATGTTATCGTTTACTTAAAACTTTTTTTTATTTTCGTTCAAAATTATTCACAAAAAAACTGATGAAAAAGCGCAGGAAAATATTTGCGTGCCCACTACATTTATTACATAAACAAATTTATATCTTTTTATATGAGGTTTTTTTTAAGCCGGGATTACCCTTATTGCTTTAAATGTATGAAACATTTATTTGAAGCAATTTTTAATGTTTAAATATTTCCCAAATTATTAAAATTTATTTCTTGTTTGAATTTGTGCACACATTTTTCAAAATTGGTTAGTTTGGTTAGTCTCAGCTATTAATGTTATTTGTGTGTGCTCGGCAATTAAATACGTTTGCCTAACACATTGACTGTCAAGGCACTTTCAGAAAATAAGATGCTGGGGCCACAGCATTCATCTCAGTCTCATCAGAGACATCAAAATTGGAATTTAGGGTAGTGCTGGTAATATTTTCTGCTTAGAAACAGGCGATTTTTAACTAATTAGTGTGTCACACACATATGTTCGACGTGGCGCCTACCGACTTTTTTTTATTTCAGGGCCATGGCGGACATATATGCACGACAAAAACATTGGCTAAACATCAAAATACATCGTCGTCATACAAGCTCTACTTTGAGGAAGGGCGTAAAGTGGTACCGCAAATTGGGTATAGAATATCTGTAGAATATTATCAGTAGTAAATGGTAAATTACTTCATCACTTCTAAACTTCCAGAAGCCAGAAAAACATATGAAGCCAAAATCAGGCGATATTCATATTTTAAAAATAAAACTAAGTGCAAGTAATACAAAAGTACGTCGAACATGTACTTTATGTTATCCCAGAATAAAACGAATGGAAGGAAGGGAGATCGCCAGAAAGAGGGCTAAAAGAGTACACACGTATTGCCCGGATTGTCCCTAAGAGCAACTCATGTGTTTAGAATGTTTTGGGAATCACCGCAAACAAGTTTAATGGGTTCATATGTATAACTACTTTGTAAAAGTAATATTTAAAAAATTTTGTGTTCCTGTAATAAAATGAATTAAATTTTTTTTTTCAAAACCAATTTTTTCCAATTGTTTTTTGAGCTACGCCGAAGCTACTATAACAGAAATTTCATGGGAAGCCATATAATTTATTATTGAAATAAAATCATATTTATCGTCAATCGTTGCTGTGTGACATGGCGAGATAGAATAATATTCGTGTCGGACATATGTGTCTGACGTGGCGTAAACCGCATAGTACAGTGTCACACATATATGTCCGACGTGGCAGTCAATGTGCTAATGATCGCAGTATTTGGTTTCAATGCGAATATATTGAAATGTTGGTAGATTTTTGGGCTTTTGTGGTAGAAGTGGTAGAAAATGAAAATGGGCAAAAAAGTTGGTAGATCTACCAATAAAGTGGTAAAGTCCGTGCACTGGTTGCAGCTCAGCTCATTCTCAATTTCTTCTCTCACATGTAGTTGGCACACTTGATTGTTTCGAACAAAACTGGTAGTATAAATGTTTGACGTAACATTTTAAAAAGAGAACTTGTAAGTTATAGAAAAGTAAAGAATCAAATCGCAGGAAGGTAATTCACCACTGGAGTAACTTTACATGTAATTCGGCAAGTTTAATTTTCGCAACACTTTAAGTTGAAACGATTCCAAAACAACTCAAACTTTTATTTTGTCGGAAACATCAACATTAAAAAAGGATGTTTTTTTATTATCTTATTAGATTCGTTCGCGTGAGTGAAAATTCATAAAAACTTGAACAAAATGTTACTATCTTTGGAAAAATCTTGTTCGTTCAAGCAAAACTTTTGCAACAAGAGGGCGCAATTTTGCATTTCGTTTGGACGAGAAGTTGCAAAATTGTACCCGATAAATAGGTGTCCCGGTATCTCATAATTTTTTGCACAGTAAATTCAGAAAAGGGGTTTTTCGTCTTGTATTGATAACTGAAAAACTAGTTTTTTATTGAGTTTTTTAAGTGGGGATTACGCTTATTGATTTAAATGTATGAAAACATTTATTTGAATCAATTTTTAATTTAAAATTTATTTAATAATTTGGGAAAAATTTAAAAAACGTGACATCAGGACGGACAAGGCGACAGCTGTTTCGATTATACCTTCAAAGCCTTTTTTCACGGGTGTGGGACTCGAACCCTGCATTCCTACGATGGTTGAAGTGTTATAAACGCATTCAGCCACGTCATGCCTTAGTTGTTGTGAACCTTATCCCAATTGCCTTCTTTGCATATTTTCTTTATTCATAGTCCATATGATGCTTTCGTAGTTATGCGTTGCTAAGGCGGTTTCAGAGAAACTTGGTGTTGTTGCTTTGTTCTATTTATAGAACTACAACGAATTAACACCAATGTTGTCTATTTGTATGAGTTTTTTTCCCACTCCCGGGAAAAAAGGCTTTAAGAGATATAAACAAGTAAGGAAGGCTAAGTTCGGGTGTAACCGAACATTACATACTCAGTTGAGAGCTATGGAGACAAAATAAGGGAAATCACCATGTAGGAAAATGGACCTAGGGTAACCCTGGAATGTGGTTGTATGACATGTGTATCAAATGGAAGGTATTAAAGAGTATTTTAAGAGAGAGTAGGCCTAGGTCTATTGATGGACGCCATTTAGGGATATCGCCATAAAGGTGGACCAGGGCTGACTCTAGAATGTTTGTACGATATGGGTATCAAATGAAAGGTGTTACTGAGCATTTTAAGAGGGAGTGGGCCTTAGGTCTATCGGTGGACGCCTTTTCGAGATATCGCCATTAAGATGGACTAGGGGTGACTCTAGAATGTGTTTGTACGATATGGGTATCAAATGAAAGGTGGTAATGATTGTTTTAAAAGGGAATGGGCTTTAGTTCTATAGGTGAACGCCTTTTCGAGAAATCGCCATAAAGGTGGACCAGGGGTGACTCTAGAATATGTTTGTACGATATGGGTATCGAATGAAAGCTGTTAATGAGTATTTTGAAAAGGGGTGATCCTTAGTTCCATAGGTCGACGCCGTTTCGAGATATCGCCATATCAAACGAAAGGTGTTACTGAGCATTTTAAGAGGGAGTGGGCATGAGGTCTATAGGTGGACGCCTTTTCGAGATATCGTCATTAGGGTGGGCAGGGGTGACTCTAGAATGTGTTTGTACGATATGGGTATCAAACGAAAGGTGTTACTGAGCATTTTAAGAGGGAGTGGGCATTAGGTCTATAGGTGGACGCCTTTTCGAGAAATCGCCATTAGGGTGGGCCAGGGGTGACTCTAGAATGTTTGTACGATATGGGTATCAAACGAAAGGTCTTACTGAGCATTTTAAGAGGGAGTGGGCATTAGGTCTATAGGTGGACGCCTTTTCGAGATATCGCCATTAGGGTGGGCCAGAGGTGACTCTAGAATGTGTTTGTACGATATGGGTATCAAATGAAAGGTGGTAATGAGTATTTTAAAATGGAGTAATCCTTAGTTCAATAGGTGGACGCCTTTTCGAGATATCGCCATAAAGGTGGACCAAGGGTGACTCTAGAATGTTTGTACGATATGGGTATCAAACGAAAGGTGTTACTGAGCATTTCAAGAGAGAGTGGGCATTAGGTCTATAGGTGGACGCCTTTTCGAGATATCGCCATTAGGGTGGGCCAGGGGTGACTCTAGAATGTTTGTACGATATGGGTATGAAACGAAAGGTGTTACTGAGCATTTTAAGAGGGAGTGGACATTAGGTCTATAGGAGGACGCCTTTTCGAGATATCGCCATTAGGGTGGGCCAGGGGTGACTCTAGAATGTTTGTACGATATGGGTATCAAACGAAAGGTGTTTCTTAGCATTTTAAGAGGGAGTGGATATTAGGTCTATAGGTGGACGCCTTTTCGAGATACCGCCATTAGGGTGGGCCAGGGGTGACTCTAGAATGTTTGTACGATATGGGTATCAAACGAAAGGTGTTACTGAGCATTTTAATAGGGAGTGGGCATTAGGTCTATAGGTGGACGCCTTTTCGAGATATCGCTATTTGGGTGGGCCAGGGGTGACTCTAGAATGTTTGTACGATATGGGTATCAAACGAAAGGTGTTACTGAGCATTTTAATAGGGATTGGGCATTAGGTCTATAGGTGGACGCCTATTCGAGATATCGCCATTAGGGTGAGCCAGGGGTGACTCTAGAATGTGTTTGTACGATATGGATATCCAATTAAAGGTATTAATGAGGGGTTTAAAAGCGAGTGGCCCTTAGATGTATATGTGAAGGCGTTCTCGGAATATCGACCAAAATGTGGACCAGGTGATCCAGAAAATCATCTGTCGGGTACTGCTAATTTATTTATATATGGAATACCACTAACAGTATTCCTGCCAAGATTCCAAGGGCTGTTGATTTCGCCTTGTAGAACTTTTTCATTTTCTTCTACTTAATATGGTAGGTGTCACACCCATTTTACAAAGTTTTTTCCAAAGTTATATTTTGCGTCAATAAACCAATCCAGTTACAATGTTTCATCCCTTTTTTCGTATTTGGTATAGAATTATGGCATTTTTTTATTTTTCGTAATTTTCGATATCGATAAAGTGGGCGTGGTTATGGTCGGATTTCGGCCATTTTTTATATCGAGATAAAATGAGTTCAGATAAGTACGTGTGCTAAGTTTAGTAAAGATATATCGATTTTTGCTCAAGTTATTGTGTTAACGGCCGAGCGGAAGGACAGACGGTGGACTGTGTATAAAAACTGGGCGTGGCTTCAACCGATTTCGCCCTTTTTCACAGAAAACAGTTATCGTCCTAGGAGCCAAGCCTCTACCAAATTTCACAAGGATTGGTTAATTTTTGTTCGACTTATGGCATTAAAAGCATCCTAGACAAATTAAATGAAAAAGGGCGGAGCCACGCCCATTTTGAAATTTTCTTTTATTTTTGTAATTTGTTGCACCACATCATTACTGGAGTTGAATGTTGGCATAATTTACTTATATGCTGTAAAGATATTAACTCTTCTTTTAAAATTTTAATTAAAAAATTTTTTTTTTAAAAAGTGGGCGTGGTCGTTCTCCGATTTTGCTAATTTTTATTAAGCAGACATAAAGTAATAAGGGTAATGTTCCTGCCAAATTCCATCATGATATCTTTAACGACTGCCAGATTACAGCTTGCAAAACTTCTAAATTACCTTCATTTAAAAGTGGGCGGTGCCACGCCCAATGGCCAAAATTTTACTAGTTTTCTATTTTGCGTCATAAGCTCAACTCACCTACCAAGTTTCATCGCTTAATGCGTATTTGGTAATGAATTATCGCACTTTTTTGATTTTTCGAAATTTTCGATATCGAAAAATTGGGCGTGGTTATTGTTCGATATCGTTCATTTTAAATAGCGATCTGAGATGAGTGCCCAGGAACATATATACCAAATTTCATGAAGATACCTCAAAATTTACTCAAGTTATCGTGTTAACGGCCAGACGGACGGACGGACGGACGACTGTGTATAAAAACTGGGCGTGGCATCAACCGATTTCGCCTATTTTCACAGAAAACAGTTAACGTCGTAAAATCTACTCCCCTACCAAATTTCAAAAGGATCGGTTAATTTTTGTTCGACTTATGGCGTTAAAAGTATCCTAGACAAATTTAATGAAAAAGGGCGGAGCCACGCCCATTTTGAAATTTTCTTTTATTTTTGTATTTTGTTGCACCATATCATTACTGGAGTTGAATGTTGACAGAATTTACTTATATACTGTAAAGATATTAAATTTTTTGTAAAAATTTTACTTAAAAAAAAAATTTTTTTTAAAAGTGGGCGTGGTCCTTCCCCGATTTTGCTAATTTTTATTAAGCGTACATATAGTAATAGTAGTAACGTTCCTGGCAAATTTCATCATGATATCTTCAACGACTGCCAAATTACACCTTGCAGAAGTTTAAATTACCTTCTTTTAAAAGTGGGCGGTGCCACGCCCATTGTACAAAATTTTACTAATTTTCTATTCTGCGTCATAAGTTCAACTCATCTACCAAGTTTCGTCGCTTTATCGGTCTTTTGTAATGAATTATCGCACTTTTTCGGTTTTTCGAAATTTTCGATATCGAAAAAGTGGGCGTGGTTATAGTCCGATATCGTTCATTTTAAATAGCGATCTGAGATGAGTGCTCAGGAACCTACATACCAAATTTCATCAAGATACCTCAAAATTTACTCAAGTTATCGTGTTAACGGACGGACGGACGGACGGACGGACATGGCTCAATCAAATTTTTTTTCGATCCTGATTATTTTGATATATGGAAGTCTATATCTATCTCGATTCCTTTATATATGTACAACCAACCGTTATCCAATCAAACTTAATATACTCTGTGAGCTCTGCTCAACTGAGTATAAAAAAAGTATAATCGAAACAGCTGTCGCCTTGTCCGTCCTGATGTCACGTTGTTTAAATTTTTCCCAAATTATTGATGGTTTTCTTATTTTGGTGTTTTTACAAAATTTGGTTAACTTAAGAGCGACAATTTCTCTTCTGTTGAAATGACTAAACTAATTTGTTCGCTTGACAAAGAACTCCGTCGAATTAACCATAATTTGATCAATTTCATCGAATCTCCGTTAAGTCAAGAACAACAGAACCGATTTGTTGATTTTACTAGCACCATTTCTTTCAGTGTAGTGCAAATATACTAGCGACTGTTTTCTGAGGCAAAACGAGCTTTCGTTTCGTAATAGAGAATGGTTAACTTAAGAGCGACAATTTCTCTTCTGTTGAAATGACTAAACTAATTTGTTCGCTTGACAAAGAACTCCGTCGAATTAACCATAATTTGATCAATTTCACCGAATCTCGGTTAAGTCAAGAACAACAGAAACGATTTGTTGATTTTACTGGCACCATTTCTTTCAGTGTGCTACAAATATACTAGCGACTGTTTTCTGAGGCAAAACGAGCTTTCGTTTCGTAATAGAGAATGAGGCCCTTAGTCTCACAGAGTGCAAGTTATAGCTCTCTCAAGATTAGTATTGATTTTTGATCTTTTTTTCATGCAAAGTGTGAAGCATTTTTTATATTGAAAAAAAAAAAAAAATAAAAAAAATTGGAATACCATTCGGAAAAAAGAAATGTCTAAAATCAATTCCGGCCTGAATCTCATCGGAGGTAAATCCCGCTAAGTGTTTTTATAGCTTGTACTTTGTTAAACTTGAATTTCTTAGGCTAAGAAAATGTATACTCAAAAAATTTTAGAAAACTACAAACAAAGCGGTAAATTTTGTCGAAAGGTATGCAGCGCCGCATAACAAACTGGAGGACTATTAACCAGTCAACATAGCTTTAGGCCCAGGAAATAACATTTAGGCGCAATTGCAGACGTCCTTGGACTATTAGCACGGCGATATAATGACAAGTCGAAATGAATTGTCTCAGTGACCGCATTCTTTCATTTCTGCAACTAATACAGACCGAATACGGAAGAAGCACGCATAAAGCTTAATCAAGTCATGATACTTACATAAAAGTGGCTAGACTCGAGTTGACTCAAGCTGTCTAGAAAAAAAAGAGTTCACTGGAAATCTAACGTTAACTATTTAGGTGTAAAGTTATACTCCCGTTTAACAAACTGGGTGCGAATTTGAATTGCGACTGAGAAGACATCTAAAAAAGTGTTGTTGCTAAGCAAGTTGATGGCAAAAATAGAAGGACAAACAGAAATCAAGAGAAAGCTGCTGATGGACATCACCCTATCCACGTTACTATACGGTTTGAACTGTGGGTCCTACCCAAAATATCTGTTCAGAGTATAGAAAGCCGAAGATTCTAAGTGCGTTTGCGGCGATGCAACCGAGGACGATGCTGAGCACAGCTTGCCATAACCGACAAAAGCTCGAGAAATAAATCGACCAAATCATATGCGGACAACAAATCACCAGCTTCGTAGAAACCACGTTGAGAGAAAAACGGCGGAACCTGGTCGCAGGAACAGTAGAGGGCTCTTAAAAAACGGGAAATATGGAACATCACCCTGAAGTAGGCAAAACCGGTCGTGCATTTGAAATTTTTTGAATCCAGCCAAAAAAAGAAATCGCAATTTTTCGCTTGCGATAACGACATTGTGTAAAAGTGTTCCAAATTCAAATTTACCCCAGTTTACCCTACATATTATTATCAATGTATCTGTAATTTACCTCAAACAATTAAATATTGGTTTATACTGATTTTCAATGTGCTAAAATGTAAAATAGAAATATACAAATTTCAAAGTACAGTGCGATATCAATTAAATGGGGAAACGAATCGAGTAAATGTATTTAAACGATTCCGAGTGCAAAGTAATTAACATTAATTATAAATTGAGTGTAGATAGCGTGAAATATTGCGTGGGTGGTCAGCACAACCAATGAATGAAATAAGGATGCGATGGAGATACCCAGGGTGGGCACTTGTTTTTTATTATACCTAGCGCATCTAAATCTTGTAATTTAAAACTTAGATCCACTTGTAGTAAGATATTAATCTGATAAAAGACTGAAGAAAAGGTGACATGTTTATTAATTTCAAGTGGTTGTAAATGTCTCTCTGATTTCTGCAGATGGCTGGTTATACGTGACCTACCAATCATCGTGACATCAATAACATGCTTAATGTATTGAGGTTATTTACAAGATCTCCTTTCGCCGTGCAATGCTTTAGTCAAATTTTAAATTAGAAATCATGGAAGAAACTTATATCTTTAACCTTTACATACACTGAAAGAAATGGTGCTAGTAAAATCAACAAATCGGTTCTGTTGTTCTTGATTTAACGGAGATTCGGTGAAATTGATCGAATTATGGTTAATTCGATCGAATTCTTTGTCAAGCGAACAAATTAGTTTAGTCATTTCAACAGAAGAGAAATTGTCGCTCTTAAGTTAACAAAAATCTGTAAAATTTACAGATTCTTAATCAATCTGATTTTTCTTTTAACACAACTGATCTCACTGGTCATTTCAACAGCGATAAACAGTCAATACATGAGCAAATTTCAAAGAAAATTTTACGCTCACTGCGCTCTCTAATTTGTGCTTATGACGATGGTGCCACTTGTTACAAAAAAACACCAAAATAAGAAAACCACTAAATCGAAAAAACACACAAAATGGGAAAACAACAAAAAAATACTTTTTCAGTTATCAGTACAAAACGAAAAAACCCTTTTTTGAATTTACTCCGCAAAAAATTATGAGATGAGGGGACACCTATTTATCGGGTACAATTTTGCAACTCCTCCTCCAACCGAAATGCAAAATTGCGCCCTCTTGTTGCAAAAGTTTTGTTTGAACGAACAGGATTTTTCCAAAGTTACTAACATTTTATTCAAGTTTTTACGAATTTTCACTCATGCGAACGAATCTAATAAGATAATAATAAACTCCTTTTTTAATGTTGATGTTTCCGACAACATAATAGTTTGAGTTACTTTGGAATCGTTTCAATCGTTTCAAACTTGCCAAATTACATGTAAAGTTACTCCAGTGGTGAATTACCTTCCTGCGATTTGATTCTTTACTTTTCTACAACATACATCTCTATTTAAATTCTCTATTTAAAATGCTATGTCAAACATTTGTACTACAAGTTTTGTTCGAAACAATGAAGTGTGGCAACTGAATGCGAGAGAAGAAATTGAGAATGAGCTGAGCTGCAACTGAAAGACGTCAGAGTCAGTTTGTGACTACCATTTTCATTTCTATTTGAAAAGCGAAGTTCAGAGCTATAAATTAAATAAATTATAAAATATAAAATTTGGTGAAAGTGCCTTTAATAAAACAAAATAATAAAGTGTATAATGTTTAATGTGTGGCAGCATATTTGATGTACGCACAATTGGAGTCCAGTTAGTGAGTGCGTACATATGTGGTATATGTAGCAAGCATGCATATTTATGTACAAAACTGCCGCAACAACGTTTTTTGTTCATTTGACTACTAAAACGGCCAACTACGAATCAACGATTTGTGCGCAGTTGATTCAACATCTTTTTGCGACGGATAAAAATTGACACAAATTTCGGTTGAATTGGCCCGTATTTGATTTTACCAGTCTTTTTCTTTCAGTGTAAATACGGGAGTCTTGTGAATTGCCCTATTCAAATGAAATAAAAAAACGAAATCTTAAGAATTCAAAAATCGATACCACTTCCCTTCAAAAAACGCGAGTACTCTATAAATAATGTAAGGAATACTCCTTTGGGAGTATAGGACTGCTCCAAATCTAATCTGTATTCATACAAAAAATGTGCTCCAATTAACATTGCGATGTCCTAGGAGAGGAGCAGGTGATCCCACTCTCGCTTTGTTTGTGAGTATTCCATAGAGTACATACGTGAGAGTACTTTCCAAAGTACTTTCACTGTAGTACTCCTTGGAGCACCCACAGAGGATCATATGCCAAAGTACTAAAGAGGAATTGTGTCGGAAAGAATTATCGAAGTGAATTTAACTTAAAATGAAAGTAAATGAAGAGGGGCAACACAACTTTTATATTTTATACTACGAATATTCTTATGTTATTTAGCATTTGCGTGAATAAAGAAACTAATATTTCTCTATACATACTATAGTATGTATACATAAAACCAGTGCGCTGTTGCATTTTATCAGAGTTGCCAAAGTAAAATTAGTTATTTTACTTTTGGCAACTCTGTTCGATCGTCATCGTGTCGTGATCACGGTCGTTAAAAAACGAGCAATGATCGGCTGATGGTGGTCCGAAAACGCATTGCAAAGGATTATTGTTAGAGTACTCCAACATGAAGAAAATAGAACACGTAATCCAACAATTTTTGCAGGGTTGCTGTATTAGCTAATGAGAGGAAAAAGACTTGTTGCCTAACCGGACGATGAACAGCAAGCTTAACATTATAGATACTCCTCAAAAGGGAACTCCAATATTTGAAGACTTTGTCGGTAATTCGGGAACCAGATGTTGAGCTCATCACTTTTGCGGATGATATTAAAGGCAACAAGAGTTTTACTTTCGAACCGTTTTATACAAATTCTTCGGCAATGAATTTGCCTCATTTGCTCCAATAAAGAACATATACTCCGAGGGACAAAAGTCTCAGAGGTACATGTCATTTGTGTATCTAGTCACACTTTCCGTGTCACTCATACTTTGGGCTTTCGCCAATTCAAAGACATCAAGCAATCAACGGAAATAAAAATTAAATGAGAAAGTTGCATGTTAACCTATTTAAACGTCAATGTGCGCCTACAAATGTCCTAAGCACCAAAAACGATTGTTCAATTGCCCAGTTCTGTGTTTTGGCATGTTTGATGTGTGGGTATTAGGGATGTTGCAAATATTCGAATGTATTCACGGAAAATGGTTCGCCTTCACTTTCTTTGTTCGGGTGAACTTTTTTCGCCTATCGGCAATTTTGGGTGAACAAAAGTTCACTTCGAAACAGCTGATGTGAATTAGCAGTGAACAAATAATTTGAAAATTTTGTAAGCAAGCATATAAATATTTCCTTAAAATACAGCAAAAATAGAGATAAAAAATTTATAAAAAAATGTTGAGTAAGTATTCCACTTAGGTTGGTATTGATTGAGCGCGAGAAGAATATAAATGTGAAAGCGATTCCGAAGCAATTAAGGAACAGTTCTAACCCTGTAAGTAAAAAATTACTATTTTGAGCATTTTTGCATAACAAGTTAACTTTTTTCAATTAGCTTTCGGCAATATTACAGGCTAAACAATCCGGCATTCAAATATTTGCTAGATATTCTTACCAAGTCCTTGTCGCCATTGAAGCAAAAATTTGGAGTTCCATCAATTATAAAATTGAGCGCATGTCTTCGTATTTTCCCAGATGGAGGACATCAAAAAGGCGTTGGAAAGGACCATGGGGTGGGTCTTAGCCAATCTTGTTTCAGCGAGGTGCTCAACATTTTGAAACCGTTGCTTTTTCCACAATGGTAATCTGGGCGACTTTAGAAGAACAACGTCAAAACTGCACACGATTTTTAGACAAAGTTCGGAATACCAGGTAGGTAGGTTGAACTGGCTGGTCCATGAGGACCTGACATAGACTGATTGAGTCCGCAGTGTTACCAGAAGTTTATTTTAACGACCAAACTGAAAAAACCTATCAAAAACCAGGACCGATGTTATAAAACAATTCCGTCCTCTTGGCAAATACTAGAAGCTTCCTAGGACTTAAGCCACTTGCTGCTTCTAGATCTGACAGCTGTATCACTCCTAATAGCTGGAGTCTTAGCCTGTCAAGTGCAGGGCACGAGCACAGAACGTGCTCGATCGTTTCCTCCTCCAACCCGCACTTCCTACATCTGCTATCACTGACCAATCCTAATTTAAATGCATGTGACGCCAGAAGGCAGTGTCCAGTCAGAATACCCGTCATGAGTCTACAGTCCTCTCTTTTTAATGATAGAAGCAACTGTGTTAGTCTAAGGTTGTAAGACCAACACATAATCTTCGACACTTTACAGCCCCGCGCTTTAACCCACGCTTTGCCCGCTTGGTCGATCATGTGCACCTCTCGCCTTCGCTTAATCTCGCACAATCTAATTGGGACATCTACGGAGCAAGCTTCAAGGGATGCGCCCTTTTTAGCTAGTTCGTCCGCTTTTTCATTCCAATCTATTCCCATATGCCCTGGGACCCAATATAGATGTATGCTTCTCCCTGTCCCGATTCTCTCCAGAGAATGCTTACACTATAACACACATTTAGATGCTGTGCTATGCGAGATTATTGCCTTAATTGCTGTTTGACTGTCAATATAAAAGTTAACACGGTTGAAGGATTTGCAGGATGTTTTGCCGTCCTGTCCCCTTCGGATAAATTGAATTTTTGGACGAAAAACTGTTTCGCCACCCTCTGCGATAGGGTGAACAACAACTGTGAATATTTTCGGGTGAAAATAAAAATCGCGATAAGGGTGGTTATGTTTTTAAGTCGTGACGCGGCTATGCAAAGTATTCTGTGGAGATGAGCAGCACTATATCTTGCAGAAATTTGACTCAAAATCAAATCCCTGGCACTATGTATATATATCGTACCAAAATAAATGAGGTACAAAATGTCATACTCGAACAGTTTGAAAAATGGTTTCAAAGAACTTTTGAAATATATTTATTACGATACTTTTTAAATTTGCGGTATAGAAGTCTTCTGCGAAGGGCCTTACTGCTGTTATCAAAAGGTTTAAATGTAGTTAAGTTATTTATTTTTTTTTATTCCCGAAAATAAGAAATTTCTTTTTGCGCAAATTTGTTCACGGCCTCGCCTTTCCTTTTCGCCCCATTGCAAGCTTTCATTACACGATGTGGCGCTGTAACTAGCAATTTTGTTAAGCAGAGAAGCATTTGTCATCGTATTTTTTCCAATCTCATCATAAAGATCCATAAATATCCTCACCATCTTTTGTCGATACTTGATACCTTAAAATGTCGCTAAAAAACAAGGATCGAGTAGAAAATGTGTGTATGTGTGAAATTGCGGTATCTATCATATCCTGCAGCGAATAAGATAGATAGTAACGCAAAGCGAAAGTTTTCCAATACTAGTTCAATAACTACCTCTGAACTGATGCCAATCGGATGCCGAGCGGGACAGTTGGTGGACACACCTGTACAATGCTGCGACTATTCCAGCATATGACTGCACCAATTAAGAACGCGTTCAAAAGTTCTTCAGGGGATATTGGAACTTCATAGCACATCACATTGTAAAAAGTGTCAGTAGAAAGCACTGCGAGGGGGGAGAATGAGAACAAGTTATGTCTGTTAATGTGATAGCTCTGCGCCGGTTCACAACTAGTAAAATTAAAAATGGTCAGCTGGGTTTGGCTTTACATTATTGTGTTGATCTCACCAACGCTGTGTAGCTAAATGGTTAGCGCAGCGTGCCTAAAGCGTACTGATGATTAAAGCTTTGCAACTTCGAAATGGGGCTATCTGCGAAGCTATGACAGGTGTCTGAAAAATTGTCTACCTACCTGGAATACTTTGTCAATAGGCCGATAAAACAAAAAAAAACATATTTAATAATTTGGGAAAAATTTAAACGACGTGATATCAGGAAGGACAAGGCGACAGCTGTTTCGATTATACCTTGTAAATCTCTTCAAGGCCTTTTCTCCCGGGAGTGGGATTTGAACCCGCACTCCTACGATGGTTGAAGCGTTACAAACGGGTTCAAATCCCACTCCCGGGAGATACGGCTTTGAAGAGATTTACAAAGTATAATCGAAACAGCTGTCGCCTTGTCCGTCCTGATGTCACGTTGTTTAAATTTTTCCCAAATTATTAAATAAATTATAAATTAAAAATTGCTTCAAATAAATGTTTCCATACATTGAAAAGCAGCAAGGGCAACACCTGCTTAATTCATACAAAAACCATAATAATTTTCTTTTGATTTGGAAAAAAATATCATTTGACTAGAAAAAAAAGATACATTTCACCTTAAAATACTATATATGGAACTCCACAAATGCGTCAATATCCGAAAAGGAAAACAAAAGGGGCAAAAAGGAATTATCCACATCTTTAGCACTCATATGTATCTTCCAGGAGTTTCTTTGCAACTTCAACAAAAGCAACAACTACATTTTCTAAGACGACTTCCATTAAAACAGCTTGTTAAAAAATGTCACGAGTTGCACATTCGCATTCGCGTTTGCTGATTCCATATTTTCTACATCCATAGCAGTAGCGGTTCATTGAGTTATCCAGTTCTGCATCGCAATCAAATCTCGTGGATAAGATCTGGATTAGTGCTTTTGAGAGTTGGCAGCACTCAACTCATATGTACACCTAATAGGTTACCTGTTATTAAAATTTTTTTCCCCAAATCGCCCCCAAAACTTTAGTTTAAAATTCCAAACAATTTTTCAAACTAATAACTAGAATTTTTATGTAGATCTAGAATGCCATTACTTATAAGCAAAGATCGGCAGTTAAAGCACGCCCACAAATGTCGGTAGAGGTAGCAAAATGGTTTTTGGAACCTAAAAACAGTCGTTCGAAGGCTGATGTTTAAAATTTCACAAAAACCATTGCACATTTTGTTGTAGTTTTTGTATTTTCCATCATTTGTTGACACAAAGAAAAGTGTTCTATTGAAAAAAAAATGTTTGGATCTCGTTTGTTTTTTTTTGAGGAATCTTTTTACAGCAGTCAAACATGCCAGCTTTGACTTGTATAATATTAAAAAAAAATTGTTTTATCCAAATTTTATCTTTTGTTAGAGTGTTTATATTCTAATAAACTTTTGTAGCTCATTGGTGTAAATAGAAATTTCCTAGGAAAATTTGGTAGTTCCATTTATTTTGACCTTTCAAATGTATTGTCTTCCAGCATGACCTTGAACGAGTGTAATGTAATTATTTTATGGACATTATAGTCCGTTGTTAGAGTAGAGAAAAGTTGGTAAATATGGGCCACCCTAGTGTATATGTCTGTAAGTGCTACCAAGTCAAAAAGATGAGCTGTCAAAAATCGACTACAAAAAACAAAACGAACAGAACCGCCATACGAATCCGCATCTGATCGAGATAAATATTAGGATCACGACATTGTTGCTGCGTTTACATGTTAAATTTTTATCGGCATCTGGATCAATCTTCATTGGAACTCAGCAAGTATGTATGTTTGTATGTATGCTTGAATACCCGAGGGTTATATTAAGTGATCTATCGATCGTTTCGAATCGTGTATATCTAGATACTTAAGTTTAGAGTTGTGCTTCTTCGTTCATTTCAGATATTCGGTTCTTTCGTTCTTTTTCTGTTCCTTTTTTTTTTAAGCAAATTTGTTCACTGCTGCTCACACCCACGAAGAAAGTCAACAAGTATAGATAGGGCAGAGAGGATAGATAGAATGAGAGACGTCATTTCGACTTTCATTTGTAATGACCTGATTGGCGGGTATTAGAAAATTACCTTCTACACATTTTTAGGAAGCTTATATTAATATATATTGTGATTGTTGGAAAGAGGATGAATTGCTTAATTAATACGATCCTTTAAAACAATAAAAAATACCTTATGAAAATGTGTAGACGCAATTTAAAATTACCCCTCAAATGGGACATTAAAAATAAATTTTGCAAAAAGTGTGAAATGATGTCTCTTATTATATCTATCCTCTTTGGATGGGGGTGTAGCAATGCCTTGTGTAGGTATATTTAAATGTGTTATGCATAAATAAGTTAGTATATATATGTATAATTAACTTCAAAAAAAGTTACAAAGTTTGGAAGATCCAGGAAATTGAAACAGTACAGACACAAATTGAAAATATGAAATTTTCGAGTTTAATAAATGTAATAATTAGTTTCTTACAAAAGATCTTTTTCATATAATGTATACAGTTTCGAATGTCTAATTTCAAAAGTTGCAACCACACACAGTCGTTTCATAGCAAAGGTATATAAGCGGGGATATATCTTTTTCCGCTCACACCACCACTTCAATGGATCATTTCCTCTACTAATATATTCTTCGTTTAAATACTTATCAAGTTCTCGTGTTTATGTTTTGGTTGCTATGGTTTTATTCGTCGAAGAGATTATCAAAGCAAATTCAGGGTCGTACCCGTCCGAAATGCTTTGGCCCGGCTGAACAGTGCCCACGTTCTGTTCAAATGTTTCAACTTCTTGAACCGTGGTGCTTTCTGTTTGTTTAATTGATGCAAATTTTTTCTTAAACTCGTCTAATGCTTTTTTGTATGCATCCTCATTCTTAAAACCACGTCTTTTGCATCGAGGGTCGAGTATTGTACTCTCTGCATATAAAAAGTTAGTTTCTATTTTGGAAAAACGTGTCAGCATCTTTGATTGTAATGCTCCACCACACCACGTACTATTTTTGATGTGGACACTACCACTGCTATGAATTTCTTAAGAATTTTACAAATTATAAGGACCTGTAAATAAAAAAAAAAACTCATAAAATATAAGCATAAATACACACATTGCGTCTAGATCTTACAACCTTTGAAAGAGTAACATTCTGCTCAGCAGACAACTCTACAGTCACTTCATAAAATTATTTCAATACAGGTATTATTTCTTCTATGGCATCCCACTCCTGCTGAGTCATACATAAATCAGGTTTAGTGCGAGGCAGAACTACGGCTAAAGCAACTTTAATCTTTAATAGACGGCCAAACCTCTCATATGTGGAATTCCATAGAGTCTGCACATCAATCTTCAACTTTAATTCGGCCAAGTTTAGCTGCTTTTGTGTTTCCTTTAGTTTCTGTAAACCACTAGTGCTGCGATGGAAAAACTCTACAATAGCTTTTGACTTTATTTTAATATTGTCTATTTCCAGCAACCCTTTTTGAACTATTAAGTTTAAGGTGTGCGCGAAACATGGGATGAACGCCAGCCTCCTAATATTATGGCTGCAATAATGTTTGGCGCGTTATCTGACACAACAGCAGTAATTTTGTTGGAAATTTCCCACTCATACCTAATTTTTATAATTTCGCACATAGGTTGTCACTGGTATGGCACTCCACACATTCGATACAAGCTATAAGATGTGATTTTAATAAACCCTGCTCAGGCTCTACAAAATGTCCGGTTACTGCAATATAACTTTCATTTGCTCTCGACGTCTATGCATCTGTGCTCAAGTATGTAGTTTCGCCTTTAGCTCATTATAAACGTTTGATAAAATTGAATTTGTTAAGTTTTTGCGCGTAGGTAGAGTGTATCCTGGGCAACGAGCGATCATTTGAACTAAGTTCTTGAACTGGGGCTCTTCTACAGTGCTAAGAGCATGATTGCCTTTCGCTACCATTTTAAGAACCTGACGGTCAGTTAACTCTACTTTGCGAGTTGGAGGTGGCCGAGGAATAAAATTTGTAATTATTTGTTGGTCAGTAATAGATACCATCGCTGGACTTGACGCTGCTGCTGAGAATTCAGCGATGATATTTCTTGACGAACGACGACTAAATTAACTGTTGGGTGCTTAACCTTTAAATGCCGAGCCCGATTACTTTGTGAGCCACATGAAATGCTCAATGTAGATTTGCAATAAATGCACTTTCCACTTTTCCCGTTTTCGCCAACAATAAAGTGGTTCCAAATCTCAGAACGCTTTCTTTTTGCAGCCATGAAGAAATATATTTTAATTTTATGTTTTTTATAAACACATAAAAGAAAATTTTTTAACATAACTGTATCTTATAACTGTAGAACACAAGTGTTGTCAAAACATTTTTAAAGAATTCTTTGGTGCACACATATCTTTTTGTAGCAGTGCCACACATATCTTTAGTGTAAGTGACATCATCGACATTCGTGTTCACTATGAAATTCTACGTAAAGTAACTTCGGGTATTATGGAATACCTATTTCTTTTTATCTCGTATACAGTATCGCTAAAATATGGGCTACAACGGTATTTTACAATTAGTTCACTAAAACATATGAAAAAAAAAAAATCTTGAGGGAAAATTTGAAAAAAGTCATTAAGTGTAACTTTGAAAAACTTGCGGGTAATTTCGTATATAGGTTCGTTTAAAATGGTATACTATACCATATTACCAGCCCAATGTTACAATTAAAAAATAAATTACATAAATAATAATGCAATTAAAAAGCAAAATATAATGGAAACAATTTTATTCAGAACATGAAATGCAATTACAAATAAAGCCTCCTTGGCATCATATCATTTTCAAAAACGTCTTTAAGGGTAAAAAAAAAACCAAATTCATTAAAAAAAAAATATATAATAATTTACTTGGCATCTACGTCAAAAACAAATGATGTAAAGAAAGACAAAGTAGGTAACTATTTACTTTATATACAGGAGTGGCAAAGAAATATGGCACTTCTTTTCGGAATGCATATGTCGTGAGCCCAGATTACTTCGCACTGCAAACATGAAGTCCATGTTTGAACTTCAGTATCGTCTTCCCAGCTTTTATTGCAGAAATTACATAAACTGCCTTTTGAGGGATGAACATCATAGAACTCTTCCTTCCCTCCGATTCTTCTAGAACTACACTTTGATCGGAGTCGGTACTAGATTCCCGCAGGTTCTTTTTATGGGGAAATACTTTCTTAGGCTCAACTGGTTTAGTTTTTTGGAGGAGTTTCGTTTGGCTATTTTTGACAAGCTACTTTGTAGCTCCGCTTTATACGGAGACGTGGCTAAAACTGTTGGCTTAGACCTCCTTTCTCTATTGCTTACGATTCCTCGTAATTTTGGCGGAGGAGAAATCTCCCAAGGTGTAATGTATTTTGCAGCTGCTTGAAAAGAAATATCGCTGGTAAACAAATTTATTGTTGTAGGGAAGTTTGTGGAAATAAAATGCTTACCTATAATCACAGTTTTCATAGAACCAGTTGATCAAAAAATACAAGGTGATAATTCGGTGCTAGTAGTGGCCACGTTGTCATTTAATGTGGGCAGCAAACTCTGAGCATTTTCCTTATCGATGTCCTGGACTGAGATAGATTCTGCCTGGACATTTTTCATTTCGCCTGCTATAAAATCAGCTTCAGAAAAAATAGGTTTATCCAACGGAAAGATTCCAGTGCTTCTAAATCCACTGATAGCTATTTGACCACTTTGAACTCGCGTCTTTGATCTCGAGTAAAACGCCTTACTTCGTCACTATAATATACTTTAAGTGAACCCTGAAAGTTTTGTCCAATGGCTGCAATTTATGTGTAGAGTGTGGCGGCAAGGATAATATAACAACTCCGTTATGACGGGCTAGATCAAGTAATTCCATATTTCGCGTGTGGGAATAATGCCCATCTAAAATAAGTAGAATAGGTTCTTCTTTTCTTGGCTTTGTAAACTCCAAGAAATGTTTGAACCAATTTGTGAAGATCGGTATTTGCACCCAGCCAGAGAGAGGGCACGACGATTCCGCTCCGGAAGGTGCATCCTTCATAAGGAGTGGATGATTGTTCTTTCTTGGGAAAATAAAATAAGGCGGAACAAAAGAGCCACCAGCGCTCATGCAGGTAATGACAGTTATAAGAGATCCGCGTTCTGCGGAAGTCATCGCGCCTATTTGCCTTTTTCCTTTTTGTGCAATAATTTTTGGTTGTCGAGACTGCAAAACTGACAAACCCGTTTCATCCACATTCCAAATGCGTGTTGCTGAAAAGTTATGTTTAACATACTCATTTTCCAACAAGTTGTAAAACGAAGCCATATTTTCGCCAGTGAATCCTTTTGCTCGATCAAAAGAAGTGCCGGTTGGAGTTCGCAAGCTTAGTGTTTCACTATGCCCTTTACAAAATCCATACAGCCAGTCCTTTTCTGCGCATTTTTTCAAGATACTAAATTTATTTGAAATGTTGTTCTCCATTGCAATTTGTTATGCCTGCGATCGCAGGTCGAATCTTGTTAGCCCCCAAAAATGAGACTCCATCTCTAAAGAGTATCTTACAAGTTCGCGTTCGATTTCTTAGGTGAAAACTGGTTTTCTGCCAAGCTTTGCTGAAAGAAGCTCCTCAACTAGCTTTTGGCTTCTGATCATGCGTTGCAGTGTAGTGTGTGGTATTCAAACCTTTTTGATGCCAACAAAATCCCCATTTCGTCATTTCTCACCGCTGCAATGGCCGTGCTAACATTTTCTGCAGTCCATAGCCTTCGTACACCCTTTTTTTCCATTCTTGCTGTAAAATTCCACCACTAAGTTAACATACTGACCTACTGAACATAGGGAGGGAAACATGGTACACTATAACATATTACCCCGTCACGAGTGTACCATATTATACTCCTCTTTCATTTACACAAATTTTAAACTTTTTTTTAATAAAAACTTTATCTAGTTTATAACTCACCTTTTCAAAATAAAATATTGGTTGTATATTATAGATTTAAAAGATATTTGTACTTATCCGTATATTGTTGCGGAATAAAAAACCGTTTCTACTACAATGTCTTAAAAAGTCGTACATGTGCAACCACGTGTTTTCAAGATCTGGAAGAGAACTGGGCATCTGTCAGCGCTGTAATTTTTTTTCATTTTCTTTTTCGTAATTTAACAGCTGTTTTCGTAGCCGGCGTTGCCACAATGCAAATAGCTCATAAGATAGAGAGATGTACCATATTAGCCGCCTACACCAAAATACTCGAAGTTACTCTACATATGTACATATGTATGAATTTACAATGTTCGCGAACGAGAAGAGAGAAAGAACTAAAATAACAAATAGAGCCGAAATCGAAGATCTAGTTCACTTGTTCAGTTGAGAGACCCCTGTCAATTGAACAAGTTCAGAACGAAACGACCCAACTCTACTTAAGTTTGAAGAAAAGCTCAAAGAACAAAAAAAGATGTCAATAGATATACAAAAGTATTTTTTTTCTTTGATTTTTAACATGCAATTTGAAGTTCCTTATTCGATGCCATTGCATTGAGGTGGTAGATAAAAACATATGAACATGTATGTTGTATGTGCGTGTTCATTTATGTATGTATGTATGTGTGCGTAATGCAGACGTTGTTCTGTTTGTAGAAAAACGAGTGCAAGAAAACAAAAAAAACATTTAAAAGTTCATGCAGGTGCATTTTAGGTGCACATGCACCCAACAACTGCATACAATTTCAAAGTCCAAAACTGGTATTGACGCTATTGTTAAAACGTCTTGCGAGTGCATTGGAAAGCAAAAACAAAGAAACAACAAATAAAAAATTGCAATAACTAATGGAAGTAATCGAAACAATAAAGAACAAGTAAGGAAGGCTAAGTTCGGGTGTAACCGAACATTACATACTCAGTTGAGAGCTATGGAGACAAAATAAGGAAAATCACCATGTAGGAAAATCAACCTAGGGTAACCCTGGAATGTGGTTGTATGACATGTGTATCAAATGGAAGGTATTAAAGAGTATTTTAAGAGAGAGTAGGCCATAGTTCTATGGATGGACGCCATTTAGGGATATCGCCATAAAGGTGGACCAGGGGTGACTCTAGAATATGTTGGTACGATATGGGTATCAAATGAAAGCTGTTAATGAGTATTTTGAAAAGCAGTGGTCCTTAGTTCCATAGGTGGACGCCGTTTCGAGATATCGCCATAAAGGTGGACCAGGGGTGTCTCTAGTTGTACGATATGGGAATCAAATGAAAGGTGTTACTGAGCATTTTAAGAGGAAGTGGGCATTAGGTCTATAGGTGGACGCCTTTTCGAGGTATCGCCATTAGGGTGGGCCATGGTGACTCTAGAATGTTTGTACGATATGGGTATCAAATGAAAGGTGTTACTGAGCATTTTAAGAGGGAGTGGGCATTAGGTCTATAGGTGGACGCCTTTTCGAGATATCGCCATTAGGGTGGGCCAGGGTGACTCTAGAATGTGTTTGTACGATATGGGTATCAAATGAAAGGTGGTAATGAGTATTTTAAAAGCGAGTAATCCTTAGTTCTATAGGTGGACGCCTTTTCGAGATATCGCCATAAAGGTGGACCAAGGGTGACTCTAGAATGTTTGTACGATATGGGTATCAAACGAAAGGTGTTACTGAGCATTTTAAGAGGGAGTGGGCATTAGGTCTATATTTGGACGCCTTTTCGAGATATCGCCATTAGGGTGGGCCAGGGGTGACTCTAGAATGTTTGTACGATATGGGTATCAAACGAAAGGTGTTACTGAGCATTTTAAGAGGGAGTGGGCGTTAGGTCTATAGGTGGACGCCTTTTCGAGATATCGCCATTAGGGTGGGCCAGGGGTGACTCTAGAATGTTTGTACGATATGGGTATCAAACGAAAGGTGTTACTGAGCATTTTAAGAGGGAGTGGACATTAGGTATATAGGTGGTCGCCTTTTCGAGATATCGCCATTAGGGTGGGCCAGGGGTGACTCTAGAATGTTTGTACGATATGGGTATCAAACGAAAGGTGTTACTGAGCATTTTAAGAGGGAGTGGGCATTAGGTCTATAGGTGGACGCCTTTTCGAGATATCGCCATTAGGGTGGGCCAGGGTGATTCTAGAATGTGTTTGTACGATATGGATATCAAATTAAAAGTATTAATGAGGGTTTTAAAAGCGAGTGGCCCTTAGATGTATATGTGAAGGCGTTCTCGCGATATCGACCAAAATGTGGACCAGGTGATCCAGAAAATCATCTGTCGGGTACTGCTAATTTATTTATATATGCAATACCACTAACAGTATTCCTGCCAAGATTCCAAGGGCTGTTGATTTCGCCTTGTAGAACTTTTTCATTTTCTTCTACTTAATATGGTAGGTGTCACACCCATTTTACAAAGTTTTTTCCAAAGTTATATTTTGCGTCAATAAACCAATCCAGTTACCATGTTTCATCCCTTTTTTCGTAGTTGGTATAGAATTATGGCATTTTTTTCATTTTTCGTAATTTTCGATATCGATAAAGTGGGCGTGGTTATGGTCGGATTTCGGCCATTTTTTATACCAAGATAAAGTGAGTTCAGGTAAGTACGTGGGCTAAGTTTAGTAAAGATATATCGATTTTTGCTCAAGTTATTGTGTTAACGGCCGAGCGGAAGGACAGACGGTGGACTGTGTATAAAAACTGGGCGTGGCTTCCACCGATTTCGCCCATTTTCACAGAGAACAGTTACCGTCACAGGATCTATGCTCCTACCAAATTTGAGAAGGATTGGTATATTTTTGTTCGACTTATGGCATTAAAAGTATTCTAGACAAACTAAATGAAAATGGGCGGAGCCACGCCCATTTTGAAATTTTCTTTTATTTTTGGATTTTGTTGCATCATATCATTACTGGAGTTGAATTTTGACTTAATTTACTTATATACAGTAAAGATATTAACTTTTTTGTTAAAATTTGAATTAAAAAATTTTTTTTTTTAAAAAGTGGGCGTGTTCTTCATCCAATTTTGCTAATTTTTATTTAGCACATATGTAGTAAAAGTAGTAACGTTCCTGCCAAATTTCATCATGATATCTTCAACGACTGCCAAATTACAGCTTGCAAAACTTTTAAATTACCTTCTTGTAAAAGTGGGCGGTGCCACGCCCATTGTCCAAAATCTTACTAGTTTTCTATTCTGCGTCATAACGTCAACCCATCTACCAAGTTTCATCGCTTTAGCCGCCTTTGGCAATGAATTATCGCATTTTTTCTGTTTTTCGAAATTTTCGCTATCGAAAAAGTGGGCGTGGTTATAGTCCGATATCGTTCATTTTAAATAGCGATCTGAGATGAGTGCTCAGGAACCTACATACCAAATTTCATCAAGATACCTCAAAATTTACTCAAGTTATCGTGTTAACGGACGGACGGACGGACGGACATGGCTCAATCAAATTTTTTTTCGATCCTGATTATTTTGATATATGGAAGTCTATATCTATCTCGATTCCTTTATATATGTACAACCAACCGTTATCCAATCAAACTTAATATACTCTGTGAGCTCTGCTCAACTGAGTATAAAAACACGTTCATTGAATTTGTATGACGAACTGTCGATCGGTTAGTAATTGATGAATAATGAACGCACGCTTAACTACGATCAGTGTTTTTAGAACTTCAATTTTTTTTGGGTTGTAAAATGCTGGTGTTATTTGTGATTTGGAAGTATTGAGGCTGACACAGTCTTCCATGTGCAATAAAGATTTAATAGCGAGAAATATTGTCGGGACCCGAAGGTAAACGGATCGAGGATAGAAGTTATACCGATTTTTGAAGGTCTGACTACTTCACGGAAGCGATAAATGAGATATCCATAGAATATGTTTTTAGAATACCGGCATCAAAAGTAAAATCTGCGTTGCTTAGCCATGTTATAAAATTGACATCTATCTTTTAAGTTTTTCCAGTTTTTTCGCGTAGATTTACACTATCACCAACCAAGTCATCGGTAACCTTATTAAAATAAGTGGACAAAGCAAATGTCGCCAATATTAAATATATAAATATGATATATCGGACAACCACATCGTTAGCAATACGCTACCGACTGCCTGACACCCAAAATACTGATAATGACGTTCGATAATGGTTTGCATTTTTGGAAGTTGAAAGCTGCAATTAAACCTAAGCTAAGAGCCATGACAAAATCTTCAAGTCCCTCGATGGCAGCCTTAGTTCAAACACAAAAATTAACATTCTCATCTACCTGTAAAGGAATAAACCAGCCACACAGCTCAAAAGAAACACAGAGGAAGAAGGTATAGGCATGTCAAAACAACGCGCCTAAACCTGCTACCGGACGTGTTCTTATGTCGTCACTACATCACCTACACAGTGAGGCATAATACTTCCTACAGAGAGAGAAAAGAAAAGCTAAACAAAACAGTTGCTGTTAAATATTTTGCAACCTGGGAATTGTAACACACATCTCACTGAAGGGGTTCCGCCTCAGGATTTATATATTCAATCAATATGAAAAAATTCATCCAGATGTGCAGAAACAGGCCTCAGCCTGATGAGCCTTTTACCGATAAATGCCTGGTCTTCAGAGTTCAATACTCCAAACTAGCAGTTGAGCAAAACAGACTTTCGCAATATCGCTCTTGATATTTCAATAGGCGTTTGTTCCGCACTGCAATTGAAAGATGTTAGGTGTTATGTAGGCGCGCATTACGTCGACTCTTACTTATTCAGAATCAATCCCGGCTTACGGAATGTCATATGTAATGCGCTTAATGCCTCTTACAAGCATATCTGCCTCGTTCAACCTTATTGAAAGTGCAAGTTTCGTAGGGCTCATGTTAGAGGATATCGATGACAATTTGTGAGTGATCGCACCTATTGTATAGAACAAAAAACACTGCTACAAAAGGAACAAGGTCACTACACATTTTTTTATTGTCCCATAAGATGACGGATATAAATTTAAGTTACCTTTTGGGAAGAGAGTGAAAACAAGACAACGAGTGTTTTCTTGCCAGAACTCTGCCCGATGAAGGAGATATACATACATTTTGATGTTTATTGAGCATGAAGACAACGCCTTAATTTTATATTCCTGTTATTGTACTCGGTGTGGCTGGTAAACAAGTGGATACTAATTGCTATCTACGACATGGGTTTCAGAAACTTCAGGCCTATCAGCCTCATGTCATTTCAACTGAAATATCTAGAAGGGCAATGTTGAAGCAATATGCTGACTAGGACATTTAAGTTTATGGGACAAATAATAAGACGTTCTTGAAGACAATAAGAGTGAATGTTGCTGGGAGCTGAGATGTAGAGAGCCATCTGTTTTTAGCGAAAGACGATGCCGTGCTACCATTTGCCTCACTAAAGAAATTATCCTTATGCTATCCCTGTATTGAGCCCATGCTCAAATATTTCTGAATATTGACCAGTATCATACTGTAACGAATTTAGTGAAATTCCAGTTATTCCAAATCTTCTGCTAACGTTCGAATCGCTTAACTGTTGAATAAATAACTCCAATATTCAATAATGCAAAAATGGTCTTTATTAGACTATTTCACAATAACACTTAACTTCACAACCAATAGCGTGCTTAAATCAAACTGATTGCTGACTACTCAGCCTTCACTGCTTTTATAGTCTGTGCCCAAACGTCTAGAAGTTTCTTCTGCTAGAATTTTCTACTTGGTCACCAACTACACGCGTCGCGTGCGCATCTGTAGTTTATAGCCGGGGTGGGCGTGAGCTTAGCACCTGCTAAGCGACCATATATGTATACGATAAGCGAGAGCACAATGGCTACTTCGTCAAAATCAACGACAGCTCTTTTAGTTTGATTTCGATAGTCATACAGTGAGGAAGTGTTGCACGCGCGCTTAAAACAGAGTACCAAAGAGTGCGTGTGGCACGTGTTCACCGTTCAAGCATTGAAATCAAACTAAATAAATAATTGATTTTGCTTTCGTGCTCGCTACGCGTTCGTGTTTACTAAACCATTCTCAATTTGGTAACCGCGTAAATGTAGTGGTGCCCACCGCCGTTTATAGCCTCTCGCATTACCATATGCGCGTGTACATATATACTACTTCAACTGATGACTGTGTGTGAGCTATCTCTTCATTGCCTTGTATGCATGTGGGTAAATGATGAAAAATGTGTTTATGTAGCTTGCTTTAATGTTTTTGTTGCTGTGTACCTGCTTAGAGATGGTAATATTCGTCACAATACAAACGGAATTACGGCACAAATCTGGTAGGAAGTTAAATTATATTGTGACGAATATTAGCAACACTAAGGGATTTTATTTATTTTTTAAAGGATACTATCATTTCTAAGCCGATGCTAAGCAGTGACTTGTATGCACATCAATAAATCAATCATTATGTCTACATATATGTACGTACACGTAGCGGAGAAGAGACGCACAAACACATGCATATATCTTATCTGAGATGCTCCGAAACGTAGGCAATTATAATTGTGCAAGTATCAGTCACATCTAAACGCGCATATGAGAAGCTATAAACGAAGTAATTTTATAGCTGGTAACTAACTAGTAAATTCTAGAAATTGAAGCACCTAGAAATATGCGAACGAGAAATCACAGAGTATAAAAGGCAGAAACAGTAGAGGCACGACAATCAATTTGATTTAATTATTCCATCTGTCGAGCAGTAGCAGTGTTATTTTGAAAGTAGTCTAATAAAGGCCATTTTGCATTATTGAATAGTGGAGTTATTTATTCAACAGTTTAGCGATTCGAACGTTAGCAGAAGGTTGCAAATAAGAGGAATTGCACTAAATTCGTTACAATTGGTGTCAGAAGAGGAATTGTTGAATAAATTCCGAAGACTTCGAATACAACTTGGACATGGCAAAGTTGAGTGAATTGAGGATCCAGCAACTGAAGTAGGAGTTGGAGAGCCATGGATTGAATACAACCGGCAATAAGATCGAACTTCAAGCATGGCTACGAGAGGTATTGGAGTTGGAAGGAATTAATGTAGACGAGTATGTCTTTTATCCTGATGTGGAAGAGCCAGCGACTAAAATGGAGGAGAAGATAGACACTGTCACAAATGTCATTCCAACTGGAATATCAAAAGACAGATATAACATCTCAACTGACAGAACAGAAGACAAGTGTAGCATCCCAACTGGAATCACAGCAGACACGTATAACATCCAAGATGGAAACTCAACTGGAAGAACAAAAGACATATATAGCATCCCAACTGGAATCACAGGAGGCACGTATTTCAGAAATGACGTCGCAAGTGTCATCTCAACTGGAAGACAAAAAGACATATATGGTATTGGAAGCGCAAGAGGCACGTATATCTGAAATGTCGGCAGAAATTATGGAACAGGTATCATCAAAACTGGAAGCGCAGAATGCAAAAATGGCTCAATTTCAGGCAGAAGTAGATGATTTAAAAGGTCGTATGGAGCACTTATAACTAAATCGCTCTATCCTTTGACGGATCTGTTCCTTTCCAGGTGTTTAAGCTTCAATTTGAGAAGACATCAGCAGTGAACAACTGGAATGCTGAAAATAAAGTTGCTGTACTGTTCATGGCGTTGAAAGGGCCTGCAGCTGAGATTTTACAAACCATTCTAGAGTACGAACAGTTATGTGACATTTATGGCCGCTATCGAGAGACGTTACGGAAGCGAGCATAGGAAACAAATCTACCAAATAGAATGGCAAAACCGCTACCAAAAATCTAACGAGACTTTGCAGGAGTTTGCTTCAGACATTGAAAGATTGGCTCATCTTGCAAATGCGGACACACCAGTGGAATACACTGAAAGGGTAAAGATTCAGAGTTTTATAAATGGCATACGGGACGTCGAAACAAAGTGAGCTAAATACGCAAGCCCAAAGCAAACTTTTGCTGAAACAGTATCCCATGCACCAACTCAGGAGACTGCCTCACTTTTCGGTAAGCCAGTGTACAAAGCTCATTGCTTGGAAGTGGAAAGGCCAGACTGGGTAGACACAATTTTAGAAGCATTAAAAGGAACGCAGCAGAAAACCGATGGTGCCGTCAAATGCTTTAAGTGTGGAAAGCCAAGGCACATTGCATGTTATTGCAGTACCAATCCCAATAGTTCCAACAATGTGGGTGGCCGTAAACGCAGAGCCGAAGGAGATGAGCAAATCTCCAAATCGACTCAGTCGTTAAACTAAAGCGAGTCAGCCGCAAGGGGCGACAGCTCGCTCCCTCAATTGAATGCCCCAAAATTTCTATCTCGCAAATTGGAAGAAGGTCAAACAATCTTACTGTAGGAGGACATGTGGACCGAAAGGAACGTTTACTGACTGTAGATACGGTTGCATCTCATTCCATCATTCGAGCGGATTTAGTCAATAAGAAGATAAGACCACTGCATGGAGCAAGATTGCTTACAGCCACTGGAGAAGACAGCACGGTTCTAGGAGAAGAGGCATGTGAAGTCTCAATTGGGAACGTCACGGTAGTACATAATTTTATAGTGGCAGAGATTGTTGATGAAATCATAATTGGAGTGGACTTCTTAATCGACCAGGGCATCAAGATCGACATGCAAAGCAAGACGAGGCGATATAAGAACATGGATGTACCACTTAATTTCGGCTACGAGAGAGGCTACAGCAGTAAATGAGTGCTGGTGGAAGAGAGTCAGCAAATACCACAAAAATCAGAAGCAGTCATCTGGGCAAAGGTTGATGGAGATTGTGGGACAAACAAATTGTGGGTTGTCGAAGCAGCAAACAAATCAACATCGAACATACTTGTAGGAAAAAACATGGCTATGACAAAACAAGGTGGAAATATTCCGGTAAGAGTACTCAATGAGTTCAAGTCACCACTCAAATTGACCAATGGGTCAATATTTTGGGAAGATGCCAAGAGGCTGAAGTAGTTATTAACTGTGAACAGCTCCAGGCCGCACCAATGTTGTGAAACATCAAGTTGACACTGGAGACGCGAGACCGATGCGTCAAGCTCCTCGTAGTGTTCCACTGGCGAAATGGGAAGTTGTGAGTCAAATCGTGCAAGAAATGAGTGACAGCGGCGTCACCGAACCATCAGCTAGTCCATAGAGCTCACCGGTGGTACTTGTGAAGAAGAAGGATGGGAAAATGAGGTTTTGCTTGGACTACCGAAAGTTGAACGACGTCACGAAAAAGGATAGCTACCCATTGCCAAGAATTGACGACACTCTGGACTCGCTCTCTGGTACGAAATAGTTTTTCACACTGGACTTGAAAAGTAGCTACTGGCAAGTGGAGGTGAAGGAGGAAGACATAGAGAAAACAGCCTTCAGCGTCGGAGATGGTCTTTGGCAATTTACAGTAATGCCCTTTGGACTATGTAATGCACCAGCTACTTTCGAGAGACTCATGGATCAGGTACTGAAAGGACTACATTGGAAAACATGCTTGATGGACCTCGGCGACATCATCGTATTGGGCAAGAACTTTGATGAACATCTTAAAAATGTAGTGGAAGTTTTCCAAACAATAGCTGGCGCTGGTCTGAAACTAAGTCCCAAAAAGTGTTCGCTGTTTAAAAAGGAAGTAAATTATTTGGGTCACAAGGTAACGACAGAAGGTATCTGTACGAATGAAAAGATAGAGGCAGTAAAGGATTGGCCAAGACCACAGAACTTGCATGAATTAAGAAGCTTCCTTGGTCTGTGCACATATTACCGCCAATTTTGCCAAACTTTTCCAGCGTAGGCCATATCCTCCATAAGCTTACAAGAAAAAATAAAGCTTTTGAATGGAAGAAGGAGCAAGAAGAGGCTTTCCAAACATTGAAGGAGCGTTTGTGCACTGCCCCAATGTTGGCATATCCGATTCCAGGAGCAACATTTATTCTAGATACAGATGCGAGTGGATATGCTATAGGAGGCGTTTTATCACAACTGGTCGATGGACAGGAGAAGGTAGTTGCATATTACAGCCGTTCGATTGGAAAACCAGAGAAGATCTATTGCGTTACACGGAGAGAGCTGTTGGCATTGGTAGAACATTAAAAAAATACCTCTACGCCCAGCGATTCCGCGTTATGACAGAGCACGCAGCGTTGAAATGGCTTCTGCAGTTCCGTAATCTGGAAGGACAATTGGCACGGTGGATCGAGCGACTACAAAGCTTTGACTTTTCCATTGAGCATCGAAAAGATAGTACCCATGGAAATGCTGATGTAATGTCACGAAGACCATTTAGTTTGGAATGCAAGCACTGTTCAAAGGCCGAGGCTAAAGAAGGCATTATAGATGTATGGCTAATGACTATAACGTGTACGGATGAATGGGACAAGGAACAACTAAGAAAGTGTCAGCTAGAAGATACAGATCTGTCACATGTTATGCAAGGGCTCGAACGAAACGAAAGACCAAGCAGAGAGGAGATGTCAGCAGAGAGACCCATTGCGAAGTCATATTGGGCACAGTGGAACAGTTTAGAATTGATATCCGATTGCTTTCATCGAGGATGGAAGAGTGAAGATGGTCAATGCAAGAAGAAACTGATAGTTGTTCCCAGAAAGAGTATTCCTGACGTGCTCAGAGAGCTGCATAATAGTCCAAGAGGAGGTCATCTTGGAATAACGAAGACGCTCGAGAAAATTAAGCAGAGATTCTATTGGGTTGGTTGCCATCAGTCGACTACCGAGTGGATTGCCAACTGCGAGGTTTGCAACAGAGCGAAAGGGCCCAAAACACGAAGTCATGGCCAGGTGAAGCAGTATATTTCAGGTGCACCATTTGAAAGGATCGCCATGGATGTCGCAGGTTCATTTCCTACTAGCAACCGCGGAAACAAATACGTACTGGTGGTTATTGATTATTTCAATAAATGGCCAGAGGTATACCCAATCCCAAACCAAGAAGCAGAAACAGGAGCAGAAGTGGTTACAAACGATTGGGTTGCAAGGTATGGTGTACCAATGGAGTTACATTCTGACCAAGGCAGGAATTTTGAATCAGCTGTTCTCCAAGAAATGTGTAAAAAGTTGGGCATTCGAAAAACACGGACAACTGCATTGCATCCTCAATCCGGTGGTATGGTGGAACGTTTCAATAGAACATTGGAGGAGCATTTAAGGAAAGTAGTAGACAAGTACCATAAGGAGTGGGATACACACATATCATTATTCTTGATGGCTTACCGATCGGCAGTGCATGAGACAATGGGCCAAACTCCCGCAAAGGCAATTTTTGGCAATGACCTTCGGCTCCAGCTGATTTGTAGTATGGAATAGATGCCGATGCGGAGAGAAATGTCAAGAAATCCACTGGTCTCTTGGAAGAAGAGCTGAGAGAGATACACGATCTGTTAAGGCAACGAGCAAAGATTATGAGTGACAAGATGAAAGCCAGATATGATAAAGCAATTAATTCGGAAGGGTTTCAGGAAGGAGAATTGGTGCTGTTATACAACCCACAACGAAAAAAAGGTTTGTCCCCGAAATCGCAGTGTAATTGGGAAGGCCCATACAAAGTTGTAGAACGGGACAACGATGTAGTGTGCCGTATACAAACCATTGGCAAACCACGAACCAAATGAAAGTGGTTCATTTGGAAAGGCTGGCATCGTTTAGATCGAGAGACTTGTGGAGGCAGTGTGACGAATATTAGCAACACTAAAGGATACTATCATCTCTAAGCCGATGCTAAGCAGTGACTTGTATGCACATCAATCATTATGTCTACATATATGTACGTACACGCAGTGGAGAAAAGACGCACAAACATATGCATATATCTTATCTGAGATGCTCCCAAACCTAGGCAATTATAATTGTGCAAGTATCAGTCACATCTACTCTCGCATATGAGAAGCTATAAACGAAGTAATTTTACAACTAAATAGTAAATTCTAGAAATGGAAGCGCCTAGAAGTATGCGAACGAGAAAACACAGAGTATAAAAGGCAGCAACAGTAGAGGCACGATAATCAGTTCGATTTAAGCATTCCATCTGTCGAGCAGTAGCAGTGTTATTTTGAAAGTAGTCTAACAAGTAAGGAAGGTTAAGTTCGGGTGTAACCGAACATTACATACTCAGTTGAGAGCTATGGTGACTACATAAGGGAAAATAACCATGTAGGAAAATGAACCGAGGGAAACCCTGGAATGTGTTTGTATGACATGTGTATCAAATGAAAGGCATTAAAGAGTATTTTATGAAGGAGTGGGCCATAGTTCTATAGGTGGACGAAATTTAGGGATATCGACATAAAGGTGGATCAGGGTTGACTCTAGAATTTGTTTGTACAATATGGGTATCAAATGAAAGGTGTTAAAGAGTATTTTATGAGGGAGTGGGCCATAGTTCTATAGGTGGACGCCATTTAGGGATATCGACATAAAGGTGGATCAGGGTTGACTCTAGAATGCGTTTGTACGATATGGGTATCAAATGAAAGGTGTTAATGAGTATTTTAAAAGGGAGTAATCCTTAGTTCCATAAGTGGACGCCGTTTCGAGATATCGCCATAAAAGTGGACCAGGGGTGACCCCAGAATTAGTTTGTACAATATGGGTATCAAAAGAAAGGTGTTAATGAGTATTTTAAAAGGGAGTGATGCTTAGTTCCACAGGTGGACGCCGTTTCGAGATATCGCCATAAAGGTGGACCAGGGGTGACCCTAGAATTAGTTTGTACAATATGGGTATCAAAAGAAAGGTGTTAATGAGTATTTTAAAAGGGAGTGATGCTTAGTTCCACAGGTGGACGCCGTTTCGAGATATCGCCATAAAGGTGGACCAGGGGTGACCCTAGAATTTGTTTGTACAATATGGGCATCAAACGAATGGTGTTAATGAGTATTTTAAAAGGGAGTGGGCCTTAGTTCTATAGGTGGACGCCGTTTCGAAATATCGCCATAAAGGTGGACCAGGGGTGACTCTAGAATGTGTTTGTACGATATGGGTATCAAATTAAAGGTACTAATGAGGGATTTAAAAGGGAGTGGTGGTTGTTGTATAGGTGTTCGCCTTTTCGAGATATCGCCATAAAGGTGGACCAGGGGTGACTCTAGAATGCGTTTGTACGATATGGGTATCAAATAAAAGGTGTTAATGAGTATTTTAAAAGCGAGTAATCCTTAGTTCCATAGGTGGACGCCGTTTCGAGATATCGCCATAAAAGTGGACCAGGGGTGACCCTAGAATTAGTTTGTACAATATGGGTATCAAAAGAAAGGTGTTAATGAGTATTTTAAAAGGGAGTGATGCTTAGTTCCACAGGTGGACGCCGTTTCGAGATATCGCCATAAAGGTGGACCAGGTGTGACCCTAGAATGGGTTTGTACAATATGGGTATCAAACGAAAGATGTTAATGAGTATTTTAAAATGGAGTAATCCTTAGTTCCATAGGTGGACGCCGTTTCGAGATATCGCCATAAAAGTGGACCAGGGGTGACCCTAGAATTAGTTTGTACAATATGGGTATCAAAAGAAAGGTGTTAATGAGTATTTTAAAAGGGAGTGATGCTTAGTTCCACAGGTGGACGCCGTTTCGAGATATCGCCATAAAGGTGGACCAGGGGTGACCCTAGAATTTGTTTGTACAATATGGGCATCAAACGAATGGTGTTAATGAGTATTTTAAAAGGGAGTGGGCCTTAGTTCTATAGGTGAACGCCGTTTCGAAATATCGCCATAAAGGTGGACCAGGGGTGACTCTAGAATGTGTTTGTGCGATATGGGTATCAAATTAAAGGTACTAATGAGGGATTTAAAAGGGAGTGGTGGTTGTTGTATAGGTGTTCGCCTTTTCGAGATATCGCCATAAAGGTGGACCAGGGGTGACTCTAGAATGCGTTTGTACGATATGGGTATCAAATAAAAGGTGTTAATGAGTATTTTAAAAGCGAGTAATCCTTAGTTCTATAGGTGGACGCCGTTTCGAGATATCGCCATAAAGGTGGACCAGGGGTGACCCTAGAATTTGTTTGTACAATATGGGTATCAAAAGAAATGTGTTAAAGAGTATTTTAAAATGGAGTAATCCTTAGTTCCATAGGTGGATGCCGTTTCGAGATATTGCCATAAAGGTGGACCAGGGGTGACCCTAGAATTTGTTTGTACAATATGGGCATCAAACGAAAGGTGTTAATGAGTATTTTAAAAGGGAGTGGGCCTTAGTTCTATAGGTAGACGCCGTTTCGAAATATCGCCATAAAGGTGGACCAGGGGTGACTCTAGAATGTGTTTGTACGATATGGGTATCAAATTAAAGGTATTAATGAGAGCTTTAAAAGGGAGTGGTGGTAGTTGTATATGTGAAGGCGTTTTCCAGATATCGACCAAAATGTGGACCAGGGTGACCCAGATCATCATCTGTTGGATACCGCTAATTTATTTATATATGTAATACCTGCCAAGATTTTAAGGGTTTTTTATTTCGCCCTGCAGAACTTTTTCATTTTCTTCTACTTAATATGGTAGGTGTCACAACCATTTTATAAAGTTTTTTCTAAAGTTATAATTCGCGTCAATAAAACAATCCAATTACCTTACCATGTTTCATCCCTTTTTTCGTATTTGGTATAGAATTATGGCATTTTTTTCATTTTTCGTAATTTTCGATATCGAAAAAGTGGGCGTGGTCATAGTCGGATTTCGTTCTTTTTTCATACCAAGATAAAGTGAGTTCAAGTAAGCACGTGAACTAAGTTCATTAAAGATATGTCGATTTTTGCTCAAGTTATCGTGTTAAGGGCTATGCGGAAGGACAGACGGACGACTGTGTATAAAAACTGGGCGTGGCATCAACCGATTTCGTCCATTTTCACAGAAAACAGTTAACGTCATAAAATCTATGCCCGTACCAAATTTCAAAAGGATTGGTTAATTTTTGTTCGACTTATGGCGTTAAAAGTATCCTAGACAAATTAAATAAAAAAGGGCGGAGCCACGCCCATTTTGAAATTTTCTTTTATTTTTGTATTTTGTTGCACCACATCATTACTGGAGTTGAATATTGACATAATTTACTTATATACTGTAAAAATATTAAATTATTTGTTAAAATTTTACTTTAAAAAAAATTTTTTTTTAAAAGTGGGCGTGGTCCTTCTCCGATTTTGCTAATTTTTATTAAGCGTACATATAGTAATAGGACTAACGTTCCTTCCAAATTTCATAATGATATCTTCAACGACTGCCAAATTACAGCTTGCAAAACTTCTAAATTACCTTCTTTTAAAAGTGGGCGTTGCCACGCCCATTGTCCAAAATTTTACTATATTTCTATTCTGCGTTATAAGTTCAACTCATGTACCAAGTTTCGTCGCTCTATCTGTCTTTTGTAATGAATTATCGCACTTTTTCGGTTTTTCGAAATTTTCGATATCGAAAAAGTGGGCGTGGTTATAGTCCGATATAGTTCATTTTAAATAGCGATCTGAGATGAGTGCTCAGGAACCTACATACCAGATTTCATCAAGATACCTCAAAATTTACTCAAGTTATCGTGTTAACGGACGGACGGACGGACATGGCTCAATCAAATTTTTTTTCGATCCTGATTATTTTGATATATGGAAGTCTATATCTATCTCGATTCCTTTATATATGTACAACCAACCGTTATCCAATCAAACTTAATATACGCTGTGAGCTCTGCTCAACTGAGTATAATAAAGGCCATTTTGCATTATTGAATAGTGGAGTTATTTATTCAACAGTTTAGCGATTCGAACGTTAGTAGAAGGTTGCAACAAGAAGAATTGCACTAATTTCGTTACAATATGTTGGGAAGTTTTTTTTTTCAGTTTGAGGTATTGGCAACTTACGCGTCCATGGACCCTATTGTAGCGAATAAACGGAAATGTTTATTCGGCTGCTATGATGGCGACGCAGCATTAAGCGCGCTCGATTTTTAGCCATGCCAAGCAAAGCTCCAACTTCACTATGGATGTCGGATCTGAATAACACATGGCTTACCACTAGGCCATGGTGTATTCTATATTAGCGTGCTAGCGTGAAACCGCAGACAGAAACTGGAAAATTATTACGGTTAGTCAATACTGCAAGTTATCGCTGGGCTTTAAGTGTTCCGATATCAATCTGCGATCGACTACCGGAGTCCTGTATAGCTTTTTGATGTCACTGATACTTCGGGACTATATACAATTTGTTCAGTTGGTTATAGGTTAGTTTTCATGTGACAATCATCAAATTGTTATCATGCTACACACTCCAACTAGAGACTATTAAAATAAGGAAAATTGGTATATGACACCGTAGAAATCCTTCCCGAAATCTGTACAAGTAATATTCTCCAACATGTAAACTATTTTTTCTTGTCTATAGAAACAATTTTCTTAAAGCTGTCACGGACGTGAATTTTTAGTTGCGGTGCACATCTTTATAGTTGAGTGCTCTTATTGACTGATATTACAAGTATATGTAGATTAGGTTAGTTTGAACTAGCTGGTCCGCGAGGAGCTCACATAGACTGAATGAGCGCATAGTGCTACCAGAAGTGTGCCGAACGACTGAACTGAAAACCCCCATCAGAAACAGAAACCTATTTTATAAAATTACTCCGTCTATCATAAGAAACTAGGAACTACGCCTTAAATAACTCTGTCCTTAAGGAAAATACTAGAAGCTTTCCAGGGCATTTCCTTCGTGTTGCCTCTAGATCTGATAGCTGCGTCATTCTTAATAGTTGAAGTCTACGTACTTTTTTTATTTGGTATCACTAAAAAGGTCTAATTTAAAAGCAAGTGACGCCAGAAGGTAGTGTCCAGTTGTAATAAAAAGGTGACGTATTTTCAATGATAGGCGTAACTTTGTTAATCTTGGGTTGTACATATAGTGAGAAATTTTCAATCAAGTATGCCTGAATGAAAAAAATTGAAGAAAAATTTTCCCTCTTATTGAAAAGTTTTATACAAAAGTTATAAGTTCTTACCCATCAAAAGTCCGCTTAACAACCTAGCAATTAGAGATATACGCCGCCGATTTTGGTCGTTTTTCGAACGCCGCCGCCGAATGTCAAAAATATCGGCGCGCGGCGGCGGCGGCGGCGTCCGGCGTGTTCTCGTTTAAGATTGTTTAGGCCATTTATTGTTCATATCGAAAATTGGTCGGATATGGTAGAAAGTGGTATCTACGGATGCGCATCATTGCCAGTTATAAGAAACTAATTGCGAAGTTTAACTCTTTCTAATTGTTCAAAAGTTATTCAAAAAAACAGGCGTTTTCGATGACAGCTTAACACGGACTTTGCATCGCCCAATTTACCAAGTTATTAAAACAAAACACTAACAGAAAAGTTATATAATAAATTTAAATGATCACTTTGCATATATTGTTTTTTTTTATACTCAGTTGAGCAGAGCTCACAGAGTATATTAAGTTTGATTGGATAACGGTTGGTTGTACATATATAAAGGAATCGAGATAGATATAGACTTCCATATATCACAATAATCAGGATCGAAAAAAAATTTGATTGAGCCATGTCCGTCCGTCCGTCCGTTAACACGATAACTTGAGTAAATTTCGAGGTATCTTGATGAAATTTGGTATGTAGATTCCTGAGCACTCATCTCTGAACGATATCGGACTATAACCACGCCCACTTTTTCGATATCGAAAATTTCGAAAAACCGAAAAAGTGCGATAATTCATTACAAAAGACAGATAAAGCGACGAAACTTTGTAGATGAGTTGAACATATGACGCAGAATAGAAAATTAGTAAAAGTTTGGACAATGGGCGTGGCACCGCCCACTTTTAAAAGAAGGTAATTTAGAAGTTTTGCAAGCTGTAATTTGGCAGTCGTTGAAGATATCATGATGAACTTTGGCAGGAACGTTACCGCTATTACTATATGCACGCTTAATAAAAATTAGCAAAATCGGAGAAGACCACGCCTACTTTTAAAAAAAAAATTTTTTTTAAGTAAAATTTTAACAAAAAATTTAATATCTTTACAGTATATAAGTAAATTATGTCAACATTCAACTCCATTAATGATATGGTGCAACAAAATACAAAAATAAAAGAAAATTTCAAAATGGGCGTGGCTCCGCCCTTTTTCATTTAATTTGTCTAGGATACTTTTAAGGCCATAAGTCGAACAAAAATTAACCAATCCTTTTGAAATTTGGTAGGGGCATAGCTTTTGTGACGTTAACTGTTTTCTGTGAAAATGGGCTAAATCGGCTGATGCCACGCTCAGTTTTTATACACAGTCGTCCGTCTGTCCTTCCGCATGGCCGTTAACACGATAACTTGAGCAAAAATCGGCATATCTTTAATGAACTTAGTTCGCATGCTTACTTAAATTCACTTTATCTTGGTATGAAAAATGAACGAAATCCGACTATGACCACGCCCACTTTTTCGATATCGAAAATTACGAAAAATGAAAAAAATGCCATAATTCTATACCAAATACGAAAAAAGGGATGAAACATGGTAAGGTAATTGGATTGTTTTATTGACGCGAAATATAACTTTAAAAAAAACTTTATAAAATGGTTGTGACACCTACCATATTAAGTAGAAGAAAATGAAAAAGTTCTGCAGGGCGAAATAAAAAACCCTTAAAATCTTGACAGGTACTACATATATAAATAAATTAGCGGTATCCAACAGATGATGTTCTGGGTCACCCTGGTCCACATTTTGGTCGATATCTGGAAAATGCCTTCACATATACAACTACCACCACTCCCTTTTAAAACTCTCATTAATACCTTTAATTTGATACCCATATCGTACAAACTTATTCTAGAGTCACCCCTGGTCCACCTTTATGGCGATATCTCGAAAAGGCGTCCACCTATAGAACTAAGTCCCACGCCCTTTTAAAATACTCATTAACACCTTTCATTTGATTCCCATATTGTACAAACAAATTCTAGGGTCACCCCTGGTCCACCTTTATGGCGATATCTCGAAACGGCGTCCACCTATGGAACTAAGGATTACTCCCTTTTAAAATACTCATTAACACCTTTAATTTGATACCCATATCGTACAAACACATTCTAGGGTCAACCCTGGTCCACCTTTATGGCGAAATTTCGAAACGGCATCCACCTATAGAACGAAGGCCCACTCCCTTTTAAAAATACTCATTAACACCTTTCATTTGATACCCATATCGTACAAACAAAGTCTAGAGTCACCCCTGGTCCACCTTTATTGCGATACCTCGAAAAGGCGTACACCTATAGAACTAAGTCCCACTCCCTTTTAAAATACTCATTAACACCTTTCTTTTGATACCCATATTGTACAAACAAATTCTAGGGTCACCCCTGGTCCACCTTTATGGCGATATCTCGAAACGGCGTCCACCTATGGAACTAAGGATTACTCCCTTTTAAAATACTCATTAACACCTTTATTTTGATACCCATATTGTACAAACAAATTCTCGGGTCACCCCTGGTCCACCTTTATGGCGATATCTCGAAACGTCGTCCACCTATGGAACTAAGGATTACTCCCTTTTAAAATACTCATTAACACATTTCATTTGATACCCATATCGTACAAACGCATTCTAGAGTCAACCCTGATCCACCTTTATGGCTATATCCCTAAATGGCGTCTACCTATAGAACTATGGCCCACTCCCTCATAAAATACTCTTTAATGCCTTTCATTTGATACACAGGTCATACAAACATATTCCAGGGTTTCCCTCGGTTCGTTTTCCTACTTGGTTATTTTCCCTTATGTTGTCACCATAGCTCTCACCTGAGTATGTAATGTTCGGTTACACCCGAACTTAACCTTCCTTACTTGTTTTAATTTATAATGAACAATGAATTTAAATAAAATGACCCACGGCGAACATGTTTTCAGATTGTACTCAAGTTGTTAAAAACAGCAAAATACCCTAAAAGTGCCGATTTTAAAAAAATTTTGTATTACGATTCGCTGAAAGAATAAGCGAAATCAGTGATGCAAAATCCTTTAGTAGGTTCTAGGGGCACAAACACCCCTTTGGAATGATTCTTACCTCATACTTAAGTTGAGGATATACATATGTACCTATGAAAAGGGTTTGAAAAATCACTTGGGCTTACATTCAAACATCTGTTGTTTATTTCCGAAACTATACAAAGCGTCTGAAATGATAATTTTGTTTTTCGCACTTCGTCCTTCAACACCCAAGTCTCCCGGTTTGACATTTCCTAAAGTTGGCGGCCCTATCCAAAACTAGTCCCTTGGAGTGAATCACATTGATTATAGCCTATCAACGAAGTTTAAATATCACCTACACGTTACGGCTCCTTTTACAAATGTGAATACGTAGGCACATATATTTACCAGGTGAGGCTTTGTACTTCGCAAGAACACTCAATGTGGTAAAGTAAAAGCTTTCCCAAGACAGTCGAACTAATAACCGTGTGTGCTCTTATATCATAAGGTCTGAAAACAACAATTAACATTTTTCAACTTAAAATCGGTCGACTTTCATTCTAAAATAACGTTTTGATTTAACGAAGACTTTTGAGATCAATGTTGTGAATACAAACTGAAAACTATGGTCTACATTTTAAAAATTTTATCCAGGGTCTTTGTAGAATTTTAATATGTAGATGCGCCGAGGATTATACGATTTTCACCCATTCCCCAATGACATCCACTTAGACGAGGGCGGCATCCTTGGCCGCATAGTCACTCCCTAACGTTTCAAGGTGTTTTTCTGGTGTAGCCCGGCAGTATTGCGCGACAAAACCATCATTAGAAAGTCTTCTTAGCTACACCTAGAGCTTTTAGGAAAGTGACGTCGACGAAGGTATGAGTTCGAAGTCGCCGTCCTATAGCTTCTGTACTGGCATATGGTGCGATGGTCAGGAGGCGTGGTAGAAACTGGTGGTCGGGATCGCTACTGTTCGCGCATAGGGAAATGTAGCTCTTAAATCAGCCGAGAGCCACGAGAGTCATGAGTATTAATAGACCATTAATAGCAACCGTAAGTCGCCTTTGTGCGTGACCGCCAAGGAACCACAAATGATTTAAAGAAATTGTGTTCGTGACGATTACTAGGAGTTAACCCTAGGTGAAACTACGCTTTGAACGACATATACAGACAAAAGTGTGACTAGTACCAATTCCATAGACCGGGGTTAGGTTCGAAGCCTCTCTGGAGTAAGCGAACGAGGGACAATCCCTCCGCATGGAGCTACTTCTGAAATTTTTTGAACGGTCTCCGAGATCTTTGAGGAAAAAACCCCGGATCTTTCCGAACTGGCCAACACGTTGATTTCCTTAAATACATGCGAACAAAACTTTTCCTAAATATTATTTTTTTAAATAGAAAAATCAAGCTTTTTAAAGTAAGAACAACGGCCTACGTCGGCGCGCCGCCGCCGCTGGTATATAATAGAGCCTACGCCGCCGCCGCCGATAAAGTGATCGGCGTAAACCTCTACTACCAGTTCATAAACTTATATGCTTTTCCGATGATATTTTATACATTTGCATGAATAAGTAGGCGATACAAATGTATGCAAGTCTAATACCATTGGGCTCTAAAACAATTGATTAAATTTCACATTTAAAATTCTATACACAGATGGGTTTATTCACACGACTCTTAGCAAAATGCAATGTTCCCACGCCTTCCCACCGATGCAAATATCTTAGGTGCCACGTGCCGGTCATACATATATACGTATATAATATATGGAAGGATAAGCCTACGTGCAATAAAGAAAAAATATATATAAATTTAAAGCGCGATAATCTCCGAATAAATTTTACGCCGTGCTTCTCTTCCTTTTTGCATTGTACTCCTTTTGATTTTTCCTGCAAATTTTCGAGGGGGGACCATGGTAGAAAACATATAATGTGGCAGCGCGGTGGTATACCTACAAATATAAATGAAAGTTTGGTGTACTTTGTTTTTGTAAGCCGATGGACAAATGTCAAAAGCGTACTGCGCTGGAAGTTGATGTATAAAATCAAATTAAACAAGTAAATCTAATTTCGGGTGAAACCGAACATTACATACCCAGCTGTACACTTGAAATGCTGTTGTTGTTTCTTTTGTGTGCTTAGTAGTATTACAAGGCTCCACAATAATGCATATCGTTCTATTCTGAACTAATTTTTCTTCGATTTACGGCTCACGAAACATAGAAAATTGCTTAGTCATAAAAGGGGCGGTGCCAGACCTATTTTCAAAAATTGTAGTGTTTTCCTATTTAATGTTATAATTCAATTAAGAAAGTAAAATTCTATTGATACAAAGCTCTTTTTCGCTAAGATATAACTTATTATTTTCGTCTACGACCCTTTTAAAAATCTTTTATATAGAAGTGGGCGTGGTCTTTAACCGATCTCGTTCATTTATTCTAGAAATACATCCTGCTATAGGGAAAATTTGTGTACCCAATTTTATTACGATCTGTTAATTTTTCTTCCAGATATGGCTCCCGAAGCATAAAAAATTGCTTAGCCATTAAAGAGGCGATGCCACACCCATTTTCTAAAACTTAAAGTTTTTCCTATTGTTATAAATCCACTTGGAAAATGATATACCATTGATATAAAGCTCTTTTTGCAAAGATATCGCTTATTTTATTCGTCCACGACCCTTTAAGAAATCTTTTATATAAAAGTGGGCGTGGTCCTTAACCGATTTCGTTAATTTTTCTTCAAAGCATTACTTATAGTAAAGGCAACTTCTCTGCCGAACTTTTTTACGATAGGTTTAACGATTTTTGATTTATGATTAATATTTGTAAAATTGATTTTATCAGAAGTGGGCGGTGCCAAGTCCATTTTAAAATTTTTATTCAAATTTCAACATACTAGGTGTATAATTTATTAAATAATAAGGTTTTTTGTGTTTTCCAAAATGTTATATATATTAAAAGTGGGCGTGGTTATCATCCGATTTCAGCCATTTTCAATACCAATCTATTCTGGGTCCAGATAAGCTCGTGTACCAAATTTGATGAAGATATCTCAATATTTACTCAAGTTATCGTGTTAACGGACGGACGGACGGACGAACGGACAGACGGACAGACAGACGGACATGGCTCAATGAAATTTTTTTTCGATACTAATGATTTTGATATATGGAAGTCTATATCTATCTCGATTCCTTTATACCTGTACAACCAACCGTTATCCAATCAAAGTTATAATACCCTGTGTACAAGTACAGCTGGGTATAAAAATTACACATCAGCTTCACCGTGTTGCCACCTTGTATAGTTCCGCCATGAACGGGACCTAAATAATTTATGCCGATTTCGAACAGCATCTGCAAGGTGGATAAGTTTTCGCTGAGAAGCTCTTCATGGCAGAAATACATTCGACCAAATCCCTTCCAAGGGGCGATCCCGTTTCGACAAACTTTCTTATAACTAAAAAAACTTGGTTATAAAATTTTGCTGTTGCTTTGCTCGGGATGTGAACTCAGGATCTTCGGTGTGGTAGGCGGAGTACGCTACCACCACACCACGACAACAAAATTCATAAATCATTCAATAGCATTCCAAAAAATATTTTATAATCTATAACCTACACAGCTCCTCAATAGAGTATCAAAATTATTGTTGGAACTATCGATAATATCGACATCATCCGATTTCTCAAACTCTGGTTCTCGATAAAATTATATAAGCTGTAGAGCCGAGCCGCTCTAGAACAATATTTTATAAGAGCGTGATATAACTGACGTATGCTGATGAAATTGGCATTATCAGCCGGAACACCTGCACTTAATCCAAACTGGCAAAGGGGGTAAGGACAAAACGAAGTTCAAGCTGTAATCAGAATAAGCGCATTTGCGTGTTGGCAATCATGTCACTGTTGGCAGCTATAATATGAAAATACTCAGTAAAGGACTTCGTCTATTTGGGCACCAGCATTAACACAAACAACTACGTCCAGCCAACAGTCAATCTTGCCAATAAATAATAAATTGAACTAAGCCAGCAAGTGAAAAGTAAAGTCCTATCTCGGCAACCGAAAATCTCTACAAGTGACTTATAGTACCCTTCTAATGATGACTTACACAAGCTTTATGCAGATATTAACATAGAAAAAATAAATAAATGTTAGCCGCGATAACATCCGAAGATATCTAAGACCGAGCTTCTCTTCCAATTTGAGTCGTGCTCCTCTTGATTTTCCCTACAAATTGGACGGACGGGACCTACATATTTTATGGCGACTCCGAATGGCATCTGCAAGGCAGATGAGTTTTCACTGAGAGCTTTTCATGGCAGAAATACAACCGGAGTGCTTGCCAAACACTGCCGAGGAGCGACCCCGCTTAGAAAAATGTTCTTTTAATTGAAAAACTTTGCCCGGGGTGTGAACCCAGGGCATATGGTGTGGTAAGCGGAGCACGATACCATCACACCACGGTGCCCGCCAGACATTAACATAGTTCATTGAATTAAAATATAGCCTATACGCTGGCTTGTTATGCGTATTTAAGATGATACTCCAGCCAAGAAGGCATTCTTGTCGGAACTAACCTATGGAAGCAGAGGAGGAGGGCGTCCGCCACTCCGCTGGAAGGATCAGGTGGAATACGATTTTAATTTTTTTGACGTATCCAATTAGCACAACGAACAAGCCACTGGCGCGCCTTGCCATGACCATTTAGGCTTTCTTACTTGTCCTTGCACCAAATAACTGAAGCGCAAAAACGCGTAAAGAAAGGTTCAATTTTTTATTTAGTTTAATTAACCAGCTGAAAAATTGAAACAAAAGTTTATATTATGGCCCAAATATTTCTTTTGCGTAGAACGCCAAGCTTTAAACTATGCCCCACTTTTCTGTTAAAGTCAAAGCTTTTGCTAAAGCGACCTCTTGCGAAGCATTGCAAAATAAAAAATAGTTTCCACTAATATTTTTTGTATGTACTGTACTGCTATTAAGCTTATAACAGAACTGTTATATGTAAAAAGCTTTTATTATGCAGCTTTTATTATACATTATTGGTACAGTCTGAAGCAAAAGCTTTTTTGGGCTTGGCATACATAGTAAATGTTTGACGACCGTAGTGTAATTTACAAAATGTATGCTTGCAACTTATACCCATAGATATACATATGTATTTGATGAGTGTATGTTTGTTTACTGTTATTTTGCACACATAGATCATTAACCTTTTCACCTATTAGTATGCCATTCAGACGTAAATTAATTATACCTGTGAACTTACTAGACACTTTTTCTACCTATACAAAAATCGTTAAAAAAAGGTTTAGAAAAAAGATAAGGTTCAGTGCTACCCCACTACTGGAGACGAAGCTTACCACCACATCTGACCTTTGAGCTTCTGAAGGCTTCTACATCCCCATAGGACATCGCGCGATGTGAAAATGTAGGCGGTCTTATATTAATCACCTCGAAACAGTGTAATATAAGCAATTTTCCTCTGAAATCTTGTTCTAAAATGTCAACGTATACTTTCCCGGTTAGTCGACCCGGTAGGGCAACAACTAAATAGTAATCGCCTTTTGTGATAAAGTAGTGCAGTCCTTGGTCGGCAGATTTCAAAAGCAGGTTGTCAGGCGCGCCCATATGCACAAACACAATGCGAGTTCCATCACCACCATAATAGTTTCAAAACTGTTAGACGATACAAAGCAGTGGGTACCGGAATAAAAATGCCGATGTTAAAACCTCTTTGCAAGGAGGGATGTCGTTTGAACAAAAAAGTGAATACTCACTTGGTCTTTCTTCGCTACACTCACTTAGTCGAAAATAAGAAGTTTAATAGTTTTTTTTCTTAAAACGTTATAATATTTAATAATGTGTTCACTTCTTTAACACGATAAATATACGTATATAAGTAGGTTCTAATTTTGGAAAAAACTTTAACTTTAGATTTTAGATAAATGTATATAAAGAGTATTCGCATGTATGCAACAATACAAAGGAGCGCGTCCGCGGTTGCCGAGTGATAATGCTTGACTGTCGAATGCCATATATAATTGGTGACGATGGTAGTGTATGCGCATTGGCGCCTTTCCATTCACCGCGCACGGCTGCGCATAAGGATTTCGCCGCCGTATAAATTATGAAGGAGGCAGCTTAAACATCGTTATTAGGCACATGTTTTCAAATTGTCTGTATACACCTTTGCCATTCCTAAAAAAGGAAAAAAAGGCCTGGATAACCAACTAGCCAGGGAGACTTACATCGTCCGATATATCTCCTTCCACCAGTAGCAAAGATACTTCAAACCGTTCTGCTCCCTTATCTTAACGAAAATCTATGAGTTGCCAGACATCAGAATGGCTTCCAAAAACACATAACATCACCACGGCACTAAATACCATTACCAAACCAAGAACCCCAGAACAGAAAACTATTCGTTGCGGTGGACTTGTCAAAAGCATTTGACACAATCAACCACATCACATCACTGCAAGATATAGAAAGGTCTACCCTTCCAGCTTATCATAAAGTTATTATAGTGGTCGACAAGCACCGGTACATTTCAAGAGTACCAGGGGGAGGTGCCCTATCACCAATTTCGTAACATTGCAAAATATTGGGTGTAATGTTCTTTAGAGTAGTACACTTCCACATTGCAAAACTCCAACATAATCTTCTAGCATCTTGCTAGAAGAGAAAGAAACTCTACTTACTACTAATAAGGCAGTTGGCCAGCCGCTCATGGTCATCTAGCTTAAAAGAAAAAAATTAGAGGACGTTGCAAAATGGCTCTTCAAAATTCTAGAGAACCTTGGCATCCGAACAGAGTACTGATTGCTGCTGATCGAGAGGCGAAGGAACATAAGGGGGCATATCAATAAACACTATGAATCCAGCCGTTTAAACTCAGAGGGAGTAAACAAGCATTTAGCCTTATATATACACGGTCGGTAAAGTCGTTTGTCGATTTGTGCCCATTGATCCTCGTTCTCACTGCCCAGTGCGAAAAACTTGAAGTAAAGGTATGCAGACTACCCAGGTTATGTGTTCCCACATGACACCAGCCATCTTTTCAATTGTAACCTTGAACTAACACCTCTAACACCAATATCGCTCTGTTTCCACCCTGTTGAAACTGCGAGTATACTTGGACTTCAGTTAGCACTTATTTGATGAGGCGATGCACAGATACGAGAAGAAGAGAAAGCAATTTCGGAATACTTTCGGTGCTGCCTCAAGAGCATAGCTACCGTGCTTTGGTGCTACCGTTCCGAGACTAATTTGGAAAATGTTCAAGATGCTTTTGTTTAGTTTGAAATAACTTATGTTTTGAATAATGCGGCCGCCGTGGTGTGATGGCAGCGTGCTCCACCTACCACTCCGGAGGTCCTGAGTTCACTCTCTCGGCAAAGCAACATCAAAATTTTGGAAACAAGTTTCTCAATTAAAAGAAAATTTTACTAAGCGTGGTCGCCCCTTGGCATTGTTTAGCAAGCACTTAGAGTGTATGTCTGCCATGAAAAGCTCTCAGTGAAAACTCATCTGTCTTGCCATTAGAGTCGGCATAAAACAAGTCGCTCCAGTCCCGCGAATTTGTAGGAAAAATTAAAAGGAGCACAACGCAAATTGGAAGAGAAGCTCGGCCTTAATCTCTTCGGAGGTTATAACGCCTTACATTTTTTTGGTTTGTGCACAGATAGCTTAATTTTATCTGGTTCTTCGGTTACTCTTTTCACAAAAAATGTGTTTATCATTACAGATACATTTTAAAGTTGCTTGGGAAAACAACCCTAAGAATTTAAAAATTATTCTTGGAATCGTTACCGGGTATACCTTGGTACCACTTCGTCGTTTTTTTTAGTGTAGAGACAATATCAAATATTTGTTGAAGCTTTAGAGATCTGAAGTTTACAATAATTTATCCATTACATGGAAGCGGTAACGGAGAAGAACTTTACCATTTTCTCAGCAGGTATGTGTTCTTTTAAAAGACAGGCATACAGTCGGAATAATTTTGTATCTCAATTAGATCTACTACACACTGAATTTTGCCCACGGTCTCTAAAATCGAAGAATATGCCTCGTTTTTTTGGCAGAGAAAGATAAAGAAAATAGGGCAATGGAGAAGTAACGTCATATATTTCAATTGTTTTTGTTTTTATCGGCCTATTGTCATATATTTCATTAAATAAAATTTATTTGATCAAAGGGCAATTGTCTCTTATAAATAAAAGCAAACATATAATGGATTTATTTTAGTTTTTTTGTTTCAACTACTAATTTTTTTCGCAAAATTAATTTAAGATAAAACAAACAAAGTATTTATAATCATAAAATGGGTTATGTTATAACATTAGTGACTTAAACTAAATTTTGAATTATTCATTTACAAATTTTTAGTTTCGAAATATTTAGTTACTTAAAAAAAGTTATCTTAATCGATTCCAAATAATTTCGAAATTCAATTTCACCCATTTGTCAACTCAAAATATTGAGATTTGTTCTTGTCGCGGTAATATCTACTTGCGTCCTTCGACTATGGCTTTGGATCTTTCTGTCACTGTACTACACACACCTCTTTCTCTCTCCCACTTCAATGGCACTCACTCACCGTTTGCTTATGGAATTGCCACGTAATCTCATATAATCATGTATTATTATTTCTCTCACTATCTTTAGCATCATCATCGTTGCCACCGCTCATGAGCAAATGTTGCCAGCAACTACGTTTGACATATAAAAATGCAACCAGCGCACAGAGTAAAAATATAATACCAACAGTGCTGCCAATGAGTACAGCGCGTGCTCTACGATGTGAAGGCACTTCAATAGTGAGCACATCGCTAGCCACCTGTTCGCCATTGATCGAAGTTGCTATCACTTGTATTTTGAAAATGGAATCCTCCTTGAGATGACGCAACTGATAGAAATCGTCGAATGTTTCGATAGTGCCGATTAGAAAATGTTCGGGTTCTTTCCACCAACGTACGGTGTATAAGCGTACTAATTCGGCACCACGCTTCGGTTGTTTCCAATGCAGTAGCCAACCTTGTACATTATTTGTTGCTGTCAAATTCCATGGTGCGCTAATGCTACTCTCTAATGGATTAGACTGATGCAACATGTCGGCTTCGTTCGTTTCCATGGTCGATTCTGTATAGGAGATAAAAATGTGAAAGATGCTAGAAAGTCCAATATTTGAATGCAGATGAGTTTTCCGCTACTTACGCTGTGTTGAAAATTGTAATGTTTTACTAAACATGCCATCGCCATATTTATCTTGGCTGAGTACCATGAACTCATAATTTTGTCCTGGTTGCAAATTTTGTATCGTTGCTTCCATAACATTTTTCTGCAGAATGCGCATTGTACGCCATTCTGGCGAATCGATGAGACGATACCACACCGTGTATTCCAAGTTGGGACGCAGGTAGCCTATAGGAATTGAGAAATAAATTTAATACATTTTATTAAATTGGGCCAATTCAATGTTAGACCTTTTCGTCGAGCAGTCCACTGTTAAGCGTAACCCACCTATTACAAATTGGGTGCTTTACGACTAGTTGCCAGCTAGAGACCCTCTGGATTGGCCCTGAAAAAGCTCCTCATCAACGGGGGAGCTAGAGGATCTTCACATGGGCATACTTAAATTTCTTGGAAGCGACTTTTCCAGTGCCCAAACCACGCGATACGGTGGTCCCGCGATTTGGATTTACTGCGCAAGTCCTTAAGGGAACCGCTCAAAAAGAAAAGAGCTAAAAGCTTTTTGCGAAGACCTGACGATACTTGGACAGGCACACAGAAGAGGAAACTCTACAACTGCTCCTGGATACACATTTTGCGGGACTGGCTGTAGACATCCCAATCACGAAGGACAGGGGATTTAAGTCGGCAGTTAAAAGCTCAAAACATGTGAGGCTGCTGTACCGGACGGGATCATCTTCACACAGCTTATTAACTGCAGACCGATCAGACTTTCGTCCTTCGTACTCATGACCCTAGTTAGGATTATTGTCTTATGGCCTTTGGACGACCTAGCAACTCTTTAACGAAACTGGATGCAAATAGGTACGTTGTGGGAATGATTGTTCAACTACTCAAAGAAAGGAATAAGGGAAGTCGTATATAACACACCACGTCAAAAGGGCACACCTAAGTGCGTTGTTCCTTCCTATTGTACCTAACGGTAAATTCACTAATAGGAGATGAAAATTGGCAAACGCTGATAACCTAGCTATTGCGTACAGAAGCAAATCCACTCAAACTGTGACTTTGTTGGCCTAAATTAATATATCAAGATTGATTCATACCACCTTTATTCGACTCATATTGCTGTGTGATGTATACATGCGGTGGGTAAGATGTCAAGCCCAGATTTTCTGGGAAAAGAGCACAGTTTGGTTAGCATAATTACTGCCCCAACGCTAAGCAAGGCTACCAGATCATTCTTCAGACTCCACTCTTAAATATGGCAGGATGCTGAGCAGCAGCAATGTTAACCCTGAGTGTAAGAGAGTCGACCGTTTTGAGTGCCAAACCATGGGACACTGAGACATACTAAACCATTAGACTTTGATTTATCAAAGCACGGATGGCTGTGCGGTCACAACAGGTACGGACAGCAAATTTATGGTAATCATTTCCAGCAGGGTTGATTGGGTGGTGTCGGATTCGTGCTTTGCTACTGACATCAACATTTACATATAAAAGGCAGGGTGGGAGGAGGGGTCTATTGAAAGGACCGATACCTCCTACTCTTTTTCAGACTACATGGTAAGTGTAGTGTCTTCCAGGCATGAACGCCTCGGGTAAGATGGGAAAACGCCCTATCTAAAAGGAAATCTTTGTTCTTAGCAACAGCTAATTAGCTATGAAATCAGCGATCGGTAGCTACAAACCACAGGGTGCCAGATACCTAAGCAAATCTGTCCAAAATGGGATCTTAAGGGACCCTGTCAATTTTACACCTTAAATGGGATTACATTTTCCACGCGGGCATAATACCAACATCATCTCATGGGTTGGAATGCAAAAAGGCTAGGAGACCATAAGGCTTCTATACTGTGGGAGCTGTTAAGATCAGGAAGAGGAAGGACGATGGATTACTTCATGTGCAACTTTCCGACGTTTAGTGGTGCCAAAATGAGCTCCCTGTAAGTTCCCTTTCTGGATAAGCTACGCCAGGGCGAGGAATACGGCATCGAGGGCTTGGTAACTTTTATTAGGTCCCCGTAATGGTATGGAAAGGGAATGTAATGTAATGTAATGTCTGTTTTTGGTATCACAACGGCTTCTTGACACTAGCCTATGTGTGATTAAGCGGCAGCTACTTCAACATAACGTAACCTATGGTAATTCTCTTCACGAACAGATATAGTCACAGTGTGATCAAAGCGATAGTTTACGCTATAAAAGGGCTACTAGACAGTATAGCTCCAGAGAGCAAGTTGAGAATGCTTATTGATAATAAAACTGAATGAAAGCGAGTCAACAATGACGAAATCAAATATTTAGCGGAAAAGTTGGGTTGGCGAGTTCGGGGTATCTTATAGTTTATTTCTGCTCTGCGAGCGCGAACCCGGTTATGAGATGCGCGTTGAAGGCTCCGAGATGTATTTGAAGCTGCCATGGAACTCTGTATGATCTAACATGAGGATAATATCGTATAGCTACAAGCGATCTGCGTGGAAAGAGCTTAGATATGTGGGACACGATGTAGTTGATCTGCCATTTCTTTTAACGTTCGTATGAGACAGCAAAAGGCTTAATTTGGTTTTTGTTGGATTGATAAGAATGAACGTATTTAAAATAGTAGTAATGTTTGTAGTTCCATGCACAGCTTCTGAACATAGTCGAATAAATCTGGTGAAGTATCACAGAACATCTATATTTCAGAGCGTAAGTCTGATATGGTTTTAGTCGAAGAGTTCAAAGACTCTTCTGGTGAGCTCTAAAGACGAAAAAAAGCGATAAATTGAGTAACCTAAAGTATATATTGTGGCGAATGTTAGCATCAGTATGCTGTTAGTAAATAACCCCAACAACAAAAACAACAATCAGCCACACTTGTGTACATTAACACATCAAAGCAGGCATGCTTAACCAACGAAACGATATCATTTCGTTACGATAATCAACGTTAATAAACGAAACGAGTCATTTCGTTTCGTTTATTAACGTTAAGATCGTCAAATTAACGAAATGATTTCGTTTCGTTTTCTGCCATATCAAAACGAAATCAAATCGTTTATGTTGATTATTAATTTCATACTATGCTGGCAAAGCTGATTGATGGCGGAGTCATTAAAGGTGAAAGCATTATCCAAGCTGATTGCAACTTTTCTCATGAATTTTGACAGTACGAACATTTCTCAGAGTATTTTTGACATTACCACCAACGAATTACACAAACAAATTACATAGAGTTTGTGTGTGTATATGCGCTCGTTGTTGCCACCTTACGGCTTCACCATGGCTATAGCATTGCCAGCATAATTCAAACATAAAGTATCACGTTTTCGTTAACGTTTTTAACGTTAACGAAAGCTTTTCGTTTCGGTTAAAAACGAGATACAATTTATCTTGATAATTTCTTTATCGATAATATTTCGAAGTGTTTCAACGGAAACGGTGGAAATTTTTTGATAAACGATTAGCTTAACGTTAAGGTGCATCCCTGCATCAAAGTAAGTCGTTTACACACATCCGAAATGGCGACGAAGAATATCTCAAACCCATCACCAGCAGCTTAAAGCAAAGAAATTATCTCACATACACATATGTAGTCACCAGCTAAGAGCAGAAGTTGTTACTCACACATACACACGTATATACCTAAATAACCAAGCAGGAGATACAACTGTTGTAAAAGGTGAAACGTCAAGCCCTAAGGAGAAATATGCAAACGAGGCAACATAGATTATAAAAGCAGCGCAAGTAGAGGAATAACAAATCAGTTTGATTTAAATACGCTATTAATTTTGATGTATAATTGTGAAGTACCACTCCCAAAGTAGTCTAAATAAAGACAATTTTGCAGTGATATTGGAGCTATTTATTCGACAGTTCAGCGATTGGAACGTTATAAGAAGGTACATAATTATCAGGAAACACCACTCAAAAGAGAAAGCTTAAACAATACACCAACAAAATGTAATATAACAACAATAGTCACGCAATTTTCCAAAATTCAATATACCACAATATAGTGGCCATCAATAACAAAAGTTTTGGCCAATCAACTAGAAAAATTTCATTGTGTGCATATTCATCGAACCGATACTACCGTTGTTTCCATATCAACTTAACATTATTGCTCACCCCACACTCTACCTTCAATAACATAAAGTTAGCTACAATCAATGCCTAAAGTTGAGTGAACAAAAAGTTACAAGTAAGGCCGTCTAAGTTTAGCTGAGACCTTCTGTCGTATAGTCAGTCCTTTTAGTGTCATTTTTTTGACACAACGTGATCAAAAACGGCTGTGTTTATTAATCAATTCCTTTACAGAGGAAATAATTGTTTCACAGTTTTTTCACGATAGGTCAATTAATTTTCCAGTTATCGCTCCCAAAACGAAGAAGAATGATTGCTCAAGAAAGGGGCGGTGACACGCCCATTTTCAAATATTTTTAATTCTTTATTTTCTTGTTATAAATACACTTTAAAATTAAAATAGCTTTGATATACATTTTATTTAATGTAGCCAATTATTTATATCTAAGGTCCATTTAGATTTCTTGAATATATAATTGGGCGTGGTCCTTATCCGATTTCGTAAATTTTGGCTCAAATATTGAGGGCTAAAAGACAAATGTGTGTACCGAATTTTTTCAAGATACATGAACTGGTCAAAAAGAGGGCGGGTTACAACCATTTCCAAAAATGAATTTTTCTTTTCACTCCCTTGTAAATGGGACCGTAAGGTCGACAAAATTAATATACTCTATGCGCTTTGCCCAGTTGAGTATAAAAATAACATCAATGTTTCAGCTAAACAAATGAAGTAGTCAACGAATGCATATTGTAACGAATTTACTTGCAAATCTTCTTATTTGCAACCCTCTGCTAACTTCGAATCACTAAACTTTTGAATAAATAACTCCAATATGTAATAATGCAAAATGGCCTTTATTAAAGTACTTCACAATAACACTCAAACTGTGCAACGAATAGCTTGCTTAATAACCAAACTGATTGATAACTCAAATCAAACTGAATTCCAGCGCCTCTACATTTGCTGCCTTTTATACTCTCTGATTTCAACGCTTCCAAGCGCTTCCATTTCCAGAATCTTCTAGTCCATCAGCTCTCAAACTTCTCAGCTGTAACTACAATTGCACGATTGTATAGCTTCTCTCATTGCATACTTCCAGGAGTATCTCAGATATATGCATGTGTTTGTGTACATGGTACATATGTGTAGACGCAATTATTGTTTCGTTTATGTAGATACATAATGATTGAATTATTGATGTGAATTCGCGTCACTGCTTAGCATCGGCTTAGAGATAGCAGCACCCCTTAGTTTTGCTAATATTCGTAACAATATGAACGAACTTACCTGGTTGCCAACGTATTGTTATTGCTGTTTCTGTGCTATTTGCTGTCAAATTGTAGGGTGGTCGTGGTGCAATATTTTCGATCATTAATTCTGTTTCGGCAGTTATGGTAGCAGCTTCATTAGTGGCCGAACACTCATACAAACCACGATCTGTTTCAATCAAATTTGTAATGATTAAATTCCCAGAATTGATGGTGTGACGTTCTTCGGGTAAAGCGCTGCCGTCTTTCTGCACAAAAACAATGAGGGGGTAAAGAGAAACACTCATTAGTCAATTATAATACTTCATTGAATGAATATTTATTTAGGCTTAACAAAGAGGATAGTAATTGAAATGTATTGTAATAACATAAACTAGTTGGAACTGTTTTGATTCTGCATGTAGCGGTATTTTGGTTGAAGGGAGAGAGACAGTGGCTATTCTGTAGTGTTGTGTAGTCCAATGAATAGGATTCTATAGATAATGAGCTTGGCGCCAGATGCGATTGCTATTCGAAGGCCTGTAAGCTCGTGCTTTGCATTTGGATTGGATATAGTCGCTGCAATATTGGGGTAGAATGAATTTTTTTGGAAAGCTGTCAACTCTTTCCATGGTGTTATAGTTGTTTATGAAATTATACTAATACAATAAGATTCAAATAGCTTGGAAGATGATGACCTTGATATACAAATCCCTGACGATAAACACTATTATGGCAAAGCTCTTTAATAAAAAGGCGTGAATAGTATTCAGTATTCACTGAATACCAAGTGTTCGTGAAGTTCGAAATGTAAATATGTATATATGTGTACGTCTAGAAACCTAAGGTTTTTATGTTAGCCAGAGCTTACCTAGGAGTTAAAGTTTAGCAGAAACAGAGGCGACTTCATCAAAAAAAAATAGTTTCAGGCTTCTTTAGAAGAGCTTCGTTGTCTCCTTGCCTGCAACACACCAAACCGACAAATTATTATTTTACTATCGATAGCTAATTATTAACGTCGAGTAATCGGTTTGCTATAGGCTTGCTATTGCCGCAACACTGGATTTTTATTGGTATCTTGTCGGCTTGTTATAGCCGGTTTACAGATGTGTCATAGATCTTATATTGAAGTTTTATCGGTATTTGTTTCTTTACAAAACGATGAGGCGTATATACCCCCAGCGGGTTAGGGGACTTAGAATATACCCTCTACAGGTATGCTGTCGTAAAATACCAAATTGAATAAAGGAGTTGTGAAGGGCAACCCTTTCAAGGGCACAATCTATAGCTTCTCCAACCAAATTGTCAACTTCACCTACCCGTAGCGAATTCTGTTTCTTTAACAGCCGAGGCGACCCCAAGTTTCTCATTGATCTAGGGGTGGGAAGGCGGCATAGCTAGAAGGTTTCATGTGATCATACTAAGTCTTCCGCAAGATAGTCGGGCTAGTACCTTAATGGTTCTTGTTACCGGAACGTACCTGAAAAGGACCAACACCACCGATAACACTCCACAATACCTTCGGGCAGTGTCCTCATCGCTACAACAACAAAATGAGTCCTTTATAACACGTGGATAACAAGCGGCCACCGAAGATCCTGGGTTCAAACCCAGTAGGGCTGTAGTATCAACCTCTTCATTAACTGTGTTGTTTAGGTAATTTCAATGCATCTTTTTCCTCCTTGATTAAGTAGTTGGAAATAAGTCGTATAATCGGACAACTTGACTTGCAACAACTTTGTCGTCGTTAAATTTTAATCAACCAATCAATCACATTTCAAAACTGTCACTATCCCACACCATTGCAACATGCCACATGCCACTGCAGCACAGGAGGCATAGCACAACATTGTGTAGCTTGAAACAATGAAATTTTCCTCCCGACACCGTTATATTGAATTTGGCATACTTAAAGCCACTTTCCAATTTCCGTTGCCCAATTGCTGGTTTGCCCAACAAACACTTAAGTGTGTACAAATACTGGCGATGTTCCCTGTCGGGATTCAAAATGGTTGTGTCAAGGGCTTGTCAAACCCAATTATCGTCATCACTTACTCCTCCAACGGATTAGTGGGCTTAGAATATACCCGAGGCAGGTATTCTTGTTGTAAGAGGCGATTTAAATACCCAAATAACCCAAAGGGTTGTCAGCGCAATTTATAGCTCTGGTTACCCCAAGTTCCGCACGGAAGTAGGGGTGAGGTCAGGATGGCCAGATGGTTCACAGCGTTCATATTAAATCATTCTCGAGATGGTCGGGCTCGTGCCTTCATGGTGCTTGTTGCCATAACGAATCGGATTTATATCCGGTAAAAGAGCATCAATATCGACAACACTTCCCCAACCTTCGTGGGGTGTTTTTACCGCTATAACATCAACAGCAACTTTACCTGGTCGTAGATAATTATGTTAGCTTAGCAGAAAAGGCTTTGGTTTCCCAAGTTCCTCATGAAGGAAGGGGGTTGAATGATCTTTGAGGCTCAAAGTGGTTATATCAAGCTTGAGATACAACTCTTCCTGAAAGCATGTTTGTAATCAGTCAGTTTGAATTTAACACGCTTAAATGAAGTACGCGATAACCGTACTACTCCCAAAGTAGTATAAATAAAGAACGTTTTGTTATACTGAATATTTGAGTTAATTATTCGACAGTTCAGAGATTCGAACAATAGAGATTGAAAAATAATCAGAATTTCCCAAATTTCGCTACCATATATTGAGTCTTCGTAGCATTATTTGAAATGAAACCTCTGTGCAACACGTCTAAACAGTTTCCATTAGGGACTAAAATGATTTTTTATTTAAAAGTTAAGTTTTCTAAAGTTATCTAAAAGTTATCGATTTGTTTTCGGCTTGTTACCAATTTACTCTCTGCGTATTTAAGATTTGTTATAAAAAACGTATGGATTTTTTATTAGAATTGTATCGGTTTGTTATCGAATCCTTATCGGAGTTTTCCTTATTTGTTATCATCGTGTTATCGTTTTTTTAGCGACGTCACAATGGTTTGCTATGAAACAGACATCATTAAAGCTTCAATATAAAATCGGTGACACTTCTCTGACCTGTCGATAATAAACCGATAAGAAAGCAATAAGGAGCTCGGCGATAGCAAGTCGATAAGGAAAAAAGAAACATCAACGATAATAAATCGCTAGCGATAATAAGCCGATAGCCAAACAATGAATTTACATGAAAATTTCAGATCGGGTGAAAATTTCACATAGGGTATGCTGTATCATGACTAATGTGGTTACAGAATTTGCTATTACTGACCAGCAGATGGTCGGAACACTGCTGCTGTATCAAGTTGCTTGCATCTGAACGAATTCCATCATAATAATTCCAAATTTTCATTCTGGTGCTGTCGTTTTATCTACATATGTATATACTTTGTAGCTACATACATACGTACGTATGTATGTAACTACTTTAAAATTGTTATTGTTTGTTAGAGCATGAGCTCATATAATACATATATTGTGTGTTGTATTTGTTTGAATGTGTTTGTATGTACATATGTATGGATGTAGCTTCAAATAATTGTAACTGTACTTACTCGACTCCAGACAATTGTTGGTCGATTATTTCCGTCTCGGTCAATAGCTTCGCATGGTAATTCAGCTGTTTCACCCAACTTTTGTATGTAAATGGGTTTAGGTGTAATACTAAATATTGGTGGACGCAACACAATTACACTAATTATGGGCGATGGCCCATCCGTGCCCAGATCATTGTAGGGTGTACACGTATAACTGCCTGCCGTACTTTCATCGACTTTAGAGAAATAAAGACTGCCATTGCTTTTGTAGAAAACGCCCTGTGGAATGTAAGTAGAAAATTTAGGTGAACAAATTTTAAAATTTAATTTAGAAAAAAAAAATTTATCATTTAGTGGTATTTATGTTTAATGCTAGATATAAAAGAAGGCATGATACATTTCAACGTAAAATCGTTTAAATATCTGTAACCGGTCGATACCAAGACTCTGCGATAACAAGCCGATAACTCGAGTTTCGTAGCAAACTCAAAAGTCTTCGATAAAAAATGTATAACTTTTCGATATCAAATCAATATCGTGTTTGGATAACAAGTCGATAACCTTTCGATGACAAATCAATAACACGGCATTGAGAAACTGGTAACACGCAACTCGATAATTCCTAAAAATATATCGATATTTTTTAGTTAATGTGGAATGTAATTAACCAAGCGATTTTCAATCTATCTAAAGGAAGTATAGATCCCTCGGGGATGACAAGACGACAACTCGAGTTTCACAACAAACCAAAAAGTCTTCGATAAGAAATCGATAATTTTCGATATAAAATCGATATCTTTTTTGAATAACAAGTCGATAACTTTTCGATTGCAAATCAATAACACGGCATTGAGAAACTGGTAACACGCAAATCGATAATTTCTAAAAATATATCGAAATTTTTTGTTAATGTGCAAAGTAATTAACCAAGCGATTTTCAATCTATGTAAAGGCTGTACAGATCTCTTTCGTATGGATATTGGTAATTAAAGAAATTTTCGGAGCTTGAAAACTATAGTGAAAGAGTAGAGTGGTGTACTCTAACGAGTTAGTGATACAGATCAAGGGTAGGGAAAAACATAACTGCTGATTTGAATCCCACCTAGCCTGAAATTGTTCTGTTCATTAGGAAAAAAAATCGCTTCTTTCAATTTTCGAAAATTAAACAGCATTGGCATTAATATCTCCTCTAAAGCCAATAACCTTGCAATAGTTCTCGGCACCTTACTAAACTGGAAGGATCATGAAATTAAAATTAAAACTAAAATTGGATCTTACATGTCAGAACTTCCAGTAAAAATCAGATTTGTCTACATATTTAACCCACATGCTAAGCTAAGTAATTTGAAATGGATCAAAGAATATAAGATAATGAAGAGGAGATGGTACATCACTCACTTTGTTAATATCCAAAACTGCAGATACGTCTAAGCATTCACTCATATTTAACTTCCTATTAAGAAAACAATCAGCTGTGTACCCAGGTACTTGTTAGCGAATCCAGAGCATATAACGCTTGGGCGTCTTCTGCTGGTCGAATAGCTACAGTTTACTTTTATGAGTACTTTACCTCCCTGTAGAATTAGCTTAGGGTGAATGTACACACCTAATTGAGGACTTGAAACTTCATTGAGAAAAATATGGCTCGTCCTCTTGTAAAAAAATACAAGGAAGCGAGGAATAGTTTTCCGTGTTTTCCGTGAAACAAAAAATATTTCACAGTTTAGAAATATAATCACCGTAAAATAGCATTGATGAGTTTGAAGCCGAGCTTTTGAAGTACTTGGACTTCAGTGCTTTTTTCCATTAGTGAATATATGTATTTAATTAGCGAGATATGCTCCTATTGCTTTATACAATTGTTTTTGTTATTGACATTAGCGAAAAATTAAAGAGTTTAGAAACGGCAATGTTTACTAGCACATGTTTCTGAATATCACTTCTTCATCAGCTAGCTTCTCGGAAATCTCCAACATTCATGCTTTATACTGTTGTAAAAGCTTTTATCCACTCAGCCATATGAATGCCCCGCCGCACGCTTTGCAATTGACCTCTAAGTGTTGCCCTTTTGTTGCTATTCCTTTAGGTACATACTTATTCTATATGTCTTTTAATATTAATTGTGTGGAATAATTATAGGCGCGCTCCAAGCGCTTAGTAAAATTTGGTTTATAGCATTGCTTTTATAAGCAGAGACCAATTGGAAAGCGAGCAGCGGGGCATTCATATGGCAGAGTGGATAAAGGCCTCTACATTAGTATTAAGTATGAATGTTGGAGACTTCGAGTTCTATACTTTTCTCGCGAAAAGCTACCTGATGAAGAAGTGAAATTCAGAAACACACCCATGGTAAACATCCGTTTGTAAACTTTGTAATTTTTCTCTAATATAAATATTAGTTGCTATATTTTTCTGCTCATTTAGAAAAAAATTGCAATTGAAAAGCAATAAAAAACTTGGCAACATAGTTCTGTTCGCTTGGTCTGTTCTTATTTTCAAATTGAATTTTCCTTTTTCTATTGTATCAGCTTGTACAAGGATTATAAAGTGCTTATATGAAATGAGTCAATTTAGCTCATAACATTTACAGCAAGTGAAATTGAACATTTACAATTTTGAACGGAACCTAGTTCTCGTATTTCAACTAACTGTAAAGTCATAATCTAAGCGTGTTCGTTTTTCGTAATTGTTTGCATCACTCGAATAATTAAACGATTTCTTTATGATGCATATATATAAATATCACTTTTTCAACATCCTTTTAATACGTACCGGTACATTATATGAGTCGAAGAGTAGGCCGTCTTTTTCCCATCGCAAATTTTTCAATGGCGGATTGGCGCGAAAGTGACAATCAAGCACCGCTGGTTGACCAAATGGCAGATAAACCTCGGGTGGTGCATAAATCACTTTAGCCTTATCTGCAAGAAATAGCAATGACAATAATGAGAGTATAAATGTCGGGATACATTTAAATGTAGGGTAGAAATAAAATGCAACATACACCAATAAATATCAATTCAAACTGCTAAAAACTGTTCAGCTAGTCGTTAAAAATAAATATAATAAATGTAATAATTTGTACTTTGGTTTTTCGGAGGGCGAAAAGTTTTTTTAACAATAGTATTTGGTAAATTAGTGGACTGTATGTTATTAACACGCTTATACTAGCTTCACTTGTATGTATGCTTGTGTGTGACTCTCTAGGCTGGGCTCGAAAAGGAGAGTTAGACCCATATAGCGGCAATTATTAAAGACTCGCGGCAGTGGTTACATAACTCGCTACAAAACAAGTTGTGCTTTACAGAGGAGACACGTACATATGTGCTACGGTGTTATCAACATCAAATATCGAAACTGGATTGTAGATACTAAAACGGCACCATATTTGTGTGCTTTTTAGTTTTTTCAAACTATATTGTGACTAAGGGATACTATCATCTCTAAGCCGATGCTAAGCAGTGACTTGTATACACATCAATAGACCAATCATTATGTCTACACATATGTACGTACACGCAGTGGAGAAGATACGCACAAACATATGCAGATGTCTCATCTGAGATGCTCCCAAAAGTATACAATTATAATTGTGGAAGTGTCGCTCGCAAACACACGCGCATATGAGAAGCTATACACGTGCATCTGTAGTTATAATTATATAGCAGTAACTAAGTAAATTCTGGAAAAGCCTAGAAGGATGCAAACGAGAAATCACAGAGTATAAAAGGCCGAAACAGTAGAGGCGCTACAATCAGTTTGATTTAAGACGCTATCTGGCGAGCAATAGTAGTGTTATTGTGAAGAACTTTAATAAAGGCCATTTTGCATTATTGAATAGTGGAGTTATTTATTCAACAATTTAGTGATTCGAACTTAGCAGAAGGTTGCAAATAAGAGGATTTGCAGTAAATTCATTACAATATTTATTTTATATGTTTATTTTATTTATGTGTTCTTGTTGAACAGCAGAGGATGCTAAGCACCTGTTACACCTTTCTATACTGAGTTGAGCAGAGCTCACAGAGTATATTAACTTTGATTGGATAACGGTTGGTTGTACAGGTATAAAGGAATCGAAATAGATAGGGACTTCCATATATCAAAATCTTCAGTATCGAAAAAAAAAAAATTGATTGAGCCATGTCCGTCCGTCCGCCCGTCCGTCCCTTAGCACGATAACTTGAGTAAATTTTGAGGTACCTTGATGAAATTTTGTAAGTAGGTTACTGGGCACTCATCTCAGATCGCTATTTAAAATGAACGATATCGGGCTATAACCACGCCCACTTTTTCGATATCGAATATTTCGAAAAACCGAAAAAGTGCGATAATTCATTACCAAGTACGTATAAAGCGATGAAACTTGGTATGTGAGTTGAACTTATGATGCAGAATAGAAAATTAGTAAAATCTTGGACAATGGGCGTAGCACCGCCTACTTTTAACAGAAGGTAATTTAGAAGTATTGCAAGCTGTAATTTGGCAGTCGTTGAAAATATTGTGATGAAATTTGGCAGGAAAGTTACTCCTATTACTATATGTATGCTTAATGAAAATTAGCAAAATCGGAGTCCGACCACCACGATTTTTTCAAAGTCAAAATAAAAAAAAATTTATTATCTTTACAGTATATAAGTAAATTATGTCAACATTCAACTCCAGTAATGATATGGTACAACAAAATACAAAAACAAGTAAGGAAGGTTAAGTTCGGGTGTAACCGAACATTACATACTCAGTTGAGAGCTATGTTGACAACATAAGGGAAAATAACCATGTAGGAAAATGAACCGAGGGAAACCCTGGAATGTGTTTGTATGACATGTGTATCAAATGAAAGGCATTAAAGAGTATTTTATGAGGGAGTGGGCCATAGTTCTATAGGTGGACGCCATTTAGGGATATAGCCATAAAGGTGGATCAGGTTGACTCTAGAATGCGTTTGTACGATATTTGTATCAAATGAAAGGTGTTAATGAGTATTTTAAAAGGGAGTAGTCCTTAGTTCCATAGGTGGACGCCGTTTCGAGATACCGCCATAAAGGTGGACCAGGGGTGACCCTAGAATTTGTTTGTACAATATGGGCATCAAACGAAAGGTGTTAGTGAGTATTTTAAAAGGGAGTGGGCCTTAGTTCTTTAGGTGGACGCCGTTTCGAAATATCGCCATAAAGGTGGACCAGGGGTGACTCTAGAATTTGTTTGTACGATATGGGTATCAAATTAAAGGTATTAATGAGGATCTTAAAAGGGAGTGGTGGTTGTTGTATAGGTGGTCGCATTTTCGAAATATCGCCATAAAGGTGGACCAGGGGTGACTCTAGAATTTGTTTGTACAATATGGGTATCAAACGAAAGGAGTTAATGGGTATTTTAAAAGGGAGTGGGCCTTAGTTCTATAGGTGGACGCCTTTTCGAGGTATCGCAATAAAGGTGGACCAGGGGTGACTCTAGACTTTGTTAGTACGATATGGGTATCAAATGAAAGGTGTTAATGAGGGTTTTAAAAGGGAGTGGTGGTTGTTGTATAGGTGGTCGCATTTTCGAAATATCGCCATAAAGGTGGACCAGGGGTGACTCTAGAATTTGTTTTTACAATATGGGTATCAAAAGAAAGGTGTTAATGAGTATTTTAAAAGGGAGTAATCCTTAGTTCCATAGGTAGACGCCGTTTCGAGATATCGTCATAAAGGTGGGCCAGGGGTGACTCTAGAATTCGTTTGTGCAATATGGGTATCAAACGAAAGATGTTAATGAGTATTTTAAAAGGGAGTGGCTCTTAGTTCTATAGGTGCACACCTTTTCGAGATATCGCCATAAAGGTGGACCAGGGGTGACTCTAGAATGAGTTTTTACGATAAGGGTATCAAATTAAAGGTATTAATGAGAGTTTTAAAAGGGAGTGGTGGTAGTTGTATATGTGAAGGCGTTTTCCAGATATCGACCAAAATGTGGACCAGGGTGACCAAGAACATCATCTGTTGGATACCACTAATTTATTTATATATGTAATACCTGCCAAGATTTTAAGGGTTTTTTATTTCGCCCTGCAGAAATGTTTCATTTTCTTCTACTTAATACGGTAGGTGTCACAACCATTTTATAAAGTTTTTTCTAAAGTTATATTTCGCTTCAATAAAACAATCCAATTACCTTACCATGTTTCATCTTTTTTTTCGTATTTGGTAAAGAATTATGGCATTTTTTTCATTTTTCGTAATTTTCGATATCGAAAAAGTGGGCGTGGTCATAGTCGGATTTCGCTCATTTTTCATACCAAGATAAAGTGAGTTCAAGTAAGCACGTGAACTAAGTTCATTAAAGATATGTCGATTTTTGCTCAAGTTATCGTGTTAACGGCCATGCGGAAGGACAGACGGACGACTGTGTATAAAAAATGGGCGTGGCTTCAACCGATTTCGCCCATTTTCACAGAAAACAGTTAGCGTCATAAAATCTATGCCACTACCAAATTTCAAAAGGATTGGTTAATTTTTGTCATGGGCGGAGCCACGCCCATTTTGAAATTTTCTTTTATTTTTGTATTTTGTTGCACTATGTCATTACTGGAGTTGAATGTTGACATAATTTACTTATATACTGTAAAGATAATAAATGTTTTGTTAAAATATTACTTAAACAAATTTTTTTTTTTTAAAAGTGGGCGTGGTCCTTCTCCGAGTTTGCTAATTTTTATTAAGCGTACATATAGTAATAGGAGTAACGTTCCTGCCAATTTCATCATGATATCTTCAACGACTGCCAAATTACAGCTTGCAAAAATTTTAAATTACCTTCTTTTAAAAGTGGGCGGTGCCACGCCCATTGTCCAAAATTTTACTAATTTTCTATTCTGCGTCATAAGTTCAACTCATGTACCAGGTTTCGTCGCTTTATCTGTGTTTTGTAATGAATTATCGCACTTTTTCTGTTTTTCGAAATTTTCGATATCGAAAAAGTGGGCGTGGTTATAGTCCGATATCGTTCATTTTAAATAGCCATCTGGGATGAGTGCTCAGGAACCTACATACCAAATTTCATCAAGATACCTCAAAATTTACTCAAGTTATCGTGTTAACGGGCGGACATGGCTCAATCAAATTTTTTTTCGATCCTGATTATTTTGATATATGGAAGTCTATATCTATCTCGATTCCTTTATATATGTACAACCAACCGTTATCCAATCAAGCTTAATATACTCTGTGAGCTCTGCTCAACTGAGTATAATAAAAGAAAATTTCAAAATGGGCGTAGCTCCGCCCTTTTTCATTTAATTTGTCTAGGATACTTTTAATGCCATAAGCCGAACAAAAATTTACCAATCCTTGTGAAATTTGGTAGGGGCTTAGATTCTAGGACGATAACTGTTTTCTGTAAAAAAGGGCGAAATGGGTTGAAACCACGCCCAGTTTTTATACACAGTCGACCGTCTGTCCTTCTGCTCGATCGTTAACACGATAACTTGAGCAAAAATCGATATATCTTTACTAAACTCAGTTCACGTAATTATCTGAACTCGATTTGTGTTGGTATAAAAAATGACCGAAATCTGATTATGACCACGCCCACTTTTTCGATATCGAAAATTACGAAAAATGAAAAAAATGCCATAATTCTATACCAAATACGAAAAAAGGGATGAAACATGGTAATTGGATTGGTTTATTGACGCAAAATATAACCTTAGAAAAAACTTTGTAAAATGGGTGTGCACCTGCAATATTAAGTAGAAGAAAATGAAAAAGTTCTGCAGGGCGAAATCAAAAGGCCTTGGAATCTTGGCAGGAATACTGTTCGTGGTATTACATATATAAATAAATTAGCGGTACCCGACAGATGTTGGTCTGGGTCACCCTGGTCCACATTTTGGTCGATATCTCGAAAACGCCTTCACATATACAACTACCACCACTCCCTTTTAAAACCCTCACTAATACCTTTAATTTGATACTCATATCGTACAAACAAATTCTAGAGTCACCCCTGGGTCACCTTTATGGCGATATCTCGAAAAGGCGTCCACCCATAGAACTAAGGCCCACTCCCTTTTAAAATAATCATTAACACCTTTCGTTTGATACCCATATCGTACAAACGCATTCTAGAGTCACCCCTGGTCCACCTTTATGGCGATATCGCGAAAAGGACTCCACCCATAAAACTAAGGCCCACTCCCTTTTAAAATACTCATTAACACCTTTCGTTTGATACCCATATCGTACAAAGAAATTCTAGAGTCACCCCTGGGCCACCTTTATGGCGATATCTCGAAAAGGCGTCAACCCATAGAACTAAGGCCCACTCCCTTTTAAAATACTCATTAACACCTTTCGTTTGATACCCATATCGTACAAACGCATATTCTAGAGTCACCCCTGGTCCACCTTTATGGCGATATCTCGAAAAGGCGTCCACCTATAGAACTAAGGCCTACTCCCTTTTAAAATACTCATTAACACCTTTCATTTGATACCAATATCGTACAAACGCATTCTAGAGTCACCCCTGGTCCACCTTTATGGCGATATCTCGAAAAGGCGTCCACCCATAGAACTAAGGCCCACTCCCTTTTAAAATACTCATTAACACCTTTCGTTTGATACTCATATCGTACAAAGAAATTCTAGAGTCACCCCTGGGCCACCTTTATGGCGATATCTCGAAAAGGCGTCAACCCATAGAACTAAGGCCCACTCCTTTTTAAAATACTCATTAACACCTTTCGTCTGATACCCATATCGTACAAAGAAATTCTAGAGTCACCCCTGGGCCACCTTTATGGCGATATCTCGAAAAGGCGTCAACCCATAGAACTAAGCCCCACTCCCTTTTAAAATACTCATTAACACCTTTCGTTTGATACCCATATCGTACAAACGCATTCTAGAGTCACCCCTGGTCCACCTTTATGGCGATATCTCGAAAAGGCGTCCACCTATAGAACTAAGGCCTACTCCCTTTTAAAATACTCATTAACACCTTTCATTTGATACCAATATCGTACAAACAATTCTAGAGTCAGCCATGGTCCACCTTTATGGCGATATCCCTAAATGGCGTCCACCTATAGAACTATGGCCCTCTTAAAATACTCTTTGATACCTTCCATTTGATACACATGTCATACAAACACATTCCAGGGTTACCCTAGGTTCATCCTACATTGTGATTTTCCCTTACTTTGTCTCCATAGCTCTCAACTGAGTATGTAATGTTCGGTTACACCCGAACTAAGCCTTCTTTACTTGTTGTGTATACAATTGGAGGCGACCACTTGTGCTCTGGGGGAAAAGCTTCCTCATTTCGCTGTGAAAACCCCGCCGTTGCAGCCTGTATGTATTTATTGGGGGCGATCACTTCGGCTCTAAGGTATTAGGTACGTTTTCAACCACCTTATTTTGCTTAAAAAACGACGATTTGGGATACAAATTTTAAACTATGCCTTTAGAATATTTAACTAACCAGTTGAGAATTACAACCGCACTTAATGGTTAATGAAAGGAAAGAAAAAATGTTCATAGTTTAAGTCACTTAAACAGTAAACGATAGTATTTCGTATATCCTTTCAATAAGTTTCAAAATAGAGAAATATTGCTTACCAATATCTTTTTAACATTAACATCCAAAACATTGGGAACAGAGATTATGAGATGAAAGGACATCGGAAATTGTTAGCTCGTGTCTTATCGCTAAGTCAATCAATATCAGCCAAGAGGCAACAATCAATGAGACGAATTTGTCTACTCATTATTCATTTCATAACTTCTCGCGGGTTAAGGAGCTTAGAGAATTCTCGCGGTAGGTATTACCGAAGGTATATCCGAAGATTCAAGGTGTTACGGAAAGTTGTTTTCAAGGCATTCGGGCTAGTGCCAGAAGGCGCTAGCACCCGAGCGTAATAGATTCTTATCTATTGCCTGGAATATTTCAATTTACATTGGAGGAGTATTTTTTGCGGTTATAACAACAACAAAGAAAACTACAAAGAATTTAACGAAATGTATACGAATATCGATAGCAAAAAGATGGGACATTGGAATGATTTTCAAAGCCAGAATTCATCAAAAACCAACAAGAATCTGCTAAAATCTTAAGAAATTTTAAAATTTGCTTATAATAGATAAATCAATAAAATAAAATAAAATAACGAATACTTAATTATTTTTAATTTATTTTACAAACAAAAACAAAAAAAAAATTTATATTAATGCCAATCCTGGATTCACGCCCCGGGCAAAGCAACATCAAAATTTAAGAAATAAGGTTTTTCTATTAGAAGAAAATGTTTCTAATCGGTGTAGCCCCTTGGTAGTGTTTGGCAAGCACTCTGTGAAAAAAGCTTCTCAGTGAAAACTCATCTGCCTCGCAGATGCCGTTCGGAGTCGGCATAAAACAAGTAGGTCCCTTCCCGCCAATTTGTAGAAAAATTTCAAAGGAGCACGACACAAATTGGAAGAGAAGCTTTGCCTAAAATCTCTTTGGAGGTTATCGCGCCTTACATTTATTTTATTTTTTATTTGAACTTCACTGGATTAGCGAAAATACTTCCCTTCAATTTTGTGATCTCGAAATTTTCCAAAATTTTTCTGAATTTCACTTCATTATCAGCTAGATTTTCGGGTGCTGAGTTTTGAACTCGAGTTCACCTGCATTCATGCTGGTGTTAAGGCAAATGTCTCTATCTACTTTGCCATGCGAGTTCCCCAATGCAAGTTCTGTAATTTGTCTTTAACTTTTGTTTTTCTGTTTCTTTATACTTTGTACCAAATTGTGTATAAAAGCCATTTGCCTGAACCACAGTATGAAGGCAGGTTAGCTCGAAGTCAAAGCTCAGCACCCGAAAAGCAAACTCGTGAAAAAGTGAAGTTCAGAAACATGTCCTAGTAACCATCGCCAGGTGCAAATTTTCTCTAATATCAATAACATAAAGAAAATATACAAATATGAAGTTGTCTTGATAATAAAATACAAGTTTTACATTTGTTTTCTCCAATTGTAATTTTTTGAGCTTGAGTTAAAAACCATTAAAAGAATCCCGCAATTCTTTTTGCTATTGATATTCACCAAAATATTTCACAAACGCATTTCCTAAACCACGCAAGCAAACTCTCACCCATACACACAGTCACCCATACTTTCAAAGTATATACATAAACATATGTTGGCTAGCTCAAGTTACTTACATTGTATATTGAGAAATGCTTTGGCATATTGAAATTCACCCTCCGTATTGTTGACACGACATTCGTATTCACCTAAATCGCTCATCATTGTTGGATCGATGCTGAGACTACCATCGGGACCAGTATGACAACGTCGCATTATATCCTGCACCTCCTCTAGCGGCGTGCCATCTTTGTACCAAGCAATTGTTGAAGTTTCTGGATATTTCATGACACAATGAAAGAAAGCAGTTTGACCCTCCATAATCGTTTGATTTACTGGCGGTATTTTTATGAGTGAACCACCTGTATAAAGGTGAAAAGTGAAAAAGAAGAAAAGAGAAAAAAGTGCATGAAAATGAGTAAGAAAATAAGGGGAGCTTACGATATAGAATACAGCATTGCTTCTTATTATTGCTTTTATGCTATTTCCTTAAAAAGGTCGAGCAAGTAATTGTAGCGAACTCATTGCGTTCATCTCACTGAATCATCAATTATTATTAGCTTTATGCTGTTGAAGTTTTTATTTATAGTTTGTATTCTCGACTTTTTTTTTATTTTTTTGCTTCTGTGCTTTTCTTAAGCTTATCATGCTCACCTTGTACAGCTAAATGATAGAGTGTGCCATTGTTGCGTACACTCGGTGTCCGATTGGGGAAGATGATTTGGCAGTGATACCAACCCTGATCCGATTCACGTATGGCAGTGAGATTAACAGATGCTTTACCATATTCCACATGATTGGTGACCGGATTTAAACGTCCATTGAAAAGTTCACTAGTTATGGACTCACCCTCATACCATGTGAATATTTTTTTATTCTGTATACAATAAAGTGTGAAAAAGAAAGAAGAGGAAAGTATTTTTAAAATACATATTATGAATTAGTCTGCGAAGAAATTAAATATAAAGATAAACTGACGAAGTTTCATACATTGCCGACTTTTACAGCTAAGATATTTTAAACCTAACTAAAGGGCACCGTTGAGCCTTCTACGGCTAAACACGAGTAATGGGATAGATTAAGGTACGAAGTCGAAATTCATGGCATAGACACATGACAGATTTTATCATAGAGAGAACAAAAGTTACATGAGTATCACGCAAGACAAAGGGCAACGAGCTGCCGTAAATATGTTCTGCTGCAGTCTCCGGTATAAATCATAGATTTCTCTTACTATAAAGATATGGGAAACTGGTAAGCTTGCTAGAGACGAAAGAAAGTGTATTACGGGAGTCCCTGTCGTGAAGACTTACCTCCGGTGTAAAACACAGATCAATGTCCGTTGATCTTCGGCCCAACAAGTTGGTACCAATGCGGTGAGCTGGGGTGTTCAAGTCAACCAGCCTTGGTTTGGCCGAGGAGGACTATCCATCCTCCTCTTCCATTTTCGGGTAATGGCACCTGGTTGCACGGCAACTCCACCGCGAGTTCCGTGCTTGCCTCAAGGTCCCTCTTTCATTGATTTTGATATTTCGGTATCTGGTTAACAAGTTAACCAGATTGAGATATTTGGCGGCGCTTGGTTTTGCTTAGATGTTGCTTAAAGGGCCGCACTACGTTGACAAACAAAGTGAGCTTGGCATCCAATTATGCGCCGTCTTCAACACCAAACACCATCACAATTTAAATCAAGGGATGTGACCAACCTTTTCCGCACACAGACCTGTGAGTGCCGAGTGCCCGCCTCAACAATGCCCCTCGACATCGCTTGAGGCCACACTACGTTGACAAACATTGTGTGCCATATCGTCTTCTATTGGCTTCCATTTTCGCTACTAATTTCGCTCCAATTTCCACTCAATTACACAACAATTATGCACCGATTTGCCTCCAAATACACTCCTACCACAATGGAGGGATGTGGCCAACCTTTTCCGCTCACAGACCTGTAAGTACCGAGTACCTGCCCCAGCAACATCTTTGCACTGCAGTCCGCCACACTACAGTGATTTGACAACGTCAAATCTTGCCACATATAGGGTGTGGCCATCCACACAGCGAACGCCTTCTATTCGCTTGCGCAGTCTAAAGCAGCCTCAAAACATCTCAAAAGACGAGATGAGCACCGGCCCACTCGTACAATTATCGATTGTTTTTTGGCTGACGATAGACATGCGCTCTTTCACCATCTTTCGTCGACTTTTGTACAGCATTTTGTCACAATTTAAGGGATGTGACCAACCTATCATCTGCCCCTCAGGGTCAGCTTCTCAATGAAATTGGGACCGCCGTGGCAAGCATGAGACCGAATTCCCTTGGGTCTTGGGTCCCCAAGGGAAAACAAGTCTACTCAGAGCGTGTGTCATAAGTGAACTCTATTTGAAACCACAGCCACCGCGATGCTCCCACAAGGGGGCCATCCCAGGACAGGAGGTGAGACCTGAGTACAAAGCATCGTTCGATGCAGTGCACCAGATCACACTGGCTTCTCCTGCTCCCGCGGTAGCACTTTTTATAAAGACCTTGCCTAGGGTCCCACAGGGTGATACACCGCTTTCACCCTGCTACCTTTCGAGTAAAACACCTTACTCATGGATTGGGTACCCATGGTATTATGGTCGCCTTTTACGACCGGTATACCTACCGTGGGCATATTCTAACCCCTAACCCACAGGGGGAAAGCTTGCTAGAGAGTAGGAGCGGAACGTACATATTTATGAGGCTCCCAGATTCAGTGAGGGGGTTCCATTGCGATGTTTTCTTTGCTCAGGAGGTATAGCCGCCTGTCCGCATGGCTAGCCGGATATACGTGCTAACAGCAGTAATTACGCATTTCATTGGTCAAACATCACGATGGGCTTTCTAACAAGAGTGGATACAACTTTCCTACTTACCTTCGTGGTTTGAATCAGTAACAGGGAACAACTGCATTTGTAAAATAGATAGTCGATTAGTGAGATTGGCGCATACTAGCTTCTGGTTTAACAGTCACGCATGAGCTTAACCACGGTGACTTAAAGGGCTTAGGGTGTAAATGAGGTAAGGCATCCAAGGCGTGAGATGTGACTAATATCCTCGAAATTCAAGGGAACACAAGATCAATCTGGCTGTAGTCCGGCTAGAAGCTGAAGGTTGTAATACGATAGCTCCAGTGTTCAAATAGTATGTGGGCTTTATGCAACGAAATATAATTTTCAGCTATTATAGGAATGCATAGAAGAGACAGACTCAGATAAGTTACAGTATTTTCTTATTCGGTATTCAAAAATGGGAGAAAAAGAGGGCAAAAACAGAGGAAACTAGAGGAAAGGAAAGTTATTGATTTGGTATCAACTATTTATGAATTTGTGGCCGAAATGTTACAAAATTTATCCGATGATATACGTATGGATGAGTTATGGGTTTGTAATCGAAATGTTATCGAATATTTGTCGATTTGTTATATAAAATTAATCGACTTCTGTTGAAGTAATTACGTATATGTTTTATAAAGTTATTTATTCGTTATCGAAAGTTTTCCGAATTGTTATCGAATTATAATAATTGATTTACTAACGAACATTTTTTAACGACGAGTCATCAGCGTTTTATTGAAGTATCCGTTTGCTATCAGTGGTCACATCAAAACTCCCGAGATGGTCGGACTTGTACTTTAATGGTGCTTGTTATCGGAACGTGCTGGATCTATATCCGATAAATGACTATCAACATCCATAATTCTCACCAAAATCTTGGGGGAGTGCCTTTATTGCTAACACAACAAAAAAAAAAAAAAAAAACATAAACTTCAAGAAGCCGATGACTCTGGAATAATTTTGCTATAGAGAAGAAGCCGATAACAAATGGAAAACTTGTGAATATAACAAACGATACTTACTTACTTACTTACTTACTTAATTGGCGCTTAACCGTCTAAACGGTTATGGCCGTCCAACAAGGCGCGCCAGTCGCTCCTTCGCTCCGCCAACCGGCGCCAATTGGTCACACCAAGGGAGTTTAAATCGTTTTCCACCTGGTCCTTCCAACGGAGTGGGGGCCGCCCTCTACCTCTGCTTCTATAGGCGGGTTCCGATAGAAACACTTTCTTGGCCGGAGCATCATCTTTCATTCGCATAACATGGCCTAGCCAGCGCAGCCGCTGCGTTTTAATTCGCTGGACTATGTTGATGTCTGCGTATAGCTCGTACAGCTCATCATAAAATCTTCTTCGGTACTCGCCATCGCCAACGCGTAGAGGTCCATAAATCTTTCGAAGAACTTTTCTCTCGAACACTCCCAAAGCCGCTTCATCTGCTGTTGTCATGGTCCATGCTTCTGCCCCATATAGCAGGACGGGTACGATAAGTGACTTGTAGAGTATGATTTTCGTTCGCCGAGAGAGGACTTTACTTTTCAATTGCCTACCTAGTCCAAAGTAGCATTTATTGGCAAGATTGATTCTTCGCTGGATTTCAGTGCTGATGTTGTTGCTAGTGTTGATGCTGGTTCCCAAATAAACGAAGTCTTTTACTATTTCGAAATTATGGCTGCCAACAGTAGCGTGGTTGCCAAGGCGCATATGCGCTGACTATTTGCTCGATGACAGCAGGTACTTCGTTTTGTCCTCATTCACCATCAAACCCATCTTTACCGCTTCTTTTTCCAGCTTGGAGTAAGCAGAACTAACAGCGCGGGTGTTTAGGCCGATGATATCAATGTCATCAGCATATGCCATTAATTGCACGCTTTTATAGTATATTGTTCCAGTGCGGTTAAGTTCTGCAGCTAGTATAATTTTCTCCAGCATCAAATTAAAGAAATCGCACGATAGGGGGTCACCCTGTCTGAAACCTCGTTTAGTTTCGAACGGCTCGGAGAGGTCCTTCCCAATTCTGACTGAGCTGATGGTGTTGCTCAACGTCATTTTGCACAGCCGTATAAGTTTTGCGGGGAAACCAAATTCAGACATAGCGGCATATAGGCAGCTCCTTTTCGTGCTGTCGAAGGCGGCTTTAAAGTCGACGAAGAGGTGATGTGTGTCGATTCTCTTTTCACGGGTTTTTTCCAAGATTTGGCGCATTGTGAAAATCTGGTCGATGGTAGATTTACCAGGTCTGAAGCCGCACTGATAAGGTCCAATCAGCCGGTTCACGGTGGGCTTCAATCTTTCGCACAATACACTTGAAAGGACCTTATATGCGATATTAAGAAGGCTGATTCCACGATAGTTGGTGCATTTTGCAGTATCCCCCTTTTTGTGGACTGGGCAAAGAACACTTAGATTCCAACCGTCGGGCATGCTTTCGTCCGCCCATATTTTGCTAAGAAGCTGCTGCATGCGCCTTACCAACTCCTCGCCACCGAACTTGAATAGCTCCGCAGGCAATCCATCAGCGCCCACGGCCTTGTTGTTTTTCAATCTGGTTATTGCTATTCTAACTTCGTGCGGTGAATTGCTGCCTCCATTTAGGAGAGCAGAGAAGTGTTCCCTCCATAATCTAAGCACTCTCTGGACATCAGTTACAAGGTCGCCGTTTTCATTCCTACAGGAGTTTGCCCCGGTCTTAAAACCTTCCGTCTGTCGCCGTATTTTTTGGTAGAATTTTCGGGCGTTATTCCTGGTGGCTAGCAGCTCAAGCTCCTCGCACTCACGCCTTTCTGCTTCTGCTTTTTTCTTCCTGAAAAGGCGTCTCGCTTCCCTTTTCAACTCACGATAGCGTTCACACACTCCTCTTGTCGCGCTCGCTTTTAACGTAGCCCTGTAGGCAGCGTCTTTTCTTTCGGTTGCAACGCGGCATTCTTCATCATACCAGTTGTTTTTTCGTGGCCGCCGGTAACCAATTTTTTTTTTTCCTCGGCGGCAGTATGAAGTGCTTTGGAGATATGCTCCCACTGCTCCTGTATTCCTTCAGGATGAGTTGTGCCCTCAGAGAGCAGGTGTGAGAGTCGAGTTGCGAAATCATTGGCAGTCTGTTGTGATTGAAGGTTTTCGACGTCTAGCTTTTCTTGTGTTTTTTGTTCCTTGTTTTTAGCCGCGTTGAGGCGGGTGCGTATTTTGGCTGCAACGAGATAGTGGTCCGAATCGATGTTAGGTCCTCGGATCGTTCGCACATCTAAAACACTGGAGGCATGCCGTCCGTCTATCACAACGTGATCGATCTGATTGCGAGTATTTCGATCAGGAGACAGCCATGTAGCTTGATGTATCTTTTTATGCATGAACCTCGTGCTTGATATGACCATGTTTCGAGCACCGGCAAAGTCAATCAGCCTCAGTCCGTTAGGAGAAGTTTCATTGTGTAGGCTGAACTTTCCGACTGTAGGGCCAAAAACACCTTCTTTGCCCACCCTGGCGTTAAAGTCGCCAAGCACGACTTTTATATCATGACGGGGGCAGCGCTCGTATGTGCGTTCTAATTTTTCATAAAAAGTGTCTTTCACCTCATCGTCTTTCTCCTCTGTCGGCGCATGGGCGCAGATGAATGATATATTAAAAAATTTTGCTTTAATTCGAATAGCGGCGAGACGCTCGTCCACAGGCGTGAACGCCAGCACTTGGCGACAAAGTCTCTCTCCCACCACGAATCCGACGCCGAAACTGCGCTTATTCGCATGGCCACTCCAATTTATGTCACAATTTTTGATCTTCTTTCTTCCTTGCTTCGTCCAACGCATTTCTTGGATGGCGGTGATGTCAGATTTTGCTTTGACGAGGACATCAACCAGCCGGGCATCTGCACCAATCCCATTCAGGGAGCGGACGTTCCAGGTGCATGCCCTCAATTCATTGTCTTTCAAACGTTTGCCATGGTCGTCATCAATAGAAGGTGTATTTATCCGAGGCTTGTTGTTATATTTCATTGGAGTATGGTTTTACGTGGCGGGTCCCAAGCCCAGCTCACAACCCGCTCAGCGGGGGTGAAAATATTACTTGGCACGTTTATATAGCGAACCGCTTGCTCCAAGACAGACGCCCGCTTGCCGCCGCACCTAGAGGTGTACAGACGCTGCCGATGAAATCTCCCCCGGCTAGCCCTTAAACCGATTATGTCAGAGTGGCCTAGCCAGGTTGTCGCCTTCTCACATTAGCTCACCGCTAAACGGGTGTTTAGCGGCTACCCAGAGGATACTTGGCCGCAAGCGACCGGCAGTAGTGAGCTGCTTGAACCGCATGCAAAAGAATCGCTCCGACCATTCCCAGGTGAATGGCGGTCAGAAGCTTTCCCCACTTTCGTGGACTTCTACACACGGCCCCCAAACGATAACAAGACGATAACATGTCAGTAGCAAACAAAAACCACAACGATAATATCTAAGCCGATAATTCGCCGGTGTTTTTTTCTTTTCCATAACGAGGTGACAATACGTAAATAAAAAGGAAATAACTAACCAAACAACACGTATATAGTACTCCCAAAACAGTCCTGTGATTCTGAGATATCAGCTTGTGTCGATAACAAAACGACAACATGCCGATAATAAGTCGATAACATGTTCATAATTTGTTCAAAATAAACGGGATTTAAAGTGATTCCAAATGTGGCCAGACAATAACATTCCGAAGGACCTTTTTGATTTAAAACTCTCACTCTGAATTGTAAATTACCTGTCAAACCGATTCTCATTATAAATAGATTTATTCGGACAAGTGACAAGAGATAGGCCAGCGCAGCTAAGCCGCTCAAGTACCTTTAATTACAATTGTCAACAAATGCTGACATTTGATGATGAAACTACTAAAGTTTTCTATAGTTCGCGGGCTCAAAGTTCTATCTTATCCTTCTCAAACGTTTTTTAATTTACGAATCAAATCTTACATTCTTAAAACTCGCGTACCATAATAGCCACCGAACTCTACAGGCGCCTATGTCTTGCATTTATTAAGTATATCTTTCGTGAAAATGAAAAGCTATTTAAGGCTTGATGCGAATCTCGAAAAATTGTAAGTCATTAAGAGATAAGAGATAGTATACTGAAATGTAGAGGTTAACGAGCTGAGTTTATTATGCCATTTCCGTCCGCTCGTTTGTCCTTCCGTCTGACTCTTTGAACACAAACTCGTCCCTCAATTTTTGAGTTGAAATTTTGTAAGCGTGTGTATTTTAATGCCCGTCTAAACATTTGTCGGAACCGACGCGATAAGATTACTAATACATATATCTTCCATACAACCTATTTGTTCAGATAAAAGGGCTTTGCAATTTTTGTGTCATTTTAAAACGTAGTAGCTTAAAATTTCAGAGATGCTCGTGTATATGGTATACATTTTCTTCTTAAATATTATAACGATCGGTCGCATATATATTGTATTTTATCGAATTTTAGGAATTTTTTGATTATTCTGCACCTTCTGCTATCATTGGAATCGATGAACTCAGTATAACAAAATGTTATTTATTTACAACACTACTATAGTAGTAGTATTTCACAATTAACTTACTAGCGCACTTTACTGATTGACTGCTCATTAGCTTGCGCTGTTTTTATGCTCTCAATTGCTTCATTCGCCTATTTCTCCCAGGGTTCAGACCTTAAGTGAACAGCTTTCGTTATCTCATATTCACTGTTGTATTTTAATAATATGCTTTTATATGTGTGTATTAACATCTGTGCTCTTTTGTGCTCTCACTGTCGCCTCCTATGCATATGTCTGCATATACGATGTATCAAAACTACCGAAGACAGCCTCGTCTCTCAGCGGGTTCTGGGGGCTTAGAATAGACCCGAGGAATATCTGTTATTAGAGGCGACTAAAAATTATTCAAGAAGTTGCGTAGCTTAACCCTTTCAAAGGGTTGCCAACCAAATTTTCATACACTCGTAGCGCATCCTATTCCTTTAGAAAGCGGAGCTCTGGCGAACCCAAGTTCTTCATGGAAGATTCAATGTGGTCACATTAAATCGTTCCGCAGATGGTCGGGCTTATTCATTAATGGTGCTTGATACCGGAATATATTGGATCTATATACGGCAAAAGACTATCAGCATCGATTAGAGGTTTACGGCGATCACTTTATCGGCGGCGGCGGCGTGGATGGCGCGCCGGCATACGCCGGTGTTCTTACTTCAAAATGCTTTTTTTATTTAAAAAACTAATATTTAGGAAAGGTTTTGTTAGTATTTATTTAAGGAAATCAACGTTTTGGCTCCTTGCGGAGGGATTGTCCCTCGTTCGTTCACTCCAGAGAGGCTTCGTACCTAACCCTGGTCTTTGGAATTGGTACTCCTACGTCTGCTGAAAAGAAATAGAGATACATAAAATGGTCACACCTTTGTCTGTATATCTCGTGAAATGCGTAGTTTCACCTGGGGTTAACTCCTAATAATCGTCGCTGACACAATTTCTTTAAATCATTTGTGGCTCCTTGGCCACATGCACAAGGGCGACTTACGGTTGATATTAATGGTTTATTAATACTCATGACTCTCGTGGCACAGGGCGCCTCCAGTTTTTTCGGCTGTTTTTAAGAGCTACAATTCCCGATGTGCAAACGTAGCAATCCTGAGCACATCGACATCACTTTCCTAGAAGCTCTGGGTGTAGCTCCGAAGAGAAACATATTGAAACGTTGGGGAGTGACTATTCGGTCAAGGATTCCGCCCTCGAAATCATAAGCAGTCTAAGTGGATGTCATTGCGTAACTCATGGGTGAAAATCGTATAATCTTCGGCGCATCTACATGATTAAAATTTTACAAGGACACTGGATAAAGTTTTTAAAATGTAGACCAAAGTTTGCAGACGTTTATGTTCACAACATTGATTTCAATAGTGTTCGTTAAATCAAAACGATATTTTAGAATGAAAGTCGATTTTAAGTTGAAAGATGTTAACTGAAAGATGTTTTCCGGCCGTATAATATAAGAGCTCATTATGGATGACCTCGTATCTTCAGTTTTCAGACTAGTTTGACTGTCCACTACGTTAGGGTAGTAGCACACACGGTCATTGGTTCGACTGTCTTGGGAAAGCTTTTGAGTGTTCTTGCGAAGGACAAAGCCTCACCTGGTAAATATATGTGCCTACGTATTCACATTTGTAAAAGGAGCCGTAACTACTAGGTGATATTTAAACTTGATTAATAGGCTATAATCAATGTGATACACTCCAAGGGACTAGTTTTGGATAGGGCCGCCAACATTATGTCAAACCGGGAGATTTGGGTGTTGAAGGATGAAGTGTGAAAATTAAAATTAAGAATTCAGACGCTATTGTACAGTTTCGCAAATAAACAACAGATTTTTGAATGTAAGCCCAAAGGATTTTTCAAAACCTTCTCATACGTACATAGGAGTGTTTATGCCTCTAGAACCTACTAAAAGATTTTACATGACTGATTTGGCTTATTCTTTTAGCCAAACGCAATATAAAATTTAAAAAAAATCGGTACCGTTTTTCCTTTTTTTTTAACAACTTGAGGACAATTTGAAAACGATTTGAAACGCCTTGGGTAATTTTATTTGAATTCATTGTTCAATATTTTTTTGGAAAAAATATGCAAAGTAAGCATATAAATTTATTATATAACTTTTCTTTTAGTGTTTTGTTTTAATAACTTGGTGAAATGGGTGATGCAAAGTCCGTATTAAGCTGTCATCGAAAACGTCTGTTTTTTCAAATAACTTTTGAACAGTTCGAAAGAGTTAAATTTCGCAATTAGTTTCTTATAGCTGGCAGTGATGCGTATCCGCTGATACCACTTTTGACCATATCCGACCAATTTTCGACATGAACAATAAAAGGCCCAAACAGTCTTTTTGAACGAGTAGAAAATATAGTAACGCGCCGGACGCCGCCGCCGCCGCGCCGATATTTTTGACATTCGGCGGCGGCGTGCGAAAAACAACCCTAATCGGCGGCGGCGGCGGCGTTTATCGGCGGCGTATATCTCTAGCATCGGTAGCCCTCCCCAAAAACAACAACAACAGCCCTGTCATTACTTTTTTGCTTGCGTGTAAAAATTTGATTTTTCCGCATGGATGTAGACGCCATAATTACTGATACGCGTGCCATCATTTTAAAACATGTCTGCTATTACAGCTATTTTCCCTTTTAAACTCAGATAGCTAAATAAATACGCACCGTCACACTGCAATGCTGGGAATCAAAACTGAAATGCGTGCGAAATTATTTTTATTTTTACCAACGTATTTCACTTTGATGTATCATTGTTCTGTGTCATAAAAAAGGAATTTTGCAGAAGAGGGTAACTAAAGAATGTAAAAAATAAACGCTAATTCTCACATATTCACATGCCAATTCAGCTTCAAATTCAATGTCAGGCTAATATTTTCCCGGCTGGCAATGGAAATAAACAGACGGTTGGCTGAGTTCAGCTGTAGGTACAACCCATAATATGCATTGCATACTTTATTGACATGTAAACACACATACATACATTAGTTCACACATACATATGTAGATATGTGGCTACATGCCAAAATATCTTTGCTTTTATAAGTACACGCGCTATCGTTTAGTATTTGTAAATTGTATTTTGTGTGCATTCCATTCCTTGCACATTAGGGCTATATTGCCAACAACAATAACAATCACCAAATATTATTAATGTTGCTTCTGCTACAATTTGAAACCTTGTATGAATAATGCAATGTAATGTTACTCATACGACCCCCACCACCGCATTTATCCATGTGTGTATGTTGATGCGGCACAGTAAGCGGTCAATTGAATTAGTGAAATGAGCAGGCAGAATAAACAAAGGCAATGATGGACGCCGAAATGTAATGTGAGGAGATAGTAGTGTAAAGAGCGACAGGGAGAAATGTTTAGAGGCAGAAAGATGTGAACATACCCGAGGGTAAACATACATGTGTTTGTATGTATACAGCCTGAAGAGAAGTCATTAACTTATGATTAAAATTTCTGATTCAGAATTAGACCTAAAGGGCCAAATAAGTACTAGTTCGTTTGAGACTAGATTTTTTCTAGTTTAAAAATCTACAGTTTGAGTTTTCATATATCATATTTAACATGTATTTGAAAAATAGATAGCCTACGAAAAGGAAACTTCTACAAGCTTTAAGAATCTTCGATTATGAGTATGAATTCTTTCCCTATACCTTAACCATTCCCACTGACCTTCCAACTAGTTCGGAACTATTGAATAAAAGAATTAAAAAAAAATTTTTAAGTTAAACGGTTTTATTGAAAACAATACTTACATGAAGTAATTAATAATAATACTATAAGCTAGAAAATAATTAGGTAGGTCCTAGGTACTAGTTACCACACTCCTCATCAATCTAGGGCCCTGATCAGACAATTAAATAAAAGCGTTGGGCGCGTGAAATTTCTAAAAATGTGAGACGTATCATAACCTTGTTAAGGTTCAGTTGGTCTTATATATGACTATCAATAGAAATTTGACGCATCCAACGCTTTTATTTAATTGTCTGATCAGGGCCCTAGATTGATGAGGAGTGTGGTGACTAGTACCTAGGACCTACCTAATTATTTTCTAGCTTTTAGTATTATTATTACATCATGAAAGTATTGTTTTCAATAAAACCGTTTAACTTAAACATTTTTTTGTAATTATTTTATTTTCAAGTTTTTATTCTATTTAGTCATATATGTAATACTCCTATATTGCTACAAAAGGCTAGGTATATTCCCAAACATCAGAGTGCCGATATATTGCTGTTTAAAAGTTTTTGTTTTTGTATTCAATAATCGAATGTACCTAAATTTTAATTTTTTGTTGTCATACTTATGCTGCTACAATCACAAAAATTGTATAGGCTGTCTTGTTTTCGAATTCAAAACACATTGCGAGCATTTTCTATTAGAAATATAGGAGTATTACATATATGTATTTTAGGCCGGGTCGATTTGTGGGGAGGCAAAAAAATCGCCCATTGCTCTGTGAAAATCATATTCTAGGGATCAAAATAAGAAACTTTGCCAAAGGAACCATACCTCTAAAACGAATTCTGATTTCCCCCCCCCCCCCCCCTTTGGGTCGTGGGGGCAAATTTTGAAAAATCCCACTTTGAAATGCCTATGTTTTTTCTTTTTGGAGTTTATTTTTCTCTTTAGAAATTTATTTAGTCAGAACATATGTAAATGAAAAAATGAATTTAACTTAGTAATAGAAAAGAAATTAAAAAAAATTATTAGAAATTAGAGTTTTTACAACCCTCTTTTAAAACCAAGGCATCACTGTGATGCATTTGCATGTCGTAAACATAGTTGTGTGGGTTTTATATTCAACCGTTTTAAAAAATGAAGGTATCACTGTGACACAATTGCAGATCGTAAAATTGCTTGTGTTGTTTTTTTAAGCCACCACAAGACACAGCAGGTAGAATTGAAATTGCCCCTACCCAAAACTTCGACCCAAAGGGGGGAAATCAGAATTCGTTTTAGAGATATGGTTCCTTCGGCAAAGTTTCTTATTTTGATCCCTAGAATACGATTTTCACAGAGCAATGAGCGATTTTTAAATCGACCCGCCCTAATGTATTTAGTTCATTAAGCACTCATTATTACAAGGACTCTTTCCTGACAATTTGTTACAATATAAGTCCTTCCAAAGACTTTACTCGACTCTGCGCCACATATGCTTTGTCCCTCTTCCAACTCCAAAATATTTTGATGTCACTTCTACCGGACTGTATGTAATATTTGTTCCAAATATGAGCCAAATCGGACATCATAGGTCGCTTTCTATTCCAAATCGGACCACAAATACGATTTTTTTTGAATATATCGATCTTTGCGCCACCTAGCGGGGATTTTTTTCATAGGTCGTTTTCTATTCTTGTATGTATTATGTGTTCGAAATATGAGCCAGATTGGATCACAAATACGATTTTTGTGAATATCTCGATCCTTGCGCCACCTATAGGCGAACTTTTTTTCATAGGTCGCTTTTTATTCTTGTGTGTATTCACCCCTATTCTGCATTTCGATTACGTTCCCGTTCTCCGCTCCGCTTTAATCGAAATTTGGTATTCTGCATTACGACGGAATCGTAAAGAGAAGAGGAAGAGCAAATGATTTTTCGAAATCATCTGTTGGTACGGAATGTGTGAACATTGGAACAAAAGAAATTAAAGCAAATTTGTAAAAAACACTGAAAAACGTTTATATTTTATTATCCACGCCATTTTGTACAAAAAAAAGCAATAGAATATATTGCCGCAGTGTTATATTTTGTTGAGTGAAGTGCTTTCATAATTGTAAGTGTGTTTTTGTCGTTCTTTTGGCCAATTCCCTGCCGTGGCCACCAAGTTTTGTTAAAACGGATTCCTGCACGAATATAGTTGACATTTTCTGATTTTTAAGGATGCTAATTTCATTGCACTGGCCTAAAATACTTTATAAAGCTTTATTTATTCCTTCCGCAAGGATTGTTTACGTTTTCGCTTCACCTTCCTCTACGCCGGCAGCTTGCTTTGGCATATAACTGGACCCAACGAACAGACACAAATTATAGCTGTCTATTATAATGGAATCAATAGCCGCGGCATATTTGTGGAGTTGGAAAGCAACGCATACGAAAATGGCCAGACGATAATGGAAAGGCAAATATTGCGACATTTGTGTAATCCATTTGAGATGAGTGACGAATTGTAAGAAACTGAACTTAAAAGTGGTAAAGTTTAAAGACTTATTTTCTTATTTAGGTTCAAAAAAAAACTCTCGACTTAACAAGGATGCTTTCAAGTATGTGTTAGATACTTTTGCGGGGCAAATACGTCCAAGGACTTCGACGTCGACATGTTGTTTTTGACCTGGAAACATATAAAAAACAATCATCATCAAACCTTCTACGTTTCTTAACAAGTTTTACTTACATTTTTGTTAAAATTCTGTTATAAATTAATAAAAAAAATAAAAAGAAAATATTTTTCCGCCAACTAATTTGCAACTTAGAAAAACGGAACTACGATCGAAATGCAGAATACAAAAAATCGAACGATTCGAAGTTGGATCGAAAGAGATTGGAACACAGAATACCAAAATTGCCAAATCGAAAAAATTCCAATCCAAGTCGAAATGCAGAATAGGGCTGATTATGTGTTCCAAATATGAGCCGAATCGGACCACAAATACGATTTTTGTGAACATATCGATCCTTGCGCCACCTAGCGGCGATTTTTTTCTTATTATTGCATAGTTGTCGGGTTCTGAACTATATTCCAAATTTCAACCTTGTAGCTTATCGGGAAGTTACCTAAATTTCAATTACAAAGTTCGTGCCAGCCATCCACCAACCAGCCTGTCAAGTCAAGCTAAATAGAACCATTTAAAAAGCGCATAAAATCATACTAGAAACAATAGCTTTGTTTTTTTTACATCTACATACATATACGCTTAAACTTTATATGGACTGCTAAGCGTTAAACTTGATCTACACTTTTGAAATTGCTGCGCAGAAAACTAGTTTTTTTTCCTAAATTTCAATACGCATTTTACTCAGATGCAACTGAAATGTGTGTCTATGTTTTACCCCTACAAATTGTGTATGTCCACTATGCACCGCAACAGATACAGCTATAGGTTATACACTATGGCCAACAGAGGTGTTCGTCTCAGCTTTTCGGTACAACATGTTCTGTAGCTAGTAGTTATTTTCCCACTGCCGCTAGATGGGTCTCCTAAACATTATCTAAGTGAGGATAGGCGTTTTTTTTAGCCGCAAACGTAGACGTATATACGTGTAAAAAAACACAGCTAATATGGAAAATTTCGGTCCAGACCGGAAATAACGCAATAGAATCAATAAAAGAACTAGATCTTATTTGTAAACTTCCACACTAGTTCGGAACTATCGAGATAGTGCCAATAATCTAACTAGTCTTTATCTTAAAATATGTATCTATTCGGAATTCTAGAAAAGGTAATGCAACTGGAACAATTTCCACCGCCTAGGACATCGCCATATTCAATTCGCCAGTTGAAAGCATGTAAAAGTGATAGAGAGCGAACTAGTAGTGGTTCTGCATGCACTAGAAACGGACTAGTTTTGGACTAGAGATTTTTCCCCCAGGGCATATACAGGCAGTAAGGGTTTGCCATCAACATTATACATTTATACAAATTTCCGGATTATTTAATAATGCATAATTTGCTTTGTTCAATCGATGAGTGCATATGTATGTAGGTGCAGACATATGTGCCCCTTTATAAATTTGTATGTGTAATTGCATAGTGCTCACAAAATTGCACACATATATACTTTAAAATTAATGATCTAGAAAAGATACCAATTTAGATTTATCTGCGTAAAATATCCATATTTACCTTTATCAAAATATGATTTATGACATACCGTATCAGAAAACATTAAAGCACCAAAAGTTTTTGTGCTATATTTAGTTAAATAAAGTTTTAATTATAAATTTTATATTCATAATGTGTTCATGAAGGGCATACATTGGCTATTGCAAGATTGATAAAAAAACTCGGTTTCGTCGTTAATTAAAGCAAGTAAGAATGGGGCAGCCAAAGACCTCATACCTTTCTTGAATGAGGCTGAACACTAATCTATCGCAAGAGGTGGATTTATAAGAAATATAATATATAGATAACAGACATAAGCGATATAAATCTCAAATATATAATTGATTGGTAATTATCACCCAAAATTTCAGTCGTTTTTAATGACGATTAACTTTTTTTCTGAACCATTAGTATAAAGCTATATATGGGGTATTCCATCCCATTTCGACCAATTTTGAACCCGACCTCTTTAGAATTGGCTGAAATTTTTTCTTCTTTTTCTAGCTTACGAAAGACGTTTTTCATAAGTTTTTCAAATTTTTTCATCCAACTCAAAAAAAGTTATGAATTTAAAAAAAACACCGTTTTTGTTTTCAAAATGCTATAACTTTTTCAAAAATTTAGCGTTTGGGATCATTTTTTTTTTTAGATATGTTTTTAAATGTACTTTTCGGAAAAAATACAAAAAAAATTTTCAAGTTTTTTTTTTCAATTAAATAAAAAAAAAATAAAAATCTCGGCCCACTCCGGGATTAGTGGGGATAATTGCAGAATTGATTGAAGTTTTTTGTGAGAAAAAAAGGGCGAAATTCGAAAAATATCGAAAAACTGAAAAATTACAAAAAAAACTTTAAAAAATTTTTTGAATTTTTTCCGAAAAGTACATTTAAAAACAAATTTTTTAAAAAAAAAAGATCCCAAACGGTCAATTTTTGAAAAAGTTATAGCATTTTGAAAACAAAAACGGTGTTTTTTTTTAATTCATAACTTTTTTTGAGTTGGACGAAAAAATTTGGAAAACTTCTGAAAAACGTCTTTCGTAAGCTAGAAAAAGAAGAAAAACTTTCAGCCAATTCTAAAGGGGTTGGGTTCAAAATTGGTCGAAATGGGATGGAATACCCCATATGTTAAATATATAACCTATCTGAACGATTTTTTCAGATAACAATATACGCTTTATTCAAAAGCAACTGCTGAAATTGGTAGCTTCCAGCTGTAAAAATAAGGAACATAATGTAAAAATCGGATGTATGGGAGATATATGCTATAGTTTTCAAAACTTGAGAGGCTAGTTTGTATTCAGCTGGTCATTGTGATCATTTGGGTTTACTTTTTGATATTTCTATATCTTCTCTTTTAAGCATTTACAATTTACGAGATTCGGAACAAACTTAATATACATATGTACTATCATTAAATGAACATATAAAATTCCAAAGCCAATCCATATATTTGTGCAACAAAATGAAAGCTCTCAATTATCAAAAACTTAACGATTTGTTATCAAAAAGATATCGCTTTGGTATCGCTCAGTTATCGATTTGTTATCAAGAGGTTATCGACTTGTTATTTAAGAGCTATCGATTTTATACCGAAAACTTTTCGATTTGTTATCGGAGGGTAACCAATTTACTATCGGCATGTTATCAAAAAATATATCGAATTTTTATCGAACATTTATCGATTTTTATAAAAAAGCTATCGATTTTACATCGAAAAGTTATCTACTTGTTAAAGAAAGGTTATCGGTTTTTTATGGAAAAACTATCGTCTTATGACCGACATGTTTTCAAAAATTTCTCGAATAGTTATCACACGGCTAGCGATTTGATACCGAAAAGGTATTGGTTTGTTAAGGAAAATTTATCGAGAGTTATCGATATGTTAAAACAGTGTACCGAAATCTTATCGAAAAGATATCGATTTGTATCGGTTGTATCATACCTCTAAACGGTAATGAGAGCGAAAAAATGTCACACATAAATTTTAGTACCGGTTGGAGACCATGAAGCGTTGTCGCACATGGATCACAGGTAAGATTAATCTATGGAGACTCAAAAGATTTAAATAAAATTGTTTGTGTTTTGGTACCCAAAATCAGTATGCTATAGTTGGCGATATGAGACAGAAATTTTGGTCCTGAATGGAAATTTTAAAGCCGTGTTGCACAGCGGTTACAGTACAGATAACACTATGAAGACTGAATATACATACAAATATGAACTTTAACAACACTGCGACACCCCTTAACCGATTTCAAAAATCTGAATGCAATACATTCTGAACTATATACTTACTCGATTTATAAATACTTCCACTAATCAAGGAGAAATGACTGTAAACATTTTAAATTATATTGGAGCATATGGGAAAGTCAGCCAGTTTTTCGCGTTTTCTAAGTATTGCGACTTTTTGAGTTGATCGCGGGTTTGATCTTAGTGTGCGATATAATATCGCATTCTATATTAATTTCTTGAGTATTCTCAGTGAAACTTTATTTTTGACCACTGCGCGACACCCATTTATCGTCTCCAATCGGGAACATAATTTACGTGTAATATTTTTATCCTTGTTATTGCCGTTTGAAGAGGTAAAACTGGAAAAAATAGGTAACTTGATTTATAAGACCACACTAATGTGCATATATGAAGACATGCCTTCTACAAAGTAACCTACTGTGAATATTTTATTCAAAATTGTCTATATACATGTATATGTTTCGACGCGCGCAATGCAACAAAAACACATTTATCAACGTAATCAAACAAATTACAATGAGAACTTGATTTATCCGGTGGTTTTAATGTGTACGTCAAAAACGTGTGCACCTTCCTATTTTTAAAGTTTCGTCAAAGTAATTATATAAATCATAGTCGGGGTATACCAATAGGCTATGTTAAACACAACCTTGCGACTAATAGACTAGCCTGTAAATATGTACATATCTGTGGACATTTGTCAAAACAACAGGATGCCAGGTGTATGCAATATTTTGTCTCATAGTCACATCATACTTAGGGCCGCTGGTTCAGAAGTTTTAACCGCATTGATGACAACTTCTTTTGTAGTTTTTTAAAGTTTGGTGTGACAAAAGCGCTTGTCTTGAATAAGTTGGAACTTTGAAATGATTCAAGGGGTTCAACCCAACTTCAACCCTTTTTATACCTTTCATGAAAATGAAATGGTATACTAATTTCGTCACGAATCCCAAAATTGTAAGTCCTTAAAGGAAAATAGGTAGACCCACCATTAAATATACCGAAATATCAGGATGAAGAGCTGAGTTGATTTAGCCATGTCCGGTTAAACATTTGTCGGAACCGGCCGGATCGGACCACTATAGCATATATCCTCCATACAACCGATTTTTCAGAAAAAGAGGATTTTTGTCATATCTTCCTCAATTTATCAGATTGAAGCTTCAAACTTCACCATATACTTTCGTATATTGCACATATTGATGTCTGAAAAAATTGATGAGATCGGTCGTATATATAGTATATATCCCCACAACCGATTGCTCAGATAAGAAACTTTTCGTAATTACTGTCCCATTTTAAGAGCTAGAGGCTTCAAATTTCAACGAATGCTTACGTGTATAGCATATATTGTTGTCTGAAAAAATCATAGAGATCGGTGGTATATATATTATATACCCCTTATAAACTGTAATTTTTGCCCCTTTTTTACGCCTAGAAACTTCAAATTTCAACAAATTTCATCAAGTAGTTACGTTTACGTCATATATTGTTGAAATACGTGATCCGTAGTCATAGTTTTTACATGCAGACCACAAAAAATCTAAAACTTTGCATCATTCCATAAAGTACCTATCTATTTTTTATCTTATATTTATCTTAAAAATCGTTTAGGTATGTACATCTGTTCACTATATATTTCTTATCTTATAAATCCGATTATTTGGAGATTACGAACGGGATAAGATTATTGTTCAGCCCCATTCATGAAAGGTATGAAGTATTTGGCACTGCCGAAGACAGTCCCGTCCTTACTTGCTAAGGGTTGCGAGTGCCATTTATAGCTACTCCAACCCAATTGTAAACTTCCGAATGACGTTTCTTTAGCAGCCGAGGCTCTGGCGACCACAAGTTCTTCATGGCACTAAAGGGAGGAGGCGGTATGGCCTAGAAGATGCAATGTGGTTAAATTGTTTCCGAATAGTCGGGCTTATACCTTAATGGTGCTTGTTGAAGGAACGTACCGGATCAATATTCAGCAAAGTAACATCAACATCTATATCACTCCTCAAAACCTTCAGGGAGTGTCTTTATTGTTACAACAACAACAACAACGGGGCCTTAACGAAACTAAACGAATCATTATCTAAAAATTGTATTAAAATCTACGAATTCTTACGAATGTAGAACTTCATTTTATGAAATTAATTTTGAGTGTACTTCATAAGTTTTACGTGTCACCCTATGAAAGGGACTAGTGAAAGTGTGCAGAATAAAAACGAGTTCATCCATTTAGCTTTGCTATGTTTTCAATGACGTGCTCAAAGAAAATGTCAATATTATTGGAAATCCACTGTATGGCATTATCTACACTATCGACCATCAGATTATAACAACACCACCCCTCCTTACGCCTTCACATAGTTTATGAATCGCCCCAACTAAAATTTGGAACGCTTCATCTCCAAATAAACTTCTTTTCCAATTTGTGCCCCCTAATTTTTCTTACAATTTGGCAGATCATCATATTTTATGACTAGGTTTTTTTGGCGAGCAAGACAATCCTATCTTAGGCGTTACCAATAAATAATTGAAAAGCTAGAACTTTCTTATAAATTTTGGGATTTAAGAAATCCCAGCTAAGAAACTTATTTGATAGAAATGACAATCAAAAGTTGCGTTATATTTTGTCCTTCGTGGGTCAAGCCAGTCTTCGTAGACACTATACTTCACTTTGGTCCAATGTCGCACATTTTTTGCGGAGCTTAAGCTTAAGAAGATAATTGGGAACGTCTTTATTTACTATCCCGCAACTCGACTGTGCAAACGGCCTGCCATGGATGTGTGGAAACGCTTGTATTCGAAGGTATTTGGTCAACTTAGCAAGAAAAGGCTTTAACTTTCGTTTAGTAACACCCTCAACTCTATCTATCTATCTGCTTCAAAAGGTCGTCCACTAAATCGATATAAGTCAATTGATTGAAGTTTAACTTTGAGGGCCATAAGTCGATCATTATGCACAAGCCCTTCAAACGTGCTACTCTCACTGAATAACTCCTAGGTTGTGAAACTGTAAATAATATGACAGTTATATAAAAGACACCAACCTATTGTCTTAAGCGAAAAATGGGCTTGTTATCTTGTCATGTAGCCGCCAAGTTCTCCGTGGTCAGGATATTGCAAAATATACCTTAAATTTATATATTTAGTAGGGTGTGTCTATGAGGAATTAATTGGCACACTTCTTTCTTTTTTCGGACTTGATACCGGCTCTTTCTCTTTACCATGCAGTCAAATGAGTCATCTAGTAAAAAGCTCATATCTTGCCCAATGCCGTCTAAGGCTAATTGTGAGTGTTTTCTATACACGATATAGGTGTGAAGTTGGATTTTTTTTAAAGCTTATACGCTCCGATTTCTGTTGGCATTTGGACCACCTTAAGCTCGTTTTCAGTGCTCGAAAACCCTGGAAGCAAAAACTTACTATAACCAGCGCAGCTATGATTAGGAAACTTTGCGACGACTTCGCATATATTTGGCATCTATTGAGCTTGTTAAAGCAACATTAAAATTTTAGAAACAATGTTTTCAATTTGAAGACCATTTTCCTAAGCGGGGTCGCCCCTCTTCAGTGATTTGACAAGCACTTCGAGAGTACTTCTGCCATGAAAAGCTTCTCAGTGAAAACTTATCTGCCTTGCAGATGCCGTTCGGAGTCGGCATAAAACAAGTAGGTCCCGTCCCGCCAATTTGTAGGAAAAATTAAAAAGAGCACGATAGAAATTAGAAGAGAAGCTTGGCCTAAAATATCTTCGGAAGTTATCGCTCCTTTCATTTATTCTTTTTATGTCTGAGAATACTCCACTTCTTGTGGTTTCGGCGTATATGTCCACACCTTTCGTTCCTGAAAAATTGAAAAACCTACTTTGACTTTTATACGAAATGTCAAATTTAATTATTATTTTTGACTTTTATAATAAAAGTCAAGTTTTAACTTTTATTCTTGACTCTTATATTAAAAGTCAAATTAAAATTTTTATTTTTAACTTTTGTAATAAAAGTAAATTGTTAACTATTATTTCTGACTTTTATAGTAAAAGTCAACTTTTAGCTTTTATTTTTGATTTTTATAATAAAAGTCGATTTTAAACCTTTAATTTTGACTTTTATAATAAAAGTCAACTTTAAACTTTTATTTTTGACTTTTGTGATAAAGTAAAAAAATAGCTGTTAAAATTTGTCTTTTATTTTAAATTCATAACTGTTACGGTCCCTGCTTGCCCTATATATAAAGAAGCAGAGAGAGCTTAGTATAATGATAGCGTAAAAGCGATCCTTCACGAGAGGACTATGTGCTTATCTCTCGGGGTATATAATCAATAGGGCCCGGATTTTTATGCACTATAAACTGGAAAATATGCACTAAACATATAAAGAATATGCAAAAACACTTTTCACATTGTTTTTTTTATTAGTTTACATTAATAAATTATACATACATATACATTTTTAAAGTATACAATAAAATAAATAGTTAAGCACTTTTAAAAGCGAAATACCAATAAATTATTTTCAAATCCATACATACATATGTACACATACTTCAAATTTTCAGTTGTTGTTGTTGCTGATATTGTAGCAGTGCTTCGCCCCATCCAATAGGTGCGCCAAATCACAAATTGTCAACAATGTCTTCTAAGGGGAGTCCAAGGAAACTTGCAGTTTCACCAGGGGGGGACCATAATGAGAAGGGTGTTAAAGGCGTTGGTTCCACATTACAATTAAAGATATGGTTGGTCTCATGTGGGGACACATTGCAGGCAGGGCATACATTTTGTATGTCGATATTGATTATGGATAGGTTAGAGTTTAACCTGTTACAGTATCCAGGTCGAAGTTGAGCTAGAGTGACTCGCATTTCCCTGGGGTTTATGCGTTCCTCTTCCACAAGTTTTGGGTACTGTTCTTTGAGTACTGGATTCACCGGGCTATTCCTGGCATACAGGTCCGACGCCTGTTTGTGGAGTTCGCTGAGGACCTGCTTGTGTTTTTTGGCTTCATACGGCTGAGTTCTCAGATGCTGTATTTTCTCATAATGCTTACGGAGATGACTCCTTAAGCCCCTGGGCGGTGTTGGCTCATCAGTCAGATGTCTGTTGGGATGCCCAGATTTCTGGGTATTCAACAGTAACTGTTTGGTTAGCATCTCATTTCTTTCCCTGATGGGAGTATTCTCGCCTCATTATATAGATGGTGTTCTGGGGGCATAAGAGGACAGCCCGTGGCGGTTCTGAGGGCAGTATTTTAGCAGGCCTGTAGCATCTTCCAGTGAGTGGTCTTTAGGTTTAGCGACCATATCGGGGACGCGTAGCATGCAATCGGCTGCCCAGTTGCATTGTAAGTGGTAATGAGCGTTTCTTTATCTTTTCCCCAAGTACTGACAGCAAGAGATTTGAAGATTTTATTACGGCTCTGGATTTTCGGTAGAATTGCGGCTGCATACTCACCAAAGTGTAGATCCTGATCAAACGTCACATCCAAGATTTTGGGGTGTAGGACAATCGGTAGCATAGTGCCATCGACGTGGATGTTCAAAATGGTCGACATTTGGGAAGTCCATGTTTTAAATAAGGTCGCGGAGGATTTAGTCAGTGATAATGCCAAGTTTCGCGAGAAAACAAAAACTGGAGACATCAGGGAGGTAGCCGTTTATTCTGTTGCAAAGCTCATCGATCTGTGGACGTGGGCCTGTGGCCATTATTGTGCCGTCATCGGCGTAGGATACGATAGTAGCTCCTTCTGGTGGCGAAGGTAGCTTTGGTATGTAGAAGTTGAACAAAATTGGGGATAGAACACCACTCTGTGGCAAACCTGGTTTAATTCTTCTTGCTTTAGATGACTCGTTTCTAAATTGCACCGATGCCTGCCGACCACCCAAATAATTTGCGATTCACCTTTTAAGACACGGGGGAAGGGTAGACCCTTCCAGGTCTTGCAGTAACGTGCCGTGGTTGACCGTATCAAAAGCTTTTGATAAGTCTAGCGCAACGAGTACTGTTCTATGGAGGGGGTTTTGATTTAAACCGCCATTTATCTGGGTGCTAATGGTATTTAGCGCGGTGGTGGTGCTATGGAGTTTTCTAAAGCCATGCTGATGACAGGCTAGCTGCAAATTTGCTTTGAAGTAGGGGAGCAAAATGGATTCAATCGTCTTGGCTACTGGCGATAGGAGAGATATCGGGCGATATGACTCTCCTATGTTAGCTGGTTTCCCAGGCTTTAGTAGCGGGACCACCTTGGCCATTTTCCATTTTTCGGGAATAACAAAGGTGGAAAGAAACAAGTTGAAGACATGTGCTAAATATTTGAAACCCTCTTTCCCTAGGCTTTTAAGCATCGGCATGGCCGTCTGGCCCACTGTTTTGGATGGTTTAGCCTAACCGATGGCGTCCTCAACCTCTTTGGCGGTGATGGTGATTGGAGACGCGCTGAATTTATGTTTATGTGCGCGTCTGTTGGCCCTCCGCCCTCTTCGCCGAGCGTAGAATGCATTATATATTGTCGGCAGAAAGCGCTCGCGCATTTTTTCGCATCCGACAGCACTTGATCGCCAAAGGCGATGGAAATTTTGTCATTGTGCTTAGACGGATTCGACAGGGACTTTACGGTGGACTAAAGTTTACCTACACCGGCAGAGAGGTTACAACGGCTTAGGTGCTCCTCCCATTTCGCCCGCTTGTGTTCATCCACAAGCATTCCGATGCGTTGCTTTATGTTTTGTACAAGGAGAACGTTCTTTCTACTTCAAAACTGGTGATTGGGCGTACTGGAAGCAAGATAATTCGTGGGGGTCATAACTACTTTCATTACAGCTGGCACTTGAGTCTATTTGGTCACTTGAGCTTAGCACACCAGATATTACCTTAAGTTTCTGGAACCCCAGAACGGTGTTAAATTTCTCCGTTATCATTTCACCAAGTTCACGTTGCACCCCTTCAATATTTGTAACAGCAGCCTCCTCAATATGCAATTGTTCAGCCAACGATTTTTTCCCTTCCAATTTAGTTATAATATCTGTCAAGAAGCTGAAACGCTTCAACACGCAAACCAGATTTTAAAAATATTTTCTTTCCATTAGATATTAAGTCGTCCACATCACTAAAACGGGTTCTAACATCTTCGGCCACTCGATGCATTGCATGTGCCAAACAAGTAACGTGCAGTAATTTTGGATAAAATACCTTCTGCGCTTTTGCTGGCTTTACCATATATGGAGCTGCATCAGTGACATATAAAAGAATTTTCGACTTTTCGAAGTCAGGGCCCAATAATTGCATGGAATCATCAAATGCTCTTACAATTGTGGAATGATTTGTGCGTTCTAGACAAACGACGTTTATTAAAAAAATTTGGAGCTCACATCTTTTTCTGGATGTAATATTCCCACTAAAATGTTCGCTACGAAAGGGCCCTGTATGTCAGTCATTTCATCAATTGATACCCACAAAAAGTGGTTCTTCAATTGCCCTTTGATTTCTTCAATTTGCGATAAATAGATATCATGAACATAGCTTTTTTCAAAGTTGACTCAGAAGGAATGAATCCCTTGGTGTATTTTTTTAAAAACTTGATTAAATGCTGGTTTGTTAACTTCCATAATGGGATATCAGCTACAATAAATGACTCGCAAAGCTCCATGTAAAACTTTTTCTCATTGCCCACGTATTTTTTAAGTAGGCATTGAGAAGTTTTTTCATCTTGCCTTCTAGAAAGCTCTATGTGTTTCTGGCTCCGCATGTGCTTCTCAACTTGAAACTCTTTTGCACAGCTTTTTTTTTTATTGCAAATTTTGCAAAATAAAATTCCTCCATCTGTTTCGAATATCTCTTTATATTCGTTCACATATTTTGAAAGAGTGCCACCCAACATAGTTTTGGTTTTAGGCATTATTAAAAAATTTCTGAATGTATAACAATTTTTTGTGCAAAAAGAAGATAAATAAGAAAACGAATCGCAGAACATAAAATATTTATACCAGTGGTACTGGCCGTGAGCAACGTTTAAATTCAAACATAAAAGTATATATGTACATACATATGAACAAATCGTGAGGGTGTACGCAGAAACATATAGTTCGCTCTCGTTCTCGCTACCCTTAAGGCCGTGATAAATATGAAAGAACTTCAGACTTGGCAATTGAAGTTTATTTCGCCTTGCCCATTCACATAAAAAATTTCGCAAAGCACTGGTATAAATATTATCCCTATACAACAAAGATAATTACTAACATATTTTGTGCCGTATTCATTTGTTATATTACAGTTTTTACTTGCGAAAAATGTTAGAAAATTTACCAACCAGTGGGAAAAATAATTTCACTTGCAAAGTGTGTCAACACCCTTAACCAAAACAAATGTCACATTCTTCTTCTTATGCTTTGTTTGTAACAAAATTTGAGAAATGTCTACTTTTCAATACAAGATGGCACCAGTGTCGCTCATTCTACCGTTCTCCATAAAAAAGCGTGCAATCTACTCATAATGCATAAGCTTGTGTTAAACTCATCTATAGGAAAAAGTGCTTATGTGTAGGGACTTTTATTGTAATACACACATACTGTAGTATAGACTAACTATATACACATACGCATTGGCAAATGCATTACTGGTCTAAAAACATATGTTCGATAAGGTTGCCAATTAATCTTGAAAAGTATTTAACTGAAATTCACCAAATACAAAAAAATATGCAACAAAATATACCTTTATGAACAAATATGCAAATATATGCATTAAAAACAAAATATGCAAACATATGCATTAACAAATCAACACCATTTTTACACTTATTTCTTGATTCGAAAAATCGTATATTCTTTAAGTTCCTGTGACTTACCAAATAAAATATGCAACTGCATAGAAAATCGGGCCCTAATAATCAAATTTGTATGCACCATGCCACTTTATGCATACTTATGGATTAGAGATATACGCCGCCGATAAACGCCGCCGCCGCCGCCGACTATATTTTCTACTCGTTTAAAACTATTTAGGCCATTTATTGTTCATGTCGAAAATTGGTCGGATATGGTCCAAAGTGGTATCAACGGATGCGCATCACTGCTAGTTATAAGAAACTAACAGCGAAATTTAACTCTTTCTAATTGTTCAAAAGTTATTTTAAAAAACAGGCCTATTCGATGTCAGCTTAACACGGACTTTGTTGCATCGCCCATTTCACCAAGTTATCAAAACAAAATATTAAAAGAAAAGTTATATAATAAATATATGGGTTTGCCGGGGATTGCCCGTATCGCTTTAAATGTATGAAAACATTTATTTCAAGCAATTTTTAATTTTATAATTTATTTAATAATTTGGGAAAAATTTAAACAACGTGACATCAGGACGGACAAGGCGACAGCTGTTTCGATTATACCTTGTAAATCTCTTCAAAGCCTTTTCTCCCGGGAGTGGGAGTCGAATCCACACTCCTGCGATAGTTGAAATGGTTATAAACGCATTCAGCTACGTCATGCCTTAGTTGTTGTAAAGTTTTTCCCAATTGCCTTCTTACGCATATATTATCTTTCACACATCACATAATTCGTATGTAGTTATGTGTTAAAGTTATGCATGTTTCTAAGGCGGTTTTCAGAGAAACTTGGTTTTTTGTTGTTGTTGTTTTGTTCTATTTATAGAACTACAACGAATTAACCAAATGTTGTCTACTTATGTGAGTTTGATATGAGTTGTTATTAAATAAGTTATATAATAAATTTATATGCTCCCTTTGCATATTTTTTTCAAAAAAATAATAATGAACAATGAATTCAAATATAATGACCAAAAGCGAACATGTTTTCAAATTGTCCTCAAGTTGTTTAAAATATCAAAATACCCAAAAAAGGTGCCGATTTAAAAAAAAATTTTATATTGCGATTGGCTGAAAGAGTAAGCGAAATCAGTGATGCAAAATCCTTTAGTAGGTTCTAGGGGCATAAACATTCATTTCAAATGATTCTTACCTCATACTTAAGTTGAGGATATATGTACGTATGAGAAGGATTTGAAAAATCAATTGGGCTTACATTCAAACATCTGTTCTTTATTTGCGAAACTATGCAGTAGCGCCTGAAATGTTAATTTTGATTTTCACACTTCATCCTTCAACACCCAAGTCTCCCAGTTTGATATAAAGTTGGCAGCTCTATCCAAACTAGTCCCTTAGAGTGAATCACATTGATTATAGCCTATCAAGTTTAAATATCACCTACACGTTACGGCTCCTTGTGAATACGTAGGCACATATATATATTTACCAGGTGATGCTTTTTCCTTCGCAAGAACACTCAAAGTGGCGGAGCAAAAGCTTTCCCAAGACAGTCGAACTAATGACCATGTGTGCTACTACCCTAACGTAGTGGACAGTCGAACTAGTCTGAAAACTGAAGCTACGCGGTCATCCATAATGAGCTCTTATATCATAAGGCCGGAAAACAGCAGCTAACATCTTTCAACTTAAAATCGGCCGACTTTCATTCTAAAATATCGCTTTGATTTAACGAAGACTATTAATGATGTGAACACAAACGTCTGCAAACATTGGTCTACATTTTAAAATTTTTATCCAAGGTCCTTGTAAAATTTTAATTATATAGATACGCCGAGGATTATAGGATTTTCACCCATTACGCAATGGCATCCACTTAGTTTGCTTATGAACTCGAAGGAGGCATCCTTGGCCGAATAGTCACTCCCTAACGTTTCAAGGTGTTTCTATGGTGTAGCTCGGCAGCTATCGCGAAAAAAGCATCCGTTAGAAAGTCTTCGGAGCTACACCTAGAGCTTCTAGGAAAGTAACGTCGACGAAGGTATGAGTTCGAAGTCGCAGTCTTATAGCTTTTGTGCTGGCATATGGTGTGAGGGTCAGGAGGCGTGGTAGCGAATGCTGGTCGGGAATGCTACTGTTCGCACATCGGGAATTGTAGCTCTTAAAAACAGCCGAAAAAACTGGAGGCGCCCTGCGCCACGAGAGTCATGAGTATTAATAGACCGTAAGTCGCCTTTGTGCATGACCACCAAAGAGCCACAAATGATTTAAAGAAATTGTGTTCGCGACGATTATTAGGAGTTAACCCCCTAGGTGAAACTAAGCTTTGCACGAGATATGCAGACAAAAGTTTTTATTTAATATATCTCTATTTTTTTTCAGCAGACGCAGCAGTACCAATTCCAAAGACCGTGGTTAGGTTCGAAGCTTCTCTGGAGTAAGTGAACGAGGGACATCCCACCGCAAGGAGCTACTCCTGAACATTTTTGAACGGTCTGCGAGATCTTGAGGCAAAAACCCCGGATCTTTCCAAAATGACCAACACGTTGATTTCCTTAAATACATACAAACAAAACTTTTCCTAAACACAATTTTTTTAAATAGAAAAATCAAGCTTTTTAAAGTAAGAACACCGGCGTACGCCGGCGCGCCGCCCACGCCTACGCCGCCGCCGCCGATAAAGTAATCGGAGTAAACCTCTATTGTGGATGTACGTATGTATGTATGTATGTATATATGTTTTGAATTTTGCATTCTTAATTTGACCGTGAAATGGCTAATATCAGCGAAACCGCTGCGAAAATTTGCGGATATGAAAAAAAAAACAAACAAACGAAATAAAATTGGTAAATTACAGAACATTTTGCGAAAAATATGCGATAATAATAGACCTATATAAGTGAATGTATGCATATAAAATTACAAACATACATAGTACATAGAAAGATCCACTTGCGAGTTCATGCCATTATAAACTCATTATAGTCTGGTTGTGTGTCAGAAGTTCCAACGACAGACAACGGCATGGAATTTTTGTCCTTGCGTTTGTCAAAAGCTTTTGTATTTAGCATAATTTTTCATTCCAATTAACACATTAATACATACATAGGTAAAATATATTATGTTCTATGTGTGTATACTTGTATGTATAACGTTGTTATAATTGCAGGCCTTGCAAATGAATATGTCAGTGCTTTCAAAGACAACTTAATTAATTTTCGATATAATAGAAATTAAAATTCACTGCCATATTTTGAAAATGTTTTTCGCTTTGTTGATAAGCTCCTTTAAATCGCTTTTATATTCATTTGATTTATGAAAAATCAATATATAAATATTCTTTTAAGGATTCAATTAACTATTATGATATTGTAATGAATTCTGGTAAATTCCTTATAATTATACATCTTCTGCTAACGTTAGAATCGCTGAACTGTCGAATAAATATCTCCAATATTCAGTATTGCAAAGTGATCTTTATTAGACTACTTTGGGAGTAGTACTCCACAATTACAGTTATAATTCACTTAATAGCGCATTTAAATCAAACTGATAAACTAATTCCTTAGCTTGCGCTGTTTTTATACTCTCGGTTACCGCCTTCTAGAACAGTTGTATGAGATGCTTGGTTATTTAGCTTTACACATCTATGTATATATGTAGTTTATGCTTTTCTTCTGGCCATATGCGTGTGTATGTGTGAGTAACAACTTCTGCTCTTAGCTGTTGGTTATGTGTATTGAATAGTCTTCGGTGCCTTGTACATAACTGTGGCTGTTTGCTCTAATGTGTACATTTACATAAGTGTGGCTGCTGCTGTTTTTGGTGTTGTGATTATTTACTAACAGCATAGTGATGCTAATATTCGCCACAATATTAACGTTCATAAGTAAACTCCATCCAGCATTCTGTTTTTTTTTATTGAAAGCGAAAATGGGAAATATTTTGTTTCCATAAATAAAGGTTTTTTATCGAGTGAAACAAAAAATATTTCTCTTCATTAATATTTTACAAAGTTCCGTTGCCGTACAAGGCTTTGTTACCACTCTGAACAGAATGGATAATTTTTCCTAAATCACGCCCACTTTTTCGATACCGATAGTTCAAATATAGAAATTAATAGGTTTGATCCTTTGAAACTAGTTTCATTTTCATTTAAATTCTCATAAAGCAATCAATTTAACGATAACCGACACCAGTTGGGTTCACTAAGGGAGTCTTCTCCCACCTGTCTCTCCCAACTCAGTGAAGTTCGCCCCGTTTCTCTGCTTCCTAACTGTGATTTCGATTGAAATTTTTGTATGGCCGGAGCGTCTTCGTACAATCGCATAACATGTCCTAGCCAGCGAACCCTTGGGGCTTTTATTCGTTGCACTATCTTCACATTTGCGTAAAGCTCAGAGAGCTTATCATCATACCGCCGTCAATACCGGCCGTCGGCATCACGGAGGGGATCATACATCTTCCGAAAGTATTTTCTCTAGAAAACTTCATTAGCCATTTCATATTCTCGCAAAAAGGTCCATGACTCCGAACTATACATCAAGACAGGTATGATGAGCAACTTATAATAAAGTGTGATTTTCTTTCGTCAAGACCGGGCTCCAGTTCTTTCTTCTACGTTTGATTTCTAAGCTGTCATTTGGTTCGGAAGTAATTCCTTGTTCACCTAGAGACGAAGTCCTTATAGTCTTAAATTTATATCCATTAATAGTGACCTGGCTGCTGAGGCGCGATTACGCCGATTCTTTGTTGGACGACAGAAATTACTTCGCCTTGTCTCCTTTGATCACAAGATTAATTTATTTTTTCCTCATTGTCTAGTCCAGAGAAGGCAAGGTAATATTAGGAAAATGATATCAATATCATAAGCGCACGCCAGCAAATATACGCTGTTATAAAAGATTGTACCATCGCGACTTTGATATACAACTGGAACTATGTACCTTCTAAATCTTTAGGTTAAGGTAATTGCAAGAGAGTCACCTTGTTCAACGTTAATGTGAGCTTATACAGCGGAGAGTTTCACCCTAGCTGGTGGTGTTACTCAACCTCATTTGCCAAAGTCTTGTAAGCTATGCAGGAAACCTATATAAATGGAGACATAGATAGCTGTAAATAACTGCTGTGAACTGGACAAAAATATATGCGTGTCAATTCTTTTAGCGCGATCCGGAAACTGGTGTATCGTGTATATGGTCGATAGTAGAAAGTAGTTCTGAAGCCGCACAGATAAGGTTGAGTCACTTCGTTAACTTTGGGATTCAGTCAACAAGCTAGATAGTACACAGTACGCTAGATAAAACCTTGTGCGCTCCATATTTTGCACAGGAGTTTATGCCTGCTCCTAGCTAACTCATCGCCTCAATATTTGAATTCTCGCGAATAGTCAGTAGCTCCCGACTGCCTTATAATCGGATGCTGGAACCTATTTTCCACCATCGGCGATTTGGGTATCGTTGCGCACTAGTAATGGGGAATCATTCAGTCTATGTGATGTCTTAACGTGCCGGCCAGTTCAACCTAACAATGAGGAGAAGTGAACCTTTCACAAATTAAGCATACTCTGTACATCAGTTACCAGGTCGCCATTACAATTTTCGCAGAATCTGCCACGGTCTCGAATCTTTGTTCAACCTGCGCGACAATATTTCTTTGTTCCAGTTGTTTTGCATCCTCGCTGTAACATTGGCGTGTATGTTCAAAACTTATGTTAGATATTTTTATGCTACACGTGGTTTACATTCATGAGTATTCTTATATTATAAAAACTGTTTTTCTCCACAGACCGCAATGTCACAGATGATCTGTCATTGACATCGATATGGTAATCAGTAGAAGCAGTTTGCAATTAAACCGCATTTTGCTTTCTTTGCAACACCATCACTCATAATATGAAATCAATAAATATAGGGTGTTGCAATAAATATAGCGTGTTTTTTTTTGCGGGTTAAGTGAGATATTTGTAATTCGACCCCCTCTACATATATGAAAACAAACAAATAATAATTGTAACAACCTATTTATTGTTTGCTAATTGTTGTTGTAATTTGCAATCACTACTGAAATTAGGTACATATATACGTTATTAGGGTGCTCCTTGTTTTGCCAATGAAACGGCAATGGTCTAAGTTTACGACCACAAAGGTGTTATTTATTGTTATTTTTAAATAATACTAGCATCGCCTCTGGTGGAAATTCGACCAATTTGTATTTTTTTCAATTTTCGATTCAGTCAAGTTGCATTTAAATAATAATAAACTAAGTTGAAATAAAAGAATCTAATATATATTATAAATGGCAAAGTTTGGATGTTAAGATGTTTGGATGTTTGGATGTTTAGATGTTTGGATGTTTGGATGTTTGGATGTTTGGATGTTTGGATGTTTGGATGTTTGGATGTTTGGATGTTTGTCCAGACGTTTGTCTTTGTGACTCAATAACGCAAGAACGGCTGGACCGATTTGGATGAAATTTTGCACACATATAGCCAATAGTCTAGAAGGATCTACTAGCTATATATTTTTCAAAAGGGGCGTGGTCCCCGCCCCCTAGGAACAGTTATAATTTAATTATTATATTTTTTCGTCTTTGCGACTGAATCACGCCAGAATGGCTACACGGATTTTGATGAAATTTGGGACACAGACAGTAGTCTACTAGCGAAATTTTTTTCGAACATAGAAAGAGGGGTGGGGGTCCCACGACCCCTTCGAGAAATTATTTTTCAATAATTTTTACACATTATAACTTTACGTATACTGGCCTTCACCAATATTACAGAGTCAAGGGGTCAAATAAGTCGAGGGCTTACAAAGTAAGCAGTGACACCCTCCGCCCGCCCCCCTTTATCTCCCCCTCTGGTGTAAAATCGATAAATTGTTATAACTCAATCTAAATTTTCTCCTAAATCAATAGTTTTTGGTATCTGGTACATACAGAACGAGATCTAGACAATTTTGGAGGAACGATCAGTGGTCCTCTCCTCTACTCCCGCCATCCGCCCTCCATCAATTGTTTTTATTAGCACGCTTTTATTAGCTTTACCTGTATGTTTCTATCTAACTTTTTATTCGCTCCAACGCGCCTGTTGCCTTATTAACATGGTTTTATAATTATCTTCACCCTATTTGTAATCCCGTTTGAGTCATCTCGTGACCCTTCAGGGATCATTTCTGGATGGTTTTCGGGATCCGTCCGCGATCCCGCCGGGGTCATTTCTGGACTTTTTCGGGACTATTCCGGGATTATTTTGGGACCCTTCCGGGATCATTTGTGTATAGTTTTCGGGATTCGTCCGGGATTCCGTCGGGATTATTTTGGGACATTTTCGGGACTATTCCGGGATCATTTCGGGACTATTTCGCGATCATTTGGGGACCTTTCCGGCATCATTTCTGGACGGTTTTCGGGATCCGTCCGGGATCCCGTCGGGGTCATTTCGGAACTTTTTCTCGACTAAGACGGGATCATTTGGGGAGCCTTTCGGCACCATTTCTGGATGGTTTTCGGGATCCGTCCGGGTCCCGTCGGGGTCATTTCTGGACTTTTTCTCGACTGATACGGGATCATTTGAGGACCCTTTCGGCATCATTTCTGGATGGTTTTCGGGTTCCGTCCGGATCCCGTCAGGGTCATTTCGGGGCCCTTTCTCGACTAATACGGGATCATTTGGGGACCCTTTCGGCATCATTTCTGTGTGGTTTTCGGGATCCTTTCGGGATCCCTTCAGGGTCATTTTGGGACTTTTTCTCGACTAATACGGGTTCCTTTGAGGTACCTTGCGGCATCATTTCTAGATGGTTTTCGGGATCCATCAGGGATCCCGTCGGGGTCATTTCTGGACTTTTTCGCGACTAATACGGGATCATTTGGGGTAGCTTCCGGCATCATTGCTAGATGGTTTTAGGGATCCGTCCGGGATCCCGTCTTGGTCATTTCGGGACTTTTTCTCGACTTATACGGGATCATTTGGGGACGCTTTCGGCATCATTTCTGGATGGTTTTCGGGATCCGTCCGGGATCCCGTCGGGGTCATTTCGGGACTATTTCGGGATCATTTGGGGTACCTTCCGGCATTATTTCTAGATGGTTTTCGGGATCCGTCCGGGATCCCGTCGGGGTCATTTCGGGACTTTTTCTCGACTAATACGGGATCATTTGGGGACGCTTTCGGCATCATTTCTGGATGGTTTTCGATATCCGTCCGGGATCCCGTCTTGGTCATTTCGGGACTTTTTCTCGACTTATACGGGATCATTTGGGGACCTTTTCGGCATCATTTCTGTATGGTTTTCGGGATCCGTTCGGGATCCCTTCAGGGTAATTTTGGGACTTTTTCTCGACTAATACGGGTTCATTTGAGGTACCTTCGGGATCATTTGGGGACGCTTTCGGCATCATTTCTGGATGATTTTCGGGATCCGTCCGGGGTCCCGTCTTGGTCATTTCGGGACTTTTTCTCGACTTATACGGGATCATTTGGGGACCCTTTCGGCATCATATCTGGATGCTTTTCGGGATCCGTCCGGGAACCAGTCGGGTTCATTTCGGGACTTTTTCTCGACTAATACGGGATCATTTGGGGACGCTTTCGGCATCATTTCTGTATGTTTTTCGGGATCCGTCCGGGATCCCGTCGGGGTCATTTCGGGACTATTTCGGGATCATTTGGGGTACCTTCCGGCATCATTTCTAGATGGTTTTCGGGATCCGGCCGGGATCCCGTCAGGTTCATTACGGAACTATTTCGGGATCCTTTGGGGTACCTTCCGGCATCATTTCTATATGGTTTTGAGGATCCGTCCGGGATTCCGTCGGGGTCATTTCGGGAATTTTTCTCGAAGAATACGGGATCATTTGGGACGCTTTCGGCATCATTTCTGGATGGTTTTCGGGATCCGTCCGGTATCCCGTCGGGGTCATTTCGGGACTATTTCGGGATCATTTGGGGTACCTTCCGGCATCATTTCTAGATGGTTTTCGGGATCCGTCCGGGATCCCGTCGGGGTCATTTCGGTACTATTTCGGGATCATTTGAGGTACCTTCCGGCACCATTTCTAGATGGTTTTAGGGATCCGTCCGGGATCCCGTCAGGGTCATTTCGGGACTATTTCGGGATACCTTCCGGCATCATTTCTGGATAGTTTTCGGGATCCATCCGGGATCCCGACGGGGTCAATTCAGGACTTTTTCTTGACTAATACGGGATGATTTGGGGACCTTTTCGGCATTATTTCTGGATGCTTTTCGGGATCCGTCAGGAATCCCGTCGGGTTCATTTCGGGACTTTTTCGGGACTAATACGGGATAATTAGGGGAGCCTTTCGGCATCATTTCTGGATGGTTTTCGGGATCCGTACGGGATCCTGCCAGGGTGATTTCGGGACTATTTCGGGATCATTTGGGGTACCTTCCGGCATCATTTCTATATGATTTTGAGGATCCGTCCGGCATCCCGTCGGGGTTATTTCGGGACTTTTTATCGACTGGTATCGGATCATTAGGGGACCCTTTCGGCATAATTTCTGGATGGTTTTCGGGATCCGTCCGGGATCCCTTCCGGGTCATTTCGGAACTTTTTTGGGACTATTTGGGGATCATTTGGGGTATTTTCCGGCATCATTTCTGTATGGTATTCGGGATCATTTGGGGTCCCTTCCGGCATAATTTCTGGATGGTTTTCGGTCATTTCGGGACTATTAGGGGATCTTTTGAGGACATTCCGGCATCATTTCTGGATAGTTTTTGGGATCCGTGAGGGATCCCGTCGGGGTAATTTCTGGACTTTTCAGATATTGTTTCGGGATTATTTTGGGTTTCCAAGATCATTTCTGGATGGATTTCGAGATCTGTCCGCGATACCGTCAGGGTCATTTAGGAGTCCGTTCGAGATCCCGTCAGGGTCATTTCGGGACTATTAGGGGATCATTTGAGGACCTTTCCGGAATCATTTCTGGATAGTTTTCGGAATCCGTCTGGGATCCCGTCGGGGTCATTTCAGGACTTTTTCGGGACTAATACGGGATCATTTTGGGACCCTTCCGGAATCATTTCTGTATGGTTTTCGCGATCCGTCGTGGATCCCCTAAGGACCCTTCCTGAATATTTTCTGGATGGTTTTTGAGAAACGTCCGGGAGCCCGTCAGGGTCATTTCGGAACTTTTTCGGTATTATTTCGGGATCATTTTGGTACCCTTCAGGCATCATTTCTTTGTGGTTCTCTGGATAAGTCTAGAATCGTGTCGTTTTCAATTCGGGTGTTTTGGGACTATTCCGGGAACTTTTGGAGACCCTTCCGTGGCATTTCTAAATGGTTTTCGGGATCTGTCCCCGATAGCGTCGGGGTCATTTCGTGGATTTTTCTGGATAATTTCGGGATCATTTGGGGATCCTGTCAGGTTATCAGCTCATTTAGTTCTTTTTTTACTCAATTACAAAAATAAAATGTATTGGACAGAAACATCTTTTTAAACAGATAACTTGATAAGCAGGCTAACGTGAATATCCCATATATTTAATTTTCTCCTTGCGGACGGGGCCGCGGGTAAAGGCTAGTATATAATAAAATAAAAAAAAGGAATAAAATAAATTAGCATAAAAGACAATATAAAAAATTTAATGTTACATTTTTGTAGCAAATTTATTATTTTTTGTTCAGTATAAGACGTGCTATATATAAAATGAGCATAAAACATGGAAATGCAAAAACATTTTCGCGCAAATTTGCCATTAATTGTTATAAATAAATTTAGTTAGTTTCAACAAAAGTTAACTCAATATTTGTGATTTCATATTTTTTTGAAAGCAACTAAAATAAAAAACAAAGAATCTGTTAACTAAAGACCTTTGTATTTACGTGTAAGTAAAATTTGTCAAAAAAAAATGGATCAGTGAAATTATTACTTCTCTTTAAAGTTTTTTTGTGAGCTAACAATTATTTTAGGACAATTTTTTAAGGATTTTGGTACAGACCAATAGAGGTAAGTGGCAACAATGGGGAAACAATATTTTATTCGAACTGAAAATGAGTGAGGCAGTAGTTCTCTCGCCGTTTGATGCCTGCGAGCATTTACAGTTTTGAAATTGTTATAATGCCGGTTGCCGCTTTGTCCTAAAATCGAAACCGTTTTTGGGACGTTTTTTTTCGTTTCATATACAACGTGAAATTTTCCGATTCAGCCAATCCGTTTTATCCGTATTGACCCTTATAAAGTGGGGCCACGTGCACAGTTTCAACTTTTATGAAGTTTTTCAGCCAAAAATTTTACATTTTCGAATTAATGTAATGGGCATATTATAATCGAACAAAGTTAACCTTATAATAAATATAGTAGAGTAATATACGGCCTATGAAATATTTCGAAAAGTTTTTTGGGTCGTTTTTTTCGTTTAATATACAACGTGAAATTTTCCGATGTAATCAAGTTGCATTTAAATAATAATAAACTAAGTTGAAATAAAAGATAATATAAAAAATAAAATAAGAAATATCAAAATAAATTAGCATAAAAGACAATATACAAATTTTATTGTAATATCTTTGCAGCAAATTTATTTATTTTTTGTTCAGTATAAGACGTGCTATATATAAAATGAGCATAAAATATGGAAAGGCAAAATTTTGGGTCAAATTTGCAATTAATTGTTATAAATAAATAAATTTAGTGAGTTTGAACAAAAGCTGACTCATCATTTGTCATTTACTGTTTTTTCGAAAGCGACTAAAATAAAAAACAAAGAATCTGTTAAATAAAGACCTATGCATTTACGTGTAAGTAAAATTTGTCCAAAAAATAGGCCGGTTAAGTTATTACTTTTCTTTAAAGTTTTTTTGTGCGCTAACAATTATTTTAAAACAATTTTTTAAGAATATGGGTACAGACCAATATAGGTAAGTGGCAAAAATAGGAAACAATATTTTATTTGAACTGAAAATGAGTGAGGCAGTAGTTCTCTCACCGTTTGGCGCGTCCGATGCAGCTTTTGGAATTTCGAATTCAGGGGGGTTTGTGAACATAATGGGTGCTACAGATGGCAATTTCGATATTTGCACAGATTTTCGAATTTGCAAAAATTTTTCTATTAATTATAAACAAATAGAATATTATTTGTTAACAAAAATAGGCCTATGCACTGCGGCTGATCCATAAAAATCGATTCATATAACTTTTATATGATTTTACGTACGCTAACTATGCGAAACAGCCTGTCAATTGATTGTATGGAAATTTTGTTAGCGTATTAATATATAGATAATGAGAAAGTCAACTACATAGGACCTGCTTACCGAACATCGAATTCTAAATTTGTATTATGACAGCTCATCGCTGTAGAAATTATCGTTGTGCATCTAATTTTGTATCGAATACTAGTTTGCTGTCGACGCTTTATCGAATTAAAAGAACATTTTTTTAAATGTAAGGTTTTTATGTTTATCTAAACTTCTTTGCTACCTAAAGGTATTTTTAAACTACTAGTTTCAAAAATGCAACGAAATCTAAATCAGCTGGCAAAAAACTCCGAGTGCAATCTCATTCCCAATGCTTTGGTGAGACGATCTCTGAGAGACGTACTTTCCCAATCTGAGGATTGTTGCTATTTTCAAAATGGTTGCAATAGACTTCGCTCTTGTGTATTGCACTGGATAGCAAGGATTACGCGGCACAAAGGATCAGGCGGCAAAAAAGTCCGGGTACATTCTTGTTTCCAGTGTTCAGTTGAGACATTATCTGAGTGCAAAATTCTGAGAATTTTTGCCATTTTAAAAATAGTTGGTGCATTTTGAAAATAAAAATAGTTTGTGCATTGAATTGGATAGCAAGTTCATGAACGCTTGTTTGGACGGTATGAAATTTGTATTAAATCTATAAACTGAATTTATAACTGTAACACATTTACCATATCTAGGAAGCTGTAATGAAGCGGTGAAATTCCCTTCCACCATTTGCTACCTCTGACTAGTTCCAGTAAGCTTTCCTCTTCAACTGATGAATTATAAAACCAAAATTCGTCGTAGTCATACTTATTTTTACTTTGTAATAGAATGTACTATTCGGTACGTTTGAATTTATCGAATTATCGAAAAATGACGCTAGTCTTCATTGAATGATCGATCAGAACTCTAGACCTCAGTCGAAAATCGAATTTGTCTCATTATAGGGGTCAGAAGTAAATATACCAGAAACAAATAATTTCGCGAAGAGCTGCGTCAGCTTCTTATCGGCATTAACCAACACCGACAAGTTATTGTTTTGTTATCGGCTTATTATCGACTAGAAATTATAAGCATCGTTTCAAAGATTTGTTATTGACTTGTTATTGCCGAGTAATGAGCTTCTTTATGGTTTTTAGTCGCCTTATTATCGTGGGGTGACAGATGAGTCATCTATTTTATAATAAAATTTTATCAATAAATCAGTTCACAGTGTTGTGTATTTGATATTGGAAACGTTGCTATAGCAAGTATAAGCTACAGATCGTGAACAACTGTTTTTTTCGTTTTGTATTGACAGTTGCTGATTTGATTAGAAAATCCATAGTCATTTATTTTGTTAGTGTATTGTGCAAATAAACTACACCAGTTTGCAAATGCAATCATTCTAGACCATTTGCGGAAAATCTCGAAAACTCCTGGTAACTCTATAGAAAAACGATGAGTCGTCCTTTCCAAATGAATAACACGATGATAAGGAAGAGAAAAAATTGATAACTTTTAGATAACAAATCGATAGATTTAAATGGAGTAAAAAAAATTGATAACTTCTAGATAACAAATCGATAAATCTAAATGGAGTTTCGATAGATTTTCGATACAAAATCGATAAAAGTCGATAACTTTTGGATACAAATTCGATAATTTTGCGTTAATAACCATTAAATTTTTGTTAAAAATCGTTTGCTTTATCTTAAAAATCGATCACTTTGTAATAACAAGTCGTCAACTTTTCATAAGAGAAAACAAATCGATAACACGATCGATATTTTCTCGAAAACAAATCGATAGCTTTTTGATAAAAAATATATACTTTTATTTATTTTATGTATTTTTCCGATAAAAATCGATCCATTTTAAATTTTCGAAAAAATTCTATAACTTGTCTTTAATAATTCAATATCTTTTCGGTAACGTATCACAAGCTTTTGATAACAAATCTGTAACATTCTGAAAACATATCTATAACTTTTCAATAACTAATCGGTACATTTTAATTCTAATACATCTATAGATTTCCGAATAAAAAATATATCCTTTGCTTTTAAATTAAAAGATATATATGCATATGTGAATAGCACATTTGTTTTATTGCAAACTCTACGTGATCGTGTTTTTTTTTTTAGTAGTAAGTTATTAGTCAACTTTTCTCGCTTAACCTCTTTAGGCTTTATTAAATTAAGCGGGAAAAGCGTGTAGTTTCTAAATAATAAAAACTCTTTTGAAAATCTTATACATACATACATACATATATCTTATTCATCTTTCAGTCTCCAAAATTTTTTGTAAAATTTACATTTTATCTTTCGCCTTACAAAGACTTATGAAGAGGAACACCCCATCCCAGCGGGTTAGGAGGCTTAGAACATAGCCGTGGTAACAATGTCTGTCGTAAGAGGCGACTATAATACCAAATCTATTTAAGGGGTTGTGTAGCGCAACCCTTCCAAGGTGTTGCCAGCGCAAAATAAAGCTTCTCCAACCCAATTGGCCACCTCACCTAACCACCTGTTACTTTAGCTGCCGAGGCTCTGGCGACCCCAAGTTCCTCATGGATCTAGAAGGAGATGATCTTGAGGGTTTCATGTGGTCATACTAAATCGATCCCGAGATGGTCGGGCTGATGCCTTAATGTTGCTTGTTATCCGAACGTACCGGATCTTCATCCGGCAAAAGACCATCATCATTGATAACACTCCCCAAGGCCTTCGGGGGTGTCCTTATCGCTACAACTACAACAACAACAAAGCGGAACACCCTCATATGGATGTACTCCTGGGTATATGCATTTTAAATGCCACTAAATGTTTGTATTTATTATCTTGCTTATTAATTATTTTGTCATATAATAGTCTAAGCATAAACCGCAAAAAGTTAATGTACCAAATGTATTTTTGCGCGCACACATACATACATACACACAAACAAATTTATATGCATAGATGTTATTCAACAATCCATCAACATCTGTCAGAATTTGATACATACATTGTTTGCATTTAATTTCTTCGAATTATTATATTTTATTTGCATACTTATTTATTGGCATAAATTAATGGCAAATATTTCACGTAATTTTTGTTGACTTGTGCTATTAACATAGTAAACATATCTATTAAATATGTAAATATTCAAATAGATGTGTTACAATTTGATTGAGGTACACTTACTCGCTTGGTTGGGCTTTGAATGCGAATTTTTACTGATAAAATGTATTTCAGTGAAATTCTATGAAACAATTAATATGTCTGGCGGTGGAACAAAGTTAATTAAAATGAAACTTACCTATGTAATACTAGGTTCAAACACACACCAAATTGGCAATTTATACTATTTGGGCAATTTATTACGCAATTTGTCATATAATAAATTGTAACAATAAATTGCCAATTTAAAAAATTGCGTAATAAATTGTTTCAAACTACAAATGCAACATTGTAAAGTGTGTTTATTGAGTATATTTAAACGTCACTTACGCATGGCTGAACTATATGGTTGGCTCATCTCATCAGCTGATTTTATGTCTTTCATTTCACTGGAGTAGGGATTGTCAAATGAAGATGGCAAACTCAAAATGAAACCAAAACATTGAACACATTTTCTTACAACACACAAAAATTTCAAAGTTTTATGTTTTCATTCCATTTCATTCGCCTAATACCAACACGCACATTTTGACAGTCTGAACAAAGGTATGCTCTTGCTGTAGAGATGAGCCAACCAGCTATCAAATTACTATTGTGTAAGCTAAATCGAGTTGTATGAACAGCACTCAATTCAAATCGAAACTTTCTCAATTTATTTTTCTGTTTGAACATAGTGTAAGTTTTAAGGCTTGAATGTAAATAGTTAATAATGTATATGAAATCATTTCCATTTAGTAGTCGTGAGCAAATTACAAACAAATCTAGCAGTCCGAAGTTCTGGGGCTAAGCCCACTTGCGTATAGATTTAATCTTCTTTCAATACAACATGTCTAACTACTTCCCCAGTCCTTCTTTTTAAAAAGTCTTTCAACGATTTTTTCCATCAAAAGTCAATGCTATGCATATTTCTTTTTCTGCATCGAATTTTGTGATGGAGATCCCTATATTCGACACAGCATTCCTCACTTTGCTAAAATTTTTCTAGTTTAAAAACTTCCCCAAGCATTGTTAGAAGACCGTGAAGGCAAGGCTACGGTATATGTTTTTTTAGTCGTCTTACTCCTTCATATCTTCTACAGTGAAAAAATCCACTAGGTTTCAACAGTTTATTGTTTAAAAATTGCTGTATTTCGATTCAACCTTTTACTCTAGGATTTGTACTCTAGCCAATGCTGATATACGCGTGTCGCCTTCCTCTGATCGCTGTTTCTGCATTCCATTAAAAGCATCGTTTCGAGCGCCTTTGGGCACGCTTGCGCAGCCACCGATAAACCGAAAAATTACAATCAGCTGATGAAATCGGCCGGGCTGGTGTTAAAATTGGAACCGATTATCGGCCATACATATTACTTTTTCGCAAAAATACGCTTGCGCTGATGCTTTTATGTGCTTATTCCGTAAAGGGCGCCTGTTTTGTAAACAATTAATCAATTTTTGGCGGCCACCGTGGTGGGATGGTAGCGTGCTCCGCCTACCACACCGTATGCCCTGGGTTCACACCCCGAACAAAGCAACATGAAAATTTTAGAAATAAGGTTTTTCAATTAGAAGAAAATTTTTCTAAGCGGGGCAGCCCCTCGGCAGCGTTTGGCAAGCGCTCCGGGTGTATTTCTGCCATGAAAAGCTCTCAGTGAAAACTCATGTGCCTTGCAGATGCCGTTCGGAGTCGGCATAAAACATATAGGTCCCGTTTGTAGGGAAATTCAAGAGGAGCACGACGCAAATTGGTAGAGAAGCTCGGTCAAAAATCCCTTCGGAGGTTATCGTGGCTTACATTTATTTTTATTTTAATAAATTTTTCAATCCAGCGCACAAAAAATTAATTTTTCACGGTATATGCACGATAAAATTGAACACGCGCGAATTTATCGGCAGTGAAAAACGACAACGGCCGACAGCAATTCGGTTATCGGTTGAAATGTACACATGCTCATATAAACACATGTGCTTATTTGTATCGGACTATTACGACCGGCATCGGGCGATGAAAATCGGTGGCTGTTAAAGCGTACTCTTTGTCGAGTGCTCACATACTCGGTTAATAACGCTTAGCAACGCTTACAAGCGTTGTAAAATCTTAATGTTACCCTATATTGTAAGAGGTTTCTCTTGCGTTGTCAGCTCCGTACAATTCACCGCTCTTCTTCTTTCATCAAACTTCCTCGGCAAGCCGTATAAGGGGTTGACCGACTTTTCACTACCCACGTTATCGAAGTCAGACTCATTTCTTTTAGCCTTTGTTCTCGTCAAAAGTTTTCTATCTAAATTAATTAACCACCTGTAATACAGAACGATTTCCGATATGAAAAAAAAAGACCACCACTACAAAAGGGCCCCTTCTTTGGTAAGGTCAGAAGAGACTCGATGACGATAACGCTCCGTTGAAACAATGCCAAAAAGACAATTTGCTGGAATTCATGCAATAGCGATTGTACAAATAAGCACGGTTGACAGTTAAGTTAGCTGGCTCGAGGGAGAAAGGGGCCAGCGTAGTCCAAAAGCTTTTGCTGGTAGCCAAGCTCAGTTCGCAAGAGTCTGCTTGGACCAAGAGTTCAGCGTGATACTTTCCAGGAATATTTTATGTCCTAAAACTTTTTATGTCAAGAAATCCTTGACAGGATGGGGGATGATATTCCTGAGGATAGTTATCATTGTAAGACATTTCGGATTTTTCCGAAGTTTTATTGCGAAAAAGACTGTTACATTTCAGATCCTTGACCGTAGAAGACTCACACATTTCAGATTAATGACGGCAAGAATAAAACAAATGCGACCCTTGCACTGTGGAAATAGGCTTAAAAACTAGTACAGCTCGGATTCTTATATGGATTTACTAGCACATTTCAAAGCCATGTGTGAAAGACAAACATATTTGATACTCTTGTTTGGAAGACAATCACATTCATGATTGGAATACTAACAAATTTGGAATTTTTTGGCACTGGCAAACCTCAAATTCTTGAATAAAAACTATTTCCATGGAGAATAATCACTTCTTGCCTTGAAGACTAACAGGATTATTATTCTTTCCTGCAGAACTGTAAATTTTTAGACACTTTAGTTGTGGACTAGCAAATTTCGGATTCTAGCAGGGAATATTGGCACAAACGAGTTTCTTGAGAAGCATTTGAGGGACATTTATGATCTTTTGTACAGAAGTTTAGTACGTTTTGTCTATTGCGTGGAAGATATACACATCTTCCATTATTGCGCAGGAGACTCGATTTTTTCACATGCTAAAATTTTAAATAAATTGAGATAGAGCAAAAGATAAATGCGGAGGACTAGAAAAAGATTTCGGCGTACGCGGCAGAAGCGCTCACCGAGGTTGACAGCGTATGCTCTCCATGATGTCTAGAAATACAACACAAATGCAAACAAGAAGTGCTTCTACAAATGATTAGTAATTAAATAGTATAGTCCTCTTGCGGGAAACAAAAATCTCGCCCTATAAGTCAGTCATCAAACTCTTCTGTTTTCGACAAGAAAGTTTAGTAGATATATAAATATGATGATGACTAGTAAGAGAGTATTGAACCTGTGAACACAGTGTAACGCAAAAATCCCAAAAGGCGTCTTTGGCTAGGTCTTGTAATGCCAATGGGCCCAGTAAGGCAGTATAGGATGATATCCTCTTATTGAGTTGGAAAAGATAGGTGGAGGCAGACTTGATCTTCCTTAGTGCTCCCAATTGGAGTGACTTTCTATGCATTAAAAAAACAGTTCTGGCGTGTAAGCGGAAATTATCGATGATGATAAATGGTTTGTAAGTCGAGTAAATGGGTTTTGAAGTGAGCTTGGGATCCACGTCAAACGGGGAGTCACGTAAAACCCACATCCAATGAATTCTATTAAAAGACCTTGGATAAAATATATCTTCTTTGATGAAGACAATGACAGCTGGGCAGTGGTCCTTACATTTCAGGATTTGTACCTGGAAAAAGCGCACCCCTTTAAAGGAAATGTTCATTGGTACACAAACTTCTATAAGCAGGGACATGACGAAATCGATTTTTAATAGTGTTTATAGAAAAGAGATGAAGCGTGAAATAATTTTCAGAATACTCAATAGTAAATGAGAAAGCGTCCCTTCAATATGGTAAAAGTCAAATGTAAATGAGAAAGTAATATGCGAAAGAGTTATATGAAAATGAAAAAGAGTCAAATGTAGATGTGAAAGCATAAAGAGTGGGGTCGATAAATCAACAGAGGGATTTATCTAGGGTGAACACAGGATCCTTTTGGGCAAGGTCAGTTTTGGAACGCATTTAACCTAAACAGTTTTGACATGCGGAAATGCTCCTTGCCTTTCAAGGATAAAGTCAGCTGTAGCCCGGTTTAAGTTCTACGTCTAGCACCGTTCTCACAAATTCTGATCCCAATCAAGACTGCTTGGGGAAAAGCCAAGATGTTTGAGAAGGGACTTTTATCTTTCCGCATAAAAACGGGCGATATTCTGTGGATGAAGCGAAAAAATCTGGCGCGCTTTCGCATTTAGAATTCTCATTTTATTATTTACATTTTCTAATCTACAACTGGCTTTTCTCAATTACAAATGTTACTTTCGCATTTTAATGCCTTTTCATTTAAAATGTAATATTTTCTTACCGAAGTGACGGCTTAGAATTTATGATTGACTGCTCTTATTTCCAATGTGACACTTTTCCATTTTCAAATGACTATTCTCATTAACAACTAACTGTTCTGAAATACAAATGACACTTTCGCATTTTCATTTGATGCTTTCTCATTTTCAATTGACTATTCTTATGTCAAAGTGATAGTTCCGGTATTAAGAATAATTGGTGGATAAAGCGAAATATCTGCCAATTTAAATTTTTTTATAACATTTTCTAGTTTAAAACAGACTATTCTCTATTAAAAGTGATATTTTTGCATTTCTATTTGATGCTTTTTCATTCACAATTGACTATTCTTTTACGGAAGCGAAAGTTTTGCACGTAAAACTGACTGTTATATCAATACGACATTTTCCCATTTTTAATTGACTTCTCGCATTTACAGTTGACGCTTTCGACTTCTCATTTGGCGCTTTCTCATTTACAATTAACTATTATCTTATCGAAGGAATAGTTATGCATCTTAAAATTACTGTTATCATCTTCACATCACGATCTCCCATTTTCAAATGACAATTCTAATTTATAGTTGACGCCTTTGAGTTTTTATTTGACGCTTTCTCATTGACAATTGACTATTCTCATATAGAAGGTATGGTTTTGCATTTACAACTGACTCTTTTAATATCATTACCACGCTCTCCCATTTTCAACTGACTACTTTAATTTACAATTGACGCTTTCGAGTTTTCGCTTGACGTTTTCTCATTTACAAGGGACTGTTCTATTATCGAAAAGGCGCTTCCGCATTTTAAATTGACTATTCTCTTTTCCATATGATGCTCTCCCATTTTCAATTGACTAGTCTCATTTAAAATTAATGCTTTCGAGTTTACATTTGACGCTTTCTCATTCATAAGTTACTTTTCTCATATCGAAATGACGCTTTCGCATTTTCATTGACTATTCTGCCTTTCATATCACGCATTCTAATATACATTTAGAAAGAGTGTAGATAAAAACCATTAACTTAAATTGATGAATATTAAGCAATTTTTATCAAAATTTTAACAATTAAATACTCTTTTTTAAATGGCATATATATTTTTATTACAATGCAATTTATATTTCGGAAATTAAACAATTAATTTCACTTCTATTAAATAGATAAATTTTTCAAAATAAAAAAAATCTATAAATTTGAGCCGCAGCTTTAAATTTGTAATGATAACAGGTTTGATTCGATTGTTTATTGCACACGCACACAATCGAACGCTGTTCAAACGAAAATGTAAGGGAAACAAGTAAACAAAATAAGGGAAAATCACCTCGTAGTAAAATGAACCTAGGGTAACCCTGGAATGTGTTTGTATGACATGTGTATCAAATGGAAGGTATTAAAGAGTATTTTAAGAGGGAGTGGGCCATAGTTCTATAAATGGACGCCATTTAGGGATATCGCCACAACGGTGAACCAGGGCTGACTCTAGATACGACATGGGTATCAAATGAAAGTATTAATGAGTATTTTAAAAGGGAGTGGGCATAAGTTCTATAGGACGACGCCTTTTCGAGATATCGCCATAAAGGTGGACCAGGGGTGACTCTAGAGTTGTTTTGTACGATATGGGTATCAAATGGAAGGTGTTAATGAGTATTTTAAAAAGGAGTGGGCCTAAGTTCTATAGGACGACGCCTTTCCGAGATATCGCCATAAAGGTGGACCAGGGGTGACTCTATAATGTGCTTGTACGATATGGGTATCAAATTAAAGGTTTTAATGAGGGTTTTAAAAGGGAGTGGTGGTAGTTGTATATGTGAAGGCGTTTTCGAGATATCGACCAAAATGTGGACCAGGGTAACCCAGAACATCATCTGTCGGGTACCGCTAATTTATTTGTATATTCCGAATAAATGAAATGAAATGAAATGTAATACCACGAACAGTTATCATTCCAAGATTCCAAGGGCTTTTGATTTCGCCCTGCAAAACTTTTTCATTTTCTTCTACTTAATATGGTAGGTGACACACCCGTTTTACAAAGTTTTTTTCCAAAGTTATATTTTGCGTCAATAGAGCAGTCCAATTACCATGTTTCATCCCTTTTTTCGTGTTTGGTATATTATTATGGCATTTTTTTCATTTTTAGTAATTTTCGATATCGAAAAAGTGGCCGTGGTCATAGTCGGATTACGGCCATTTTTTACACCAATATAAAGTGAGTTCAGATAAGTGCGTGAACTGAGTTCAGTAAAGATATATCGATTTTTTTCAAGTTATCGTGTTAACGGCCGAGCGGCCGTGGACAGACGGTCGACTGTGTATAAAAACTGGGCGTGGCTTCAACCGATTTCGCCCTTTTTCACAGAAAACAGTTATCGTCCTAGAATCTAAGCCTCTACCAAATTTCACAAGGATAGGTAATGTTTTGTTCGACATATAGCATAAAAAGTATCCTAGACAAATTAAATGAAAAAGGGCGGAACCACGCCCATTTTGAAAATTTCTTTTTGTATTTTGTTGCGCCATATCATTACTGGAGTTGAATGTTGACATAATTTACTTATATACTGTAAAGATATTAACTTTTCTTTTAAAATTTGAGGCTTTAAAGTGGGCGTGGTCGTTCTCCGATTTTGCAAATTTTTATTAAGCATGCATATAGTAATAAGAGTAACGTTCCTGCCAAATTGCATCATGATATCTTCAACGACTGCCAAATTGGTAATGAATTGTCGCACTTTTTCGATTTTTCGAAATTTTCGACATCGAAAAAGTGGGCGTGGTTATTGTCCGATATCGTTCATTTTAAATAGCGATCTAAGATGAGTGCCCATGAACCTACATACCAAATTTCATCAAGATAACTCAAAATTTACTCAAGTTATCGTGTTAACGGACAGACGGACGGACGGACGGACATGGCTCAATCGAATTTTTTTTCGATACTGATGATTTTGATATATGGAAGTCTATATCTATCTCGATTCCTTTATACCAGTACAACCAACCGTTATCCAATCAAAGTTAATAACTCTGTGAGCTCTGCTCAGCTGAGTATACAAAGTTGAAAGAGCATTTTCACACACCCACTCACGCATATATTCACACATGCATGCACATACAAGCAAACAAATGCTTGGAGGAGAGGAAATTACGGTGCCTGACATTCCACAAGTGTCGATATTCGCACGTCGGGTTCATCGAATCTACAACCAATTGACGATTAAATTGCCTTTTTCTCTAAATTTTTCCCAACGACAGCTTTTTTTGGCGCTTTAAAGTTTTCAGCTAGGAAAAAATGCGTAAATGTAAGTATGTACGATGTGTCGTAGTAGTCACTCGTATGTGTTACAATATTATTTGTTGCTTTTCTATTCTGCTTTGTTTTATTTTTTTTTATTGATAGGCAAAATTGCGTGGATCTGCAACAAATTTTCGTTTATTTGTTGAACTATGTATGATGTTGATTCTCGATGACATCATGGCCCAAGAAAAAAAAAAAAAAAACAAACAGACCCCAGATAAAAAGTGTAAACTGCCTGCTACTGGGAGTTACTGGGCAATAAACGCATAAATGCAACCTAATTGCTCGGTGTATTGGTCGTGTTGTGATTAAAGCGATAGATTCAATGAATGTGTGTGGGGAGTAGGATTTGTTAAGTGAAAACTCACTTACGGAAAGTGTGTAATGAAATGGTTTTAATTTCAATTAGGTGATTAAGTGTTGGTTGAGAGATGGTTAAATAGGGTGGTTTTTTGAGTTCTTCGCAACTTCAGTTGATTTAAGCACTTTCATAGATCTGTGTTAATATTACTATTTATGTTAATAAATACATACGTTATTTAATGAATTCAAGACTATGTTAGTTTAGGTTGAAGTGGCTGCCCGAGGGCACACTTGGGCTAGTGATATTAGGCCCGTTGTGATACCACGAAAAGACACTATTACGTTTTCTCTTCGTACCATTTTGAAGACGTCATAAAGCCTCCCAGGGCGTTGACGTCATGCTCCACAATTTGGCATCAGAGACAGTTTAGGGTTAGTTCAGCATTGAACGAATAGGAGCCAAGAGATTTGATGGCATTCTGCCTGTCGCTTTAAATATAGATTTCTTTGCCGACATTGTGTGTAGATACCTATTCGAACTGCGGCTTCAGTGATGGCTGAAACTTCCGCCTGGAAGACGCTGCAGTAATCGGATAGTCTGTAGGAGAGTTTGAGATCAGGTCCCTTGAGTAGAATCCACCTCCCTCTCTACCGCATAGCTTAGAACCGTTCGTGGCTTTGTTAGGCCGATTTCAAAAATTTTCTTTCTTTCTAACGGTTCAAAAAAAAAAAAAAAAAAAAAAAAAAATAGAAAAAAATTCTATAAAAAAAAAATCAACGGAGTAGTAAATTTTTTTTTAAATAAACGTTTTTGTATGATTTAAGCAGGGATTGCCCTAAATGCTTTTAAATGTATGAAAACATTTGTTTCAAACAATTTTTTAATTTAATTTATTTAATAATTTGGGAAACATTTAAACAACATGAGAATTTGTTTAAATTTTCCCAAATTAGTTCTTTATCTGCGAAATTATTTAAAACTAGCATATAATTGGATTTCGTATCAAGATTCGAGATAAATATAAGTTGGAGAGGTAGATGAGGTAGAAGTGGAATGCGAAGGAGAAATGGAGGGGTTTTGAGTGTGGAAGAGAAATTAATGGAATAAGGGATTGACAGGAATAAGAAAGAGAAATACAGGATAGAGCAGAAGAGATTGGGAAAGAGAGTGAGGATGTGAAGAGAGGCTCATAATTGAAATCTAGGCAAGCAAATTTTTCTTCAGAATAAAATTGGTTGGATATGATGGAAAAATCTCCTATATTTAAGAACTTAACAGCATTAATTAGGTTAGGTGCTAGCTGCGATGATGGGGAAAGCTCACTTGGACAGCATAAAGGTCCATTGTAGTACCACATAAAATAACGGTGACGTAAGTTATAGCTACATACTTAGAAAGTCGTTGCGTATCAACGATATAGTTTGGATTGACACATATCTTAAATTTGGATAAATCCTGCAGAGATCCAAGTAAGTCGCGTTCGAAATACTTTCGCTTAGCTCTGATAAAAGCTGGCCAATCAAGCATAAAGTGACTCGATGATTCCGCAACAGGATGGGGTTTTCAGTATATTTAGACTACCGTATTCCCATTGGGCAGAATTCTGTCCAAAACAAAATGACCATTGATAGATGAGCCTTAGTGAATCCTATCAGTTCGGAAGACCTCCTGCCATCCACTTCCGACCAGAACGATTTTGCTATTCAGACAGAAACTTTCTTTTCGTAATTTACTTATGGCAAAGAACATTGATTTAATAGCTGCAACCAGGCCATGTGGCCATAGTAGTAAAGCGTCATCAATTATAGGATGAGCAGAATACCTGACTGGGTTTGATCGTGACTGAGGACAAAACGAAGTACCTGCTATCATCGAGCAAAGAGTCAGCGCATATGCGCCTTGACAACCACACTACTGTTGGCAGCCATAATTTCGAAATAGTAAAAGATTTCGTTTAATTGGGAACGACCATCAACACTAGCATCAACATCAGCTCTGAAATACAGCAAAGAATTACTCATGCCAATAAGTTCAACTTTGGACTAGGTAGGCAATTGAAAAGTAAAATTCTCTCGAGGTAAACGAAAATCATACTCTACAAGTCACTTATCCTTAACGTCCTACTATTTGGTGCAGAAGTATGGGCCATGACAACATCAGATAATGCGGCTCTGGGAGTATTCGAGGGAAAAGTTCTTCGAAAGATTTATGGACCTCTACGCTTTGGTGATTGCGAGTACCGGAGAAGATTTAACGATGAGCTGTACGAGCTATACGCAGACATCCAAATATTTCTGCAAATTAAAACGCAGCGGCTGCGTTGGCTAGGCCATGTTACGCGAATGAAAGAAGACGCTCCGGTTAAGAAAGTGTTTCTATCGGAACCCGCCTATGGAAGTCGAGGTAGAGGGTGGCCCCACTCCGATAGATGGACCAAGTGGAAAACGATCTAACGACCAGTTGGCAGAGAGAAGGAGCGACTGGCACGCCTTGTTGGACGGCCATAACCCTTTAAACGGTTAAGCGCTAATTAAGTAAGTAGAATATGTGACTCCGTACCTGTGCTTCGAAGGGGCTCTTACGGCCACAATAGAGGTGGATGATTAGAGCAAGGGTACCCAAATGTCGGACGAGGCAATACACGTATACTGAAATGGATGTACAGTAGTGGAAAGAGTAGGGTCTGCAGTATTCTGTGCTGAACCGAAAATAAACTGATGCTACAAGCTGCTAGATAACTGTCTCATTTTTTAGGCGTACTAGTAGCCGTAACCAAAGCAGTAGATTTACTGGATGAAAAAAACTCAAACTGCAGCCGCGTCAACTTTTTTGCTGTCATCCAAGAAGCAATTTACGCAATAATATCGCATAGCATAGCCTCTTAAAGTCTGTTCTCGTAAGCTATCGATTTAATATGGAAAAATTGTGGAATATTTATCACAAGTCCCCGGGAGTTAAACCCAAGACCTTCGGTGTGGTAGGCAGAGCACGCTACCATCACACCACGGCTGCCAGTATAACTTTGAATATTTTACACCAAATTCAATAATATTTTGTATCTCGGTCACATAGGTTGTACTGGCACATTTGGATCCGGCCTGAGCGAAGTCTCTCAAATGAAGAACTCATAAATAAAATTTTACTTTTCAATTCAACGAAGTCTTGCGTTTGATTTTCCTCGTATGGAATGAGCCGCAGGTTAAGACTAGTAAGATTATCCTGTCTGTTTGCTTATGTCTTTTTGGAAGCGCTCCAAAAAATCATAGGATTGTGTTTTTTGTTTTGACAAAAAAATGGAAAAAAATTGTGCTTATTTCCGCAACGTACCGGTTTAATATTGCGGATGCCAACATAGTTACATAGGACAAACAGGGCGGCAAATAAGAACGAGGTTCAGAGAACATATTAGAGATTACAACAAAAAAATACGGAAGCCAAACATTACACCCGAGTCTAACTTCGCGAATCACAGCGTCGAGAATGAATGTTCCCCAGCAAACATCAATAAAACAGTTAGGGTTCTTCACATACAAGCAAAAGGCCGAAGTCTCAACGTACTCGAAAATATGAAAATCTACAAACAGAAAACATTCGACGGTAGAATAATAAACGAAACAGATAAACACAATTTCTGACACAATATTCGAGCTTTTAAAACTTGTTTACAAGAAACAAAGTAATCACACAGGTACAACAGACAAACACACAACAACAAATAAACAAAAAACAATTAACGCACCAAAGCAACAAACCCATAATGAAGGTCAAACGACTAAAATTACGGATTTTTACTGCCTCAGTCAGCCACACAAATCGAACCACCCTCGGTTCTAAATGAACACAAAGCACATACACATAACTAAATACACACAAGCATCAATTTTGACAATACCTGCTCATGTACCTACGAACTATAAATACAGGACAAACGACAACAACAGATCAGAACGAAAATCGACACTGATGATGGCACAGCGCCGAAACCGGTTTGTCTCAAAACCAAATTTGACAAGAGATGACGTGAAATCGTTCCAATATACATCATTTATGCACCCTGTAGAAAATCAACAATACAAAATAAATCAATGAAAAACAAGTAAGGACGGGACTGTCTTCGGCAGTGCCGAAGACTTCATACCTTCATGAATGGGGCTGAACAAAAATCTTATCCCGTTCGTAATCTCCAAATAAGCGGATGTATAAGATAAGAAATATATAGTGAACAGATGTACATACCTAAACGATTTTTAAGATAAATATAAAATAATATGGCGGCCACCGCGGTGTGATGGTAGCGTGCTCCAGCAACATCAAAATTTTAGGAATAAGATTTTTAAATTAGAAGAAAATTTTTCTAAGCGGGGTTGCCCCTCGGCAGTGTTTGGCAAGCGCTCCGGGTGTATTTCTGCCATGAAAAGATCTCAGTGAAAACTCATCTGCTTGCAGATGCCGTTCGGAGTCGGCATAAAACATGTAGGTCCCGTCAGGCCAATTTGTATAGAAAATCAAGAGGAGCACGACGAAAATTGGAGAGAAGCTCGGCCTTAGATCTCTTCGGAGGTTATCGCGCCTTACATTTTTTTTTTTTTTTATAAAATAAAAAATGGCAAAAAATCCCCTTATCTGAACGATCGGTTGTATGGGATATATATTATATATAGCTCCGATCGAACTGATTTTTACAGGAAATCTTCTATGATATATTAGAATAAATATCACCAAGTTTAACGTTTTTATATTGGAAATTGAGGGAGAAATTGCCAAAAAACTTTCTATCTGAACGTCGGTTGTATGGGTATATACTATATATAGCTCCGACCGAAGTGATTTTTTCAGAAAATCTTCTATTATATATTGAAATATATATCACCGAGTTTCACGTTTATACTTTCTAAATTAAGGGAGAAATGACCAAAAATCTTTCTATCTGAACGATCGGTTGTATGGGATATAACTATATATAGCTTCGATCAAAGTGATTTTTTCAGGATATCGTCTATGATATATTAGAATATATATCACCGAGTTTCACTTTTATACTTTCTAAATTGCGGCAGGAATGACCAAAATCGTCTTATCTGAACGATCGGTTGTATGGGAGTAATATGTTATAGTGGTCCGATCCTACCGGATCCGACAAATGTCTAATATGATACAAAAATACATCTTTGTGCCAAATTTCATTGAGATATCTCAAAATTTGAGGGACGAGTTTGCGTTCAAACAGACAGACGGACGGACAGACGGACATGGCTATATCAACTCAGTTCGTCGCCCTGATCAATTCGGTATACTTAATGGTGAGTATATCTTCCATATTTCTCAACGTTACAAACATCGGACCAAAGTTAATACACCATTTCATGTTCATGAAAGGTATAAAAACTTGTTAATAACTAAAGGTTTTATATTCCTTAATTAATTAAAACATTTTTTTTCAAACATTCTGAATCCCTGTAATACAGGCCTGCTTGAATATTATAGACTGGGCTACCGTCAAAAGGAGCACCATGTATAAGTGTAGCTGTGACGCAAAATAAAAAAAATTAAATTTCAATTAGTTCTTGAATTCTGTCTTATTCGATTTATGGGTCAAATGATGCCAGCTGCGTATGTCCGTCAAGTTAAATTAACGTTCGTCTCTCATGCAACTTGTTGATAATTTCTTAAAACATTTTGCATTCACAATCACGACGCATTTCATTCAAATTCAATTTGCAATTTTATTTATCCATCATACATACATATATGCAGTATAAATTTACCTTTACTACACTTAATCTACTTCATTTTTATATACATATATGTATGTACTTACATCCTTGCTCCAGTTAACCCAATACTCGATGGGCACATCATACGGAAAATCAATGGGACAATTGAACACGACATATGAGCCAACCTTCGCCTCTAGATGTGTCTGTTGCTTATGCAGACGATCACGTGTACATGTCGTACAGGATATGTTAATCAAGATGAGCATTGCCAGTAGTGTGATTGCAACCATAGCGGGACGTAGTGATGACGATGTGGAAAAAACATTTTGCATCTGTTTTTTCTGCTCGCGTTTGCGTTTATTTTTTTTGTAAATTTTTTCTGTATTTTGTTGATTATTATTGTTGATGTGCTTTGGCTTCAGGTTACGTACAATGTTGTTGTTGTGATTATTATTATTATTATTATTATTGCATAGCGAGCGTTTCATTAGTTTAGTCTCTGTTTTATTTGCAGAAGCCGTTGGCATTGTGGTTGTTTTTTTATAATTGTTGGAGTGCTTTTTTACTACTATCTACATATAAAATTTTTTATTTTAATCTACTTTGTTTTTGTAATCACTATTACTGTGCTTCTTTTTCTACATTCGCTACTTTTTATTGCATTCCTATTTTACTCACTATTTTTATATCTTATTTATTTGTTTGGTTTTCTTTTTGCGAAAATTCCACGCGAGTGCACTTCTTCATTGAAAATTTTATCGTTGGGCGACGGCGCGAATCTCTACTGCTGCAACGTAGGCGTTTGCAATGGCAGTGACGGTGTCGTTGACGCTGATGATGGCAATTTTATCTAATGCTACTGATTTTTCGCCTTATGGCACTTTAGTAATTGAATTATTTACTTTGGCATTTTCACAATTTATATTACTTGAATTTTCATTAAACAACTTTTAAGTGGCATTAGGTACACATGTTGTTATGAAGCTGGCATCTAGCGTTTTGTATTGTTTTTATATGAACTATTTTTTGTTCCTTTGTACATATGTCTAAAATATGTGTAGGTGGAAACTAACCAAGTATTTAGGCAAGTCTTACTGTCCATTCGCTCACTTAATTAATCAGCACTTATTTTTGAAATTGAATTAAAATAGTTATAATTTTTACTGACTCTTAAATAATAATTACGATCAGGGACGGATGCTGGGAAGGGGGGGGGGGGGGGGGGGGGGGGGGGCAGAGGAGGGTCCAGGAGGTCAGAAAAAGCTGCAACTAACTTTAAGTAACTACGAAATTTCGACTCGTATCAGTAATGACCGTCATGTGAACCATAAAATGATTATCACAGCTGTTCCTTAATTTGTGAATATTTCCATTCAGTGTTCTTGTAGGGTAGGCAGTAATGTGCTATATAAACTACATATCTGTTTAAGAGACAATATAAATGAAAATACCAAGGTTCGAAAAAAATAATTTATATACCTACATTCGCTCTTAGTTTACACACGAACGCGAATATTTAAAAATTTATTCAGCATTCACATTCACGAACGGGATTATAAAAAAAAAATTCAGACGCTTAGTGTTCGCGAACGATTGATTCGTTGTTTAATGTTTACAACGTAAAACCGTATTTGGTAATCAACATAGACATGGCACCTGTTAAAATAACATCGCAACACAAATTCAGAACAAACAGTGGAATCAGTTCAGTGAAAGCAGAAGAATTAACACCAGCGAAGCGGCCAAAGTATACAGAGGCGACCATACTAATCTGGAAGTAATTAAAAAAAAAACAGTAACAATCCTATAGGGCAGTTCACGATCGTGGTCTTGCACCTTTGCATTGCATATTTCCATTGCAAACAATTATTATACCTAAACAAAGTACACCCATATGTACCTGTCAAGCATTACAAAATTTTCATTGGAAATTCAATGAGCAAAGCAACATTTGGAACAGCTAATATTCCCTCCAAGAACACTTTCTTCAGATCACCAGTTATCTCAATTAAAGTTTCATAAGTTTTTTTTTTTAACGTGAAGTGATAATTGCATGTGTGCACAGATGCGCATTATCATATTTTAATGTTATTTATCATATTATATATTTGATGTTAGTGGATCCGAGCAATTCATAAATTCGACTCGTCCAATCCACCATGAAAAATTTTTCCTGTTGTTGACGTAACCGGTGTGGGTCTCGCAAATACCTTGCTGACAACATTAATGATTATTATTATTATCTTTCCATTTTTGTTGCGCGAATGTTCTATTGGAGATTTCAAATCTGGACCATAATATCTATTCTCTTATACAACACGGTCTCTATGTTGTGTAGCTCAAATCTAACTTTCACTTCCCAGGCATAATTTCCCTGTACGGAAAATCAAAACTGGTGCGGTTGAAGTGCATTCGGAACCACTACTAGTTCGCATTCATCTCTTTTACATGCTTTAAACATGGTGATGTCTCTAATTCCGAACTAAATAAAAAATTTCACTCAAAAACTAGTTGCTATATTTGCACTTGCTCGATAGTTCCAAACTAGTGTTAAAATTTACAGTTGACATCTAATTCATTTTTCGGTACTGTTTCCTTGGCTTCGAAGCGGACCCAAATCTAGATGTTGATTCTAGTACGATATCATTGCCTTTTTCGGTAGTTTCGAACTGGTGGGAAAGTGTTGGAACAAGGCATGCTCATAGTCGAAACTCTTTAAAGCTGGTAGCAGTTTCTTTGTTGGTGGCCTATTTCTCAAATATCTGTTAAATGTGAAAAATGAATGAAGACCCAAACTGTCGAGTTTATATGGCACTTCAGATCTAGTTCGCGACCAAAATTTCGTATTACTAGTTACTGGATTCGCTAGTTTAGAGTGTGTTTAGCGGTGTGCCATTTTGAATATTTCAGCTTTTCGAAAACGTTTTTCAACCGAGCACTGGTGATGGGCTTTTCGTGAAATCGGTGAATGTCAAAATAGACTAAGACTATATTTGACTGAAATATCTTTGGTATTACGTCTTAATATACACATAGACATATATCATACACATAGACATGTATATACTAAAATTTTTTGAATGCACACTTCCTTTTGAAAGACTTTCCATTCAGTGGCTCGTATCTAAGCATAAGAAGATTTAAATTTGTATGGAAGTTAAATGCCTCTCTTTCCAATACAGTCAAATTTTCGTTTAAACCATTGATATCAAATATGCCTTTCAGGATATATATGTTATAGAAAGAAAAAAATGTATGACACGTACCACACCCTCTTTTCGAACTCCTCTCACTTTTTTCCACAAAACAATATAGATATCTTGTCAAGTTTCATTAAACTGACAGCCAATTTGTGGGAAAAATTGAGAGAAGCACCACGCAAATTGGAAGAGAAGCTCGACCTAAAATCTCTTCGGATGTTATCACGCCTTACATTTTCTTTTGCCAAACCACAGTCGATGGGCGACCCCGCTTAGAAAAACTTGATTTTAGCCAAATTTAGATTTCCATATTGGTTAATGATTATTGTATTTTTATTCACTCTTTGTATTTACTACAAGAGTAGCAGTAGCAATGAAAAATATGCTCTGCTACAGCTCCGCCTCTAAGCATGAACAGAGCATAGAGCAGAGCCGTAGCACAAACAAGTGATAGCATTTCTAAACTCCGCTATGATCTACGAATTTTAGAGACCAGCAGAACTTTGTCATGTCTTTTGCTTTGTTTTTGTTTTTATCCTTGTCTTTTCATATGTTGTTCTTTAAGTTGTTGTTGTAGCTTCTTGTTTTTGAGGTTATTGTTATTGCATTAGGGCATTAATGGCGGTAGCACATCAATTCGTCACCGTCACGAGCTACGCCATTTTATGCTGACAACGCGTACGCGGATTAAAGTGAGACACATAAATGATGACATAAACACTTTTATTTAGCAATAAAATTTTAGATTTTATTATTAGAATTGTAATGGCTTGTCGACTAATAGCATTGCTTAATTTTAACCATCAATTTTCATAGTCGCCTACTATAAATGGCAAAAAATAAAGTGCAACACATGTGACTTGATTGACGTATGTCAAGGGTAAAAAATTAGCAAAGTATTACGGAAGCAATGACTGATACGTTGCTTATCTGATGTTTACCATTAAAAGAAACACACCCAACTCTGCTGACAATTTCTTCCTTCTTCGCCAAGAGCTTAAGACTAAGCAGAGTTATTTCGCCTTCCCCATTCACGTACAAAATTTCTCGAAGCACTGTTTTAAACATTCTCACATACAAGAAAATTACTTTCTAACATATTAAAAAACGGTGGAAACGTGGACCAAAGAGTGGGAAAATAGTTTCACTCGCAAAGTGCGAAAGCAACCTTAAATAAATAAATGTAAGGCGCGATAACCTCCGAAGAGATCTAAGGCCGAGCTTCTCTTCCAATTTGCGTCGTGCTCCTCTTGATTTTCCCTACAAATTCGCCGGTCGGGACCTACAAGTTTTATGCCGACTCCGAACGGCATCTGCAAGGCAGATGAGTTTTCACTGAGAGCTTTTCATGAGAAATACACTCGGAGCGCTTGTCAAACACTGCCGAGGGGCGACCCCGCTTAGAAATATTTTCTTCTAATTGAAAAACCTTGTTTCTAAAATTTTGATGTTGCTTTGCCCGGGGTGTGAACCCAGGGCATACGGTGTGGTAGGCGGAGCACGCTACCATCACACCACGGTGGCAACCTTAGCCAAAGAAAATATCGAATTCTTCTTCTTATGCTTTGCTTGAAACAAAAGTTGGACGTTGGCTTCTCTGTCATGTCAGATGGCGCCAGTGTCGCTCGATCTGTCGTTCTCCATAAAAATACGTGCAATCTACTCATCATGCATAAGATTGCGTTAAACGCATCTGTATGAAAAACTTCTTATGTGACGGAGCTTTAAGAAATGCTATAATTTTTTTATGCTACACTGGTAAAAATTTTGCTTGAAATCACAAACTTTTTATTCTACATATAATACCAAATTTTTTTTGGTTTTAAATGTAGAGCGAGCTCATATCATTGGTTTTGAATCGAAAAATTCTGGTTTAAGATCTAGTCCAGAAAATTTCCATTTTCGAAATTTCTCTACTAAACTTCTGTATTAAAACCCAAATATATTAAAAATTCGGCTTGTCCCTCTAATAGTATATAATTTAATTTAAACAAATTTCAAAACGCGGTGCGGGTAAAACTTTTTGATTTTGATTTTGAATTTTTTGTCAAAGATTATATTTTTAAAGTTTCTGTACTAAAATTATAAATTGCTTAAAACGTTATGTGGTTTTAAAAGTAGTATAAGAAACTTAAAATAAACTATAGAATTTGCTAAGTTAAAAAAAAAAATTTTCTGTTCTATGCTGTGTTCATGTTCAAAGCCAGAGCAATGGCGAAAAAAAGCGCAGCGCAGTATTGGATTTCAATTACTGTTTTTATTTATTATTGTAGATGGAAAAAAAAGCGCTGCATAACAAATTTGAAGACTTTTTTGCTTAATGCTTAAATATAATTGCTTTTTTATTGCACGGCATTGTTTTTCTTTGCGCTACATGTATTATTTAAGAAGCTTTTTGTTTTCAATTAAATACAATTTTTTTAATATGTCAGGGTTTTTTTTAGTTTCAAATTTTTTTTAACAACATTTGTTTGCAAAAACTATTTGTAAATTATTTTTTGAAATAAGTGAAATTTCGTACAATTTAACACCCGCGCAATTAAATTATAAAAAAAAAAAAACACTTTAAAAAACGTTTTTATATTGACGTTGAAAATCTCGCGTTTTCTCATTTTATTTTGTTTTGTTTTTGGAATATTATGCTGCATTGTTTTTATTAAAAGAAAAATGTGTTTGTCATTATTGCATTTAAAGTTTCTTTAAAGAAATTTATTAATTTATTGTACACGAATAAGTACATATCTGCAATTCTACTTAAACACATAGACACAACAACATAGATAAGGCACTTTAAAGGCGTAACAAATTTATGAAACAGGTCAATTGAGTTTAAATTACTCACAATTTTGTGATTTAGACGACTGTCCACAGACACCATAGACAATTCTTAAATAAATATTTATGTATTATTTTTCTCACTTTCTATAATCATTGCACATGTGCATAGTTATTTGTATAACTGAATTGTATTATTATTAAATTTTAAAATTTTCCATTCGCACTAAATAAAAACGAATACATTGCAAATTTAGATAGTATTTCTATTAAACACTCCGACTTACGGCCTTTTAACGGCGATCAGAGAATTGCTACTAAATGTAGGCCCACAAATTTCACTAACCCATACACCCGATTAAGGCGTAAACCCGCAAACTCATTGTATGTCGTGCCCCCAGCTTGATTATTCGTTGCGCTTTTACAAACATCATAATGAAGATCATTTTTGCCTCACTGCTGATAATGAAGCCTTCGGTTTGTCGGTTGATCAGTTTTTGCGTTGGCGTGCATCTATCTGTTGTTCGTGTTATGTTTACTAACTACGGAGTATGTTAATGCTAAAATGTGTGTTCAGTTTTGCTTATTTATTAAATATTTTTGTGAGAGGCTTGATCACTAATGGCAACCCCTCATTTATGCTTTTGTTTTCCTCTATAAACATCTTTTAAGGGCTAGGGTTTAATCAGCTCGCGGTAGTTTTCAAAGTGTTTTATGAGTTTATGTGTGTGCTTCTTTATCCGCTTCTGTGTCAGCCGTGCTCGTTGATTGATGTCAGTAGGTCAAGCATTGCTCTTCTTGAGTGGTCGTTAAGCACTTTTTTGTTGTAAATTTATAAAAGTTTTCCTGGAAATTGTATAGCACAAAACAACGATGAAAAAAATGGTGCAAGATGTGCTTGCTGTTTAATTATGTTTTAATTTACTTCCGTTTAACTCAGAAATTGTATCTTGAGAAAATGCTTGAAACTCTTGACTGACTTCTGAGAGTATTATACTATTCTGGTATTGTGTAGACAATTGTCATATATAAATTAGACTGGGTCGAAAAATTATATCAAAAGGCCGATCCCGAGTTTTTAGCTTATGTTGAGAGGAATTTGTTTTGTTTTCTTTCTTTCTTCTTTGGTATGAAGGTTCCATAGTTTAACCGCCCAATCGATTTAAGCCGATTCGTAACAGGTCATGCCACTTAGCCCTGTTTTGCGATAAATGATGCCAATTGGGAACACTAGGGGAAGTCAAGTCTTTCCCCACACAGTGGAGCTCTCCCCTTTCACCTGCTTCCAAATACGGGTGTCAATGAAATAAAATTCTTGCCAGGAGCGTCCTTGTCCATTCGCATTACATGATTTGGACAGTAAAGCCTTTAGACTTTTCTTCGAACTACCCTCAAATCAGCTTAATGGTCATACAACTCAATTTCATAGCTCCTCCGGGTATACTGGCGCCATCAGCATTCCCATTTCATCATTTGTGGATATCCATACAGGTATGATGAGCCACTTATATACCACTATTTTTGTTCATCCTTCCCTTGTCTTGAAACTTTTGTATTCATCTTGGTCGTACGACCACCTGCTTCCTGATAAGAGGGCTCCGCAGTCTAATATTAATTGTGTGAATAAAAGCGACTGCCACATCAGTGCTCCTTTGTGTTGTAACCCCATCGTTACTTCGCGAGGCGGTCTGGTAAGGGGAGACTCCGTTCAAATATAGCCAAAACAACCCTGGCCGCAACTATCTAAAAGGCATGATCAGCATAACATCGTCGATTAAGAGGTTGGAAGTTCTTGGTAATCTCGCTACCCTTCTATGAACCGAGGTGGCGTGCAATGTATGGCGAAATCAAAAAAACATGCGAAAAACTAATTCTTTAGTGGAATAAACAAAGGGCTGGCTGTTGATTGGCGGTTCAAATAATCACACTTCCTGACGCTACAGCAATGTACTTGCGTTCGTTCGTAGCAATGCTGTGAGTTACGTAGCACACTTTTAAAACTTAATTCTTTAAAATTTCAAAAATTTATGGGAACAATTTTTTAAGTAGCTTTCTTTGCAGAGATGTTGTTGTTGTTGTATTAACAGTGCTTCACCTCATTCAATGGGCATGACAACTCACAAATTGTCATCAAAATCCTCTAAAGGGAGTCCTAGGAAACTGGCTGTTTCAACAGGGGCGCACCATAGGGAGATGGGTGTTAGAGGGATAGGTTCCACATTACAATTGCAAAGATGGTTGGTGTCATGTGGGGACACATCACATGCAGGACATATATTACGTATGTCGGGGTTGATTCTGGACAAGTAAGATTTTATCTTGTTACAGTATCCAGAACGAAGTTGGGCCAGAGCAGGCGCGGCTCTACGGTGGGGGGGGGGGGGGTGGGAGTGCGTTGAAATAGGGGACATTTACCAAATAACAAGTAAGGAAGGCTAAGGCGGGTGTAACTGAACATTACATACTCAGCTGAGAGCTTTGGAGACAAAATAAAGGAAAATCACCATCTAGGAAAATTACCCTAGGGTAACCCTGGAATGTGTTTGTATGACTGGGTATCAAATGGAAGGTATTAAAGAGTATTTTAAAAGGGAGTGGGCCATAGTTCTATAGGTGGACGCTATTTCGGGATATCGCCATAAAAGCGGACCAGGGGTGACTCTAGAATGTGTGCGTACGATATGGGTATCAAATGAAAGGTGTTACTTGTTGCCTTTTCCAGTGTGTGTTTTTAAGACCAGGCGACCAAACTGGTGACGCGTAGCTCATGAGCAACCGGTCAACTGCTTTGTACGTGGCTAGTAACGTTTATTTATCTTTTCCCCATGTGCTGCCGGCAAGCGACTTGAGGATTTTGTTGCGACTTTGTACTTTAGGTAAGAGTGTGAAGGTTAGAGTATTATCGAGCGTTACCCCTTTGGGTGACTGACAGTCGGTAGTGTGATACCATCGATGCGTACGTCCATCATTTGCGGCGTCTGTTCCTTCCACTGTGGGTACCGTGTTGTGATGGTAGTGTGCTCCGTCTACCACAGCTAATGTTCTGGGTTCACACCCCGGGCAAAGCAACATCAAAATTTTAGAAATAAGGTTTTTCAATTAGAAGAAATTTTTTCTAAGCGGAGTCGCCCCTCGACAGTGTTTGGCAAGCGCTCCGGGTGTATTTCTGCCATGAATAGCTCTCAGTGAAAACTCATTTGCCTTGCAGATGCCGTTCGGGGTCGGCATAAAACATGTAGGTCTCGTCCGGCCAATTTGTAGGGAAAATGAAGAGGAACACGACGCAAATTGGATGAGAATCTCGGTCTTAGATCTCTTCGGAGGTTATCGTGCCTTACATTTATTTATTTATTTATTCTTTCCACGTCGTAAACAGGGCGGCCGTGGATTTTGTCGATGATAATGACAAGTTGCGAGAGGTGAAGAAACCGTAAAGATAGCGGAGATAACTGTTTATTTTAGATACTAATTCATCGACTGAAGGGCCAGGAAATGATTGTGACTCCTTGTGGTGGGAAGGTAGTTTCGATATGTAAAAATTAAACAGAAGCGGGGATAGGACACCACTCTGTGGAACCCCCTGGTAAATTTTCCGAGGTTTAGAAATTTCGATCCTAAATTCAACCGGCGCCTGCCGGCCACTCAGGTAATTAGCGGTCCATCTTTATAGACAGAGACGGCTGTGTTTAAAGAAAGTTGCAGCCCAATACCTTCAGCAGTGTCCGTGGTTACATATTTCCGAAATTCAATTTCCTGATTTATGACTTGTTTAAATGTGTATATTTAAATTTAATTAATTAACAAAGACTTTTTTATTTTAATAAATAAATTACATAATTTAAGCAAAGATGCATTTTATTAACTACTAAATTTACACATATGAAATTCATCACTTTTACATGCGAAACAGCCGATTTACTTCAGCCATGAACTCAGTGTTCAGATCTGGAATCCTCTACTTGTTGAAATTGTATCAATATAACCAAATATGTCATGACACCGGAATACAACTGAAGTTACAGAAAATAAAGAAAATATTTTTATAAAATCATGCAAAGTTCAATTCATATACATACATACGTATGTATAAATGTATGTAAGATTGTAAGTTTCAATAAAAATTTGTAAAGTCCATGAACAAAAACTATTGGAAATGCGATCCATTTATGGACATGATACTGCAATTTCTTAAGATATTACCCATAGACTTTGGTCTGCCCGAAAATTGGTTTGTCTAAATTAAAAAATTGGGCCTCGCTTCCCCTTTTCACTATCTATTTACTCTACCTTCCACTATTCTTATAATTCTTGTTCATCCCATATTTCATTTGGCTGCCTCTGCCTCCACTCCCAATACCATTCCTACTCCTACACTCACATCTAATTCTGCTAAACTTCACATTCCCAATCCCACTTCCAGTTCTAGTTCCACTTCCCACGACTCCCACTCCCATTCTGTCTCCTTCTCTCACCTTAATTTTCTCATATTTGGAAACTTTTTACCAAATATCGAATTACTTGGCCGATCCGTTCCAATATTTTTGTTTGTATAAATCTTTAGTTAACTAAACAAAACTAACGCAAATTAAATTACCATCCTTTCTATAAATAAACAAGTAAGGAAGGCTAAGTTCGGGTGTAACAGAACATAACATACTCAGTTGAGAGCTATGGAGACAAAATAAGGAAAATCAATCTGGGGTAACCCTGGAATGTGGTTGTATAACATGTGTATCAAATGAAAGGTATTAAAGAGTATTTTAAGAGAGAGTAGGCCATAGTTCTATGGATGAACGCCATTTAGGGATATCGCCATAAAGGTAGACCAGGGCTGACTCTAGAATTTGTTTGTACGATATGGGTATCAAATGAAAGGTGTTACTGAGCATTTTAAGAGGGAGTGGGCCTTAGGTCTATCGGTGGACGCCTTTTCGAGATGTCCCCATTAAGGTGGACCAGGGGTGATTCTATAATGTGTTTGTACGATATGGGTATCAAATGAAAGCTGTTAATGAGTATTTTGAAAAGGAGTGATCCTTAGTTCCATAGGTGGACGCCGTTTCGAGATATCGCCATAAAGGTGGACCAGGGGTGTCTCTAGAATGTGTTTGTACGATATGGGAATCAAATGAAAGGTGTTACTGAGCATTTTAAGAGGGAGTGGGCATTAGGTCTATAGGTGGACGCCTTTTCGAGATATCGCCATTAGGGTGGGCCAGGGGTGACTCTAGAATGTTTGTACGGTATGGGTATCAAACGAAAGGTGTTACTGAGCATTTTAAGAGGGAGTGGGCATGAGGTCTATAGGTGGACGCCTTTTCGAGATATCGTCATTAGGGTGGGCCAGGGGTGACTCTAGAATGTGTTTGTACGATATGTGCATCAAACGAAAGGTGTTACTGAGCATTTTAAGAGGGAGTGGGCATTAGGTCTATAGGTGGATGCCCTTTCGAGATATCGCCATTAGGGTGGGCCAGGGGTGACTCTAGAATGTTTGTACGATATGGGTATCAAACGAAAGGTGTTACTGAGCATTTTAAGAGGGAGTGGGCATTAGGTCTATAGGTGGACGCCTTTTCGAGATATCGCCATTAGGGTGGGCCAGGGGTGACTCTAGAATGTGTTTGTGCGATTTGGGTATCAAATGAAAGGTGGTAAGGAGTATTTTAAAAGGGAGTAATCCTTAGTTCTATAGGTGGACGCCCATAAAGGTGGACCAAGGGTGACTCTAGAATCTTTGTACGATATGGGTATCAAACGAAAGGTGTTACTGAGCATTTTAAGAGGGAGTGGGCATTAGGTCTACAGGTGGACGCCTTTTCGAGATATCGCCATTAGGGTGGGCCAGGGTGACTCTAGAATGTGTTTGTACGATTTGGGTATCAAATGAAAGGTGGTAAGGAGTATTTTAAAAGGGAGTAATCCTTAGTTCTATAGGTAGACGCCTTTTCGAGATATCGCCATAAAGGTGGACCAAGGGTGATTCTAGAATCTTTGTACGATATGGGTATCAAACGAAAGGTGTTACTGAGCATTTTAAGAGGGAGTGGGCATTAGGTCTACAGGTGGACGCCTTTTCGAGATATCGCCATTAGGGTGGGCCAGGGTGACTCTAGAATGTGTTTGTACGATTTGGGTATCAAATGAAAGGTGGTAAGGAGTATTTTAAAAGGGAGTAATCCTTAGTTCTATAGGTGGACGCCTTTTCGAGATATCGCCATAAAGGTGGACCAAGGGTGACTCTAGAATCTTTGTACGATATGGGTATCAAACGAAAGGTGTTACTGAGCATTTTAAGAGGGAGTGGGCATTAGGTCTATAGGTGGACGCCTTTTCGAGATATCGCCGTTAGGGTGGGCCAGGGGTGACTCTAGAATGTGTTTGTACGATTTGGGTATCAAATGAAAGGTGGTAAGGAGTATTTTAAAAGGGAGTAATCCTTAGTTCTATAGGTGGACGCCTTTTCGAGATATCGCCATAAAGATGGACCAAGGGTGACTCTAGAATCTTTGTACGATATGGGTATCAAACGAAAGGTGTTACTGAGCATTTTAAGAGGGAGTGGGCATTAGGTCTACAGGTGGACGCCTTTTCGAGATATCGCCATTAGGGTGGGCCAGGGTGACTTTAGAATGTGTTTGTACGATTTGGGTATCAAATGAAAGGTGGTAAGGAGTATTTTAAAAGGGAGTAATCCTTAGTTCTATAGGTGGACGCCTTTTCGAGATATCGCCATAAAGCTGGACCAAGGGTGACTCTAGAATGTTTGTACGGTATGGGTATCAAACGAAAGGTGTTACTGAGCATTTTAAGAGGGAGTGGGCATTAGGTCTATAGGTGGACGCCTTTTCGAGATATCGCCATTAGGGTGGGCCAGGGTGACTCTAGAATGTGTTTGTACGATATGGGTATCAAATGAAAGGTGGTAATGAGTATTTTAAAAGGGAGTAATCCTTAGTTCTATAGGTGGACGCCTTTTCGGGATATCGCCATTAGGGTGGGCCAGGTGTGACTCTAGAATGTTTGTACGATATGGGTATCAAACGAAAGGTGTTACTGAGCATTTTAAGAGGGAGTGGGCATTAGGTCTATAGGTGGACGCCTTTTCGAGATATCGCCATTAGGGTGGGACAGGGGTGACTCTAGAATGTTTGTACGATATGGGTATCAAACGAAAGGTGTTACTGAGCATTTTAAGAGGGAGTGGACATTAGGTCTATAGGTGGACGCCTTTTCGAGATATCGCCATTAGGGTGGGCCAGGGGTGACTCTAGAATGTTTGTACGATATGGGTATCAAACGAAAGGTGTTACTGAGCATTTTAAGAGGGAGTGGACATTAGGTCTATAGGTGGACGCCTTTTCGAGATATCGCCATTAGGGTGGGCCAGGGTGACTCTAGAATGTGTTTGTACGATATGGGTATCAAATGAAAGGTGGTAATGAGTATTTTAAAAGGGAGTAATCCTTAGTTCTATAGGTGGACGCCGTTTCGAAATATCGCCATTAGGGTGGGCCAGGTGTGACTCTAGAATGTTTGTACGATATGGGTATCAAACGAAAGCTGTTACTGAGCATTTTAAGAGGGAGTGGGCATTAGGTCTATAGGTGGACGCCTTTTCGAGATATCGCCATTAGGGTGGGACAGGGGTGATTCTAGAATGTTTGTACGATATGGGTATCAAACGAAAGGTGTTACTGAGCATTTTAAGAGGGAGGGGGCATTAGGTCTATAGGTGGACGCCTTTTCGAGATATCGCCATAAAGCTGGACCAAGGGTGACTCTAGAATGTTTGTACGGTATGGGTATCAAACGAAAGGTGTTACTGAGCATTTTAAGAGGGAGTGGGCATTAGGTCTATAGGTGGACGCCTTTTCGAGATATCGCCATTAGGGTGGGCCAGGGTGACTCTAGAATGTGTTTGTACGATATGGGTATCAAATGAAAGGTGGTAATGAGTATTTTAAAAGGGAGTAATCCTTAGTTCTATAGGTGGACGCCTTTTCGGGATATCGCCATTAGGGTGGGCCAGGTGTGACTCTAGAATGTTTGTACGATATGGGTATCAAACGAAAGGTGTTACTGAGCATTTTAAGAGGGAGTGGGCATTAGGTCTATAGGTGGACGCCTTTTCGAGATATCGCCATTAGGGTGGGACAGGGGTGACTCTAGATTGTTTGTACGATATGGGTATCAAACGAAAGGTGTTACTGAGCATTTTAAGAGGGAGTGGACATTAGGTCTATAGGTGGACGCCTTTTCGAGATATCGCCATTAGGGTGGGCCAGGGGTGACTCTAGAATGTTTGTACGATATGGGTATCAAACGAAAGGTGTTACTGAGCATTTTAAGAGGGAGTGGACATTAGGTCTATAGGTGGACGCCTTTTCGAGATATCGCCATTAGGGTGGGCCAGGGTGACTCTAGAATGTGTTTGTACGATATGGGTATCAAATGAAAGGTGGTAATGAGTATTTTAAAAGGGAGTAATCCTTAGTTCTATAGGTGGATGCGGTTTCGAAATATCGCCATTAGGGTGGGCCAGGTGTGACTCTAGAATGTTTGTACGATATGAGTATCAAACGAAAGCTGTTACTGAGCATTTTAAGAGGGAGTGGGCATTAGGTCTATAGGTGGACGCCTTTTCGAGATATCGCCATTAGGGTGGGCCAGGGGTGACTCTAGAATGTTTGTACGATATGGGTATCAAACGAAAGGTGTTACTGAGCATTTTAAGAGGGAGTGGACACTAGGTCTATAGGTGGACGCCTTTTCGAGATATCGCCATTAGGGTGGGACAGGGGTGACTCTAGAATGTTTGTACGATATGGGTATCAAACGAAAGGTGTTACTGAGCATTTTAAGAGGGAGGGGGCATTAGGTCTATAGGTGGACGCCTTTTCGAGATATCGCCATTAGGGTGGGACAGGGGTGACTCTGGTATGTTTTTGTACGATATGGATATCAAATCAAAGGTATTAATGAGGGTTTTAAAAGCGAGTGGCCCTTAGATGTATATGTGAAGGCGTTCTCGCGATATCGACCAAAATGTGGACCAGGTGATCCAGAAAATCATCTGTCGGGTACTGCTAATTTATTTATATATGCAATACCACTAACAGTATTCCTGCCAAGATTCCAAGGGCTGTTGATTTCGCCTTGTAGAACTTTTTCATTTTCTTCTACTTAATATGGTAGGTGTCACACCCATTTTACAAAGTTTTTTCCAAAGTTATATTTTGCGTCAATAAACCAATCCAGTTACCATGTTTCATCACTTTTTTCGTATTTGGTATAGAATTATGGCATTTTTTTCATTTTTCGTAATTTTCGATATCGATAAAGTGGGCGTGGTTATGGTCAGATTTCGCCCATTTTTTATACCAAGAAAAAGTGAGCTCAGGTAAGTACGTGGGCTAAGTTTAGTAAAGATATATCGGATTTTGCTCAAGTTATTGTGTTAATGGCCGAGCGGAAGGACAGACGGTGGACTGTGTATAAAAACTGGGCGTGGCTTCCACCGATTTCGCCCATTTTCACAGAGAACAGTTACCGTCATAGAATCTATGCTCCTACCAAATTTGAGAGGGATTGGTAAATTTTTGTTCGACTTATGGCAATAAAAGTATTCTAGACAAACTAAATGAAAATGGGCGGAGCCACGCCAATTTTGAAATTTTCTTTTCTTTTTGTATTTTGTTGCATCATATCATTACTGGAGTTGAATTTTGACTTAATTTACTTATATACAGTAAAGATATTAAATTTTATGTTAAAATTTGAATTAAAAAAATTTTTTTTTTAAAAGTGGGCGTGTTCTTCATCCAATTTTGCTAATTTTTATTTGGCACATATAGAGTAATAGTAGTAACGTTCCTGCCAAATTTCATCATGATATCTTCAACGACTGCCAAATTACAGCTTGCAAAACTTTTAAATTACCTTCTTGTAAAAGTGGGCGGTGCCACGCCCATTGTCCAAAATCTTACTAATTTTCTATTCTACGTCATAACGTCAACCCATCTACCAAGTTTCGTCGCTTTATCTGTCTTTTGTAATGAGTTATCGCTCTTTTTCGGTTTTTCGAAATTTTCGATATCGAAAAAGTGGGCGTGGTTATAGTCCGATATCGTTCATTTTAAATAGCGATCTGAGATGAGTGCTCAGGAACCTACATACCAAATTCCATCAAGATACCTCAAAATTTACTCAAGTTATCGTGTTAACGGACGGACGGACGGACGGACGGACGGACGGACGGACGGACGGACATGGCTCAATCAAATTTTTTTTCGATCCTGATTATTTTGATATATGGAAGTCTATATCTATCTCGATTCTTTTATATATGTACAACCAACCGTTATCCAATCAAACTTAATATACTCTGTGAGCCCTGCTCAACTGAGTATAAACATAGGCAGATAAACTACTCGAAAAAAAAATCTCCAAAAATAAAATAGGCCTTTCCTAAAGTAAAATTTTCTCCTGATTCCGAATATGACCTCAATTTTCCGGTGGCAAATCTAGTTTCCGAGATATCGGCGAAAATATGAAAATTCCCATTTTTGCAGAACACTACTTCATATAGGTAGGGCAAAAATTTGTAGTTTTCATTTTTTCGTTTTAAACTGTTAAACTGTACGTTATACTAATTTCAATAAACATTTTTTGCCGTCACCTCCTTTGAGTATCTTCAGTAGTTTGGCCACTATGCCAAAAACGTTGGAAAAATTTTGAGAAAAAAAGAAATTTTTTATAAAATTTCAGATTTAACCACTTTAAAATCGGAAAAATTTTAAGGACGAAAAAAAATTAGCCCTCCTATGTTGCAGGTAATTTAACTGCGAAAACGTTAAGCATACTAGTCCAACACTCGGACGTGCCGTTGAGACTATAGCCCCGTTAACTTGCAAGCGTCTATCCTTGTAGTATTACTTTGATAAAATTGGCGAGACATTTCATTTGGTCACTCTACCTTAGGGTCTAATAAATTTAAAAAGACATCAAGAATTTAATTGTCACTACTGTTTGTTGTAAACTTTGTTTTGAACATTGTAGTGCAAATTTATACATACTATATCGGTAGATGCGTTTACGAAATGGCTTGTTGCAAAAGAGATTTAAATGTAAAAATAATCCGGATGATTTTTGCTTTATTTGCGGACATTATATTTTCGGAAACTCAGCTCGGAAAATAACTAATTCTGTCAAAGATGCATACTTTCATTATTTCGGTTTCCGTGTAAAAAATCTCGATAAATCTTGGACACCTCATTTTATTTACGCCTCCTGTAGATTAACTTTAATGAGATGGGTATCGGGTAAAGGTCATAACATGAAGTTTGGTGTTCCATTGATGTGGACTGAACCCTTTAACCACGACCAGTGCTATTTTTGCGTAATAGACCTTAAAGGTAAAACGAGAAAAAGAGGAAATTAATAAGTTATCCAAATGTGGCATCAGCTAAACAACCAATACTACATGACCATACCTTACCCATACCTAGGCCGCCTATAAGTTTTGAAGTCTAAAGCGAAAGTGACTCCGAAGCAGATAATTCAGACAGTGAACAAGAAGGAGAGGTCCCACATCGAGTCTCACAACCCGAACTTAATGACTTGGCCAGAGATTTGAAATTATCGCAATTTGATAGCGAAGTTCTAGGATCTCGTTTGCAGCAATGGGGCAGCCTGGGCAGCCTCGACAAGTACTTCCAAATTTCGAAATAGACACAAGACTTTCTCTTCTTTTTTTACTAAAAGTGAAAATATTTGCTCCTGCAATGATGTTCAAGGTTTATTTGAAGCACTAAAATTTGAAAATAAAGTGGATGACTGGCGCTTGTTTATAGACAGTTCAAAGATTAGTTTAAAAGCAGCATTACTCCATAAAGGAAATTCGTTACCGTCAATACCAGTGGCACATTATGAGAATACTAAAGAAACTTATTTAAGCATATCCAATTTACTTGAGCTCATTCAATATAAACAAATTAATTGGAGGCTTTGCGCGGACTTAAAGGTAAGCAGTTTCGGTGGTACAATTTTAAAAAAATAGTATATGAAATACATCCCAGGTTGTAGCTCTAATTCGCGGACTTCAAGGAGGTTTCACTAAATATTGCTGTTTTCTCTGTTTTTGGGACAGCCGTGCTAGAGAAACCCATTATATTCAGGAAAACTGAGAGCTGAGTACAAACCAGGTGCCTTCAATATTGCAAACCCGCCTTTGGTAAATCCCGAACGAGTTATTTTCCCAGCACTTCACATCAAATTAGGATTAATGAAAAATTTTGTAAAGGCTTTAAATAAGGACGCGCCATCCTTCCAGTACCTAACGAAATTTTTCCCTAAAATAACTCAAGCCAAATTAAAAGAAGGTATGTTTGTTGGTCCGCAAATTAGAAAGTTGCTGAAAGACGAAAATTTTGCGTATCATTTATCATCAGTAGAAGCAGCGGCTTGGGACAGCTTTAAGCAAGGATTTCTTGGCAACAACAAAGATCCCAACTATAGAGAGATGGTCAAAGACTTGTTGAAAAACTACAGCGCTATGAAATTCAATATGTCCCTCAAAATGCATTTTTTGCATTCACATTTGTATAATTTTACCGCAAACCTAGGTGCTGAAGGTGATGAACAGGGTGAAAGGTTTCATCAAGACCACATGATTTAATTGTCTCTATAAAAAATTGTAGGATAGACGCTTGCAAGTTAACGGGGCTATAATCTCAACGGCACGTCCGATTGTTGCACTGGTATGCTTAAAATTTTCGTAGTTAAATTACCTACAACATAGGAGGGCTAGATTTTTTTCGGCAATAGAATTTTTTCGATTTTAAAGTGGTTAAATCTGAAATTTTGTAAAAAATTTCGTTTTTTTTTCAACATTTTTTGAACCTTTTTTGGCATAGTGGCCAAACTACTGAATCTACTTACGGGAGGTGAAGGCAAGAAATTTTTATCGGAATTAGTATAATGCATAATTCAACGAAAAAATGAAAAATACCAATTTTTGCCGTACCTATGTATATGCAAAAATGGGAATTTTCATATCTTCGCTGATATCTCGGAAACTAGATCTGCCACAGGAAAATGGAAGTCATATTCGGAATCAGCATTTCACTTTAGGAAAGGCCTATTTTATTCTTATAGACTAAAGTTGTTCAAAATTTGTTGAGTAGTGTAATTGACCCGTTATCCTACCCGAAAGCAGACGAATTTGTCATATTGTTGGTTTAGCAAAAAACCAAAAACTGTAACTTCTTGCCCATCCCTGCTTCTCTTCATATTTTCCTTTTAAATTCTCGATTTTTCTCTTTTTTATTTTTACTTTCTTTCCTTTCCCCCAACCTTCCTTTACTTTTCTTTATCACCTTTCTTGCACATGCTGCCTCTCCTTCCCATCATCCCCTCGCACCCTCTTCTTTTATATCTACTTTTTCTAGTCACGCTTTCTTTCTTCTCCCTAACCTTCCCTTATCTTTCTTACCTTTTTCAATTCACATTACAAACAAATTGCACCAAAAATAAGATATTTTGGAATAAGTAGGCCACTGGTCCATATGCCGGAAAGTAAGCTTCTCAAGTACATAGCTTGAAGGAAAGGAACTTCTGTACTAAATTTCAAGCAAATCGCTACACAAATAAGATTTTTTTAAATAGGTCGGTCACTGTCACAGTTCTCGGAAAGAAAAGTTTGTCAAATATTAAGCTCGACAAAGAGGTACGCCGTAAAAAAATCACAACATGAATACTGTAACGAATTCTAGGAATTTCTGCCAATTATACTCCTTCTGCTAACGTTCCAATCGCTGAACTATCGAATAAATAACTCTAATATTCATTATTGCAAACTCCTCTTTATTTAGATTACTTTGGGAGTACTTCACAATTATACTTCACTTCACAACTAATAGCGTGTTTAAATCAATCTGACTACTGATACTTCAGCTTGCGCTGCTTTTATACTCTCGGTTTTCTCGTTCACCCATTTCTCCTAACTTCTAGTCGTTTCGCGAAAATGTGTTCTAGAACAGTTGTATCTCATTCTTTGGTACTAGCTATATACATGTATATTTGTAGTTTATGCTACTACTAACCATATGCGTGTGTATGTGTGAGTATAATTTCTTCTCTTAGATGATGACTACATATGTGTATGTGAGATATTTTTCTATGTACCTGTGTGTGCAAATGATGATTGATATGTCCATATACACAAGTGTGGCTTGCTTGCTATTTTTGTTGTTGTGATTATTTGCTAGCAGCATAGTGATGCAAGTATTCGCCACAATACGAATTACTATAATAGGTCGAGCCCTCGTCCACTTTCCGGAAAGAAAAGTATGTACTAAATTTCCAAGAATTCGCACAATAAATACGATTTGTTGCAATAGATAAGGCCCTGATCAAAATCCCGAAGAAAGGTTTCTCAAATAATATGTACCCCTATACCAAATTTAAAGCGAATCACACCGTAAATAAGATTATTTGGATTAGGTAGGCCACTGGTCCAATTCCCGGACCAAATTGTGAATCCAAGGCATCCTCAAACCCAAATTTATATATAATACTAGCCTTTACCCGCGGCCCCGTCCGGAAGGAGAAATTTAAATATATGGGCTATTCGCGTTAGCCTGTTTATCAAGTTATCTGTTTAAAATTTTGTTTTCGGTCTAATGCATTTTATTTTTGTAATTGAGTAAAAACAAAATAACTAAATGAGCTGATAACCTGATAGAATTCCAAATGATCCCGAAATTATCCAGAAAAAGCTACGAAATGACCCCCACGCTATCGTGGACGGATCCCGAAAACCATACAGAAATGCCCCGAAAGGGTCTCCAAAAGTTGCCGGAATAGTCCCAAAAAAACCCGAAATGACAACGATACGATCCTAGACGTATCCAGAGAACCACGCAGAAATGATCCCTGAAGGTGTTCCAAAATCATCCCGAAAAGGTTCCGAAATGACCCTGACGGGCTCCCGGGCGGAACTCGAAAACCATCCAGGAAGGGTCCCTAAATTATCCCGACATACTCCAGAAAAAGTTCCGAAATGGCTCCGAGGGGATCCACGACGGATCGCGAAAACCATACAGAAATGATTCCGGAAGGATCCCAAAATGATCCCGAAATAGTCCGGAAATGACCCAGATGGGATCCCGCACAGATCCAGAAATGATCCCGAAATGATCCAAAAACTATCCCGGAAAAGTAACAAAAAATCCCGAAATGGCTCCTACGGTATCCCGAACGGATCCAGAAATGATCTCGGAAGGGTTCCCAAATGATCCCAAAATGGTCCCGAAATGACCCTGATGGATTCAGCAAACCATCAAGAAATTATGCCGGAAGGGTCCCCAAATGATCCCGATATAAAACAGAAAAAGTCACGAAACGATCCCTAGAGGATCTCCAAATGATCCCGTATTAGCCCCGAAAAGGTTCCCAAATAACCCCGGCGGGATCCGGACAAATCCCGAAAACCATCCAGAAATGATGCCGGAAGGGATCCCAAATGATTCCGAAAAAGTCCCGCATTGATTCCGACCGGATCCGGAACGGATACCGAAAATCATCCAAAAGTGATGCCGTAAAGGTCCTCAAATGATCACCTGATAGTCCCGAAATGACCCTTAAGAGGTACTGGACGGATCCCGTTAACCATCCAGAAATGATCCCGATATAGTCCCGAAGAAGTCGCGAAATGACCCTGACGGGATCTCGAACGCATCCCTAAATGACCATGACTGGATCCCGAACAGATCTCGAAATCCATCCAGAAATGATCTCGGGAAGGACCCGAAATGATCCCGAAAAAGTCCCGCAATGATTCCGACGGGATCCTGAACGGATACCGAAAATCATTCAGAAGTGATGCCGGAAAGGTCCTCAAATGATCACCTAATACCAAAATGACCCTGACGACATCCCATACTGATTCCGGAATCCATCCAGAAATGATCTTGGGAAGGTCCTAAAATGATCCCGAAATAGTCTCAGAAAAGTCAAGAGATTACCCTGACGGGTTCCCGGACGAATCCTGAAAGCCATCCTTAAATGATCCCGAAAAAGTCCCGAAATGACCCTGACGGGACCCCGAAATGATCCCGAAAATTATCCAGAAATGATGCCGGAAAGGCCCTCAAATGATCTCGTAATAGTTCCGAAAAGACCCTGACGGGATACCGAACCGATCCCGACAACTATCTAGAAATGATGCCGAAAGGGCCCGCAAATGATGCCTTATTAGTCGAGAAAAAGTCCCGAAATGACCCTGTCGGGATGCCGGACGAATCCTAAAAACCATTCAGAAATGATGCCGGAAGGGACCCCAAATGATCCCGAAAAAGTCCCGATGGTATCCTGAACGAATACCGAAAACCATGCAGAAGTGATGCCGGAAAGGTCCTCAAATGATCACCTAATAGTCCCAAAATGACCCTGACGACATCCCGGACAGATCCCGAAATCCATCCAGAAATGATCTTGGGGGGTTCCCAAATTATCCCGAAATGACCCCGACGGGATGCCGGACGAATCCCAAAAACCATCCAGAAATTATGCCGGAAGGGACCCCAAATGATCCCGAAAAAGTCCCGCAATTAGTCCGACGGGATCCTGAACGGATACCGAGAACCATCCAGAAGTGATGCCGGAAAGGTCCTCAAATAATCACCTAATAGTCCCAAAATTACCCTGACTGCATCCCGGACAAATCCCGAAATCCATCCAGAAATGATCTTGGGAAGGTCCCTAAATTATCCCGAAATAGTCTCGAAAAAGTTCAGAAATTACCCTGACGGGTTCCCGGACGAATCCTGAAAGCCATCCTTAAATGATCCCGAAAAAGTCCTGAAATGACCCTGGCGGGATCCCGAAAGGATTACGAAAACTATCCAGAAATGATGCCGGAAAGGTCCTCAAATGATCACCTAATAGTCCCGAAATGACCGTGACGGGATCCTGAACGGATCCCGACAACTATCCAGAAATGATGCCGAAAGGGCCCGCAATAGTCGCGAAAAAGTCCCGAAATGATCCCGACGGGATTCCGGACGGATCCCGAAAACCATCCAGAAATGATGCCGGGAGAGCCCTCAAATGTCCCCAAATGACCCCGAGGAGATCCCGGACGGATACCGAAAACGATCCAGAAATGATGACGGTAGGTACCCCAAATGATCCCGAAATAGTCCCGAAATGACCCCGTCCGGATCCCGGACGGATCCCGAAATCCATTCAGAAATGATCTTGGGAGGGACCCCAAATGATCACGAAAAAGTCCCGCAATGATTCCGACGGGATCCTGAACGGATACCGGAAACCATCCAGAAGTGATGCCGGAAAGGTCCTCAAATGATCACCTAATAGTCCCAAAATGACCCTGACGGCATCCCGGACTGATCCCGAAATCCGTCCAGAAATGATCTTGGGAAGGTCCAAAATGATACAGAAATTACCCTGACGGGTTCCCGGACGAATCCTGAACGCCATCCTTAAATGATCCCGAAAAAGTCCCGAAATGTCCCTGACGGGACCCCGAAAGAATCCCGAAAACTATCCAAAAATGATGCCGGAAAGGTCCTCAAATGATCTCCTAATAGTTCCGAAAAGACCCTGACGGGATCCCGAACGGATCCCGACAACTATCTAGAAATGATGCCGTAAGGGCCCGCAAATGATGCCTTATTAGGCGAGAAAAAGTCCCGAAATGACCCCGTCGGGATGCCGGACGAATCCTAAAAACCATCCAGAAATGATGCCGGAAGGGACCCCAAATGATCCCGAAAAAGTCCCTGAACGGATACCGAAAACCATGCAGAAGTGATGCCGGAAAGGTTCTCAAATGATCACCTAATATTCCCAAAATGACCCTGACGACATCCCGGACAGATCCCGAAATCCATCCAGAAATGATCTTGGGGGGTTCCCAAATTATCCCGAAATAGTCTCGGAAAAGTCCAGAAATTACCTTGACGGGATCCCGGACGAATCTTGAAAACCAATCTTAAATGTTGCCGAAAAAGTCCCGAAAAGACCCTGACAGGATCCCGAACGGATCCCGACAACTATCCAGAAATGATACCGAAAGGGCCCGCAAATTATCACGTATTAATCGAGAAAAAGTCCCGAAATGACCCCGACGGGATGCCCGACGAATCCCAAAACCCATCCAGAAATGATGTCGGAAGGGACCCCAAATGATCCCGAAAAAGTCCTGCAATTATTCCGACGGGATCTTGAACGGATACCGAAAACCATCCAGAAGTGATGCCGGAAAGGTCCTCAAATGATCACCTAATAGTCCCAAAATAACCCTGACGGCATTCCGGACAAATCCAGAAATCCATCCAGAAATGATCTTAGGAAGATCCCAAAATGATCCCGAAATAGTCTAGGAAAAGTCCAGAAATAACCCTGAGGGGTTCCCGGACGAATCCTGAAAGCCATCCTTAAGTGATCCCGAAATGACCCTGACGGGATCCCGAAAGGATTCCGAAAACTATCCAGAAATAATGCCGGCAAGGTCCTCAAATGATCCCCTAATAGTCCCGAAATGACCGTGACGGAATTCGGAACGGATCCCGACAATTATCCAGAAATGATGCCGAAAGGGTCCGCAAATGATCCCGTATTAGTCGAGAAAATCCCGAAATGACCCCGACGGGATCCCGGACGGATCCCGAAAACCATCCAGAAATGATGCCGGAAGAGCCCTCAAATGATCCCGAAAAAGTCCCCAAATGACCCCGACGAGATCCCGGACGGATCCCGAAAACCATCCAGAAATGATGCCGAAAGGGTTCCCAAATGATCCCGTATTAGTCGCGAAAAATCCTGAAATGACCCCGACGGGATCCCGGACGGATCCCGAAAACCATCCAGAAATGATGCCGGAAGAGCCCTCAAATGATCCCGAAAAAGTCCCCAAATGACCCCGACGAGATCCCGGACGGATCCCGAAAACCATCCAGAAATGATGCCGAAAGGGTTCCCAAATGATCCCGTATTAGTCGCGAAAAATCCCGAAATGACCCCGACGGAATCCCGGACGGATCCCGAAAACAATCCAGAAATGATGCCGGAAGAGCCCTCAAATGATCCCGAAAAAGTCCCCAAATGACCCCGACGAGATCCCGGACGGATCCCGAAAACCATCCAGAAATGATGCCGAAAGGGTTCCCAAATGATCCCGTATTAGTCGCGAAAAATTCCCGAAATGACCCCGACGGGATCCCGGACGGATCCCGAAAACCATCCAGAAATGATGCCGAAAGGGCTCCCAAATGATCCCGTATTAGTCGCGAAAAATTCCCGAAATGACCCCGACGGGATCCCGGACGGATCCCGGAAACCATCCAGAAATGATGCCGAAAGGGCTCCCAAATGATCCCGTATTAGTCGCGAAAAATTCCCGAAATGACCCCGACGGGATCCCGGACGGATCCCGAAAAACATCCAGAAATGATGCCGGAAGAGCCCTCAAATGATCCCGAAAAAGTCCCCAAATGACCCCGACGAGATCCCGGACGGATCCCGAAAACCATCCGGAAATGATGCCGGAAGGGTCCCCGAATGATCGCGAAATACTCCCGAAATGATTCCGGAATAGTCCCGAAAATGTCCCAAAATAACCCCGACGGGATCCCGGACGGATCCCCAAAACTATACAGAAATGATCCCGGAAGGGTCCCAAAATGATCCCGAAGAAGTCCCGAAATTACCCCGGCGTGATCCCGGACCGATCCCGAAAACCATCCGGAAATGATGCCGAAAGGGTTCCCAAATGATCCCGTATTAGCCGCGAAAAATTCCCGAAATGACCCCGACGGGATCCCGGACGGATCCCGAAAACCATCCAGAAATGATGCCGAAAGGGTTCCCAAATGATCCCGTATTAGTCGCGAAAAAATCCCGAAATGACCCCGACGGGATCTCGGACGGATCCCGAAAACCGTCGAGAAATTATGCCGAAATGGTTCCCAAATGATCCCGTATTAGTCGCGAAAACTTCCCGAAATGACCCCGACGGGATCCCGGACGGATCCCGAAAACCATCCAGAAATGATGCCGAAAGGGTTCCCAAATGATCCCGTATTAGTCGCGAAAAAATCCCGAAATGACCCCGACGGGATCCCGGACGGATCCCGAAAACCATCCAGAAATAATGCCGGAAGAGCCCTCAAATGATCCCGAAAAAGTCCCCAAATGACCCCAACGAGATCACGGACGGATCCCGAAAACCATCCAGAAATGATGCCGAAAGGGTTCCCAAATGATCTCGTATTAGTCGCGAAAAAGTCCCGAAATGACCCCGACGGAATCCCGAAAACCATCCAGAAATGATGCCGGAAGAGCCCCCAAATGATCCAGAAAAAGTCCCCAAATGACCCCGACGAGATCCCGGACGGATCCTGAAAACCATCCAGAAATGATGCCGGAAGAGCCCCAAATGATCCCGAAAAAGTCCCGAAATTACCCCGGCGGGATCCCGGACCGATCCCGAAAACCATCCGGAAATGATGCCGGAAGGCTCCCCGAATGATCGCGAAATACTCCCGAAATGATTCCGGAATAGTCCCGAAAATGTCCCAAAATAACCCCGACGGGATCCCGGACGGATCCCCAAAACTATACAGAAATGATCCCGGAAGGGTCCCAAAATGATCCCGAAAAAGTCCCGAAATTACCCCGGCGTGATCCCGAACCGATCCCGAAAACCATCCGGAAATGATCCCGGAAGGGTCTCGATATGACCCTTACGGGATTACAAATAAGGAGAAGCTAATTAGAAACTGTATGTGCCAGATACCAAAAACTATTCATTTAGGAGAAAATTTATATTGAGTTATAACAATTTATAGATTTTACACCAGAGGGTAGATAAAGGGGGGGGGGGGGGGGGGCGGTGTATCACTGCTCACTTTGTAAGCCCTCGACTTATTTCACCCATTGAGTTTGTAATATTGGTGAAGGTCAGTATACGTAAAGTTATAATGTGTAAAAATTGTTAAAAAGTAATTATTCGAAGAGGTCGTGGAACCTCCTTCCCCCTTTCCATGTTCGAAAAAAATTTCGCCAGTAGCCTATTATCTCTGTCCCAAATTTCATCAAAATCCGTGAAGCCGTTCTGGCGTGGTTCAGTCGCAAAAACAAAAAAATATAATAATTAAATTATAACTGTTGCTAGGGGGCGGAGACCACGCCCCTTTTGAAAAATATATAGCTAGTAGATCCTCCTAGACTATTGGCTATATGCATGCCAAATTTCATGCAAATCCAGCCGTTCTTGCGTGATTGAGTCACAAAGACAAACGTCTGGACAAACATCCAAACATCTAAACATCCAAACATCCAAACTTTGCCATTTATAATATACTAGCCTTTACCCGCGGCCCCGTCCGCAAGGAGAAAATGAAATATGTGGGCTATTCACGTTAGCCTGCTTATAAAGTTATCTGTTTAAAATTTTTTTTCTGTCTAATGCATTTTATTTTTGTAATTGAGTAAAAAAAAGAACTTTATGAGCTGATAACCTGATAGGATCCCAAAATGATAACGAAATTATCCAGAAAAAGCCACGAAATGACCCCGACGCTATCGCGGACGGATCCCGAAAACCATCCAGAAACGCCCCGGAAGTGTTTCCAAAAGTTCCCGAAGTAGTTCCAAAAAAACCCGAAATGACAACGACACGATTCTAGACTTATCCAGATAACCACACATAAATGATGCCTGAAGGGTACCAAATTGATCCCGAAATAGTCCCGAAAAAGTTCCGAAATTACCCTGACGGGCTCCCGGACGGATCTCAGAAACCATCCAGAAAATATCCAGGAAGGGTCCCTAAATTATCCCGACTAACTCCAGAAAAAGTTCCGAAATGGCTCCGAGGGGATCCACGATGGATCGCGAAAACCATACAGAAATGATTCCGGAAGGATTCCAAAATGATCCCGAAATAGTCCGAAATTGACCCAGATGGGATCCCGCACAGATCCAGAAATGATCCCGGAAGGGTGCAAAAACTATCCCGGAAAAGTAACAAAAAATCCCGAAATGGCTCCTACGGCATCCCGGACGGATCCAGAAATGATCTCGGAAGGGTCCCCAAATGATCCCAAAATGGTCCCGAAATGACCCTGATGGATCCGGCAAACCATCAAGAAATTATGCCGAAAGGGTCCCAAAATGATCCCGAAATAATACAGAAAAAGTCACGAAACGACCCCTAGAGGATCCCCAAATGATCCCGTATTAGCCCCGAAAAGGTCCCGAAATAACCCCGACGGGATCCCGGACAAATCCCGAAAACCATCCAGAAATGATGCCGGAAGGAATCCCAAATGATTCCGTAAAAGTCCCGCATTGATTCCGACGGGATCCCGAACGGATACCGAAAATCATCCAGAAGTGATACCGGAAAGGTCCTCAAATGATCACTAATAGTCCCGAAATTACCCTTAAGGGGTCATGGACGGATCCCATAAACCATCCAGAAATGATCCCAATATATTCCCGAAGAAGTCACGAAATGACCCTGACGGGATCTCGAACACACCCCTAAATGACCCTGACGGGATCCCGGACAGATCCCGAAATCCATCCAGAAATGATCTTGGGAGGGACCCCAAATGATCCCGAAAAAGTCCCGCGATGATTCCGAGGGGATCCTGATCGGATACCGATAACCATCCAGAAGTGATGCCGGAAAGGTCCTCAAATGATCACCTAATACCAAAATGACCCTGACGGCATCCCGGACTGATCCCAAAATCCATCCAGAAATGATCTTGGGAAGGTCCCAAAATTATCCCGAAATAGTCTAGGAAAAGTTCAGAAATTACCCTGACGGGTTCCCGGACGAATCCTGAAAGCCATCTCTAAATGATCCCGAAAAAGTCCCGAAATGACCCTGACTGGACCCCGAAAGGATCCCGAAAACTATCCAGAAATGATGCCGGAAATGTCCTCAAATGATCACCTAATAGTTCCGAAAAGACCCTGACGGGATCCCGAACGGATCCCGACAACTATCTAGAAATAATGCCGAAAGGGCCCGCAAATGATCCCGTATTAGTCGAGAAAAAGTCCCGAAATGAACCCGACGGGATGCCGGACGAATCCCAAAACCAGCCAGAAATGATGCCGGAAGGGACACCAAATGATCCCGAAAAAGTCCCGCAATAATTCCGACGGGATCCTGAGCGGATACCGAAAACCATCCAGAAGTGATGCCGAAAAGGTCCTCAAATGATCACCTAATAGTCCCAAAATGACCCTGACGGCATCCCGGACAGATCCCGAAATCCATCCAGAAATGATCTTGGGAGGGTCCCAAAATTATCCCGAAATAGTCTGGGAAAAGTCCAGAAATTACCCTGACGGATACCGGACGAATCCTGAAAACCAATCTTAAATGATGCCGAAAAAGTCCCGAAATGACCCTGATGGGACCCGGAAAGGATCCCGAAAACTAACCTGAAATGATGCCGGAAAGGTCCTCAAATGATCTCCCAATAGTTCCGAAAAGACCCTGACAACTATCCAGAAATGATACCGAAAGGGCCCGCAAACGATCCCGTATTATTCGAGAAAAAGTCCCGAAATGACCCCGACGGGATGCCGGACGAATCCCAAAAACCATCCAGAAATTATTTTGGAAGGGACCCCAATGATCCCGAAAAAGTCCCGCAATTATTCCGACGGGAATCTGAACGGATACCGAAAACCATCCAGAAGTGATGCCGGAACGGTCCTCAAATGCTCACCTAATAGTCCCAAAATGACCCTGAGGGCATCCCGGACAAATCCCGAAATCCATCCAGAAATGATCTTGGGAAGGTCCCAAAATGATCCCGAAATAGTCTCGGAAAAGTCCAGAAATTACCCTGACGGGTTCCCGGACGAATCCTGAAAGCCATCCTTAAATGATCCCGAAAAAGCCCCGAAATGACCCTGACGGGATCCCGAAAGGATTCCGAAAACTATCCAGAAATGATGCCGGAAAGGTCCTCAAATGATACCCTAATAGTTCCGAAATGACCGTGACGGGATCCCGAACGGATCCCGACAACTATCCAGAAATTATGCCGAAAGGGTCCGCAAATGATCCCGTATTAGTCGAGAAAAAGTCCCGAAATGACCCCGACGGGATCCCGGACGAATCCCAAAAACTATCCAGAAATGATGCCGGTAGGTATCCCAAATGATCCCGAAATGACCTCGTCGGCATCCCGGACGGATACCGAAAATTATCCAGAAATGATGCCGGAAAGGTCCACAAATGATCCCCTAATAGTCCCGAAATTACCCTGATGGGATCCCGGACGGATCCCGAAAACCATCCAGAAATGATGCCGGAAGAGCCCCCAAATGATCCCGAAAAAGGCCCCAAATGACCCCGACGATATCCCGGACGGATCCCGAAAACCATCCAGAAATGATGCCGGAAGAGCCCCCAAATGATCCCGAAAAAGTCCCCAAATGACCCCGACAAGATCCCGCACGGATCCCGAAAACCATCCAGAAATGACGCCGGAAGAGCCCCAAATGATCCCGAAAAAGTCCCCAAATGACCCCGACATACTCCAGAAAAGGTTCCGAAATGGCTCCGAGGGAATCAACGACGGATCGCGAAAACCATACAGAAATGATTCCGGAAGGATCCCAAAATGATCCCGAAATAGTCCGGAAATGACCCAGATGGGATCCCGCACAGATCCAGAAATGATCCCGGAAGGGTCCAAAAACTATCCCGGAAAAGTAACAAAAAATCCCGAAATGGCTCCTACGGTATCCCGGACGGATCCAGAAATTATCTCGGAAGGGTCCCCAAATGATCCCAAAATGGTCCCGAAATGACCCTGATGGATCCGGCAAACCATCAAGAAATTATGCCGGAAGGGTCCCCAAATGATCCCGAAATAAAACAGAAAAAGTCACGAAACGACCCCTAGAGGATCCCCAAATGATCCCGTATTAGCCCCAAAAAAGTCCCAAAATGACCCTGACGGGATCCCGAAAGGATTCCGAAAACAATAGAGAAATGATGCCGGAAAGGTCCTCAAATGATCCCCTAATAGTCCCGAAATGACCGTAACGGGATCCCGACAACTATCCAGAAATGATGCCGAAAGGGTCCGCAAATGATCCCGTATTAGTCGAAAAAAAGTCCCGAAAGGACCACGACGGGATCCCGGACGAATCCCAAAAACCATCCAGAAATGATGCCGGTAGGTATCCCAAATGATCCCGAAATAGTCCCGAAATGACCTCGTCGGCATCCCGGACGGATCCCGAAAATTATCCAGAAATGATGCCGGAAAGGTTCCCAAATAATCCCCTAATAATCCCGAAATTACCCTAATGGGATCCCGGACGGATCCCGAAAACCATCCAGAAATGATGCCGAAAGGGTTCCCAAATGATCCCGTATTAGTCGCGAACAAGTCCCGAAACGACCCCCACGGGATCCCGGACGGATCCCGAAAACCATCCAGAAATGATGCCGAAAGGGTTCCCAAATGATCCCGTATTAGTCGCGAAAAAGTCCCGAAATGACCCCGACGGGATCCCGGACGGATCCCGAAAACCATCCAGAAATGATGCCGGATGAGCCCCAAAATGATCCCGAAAAAGTCCCCAAATGACCCCGACGAGATCCCGGACGGATCCCGAAAACCATCCAGAAATGATGCCGGAAGAGCCCCCAAATGATCCCGAAATAGTCCCCAAATGACCCCGACGATATCCCGGACGGATCCCGAAAACCATCCAGAAATGATGCCGGAAGAGCCCTCAAATGATCCCGAAAAAGTCCCCATATGACCCCGACGAGATCCCGCACGGATCCCGAAAACCATCCAGAAATGATGCCGGAAGGGTCCCCAAATGATCGCGAAATAGTCCCGAAATGATTCCGGAATAGTCCCGAAAATGTTCTAAAATAACCCCGACGGGATCCCGGACGGATCCCGTAAACTATACAGAAATGATCCCGGAAGGGTCCCAAAATGATCCCGAAATAGTCCCGAAAAAGTCCCGAAATTACCCCGGCGTAATCCCGGACCGATCCCGAAAACCATCCAGAAATGATCCCGGAAGGGTCTCGGTATGACCCTTACGGGATTACAAATAAGGTGCAGCTAATTATAAAACCATGTTAATAAGGCAGCAGGCGCATTGGAGCGAATAAAAAGTTAGATAGAAACATACAGGTAAAGCTAATAAAAGCGTGCTAATAAAAACAATTGATGGAGGGCGGATGGCGGGAGTAGAGGAGAGGACCACTGATCGTTCCTCCAAAATTGTCTAGATCTCGTTCTGTATGTACCAGATACCAAAAACTATTGATTTAGGAGAAAATTTAAATTGAGTTATAACAATTTATGTATTTTACACCAGAGGGGGAGATAAAGGGGGGCGGGCGGAGGGTGTCACTGCTTACTTTGTAAGCCCTCGACTTATTTGACCCCTTGAGTCTGTGATATTGGTGAAGGCCAGTATACGTAAAGTTATAATGTGTAAAAATTATGAAAAATAATTTATCGAAGGGTCGTGGGACCCCCACCCCTCTTTCCATGTTCGAAAAAAATTTCGCTAGTAGACTACTGTCTGTGTCCCAAATTTCATCAAAATCCGTGTAGTCATTCTGGCGTGATTCAGTCGCAAAGACGAAAAAATATAATAATTAAATTATAACTGTTCCTAGGGGGCGGGGACCACGCCCCTTTTGAAAAATATATAGCTAGTAGATCCTTCTAGACTATTGGCTATATGTGTGCAAAATTTCATCCAAATCGGTCCAGCCGTTCTTGCGTTATTGAGTCACAAAGACAAACGTCTGGACAAACATCCAAACATCCAAACATCTTAACATCCAAACTTTCCCATTTATAATATACTAGCCTTTACCCGCGGCCCCGTCCGCAAGGAGAAAATGAAATATGTGGGCTATTCACGTTAGCCTGCTTATAAAGTTATCTGTTTAAAATTTTTTTTCTGTCTAAAGCATTTTATTTTTGTAATTGAGTAAAAAAAAGAACTTTATGAGCTGATAACCTGATAGGATCCCAAAATGATAACGAAATTATCCAGAAAAAGCCACGAAATGACCCCGACGCTATCGCGGACGGATCCCGAAAACCATCCAGAAACGCCCCGGATGTGTTTCCAAAAGTTCCCGAAGTAGTTCCAAAAAAACCCGAAATGACAACGACACGATTCTAGACTTATCCAGATAACCACACAGAAATGATGCATGAAGGGTACCAAATTGATCCCGAAATAGTCCCGAAAAAGTTCCGAAATTACCCTGACGGGCTCCCGGACGGATCTCAGAAACCATCCAGAAAATATCCAGAAAGGGTCCCTAAATTATCCCGACTAACTCCAGAAAAAGTTCCGAAATGGCTCCGAGGGGATCCACGATGGATCGCGAAAACCATACAGAAATGATTCCGGAAGGATTCCAAAATGATCCCGAAATAGTCCGGAATTGACCCAGATGGCATCCCGCACAGATCCAGAAATGATCCGGAAGGGTGCAAAAACTATCCCGGAAAAGTAACAAAAAATCCCGAAATGGCTCCTACGGCATCCCGGACGGATCCAGAAATGATCTCGGAAGGGTCCCCAAATGATCCCAAAATGGTCCCGAAATGACCCTGATGGATCCGGCAAACCATCAAGAAATTATGCCGAAAGGGTCCCAAAATGATCCCGAAATAATACAGAAAAAGTCACGAAACGACCCCTAGAGGATCCCCAAATGATCCCGTATTAGCCCCGAAAAGGTCCCGAAATAACCCCGACGGGATCCCGGACAAATCCCGAAAACCATCCAGAAATGATGCCGGAAGGAATCCCAAATGATTCCGTAAAAGTCCCGCATTGATTCCGACGGGATCCCGAACGGATACCGAAAATCATCCAGAAGTGATGCCGGAAAGGTCCTCAAATGATCACCTAATAATCCCGAAATGACCCTTAAGGGGTCATGGACGGATCCCATAAACCATCCAGAAATGATCCCGATATATTCCCGAAGAAGTCACGAAATGACCCTGACGGGATCTCGAACGCACCCCTAAATGACCCTGACGGGATCCCGGACAGATCCCGAAATCCATCCAGAAATGATCTTGGGAGGGACCCCAAATGATCCCGAAAAAGTCCCGCAATGATTCCGAGGGGATCCTGATCGGATACCGATAACCATCCAGAAGTGATGCCGGAAAGGTCCTCAAATGATCACCTAATACCAAAATGACCCTGACGGCATCCCGGACTGATCCCAAAATCCATCCAGAAATGATCTTGGGAAGGTCCCAAAATTATCCCGAAATAGTCTAGGAAAAGTTCAGAAATTACCCTGACGGGTTCCCGGACGAATCCTGAAAGCCATCTCTAAATGATCCCGAAAAAGTCCCGAAATGACCCCGACTGGACCCCGAAAGGATCCCGAAAACTATCCAGAAATGATGCCGGAAATGTCCTCAAATGATCACCTAATAGTTCCGAAAAGACCCTGACGGGATCCCGAACGGATCCCGACAACTATCTAGAAATGATGCCGAAAGGGCCCGCAAATGATCCCGTATTAGTCGAGAAAAAGTCCCGAAATGAACCGGACGGGATGCCGGACGAATCCCAAAAACCAGCCAGAAATGATGCCGGAAGGGACACCAAATGATCCCGAAAAAGTCCCGCAATAATTCCAACGGGATCCTGAGCGGATACCGAAAACCATCCAGAAGTGATGCCGAAAAGGTCCTCAAATGATCACCTAATAGTCCCAAAATGACCCTGACGGCATCCCGGACAGATCCCGAAATCCATCCAGAAATGATCTTGGGAGGGTCCCAAAATTATCCCGAAATAGTCTGGGAAAAGTCCAGAAATTACCCTGACGGATACCGGACGAATCCTGAAAACCAATCTTAAATGATGCCGAAAAAGTCCCGAAATGACCCTGATGGGACCCGGAAAGGATCCCGAAAACTAACCTGAAATGATGCCGGAAAGGTCCTCAAATGATCTCCCAATAGTTCCGAAAAGACCCTGACAACTATCCAGAAATGATACCGAAAGGGCCCGCAAACGATCCCGTATTATTCGAGAAAAAGTCCCGTAATGACCCCGACGGGATGCCGGACGAATCCCAAAAACCATCCAGAAATGATTTTGGAAGGGACCCCAATGATCCCGAAAAAGTCCCGCAATTATTCCGACAGGAATCTGAACGGATACCGAAAACCATCCAGAAGTGATGCCGGAACGGTCCTCAAATGCTCACCTAATAGTCCCAAAATGACCCTGAGGGCATCCCGGACAAATCCCGAAATCCATCCAGAAATGATCTTGGGAAGGTCCCAAAATGATCCCGAAATAGTCTCGGAAAAGTCCAGAAATTATCCTGACGGGTTCCCGGACGAATCCTGAAAGCCATCCTTAAAGGATCCCGAAAAAGCCCCGAAATGACCCTGACGGGATCCCGAAAGGATTCCAAAAACTATCCAGAAATGATGCCGGAAAGGTCCTCAAATGATCCCCTAATAGTTCCGAAATGACCGTGACGGGATCCCGAACGGATCCCGACAACTATCCAGAAATTATGCCGAAAGGGTCCGCAAATGATCCCGTATTAGTCGAGAAAAAGTCCCGAAATGACCCCGACGGGATCCCGGACGAATCCCAAAAACCATCCAGAAATGATGCCGGTAGGTATCCCAAATGATCCCGAAATAATCCCGAAATGACCTCGTCGGCATCCCGGACGGATACCGAAAATTATCCAGAAATGATGCCGGAAAGGTCCACAAATGATCCCCTAATAGTCCCGAAATTACCCTGATGGGATCCCGGCCGGATCCCGAAAACCATCCAGAAATGATGCCGATAGAGCCCCCAAATGATCCCGAAAAAGTCCCCAAATGACCCCGACGATATCCCGGACGGATCCCGAAAACCATCCAGAAATGATGCCGGAAGAGCCCCCAAATGATCCCGAAAAAGTCCCCAAATGACCCCGACATACTCCAGAAAAGGTTCCGAAATGGCTCCGAGGGAATCAACGACGGATCGCGAAAACCATACAGAAATGATTCCGGAAGGATCCCAAATGATCCCCTAATAATCCCGAAATTACCCTAATGGGATCCCGGACGGATCCCGAAAACCATCCAGAAATGATGCCGAAAGGGTTCCCAAATGATCCCGTATTAGTCGCGAAAAAGTCCCCAAATGACCCCGACGGGATCCCGGACGAATCCCAAAAACCATCCAGAAATGATGCCGGTAGGTATCCCAAATGATCCCGAAATAATCCCGAAATGACCTCGTCGGCATCCCGGACGGATACCGAAAATTATCCAGAAATGATGCCAGAAAGGTCCACAAATGATCCCCTAATAGTCCCGAAATTACCCAGATGGGATCCCGCACAGATCCAGAAATGATCCCGGAAGGGTCCAAAAACTATCCCGGAAAAGTAACAAAAAATCCCGAAATGGGAATGTGAAACGGGATACGGTATCCCGGACGGATCCAGAAATGATCTCGGAAGGGTCCCCAAATGATCCCAAAATGGTCCCGAAATGACCCTGATGGATCCGGCAAACCATCAAGAAATTATGCCGGAAGGGTCCCCAAATGATCCCGAAATAAAACAGAAAAAGTCACGAAACGACCCCTAGAGGATCCCCAAATGATCCCGTATTAGCCCCAAAAAAGTCCCAAAATGACCCTGACGGGATCCCGAAAGGATTCCGAAAACAATAGAGAAATTATGCCAGAAAGGTCCTCAAATGATCCCCTAATAGTCCCGAAATGACCGTGACGGGATCCCGACAACTATCCAGAAATGATGCCGAAAGGGTCCGCAAATGATCCCGTATTAGTCGAAAAAAAGTCCCGAAAGGACCACGACGGGATCCCGGACGAATCCCAAAAACCATCCAGAAATGATGCCGGTAGGTATCCCAAATGATCCCGAAATAGTCCCGAAATGACCTCGTCGGCATCCCGGACGGATCCCGAAAATTATCCAGAAATGATGCCGGAAAGGTTCCCAAATGATCCCCTAATAATCCCGAAATTACCCTAATGGGATCCCGGACGGATCCCGAAAACCATCCAGAAATGATGCCGAAAGGGTTCCCAAATGATCCCGTATTAGTCGCGAAAAAGTCCCGAAAACACCCCGACGGGATCCCGGACGGATCCCGAAAACCATCCAGAAATGATGCCGGAAGAGCCGTCAAATGATCCCGAAAAAGTCCCCATATGACCCCGACGAGATCCCGCACGGATCCCGAAAACCATCCAGAAATGATGCCGGAAGGGTCCCCAAATGATCGCGAAATAGTCCCGAAATGATTCCGGAATAGTCCCGAAAATGTTCCAAAATAACCCCGACGGGATCCCGGACGGATCCCGTAAACTATACAGAAATGATCCCGGAAGGGTCCCAAAATGATCCCGAAATAGTCCCGAAAAAGTCCCGAAATTACCCCGGCGTAATCCCGGACCGATCCCGAAAACCATCCAGAAATGATCCCGGAAGGGTCTCGATATGACCCTTACGGGATTACAAATAAGGTGAAGCTAATTATAAAACCATGTTAATAAGGCAGCAGGCGCATTGGAGCGAATAAAAAGTTAGATAGAAACATACAGGTAAAGCTAATAAAAGCGTGCCAATAAAAACAATTGATGGAGGGCGGATGGCGGGAGTAGAGGAGAGGACCACTGATCGTTCCTCCAAAATTGTCTAGATCTCGTTCTGTATGTACCAGATACCAAAAACTATTGATTTAGGAGAAAATTTAGATTGAGTTATAACAATTTATGGATTTTACACCAGAGGGGGGATAAAGGGGGGCGGGCGGAGGGTGTCACTGCTTACTTTGTAAGCCCTCGACTTATTTGACCCCTTGAGTCTGTGATATTGGTGAAGGCCAGTATACGTAAAGTTATAATGTGTAAAAATTATGAAAAATAATTTCTCGAAGGGTCGTGGAACCCCCACCCCTCTTTCCATGTTCGAAAAAAATTTCGCTAGTAGACTACTGTCTGTGTCCCAAATTTCATCAAAATCCGTGTAGCCATTCTGGCGTGATTCAGTCGCAAAGACGAAAAAATATAATAATTAAATTATAACTGTAACTAGGGGGCGGGGACCACGCCCCTTTTGAAAAATATATAGCTAGTAGATCCTTCTAGACTATTGGCTATATGTGTGCAAAATTTCATCCAAATCGGTCCAGCCGTTCTTGCGTTATTGAGTCACAAAGACAAACGTCTGGACAAACATCCAAACATCCAAACATCCAAACATCTAAACATCCAAACATCTTAACATCCAAACTTTCCCATTTATAATATATATTAGATATTAGATTAGATATTAGATATTAGATTAGATGTAATTTACAATTATTTTAATTTACCTTAAAAAGCGTTGAGTTGTTAATGGAAAATGATTTCCAAGCCATAAATTTTATGTTGTCTCTAAGGCTCGCCAATAAAAATTTATCAATCTGCCAAAAATTGGAAAAGTAGGTGAAATTTATTGACTAAATAAAGAAAATGTAAAGTATTAACAGTTATGTATGAACTAAAAATAACTGAAAATACTTCTGATGTTCAAATTAAAAAAAAAAAAAAGGTTTTGAGAAGGTTTTGCAATATTTTTGCCTATCTTAGCAAAGAAGTCAGCTGTCTAGTCAATCATACTATCAAAAAGAACTTGCTGTAGAGTATAATCACACCCGATTCTCATAAACTTGAAAAACTACTATGGCTCTGAAAACTGCGGTAGGCAAAACTGTGATGACTATGGTGATACCTCTCCAATTTCAAAGCGTTTGAATTGGCTAATTACATAAATCGAAAGAAGTTGAAAAAAGTCCAGATGCAAAAATGATCTTATTGGTTTTGTAAGGTTTTCGGTTCGCTTAATATGAAAACCGAATCAGATTTTTCATTTTGTACCTTGTTTTCTCATATTTTTACATAAAACCGTTTCATAAGTTTTATAAGTGATGAGGTGGCGTTAACCTCATGCTTGAAACACAATGCCGAGCGACGACGATATACGCTGCGTCGGGTGATGACATTTTTCGAATTACGCCCAGACATTTCGTCTACTTAAAATACAATGCCGGGCGAAATTGACGCTGTTTATTCAGAGTGGCCATTATTTAGAAATAAAGATGAAAACAATTAAAACTTTTTAACCCTAGCGAGATAACGTACGTCTGTGAGACGTACGTCGTTTTAATTTTTCTCTCAGTCTCCCACAATCGTAAAGAGAGAACATTCTCATTCTCAGTTTTCTCAGCTACCATTGCCAGCTTGTTAGTGGGTGGTGTTTTTCAGTAGTAACTTTTTGGGTTGCTGAAATATATACGATTGTTTTTTAAAAATACGTCCAAGAGACGTATGGTTATCTTTTACGTGACTACAAATTTTATATGTAATTTTGCCTAAGTATAGTTTAAAACAGTAAATTCATACAATTGAATTACAAGAAAACGTATTTTATTTTAATTTTTCCGCTTTACCTGAGGTCCTTCGAAAAAGAGCGATTTTTGTAAGGGTAAGTCCAAGACATGTCAAACTTAATTTTTAATATATTAAAAAAACAATAGTTTTCTTAAAAAAAAACATTTAAAACAAGTGAATATATATAAAATAAATGATTAAAAAAAAAATGTAGGTTTTTTGTTTTTTATCTTTAGGGTCCTTAAACTTGAACATGTCTCTCAGACGTACGTTATCCTTCTAGAGTAAAAAAATAACGTCATCTTTCTAGGGTTAAATTCTCTGCTTTAGCACTTGACTGCTAAAACACGCCCAAAATGTTAAGAAATTAACAAAACAAAACAAAAATGTTAAGAAATTAAATTAAAAATTATATGTAAAGAAAACAAATTTGTTTTTGGATATTATGTTTTCTTTTTTTATACTTAAAAAATTGAGCAGCAGCAACTCTTGGGATGTTTGTCGTCATCGCCCAGGGCGACGATATAAATAAATCTATCGTCGCAAAATGGCGTCGCGTAAATTTCGCTCTGGGCGCGTTCATTGTGTTCACCTTTATGTGGATTCTATTTTTGACAAGACGATGTTCGTCGTGTTTATTTCGCGGCGTCAGGGCATTGTGTTTCAAGCTTCACTCTATGATGATATTTTATTTACAAAACATTCGCTTGGATACTTACTACTTTTTTATTTTGCGGAATGCGACCATAAACTCTTGTTAGTACTCTTGTTATGCCAACAGCCTGTAAGTAATAAAAATATTTTGTTGTACATTATTTTAGCAGCGTTAACTCAAAGACCCAGCAGCGAAGCGATGAAACAATTTTCAAAGGCTCATACTTCAGGAAAACATTGTTTTATAGTTATATAAACTTAGGGCCAGATTATGTATGACGCAGTGACATTTTGCGTCGGAGCCTCTCACATTCATAGTCACCACTATACAATACCAAATACATTTAGCTTTACTGTTACTCACTGAAGTGAATGAATCCTCTTATATGAAAGGAATTTAGTACACACGTGAAAAATTACTCGTTGCGTTATACATAATTTCCCCCTAAATGCAGAGTCAGCACATTCGCCGTCGGCATACCTAGTAGAGAGGCGTTCATGAAGTTTTTGATATTGAAAGGAGCACGAAGCAAATTTGAAGAGAAGCTCGTCCCAAATCGCGCCTTACATTTATTTATTTTTTGTTCAAATTGTGCATGTCGATTGAGTTTAAAATACTGAGTTTGTACTTCCTTCTTAACACAACACCGTACGTTTACTAAGAACGATGAACAAACAGTATTACAATAAGCCCATCAAATATACCCATCAAATATACAAATTAAGTAAATACTCTATGATTTTCGTATTAATTTGATGTAGTTATTCAAAATATTGCATACCTAATAATTACTAAACAAACCCACACATTATAACTTTTGCGCCTAAAAGTATGCTTAAGCAGCTGATACACTAGAAATCAAACTAAGCTATGTATACAGGGTTTGAAGCAATTTTCGGAAATTCTAAAATAAAGATTTACCTCCAAAGTGAATATCGAATATAATACAGGTGAACAAAATATAAAAAAAGTCTATAATCAGAAATTAGTCAAAACTTTTTTCAAAATCTTTTGCTCTCTTAGTCTGAATATTGAGATTATAATTTTGGCTGGATAACGGTAATGCTTAATGGTTTTGGATCGAGATAGATAAAGACTCCTTATATCAAAATTTAGAGCATCGGAACAAACTTTGATTGAGGCATGACCGTCCGTAAGTCCAGCCACCCGTTAAAGTTGAGTATCTTTACGAAAATTGTTATGCCGGCTCATCAGGACCCATAACAAATTGGTATATGGCGAATTCGATTGATAGGCGCGCCCACTTTTTTGATATCGAAAATTTCGAAGAATGGAAATAATTAGACAATTCTTTACTAACGACCGCTAAAGTAAGGAAAATTGCTACGTTTTGTTGACTTTATGACGCGGAAAATTTCACAAAATGTGCGTGGCACTTCCAACACTAAGAAGAAGGCAATTTGGATGTTTTTCAAGCCGTAAATTGGAGCCCGTTGAAGATATCGAGTTGAAATTTAGCATAAAGGTTGTCCTCGCCACAATACATACATTATAAAAATAAATTTTCTTAAATTCAGAAATATGGGATTAGGACTGTCCACATTAAGGAGAAGAAAATTTAAAAGTTTTTCAAGCCTTTAATCAAAAGCCGTTGTAGACAACATGTTGAAATTGGGACGGAGGTTGTCCTTGCTATTATATGAACACATGCTTTTTTGTTAAATGGTTGAAATCGGTATGAAAACACCAGCCACCTAAGTTTCTCAGTGATTAGGGGCGTGAGGGGCCGGATGGACTAAAAGGTTCTATATGGTCACAAAAACAATTTCCCATATGCTCGAAATTGTACCTTAATATTACTTTTAACGGAAAGTACCGGATCTGTATCCGGCAAAGGACCATCAAAATCGATAAGACTCCTAAAAGCCATCGGATAGTGTCTTTATCGCTATAATAACAACAACAAAACCAAATATAGTACGCGGGCTAAGCTGAAGCAGCATTCGTGGTGAAAATGATCGTAATCAGGTAGTAATCACGCCTGTTGTTTTGATACGAAAAATTTCGAAAAATGGGACAATGCAATAACAAATACAAATAACAATTAAGTATTTTGGAAAATGAGCGTGACAGCCAAGGCCTTGGGCATTTAATCCAATGTTGTCTGGACTGCTTTGTTTCTCAGTTACTTATGGTTTCCCTTGTGTGTGCTTTTATCAATCTTCAGAAGGGCTCTAGGCCATTGAATGCTGCTAAAGCACGCTAGTTGGCTAGGTCGTGTTCATGTTCTATAAATGGACGTCCCGGCAATCCATCTTAACATCCATTTTGACTCCCACATCGCTAATGGCTCCTTCTGCATTCATTTACTATATGAGAAGTTAGTGTGAAAGACAGCAAGGCACGCAAGGCTGTGGGAAATAATGAGGATACTCCTCGAGGATAAGTCCCTTCGAAGACATTCTGTACCACAAATACCGTAGTAGTAATATGCAATTTTCTATACATTTTCTTATTACTTTCATATGCCCTGTCATGTTTACTCTCTTTACCTAGGTGATATTTTGAAGTCTGCCTTTAGTCCCGAAATGATACCTAAAATAGTTTGGAAGCGAACCTGAAATTGTCGCGAACTGGTTCCAACATAATTTCCAAATGTTCACGAAACGGTGTCAAAGTAGTCCCGAAATGGTCACAAAATATATGATATATCCGACCCCCTTCAAAATTGTATCGATGTCCGCGAATACCTTACATATGGACAAAGGTGACACTTAGCCTATCCTTCTTCCTCCCTAAACTGAATAGTATCATGTGTTTTCTTTTAATTAAATGAATTATTATAGAAATAAAATTAAAGAAAAAAAAAACTTTTTAGATAATAAAATTAAAGAAAAAAACTTTCTTAAAAATGAGCTTTTATTATTGGTTAATGGTTAATAAAATCAATTAAAAAGTAAAAAACAAATTGACTGTAAAGAAATATAACACTTTATAAGTTCATTATAACCTTTAACGATAATTAGGTTTCTTCGTCTGCGACAACAAAATTCCATATTGTACATAATTATAGATTTTTAACATTAAAACTTTACGCCTAAATTATTAAATCTTACAGTTTATATCACAGTCCTAATTGTTCTAATCGGTAGGAATACTCTAAATTTTAAGTGAAGCTTGGCCCTTGATCTCTTCTGAGATATAAATTCCTAAAGAATTTGTGGAAGAAAATCCTTCATAAGGGGATCGTGGCATGATGCGGGAAACTAGAAAATAATGTGTGAGCTGGAAAGTCTGGAATGCGGCTGGCTGTTTGAATTCTTGCCCACCAAAAAAACTTCCATCAGACGACCGAAAATTCTTATCTGCATAAAATTGTAAAGTTTTCATGTAACAACAATAACTTTAATTTGTTTTTTGTTTTTGTTATGAAAAAAAAAAAAAAAACTAAAATAAAAATCTAAGAACAGTGAGAGTTTTAAAATTTTTGAAACGCCATTTGCCTCTCACCGGTTTTACCTGGTAATATTTTTATCATGGTTTATTCAATTTAATGCTGTTTTCTTCTCTGGAAAAAATGTCACACTTAACCCTTTCCTTATTTATTGGAAACTATTTGGTAAATAGAACACACACTCCCACGAGAGAGATGAGAAGGCGAAATGATTTTGAGAAAACATAAAACAGAATCTGCATTAAACGAAACTCACCTCTCTTGCAAGATTTCCACACGAACGTGTCACAAATAATAAAATATTGAAATATAAGAATGCAACCGTAAAGAACCATAACGTAATGGCAGATGTTTGATTACCTTTTAGATCATAGGCAATACGATATAATGATACCGACGTTAAAAAAAATATATTAAAAAAATAAGTCATTAACGCAAAACCAACATAATCATTAAGTTGATAAAAAAGTTGCAGCATTTCATAATGGGTACGATATATAAATGAACTATCGTCAACAAATTGCTGCTCCATAAGTGTGCGCTCACTTTCGTATTGCTTATGAAAAGATTTTCTACGATTATCATAAAGCCATTGATCATTAGTGTAAGTTTTTAAAATTTCATTAAAATAACAAAAACGTTTTTTGAGCAAATGACATAAAATCGCAGTGAAAAGTATAAAACAATACGTCACCGAAGTTTGGCCTATATAAAATAATTGCAAAATAATGGAAAAATGATTCCAATCACTCATGTTAATTAAAGTGAAAGAGAAAATTTGAAAAATAAGTAAGATTACTAAATATTTTTTATAAAATGCAGATTCATTTAATAAACGTGCATTGTTGCGTTTTTGTGAATATTCTTGTAATTGTTGATCCATTTTTAAAAAATTATTGACGTAATCTAAAAATTTTTGTGATTTTATAGCGCAAACGACAGCGATTATCAAATATGATAAAATGCTTACAAAAGAAAATAGTCCTTGATTGAATCTTTCAAAGTTACTTATGATTATGATTTTTAAAACTTCAGATAGTTCAGCATGCAAATAGAAATTTATGAAAATCCCTAAAATTGATAGGAAATACACAAATTTAGTATAAAGCACTCTTATATTTGGTTTTCCATTTTCGGGCTGTGGTATAGCGATTTTAAAATTTTCTATAATTTTATAAACTGGCAGTAATCCAAAAATTTTGAGTATAAATGTTAGCCATTTTATTTCAGCGAATGTGTTGTATGCAGTTGTGAGTTCACGCTGGCGTTTACGTTTACGTAATTTTTTTAAATTTATTATTGATTCTTGTGTTGTTGCCTTTGCTTTGAACATATTGCTTTTGTTACAAATGCTTAGCTCGATTAAATTAAAAAACTTCTTAAATTTTTGCCCTTAAAATAAATGCACTATAACGTCCTTCCTTTAGTTGAGCGAACATTTGTCCATCAATTTTTCGATGAAACTGAAAATCTATTGCAACAAGCCTTGAGTAATTAATTAATGTTTCCTAATAGCAAATTAGCTAAATAAATAATTTAACATTAAGCTATTCTTAGTTTGTTTGTGTATTTACTGAGCAAATAGACCGTTATCACTCGCGCGCCGAAAACTGTGCTGATATGCTACTAATTTACAAAAATAAAGTAAGGGATATTTTCGGCTGTGCTTAACGACCTGTACCATTTATTTATGTGGAAGAGCTATTAACCTATAAACGTTTAAAGCTAAAATACAAAAATTAATAAGAAAAATATAAAAAACAAGTAAGGAAGGCTAAGTTCGGGTGTAACCGCGCATTACATACTCAGCTGAGAGCTTTGGAGACAAAATAAGGGAAAATCGCCATGTAGTAAAATGAACCTAGGGTAACCCTGGAATGTGTTTGTATGACATGGGTATCAAATGGAAGGTATTAAAGAGTATTTTAAAATGGAGTGGGCCATAGTTCTATAGATGGACGCCTTTTCGAGTTATCGCCATAAAGATGGACCAGGGGTGACTCTAGAATTTGTTTGTATGATGTGGGTATCGAATGAAAGGTGTTAATGAGTGTTTTAAAAAGGAGTGGCCTTAGTTCTATAGGTGGAAGCCTTTTCGAGATATCGCCATAAAGGTGGACCAAGGGTGACTCTAGAATGTGCGATATGGGTATCAACTGAAAGGTGTTAATGAGTATTTTAAAAGGGAATGGGCCTTAGTTCTATAGGTGGAAGCCTTTTCGAGATATCGCCATAAAGGTGAACCAGGGGTGACTCTAGAATGTGTTTGTACGTTATGGGTATCAAATGAAAGGTGTTCATGAGTATTTTAAAATGAAGTGTGCCTTAGTTGTATAGGTGGACCCCTTTTTGAGATATCGCCATAAAGGTGGACCAAGCGTGAATCTAGAATGTGTTTGACCGATATGGGTGTTAAATGAAAGGTGGTATTGAGTATTTTAAAAGGGAGTGGGCCTTAGTTCTATAGGTGGACGCCTTTTCGAGATATCGCCATAAAGGTGGACCAGGGGTGACTCTTGAATGTGTTTGTACGATACGGGTATCAAATTCAAGGTATTATAAAAATAAAAATAAAATAAATGCAAGGCGCGATAACCTCCGAAGATTGATTTTCCCTACAAATTGGCCGGACGGGACCTACATGTTTTGTGCATCTGCAGGCAGATGAGTTTTCACTGAGAGCTTTTCATGGCAGAAATACACCCGGAGCGCTTGCCAAACACTGCCGAGGGGCGACCCCGCTTATAAAAATTGTCTTCTAATTGAAAAACCTTATTTCTAAAATTTTGATGTTGCTTTGCCCGGGGCGTGAACTCAGGGCATACGGTGTGGTAGGCGGAGCACGCTACCATCACACCACGGTGGCCAGGTATTAATGAGGGTTTTAAAAGGGAGTGGCCCCTAGTCGTATATGTGAAGGCGTTTTCGGGATATCGACCAAAATGTGGACCAGGGTGACCCAGAATATCATCTGCCGGGTACAGCTAATTTATTTATGGATGTAATACCTCGAACAGTATTCCTGTCAAGATTCCAAGGGCTTTCGATTTCGCCCTACAGAACTTTTTCATTTTCTTCTACTTAATGTGGTAGGTGTCACACCCATTTTACAAAGTTTTTTCTAAAGTTATTTATACTTTGCGTTAAACAACCCATCCAATCACCATGTTTCATTCCTCTTTTCGTATTTGGTATAGAATTTTTTTTTTTTCATTTTTCGAAATTTTCGATATCGAAAAAGTGGGCGTGGTCATATTCGGATTTCGCCCATTTTTAATACCAAGATAAAGTGTGTTCAGATAAGTACATGAACTGAGTTTAGTAAAGATATATCGATTTTTGTTCGAGTTATCGTGTTAAGGGCCGAGCGGAAGGAGAGACGGTCGAATGTGTATAAAAACTGGGTGTGGGTTTAACCGATTTCGCCCATTTTCACAGAAAACAGTTGCCATAATAGAAGAAATGCTCTTACCAAATTTCACATGGATTGATAAATTTTTGTTCGACTTATGGCCCATTTTTAAATTTCCTTTTATTTTTGTATTTTGTTGCACCATATCATTACTGGAGTTGAATTTTGACATACATTACTTATATACTGTAAAGATATTAAATTCTTTGTTAAAATTTTACTTTACAAATTTTTTTTTAAAAGTGGGCGTGTTCGTTATCCGATTTTGCTAAGTTTTATTTGTAACGCATATAGCGATAGGAGCAACGATCTTGCCAAATTGCATCACGATATCCTCAACGACTGCCAAATTACAGCTTGCAAAACTTTTAAATTACTTTCTTTTAAAAGTGGGCGGTGCCACACCTTTTATTCAAAGTTTAAAAATTTTCTTTTCTGCGTCACAAGGTCAACCCACCTACCAAAACACTGTTTTAGCAAAGTAAATACGTCTCCCTCAAGTCGTACAGTGGCCACTTATGAATAATATATTTTAATACCTATTTCAATGCAACGTGTTTTAAGCACCGAAAGCGGTTAGGTTGAACTCGCCGGTCAATAAAGACCTCACATAAACTGTATGTGTCCATAGTGTTACCGGATTTTGGTTGACGACCAAACGTAAGAGCCCCAATCAGGGGCCTGGACTTGTGTTATAGAATAACTTCATTATCTTGGCAAATACTAGAAATTTTCTAGAACCTAGCTTACTTGCTGCCTCGAGATCTTATAACTCTGGAGCCTTGCCCTGGCGAGCGCAGAATATGAACACAGAACGTGCTCAAACCGTTTATTTCTGCAGCTCGCAATTCCTGTACCTGCTGTTACTGATGAAACCTTACTTACAAGCCTGTGACACCAGAAGACAGTGTCTATTTAGTATGCCTACTACAGATATACATGTACATATATAGCTAAATAACCAAGCATGACATACAACTGTTCTAGAAGGCATGTTCATAAATCGTCTAGATCTTAGGGAAATGAGCGAACGAGGTAACTGATAGTATAAAAGCAGCGAAAGCTGAGAATTCAGGAATCAGTTTGATTTTAACACGCTATGAGTGAAGTACGCGAGTATTGTAATTGTCAAGTACTACTACAGTAAAGTTGTAAATAAAGGAGTTATTGCGATACTGAACATTTGAGTTATTCGAGAGTTCAGCGTTTCGAACGATAGAATAATGTGCAAAATAATCAGAATTTCCCAAAATTCGTTACATATAAATAATACTACTAAAATAAAAAAACGTTCTGATCCACGTGTGAATTATTTTAAGGCTAAGCTATTTTAGAAAGTTCTCCATTTCATTTTTTGAAATTGGGTTTCGCAAAATCAAAACGACCGGTAGAAACACATGATTTATTTATTCAGCCATAAACGTTGCCCATGGTTTCGTAAACTATTTCCAGGGAAGGATTGTAAACACTAAACCTCAATTAAGAAAGAGAAAGGAAAGGTGGGTCGAACTGAAATTGTTGGCAACGTATATTTGGGGTATTTACTCAAGGTTCTGAATGCTGCTTGCACACATGAACCAATAACCAGATGCCGCATTAAAAAATGAGAGAGCACAAAATCATAGTCGTGAAATACATTTTCTCGGCGTGAAGTCACGCTTTTGACAACATGTTTCATTGCTGACGCAGTGTTCAGATTTTATTCCAATCGGAGTATTTTTCTCCGATCTTACCTCCTACTACATCTTTTATCTCAAAGGTTTATTTGGGTCGAGTTGAAAATAGAAGCAGTAAAATGTAAGAAAAAAATATGTCCGGACGCGATCTGTAAATCCTGCCAAAAATTCAACACACATTGCACTTCTTGAAGTTTTATATAAAAATTAAAAACTTTGAGTCAGTGAGGTCAGCTGACCCAATTTTGCGATAACAGTCGCCAATTGGGAGCACCAAGCGAGGTCAAATCTTCCCCCTACTGTCTCTCCCAACTCAGTGAAGGTCATCACTTTCGTATTCGTCCATCCGCATAAATGACCTAGCTAGCGAAGCTTTCTGTTTCTATTCGCTGCACTATCGTCATATCAGCAAAAAGCTCATATAGCTCATCATTATACCTGCTTCGATACTCGCCGTCGGCAGGACTATAAATCTTCCGGAGAACATTTCTCTTGAATATTTCAAGAGACATCTCATCTTCTATCTACAAATTCCATGATTCCGAGCCATACATCAGGCCAGATGTGATGAGTGACTTGTAGAGCGAGATTTTTGTTCATCGAGGGAGGACTTTACTTTTCAATGGCCTAAAGTACCACTTGTTGCAGGTGTCCGACTGATTTCTAGACCAACATTGTTTTTGCTTTTAATGCTGCTTCCCAAATAGACGAAATCCTTCACAACCTCGAATTTATATCCGTCAACAGTGACGTGGCTAAAAGGGCCACGATTATAGCAAGTACTTCGCTTCATTTACCACGAGACCTTTTTTGCTTCTTTATCTTATATCAACTCTTCGCCTGCATGCTTGAACAGCTCGGCGGGTATCCCGTCATTACTTGGCACCTTTTTTAGCCGGGATATTGGCATTCTCACTTCCCCATAGTTGGATGCACCCGTCTTGAAACCTTCCGTCATTAAAAGAGCATGAAATATGTATGGTAAACCCGAAAATAATTATAATATTTTATCGCGATAAATGTCCGGGGAGATAGATAGAGCCCACTTTTCTTTCAGAACGTGGTGTGATAATGGGAACCATAATTGCTAATCCTACACGATTTAGGCCGAATCCATGTACATCTGATAAGGCAGTTAACTTTTTTGCTGAGAAACATTTCATGGTAGAAACACAATCGAAGGGTTTGCCAAGCCACCAAATCAATTTGATGTCAGGTGTTCGCCTGCTTTCAAAAAAGGAAGAAAAAATATTCGCCGAAAATATAATTTTCACTCCTGTGTAGTCTTTTACTCAAGTAACAGTTTTAAATACTCCGAACACTGGTAGTGAAATGTGAGAGATATTTAATAAATCGAAATATTTCAAAAGCGCTACATCATCAAACATTTTTTTTTCAAATTCGATTATCTACAACTACAACCATTCCGGAATGCGTGATCTTGGCTCATTTGTTCATGGGGTAGACATGCGCCGTGGTCATGGCGAGAATGTGGAACCGGAGTGTGTTTCAAGTAGAAGCATGACGGTAATATGGTATGAAAAACTCTTAATTTTTATCTGTCATCACTCATCATCTAGAAATCACTTCTAGTGGATCGAGTGTATTTGATATGAAATACGTTGAAGCTTTTTCAAAGGGCGGATATTTCGGGAGTGGCAGTTAGAAAGAGAAATGATTAAGTTTTCATGTGTTAGTATGAAATGTTACTTTTCTTTTTAAGACAAATGTTCCTTAGAAATCTAAGCTTAAACACTGCAGGATTCTGCAAATATTGCCTAAGAATACCTTGTGACAAGTTTACTAATTAAATGCAAAATAAAACTAAGTAGGTAAGCTGGCCTATAAGCTTGTTTTGAAAAATGTTTCTGTGCGACATCACCTTCCAGAAAAGTACTGTGGTCCTTTCGTTGCATATTTAATGTTGTACAGTGTAATTAATATTATACAATGTTAGCATATGATAAACTTGATCAATTAAATTAATTTTTAGTTGATAGTTAATGCGCTTCGAATGTTAAACGCGCATTAGTCATAAAAGGTCAGCGCAAAATGCAAAACAGTAATCGCATCTCCTTTACGAAGAGTCTTCACAGACAAAATTCACCAAAAGCACACACAAATCCTATACTCTTATATCTCGATAGGATTTTAATAGTATTAAAATCAATTGGCTTAATACCATTCTACACGACAGTGAACTACGATGAGATTGCAGCGCCTAATCCGCTTGGTTACGTATTAATCGCGGAATTATTTGTTGTAAAATTACATTAAATTTATTACATATTTGCATTCTTCTATCACCAACAATTATACAAATACTTTTCGGTCGCAGCAAAACGGATGGCGTTAGTAATGTGCTAGATGTGCTATTTGGTTTACTCACCGGATTAACAATTTCTTGGTCCTGTGCCAGTAGTGAAACAAAGTTTCTAGAAATAATTAATAGTTTTATGAAAATTGATAAACTACTAAAAAATTATGATAAAACGCCAGCGCATATGCAATTAAAGCACAAACATCCATATAATCTCTATTTAACCTTAGTTTTGGCTTATATAAGCTTTGTAACGGTAGCATTTGTTAAACGTTCAGCGAATTATCTCTCCATATATTATTGTTTATATCTAATCGTTTATCAATTGGAGAATATGGAATCTTGCCTTTTTGTTGTATTTATTACGGCACTTTTACATTTACTTACGCAGCGTTTCCAATACGTTAATCAATTAATAATGCAATATAATAATAATAAGGATTTACAACCAAAAAGTAATCTACAATCGGACTCATATATGAATATTAGACTAGCTCATCGATTGTGGGGGGCAAGAGATGCGCTGAGGCACAGCGAATTAAATTTACGAAAATTTGTGGAGAATTCAAAATTGATATATGGTTTACATAACGAATTACTGGATATATATAAAATGATAAAAAGCTACGCTAGTTTGGGTTTATTGGCATTTCTATTATATGCCTTCTATGGTTTACTCTACTGCATTTATTCAGCGTTCTTGTACGATTTTGAAAATGATGATAATTTTAGTTATATTATATTTACGACATCCTGGATACCACTTTATGCTTGCATGTTAACTTTGCTGACAACCCATTGCGACAAGGTAATGAGAGAGGTAAGAAAAAGAGGCAACACTTATAGACCAATTGCAAAGTGAGCAGCGTGGCATTCATATGGCTGCGTATGGGGGCATCTGCCTTTACACTAGTATAAAGTATGAATGTTGGAGATTTCGAACTCAAGTGAAATTCAGAAACATGCCCTAGTAACCATCGCCGTATGTAAGCTTTGTAATTTTTATACTCAGCGTGCTTTGCACACAGAGTATATTAACTTAGATTGGATAACGGTTGGTTGTACAGGTATAAAGGAATCGAGATAAATATAGACTTCCATATATCAAAATCATAAGTATCGAAAAAAAAAACAAGTGCAAACGAACATTACATACTCAGCTGAGAGTTTAGGAGACAAAATAAGGGAAAATCACCATGTAGGAAAATGAACCTAGGGTAACCCTGGAATGTGTTTGTATGACATGGATATCAAATGGAAGGTATTAAAGAGTATTTTAAAAGGGAGTAGGACTTAGTTCTATAGGTGGACGCCATTTCGGGATATCGCCATAAAGGTGGACCAGGGGTGAATCTAGAATGCGTTTGTACCATATGGGTATCAAATTAAAGATATTAATGAGGGTTTTAAAAGCGAGTGGCCCTTAGATGTATATGTGAAGGCGTTTTCGCAATATCGATCAAAATGTGGACCAGGGTGATCCAGAAAATCATCGGTCGGGTACTGCTAATTTATTTATATATGGAATATAACGAACAGTATTCCTGCCAAGATTCCAAGGGCTGTTGATTTCGCCTTGTAGAACTTTTTCATTTTCTTCTACTTAATATGGTAGGTGTCACACCCATTTTACCAAGTTTTTTTCTAAAGTTATATTTTGCGTCAACAGACCAATACAATTACCATGTTTCATCCCTTTTTTCGTAGTTGGTATATAATTATGGCATTTTTTTTCATTTTTCGTAATTTTCGATATCGAAAAAGTGGGCGTGGTCATAGTCGGATTTCGGCCATTTTTTACACCAATACAAAGTGAGTTCAGATAAGTACGTGAACTGAGTTTAGTAAAGATATATCGATTTTTGTTCAAGTTATCGTGTTAACGGCCGAGCGGAAGGACAGACGGTCGACTGTGTATAAAAACTGGGCGTGGCTTCAACCGATTTCGCCCATTTTCACGGAAAACAGTTACCGTCATAGAATTTATGCCACTACCAAATTTCAAAAAAAATTTTAAATTTTTGTTCGACTTATGGCATTAAAAGTATTCTAGACAAACTAAATGAAAAAGGGCGGAGCCACGCCCATTTTGAAATTTTCTTTTATTTTTTTATTTTGTTGCACTATATCATTACTGGAGTTAAATGTTGACATAACTTACTTATATACAGTAAAAATATGCAATTTTTTTAAAATTTGACTTTTAAAAAATTTTTTTTTAAAAGTAGGCGTTTTCTTCATCTGATTTTTCAAATTTTTATTTAGCACATACATAGTAATAGTAGTAACACTCCTGCCAAATTTCATTATGATATCTTCAATAACTGCCAAATTACAGCTTGCAAAACTTTTCAATTACCTTGTTTTTAAAGTGGACGGTACCACGGCCATTGTCCAAAATTTTACCAATTTTCTATTCTGCGTCATAAGGTAAACCCACCTACCAACTTGCATCGCTTTATCCGTCTTTGGCACTGAATTATCGTATTTTTTCGGTTTTTCGAAATTTTCGATATCGAAAAAGTGGGCGTGGTTATAGTCCGATATCGTTCATTTTAAATTGCGATCTGAGATGAGAGCCCAGGAACCTACATACCAAATTTCATCAAGATACCTCAAAATGTACTCAAGTTATCGTGTTAACGGACAGACGGACGGACATGGCTCAATAAAATATTTTTTCGATACTGATGATTTTGATATATGGAAGTCTATATCTATCTCGATTCCTTTATACCTGTACAACTAACCGTTATCCAATCAAAGTTAATATACTCCGTGAGCTCTGCTCAACTGAGTATAAAAATTTGATTGAGCCATTTCCGTCCGTCCGCCTGTACGTCTGTCCGTTAACACGGTAACTTGAGTAAATATTGAGATATCTTCACCAAATTTGGTACACGAGCTTATCTGGATCCAGAATAGATTGGTATTGAAAATGAGCGATATCGGATGATAACCACGCCCACTTTTTATATATATAACATTTTCGAAAACACAAAAAACCTGATTATTTAGTAAATAAGTCACCTACAATGTTGAAATTTGACGTGTGCTCGGATATTGAGACTCTTGATAAAAACTTCAAAACATTTTTTTAAATTGGCGTGGCACCGCCCACTTGTGATAAAATCAATTTTACAAATATTATTAATCATAAATCAAAAATCGTTAAACCTATCGTGACAAAGTTCGGCAGAGAGGTTGCCTTTACTATAAGGAATGCTTTGAAGAAAAATTAACGAAATCGGTTAAGGATCACTCCCAATTTTGTATAAGAGATTTTTAAAGGCCGTGGACGAATAGAATAAGCTATATTTTTGCAAACAAGAGCTATTTCATTCAAAGTGGTATTTCATTTCCCTAGTGGATTTATAACAATAAATAGGAAAAACTTCAAATTTAAAATATGGGTGTGGCACCGCCCCTTTTATGACTAAGCAATTTTCTATGTTTCGGGAGCCATAACTCGAAGAAAAATTAACATATCGTAATGAAGTTGTGTACACATTTTTTCCTTATAGCAGAAAATATTTCTTGTAAAAATGGACGGGATCGGTTAAAGACCACGTCAACTTAGATATAAAACAGGTTTAAAAGGGTCGTAGACTGGAATAATAAGCTATAACTTAGCAAAAAATAGTTTTGAATCAATGATATTTCATTTATCAAGTTTTACTGTAAGAGGAAATGGGGAAAAATTTTTTTTTAAATGGGCGGTGCCACGTGTTATGCAGAAAAATAATGTATCTGAAATGAAATGTACAATTGAAGCTCACGCTGAGTATATAATGTTCGGTTACACCCTTTACTTGTTCTCTATTATCAATAACAAAAACAATTGTATAAAGCAATTTGAGCATGTTTCGCTAATTAAATACAGATAATAATATTGATATAATAGTAAACAGCGGAATTACTGCTTATAAAAGAAATGCTATAAACCAATGTTATTAAGCTTTTAAGGACGCGCTTATAATTATTCCACACAATTAGTATTAAAAAGCATATAGAATTAGTATGTGCCTAAATGGTGAATAAAGGATTAGCAACAAAAAAGTAACACTTAGAGACCAATTGCAAAGCGAGCAGTGGGGCATTCATTTGGCTGAGTGGATAAAGGCACCTGACTTGTATAAAGCAGGCATGCTTAACCAACGAACCGATATAATTTCGTTACGATAATTAACGTTAATAAACGAAACAAAGTCATTTCGAAACGAAATCAAATCGTTTATGTTGATTATTAATTTCAAACTATGTTGACAAAGCTGATTGATGGCGGAGTCATTAAAGGTGAAAGCATTAGCCAAGCTGATTGCAACTTTTCTCATGAATTTTGACAGTACGAACATTTCTCAGAATATTTCTGACATTACCACCAACGAATTACACAAACAAATTACATGGAGTTTGTGTGTATGTCCGCTCGCTGTTACCACCTTACGGCTTCACCATGGCTATAGCATTGCCAGCACAATTCAAACATAAAGTATCACGTGTTTGTTAACGTTTTTAACGTTAACGAAAGCTTTTCGTTTCGGTTAAAAACGAGATACAATTTATCTGGATAATTCCTTTATCGATAATATTTCGAAGTGTTTCAACGGAAACGGTGGACATTTTTTGATAAACGATTAGCTTAACTTTAAGGTGCATCCCTGGTATAAAGTGTGAATGTTGGAGTTTCGAGCCAAATACTCAGCTCCCGGGAAGCCAGCTGATGAAGAAGTGAAATTCAGATACATGTCCCAGTAAACATCGCCGTTTGTAAAGTTTATAATTTTTCTCTAATGTCAATAAAGAAAATAAAATAAAATATGTTACTTTGAAAACCATTTTAGAGGTCAAGCTAATTATTTTATTGAACGGATGTATTATTTTCTGATTTCTGCATCTCAAAATTATCCTAACTCCGTTACCCGAACTCCTTTGTCTTTTTTAGTTCACTAGATATTTACAAATAATTGAAAACCATTGAAAGTATTTGAAATAATTGATCAGGAAATAGAAAACGATGTTGTTTTTAATTACGAAATACTTGTTAATGTCCAATTACCATTTCCAAGTATATTCATTACTGCACAGCTCTGCCTCAAACACATTTCTAATATTTTAAAGTCATGTTACTGTTCGAAAGCGAGTTTTTTCCAATTTTACAAAAAGTGATTTTTCAAAAATTTGAGGTTAATAGCAAAAAGCCATGTACGAACTCGCAATAGGACGAAATTTAGTGGTGCAGAGATTGATAGCTCTTCTCTCCCGCATCATAATAGGGCGTTCTAGTAATGGGCCCTTTTCACCCGATGAGACTCTTATGGTGACTGCGTACCATAGTCCATTCGTTTTAACTTTCCATTACAACTTTTAACCCCGTAGGGAGAGTGATAGTTATTCTAGATCTGATTTTCTCTGTACACTTGTTTCCAAATTTATTGCTTTTCTATTAGTTTTCTTATTCTAAAAATATATTTTTATGCAAATAAACCATCAAAGTACTCTCGCCTATCTATGGATATGCAAGTGAGAATCAATTTGTGGTAAGCAACTTTTTGAAGGATTTGTATAAATAATTTGTCTTTCCTTTTCTTTTAAACAGATAGATAAGTTCTTTATGAAGAGTATAAGACAGGATGTACAATTTACTGCTTATGGTTTCTTCGCTTTCGACAATACAACATGTTTCAAGGTAAAACTCGTAATGAGATATTGTAGACGTTAATTTTTTGCTTATCTAAAATTAACTAAAAATTGGTAATTTCAGGTTTTTTCAGCCGTTACTACTTACGTGGTTATTTTAATACAATTTAAACAGTTTGAAGGAACGAAAAGCAAACGGTGAACTAAATTCCCCAAACTCTTGCTACAGCAATAAAAAAGTCATAATTGACAAATTAGCCAGTGTAGCAGCTATGCTACATTTTCTATACAAAATTTTGCGGACCGTATTTGTTTAATGACTTTTTTCTAAACTTAATAAAAGCCTAAATATTCTTTATATCTTCGTATTGCAAATAAAACCTTTTCCGATATAGTTCTGTTTATACCCTGCAGTGAATCGCACTTGTTCCGAACCAGCGCAGAACTACTGCAGTAAAAGTAGGTAATACTGAGGTCTTTTTAGTGGTTTCCAATGGCACCTTTAACGTTGTGGTGTCCTTAAAACTAATAATTTCTCCCTTTGCAGAAGTTTTGAATCCGTTCTTAACCAGTTTAGTGGTAGGAGGTACTGAGATAATCGCAGCCCTGCATTGATCAATTTAAATCGTGCGTGCCTTGCTCCCATATTCGCTGCAGTGCGACTTAGGAGGTGTAAATACCTTTAAAAGAAATTATGAAGCATCTTCGTCTAGACTGTTCCATATAGTCACATTAAATCGCTCACGTGATGATCGTGCTAGTACCCTAATGGTGCTTGTTACCGGAACGTATCGGTTCTAAATCCGGCAAATTACCATCAACATCGATAACACTTCCAACAAGGGCTAACATATAAGCATGTGACGTCATCGTTACCTCACGACTCATCTCCCTTAAGACATAGGCAACTTTGTGAGTTTAATGTTGTACAATTTGCACATGATCTTAAACATTTACAGCCCTGCTCTTCTGTCAGCGCGTTTATTGTTTAATGAATTATATGCAACTACTGTGTGCTTTCGATTTTTCCCAAACCATATTAGGACCATCAAAGATTGTTCTAAGCCCTTCAACAATCGTTTCACCTGATCTCTGCAGCATAGTAGGGCATATTCCATCTGAAACCGGCAATTTGCACTTGACACCAGTTTTTATTACCTATTCTATTTCGTTCTTAGTCACCAGTCCTGGTACTGCTCGCTCCGTATTTGGAGTGTTGACGTTGTTTCACAATTCTTGCATATCATAACCTGACGGGAGGTGGGTATTATGTAGCGCCTCAAGGGACTTTTCACTACTCTGTGACCATTCCATGTTGTACTGTTTTATCAATCCGAGGACTATATATCAGTTAGAAACCTCTTTTGTTAGTTTTCCCTGGACCATTCTATGCAATCACTGAAAATTCTCCATGAAACACTTTTCAACCTGCTGATTTCACGTTTATATATCTTCAACAGATCTGTATATTCTTCCCAGAACTCCTTGCTTTAAGAAACTTTTCACAGCTTAGAAATATCCTTTATCTGCCCCCTTACTTACCTTATTTAACCATGGCGGTTCAAATTAACAAGCTAAAAAAAAAAAAAAAAATAAATACATTTTTTTCAGAATTTGTTTAAACTTCAAATTAAAGCGCGGATTTTGGAACTTTTTTTTGTATGGGGACCAACCCAGTCTAATACACATATACGTATGTGTTTTTACCAATTTTCCCATATTCACCTACAATTTAATGCCATTTCTTTTAGTTATTAAATTTATTTTTTATTAATTCCTTTTTCATTTCAATGTTAATTTTATAATTTACTTATACTAAATTTATATATATATATATATATATATATAATTCTTATTTTCAATTACTTTAATACATGTTTTCTTATAATTAAATATATTTTTTTTAATTTCTAAAATTTGCGTTTTTAATTTCATTAATTAAATACATGCTATTTTATTATTTAATTTTATTTATGTATGTTCTTACTAATTTTGAAAATTAGTCACGATTACAATAACAATTCGATTGCTACTATATGCTTTTTTTATAATTTAATTTCAAACTCTCTATACTTTTGCGTATTTTATTGTTAGTTCTTACTTACGCTCTCTCATAGCCTTTATCGTCCATATGTTGTGCAGCTATTTTCCATAATTCCTCTCTGACTTTGTCACAGCTGGCCAAGAGGATTTCAGCTTTTGTTATCTATTTTTGGTTTATCTAACTTATTTCTTCTTTTCCTTATTCGGTATTTTCTATTATTTTGCTTGGTTTTCGAATTTCGATAATTTTTAATTTTGTTTATTTTTGTCATTCGGGTCGTGTATAACGCTTTTCTATTATATTTTTGTGTTTCTTTTTTTTGTTTTTTGAATTTGAGTTGCTTGTTTTATGGGTCCCGCGTTTGTGTTTTTTATTTAACTATTTAATATTTTTCTTTTTAATTTTATATTTTTTTGCCGATATTTTGCACAATTTTAGATCGTTGAAAACATGTTTTGTCAAAATGAGATATTCAATCAACGCACGGTGGGGTATTTGATCAATTTAGCTGGCCAAAAGTCGATTTTTCAAAATATTTAATTTTTTTAATATACTCCTTGGCCATACTCTATACTATACTCTATACTCTAGATGTCCACTGAATAGTATACATACCCCAAAATCCATCTGCAACGTCAACGGAGCTAACCGCGCACATCTAAAATCGTACAAAAATTGTGTGTAGTTCGATATATTTTTGGATTAAAAAGCAATATACCTTTCTAACCTAAATACTTGTTCACTTGTTTAGCCTTAATCAAATCTAGTTACATGTTCTTTTAGGACAGGTAAATGTGTTTTTAATTCATATGTTAAATTTTTTATACCGCATGTTTCAACAGATTTATTCTATTTGTAATGCTACTAATTTTAAATATTAATTTTTTAAAAACCTTGCAAACAAAAAGATATATCTTTTTTTCATGGCATATCATGTCAGTAATTTTTTGGCAATACATAAGCTTGTATTTGTTTCAAAGTTTAATAATAAAAACGGCTGCGCATACCCGCGATTTTTTGAATGGTGATCAATTTTGTAAGAGACTGATACCCCTATTGGCGAAAGGTGGCAACCATGTGAAAGTCTTAAAATGTAATACAATATCGATGTACCAAATTTGACTCAAATCGGTTAAGCCGTTTCCGAGATGGTAGTGGATATACAAAGAAATATAAAAAAGAAGATGTGGTGGCAACCCTACTTAAATGTATCAATAGAAATGCGGTGTAAAATACTTTTCGTTTGATACCCATATTGACATACATATCTCATGTAATGCCAAAAAACGATCCCGGGTCCCTCCGAAACCGAGGGCTCGATCCATAGTAATTCTGCGCGGAACACCGTGAATTTACTGTCAAATATTTCCTTTCATAACAATGAAGTGAGACAACTACTTTTTTAACAGAAATAGCTGCTGTTTTTGTTTTGGTCTGCTAGATTGATCAAATACTCCACCGTGCGACTTGGCGCTCAGGAATGTTTTAAGCCGGAGTCATTGGTGCCGTATGTCGTATCGCTGTATGCTACGGTTACGACCTTAGCGGCACCAATAATCGATTGCATTGATTCTAATAAGGTTGGTCGAATCAGCTGTTATAAGGTTACCGATACTACCGATAAAGCACCAATGTCACCAGCTTTAATGTGCATTTGACGAAATGAACTTTTGTTTCTGTTTCTAAAATAAAGTTAGTAAATATGCGAAGTGGTTATAATGAATTTCTAAAATATTTGAAAAAAAAAAAAAAAATTTATATAAAATATGTATATTTTTTTAAGACTAAAATTTGTCAAAGCAAACCATTTAACAAGCGCTTTACGTACGTTTAAATATTTACTAAAAAAAAAAAAAACAAATGACGTCATTTACATATATTAGAACATTTCTTCTTCCTTCTATTTGAACTAAGCGCATGATTTAAATTTTAAATATTTTTCAAAAATTTTTGTGACAAAAAAATTTCGCTTAAATAAAATCTAAAGCAGGCGCTTAAAATTCTTTTTAAATATTTTTGGGCTCGAAAATTACGCACGCGCTTGAATTTAAGTTTGTTTGTTGCTATAGCTTAACAAATAATGAATATTTAAAAAATTATAGGCATAGAATAAAAAAGCGTTAATAATAAAAAGTATTATGTACTGACTGAGATCAATTAGATTACTTGGTTTGTGTTTTATTAATTTATTCATTTACATATATGCATATTTAAATGATTTTTGGAAGCAGCTTTTTGATTTTTAATTCTCTAAAAAAAACTGAACTAAAGCAAAATATTTTACATACGTTTTCGAATATAGAAATAAAGCTCAATCCAAAAAAAATGTCCAACTAGTCCAGAGGCCTTTAGCTAGTGAAATAACTATTTGCACTCAATTGACAAATACTATTATTCTTTTTCATTTAGTAGTCGTTAAATAAGCAGAGTAGCAACATGGAAAGTGATTTACATAAGTGTTAACAAATATGCGTGCATACATCTTGCCTGGTTGCTCGTTTAACGACGACTAAACCACTACCACTATAACGACAATGATTTAATACAGAGTTGTCCGCAAGAGCTTCGTATAGCATCGGTTGTTTTGACTAATTGGTGCGTTTGGTGTAATTTGTGGTTTTATGCACGGGCCAACCCCATAGCAGTATGTGGTAAGGCCATCCACGTGTATTTCGTCCAATAAAAAGGGGTATACGTAGCAAAGTTAATTTTTGTAACTTCAGTGCGATTGATGCTTGAATGAAGAATGCATTAGATCCTGGAGAAGGGTCACAGTAAGAGAATCGTAACTCGCCATGTTTTTGTTGACTTCATAGTAGCCTTTGACAGCCCGTAAAGAGACAAGTCTATATTGCCTTAGAGGAAAAGCTATGGGTCTTGCATTAAATGAAGACATGACGAACTCTTTCCTGTCGTGCAGCCACGGCCTTGGCAGCCACGTCACTGCTGACGGATATAAACTCGAAGACTTCGTCAATCTGGAGACCAGTATTTACAACGAGAATAATTTCAGCTTAGAAACAAAACGTGAATTAACTCTTGCCAACAAGTTCTACCTTGAACGTGAAAAACTAAGTCCTATCTCGACAAAAAAGCAAAAAAATTACGCTCGACAAATCGCTCATCATACCTATTCTTATGTACGGCTCGAATGGTATGGATAGTGAAGAAGTTTTCCAGAAAATGTTTGGTCCTTTTCGTGATTATACACCTTACGGAAGGTAGTATAATGGGAGCTTTATCGGCTATACGAATTTATGAAGATAAAACAACGAGGTTGCAAGTCGAAGGATTCGTGGGTTTGATCATGTTATGCGAATAAGCGAAGACGCTCCGGCCTTGAAAGTATTTTTACGGCCGTATTTTGAAGCAGAGGTCTTCATCTCAGCGGAGTATGGGTAGACAGACTTGATATCCCTTGGTGCTCTCAATTTTCGTCGTTATCGCGAAGTAAGGAAACGTAGCGAGACGAAACGGCCAAAATCGTTTGGGAGCTAGAGCGCTACTTAATGATGGTGAGGATGATGTATCAAGAAAGTAGTCCCAATGCGATAATTTCAAATCGATTTACAATATTTTTAAAAATTTAAAAGACTTTGTCGAAAACAAATCTTTTGAAAAAACTTCCCATATTCAAAAAAGTTTAAATTTAAACCAGACGTCGCCAAAATGAAAATGCAGATGTGTTAATGAGAGCGCGATGATCGCGCACATCATTATTGCATCGTTGCGTTGTTTATGCGCTTCTTAGCAAGCAAGAAGACAAAATCGTTTATTATAATTTTTTTTTCAATTTTGAAAATTCTACTCAGTAAAATAATGGTTTATCCTAAGATAAATTTTTTTGCAGAATATACCCCCTAAATACATATTATCTACTCCTAATATACATATGGACAACATTCCTTAATATTGCGAGCGACGCATACAATCGATGTTACTGCGCCAAATGCTTGGCGACTCATTGTGAATCAAACTAAGTGTGATATCTTCTGCATAGACGTCAAAATTCCGAAGTGATTGGATCACCTGATTTGTAATTTACTATCGCTGTCTCATTCTGTATCTCTTTCTATCACCCGCTGAAGATAGCCAGCCCTATGGGCCGCCATATTGAACACCCTGTCAAAACGCCAAAAAGTAGCCATATTGAACATCCTGTCCGGCAGTTGACAGATAAGATATCACACTTAGTTTGATTAACAATGCAGCGACCATTAAACTAGAGAGAATAAGAATACGTGTGAATTGAGTTCAAACAATTGTTTCACTGTTTGCCGACGACTGGTTTATACCGATGGCAATCACGGTTGCCACACCATGTTTTCATTTGGGACCAAAATTCATCGAACAAAAGGACCAAATCTCAGAAAAAAGGACCAAATTTTTGTTTTATTTGATTGTGATACAAGCAATTCACAAAAGTGGCGTAGTTATTGTTAAACATAAAATTTCAAGACATTTCCATGGTTTGCTATACAAAATTTTAATAAACTTAGCGAATAGGAGACTTAATTCAAACCGCACAAACAAAAACACTACTTTTGGGTATTACATTTTAAAATTTTTAGGATAAGTCTATGCCTTCACGAACTATAAGTTTTGAATGTAGTTTTGTTAATTGGAAAGAAATAAAATGTATAGCGCAGTTAGGTTTTAGTAAGAAAAGGCTTAAAAATCTGTGATTTGGTGTAGCCGAACTATGAGCAAACTCAGTAAAACATAAGTGGTGCTTACTTTTTCCCCTGAACGTTGAAATTTCATACCAAAGTCTAGATTTAGTAAGTGTGATTTTTGAAAAAAGCGTATTTACTGAATGTAGCCCCAGGCTTCAGATTAAAAATCAAACGTCTTAAGAGTTTCAACTGTGCAATAACGGAACCTGATTACATTTAAGTAGGTACTAGAAATTAGTTAACAGCGTTGTTATTGAAGTTTATGGGGTTCTGTACCTACGAGAATAAAACACAAAACACTTCTTTCGAAATGAAATATTTTTTACATTTGCTTCAAAATCAGATATAAAAGTAAATTTGTTCAATCGCGATTCGTTATTCATTTATAAAGTTACCGCTTACAAGAAGTATTCCTGCCTTACTTGCAGTTAAAATATTTCTTATGCCAAGCTACTTAGTTTTCATGTATTCGGCGTGCCTCAATACTCCTGGAACACCAAAATAATCCTGCAATTTTTACACAGGATTTCTTTGTAAAAAATTTTGAAAGTGTTAACCAATATAAAACCAATTAGTTTCATTATTTTACTTAGTTTTCAATTCAAATTTTAACTCGAGATCCATCGTAATGGCTCCATCAGTGGAAAGTCCTGCCAAATTTCTTAGAGGCACACGTGTATTTGAGAAAAATTTTCTTATCTCAACTAGTGAAAAAAATCTATCACGAAAAGTGTGTGATAACCGACCGAAATATCTGGATACTAAAACAAGAATTTTTTTCGATAAGGCCGTGTAATGTGTTTGCCCTTAGATCCATCACTTTTCTTATTAATGCCTCACCTAAAATATCTCCTATGAAATGTCATTGGTCTGATAAATTTTTTTTACTGAGCAATTTTTGAGGTAAGATTTCCATATACATTAGTAAATTGAAAATTATGTGTGGGTTAATGAAAGTGTGCCAAATGTTGTAGGCTGAGTTGTGAATTTTAACCTCAGTAACAAAGGAAGAAAAGTACAAAAATTGTGGCTACTGCCTAGAAAGGACCAAAATTGAAAAAAAGGACCAGCGGACCAAATGGGGTTGGAAGGGGCTATTTTTGGTCCAAATGTACCAAAAGTGGCAAGCGTGATGGCAATAGCACGGGAGAGCGTTAGAAAAGTGCCATGGCGTAACGATACAAGCTGGCAGCATGGAACAGCTGTTTTAAAACTTTTTCATTGTGAATGATAACTAAGTGTGATATCTTCTGCATAGACGTCAAAATTCCAAAGTGATTGGATCACCTGATTTGTAATTGACTATCGCTCTCTCATTCTGTATCTCTTTCTATCACACGCTAAAGATAGGCGCCGCCATATTGAATACTCTGTCAAAACGCTAAAAAGTAGCCATATTGAACATCCTGTTAGGCACTTGACAGATAAGATATCACACTTAGTCATCATTCACAATGCTTTTTATTTGATTTGGTACATCAACTTCCGGCGCAGTACGATTTTGGTATTTGTCCACCGAATTTACAAAAACAAAGTACATGGAATTTTTATTTATGTTTGTAGGTATGTCACCATGCTGCCATCTTGTATCATTCTGCTATAAAAGTGCTTACCATGGCGTAACGATGCAAGGTGGCAGCACGGGACGGCTGATTATAAACTTTTTTTATTTGATTTGATACATCAACTTCCGGCGCAATGCGATTTTGACATTCGTCCATCGAATTTACAAAAACAAAGTATATAGAATTTTTATATATGTTTGTAGGTTTGTAACCATGCTGCCACCTTGTATCGTTCCGCTATGGTGCTTATCGTAGTTAAAGAGAGGGAATAGCGCATCTTATTAATCGAGAAATGCAAGCGTTGATTTTTTGTTTATATTTCAATAATGAGATGACGCGCTGAGAGACAACTCTGGTGGCTGTGTTGGTAAGCAGTGTTGCCAGGTGATGCAAAAAAAAGAAGCTAGATTGGCAAAAAAAAAAAAAAGTTAGAAAAAGCTAAATTTAGAAAAAAAAATAAGCTAAAAAAAGGCCAGAAATTTTTTGGTTAATTCATAAATTTTTTTTTATATTTTAGTTTACACATTGTAAATAAAAACTTATAAACATAACTTAAGCATAACTTCCTGTTTCAAAACATATTAGGCGCATTTGCCTTGAATAGCACATGGAATTACTTTAAATGATTGCATATGTGTAATACATAAAAAAATATTACAAACTAATTATTTATATATATATTCCCCGTCTGAAGAATCAGAAGAGCTTAAGTCTGGGTATAAAGTTTGGCTATTTACCATAGATATGAGATCATCAGTAATTTCAAAGTCATTACAACATTTAGATAAGCGTTTTAACGAGCATTTAATATTAATCAGCGCATTAAGCATTTTAATTTTTAGTTTGTTCCTTAATTTAGTTTTCAGAATTTTCATGCCACTAAAAATTCTTTCAACCTCCGCGTTACTGAGTGGTAATACTAAAAAACCAAATATGAATTCGACAAGTTCTAAAAAAGGAGGTCCGTTTAATGCATTTTTATGTTCTCGGACTTCCGACCAAAATTCCATGGTGGAATGTACATTTTTCCATTGTATAGTTATAAGTTTTCGCCACTGCATCTCTATTAATGCTATTTGACTTGAAGAATAACTATACTTCTCTTTTTCAAAGTAAGAAAATACATCTGACTTTAAAATTTTCAACGAATTTTCAGCAGAAAAAGAATTAATCTTTTGTAGAGAACTCATATTATTAGGTATTAGGTGTTCACAGGAACTACTGAAATTATTTTATTTTAGAAATTTTTAAAAATACATTCCGAGTAAAAAAGGCTAGAAAAAAGTCACGAAGCTAAACCCAACATTACCAGGTTAAAGGCAAAAAAAAAGGCTAAATATAGCCTCGAAAAAGCTAACCTGGCAACACTGTTGGTAAGAGTAAAATCGTCGTAGTGGTAGTGGTTTAGTCGCTGAGCAACGAGCAATGAGGTAATCTATATACACGCATGATTATTAACGCTCCAAAAACAATCCACAAACATAGGAAAAATTGTATTTCTTTTCAATTTCTTCTATTCCTTTCTTGTGTGTATTTTGATTTATATTTTAAATCAGTAACTTCACACCCAAGCAATCAATGTTTAAATAGTGAAAATTTTAAATTAGGTTAGTAGAAGTTAAACAGCGTATATGACGTTAGTTACAATAATTCAATTTTATGTTATTTCGCTCTCACTAATTCCTCGCATAGCCAGTCTGGCAAACCAAGCCATTGTCCTGCTGGCAATTACCTTGCATCTGCTCTTGCCTTAAAAATCATAACCAAAAATAATAATTTGTTAAAAGAGTATTTTTTTTAAATAAAATTTTTATTATTAAATTTTGTTGCATTTTTAGCTGCTTCCAATATCATTAAATTTTATTATTTTGCATTATAATTATTTTGTACATATTCCAGCCTTATTTGAAAACTTAAGAAACTAAAATAAAATTAAAATTTACTTATTAGCATAAATGTTAAAACAAAAATAAAACAAATGGTGCTTTTATGCTGTTTGTTTGTTTGCCTCTCATTAACATATTTACTTGGTTAAACATCTCTTATCATTATCAATTTCTTTCTTCTTCTTAACGTTTTCAATTTCATTTATCATCTTTACATTACAAAAAGTATTTGTTTTGAAAACTCTTTATTTTTTCAAATATTTAATTTTTCTTTACATACATCACTTTACACATCCTCAAATCTCTACATACCTACAAAACCATACTTACATCATTCTTAGATATACATGGGCGACAAATGTACTGGGGTGCAGCAGTGGGTTAGAGTGGTACAAATATTTGACAATTAGCATCCTCTTATTCATACATAAATGCACAGTATACCTCACTTTTGTTCAAATATATATTCACACTGTAATTTTTCGCACAAATGTTTCTTGGATCTAAAGAGATATCTCAACAAATCAAGTGTCACTGTGAGAGTTTTTCACGCAGAGTATGAATACGTTTCTAACCATTTTCGGGACGGCCGAGTCTAAGTACCCGAAGGACTTGGATTTAGTAGACTAAAGTATGTTATTTCAGTATTGCTCTATTTCATCTATTACTCTCCACTCCTATGATTGGACAGTGCGGGGGTAGTAATTATTATTACAAAAAAAGCAGCAACAACCACTCTTAAAAACTCTCTTAAAATGTCGTTTTTAATAAAAGCCCCTAAAAGCTAGTTTATGGTTAGTCTCAGAATAATATTTTTAATAAATGGGATTTAATGCAGTATTCTAACCCAAATTTTCAAATTCGTACTCTTACAACAAGTATAAAGTAGAGTAATCGCACTCCATACTATCTCGGGTGTACTACAAGGGAATACAATGCGCTCCCCGCTGTAAAAAACCATCACTTATCATTTTGTCTAATTTCCAGCTTATCAAGTGATGTTTGCGTCTTGACTTGCTAGAATTCATTCTAACATTCTTAGCTTGTTCTTGGAGAGACTATTAAATTACGGTGTAGGGAATTGGATAAGGTCGTATTGTATAAGGGCAAAATTAAGTTTGAATTGAGTAGTAGTGATATAATAAGCCATGAGGTCATATCTGATGAACCTTGAAGTAACCCTGTATTTCGCTGTCCACTTCCTCAATCAACGCCACCCGTCGTTATGACCTAGAGATTGTTAAAGGGTTTCAGATGCGACAAAAATCAAAATGCAAAGATGCACATAAACGAACAGTCAAAAAAAAAAAAAAAAAAAAAAAAAAAGCTCGTAACCTTAGGCTAGTCCCAAAAGGTTGCTCATATGGGGGACCATATCCAGCAAAGGACTATTTAGATATATATCAATTCCCTAGTAAGACAAGGGCAGTACTACGGTGCTTTTTGAATAGCTCCGATTTTCATGAAGAAGTTCCCATAGTATGATTTCGGCCGTACTAACTAATATGCTATAAACAAAGTTGGGTGTGTTCTTGAACAGAGATGCCTTCGTACAACAACGGCATACTATTCGTAATTCGCTTACATATTGTGTAAACCAATAAACTGAGGTAGAGCAATGCAAGAAGTCAATCAGTTTTCGCTGGTGCTTGAAGCAGTAAGCATCTCTGGCGTTATAAGCATCTCAGACGTTGAAACCTTTATGTTCAAAATGTATACGTTTGTCTATTTAGTCTTCGAGACATATCTGTGTCACAAGAGGGAGCGGGAAAGGCTTTATAACCACTTGTTTCAGAGCTCTTATCTGAATATTATTCTGGATGTCTTGCTTCTGAAAGGGAGATGCTATGAGTGTCCCTCTAACCTTAATTGAATTGAGGGAAAACATGACTCATTTTCCGGATAAGGCTTATACTATGCGTAGCCGTTATGATGAAAATTCCAAGTATTCGAGAGAGTATGAGCAAAAAAAGGTGTGGTGGGAAAGAAAATAAGAGGGATAAAGAGAAGGGTGTATGTTTGATATATAAAACCTAGGCCCTCTTTAGCTATCCCAAATTGTTGATGTACTGTACTCCAATGATTGGATTTGAGGAGAAACCGTTTCCGGATTTGTGTCATCTTTAGAGCCAATTTTCATTTCTTCCCTGTAAACTTGAAATAATGAAATAATAGGCAAGTCGCTGAAAATCAATTTACAGAGTGACTTATTCCAAATAGAAAGGCGTTCAAGAGAAGCCAAATTTGTATCCATCTTTTTTAACTGTATTTTTAACAGCTTATATAGTGTGCGCCCTTCTGTATAGTATTTGTATCACAATTACCCGCAAAACTTTGAGCCTCAGTGCCTGTCGCCCCATTTCTGACTTTCCTCGTGTCGCTGTGGCAGTGTTTTGGCGTCGAGTTGTGTCAAACCATTCCGTTCAATATTTTGTTTTTACTTTTTGTATGTATACAAGTTTATTGTTTTGTTTAACATTTGTTTTTTTTATGTTATGATTCAATACAAAAAAAAAAAATAATAATAATAATAAAAATAAAACATAGTTTATATATATGTATTAACAATTTCACAGAGTTTTTATAATATTTTGTAATAAAACAAATTTAAAAAAATTGTACCAAAGTTTTTGTATATGTACATGCAAAAAATTCTAGAGAGTGTAGTTTTTTTAAAATAATTTTTTTATTAAGTATTTGGTTGTTGTTATTATTATTAGGTTTTTTTATTAATGATTACCTGATAAAAATTGCTATGTTTCGTGGGCTTAAAAAATTTCAAATACTTAATGCAATTGCTTTTGTGTTGAAATATTAATCTTGAAAAAAAAAAATTGGAAGCTATGAAATTTTTCAAGTAAAATAGTGGAAGACCACGCATAGATAAGCAATAAGAAAGCAAAGAAAATACATCGACTAGTTTGTATTATCATAACGGGTGCGATTAGAATGGCGTCTGCTGATGCAATTAGGATTAAAGCATCCCTTCTATTCCAATAACAAAAAGTCAACACTTGTTGGCTCAAGACTTCAAAATATTTCTGAGTTTGAGATCGGAAAAATAATAGGTTATAAGAAATTCCATATTGCAACTGCGTGATGAAATGACCCCTAACCTCAGAATATCACGTATCGTTGATGTGTCTATTGTGGACAACAGAACTTTTTTGGCAACATGGCATCCATATACTGACCCCGATTTAGTGGTCTGGCTGACGGATGGATCAAAGTTTGATGACGGAATAACGGGCCGAACTTAAAGAAATCGATACCAATATGATACTTTCCCACCATTTTGAAGGCAGAAATCCATGCAATAGAAATTTGCGATATAGAATGCATTCGAAGAGGTTTATCCTGGAGGATAATCCTGATTATGACATACAGCCAGTCAGCTTTGCATGCCTTGCAGTCCGACACAATTACTTTCAGGGACATGAAGGTAACAAACAGGCAGACTACCTAGCCCAGCAGGATGCAATAACATTCTATGGTCCAGGGCATTTCTTTGGACTCACAAAGGCACACACTAGGGTAACCATAATTAGCTGGAAACAAAGCAGTTCAGCCCGTGCTGGATTGAATGGACTGGGTAAAGACAGTTCAAATTGCTTATACTTCCAGCAATGAGAGTATCACACAGAATCTGACAGGACAGCGTACGACACAACCTATCCGATGCACAAGTCTGTCGCTTTTGGGAACTGAAGGATGAAACGTTGGTTCACATTTTCTGCTAATGTGTCAATCTGGCAAGGTAGAGTCTACGATCTTTGTAGCGTGTGTCATAATCATAGAACGCTAATCAGAGAAGCGTTTGTGTTCAGATTTCATCGAGCAGTACAAAATAATCGTCTCCGTAGATAGTATTTTTTCCGGATAGTAGATCTATTATAGGGGTCTGCATTCCATAGCACAATTGTGCTCTTATTGAATGTGCGAGAGGGCAACATATTCCCATTTTTGGAGACCAATGATCTATTACACAAATTTTGTTTATAACTAAAATTTGTAATTCGCTACATATTATTGTCTTTCTGGGAAGAGCAACAGTAGGGGATAGGAATATTAAAAAGAGAGAGCAAAATTAGGTTTTGGGAGAGCAAGATAATTCTTTAAGGTGCCTCAAAATTATGTAGGTAAACCAAAGTTAGAGCAGGCCATTGTGTACCAAAGAAATAATAACTTGAGTCAATTTTATTTGCATTTTTTCATTTCTTAAAATAATGATTGAAAATGTAGTTATTGTAATACAAAATTTATAAATTGAAGTATTCTTTTTGCCCTCCTTAGCACGTTAAACATCGCAACTAATTTTTTGTTTGTTTATTTATACATTTTTTGGTAATTATTTTATTTTATTATGGAGAATTTAGGCTTTTTGATTTTTGTTTTTATTCCAATCAAATCATTAAGATTTTTATTTTTTATTTTTTTTTATTATTATAAATTTTTCGGTAATTATTTCATTTCATCATTATTTAACTAAAGTTTTTCAGTTTATTTCTGCGTTCAAATTACAACGTGTTATTTCGAAAAGTTTTCAAAAGTTGTTTTTATTTGTTTTATATAAAAATTTTGCTATTTCTTTTATTAATTTTTATTATAATAATATTTAATTTATTTTTTTCTTATTTTATTATCTGTTTTTATATTTTTTTTTTTATTAAATTTTTTTTTCAGGTCATTTAAATTTGTATTATATTTCATTAACATTTAAATTTTTTTTCTGTATTTAATTTTTTTTTTATTCAATAATACAATTTTTTTTTTTTAATTTCATAAATTTTGTTGTCCTAGAAAAAAGTAAATTTAGCAGTTTTCGAGTATCATTTTCATTGCTGCACAAAAAAGTGCAGTGTTGAAATTTTACTGTTTTTAGTTATGCAATAAATGTTTTTTGTGTCTAAACGCTACTCATCTTTTGGTTTTAAAAATTTATATATCATATTTTGCTCTCTGCTGTATGTCGTCGCGCTACTATTTTACGTTAATAACAAATAAGTAAGAAATTCTGCGTTTTAAATTTTTTTAACGTTTTTTAAGTGTTTTTAAATATTTTTTTGGTTTTTATTTCCCTTTCGTTTTAATTTATTAAATTTGTTTGCTTAGTAATTTTTTAATGTGCACCTACAAAAAAATTAGAAATTTTCAAAAATATTTTTATACATTTTTTAACGCTTTTGTTGTTCAGGAATAATTTTTAATTTTTAACTTTAAATTTTTCGTAATTTTATATCTTTTTATTTGCTTAAAATAACTATTCTTAATTTAATAGATATATGTATATAGTTTTCGTTTATTAATAACTTTATTTTTATTTTTTCATTACATATTAAACTACTTAAAGTATATCATATTTAATTATTTTTTTTTATTACATGCGCATAGCCATTTAAAAGTTTTTTTAATTTTTTATATATTTTGTTTTTAAATTTTTGCTGCTTCTCACTATTATTATTAAATATTAATTTTTTAATAATAACGTTTACGTCTTAACACTACATGCAATTAATAAATTAAATTTTTTTATGCTGCTTGTTTTTGTCGTTTACTAGAATTTTTGTTTTATTTAATTTTTTTACTTGCTTAAATTATTAAGTTAAACCACAATTGCTTAATACATACTCAATTTAAGTTTTTAACTGTATAAAGGTATATACATATATATTTTAAATTTATTTAATTTGCTATTATTAACTACTTTTTTTATAATTAATTATATCCTTTTTTGTTTTAATAAATTTAGTTTTTTTTTTTGCTTAGATCAAATGTATTTTATTTAAAGTTAATTTTAATCATTTTATAATTATAATATGTCTTTATAATTGCTATGTTTTTGCATAATCTCATTATCCCTTCATTGCAATTCGCTTAGTTTTTTTGAATAAATTTTTTTGCTTTTAGTTTAAACTTATTATTTAAATATTTACATGAATATTTTAAATAGAAGTTTCTGCATGAAACTTTGTTCGAACGCGTACTCTCAACGCCACCTAGCGGCTCAAGTTTTCTTCTTAGGTATAATTGTATTGTTTTTGAATTATATACTCTCGCAGTTTTGAATATACGCAGTTCTTCGTTATATAAGAACTAGCTCACGTCACCAAACTAAATTTACAGCCTCATTCTCTTTGGCGAACGAGACGATCAACGATCTATATCTGCTTTGGCAATATCGTTTGCTAATAGTACTCGGAAGTTTACGTTTTCGTTTATCGTATAGCTTTCCGTTATTCGTCAACTGCACGTAAGCAATTGTCAAATTTGTTTTCTGCCTTTATGTCTGACATTCTGTTTCCGTATTCACAGCAGCTGTTTATGAGAGAGAGAGTGCCTAGTTAACGTAAGAGTCGGCTGTTATCATACACAAATGAGCCAAGATCGAGCATTCCGGAATTGTTGTATTTGTAGTCGAATTTGAAAAAAAAAGTTTGATGACGTAGCGCTTTTGAAGTTTTTCGATTTATTAAATATGAGTAAACGACTACGACGGAGTAAAAATTAAATTTTCGGAGTATATTTACTGCTTATCGCATTGTTCATCGTGCAACAAACAGACGAACGACGATCGTTTTGCACACGATAGCGTCAAAGGTAATGAGGGTATTTATAGAAGAAAATTTCTAGTTATTAGCAAATCAAATAGCTCTACTGACTCTTAGTGGTTGGTAAGCTTTGATGGTTTTTACTTCTCTCTTTATACATTACGAAGTGTAAATTGACACTCTCTTTATTTTGAAATTTAAAAGTATTTTTTGTAGTATAAGTGAGATCCATTTGCTTGATTCAAGCTTCTCTGGCCACATTCTGTCTATACGGGTTTTCTGACTGGAATTTAAACTTGCCAAAACTGCCTAAGCCTATCTGAAAATTTCAAGCTGAAAAAGACTAAAACTTGATAGATTTAATGTAACGTTACCATTTCGACTGCTGAATGGAATACCAACATATCTCGGCTGCCGTTTGGAAAACCCTTTATCTCATTGAGAAATTAATCTGTAGAGCACTCTCCTTCAAAATTTTTTCAAAAACGCCCCATCTCAGAACCTGTTTGAAGAACGCTCTACCTGATTATAATATCAATAAAACTTGACGTGACATAGGGGGTTTATGACAAAATATCTCAATCAATTGTGTGGGCTATGTCGTTTTTCAAACACATCCTGAGATTTTATTAGCGAGATAGCCTTTACATAAGTTTTTGAAAAAGCTGTTTGTATAAGAAAGCTTCTAGAAGGTTCAATGTGGTAATATCGTGTCCGAGATTGTCGGACTAGTACCTAAATGGTGCTTGTTACCAGAACGTACCGGAACGTCAACATTGGGAGCGTCTTTCTCGCTACAAGAATAAGAAAAAGAAGACTTGGCTCGAAGAACTCACTCTGTTTTTTTTTGCATGAAATCTAAAACAAATAAAAATTGTGATGAGTCGCTAACTATGAAGCTTGTGCGGCTGCCGTTCGTTAGCGTATGAGCGTTCACATGTTAAATATTATATTATATTAAATCAGACCAGATATAACTTTTATAGTGCGCTTGGCATTGTGTATCACAGTGGGTGTGAAACTCAGTCATTGCTGCTTGCTCCTCGCTGCGTAATCGAAACGAATAAACCGAGGGTAGTTGATTAACGACTCACACAATAACACTTTTTGACGCACTGAAATTGCGTTCGATCGTACTTATGCTACTTAGTACTTTGAAAACTTAATCCTTGAATATTTCAGAAATGGATAGGCAAATTTTTATTATTTCCCTTTCCAAAAATTAAGACTTTGATTTATTATATATACAGATATGGATAAAGAAGATACTTTTGTAAGGAGTCAAACAGATTCATTTATATTGGGACTAAGAATTGGTTGTCCATCATGAAATATCTGTTGAAATTCAGTAACTGAATTCAACTTAAAGGAAAGGTTCGCCTACAAATATAAAAAAAAGAGTAAGTTGGGTCTAAACATCTTCAAAGAATACAAAAGAGAGAGGGAGAAAGAGAGAGCGAGAGATTAAGTGCATTAAGCTAAACAGAAACTTTTTATATTTGGTACCACGTGAAGCTAATGTTAGAAAAGGATAAAAAAAGCCTTTTTTACGCAGATATTTGCTTTACTGGTAGCCCCAGCTTCTTTATTCTTCTATTGAAAAAGTGATATAGTCAACTGTGGGATAGAAGTTTTGCTGCCTTTTACTTAAAAGCTTCCACTTTTTTGATTACGATTTCTCTCATACCTTCGAGCTATGAGTTCTTTCTTTTGCTTCCGGCTTTTCTGAAAATGCATGCCTTTCACCATAACCGCATTTTTATTGCGGTGTTAGCTTTTTCAAGTTAAAATATTAATTTTTTTTGGCAGTATTGAAATATTTGGTTTTTGTTGACCTAATTCGAAATAATATCTACCGAAATGTATAATCCATTTGAGATGTTTTCTCGTTTGCATTCAAGAATTTGATTTCAACTTCACTTGAGTTAAGCTAACCCTAATTATAGCTAACAATATACTTAAATACTACGCTTCCACTCTCAACTTTGTTTTTGACTTGCAACGCGCACTGACCACATTCACCACGCATAAACCTCATTTAGCATACACTCTCCAATTCCGTTACGCCTGCTTGTTGCATGGCTTGACGTTTACGGTATTCATAGAACTCCTCACGCATTGCTTGCAGACGCGCCTCCACATTATCATAGCGTGAGAAACGAGTTTTACGCATTGGTCCACCATAGGTGGCTGCACCCGAATTGAGTGCACTGGCCGGATGATGAAAAATGCTACTACTGCCCAATGGACCAAGTGTATGATGGCCTGTAGTATCGACATGTAAATTGAGATCTTCCCGTAGCAAACCACCAGTTGGTGTAGATGCACTGGGTGTAGGTGTTGATGGATCAAATTCGTAATGACCATCAACGCTGCCAACATCTACAGATTTTGGAAAATTAACAATATCGGTAGCTACATTCAAATCAGAGATCATACCCAACCAATGTTCCATGGTGTAAGGTGGTGTTGTGGGACGTTGTTGCAAGCTTCCACTACTAGCACCACTATAGTGTGGATAATAAGGCAGCGATCTGCTGCCAAACAAAGATGGATGATGTAGCTGTTGATGATGATGACTCGCTGGCGCTTGTCCTTGCGCTTGCTGTTGAGCACTCGCCTGTGATAAACCAAAGTAAGCGCTATTGCTTGCCGGTGGTGGTGGTGGCGGTCTATATGGTGGCAGCAGCCGCCATTCGCTGGTACTACCCGAATGATGAGATCCTTGTGGATGATTTGAGGTATTTTTCGAACCGAAACCACTTGAGCTGGAACGTGATTCTGGTGAGGCTTCCAAACCTATAGCACCAACTGGGCCGCCGCGTAACGTTAAATTCAAATGCGGCAGTGGTGACATGATCTCGGACTGCGTGCGTCCAAAGAGACGCGCATAGTGACGTGGATACCAGCGTGTGCGCGGACGATAACTGTGATATGGCAGATGCGTGTTATGATAATGTTGCCGCCATGCGGGTGGTGAAGGTATCTGTAGCGGTAGGAAATCAGCTGAGTTAGGCAGCTCTTGTTGCTGTTTCTCTTCTTTTTGCTCACGCTGTTGTTGATTGTACCGACGCGTTTCCTCTTGTATGGTGCGCAGTGATGGCAGCTCGTGTGCGTAGTAACGATAACGGCTGAGATTACCGCTAGTTGCTGACAGCGTTGGTAAGGAACGTTCAGCGGAACCCGGATAAACGCTACTTAGATCACTGAAATGTGTATGTAGATGCCCGCTGCCAGGTGTGTTCAATGACCAGGGTGAGGGGAGTAGACCAGCGCCGCCGCCACTTCCACTCACAACCCCTATACCAGCGATATGATGATGATGTGCGCCGCTGCCCAGAGTATTATTAGGTGTGCTAGCGGGGGAACTGGAGAAGATGTGTGATACGCGTGATGGTGTATATAAATTGGGTGTTAATTGCAAATCATGCAGATGCTGCTGATGATATTGATGTGTATTGAGTAAGGAACTCCCAGTTAGAGTGTTGATGTGCAATGGTCGACTTGTGGCTTGAGCTGGCTGTGTGGAATGTAAGTTGCGATAAATATTGTGCCCATAATGACCACGATAGATATTTTGATAACGTGCACCCGTATTACCAGGCATATCCTCACTGTGAATTACTGTGGCGCCGTTTGCTGTTGTGAGGCCCGCAATACCGCCGTTACTACCACCAGCAAGAGCAGAATTACTACCAACACGTAGCAGCCCGCCTAGGCCTTGTAAGAAACCGCGCGCCGAACCTACAGCTGATTGCAAACTTAGCTGTGAGGGTGAAGCTACTAGTGGTCGTCGCCATGAAGCTCGTGCTGTAATGAAATTTCGTCGCGAAAGAAAACCGCCATCGTCGCTGGAGGAGTTTTGTGACGCTCGGCTATTGCGCCGTGTTGTAATGGCGTCCACTTCGTCAACACCATCAAATTGATCGCCATTGGTTATCGCATTGAGTTTGCTATTGCTGCATGCTTTAGTACCGGCGCCGAGTATAAAGCGTCCATCGACGGAGCGTTGAATTTGACTTAGAGAATGACGATCACGTGCACATTCGTTATCTATTTGTGAACTGTAGATGGAGTGGCAGTTGGTACAACGATCCGGTGGCCAAATCCAGTGAAGTATCGCAATTAGTATCGTGGTTAGACTCGATATTCGGGTTTGCTTAAATCTTAAGAAAGGAAAAGAAGATGAGAAAAGATAATTAGGGTGTTATTTAATAATTAAAAGTTTAAGAAATAATGAATCAATCGTGCTAAATAAGTCTACAAGATATAACATAATTTATTTTAGAAAAATAGTAAGTATCTAAACCAATGCGAACACAAGAACTTATATTAGTGCCGCTGCGATTACGAATAAAAGTACGTAAACAAATACAAATAATTATGTAAAATCTAAAAATTAATTAAAAACGTCCGATATGGAATCTATATTTTTTCGATAAAAAATCGATAACTTTGCGATAATAAATCAATAACTTTTGTATAACAAAACGATAACTCATCGATAATCTTTATTATAGATAAGAAATTTATAACAACTTGACAACAAATCGATACATTGTGAAGATGCTGCCTGAAAAATGCCCAAAAGTTTTACCACTAGCAAAAGTGTAGGTAAAACACTATTCATGGCGGCTGTCAACCTCTGGTCTTATAAGTGCGTCTGACTTACCAACCAATTTTTTATGATGCTTCATATATCGGAGAAGATCAATAAAATGATAAGTAATCATCAAACAGGTTGGCATCCCTGCCAAACTTTTAGGGCTGTACAAAATGCCGTTGAGAAAAGCCACAAGATCTTATAATATGATTATTAGATAAGACAGCAGATTATTTTGAACTGTGTTGACGTTTGTTTCGGGATTGATTTTGGAGCTGTTTTTGGACAATTTCGGGGTCAATTTGGAATAAATTGGGAATGGTTTAGGGATCTAATCGGGACTTTTTCGGAATAATTTGGGCATGGACACTATTTTCGTAATCAATTCGGATTGTTTCCTGGATCGATTCAGGACAATTACAAGATATTTGAGGATGATTTCAATTATTTCGGAACTATCTGCGGATAATTACTGAATTGCCTTCGGAGCTATTTTTTGAAAGTTTCAGGACAGTCTCAACTTAAAAAAAAATATATATATAATATGTGAACTATTTTTGAGTGTTAGCTGTGGGTGAGCCAATATCTGATGTAATTGAGTCACAGAGGCTTTACCTGATTATCCCGAAATCGAAATATCCACGTATCCACATATTCCAATTGTAATAATTGTATGGTTGATATAAACTTTGGTCTAAATAATTTTGGAAAATTAGTTCGTTTTCAGGATGGTTACAGAATAACTACTAGACTCTTTTCATTTTATATCCGGCTATCTGCGAATCCTTTGAACACTTTTTATCCGGGTTGTTTCGCGAGCGTTCTTAGGATATTTCTGATATTTTTACAGAATATTTTTGGAGCATTTTGGGGTGATTTTGGAATAATATCATAAATTCAAAACGATTTGGGGCCATTTTGGGATTATTTCAAAGTTCTATTTTATTTCAGACATTTCACGATTGAGAAAGGGTAGTTGTTATTGTTGTTGTTGTAGCGATAAGGTTGCTCCCCGAAGGCTTTGGGGAGTGTAATCGATGTGATGGTCCTTTGCCCGATACAGATCCGGTACGCTCCGGTACCACAGCACCATTAAGGCTACACAGCCCCCCCTTGAATTTGGTATTTTAGTCGCCTCTTACGACAGGCATACCTACCGCGGGTATATTCTCACCCTCCCCCCCCCCCCCCCCCCCCCCCCTAACCCGCTGGGGGAGAGAAAGGGTAGTGTTTTGGATCGGTTTTTGGGTTGTTTTCTTAAAAAATCGCGGAGGATGTTTCATGACCATTTTGTATCTCCATATAATTTCGTGTTATCTCTGTTTAAGTTCGGAATTGTTTTCGAAATTATTTCAATATTATTTCGTACCGTTTTGGGATTGTTTTCGATCCTTTCGAAACTATCACATGATCATTTCGTGACTTTTTTTTGGACTATTTGGGGCCTTATGGTTTCAAGAGTATTTCAAAATACCTTCCAAGTTATTTTTGATTAAGATCATTTTGGGTCCGACGCACGACTACAGATAGGGTAATTATTGAACTATTTGGGTTCATTTTGGAATTATTTTCTTAACAATTGTGGATTATTTTGATCATTTCAGGTATAACTTCTAAGTTTTTCTAGGAAGATTTGCTATATTCCTTCGGTTTCCTGCAACCAATAGGGCTATAACACGGACGAAGTCCCTAGTATATATATATATATATATATATATATATATCTATATAAAAAGTGCCTAAAAAAATAAACTTGCTATTAAATTATATTTCATTGAAATTATAGGTAAACATGCATTTAAATGAGAAAAAGTTTCAAGTAACTTATAAAGTGTAAATATTTTAAATGCAAACCTTTTGATCTTCAAAATCCATAGAATGTATTTAGTTTGAATTACATACCAAATAGACAAAAAGATATTTACAAGTATTTGTTAGTGTATTGCTAATTCATTTTAACGCATATAAAACTTGATATGAAACGATAAATGAGTGAGTCGTAAAGAAAAATGATATAACAAAAAAAAAAAAAAAAAAAAATTATAAAAAATATAAAAAAAATGTTTTTAAATTGAAATTAACAAAGCTGCTCAACCCTTATACACTTATAGCACTTTTGTTTTTGTTTTGCCCTGAACAATAGGCACAGATACAAATTCACACTTTGAATATAAAAAAAAAATCATCGCACTCCCATATGCCTTCACATATAAATCCGATTCATATGACAGTGCAGAGAAAAAGCACTTTCATATGAAGTCAAGGCACTTCAGTATGATATTAAAATTTACACTAACAAATTGACACCAAACGTTTTTTTAAAAATATTGTAGCGCTGAGAAGAAATTTAATTCAAAACTTATTCATTAAGGGGACCATCAAAATTCTTTAATCATTTAAAATAAATTTTTTTTTTTTCAATTTAAAAAAGATTCAGTGCACATGTAATTTTTTATATATATTATGATTTGCACTTCCATATAAAAATTTTTGAGGAGCTCTGCAAATAAAAAAAAACTAAAAACAAAATATCTAATAAGAAACGAATAGTACAGAAAGAAATTAGTGCTTTTAGCAAAATTTTTCAGTAATAATAAATAACACCTTCATAAACAAGTTTTGTTGAACTGAATAAATGTGAAATTATATAAAAGTTTTACTAAATTTTTTAGCACGTCACGATTTAATGATGAAACAACCCGTTTTTCTAAACATAGCAAATTTTAATTAAACACTAGTTGTATGTATGTATATAAACGCATGTACAGCGAACTTCTATATTTACAAAAAAAAAATACTAACAAAAGAAATAAAAAACTCTTATATATAATTTTTTTTTTTAACAAACAAATATCACGTAATTACATACTTTTTTATTGTTTTTTAAAATAAAAAAATTTACTCTTACGATTTTGACTATGACATGATGGACCGGGAACTATAAAAACGGTTTCATAATCACGAAAATGCTCAGAGTTGCTACTTTATGAACGAAATCGATCAATGTTTATTTATTTTTTTTTTTTGTGTTTCATAAGCAGTGTTAATATTTTATGAATTTTATTATTTTATTAGTTAAATGAAGAAAGAGAAAAATGTTTATTAGTTAGCAATGAAAATGGGGATGGTTAATGAGTAACTGTAAATATTTAAGTATTTTATTTTTCAATATTATTATTTTCCAGCTATCGTATATGAAAAAATTTTAACGAAACAAGTATTTAGTATTATGTAAGTAATGGTGAGTGTGAGCTATGTGTGTGTGTTTGATGTGGTTGTGAAATTTTGTATGTAGTTATGTTATATGCATAGGCATTATAGATCGTTTGTACACAGTGAGAAATTTAACTTCACGCTTTTACCTCCCTTTTGCTGTAACCAACAAAACTGTTTTTTTTCTTAACGGAAATTAGTAGGAATATAATATTTCGACTAAAGACTGGTACAGAAAGTTCTGCAAATTTAGAAGTCTCTATTAGTTTTTTGGTGATGACAAAGTTCACTTTAAATAAATTGTTTTTGAATTGGTGTTTTATCTTCGCCCGCTTGCCAGAAGCATGAATGTGCCAAATTGAAAATGTTGGGAAATCGAGTTTTAAAGTTGTTTCCTCCCTCAAAATTAGAAGTATATATTAGTTTTTAATGTAAAAATGTATCAAAAAATTATATCTTGATAAAATTTGGTGAGCGGATGTATTTGGGTGTCTGATTAGACATTTGTCGGAACCGGCCGGATCGGACTACTATAGCATATATCCTCCATACAACCGATTTTTCAGAAAAAGAGGATTTTTGTCATATCTTACTCCATTTAACAGATTGACGCTTCAAACTTCACCAAAAAATTTCGTATATTGCACATATTGTTGCCTGAAAAATTGATGAGATCGGTTGTATATATAGTATATATCCCCCACAACCGATTGTTCAGATAAGAAACTTTTCGTAATTACTGCCCTATTTTAAGAGCTAGAGGCTTCAAATTTCAACGAATGCTTACGTATATAGCATATATTGTTGTCTGAAAAACTCATAAAGATCGGTGGTATATATAGTATATATATGGTGGTATATATAGTATATATATATATTTTCGCAACTTTAGCCCCATCTTAACAGCTAGAAGCTTCAAATTTCACCGAATGCTTACGTATATAGCATATATTGTTGTCTGAAAAAAGGATAGCGATCGGTTGTATATATAGTATATATCTCATACAACCGATTGTTCAGATAAGAAACTTTTCGCAATTTCTACTCCATTCTAACAGCTATAAGCTTCAAATTTCACCGATTGCTTACGTATATAGCATATATTGTTGTCTGAAAAAATCATAGAGACCGGTGGTATATATAGTGTATATCTCACACAACCGATTGTTCAGATAAGAAACTTTGCGCAATTTCTTCCCCATTTTAGCATATATTGTTGTCTGAAAAAATCATAGAGATCGGTGGTATATATATCATATACCCCATATAAACTGTACTTTTTGCCCCTTTTTTACGGCTAGAAGCTTCAAAATTCATCAGATTTCATCAAATAGTTACGTTTACGTCATATATTGTGGAAATACGTGATTCGTAGTCACAGTTTTTACACGCAGCCCACAAAAAACCTGAAACTTTGCATCCTCACACAAAGTACCTACCGGTTTTTTATTTTATATTTATCTTAAAAATCGTTTAGGTATGTAGATCTGTTCACTATATATTTCTTATCTTATACATTCGGTTATTCGGAGATTACGAACGGGATAAGATTATTGTTCAGCCCCATTCATGAAAGGTATGAAGTCCCGTTCCTACTTGTCCCGTTCTTACTTGTTGTGATTGAATTATACATTCATGAAAATGGCATTGCATATTCTTGGGGTTTCCATGTAAGGTAGGAAGCTGTAGATTTAAGTAGAACCTAAAGAATCTAAAGGCTAATCGAACGAAGCTTCTAATACAAAATCGGAAAATTTGCACATTCATGCTTCTGGCTAGTGAGCGACGATATGATATTTTTTAAAATATATGTTTCTGAAGTCAACCTTTCAACAAAGAAAAAAAGTTAATGATATTAGGGAAAAATTAGTCAGTTAGTTAAAAAGGTTGACTAAACTCACAATATTATCTTATGAAACTGCCCGCGGAATGGTTCTACGCCTCGAAGAAGGTGCTTTAGTGAAGGACAAGCCAAGAAATGAACGTCCAAAGGGATCAGCATGCCCAGTTGGAGAATAATGTTCCATCCCTAATTAGGAAAGACCAATTCATATCAAGGAGAGATTTGGCCAAAATAGCCAACACTACAAATGTGCAAGTCACACGAATCAAGCAGAGAAATATTATTAAAACGTTCTAAAAGAAAAAAGTCCCAAAACGCAGTTAAAAAAGAAATGTCAGAAATCATGAAACATTCGTTGGGCCACTGATCTACGCAATTAGATCCGTTTTGTTGTTTAACACCGCGAGGTTGAACCATACGACAACGGGTACACACCTTAAGCATATAATATTAATGTGCAACATTCAGTTCGAGTTACCTAAATAATCAGGAATATTTGGAGTACCAATTTCCGATAGTCTGCCCAGGATAAAAATAACAGACTCCCGAAGTATCCTAGACATATTCTAATTTAAAGCCGGGTATTTACACATAAAGTGCTCAGCAGTCTCTTTGGTAGGTCGTCTGTACAGTGATCACTATGCCCCTTGTTTCCGCATGCATGTATAATAGACTGGGTCGATTTATTAACCGATATCGCGCCATCGATTTTCGGATAAGACTCGGGCTCAGGAAAAAAAAGTTCCACTACGCATACCCAAAAAAAATTTTTTTTTGACCCTGCAAAATTTCAACGATTTTTACGATTTTTTATGCATTTTGTAATTTTCAAGGCTCCAAATCATTTTTTATGTATTTTTTTCGTGTCAATTGGCAAACACAAAATTGGTAAATGCAGTTTTTAGAAAAATCAATTTTTTTTCCGGGCTTGAAAATTATTTTTTTGGGTATGCGTAGTGGAACTTTTTTTCCTGAGCCCAAATCATATCGAAAAATCGATGGCGCGATATAGGTTAACTTTCGTCCATACAAATCGGCCCAGGTTAATGTATAATGACCACTGCAGATCGCCACAAATTACTAAGTGGACTACTTGGACTTAATTTATAGTCTGGCCATGTAGTTCTTGATATATCAGAACTCGTTGTGCTCTTTCACTTTTACTAAGCAGCTTTGTACACGTAAAAATTTCGAACTTCTCCCTTAGCTGCGCCTGAGAGTATGCTTTCGTTTGAAGATACTAATTGGTTTATATTCATATCGGAACGGGTATAACGTGGAACTTGACGCATTTTATGCACTAGGGGATTTCCGGGACCTCAGTGGGCGTTTTTATGTTTTTACCATTTTTTCAAAAATAGTTTAATTTTCCAAAGGCATATTTTGAGTTCTCAAACTGTTTCCGAATATGGAGAAAGAAAAAATCCATTTCAAATATGGAAATCTTGTTTTGACAGACAATGATAGCTTGAAAGTGTTTGTTTTTATTGTGTTCATATGAAGTTGTTGAAGAAATTAAAAAAAAAATAATAATTCGCAAAAAGAAATTTGTTTTAACCTATAATTTTTATGAAGCTCGAAAGCAACTAATTGAAAATATTTTATTTATTTTGGAAGTTATTGGCTTCCCATAAAACAAAAATTAACAACATTTAATTTATATATATATTTGTTGTAATTCCAAAACAATCAATTGAAGATATCTAATTTATTTTGAAAGTTATTACGTACGACTGCCGTGGTGTGATGGTAGCGTGCTCCGCCTACCACACCGAACATCCCGGATTCACGCCCCGGGCAAAGCAACATCAAAATTTTAGAAGCAAATTTTTTCAATTAGACGAAAATTTTTCTAAGCGGGGTCAACCCTCGGCAGTGTTTGGCAAGCACTCCTAGTGTATTTCTGCTATGAAAAGCTCTCAGTGAAAACGCATCTGCCTTGCAGATGCCGTTCGGAGTCGGCATAAAACAAGTAGGTAACGTCCCGTCAATTGGTAGGCAAAATTAAAAGGAGCATGACGCAAATTGGAAGAGAGGCTCGGCCTAAAATCTCTTCGGAGGTTATCGCGCCTTACATTTATTTTTTATTTATTAAATTTTTTTTATGGGAATCTTATAACTTCCAAAGTAAATAAGATTTTTTAAATTGCTTGTTTTCGAAATTCATAAAAATTATATGTTAAAAAAATTTCTTTTTGAGAATTAAATTTCAAAGTCCCGCACAGACTCCACACGTAAGTCCCCCTTTTACTTAATTTTTAATTTCTTGCTGCATGCTTTTAGGCGATTAGTTTTGCATATAATCTGATGGTAGAAGAATTTAAATTTCATATCGGATTTATTCCAATTAGCGAAATAATCTGCTTCTCACTGTGTTTTCAATCGATTTCAAGTGTACATGTGTATGAATTTGTACTAAGAACTATTTGTTCTGTTTAAATTGTTGTATAAGCTTTTACAATACTCACTTTTTTAAAGGCACTTGACCAACGGAAATTGAGCCCGTACTATGGCTATGCATATTATGTTGAAGTTGTTGATGCGTATGTTGTATTTGTTGTTGTAGTGGTTGCTGCTGCTGTAATGATTGTTGTTGATGTTGTTGTGAATGTTGATGTAAATGATGATTATTTGTTGCAATATTACGAGCATCAGTTATCCGGCAAGCTACCATATTGAACTCTGCAAACGAATAATTTCTATAATTAATTTTGGTGGAGTATTGACCGTTCCTTATTGGCTAAAATATGATCCATTTACCAAACACATATACACAATTATGTAGATACATACACATACATATACAAACAGACATACAAATGCAGTTACATACATACATACGTATGCCGATGTATTGAATGTATAATGAAGAATATGATTGCTGTTGCTTTTCAGATGTTAAATGGGTGCATATATAGCATACATAAGTATAGAGAATGTATATATGTATGTATATAACATATGAGTTACACTCTCCACCACAAATATGTATGTATCCATTGGAAGTTATGTATGAATTTCAATATTTAGTATGAATAAGTGGTGAAAATTTATTAAAATTTTTTAAATTGAAGAAGAATAGTTTTGTTCTTGATACAAATTTTTTAAGCATATGATTAAAAAAAAATAAAGTCATATTATATTATTAAAATAGTGCATGAATTCAAACTAGTAAACAATAATTATGGGCACAATATAAATTATATGCATATATGATTAATGAGAAAAGCGTACATCATGAATAAAAAATAGATAAATAAATATATAAATAACTAAAATAAATAATATGAGCTATTTAAATAGTAAAATAAAAATTATATTAAACATTGTTTTGCAGTTTTAATGTTATGAGCTACTGAAATATTTCTTATCTACTAAAAACCACTTTCCAAATGTTAAACATAGTTGGGATTCTATTTCGCCAATATTAAGTTAAAAACCAATTTAAGATATACAATTATATGAACTTGATGCTACAATAATCTTTTTATTGTTCCATTATTTAAGTCTAAAAACATTTCGTTTGTGTACTTTCTAGAAACCTAAAGCATGGGGATATCCAGTTTATCAATTATATAAAATTTTTCCTAGCCTACTTTAAAGCGATTTCAACTAATGGTTTGCTTCTTTCTATCGATGGAGGGGAGTAAACGCACATGAAATATACACACACACAAGCACTCATCCATACACCCAAATGCAACATCTAAAGGATAATAGCAATACACATACAACACACATGTATACATACATACATAAGCAATTGGATAGATTATACATAGGTATGCAAGTATGGTATACATATGTATATGAGGATGTTAGTACAAAGGAGTAGAATGGTATATGGTATGGATATATTTTAGCACAGGATCGGTTTGCATAAGGTGATTAAAAAAAATTTGGTGAAACGGTTTTTGATGGCTAAAAAACAATTAAAAAATAAATAATCAAAAGATTCCGATGGAGCTTTAAGCTTTCTAATTAAGCTCGGGAAGCATTCGAAAAAGCGTAAGTGTAAGGCTAAATTGCAAATTTTTCCATTAAGTCCTTTCATTTTTTGAAGATTTTTCTATTGAAATAGCTTACTGGGAAGACGCATATATTGAATATTATTGGAATCGATAGCACTCTTGCTATAAATAAATATATAAACGGTTTTTGAGTGAATGAAAAACGCTTCAAAACAAAGAGTTTGAATGGAGCTTTAAGCTTTCTAGTGAAGTTTAGAAAGCATTCGAAACAGTCCAAATCTAAAGCTTGAGTTTTTCATTTTTCCAAAGCTAACGCTTTGAAAATAAATAAAAAAGTCTTTACATTTTCTGAAAATTTGGAGCTCTAATTGGGAAACAGCTTTCTGGGATGATATATTTAAGAATATTGAAGTACATAGCACACTTGCTATAAATAAATGATTTAAAACATGCAGCATATCAAGATGTGGTAAATTGTTAAGTCTCTCAGAAAAGTTTCAAGGCACTGATACTTGCAACTGAAATTTTGTTGAAATTTTGCTTCTAAGCTCTTGAGATTTTTCGATAAATTTTTTTGAGCCAAGCTTTTCAGTTAGTAAATTTTGTTTATCTGATATTCCACAATAATTTTTTATGATATTTTTTATTTTAATTTGAAGAAGGGCCTAAGTTTTAAAACCTCACGGTTTATGTTCTATTCCACAAAGCTGAAAATTTTCTTTTTGAAGCATAACTGGAAGTTAGGTAGCTTGAATCTTTTAACCAGTGAAGCCTGGGCACTTGAATCTTCTAAAAAGTTTGTGTGCATATTTACTCGAAAAAAAAACTCTAAACAGCACTTGAAGCCGTAGATAAGCTTCTTAAGAAAGGCTTTTATTTTCTACCCAAAATTGTAGAAAGTAATCAAAAGTAATTTAAGCTTTAAAGCTCGCTAAGCCTTTTTACTTAATATTGATCTTTTAAACTTTTCTTATGGATTTGGAGGTAAAAGTAGGAGGCGGATTGCTGATTGTAATTTTTTAAGCATATTTTCTTGGTGATTCTTATGAAAAAGTAAAGCTTGTAAAGCCTTAGAAAGGCTTGTTAAGCAAAACTGTCTAATTTTCTAGCAAAAGTTCAGGCTTAATGCTTGAATGTAGACTCGGAAGTAAAAATAATCTTCAAAACTCACTAAGCTTTTTAATTTGCGTTTTTTACTGATTTGTATATAAAAGCTCTTACCTAAGGATATGGATTGCTGGTTGTAAATTTATATGCATATGGAGAAAATAGTTAGCTCTAATAAGGTAAGGTTCTTATGGAAAGCTGTCTTATTTTCTGCTGACTGCTCATTCTTATTTTTAGGCATATGTCCTCGTAAAAAAAGCTCTAAAGGAGAGCTTATAGCTCTAAGTAAGATTCTAAAGATAAGCTGTTTCGTTCTTGAAGGCAGAGTCAAGAGTAAGTTTAAGCTTTAAAGGTTGCTAAGCCTTTTTTTCTTATTTATAAAATTTGTAGAATATTAGTGTTTGAGCTTTCTTAATACTTATTTAAACCGAAAAGTTACACTTTGGAATCGGACGAAAGAAAATGAAATTCGAAGAAAAAGCATACAAGAAAGTTGTAAGAGAGTTCCTGTTTTTGTGAAAAATTATTAACATTGGCATGAGTTGTGTATGTCTGAGTGTTTATTTGTATGAAAATGTAAAAAGAATTGGTAACGAGTGCTAGCTATGAAGAATGTGCGTAACTACACAAAGAAAAAAAATTATTAGATGTTTATTTTTTTTTTTTTTCAACACGAAAGCAAATCATTTCTATGCTTTCCCAATGGTAGACGTAGCGTGGTGAAATTTAATTTTGTTCTTTCAAATATTTGCTTTTTGTTTAATATTTTAATTGCGGCGAGTGATGAGTTTTGGCAAGAAATTGATGGAAAATAATATATATGAAGATGTATGTATATGTTATACAAAACCTGAGCGTTCATCATGATTTTTTTTTTTTTTTTGTTTTTGCATTCTTAGTTTGATAGAGAAAAAGACTTAAACAAGCAGCACACAATGATACACGAAATTCAACTAAAATATTTGAACTTACCCAATTTACAGATTTTTTTTATGCATCTTACTTGGAATATCTGTTTTGCTTTAAATTGCTTGTTTGAAAATCCAGCGTGTTTTTTTGGTATAAGGTGTGTGTTGACTACGTTTCGCCCGCATGTGCCCTGAGGCATTATTGGTTGAAAGTCTCAAATGAAATAATTGTGATACGCTGATTTTGCAATACTATTGCGCTTATTTAGGTACCCACGCATTATATTGTTATATAAAAAAAATACTATATATTTAGGTTGCCAAACGAAATTCAGCAATTTGTGTTCATAAATTACATACACCACGGAGGTTGCCTGTAAATTAAAATGTTTATCTTTTTTCTTCCACATATTAGCGTAAACTGGTAACCGAGGTCTCTCGCTGCAAGCGTGCTTCACATTTTGTCCGCTGGTGTATGTAAAGTTTAACGAAATTTGCTGAATATATGCAAAAAAGTGCTGTGTGGTTCGTTTAGCAAAATGTAAAAAAAAAATTGATTGTGCTCATTTTCATCAGATGTCGTTCGGGCCTTTATTTTACCATCTTTGTGCGTGAATTGTTTACAAAAAACGTCTGCCCATTTCTTATTCAGGCACCTTTACCGGTATTGTACTTAGTTCTGGGCAGAAACAACGACGAAGAAACTAAGAACATGCCAAAATTATTTTGTGGGTAAAGGTGGTTTTGATTTGTTCAAAAAAAAAAAAAAAAAAAAAATAATGTTTGTTTTTTTTTTTTAAATTTTCTTGAAGGTACGAAAGCCTATGCAATATTCAAATACCATTTTTGAATTTGATATTGTTTTTTGACTTTCACAACACTCAAGCTAATTTTAAAATAGCTTTATCATTAATTATAAGATATCAAAGTTTGTTTATATTTTTAAGCACTCTGATCTTTTTTTTTTAATTCATGTACTAAGCAGTATGTTTGTTTGTTTTTTAAAGAATTTATAAGTTAATTGTTTTGTGTAGTTGTAATTGTATGTTTATTTAACTATAAAAAAAAAAAAGAATAGATAAAAAGTAGAAAAATATAAAAATTAATACTTAATAAAAAAAAAAAAATTTAGAAAACCTAAGAAATGTTAACAATACAACAATGTCAAGAAGATAATCCTTTTAAAATTCGATAGGGTCCTGGACCAAATCTAAGGCTAATTCTATATAGCTAAGCCTTTGTGCGTGTTGTGATACATATACTGTAGTTAAAAAAATATTCACTACAACTAAAATATATAAGAATGGATTATCCCAGGGTGGACTAACAAACAAATTTGATAGTCATAATCTTTCTCCAATACAGCGATACGCGGATTTCCTGCATCTGTTCCTTCATCCTTCAACCTTTTCGTGTAATGGGATTCGATCACATGTAGCAACACGCTCACGAAATTATCATACTTCAGGGGGCAAATTATGTATAACACAAGGAGTAATTTTTTCTCGTTTGAACCAAAATTTCATGCATTCACTTTAATGACGGACATAAAACCTGAACACCTCTATGAAATGTTTTGTATTATATAGTGGTGACTGTGGGTGTGAGTGACTGTGACGCGAAGTGACACGGCGTCATATATAGTCTGGCCGTAACTTAATTTTAAGAAATTTTTTTGTTTACTAAAATTAGTCATTTGGCCTCTCAATGAGATAACGTTTGAAAAGCTTATACCTATTTCACACAGAGGGTTAATGAAATAATTAGTCAAGTTTTCTACATTAGAGCACATATTGAACTCAATATCGCATACAAAATACGAATTGCTAATTATATCATTATTGCTTTATTGAATGCCTAATGGAGTCAAAAATTTAGTAGGTTTTGCCTAATGGGTCGGATTTTATTATCAATGTAACAAATCACAATGAAAATAAATTATTTTCAATAATTAAAAAAAAAAAATAGAAAAACATCAAAAAAATTACATAATTTATTTTCGCTACATTTGCAGAAAAAGATAATATGGCGCTTCCAAAAATAGGCACAAATTTGTTTAGGTGCAACATCTATAAGTAGTTGCGCATGTATTTTATTTTGATTGCCTTAATGGTTAAGGGGGAAACGGCTGCATTTCACTATTTTTTGTAAAAGCGTAATAGTTTTTTGGGTTGCTGATAAATGTTCGCTTAATGAAAAGGAAAACTTAATTATTTGATTAAACAAAATCGTGATTCGATTAAGTTTCTGTGTGAAATCGTTCTATTTTTTGAATTGAACCTTCTGTATTTTTCAGGAATAAAAACATGGCTTTTGTTAAATAAAATATAGCGGATCAATTATGTGGTTTACAGCAGTAGAAATTGGTTTTAGACCATTATTTGCTTAGTGCAAAGTTAAATAAAATTCGACTCGTCGAGCCGAAATAGTGGATTTTTAATTAACTTTGCACTAAGAAAATAATGGTAAAAAAGCCAACTTTTACGGCTGTAAACATGGTTTTTGGTTATTTTTGAATTTAAATTTTTTTCTATATATGTATATATTATTTTTTAGCTCTTTTTATCAAGCTGATATAAATTTTAAGTTCTTCCTAATTGGCACGGTAAGTTGTGATTTATTTAAGATATATTGGCATTAAAAAAAAAAAAAATTTGCAATTCGAAATACGGCAAAAAATAACGATTTGGAATGCTTGTACTATATGTAGTTTGTCATTGTACTCCTAAGCCAGGGCACGAATCGTAACATATTGTGACGAATATTAGTGACACTAAGAGATACTCACTTCACTAGTCTGATGCTAAGTAAATGAAGCCACAACAACAATAAAGTAGGCAGTCATTTGTATCTAAATAAACGAATCAATCATTATGTCTACACATATGTACGTACACGCAGCGGAGAGAGATGCACAAACACATGCATATATCTTATCTGAGATGCTCCCAAAAGGAAGCAATAATTTGTGCAAGTAACACTCACATATACACGCGCATATGGGAAGCTATAACGTGCATCTGTAGTTACGTTATAGCTGGTAATTTGTAGTTACGTTATAGCTGGTAATTTTATAGCTGCTAGTAAATTCTAGAAATAGAAGCGCCTAGAAGTATGCGAACGAGAAATCACAGATTATAAAAGGAGGTAAAGCTGAGAATCAGTAATCAGTTTGATTTAAGCAAGCTATCAGTTGCGAAGTATAAGTATTATTTTCAAGTAGTCTAATAAAGACCATTTTTGCATTATTCAATATTGGAGTTATTTATTCAACAGTTTAGTGATTCGAACATTAGCAGAAGATTTGGAATAAGCGGAATTTCAGTAAATTCGTTACAATATGATCACGGATCGGCAACCATACGAAAGAAAATTACGTGATACGTCAAACGTATAAACAAAATGGGATTATAACATACGATAGCAAACGGAGCGTAATTTATTTTAAATTCTTAAATTTTACGTTCCACATTAGGTTGAATTGTATTTTTAGCTTACAGTAGATTTTGAACTATCAAATTGGTTGCCAAAAATATAAAAGTTGAAGTAAATAACTGCGATGGATCCAATTTTATTTCTTTGTTTGAAGAGATAGTCTGAAGGCGGTTAAGAGAGACCAGTAACCCTTTGGACTTATCGAACAAAGCGTAAGCATACCAATTATGTATTATTTCTTTATAAAAAAAATTATTGCAGTTTTTTGAACAGATTTCGATTAACTTAATAAGCTTTTAATTACTTTCTGGAGAAGTTACATTTGAAGCAAGCCGATACCAAAGCCGGTGTCTCGCCACAAATGCCGCCAATATTTCCTGTTGGTTTGGAATAAGCTTGTTTGAAATACACCTTTGAAATTTTTTATTATATTTTATTTATTCATCTATTTTAACAATTTTCTTACATTTTCAATAAATTTTGTGTGTATACGATAGCCAGTTTGTGTTCGAATGAAAGTGGAACGGAACGTGTACGTTCAGTCACTCGTCACGTATGTTGCCAACCAAACTTACGATCGAAGTAGTACGCTCACGTATGTCATAATCCGAAAATCATGTGTTTCGTGGCCAGTTATGCGATCATGGATGTTACGATTTGGCTCCAAATTTTTATTTGTCACACGTAAGCAAAATACGTTTAAGCAATAGAGGTCGTCACTACCAATGTGCCGAATATGAAATAAGCACGAAAAAATACTTCCATTGGCAAGAACCGAATAGAAGTCGAAATAATGAAGACAAACAAACAACCGCTGTGATAACTGAATGCTTATAGCAGCGGCGCCTAAACGCTGCCGATGAAGGAATTTAGCAGTCCCCGAAATGGATCTATGCAACGAGCTTTGGCAGTTGTCTAAATTTTTTCTTTCTTCTATTCTAATTTAAAATTTTTTAAATTAAGAAAAATATATCATAACAATAATAATGATACAATAATTATTATTAGGCCTTGAGCTCGATTCAAACTCGCGATCTTACAAATCAGTAGGCCGATACAACAACAAAAATTGTTGAAAAATACTTCCTCAAAAGATAAGAATTTGAGGTATTTTTTGCAAATTTATTATATGACTTTCTATAATAATGAGGGAAATTGCCGTGCATGTAAAATATGTTTTTTTTCCGGTTTTAGAAAAATTTGATTGTTTTGAGAAGAAATTCCTCTGGTGAAATATGATTCAGTTTTTTCGAAAAAAAAAAAAAATTGTTTGAAAACTTCGATGCCTTTTTTGAAAGGGGTTGGGAACATACTCTCCCTGTTACTGTTATACGAATTTGCGATGCATCACTTCAAATACATACGTTAATTTTTCAATTTCAAAGTTATACTGCTTGATATGGCAACTTGCATAACTTAAAAACTAACCAATAGCTGACTTTTTGCAGTTAACTAGAAGTTAGTTACTTTCCACCAATAAAATTGTCAATAATAATCAAATTTCTTCTTTTGTTCTGGGTTTTAACATTTCGGGCAAATTTTTGTTATTTAGTTAAGTAGTTTTAAAAAAAAAGAATTAGTTGGCACTGAATCTAACTGATAGTTTTACATACTGTTTAGGATTTGGTAAAGGGGCTAGGAATGCAAGGCAAGAAAAAACAACTAGCTATTTACATGAAAAACATACCATAAAAATCTATAATACAATAATTTCCTTTAACTAGAGTTTATGAATGCATACATATATGAATACTTATGTTAAATGAAATATGAAGCGAAATATGTAAGCATATGAGCAAAAAACTATTTTCAATAAAGCATGCAATAAATTCATTATAAGATATGTTTAAAATAATTAAATTCATAAACCAAAAATTTAAAAGGTGATCTTTGCGTGAAAAAATAAAGCACTGAAGTTTTTGAAAAGGTATGAAATAAATTAAGAAAAAATTATAACAAACTGGAAATAAATTATATTTTAGAACATTTGAAGTAAAGGTGTTGTGATTTATGAAATGTAATATGAAACTGTTTATCTGCAAAAAAAAAAAAAAAAAAAAAATGCATTAGAGTTGCGCATATGTGTCCATGTTGCTTTTGATGGATATCTATGAATTTGACACTCTAAGGAGCTTCGTCTATATGGGAACGAGAAGCAAAATACCTATGGGTTACATTGTACAAAATCCTCATGTGGATATTACCTTAAAAAACTAACAACAGCTTGCTTCGTCTGCATTCGACTCTATGGCAAAACAAAATGGTATACTGGACATAAATTAATTGAAAAGGCAATATTGTCCCCTATGCTTTTTTTTTGTCAGACAGCCAGGAAACCTTACATGCCTTGTAGTATCAAATAATTATTATTAAATTAGTGGATGAATGCATTAGAGCTGTAAACAATCTGGGAGCCAAAAAGAAGGTTTTGTCTGGATGGACTAACGGCCATCAGGGACACGATGGTATGAACAGGCCGACCAACAAGTAGAACAAGGTGCTGAAGCAGTAATATATAAAATAAAAATTAATGTAAGGCGCGATAACCTCCGAAGAGATCTAAGGCCGAGCTTCTCTTCCAATTTGCGTCGTGCTCCTCTTGATTTTCCCTACAAATTGGCCGGACGGGACCTACATGTCTTATGCCGACTCCGAACGGCATCTGCAAGGCAGATGAGTTTTCACTGAGAGCTTTTCATGGCAGAAATACACCCGGAGCGCTTGCCAAACACTGCCGAGGGGCGACCCCGCTTAGAAAAATTTTCTTCTAATTGAAAAACCTTATTTCTAAAATTTTTATGTTGCTTTGCCCAGGGTGCGAACCCAGGGCATAAGGTGTGATAGGCGGAGCACGCTACCATCACACCACGGTGGCCGCCGTAGCAGTAATATATAGTCCAGAGAAATTCTGTGAACTTATATAGGCACACACTAAGGAAACCATAAGTAACTGGGAACAATGCAGTGCAGACAAAACTACCTTCAATACTCAGGGCAAAAACAGACAAAATCGTTAATACCCCCAGCAACTCATTAAACAGAGAAGACCTACGAACTTTAAATGGGTACAATACGAGAAATTGTAGTATACGTATCACCAAAGTAAGTTGAATCGATCCAATACAAAAATCTATCGTTTTTGTGAGCTGAAAGATGAAATGCCGGTTTACAGTCTCTGCGCTCTCGTAACGCAGAGTTTCTCACATCTATTTGGCGTAATCTTAATCGCTTCGTAATAAAGAGTAAAAAGTCAAAGAGTTACTTAAATACATTAAAAACCTCCACATACAACAAAAGGTTGAAATTCAAGCACAGTGAATATAAATAAAGGTCGTGGTGCATCGAGGCTTAATAACAAGAATAATGTGGGAAGCAGCCTTAACAGCGTGAGCAATGCCAGCTTTAAGTTCAAAGAAAAATCACTTCTGCCCCAAAGTGCTAATTTGGACTGTATATGACATAACCAAAATTAATTTAAATATAAATCCACAACAGTCAAACCCCTCAAATATTAAAATTTGTACAGCACAAGGCAATGAGGTCAGAGGCCAAGTATTGATTGTGGCGACATTCTGCATGCAATTTAAATTGTTTTGCAGATTTATCATACGAATGCTAGGGGAAATGATAACAGTAGAATTGCCGTGGTAACTCCATTGTGGTTTTATTTTCGCGTGTCGAGTTTATTTTAATTCAATACTTACACTGAAAGAAATGGTGCTAGTAAAATCAACAAATCGGTTCTGTTGTTCTTGACTTAACGGAGATTCGGTGAAATTGATCGAATTATGGTTAATTCGACCGAGTTCTTTGTCAAGTGAACAAATTGGTTTAGTCATTTCAACAGAAGAGAAATCGTCGCTCTTAAGTTAACAAAATTCTGTAAAATGGACAGATTCCTAATCAATCTAACTGATTTTTTTGTTAAAACAACTGATCTCACTGGTCATTTCTACAGCGATCAACAGTCAATTTACGTATATATATGGCGGCCGCCGTGGTGTGATGGTAGCGTGCTCCGTCTACCATACCGAAGACCCTGGGTTCACACCCCGGGCAAAGCAACATACAAATTTTAGAAATAAGGTTTTTCAATTAGAAGAAAATTTTCCCAAGCGGGGTCGCCCCTCGGCACTGTTCGGCAAGCACTCCGAGTGTATTTCTGCCATGAAAAGGTCTCAGTGAAAACTCATCTGCCTTTCAAACATAGGTACTTTCGTACTAAGCTGTCACAACAACTTTTATTGTTCATTTGATTACTAAAACGGTCAATTACGAATCTGCGATTTGTGCGCAGTTGATTCAACATCTTGTAGCGATGGATAAAAATTTCGGTTGAATTGACCCGTATTTTGGTTGATTTTACCAGTCTTTTTCTTTCAGTGTAAATGTTACCATCACTTATTTTAAAACTGATTGCGTGTGATTTTGATTTTGTATTGAAATCGTTAACAGTTGCTATTTTTCCACGTCATTAAACTTTCAATTTTAAATTAAGCTAATTTTGTGTAAAATTTTAGCCCGGGGAACATTTATTGTTTGTATGATAAAGTTTGAATCCTTAATTAGCTTATTGTGAAAAACTACATTCAAATGAATGCTGCAGCTTTGAATTTTTGAAACGAAACATTTATTTTTCTGGTTTAATCAAACTTGTATTGAATGGCTTAGCTAAATATTCATATTTGGGCTCTTAAATAGAGGTAAAGGTTTTTGTGCATTTCAATTTAAATTTTTCTATTTATTGACTTCAAATATTGAACTTCGCTCACTAAATTTAAACTAAGAAAATGCATATATATACAGCGAATACGAAAATAGCAGGCAAAATTCCAATAAATTTTAATCTCAAATTATATGTTATAGGTCTCTCTAAATTTTCATTGACTTTCGACAATTTTATTTTGCGAAGGGTTTTTATATATGCTTTCATGCGAAGAGCACATAGCTTTATTTTTTATTAACACCTTGCAATTCAAGTTCAGAAAATTACAATTCAAGTTCGGATTTTCAATTCAAGGTCAAACATTTTCAATTCGAGTTCAGAAATTACAATTCAAGTTCAGGCAATTACAATTAAAGTTCAGAAATTACAACTCAAGTTAAGAAAATTACATATCAAGTTCTGAAAATTCAATTCAATTTCAGAAATCTATAAGAAGGGTGTTATTTTTATAAAAGTTATTCAACGTATATGTAACACTTATATGTTACATTCGGAAATATTGATGCTTCGTTGACAATGTTGCTAAAATGGTGGCTTGGATATACTCTACCCCAAATTTTGTCCAAGATATTTACATCCCGAGCTTAGAAATCAAACGGAGGATAAATCTTTCCAACAAGTGCATGAGAACGGTTCGGCCAAGAAAGTACTTCAGTCGACACCGCATTTTGGCCGCAGTGGAAGGGAGAGACCCCCACATAGTGGCGAGAGGCAGATGAGGACAACTTGATCTCCCGTGGTGCTCCCAATCGCCGTCATTTACCGCAAAACAGGGAAAGCTGGCGAGATTTGTTACGAAACGGCCAAACTTCCATAGACGGTTAGCGCCAATTCATGATGAATGATGTTGATGGCGGATAAGTTGAGAAATTTTTGACATATGGTGCGAATATCTATGCACACAGAACCTATACGTTATTGTGGGAGGGTGGGCGCTCCATTGAGTTTGTAAGTGGTCATATCTTCGTCATCACTGCTGTCACAATCAATGCAAATCAATGGTTGTGACCCTAAGAATATAGCTGAAAGGCCTTGTAACTGATTCTTATGAGCGCAAGAGAGAGAAGAGAGGGAAGGTTTCTTTTATTTCCATTGGATGAAAGCAAAAAATACTGACAAATTTTCTGAACTTGAGTTTCTGATCTTGAATCGTAATTTTCTGAACTTAAATTGTAATTTTCTGAATATCGAGTATAATTTTCTGAACTTGAGTAATAATTTTCTGAACTTTAATTAAAAATTTTGAGCTCGAATTCCGAATTTGAATTGTAAATTTCTGAACTTAAATGGGAAACTCTGAACTTAAGTTGCAAATTTCTGAGCTTAAATTGTAGATTTCTGAATATAAATTGAAAATTCTGAACTTAAGTTGCAACTTTCTGAGCTTAAATTGTAGATTTCTGAATATAAATTGAAAATTCTGAACTTCAGTTGTAATTTTCTAAACTTGAATTGTGATTTTCTGAACTGAAACTGGAAAAGCTATAGAAGAAAATTTCAAACTCAGGGTGGGTATTTGATGTATATTGGAACGAATTTCCGATCATCCCTAATCAATTTTGATTTCGTAAATTTTCGTTCTAATTTGTTGTTGTGGTTTGTTTTGTAGTTAGAATTCGTAGGTGTATATACATATGTATGTGTATGTGCTGTGTGTTCTTTCAGAACCGATAAGAATTTTTACTCATCTATTTGTGTGGGTAACTGAGGCAGGTAGAAGTCAGTAATCCTAGTCTTTTGACATTCTTTGTGTGTTTGTTGCTTTGGTGTGTTTATTGTTTTGTGTTTATTTGTTGTTGTGTGTTTGTCTGTTGTACCTATGTGATTACAGTTTCTTTGTAAACAAGTTTTAAATGTTCAAATATTGTATCAGGAATCGTGTTTGTCTTTTCGTTTATTATCCTATCGTCGAACGGTCAGACGTCGGCCTATTGCTTGTATGTGAATGACCCCGACCATTTTATTGATGTTTGCTGGGGAACATTCATTTTCGACCATGCGTTTCGCGAAGCTGGTCTCTGATGTTTGCGGTTCGTGTTTTTTGTTGTAATCTCTAATGTGTTTTCTCAACCTCAATATTATTTGTCGTTCTGTTTGTCCTATGTAACTGTGTTGACATCCGCAGGTAAGCTTGTACACACAGTAATTGCTAAACTAAGCTAGTGTTAGTTTTTAGTTTTCACCTCAAATTGTTCGATGTTTTGAACGCTATGTTAATGTTGTATTAATATAATTATTGACTTCTGTACTCACAAAAGACTAACTAGGGAAACCATAAGTAACTGGGGAAAAAGCAGTTTAGTCAACACTGAATATTATGCTCAGCGCAAAGACACGCCAAACTGCTAGTACCCCAGCAGCAAATGTATTAGCCAAACCCTAATTTAATTTTAACTCTCTCAATGGGTACAATACGAGACACTCTAGCCTAAGATATCCTTTTAGTAAGATCTATCGGATGAAAAAATGTGTTACTTTTGTGAGCTGGATTATGAAATGACGGTTCACATGCTCTCTTTCTGCCAATGCATGGCTCTGGCAAGGCAGAATTCACCCATTTAGCTGGATAGACACTTGAGCCTCTCGTGTTATGAAGAGAAATGCCTGAAGAGCTACTTAAATACGTTAAAAACTACAACATACAGTAATAGGCTGAAAGGCTAAGCACTATAGATCTAAAGGGCCAATTAATAGTGACTTATCCATAACCAGATAATACAGCTGATCGCACCAACCTTATGGAAACCAATCTAATCGATTAATGGTGCCATACCATAACGCCAAAGCCATAACCATACCATAGCCAACAAATTGGCTAAAAATATTTGAGTTGGAGGATTTATTAACTTTTTGTAGATTTTATTTATTGTTTTGGATACGTTTTGACTAAGAGACTTATTTTTTGTGTTATATGTTTGCAATTTTTTGCGATTTCTTCATTTTAATGAAATTTTCACGAGTTTTAGGTTAAGGCACCAATAACTGATGCCAATTTGATACGGATAAGTAAAAATATGGATATGACTATGGCGTTAGGGTTAAGGAAGTTTAATTGGCCCTTAACTCATGGGTATCCAAAAATTGAGAGCAGAATTGTGCAATGGAATTCCGGCCATTATACCTCAATTTTAACAATTTCTAATTCATATCCTCCTTATGTGTACAAGAAAAATGTTTTAAAAAAATTCAGCCAATTGTTGATATAAAAATATTCGATAATATGAGTTAGTATAGAAAGCTCCCGCCAGTGACCATACCGTATTGAAAGCTGGTATAAATGTGGCTGAAAGCTGCAAGTGTTTAATAAGTTATTCCTAGCTTCTAGTTATACACTATGAAATTAAGAAACCTGTGTAAGATGGATGGCGGATAACAACAGTATACATATGTATCTTTCCTTCCAAGGTTCAAAGTTTTTTATTTCTTTATAATTGCCTAGTACCTACCTAGTTCAAAAAATAAAGTATAGTTCATTCAAATTAGCAAAATTCATAAAAAGTTATAAATAAAACAGTGTTGTAAAATACAAAAGCAAATTATTTTAATATAAGAAACAAAGCATTTGTAAATTTTTAAATAATAATAATAATTAAATATTTGTACTCATTAATTATTAGTTTTAGTTTTTTGTTATTACGATAAGCCAATTTTTGCTTCAAACAAAGAAATTTATTTAAAAATATTTTACACAAATATCGTAAATAGTCAAGTATTTGTTTGTAATTAATTATTAACGGTTATTTTTTGTTGTAATAAAATAATAATCATACTATGCTATTGTTATACAAAAACAGAAAAAGTGGTGGTTAAAATTAATTATTATTACTATTACAAGAGAATTTTACATATTTATTTAATCAAAAAATGTATATTATAATTACAAATTAGTTATGTATGAAAATTCTTTTGGGAAATCATAAACAAAGTTGTAGAATTTAATCAAGCAATCAATAGGTAGGTTTAATTAGCAAATTTCACGCAAAACCAAGATTTCATATATTGAATTTTGTTTATTTGTTTGGTATTTTCAAACTTATTTAGCAATCAAATTTTAATTTAATTTCACAAAAGCATCTATGTTTATATATCATATTAGTATATAATAAAAAAATAATCCTTAGTACTTATATTTGACCGTAAATGGAATGCGCAGCGCGAAACAAAGCCTATGAGGAGGGCAGCACCAGTAGCAGCGGTAGCACCAACATTCGCTGTCACATTTTGAACTGCCTGTCACAGCTGCCTACCAAACTGCCACCATTTTTTTTTTTTTCAAATTCTGCGCTACATTCGTTTATGCTTCGTTTATTTGCATATCACAAGTACACACACACACACATACACAAGCATCAATACACCATTGGTGTTTCTGCTGCTTCTGGTGCTGTGGCGTCACGTCTACGCATTCCCTTTTTATTGGCCATCATCAAAAACCATTTCTGCGAATACATTGTCAGTTAAAGTTTTCATTTTTATTTTTCGTTTTAACTTTAATGTATTCGCTTTTTTGCACTTGCTTCATTGGTATATGAAGTTTTTTACCTTTTTCCTGTTTTCGTCGTTTACGTTTATTGCAAATTTTTACAGCACAAACCGATAAAATGATAGCAACTATGAAAAACAGGATTCCCCCAACGACACCGGCTGTTATTGCTTTATGTTTGACGCGTGCCGGTACCGGAAATTTAACTTCATCACTGGATTCGTAGGATTTTTCGGAATTAGCTAAAACGCGAAAATAATATGTACGACCGCCAACTAAATTCTTAACTAAATATTGTGTCTCTTCGGGTCGTATTTGACCGCGATTGAGCGTCTTCCATTGGGCATCGGTGCGATATTTGATTGTATAGAATTTGACGATATGCGCACGTTCCAATGGTGCTTGCCATGATATAAGAAAACCATTTGAGACTTCCGTAACGGTTAGATTGCGTGGTGGACCGGGCTTTGGACCTGTATAGATGTGTAAAGATATGGAGAAAGTGAAAATTGTGTAAATAAATGTAATGATTTAATGTAAATATTACATATGCATTTATAAATTGGATTTACACCTGCGAACGGAAAAATAGCAGTGAACATTTTCACCAAATTTCGTTTATTAAAGTTTTTGTTTGTTTTCGTTATTTAAAGAAAATTACTCGTTTAAATTTTTTAACTTAAACTACGTAAGCTAAATTAAACTAAGTAACCTAATTTCAGAGCAGGTTTTCGAAAAAAATTCGATGTTTTGAGAAAAGTTATCCAAAAAATTTGAAAGTTTGAAAACAGTTTTTGAAAATTTCGAACTCTCTGTTTTGATTTCACTGAATGTTTTGTGTGCGTACATAGTTTTGTAGTCCTAGTAATTGAACTCAAATTCGTCAATTAAATTCTTCTTGTCTTACTTTGGATACTTTAAGAAAAAATTTCTATAAACTTTGTAAATGAAACTATTGTAATAATATCGCAAACGTTCTCGAAATTCGAGAGAATTGTCGAAAAGTTAAAAGTTTTTTTATCTGATTTTTTGTTATTTTATATTTTCATGCAAAGTGTGTAAAATATTATTATATGGAAGAAAATATGAAACATCCTTCGAAAAAAAAAATTCGAAAAAAAGTTCGAAATTTTCGAAAAATTTTCTCGAAACTTCGATCTTTTTTCCAAAGCACTTTTGAGAATAGTTTACATAATTTTATAAAAAAATCCATAAAAATTGTTCCACTGCTTATTTTCAGTCAGCTGCTGTATATTGTATTAATATCATAATAGGGGTATTTGCTTTGTCTTGCAAGGTGCATCGATTGCTCGGTTTGTTTATATCCTTTGCAATATTACCAGAGCACACGATTGCGTAGTTATAGTATGCATCAGTTGTAAACAAGCGTCAAATAACTGGCATAGAATATAACAAAATATTACAAAAAATATGAGAACCAATTGTTAAATTTTTTCGTGAGCACATTCTGAGGATTTAGAAGAATACCGTTGAAGCAGGGTTGCATTTTCATTTCCTAGAATTTGATATTTTTTCGTCTATTTTGTTGTTGTAACATTACACGTGGTACAATTTATGCATTCCAAGAAATCCATGCACCGTTTGCAATACAAAGCGAGCCCCGCTCATATATTATAAATGTAATCAAAAAAATATTTTTTAAATTAAAAAATAAAGATTTGGTAAATAATGACCAGCAAATTTGGTATGGGTGTGTTTTTCATTAAACTTAATTGAATTTATAAAATTTTATATTCTATTATAAAAAAAATCTTTACAACAATGATAGATGATTTAATTTTACATATAATTCCACTGAGCTTTTCTCAATTAAAATCGATTCTGTCATTAAAAAAGGTGTAAATTGTACCAATTTCACACAGAGAACTAATGAAGTAATTATCCAAGTAGTCTTCATTTAAGCGCTAAGTAAATCCCCCTATATATATTAAAATCTAAACAGTTCTGCTTGAATTTGTACTAAGTATGTTTACAAAAACGACTATATAAGAAGTATTTAATCAGATAACTTGAAAATTAGGCTTTTGTTAATAAAGCGCACAGTTAGGCTGTTGATACAAAGCTTGGTATGTGGCTAGGCGAGAAAAGAGATGCCAATCTATTATAGTTGGCAACTCATTCAAAGTGGCAAATTTTCATGTTTCTACGCGAATTACGTAACTTCACTTTTACAGAAAACTGGTTTTTCATATTCAGGACACTCATAACACGTCGAAAAAGGCAAGTAGATAGTCGGTTTTTCAAAAATAAAGAAGTACGTAGTTTGAGTTGCAAACATACATGAAAACGACTATTTGAGGGCAATGCGCTGCCACAACGTCCGAGAAAAAAAAAAAAAAACTATTGTTCCTAAATTAACTACAGCTCATCCAGGAGTTGAATTTAAATCACAAGGGATGTAGATTTACCAGAAAAAAATAATTTCAGCCTGTTTGAGAAGAGCTCGTAGACTTCATGTTGATAACAACTGACGCCTTACAGTTTTAATATTGGTTTATTATCGACAACGAATTATTATTTGTTATCCGATCCTTAGAGCAGGGTACAGATGTGTCATTGAACGAGTTATCAGTATCGGTAAGAGTAATCTATAGAAAATCGATAACACGCCTTTAACATGATAATCGATAAATAATACACAACTTTGCGATAGTAAATTGGTACGCTTTAAATAACCAATTTATGAATTTTCGAAATTTATGAATTTAAAACAAAAATCTATAACTTTGCATAAAACAAACACAATGGATAAAACGCCGATAAAAAATCGATGACTTTTCGATAACTCATAAATAACTTGTTCTAAAAAATTGATACCTTTTCGATAAATATTCGATATATTGTTGATATGAAATCGATAAATTTTCCATAGCAAACCGATAACTCGTAAACATCGATAACTCATCAGATACCTTTGTTATCGTTATCAAGCTTATAACACTTCGATAACAAAGCGATAACTTGAAGATAATATACGATATCATTTATGTTTTATTTATTATTTATAATTTTTATTGTTACAGAGTCTTTGAGAGGCAGTGGCTTCTTAATCGCCGAGATCTAAAACAGAGAAACTCATTAGCTGAGAAATATAGATTCACAAATACAACAGATTAAAAGTATACACATTATTTTTTAATTATTAAGAGAAGATAGAACCGTTTTTTCATGGCAAAGAGCGTGGCCGAAATATCCATTATTCTCGAGTGAGAGTTATATTCTTCACACAAACATAGAAAAGGTTCGTTTAGTTGGAAATTGCTTCTACATTGTTTAAGAATTATAGGTTTCTAATGCCTTGAAACTCGGCATGGAACATTCAGTGAGATTGAAATCGATCCATTCTACCTACACCTACCTAGATTCTGTATTCCTACATGTGTCCATAATATTACCAGAATTTGGTAACCAAACGGGAAAACCCCCATTATGTACCAGGAACTATATTATAGAATAACATCATCCTCTTGGCATATGCAAGAAGTTTTTTAGGACCTAGCTTAATTGCTGCCTCGGGATCTGGCAACTATGCCATGCCTTATAGCTGGAGCTATCTGCATACACAGTGAGTTTGACTGATCCTCTGTCGAACCACATTAGCAATTGATTGAACACCAGCATCCACATCATTGGTGGTAATATCCTACTCCTCGCCGTTTCTCTGTTTACAGATTTTGTGACCTCGCATAGACCTCATTTCGCAGTGATAATTCATTCTGCAGCTTAACGTGGAGCCAATCCAATTTGTGGAGCCCGGATGTACTTCAATTGAATTGGTAATGTCGATGATTGCTCGTTTCGAGACACTGTTAAAAGCCCCGACAATGGCAAGCAAAAGATGAAAAGAAAAAATGCCCATACTTTTGACGAATGTTAAAATTTACAAACATCCCTAATATCTATATTTTATTACAAATAGAAAAAGAGCATTTAACCATTAAACAATTTTATGATTTTTCGCTTTATCTTTGGTGTACAACGAGGAGCAAGAAGCTGTATAAAATTTTTTACTAACACTAATTTCAAATTAGTTTTATTACATTACATGTCTACATATACACACACACATACCTAAATGTGGCTACCTTTGTATATATGTATAAATTGGAACTTTAGCAAGTAAAATTTTTTAAATCCTTTGATAGTTTAAGTTATTCATATGCTCATTTCTATTTATGAAATGACTTGTATGCATAGAGGTCTGATTTAGAAGCCGCCAATATGTACGCACGTATGTTGGAAGTGTTTAGTTAATCATACATTTGTTTTGTTGTTGTAATTACTTATTTTGAATTATAGTTAACGTTAGTTAATATATAAAATGTTGCTTTGTAGGACTATAACATTGGTGTATTCATTGTCTGGTTAAGCTGAAAACATAAGGGGCAGCGCTTCTCTTTTCCGAAATTTATTATCACGAACGTGATCAAGTACATATGGTACATTGCTAAACAACTCTACCTCTCCCTTGTTGTTGTTGTTTTTGTATTATCGATAAAGACATTCCCCGAAGGCTTTGGGGAGTGTTATCAATGTTCATGGTCCTTTGGTGCATATAGATCTTGCACGTTCCACCATCAGGGTACTAGCCCGACCATCTCGGGAATGCTAACTCTCCCCTTTTATAAACTAAGACGGAAAAGGCAACCACGATAATGTAAGCAAAGGATAACGAAAGTTACACCCATATGTATGCTGGAGTGAAGTCAAAAAGAACATAAGATAAACAGAAGATGCCCATACATGAGAGAAGTACTCGAGAATGTGATAGGTGATAAATCCAGACGCGTACAGAAGTAAGGAAATGTAGCACTAAGGCAGGTAATATGGGTAACTCTCTTATTTTCAAACGCAGTGAAGTGCCAGTTGATTGTTGCCATGATTATTACCTGTCGATTTTCCATTCGAAATGTACTTGAATTGAAATAATGTGGATGGTTTTAACATTTCCAAAGTAAATGAACGCAGAACAAAATTTGTCAAGTTATTAATTGATTTAGCCCTCAAGAGTAATGAATGCTGTCACTTGTTTGTTCGAAAACTCGTCGAATGATTTGGTGCAGAGCGAAGATCGGCACAGATATACTGGTCGTCTGACAAACATGGCGATCTTGAGTAACTGGATTTGAAGAGAATGAAATAATACGAAATGCTCTCTGAGCACGCTGGTGCCGGAACAATTATTCTGCTCATAATATAGCTGCTTTGTTTCAATAAGTCAAGGAGAAAGCAGAAACATGGACAAGACGAGGTGCCGATCAAGTTAAATATTTGTTATCTTAAAAGCTGCACACCATGAACTACATGTTAGGTGTTGGCCACAAAGCACGTTTAAGCTCCGCTAATCTCAAGGACCAGCACTCTGAATAAAGAGTGCGGACAGGATGAGAGAGCCATGATTATTGAGTTTTATCAATTTCCTCGATTTAATGACTTGGGACTGGTGTACATCTAGTACTAGCAGGACTGAGCAACAAGCCACACTACCCGTGTTACAACCGATATTCTGAATGAGAATTTGCGCGTCGCTAAATCTGGGAACGATGACTGTGGAAAGCGTGAGAGGGTCACGATTATCGAGTGGTGTTTTAAAACTCCTCGTTTGGACGACTTGGGACTGGTGAACATGTGGTGCCAACGGATATATTGAACAGAGCAAACTTACTCGCCTTCTTAACCGCTTACTCTCTCGTTATGTGGCTATCATTGCCCGAGCATATAAACTGATTTGTGGGATTTTTTGAAGTCAGGGGATTACGCCAACAAGTCTCATTCTATTGAAGCCCTTAAAATGAATATTTGCCATGAATACGCGAATTCTTCTATCGGAGTTTTGGAAAAAGTAATGGAAAAACCAAAAATGAGGCGGTTTTATGGTTCGGAATAAAGGATGGTATCGGAAGAATATAAAATTTTATTTAAAAAAATTCTCCAAAAATTTTAAGGGCATCCAGCGATGCTAACGGCGTGTTCAGTGATGAGACGTACGAGCATTATACTGGTCGTTGTTGTTGTTGTAGCGATGAAGACACTCCCCGAAAGTATGAAGTTAATGCAGAGAATTCAAGCCGAAATAATTTGCTAGAGAAGTTATGTCATGAGAAATGACAGAGCGCTGAGATCCAGAAAAAAACTTGCCAAGGTGTCTGTATTTAGAAGAAGAAAGCTGGGAAAGACAGAGGAATCAATACTAAATCACCCATCGCTGCTTCCCACTGGGGTCAGTTAACGCGAAGCAGCCGTACTTGGCGTAAGTTGCTTGGAAAGTTAATGGTAATGATGAATACACAGAAAACGCGATGCGATACCTCTCAAGGATAGCGCAATATTACAGTCAGTTTATTGTATGCAGAGGACGGAGGGGTGACAAAAGTTCAACGGCTATAACTTCACTTGGCCTTATTACCAATTAAACTGGTAACGATGTCAATATAAGTTATGACTTTATAAAATAGTCACAATTAAAAATTTCAAATTGTTTGAATGTTAACGATATCGACATTATGCCCATCCTCTGCCGGTCCAAAATGTTCTAAAAAATAAATTTTTTTTCTAAATTGTCTTCAAAGTCCTCTAACGGGAGTCCAAGGAAACTGAAAGTTTCAATAGGGGCAGACCAAAGGGAGATTGGTGTTAGAGGCGTAGATTCCACATTACAATTGAAAAGATGGTTGGTGTCATATGGGGACGCATCGCATGCAGGATATACATTACGCATGTCGGAGCTGATTCTAGACAAGTAAGAGTTTAACCTGTTACAGTATACAGAACGAAGTTGGGCCAGGGCAACTCGTGTCTCCCTCGGTATTATGTTTTCTTCTTCTGCACGAGTGGGATATTATATATTGATAACAAGGTTCACATGACGCGTCCTGGCTAAGGCGTATCATGATTCTGTTTGGATGTTAGTTAGGTCCTCCTGATACTTGTCTGAATCAAACGTTTGTGTTAGCGGGTTCCGGATCTTTTCATAGTGCTTATGGAGATGTTCCCTTTACGCCCGTGGAGGCGGAGCTAGATCAAGCAGGTGTTTGCTAGGGTATCCCAGTTTGTGACAGTTTAGCAAACACTGCGTGTTCAGAATTCGTTGTGATCTTAAATATTGAGCTCCTTGGGCTCAATATGTAGCTGGTATTCGGGGGCCATGAGGAAATATCCCGTGGAAGTTCTGATTGCAGCATTTTGAGAGGCATACAGCCTTTTTCAGTATGTGTATTTAAGACTAGGCGACCAAATTGGTGACGCGTAGCACATGAGCGGCCGGCCAATTGCTTTGCACGTGGTTAGCAACGTTGTTTATCTTTCCCGCAGGTGCTAGCAAGCGGGATTAGGATTTTGTTGCGGCTTCGTACTTCAGATGCAACTTCGGTGGCATGCGCCTTGAAGGCCAAAGTGTTATAGAGCGTTACCCCTAAGATCTTTGGGTGACTGACAGTTGCTACCGTGACACCATCGACGTGAGCGTCCATTATTTGCGTCATTTGTTCCTTTCACGTCATAAACAGAGTGGCCGTGAACTTTGTCGGTGATAATGCCAGGTTACGCGAGGTGTTGCAACTAGAAAGTCTGTGGAAATAGCTGTTTATTTTAGAAACTAATTCATATTTGAAGGGCTAGGTCCCGATGCCATAAACGTGCAGTCCAAATGATTGTAACTCTTTCTGCTGGGGAAAGGTGATTTGATATGTAAAAACTTAACAGCAGTGGGGGGGGCCTATGGTTTCCCTGTTTAATTTTTCTGGGCTTTCGAGATTTCATTCCTTAATTGAACGGGCACTTGCAGCCCATTCAAATTCTTATATTTAGGCAAGGGGGAAACCGTGAACCATCTATGTCTTTGAGTAGGGTGCCGTGGTTTACTGTGCCGAAAGTTTTTGACAGGTCATGTGTCACGGGCACTGTCCTGTAATGGGGTTTTCCTGATTTAGTCCGTAATTTATATGTGTATTTATGGCGTTACCACAAACAGCAGCGAGGAAACCCGAAAATTTCCTAAATGCTGATAAAGTCGAAATGTGAAACGATGATACGGCCAACTAATCCTATGGTCATAATCCAACCCAGCGGCTTAGGAGGCTTAGCATTTATACGCGGCAGGTATGAGGCGACTAAAATGCCCAAATTGGTTGGTCAATAGGTTACCAATGCAGTTTATAGGTTCTCCAACATTATTGACAACCTCACCCATTGGTGGCGAATCCTGCTTTTTTTAGCAGCAGAGGCTCTGGTAACCCATTTTCCAACAAACTAGGGGTGGGATAGGGGTGGCCTAAAATGGTAAATGTGGTCGTATTAAATGGTTTCCGAAATTTTTTGGTTAGTACCTTAATGGTGCTTGTTACCGGATCAATATCCGGAAAAAGGACCATCAATATCGATAACATTCCCGAGGGCTTTTGAGGATTATCTTTACCGCTACAACAACAACAGCAACTTTACGTCGCCACATCGCGAAGAACTAGCTAGTGGAGATTCATGGTAGATCCATTCTACCATTCAAATATTCTTATTTACCATTTTTAAGCAAAAAAAGATAAGAACGGCCCCTATTTTTATGTTGAACCTGCGCCGACATTAAAGCATTGTAAGATATTTTAGCATTCCAACCTTTTCGCGTTTCTGACATGCTTACATTTTTAACGAGTCATAGCTGCCAAACAAGTCGTCGCCGGTTGACTTCAATACATATATACACATCCTTTGACGTTGGCTTGACTTTTTATTTTGGCAGTTTGTGTTAAACTTTTATGGCTGCTAAGACAAGTGTAAATGTGTGTATATATAAACATGTTGGTTTGTATAAACCTGCTCTGAGAGTAGAAATGAGTAAGGGCAAAAACAACAATAAAAATATAAAATGCAAAAAAAAAAAAAAATAATTCAACAACAAATGCGAGTGCACCAAGTGAGAAGGACACAATTTTGGTGTAAATGTCATGAAAGCGAAAATGTTATTTACGGCTGCCCTAGAAATTTTAATAAGCATAACAAATGAGAAAAAAATGAAGGGTAAAAGTATACAACAAGTAGTTTGAGTAAAATCGCCAAGAACCAAGTGTAAAAATAATAATCAAGTAGGAGGACGCTACGCCAAATACGGGCAAGTGAAGGTAGCAAATGCGAATCGTGAGGCCTTCAAGTCGCACAAATAAAACTTTTATTTGTATAAAAAACACATTCTCACTCTGCTTCGCGCACACACGAAGGTAACTCATAAATTTTTCAGTTTACTGCAGCACTGTACACTTTTAACTGGCTACTGCAACAGCGGCAGTAGAGTATAAAATGTCAGCTTTACGCGACAAAACAGGACATAAACACGAATACGACCTTTGTTTGCTGTCACATTTATTGTTGTGTCCTTATCGTGTATGCATTTATGAATGCGTGTGTGCAGGTATATTACTTCGGTGTGTGCTGTTGCTGCTTAAACTTTTTTTAAATTTTTTGTGCATGAATATCTTCAAGGCAATGTGGTGAAGGCGCTTTAACTCTAACCTCCTATGCCAACAATTTCCTACATACATATGCACATTCACACAACCCATCTCGCTTTTCCGCCTATCAACTGGTCATAAACGGAAATTTAAATTTAATTGCTTCTTGCACAGGCAGTATGCCAAACGTGCAGTTGTGCCGACTACAGAAGAATACGATGAAGGGTTGTACGTGCAAACGGCTGACGTTTGATTGTAAAGAGCTAACGACTTAACGGTAAATATGCCTGCAGCCAACTAGTCAGCCACGCCAAACCGATGTGACCGTTTATATTTTATATTGCATGTTTACTTGCTACATGTACAAATACAAGCTCAGTTCATATATTTTTAGAGGCAGGCAAAAAGTTTTCTTCGTTACATAAGTTTAAATTTATATATAAATGTTTATAACTATGCACATGTGTATACAATTGCTTTGGGGATAAATTTATGATAAGCGTAAATGCATATGTAAGTATTCAGAGACATGCATGTATACAATGCAAGTTGTTTTGCCTAAATTATGTTTCTTATCGATAAAGCAGGCTATGTTGGGTGCCATGGCGTATGAGTGATTTTCTTTATACACAGTTAAAGATATAAAATAAAATTAAAGCATAATACTATTTTCACACAGAAACTTAATGATCTCATTTCACCTTCTAATGAAATCATAAATTTTTTGCTTTCACACAGAAGTAACTGCTCGATTAGTATGAAGGATGAAATGTCAAGCGAATAAAATGACAATGCTATATGACAGACAATCATGGCGGAACGATACAAGGTGGCAGCATGGTGACATACCTACAAACAAAAAAAATTCCATGTACTTGTAAATTCGATGGACAAATGTCAAAATCGTACTGTGCCGGTAGTTGATGTATCAAATCAAATAAAAAAGGTTATAATCAGCTGTTCGATGCGGCCACCTTGTATCGTTCCGCCATGCAGACAATGACATTTACTTTGACAAATGACTTTTTTAAGCACTGAACACACCATAAACTAAGATGCGGAACGCGGCCAACAGAGTTGCATTGTGCTTTTGACTTCATTAGGCATTCGATTAGCTACTAATGAAATAATTATAGATTCGAATTTTGTAGGGAAGATTGAGCTCAATAAGCGTCTTAATGTAGAAAACTGCGTTTATTATTCAATAAGCCGTCTGTGTGAAAATAGTATAAAGCTCTCCAATCAATTCATGGCATTTCATAGAGACCTCCATATTAGGAGTCTTAACTTGAATATCATGCGGCTGGTAAATTAACATAAACGTACCAAATGGGAGGATCATCTAAAGAACTAAAACCTCTCTGTGGGTGTTGGAAAATTGTGGTCAACCAACAAATCCTTGTCTAATCCAACTAAACACAACGATAAAGTATCTATAGCCTTCGGTGACAAAACTTTATCTGATTTGAAGAAATGCGCGAGCGCCTTTTGCCGACAATTTATTGTGCATTCTTCTGTAGACAAAGCCAGACGTCGTGCTAACAGACGAGCTCATAAACATAAACACGACGTGCCACCCATTACCATCACCCCCACAGAAGTTGAAGCAGGCATCCGCAAGGCCAAGCACTCCAAGTCAATAGGCCCAGACGGAATAGCTAAGCCCACTGATGAATTAGTTTCTAAAATAAACTGCTATATCAACGATCTTTCCGGTTTCTTCACCGCGCAACTTGGCCGTATCACCGACAAAATCCACGGCTACTCTTTTTACGACGTGGAAGGAACAGATGTTGCAAATATTGGACGTTCAGGTTGATGGTGTCAAGCGACTGTCAGTCACCCAAAGATTTCAGGGGTAATGTTCAATAATACATTGACCTTAAAAGCTCATTCCACCGAAATTGTTTCTAAAGTACAAATTCGCACCAAAATCCTCAAGTCGCTTGCCGGTAGCAAATGGGAAAAATATAAGGAAACGTTGCTAACCACGTACAAAGCAATTGGTCGGCCGGCCACGAGCTACGCGTCACCAGTTTGGTCGCTGGTCTTAAAAATACACACTGGAAAAGGCTACAGACCTGTCAAAATGCTGAAATCGGAACTGTCACCGGATGTTTCTTTATGACAACCCAACACCACCTACATAGTGGAGCCAAAGAGCTCAATATTGAGAGCACAACGAAATGCTGAACAAGCAGTTTTTGCTTAATTGTCACAAACCATAACATCCTAGCAAACAACTGCTTGATCTAGGACCGCCTCCACGGGGATTAAGGGAACATCTCCATAAGCACTATGACGAGATCCGACACCTGCCAACACGCGATTGATCCAGGCAAGCATAAGCAGGCCCTTAGCCAAATCCACACAGAATCGGCAGACGCCTTTGTCAAGACGCGCTGGGTGGACTCCGTTATTAATATGCAATACACCACCCTTGAAGATGAAGAAAGCACATTACCAAGGGAGACATGAGTCACATTGGCCCAACTTCGTTCTGGATACTGTAACAGGTCAAACTCTTACTTGTCCAGAATCAACACCGCCATACGTAATGTATGTCCTGCATGCGATGTGTCCCCACATGACACCAAATATCTTTTCAATCGTAATGTGGAACCTACGCCTCTAACACCTATCTTCCTATGGTCCACCCCTGGTGAAACAGCCAGTTTCCTTGGACTCGCGTAAGAAGGCTTTGATGACAATTTGTGAGTGGTCGTGCCCATTGAATGGGGCGAAGCACTGTTAATACAAAAACAACCACAACAATTCATGATTTTTTGTAAATACAAGGAGTATATACTGCCGTCCTAAAAAGAATGTGGGTGTTAGGTTGGTTAGGTTGAAGTGGCTCCTAAAATATCTGTTTCCTTAAAGGGATTGATGCAAGTGTTCGAGTGGTTTATTTCCAGACAAAGCCATCCAAAAGATGCACAGGGCTATGCAAGTAAAAGAGACAGTCAAAAGTTGTGTGTTTGCTAGAACGGCCGTGCAACTAAGCGCAGTTTTGGCGTGGGATTCATTGTCGGAAAGAAATTTTATCGCCAAATACTATCGTTCACGCATGTTGACGAACGTCTCGCCGCTATGCGCATAAAATCATATAAGCGCAATTTTAGCGTTGGAATGGTCGTGGGAGAGAGACTTCATCGCAAGTAATCTCGTTCACCCATGTGAACGAACATCTCGCCGCTATCCGTAAAATAAAAATGTTTGAATATTTAATTCATTTGCGCTTATACACCGACGGATGAGAAGGATGTTGATGTCAATGACGTATTCTACGACCGCCTAGAACGTACATACGAGCGCTGTACCCGCCGTGATATACGAGTTGTGCTTGGCGACTTTAACGTCAGGGTGAGTGGAGAATGTGTTCTTGGCCCCAAGGTCGGCGTCCACAACAAAACAATCCCTAACGGTCTGTGGCTGACCGACTTCGCCGGTGTTCGAAACATGGTCATATCCAGCACAAGGTACATGCATCAAGGGTACATGGCTATCCAAAGTTCGAAATGCATGCAACCAGATCAACCAAGTTTTGATATGCTAACAGCATCCCTCCAGTGGTTTAGATGCATGTACGATTAAAGAACCAAACATCGACTCGGAACACTATCTTGTCGCAATCAAAATACGCGATTGGAAAAAATAAAAAGTAACCACAAAGAAAGTTAGCGTCGAAAGGCAAAAAAAAAAAAGTTCCAAAAGATTTCGCAACTCGTCTCACACACCTGCTCTCTGAGAGCAAAAGTCAGTCCCACGGAGTGCAGGAGCAGTGATAGCGTATCTTCAAAGCACTTCGTACTGCCGCAGAAGAAAAAAGTTTACAAAAATTCGAAGACAGGCAGAGGATTTTAAGCCCGCAGCAAACCCCTGTAAAAACGAAAACGGCGACCTGGTAACCAATGTGCAGAGCGTGCTTAGATTATGAAGGGAACGCTCCTCAGAGCCCCTAAATGGAGAAAGCGATAAAACACCCAGGGAAGATTAATGTCCGCTCACCCGCTTTTGACGAAATCAGAATAAAAATAACCAGATTAAAACACAAGTCCGCAGGCGGTGAGGAAATGCCTGCAGTGCTATTCAAATATGGCAGCGAGGAGTTGGTTAGGCGCATGCATCAACTTCTTTGCAAAATATGGTCGAACGAGTGCATGTCCGACCACTGGAATATAAGTGTTCTTCACCCAGTTCACAAAAAGGAGGATCCTGCACACTGCACTATATGGCACGGAGTAAGCCTTCTTAGTATCGATCATAAGGTTTTGTCAAGCATATTGTACGAAAAATTGAAGCTCATCGTGAATCAGATGTACAGATGTCATCAGTGCAGCTTCAGATCTGGTGTAAACGACGACAAAACGAAATACCTGCTGTCTTAAAGAAGAGAGTCAGCGCACTTGCGCTTTGTCAACCACGTTGGCAACCATGATTTCGAGCTAGTAAAATGCTTCGTTTAATTAAAATTGAGCATTAACGTAAACAAAAACATAGCTTTGAAATCCAGCGAAGGATCACTCTTGTCAATAAATGCTACTTTGGATTAGGTAGGCCATTGAAAAGTAAAGTCCTCTCTCGGCAAACGAAAATCATGCTCTACAAGTCATTTATTGTACCCCTCCTCATATGTTGCGCAGAATCATGCACACTGATAACATCTGGTGACTGTTCCGATCGACACTCCAACTTAAGTTCGTATTTGAGTTAAGAAATGACAACTTGAAAAGAAATGATAGAAAATCATTCCACGTAAGTATTTAAGTATCAGCCTTTGATTTATTTTTATGTATCTGAATGTATGTGTGCTATATTTGTAACTATTAAAAAATGAATGTATGTAAGCAATGTGTAAATAATGTGTAAATACCTTTCAATTTTAATTTTGGTGGTGAATAAACGATCGAACCTTGCGAATCGGTATGAAAATAAATATCAAAATATGCTAAAAGGTCTGCAATGAAAAGTAAAATAAAAACCAAAGAAAACAACGAAAAAAAAAATGTTTATTTTAATAATCATAAAAAAATATTTAAAAATAATTAATTATGCATGCATGTGCAGTAGAGGAAAGTTATAGGTGAAAGGTTTGAAAAAATTACTTCTGGATATTTTAAAGTACTAAATACTTTATGATGGAAGAGAAAGACAAACGACTGAAAATGAAACGAAAATTGTTGTGTATTTGAGAGAAAGTGAAAATATTTGCATGAAAGGCATGAGCAAAATAAGAGATCGAGTAGAAGTTAAGAAAACAGAACTTAAAGTTTTTCTTCTCTTAACATAAGGTTTTATATTTTATTAAAATTATCTTAATAAGTACTTTGCATCATTAATCAAGTGGAATTTATTTTTATATCACAATACATACTAGGGTGGGTTCAATTGAGTGAGCCTCCTCATAATTGAAAAAAAAAAAAAAATCAAGATTTCATTTATATGGCATAAAAGAAAAGTGAAATGTGTCTTTTAAGGGAGTGCCACGAAATCCTCATAAAAAAATACCCAAACACAAAATCCCCAAAGAAAAGCAAATATCCAAACACATAATCCCCAAATCCAAAATCCCCAAAATCAAAATCCCCAAACACAAAATCTCCGAGTAATATGACTCTTATTGGTTTTTTCGTGTTGTTATCGATGGTTTGATAACCGCCCTGGTATTGCAGTAGCATACTTCACCTACCACGCTGAAGATCCTGGGTTCAAATCCGGGGAAAAGTAACATCAAAAATTTAGAAAAAAGTTTTTTTTTCAATAAGAAACAAGTTTTTTTAAGCGGGGTTGCCCCTCGTAAGTAATTTGGTAAACATTGCGAGTGTATTTCTGCCTTAAAAGCTTCTCAGGGGAAATTCCCCAAAGAAAAACAAATATCCAAACACATAACCCCCAAATCCAAAATCCCCAAAATCAAAATCCCCAAACACAAAATCTCCGATTAATATGACTCTTATTGGTTTTTTCGTGTTGTTATCGATGGTTTGATAACCGCCCTGGTATGGCAGTAGCATACTCCACCTACCACGCTGAAGATCCTGGGTTCAGATCCGGGGAAAAGTAACATCAAAAATTTAGAAACAAGTTTTTTTTTCAATAAGAAACAAGTTTTTTTAAGCGGGGTTGCCCCTCGTAAGTAATTTGGTAAACATTGCGAGTTTATTTCTGCCTTAAAAGCTTCTCAGGGGAAATTCCCCAAAGAAAAACAAATATCCAAACACATAACCCCCAAATCCAAAATCCCCAAAATCAAAATCCCCAAACACAAAATCTCCGATTAATATGACTCTTATTGGTTTTTTCGTGTTGTTATCGATGGTTTGATAACCGCCCTGGTATGGCAGTAGCATACTCCACCTACCACGCTGAAGATCCTGGGTTCAGATCCGGGGAAAAGTAACATCAAAAATTTAGAAACAAGTTTTTTTTTCAATAAGAAACAAGTTTTTTTAAGCGGGGTTGCCCCTCGTAAGTAATTTGGAAAACATTGCGAGTGTATTTCTGCCTTAAAAGCTTCTCAGGGGAAATTGTTTCCCCTTCAGATGCCGTTCGAAGACCGCAGAAAACAGTTAAGTCCCGTAACGCTAATTTGCAAAAAAAATTGAAAGGAGTACGACTCAAATTGGAAGAGAAGCTCGGCTTCAAATCACTTTGTAGATTATAGCGCCTTGCATTAAGTATAATTTTTTTTTATCGATGATTTACAGAAGTTTCATCGATTGCATGCTGTTGCGAATTTAAAAGAAATTACTAATTATACTCAGTTGAGCAGAGCTCACAGAGTATATTAAGTTTGATTGGATAACGGTTGGTTGTACAGGTATAAAGGAATCGAGATAGATATAGACTTCCATATATCAAAATCATCAGGATCGAAAAAAAATTTGATTGAGCCATGTCCTTCCGTCCGTCCGTCCGTCCGTTAACACGATAACTTGAGTAAATTTTGAGGTATCTTGATGAAGTTTGGTATGTAGGTTCCTAAGCACTCATCTCAGATCGCTATTTAAAATGAACGATATCGGAATATAAACACGCCCACTTTTTCGATATCGAAAATTTCGAAAAACGGAAAAAGTGCGATAATTCATTACCAAAGACAGATAAAGCAATGAAACTTGGTAGGTGGGTTGAACTTATGACGCAGAATAGAAAACTAGTAAAATTTTTGACAATGGGCGTGGCACCGCCCACTTTTAAAAGAAGAAAATTTAAAAGTTTTACAAGCCTTAGTCGTTGAAGATATCATGATGAAATTTGGCAGGAACGTTACTCCTATTACTATATGTACGCTTAATAAAAATTAGCAAAATCGGAGAAGGACCACGCCCACTTTTAAAAAAAATTTTTTTTAAAGTAAAATTTTAACAAAAAATTTAATATCTTTACAGTATATAAGTAAATTATGTCAACATTCAACTCCAGTAATGATATGGTGCAACAAAATACAAAAATAAAAGAAAATTTCAAATTGGGCGTTGCTCCGCCCTTTTTCATTTAATTTGTCTAGGACACTTTTAATGCCATAAGTCGAAAAAATTTACCAATACTTTTGAAATTTGGTAGGGGCATAGATTTTATGACGCTAGCTGTTTTCTGTGAAAATGGGCGAAATCGGTTGAAGCCACGCCCAGCTTTTAAACCCAGTCGTCCGTCTGTCCTTCCGCATGGCCCTTAACACGATAACTTGAGCAAAAATCGACATATCTTTACTGAACTTAGTTCACGTACTTATCTGAACTCATTTTATCTCGGTACAAAAAATGAACGAAATCCGACTATGACCACGCCCACTTTTTCGATATCGAAAATTACGAAAAATGAAAAAAATGCCATAATTCTATACCAAATACGAAAAAAGGGATGAAACATGGTAATTGGATTGGTTTATTGACGCGAAATATAACTTTAGAAAAAACTTTGTAAAATGGTTGTGACACCTACCATATTAAGTAGAAGAAAATGAAAAAGTTCTGCAGTGCGAAATAAAAAACCATTGAAATCTTGGCAGGTATTACATATATAAATAAATTAGCGGTATAAAACAGATGATGTTCTGGGTCACTCTGATCCACATTTTGGTCGATATCTGGAAAACGCCTTCACATATACAACTACCACCACTCCCTTTTAAAACTCTCATTAATACCTTTAATTTGATACCAATTTCGTACAAACACATTCTAGAGTCACCCCTGGTCCACCTTTATGGCGATATCTCGAAATGGCGTCCACCTATAGAACTATGGCCCACTCCCACATAAAATACTCTTTAGCGCCTTTCATTTGATAGACATGTCATACAAACACAATACAGGGTTTCCCTCGGTTCATTTTCCTACATGGTTATTTTGCCTTATGTTGTCACCATAGCTCTCAACTGAGTATGTAATGTTCGGTTACACCCGAACTTAACCTTCCTTACTTATTATTACTTAGTTTCTGTTATCGTTCGAGTCTTTGAGCAGTTATTCGAATTAAACTCAAGCATTATGTGTGCAAAATGATCTCTACATACTCTTAGTTGCCTCATTCGCCTATTTCTCCCAGGGTATACACATTTCGCGAACAACTTCCTCGATTAGTTGCTTAGTAGCTTCTCTCTTTTCTCTACAGCTCATATTCGCTGTAATCTTCTAAGTATGCATATGTGGGAGTAATGTTGTCAGCGCTCTTTGCTGCTGTTTATATGTGTTTATGTGTACTGCCTTCTACGTCCGTAGCTGCTATGTACATGTGTGCGTAGCTATTTGCTGTCTGATCTGCTTACATTGCTCTTGTGGTTGTTTAGCATTTATTTACTACCGGCACTGTGATGTAAAGGAGTTGGTAATATTACCCACAATATTGATGTTTTGGCAGTATGTGTTTCCAAACAATCCAATGAGTCTTTGTGGACGTATCGATAACACTCCGATAAGAAATTGAAAATTTTCGACAAAGTATCGTTAATTTTTGGACAAAAAATGTATAGCTTTTCGTTAAGAAATTCGTAATATATGTAAGAAACATTTTTGATAGAAAATCGATTACTTTTCGAAAGGAAATCGATAGTACGCTGATAATAAGAAAATATAACTCCGATAGCAAATCGATGAAAAATCGATAAACAGGCGATAATGAATTTGTTATTTATCAGCAATAAATCAACCACTTTTCGAAAAAAATCGATACATTTTTGAAAACATATTTAAGATTTTTCGATAAATATCTGATAATCTTTTGGTAGTAAAGCGATAACATTTAAATAAAAAATCCGTAATTTATTGAAAAAATATATCGACAGCTTTTCGATTAGTTATTGATAAAGCAACAATAACCTTTTGATAAATTATCGATACGTTTTTCGTAACAAATCGATAAAGCAGCGATAACCTTTGTTATAGTTTGTTTAGATAACAGACTTACAACATATCTTTCCTTTCCTTGCATTGTACTATTCCCACATTACGCCAGAGTGAAGTGACTACACTTACGCTTACGTCCCCTACTCCTTCATGCAGCTTACTAATCCCGCAAACAACGCCTACACTACACACTGGCCTTCTGCATTCAATTTGCAGCAAAGGCTATGCTTATGCTTACACTACGTTTACAAGTGATCCGCCTTAATGTCAGCACATAATGTGGATTTATCACACCTGCATATGCATATACATATGGATGGAAGTATGCATATATGTATTTATAACGGATACACAGATACATGTTCGAAAAATATGCAAAACAGCTGCAAATGTGTGCATTCGAACATGTGCAATAATTAACTGCATTCTGTGCAATTCAACGCGTTCAATGCACAATACACGCATAGTTCCATGGCATGAAAACTTACGTACGAGGCAAGAACAACTCACACGGTCAATCTGACATATTATGGCCTACTTTCAAATAAACATTAATGCAGATACATATGTACATATGTGTATGGGTACCTTTACACACATGTTAACACACATCTGCTTTTAGCTCCTACTACGCAGTTTGTTAATGGATGCATTCGTTGTTCGTTCGAGCATTGCTTTTTTCGCAAATGTGAATATGAAAGTGGGTCCATTTTCAGGTGTCCTTGCTGCAGTGCACTTTTACATCAGGACATGTGCGTATGTATGTATAAGTCAGTGTGTGCGACTTTATTTTTTTAAAGTCGTGTACACATAGTTGGCCTTCAGTCGTCGCTGGTCGCATGTATTTCAGTTGCATTTTAAATGGGAGCAAAAAAGAATATTGCTTCATTTTTCTTAAATATTGGCAACGAGTCGTCTACTTCTAAAGCAAAACGTGAGGCCTTGTGGAAGCGGTAAACAAAGTGTGTAGTAATGGCGTTGTTAAACATGCATTTGTGAGTGTGTGTGTGGAAAATTTAACAGAAATTACTTGTTGCCATCGCTTAAACAGTTTCTCATGTGCAAGCGCGAAGGCTCATAGTTTGCGTGGCATAAAAATTAAAGCTTATACTCTTAAGCTTTTATGACTTTCATATGGCAAAATTTAATTATTAAAAGTAATGCTGCAACAATTTGTATTAATATAGTTTTGGTAGCAGCGGTTTAAGGTCAGTGAAAACTATTGTGGGCACTTTCTCGTTTATTCGTTGAATTCAAAATATTTGCACATATTGATTGTTCCATTAAGGCAAACAAAAAGTTGGATAGATTCTATTGAAGTGGATTAGAGGTTTGTCTTAAAGAGGGTCGCACCACAGCAGGAGCTTTGCAAACACTCCGGTTTTGTTTCTCAAATGAAAAGTTATTCAGAAAACTGAATCTGCTTCTCAGAAGCCGCCAGGACATTCGCCAACTTATAAGAAACTCGAAGTTGAGTTGGAGTATGATTTCTAAGACTACTGTAGGTGTGAAGAGCTTTTCTCGGGGGATGGAAGAGTACATAATTTAAGCGTAATTATAGTGTAATTATAAGGGTAGTGTTTGAAAGTGGGCTATGAGGATATACAGAATGTATAAGTATAGTCACAACACTATAGAATAATATGGAAACAAAGTACGTGGAAAGGTTGGCATGAGAGAAAGAGTTTGACAACGGTTTGTTATCGATGAGATATCGGTCCGATCTTTATCGACAAGTAATCAGTTATTTATAGGTTTCTTACAGTAGAAGTTATTGCGAGTTACCGATTTGTTATTAATTTTCTGTCGATAACGAAAGCTATCGAGTTATTTTTTATTGACGAATAATCGGTTTATTATCAAAAATTTATCGATTTATTATTGAACGGCTATCGATTTTTTACTTAAAAATTATCGACCTATTATCAAAGCTACCGATATGTTATAAGACAATTATCGGTATATTATCGAAAAGTTGTAAACGTCATATCGATAAATTTGCAGAAAGTTGCCGAAAAGTGACCGGATCGATTAGCTATCGAAAAATTATATATATATTTTTATAAAAGAATAATTTGTCATAGTACAAGTAAATACAAGTTACCGATTTGTTATTAAATTTCTGTCGATAACATGGGCTATCGATGGGTTATCTATTTATTATTGACGAACAATTGGTTTGTTATTAGAAATTTAACCATGTATTATCGAACGGCTTTCGATTTTTTACTTAAAAATTATCGACCTTTTATCAAAGTTACCGATTTGTTCTAAAAAAACTATCGGTATATTATCGAAAAGTTGTAAATTTCATATCGAAAAGTTTTCAGAGGGTTGTCGAAAAGTAATAGGGTCGATTTGCAATCGAAAAATATATATATTTTTTATAAAAAATAATCGATTGGATATCAAACAGTTACCGATTTTTTCTCGGAGTGTTGCAAACTAGTTATATCTAATTATTATAGCGGACTCAGTATATGTTGTTACTGCTAAGAAGCCAACGAAACTTTTCTCAAAAAGCCCGAAGATATTTGTTTCTGGTTAAGCTACCTCTGTTGTAGTTTAACCTCAATACCTGTTCAGGGTCCAGGAATGTTAAAGGTTGTTTTTGTAGTTTCACCAATACTTCGATCTGCCTAATTATGAACCAAGTGGTGAACAAGGATACCTAGGAAATACTGAAGATGTTCTGTTTCGCACTTAACAATTGAGAGCGGGTTATTCTTATTCGACGAAACCACAAAGGGCGGCCACCGTGGTGTGATGGTAGCGTGCTCCGCCTATCACACCGTATGCCCTGGGTTCACCTCCCGGGCAAAGCAACATCAAAATTTTAGAAATAAGATTTTTCAATTAGAAGAAACTTTTTCTAAGCGGGGTCGCCCCTCGGCAGTGTCTTGCAAACGCTCCGATTGTATTTCTGCCATGAAAAGCTCTCAGTGAAAACTCATCTGCCTTGCAGATGCCGTTCGGAGTCGGCATAAAACATGTAGGTCCCGTCCGGCCAATTTGTAGGGAAAAATCAAGAGGAGCACGACGCAAATTGGAAGAGAAGCTCGGCCTTAGATCTCTTCGGAGGTTATCGCGCCTTACATTTATTTATTTTTTTTTAAAACAACAGAATCCAGTTGAGCTTATTCATATAACATACTTTATCATTATTGCAGATGCACGATATAAGCAAAATTCTTCCCCACCAAAGGAAGACTGCATGGTATTTCGAAGGGCAAAACAGATCCATATATCCATCGTCTTCTTCTTCTTGTTCTTTTCGTGACAAAGAGATTGTCGGTGTCTTCCAATCGGAAGTCGTTTCGATTGAGGATGCGATCGACAGGATACTATATTAGAGAATACAAGATGTTTTGGAAAGCCAATCGGCAATTCAAGCCTGAGTTCAACTGCTGCACCACATAGAGTGTAATAGTTTTAGGGTGTATTTGACATCGATTGGGATAGCATCGAGCTATTATATCATCCATCTTCAACTGAACGGGTCAAACTGAGGCTGTATATATGGCTTTGGTTAATGTTATGTGCGGGGATTTTTGGGTGATGAATACTTCTTTGAATGAAAGCAAGATCCTTCTTAGTGGAAGTTGAGTTGGAATTAATAAAGACTATGACAGATTTCTGACCAATGGAAGCTCTTCCGCTACGCCCTGATTCATCGTAAACTTCCGAGTCTGAATCATGTAGCCACTCTTAACCTAGTAACATTCATATACAGTACAACATCATATAACGATTGGGGTAGGTAGGTAGGTTGAACTGGCCGGTCCATGAGGACCTCACATAGACTGATTGAGTCCGTAGTGTTACCAGAAGTTTGTTTTAACGACCAAACTGAAAAACCCTATCAAAAACCAGGACCTATGTTATAAAATAACTCCGTCCTCTTGGCAAATACTAGAAGCTTCCTAGGACTTAAGCCACTTGCTGCTTCTAGATCTGACAGCTGTATCACTCCTAATAGCTGGAGTCTTTGCCTGGCAAGTGCAGGGCACGAGCACAGAACGTGCTCGATCGTTTCCTCCTCCAACCCGCACTTCCTACACCTGCTATCTCTGACCAAGCCTAATTTAAAGGCATGTGACGCCAGAAGGCAGTGTCCAGTCAGAATACCCGTCATGAGTCTACAGTCCTCTCTTTTTAATGATAGAAGCAACTGTGTTAGTCTAAGGTTGTAAGACCTACACATAATCTTCGACACTTTACAGCCCCGCGCTTGAACCCACGCCTTTTCTGCTTGGTCGATCATGTGCACCTCTCGCCTTCGCTTAATCTCGCCCAATCTAATTGGGACGTCTACGGAGCAAGCTTCAAGGGATGCACCCTTTTTAGCTAATTCGTCCGCTTTTTCATTCCCATCTATTCCCATATGATCTGGGACCCAATATAGATGTATGCTTCTCCCTGTCCCGATTCTCTCCAGAGACTGCTTACACTCTAACACGCATTTAGATGCTGTGCTATGCGAGATTATTGCCTTAATTGCTGCTTGACTGTCAACATAAAAGTTAACACGGTTGCAGCTTAACCTATTCTCTTCCAGGGTTTCTACTGCTTTGGTTACGGCTAATATTTCCGCTTGGAAAACGCTACAGTAATCCGGCAGCCTGTAGGATCTGCTTAATTCCGGATCAGCGCAGTATACCGCAGACCCTACTCCTTCCACTATTTTGGAACCATCGGTGTACACATGTATCGCCTCGTCCGCCATTTGCGCACCCTTGCGCCAACCGTCCACCTCTATTGTGGCCTTAAGATCTCCCTCAAAGTGCAGGTAGGGAATCATGTAGTCTGTTCGTCTTGTGACTGAGGACGCTATACTACTATGGCCATATGGTCGGCGCTCAAGCTGCCCCGAAGCATCGAGCCTGGTTGCGGTCGTTAACGCTTTGTTCTTTGCTACCAGGTCTACAGGTGGAATGTGCAGAATGGCATACAGTGCAGCCGTCGGGGTTGTTTTCAGGGCTCCCGTAATGCAAAGCATCGATAGTCTGCATACCCCCTCTAATTTTTTGAGGTATGTTGTTTTTTGTGTGGCTTTCCACCAAACAAGAACTCCATAGTATAGAATAGGGCTTACAATCGCTGTAAAAACCCAATGAGAAAGAGAGGGCGATAGGCCCCACGTACACCCCAGCATTCTTTTACATGCATAGAGTGCCGTTGAGGCCTTCTTGACCCTCTCCTCCACGTTGAGCTTCCATGACAGCTTACTGTCTTGGATGATTCCTAGATATTTTGTGCAAGGTTTCTCCTGTAAGGTCACCGCTCCTAACTTAGGCCTGGTCCAATTTGGGACCTTGTACCTCTTTGTAAACAAGACCATATCCGTCTTCTCCGCATTGACTTTCAGCCCGACATTAGATGCCCAGGTATGAATATCCCGAAGCGCCCGATCCATCAAAGAACTAATCGTTGGAAGGCATTTTCCACTTATGACAATTGCAACGTCATCTGCGTAAGCCGTAAGTTTTACGGGTCCCTCATCGAATTGCCTGAGCAGTTGGTTGATGACCAGTGTCCACAGCAGAGGTGATAGCACCCCTCCCTGCGGCGTGCCCCTGTTCACTGATTTCGTGGCCTCGTACAATCCCCATTGTGATGTAATCTTCCTGCGATTTAACATGCAGCCGATCCATCTGATTAAGGCAGGATGTACTTTAATGTAATTAAGACCATCCATAATCGCCCATTTTGCAACATTATTGAAAGCCCCGGCAAACGATTGGGGTACAACAAAAAGAAATAAACTGTTCATCATAATATACTTTACAGAAGCCAGCAAAAAGGCGTCTAAAATCATGAAAACTTGCAAGATTTAATAAATAGCCCAAATATAGACAATGCACCCCGCACTTACTTTGAGTAGATTACTTCACTCCACAGCAAATGAGAGTGGAATAGATATGGCCTATATATTGGTAGTGTTTTTCATAAGATAAACAGTTGAAGAGAAACATTAGATACGATCTGCCAAGAAAGGCAGGTGCTCCTCATTTAACTATGGCTAAGACTTTTAATATGTGTATAGCCTTAGCAGAGCTCAGTGCGCAGGCATAACCGAAAAAAAGCTTATAGCAGCCCCAGGTGTGCAAAATTTCATGAGACCCGTGGGAGGTTTTGTTTAATTGGGTGTAGATCAAAAGCAGAAGAAATTTCTATGATCGGGGCACCTCGTTTGTACAGTAGAAAGTACCGCCTAAATCATAGTTCTTTCCTTATTTTCCACTTCATTTTAAGCCGCTTATTTGCTTCCTTTGTATCTTTGTATGCAACTCCCATTTGTACCAAACAAAAATATAAAAAACGCACCATTACCCGTTTTTTCAGGTGGTATGGATGTGTTAAATGCGGCCGCCTTGGTGTGGTGGTAGCGAGCTCCGCCTACCACACCGAAGATCGTGGGTTCAACTCCCTGTCAAATAAACAGCGAAAATTTAGAAAGAAATGTTTCCATTAGAAAAAAGTTTTTGTAAGCGTGGTCGCCCCTTGGTAGAGATTTACCAAACGTTCCGAGTGTATTTATGCCATGAAAAGCTTCTCAGTGAAAATTTATGTGCCCTGCAGATGCCGTTCGGAGTCGGCATAAAACATGTAGGTGCCATTCGCCAATTTGTTGGAAAAATTAAAAAGGAACATAGGCCTAAAATCTCTGCGGGGGTTATCGCGCCTTGCTCGTATTTTTTTATGGATGTGTTTGTGTATAATTGGTTGGTTTTTAATATATATATATATATATATATACGTGTTTTATGCCGACTCCGAACAGCATCTGTAAGGCAGATGAGTTTTCACTGAGCGCTTTTCATGGCAGAAATACACCCGGAGCGCTTGCCAAACAGTGCCAAGGGGGACCCCGCTTACAAAAATTGTCTTCTAATTGAAAAACCTAATTTCTAAAATTTTGATGTTGCTTTGTACGGGGTATGAACCCAGGGCATACGGTGTGGTAGGCGGAGCACGCTACCATCACACCACGGTGGCCGCCGTTTTTATTAACCAACGTCTTTATACATGTTTTAAATATTAATTAAATCTAAGCGGTTTTCAGATACTTTTCCTATAACATTTTTTCAAAACAATCAATATTACAGCGAAATGGGCCAACCTTCAATCCAAAACACAATTTCAATGTAAAAAATTTATTGTAATTCCATTAAAATTATTGCACTGTCGATGGCTAGCTTTACATGTTAATATTAAACAATGTTTATTTTTTTAATAAATTATTATTGTTGTAAACTTTTATAGTCATGTGAACAAGCACATGAGAGCAAGTGGCCCTGACACATATAATATTGCATATAAATATGTAGATATATATGTACCTATGTATTTTGTAAAGCATGGAATACATACACACATTGTTTCACTGAAACCCTTTCAATCACCATGCGCTTGACACAGAGGCCTTAGACAAACAAAGGAACAAATAATAGCTTACCTAAACAATCTAAAATCGAAAATACAGTTACATATCTACAGTCATGTAAATGTACATTTGCGAATACGAAAATAGCAAATAAAACAAATAAGGAAGGCTAAGTTCGGGTGTAACCGAACATTAAATACTCAGCTGAGAGCTATGGAGACAAAATAAGGGAAAATCACCATGTAGGAAAATGAACCGAGGGTAACCCTGGAATGTGTTTGTATGACATGTGTATCAAATGGAAGGTATTAAAGAGTATTTTAAGAGGAAGTGGGCCATAGTTCTATAGGTGTACGCCTTTTCGAGATATCGCCATAAAGGTGGACCAGGGGTGACTCTACAAAGCGCGTGTATGATATTGGTATCAAATGAAAGGTGTTAACGAGTATTTTAAAAGCGCGTGGCCTTTAGTTCTATAGGTGAACGCCTAGGGGTGACTCTAGAATTTACTTGTACGATATGGGTATCAAGTGAAAGGTGTTAATGAGTATTTTAAAAGGGAGTGGGCCTTAGTTCTATAAGTGGACGCCTTTTCGAGATATCGCCACAAAGGTGGACCAGGGGTAACTCTAGAATGCGTTTGTACGATATGGGTATCAAATGAAAGGTGTTAATGAGTATTTTAAAAGGGAGTGGGCCTTGGTTCTATAGGTGGACGCCTTTTCGAGATATCGTTATAAAGGTGGACCAGGGGTGACTCTAGAATTTGTTTGTACGATGTGGGTATCAAGTTAAAGGTATTAATGAGGGTTTTAAAAAGGTAGTTGTATATGTAAGGTTATATTTTGCGTCAATAAATCAATCCAATTGCCATGTTTCATCCCTTTTTTCGTATTTGGTATAGAATTATGGCAGTTTTTTAATTTTTCGTAATTTTCGAAATCGAAAAAGTGGGCGTGGTCATAGTCGGATTTCGGCCATTTTTCATACCAATACAAAGTGAGCTCAGAGAAGTACGTGAACTAAGTTTAGTAAATATACATCGATTTTTGCTCAAGTTATCGTGTTAACGGCCGAGCGGAAGGACAGACGGGTGACTGTGTATAAATACTGGGCGTTGCTTCAGCCGATTCCGCCCTTTTTCACAGAAAACAGTTATCGCTCTAGAATTTAAGCCTCTACTATATTTCGCAAGGATTGGTAAATTTTTGTTCGACTTATGGCATTAAAAGTATCCGAGACAAATTAAATGAAAAAGGGCGGAGCCACGCCCATTTTGAAATTTTCTTTTATTTTTGTATTTTGTTGCACCATATTATTACTGGAATTGAATGTTGACATAATTTACTTACATATATACTGTAAAGATATTAAATTTTTTGTTAAAATTGGACTTAAAAATTTTTTTTTTTAAGTGGGCGTGGTCGTTCTCCGATTTTGCTAATTTTTATTAAGCGTACATATAGTAATAGGAGTAACGTACCTGCCAAATTTCATCATGATATCTTCAACAACTGCCAAATTACAGCTTGCAAAACTTTTAAATTACCTTATTTTAAAAGTGGGCGGTGCCACGCCTATTGTCCAAAATTTTACTAACTTTCTATTCCGCGTCATAAGTTCAACTCAGCTACCAAGTTTCATCGCTTTATCCGTCTTTGGTAATGAATTATCGCACTTTTTGTGTTTTTAGAAATTTTCGATATCGAAAAAGTGGTCGTAGTTATAGTCCGATTTATGTCATTTTAAATAGCGATCTGAATGAGTGCGCAGGAACCAACATACCAAACTTCATCTAGATACCTCAAAATTTACTCAAGTTATCGTGTTAACGGACGGACGGACGGACGCACGGACATGGCTCAATCACATTTTTTTTCGATACTGACGATATCTATCTCGATTTCTTCAAACCTGTACAACCAACCGTTATCCAATCAAAGTTATTATACTCTGTGAGCTCTGCTCAACTGGGTATAAACAATTTTACGTATACGAACCGGTGTCCGCATTTTCAGGTGACGTGTTTGCGGGTATTTTTTCTTTTTTTTAAGAAAACAACGTGCAAGTTTATTTTTCAAAATTCAAGCAAAAATTGTCATTCGAAATTGTCTGACAGTAGCTATATAAAGAAATTTTAAACGCCTCTTCAAAATATGTCGAAAATTCAAAAAACACCTATTAAATTTTCGAATTTATTATTTAGAAATTCTAGAATTCTGTAGCCGAAGCAATTTATCTCTAACAAAATATCCATTTGGAATCTGTCGAATTTCGAAGTATTTCTGAAAATTTTTTTTTCTGACGCCTGTCTTGGATTTTCTTCCATATAAAAAACTAAATTATGGAAAAAACTGAAATACGTTTCGCAAAATTTTTTTTCAAAAATGAATGCAAAATTTAAGAGAACTATATCTTTCATTTTGTGAGCCTAAAATTCTTTGGGTTACAAAATTGCATATTCGAAACAGTTCTGAAGATTCTAAATAAAAAATCTACATTTTTATGCAGACTTCTCGAATGTTGAAAATTTTTCTAAAATGTTTGTAGGCATGGCTTTGTCGTAAAGTTTTTTCTTAAATTTCCTAAAATACAAAAACGCACAATATTATTGATCAAATTTTATTTTGTATATACAAAGGCATATTTGCATTTTTGCAGCAGATTTTTATGTAAATGTTTCAAATATATATGTACATATAGCTGTGCCATGTTTGTTTTAGTATGTGTTATTCGTTGGCTTCATGAAAAAAGGTAATAAGTTCATTTTTCCAGTTACCCGGGGGCGACAAATAAAGCTGCTTCAGTATTTGCGGCTCTTAAGAGACTAAGCAGCTTTACTTTCATCATCATAACTTTTATACACAGATGCAGCCGAACCCGCGTCCGCAGAAGTGTGGTGGAAGCGTGCTCCGCCTAACACACCGACAGTCCTAGATAAAAGTCCCGGGCAACTCAGCATCATAAATTTAGATAAACATTGTTTCAATGAGGAAAACTATTTTTCTAGAGGGGTTGCACTTTCGTGATAGTCTGGGTAACTCTCCAAGTGTTTACCGGCTATGAGCAGCTTCTCAGTAAAATTCAGCAGCCTTACAGATTTCATTCGGAGATGGCGTCAAACATAAAGGTTTTGCCCTGCCAACGTACGAAAAAAGAAAAAAATAGCACGACGCTAATTGGAAGACAAGCTCGATCTTAATCTTATAAGAGATAAATTGCACCAAGTATTTAAAGTTTTTTTCTAACTAGTTACATAGCTTTATGCTGTAATGATAACGGAGACTGTCAATATTTATTTATTTATTTATTTATCCATCCGTCTGCCTCCCCATACTTTATTTTCGTTATAATTTGGGCAAGCATTGAGATATTATACCAAATTTGGTACACTAGTTTGTTAGCCACAGAATAGATTGGACTTGAGTATGGGTAAAGTAAGACAGGCATATACAACCACGCCCATGCTTATGATATAGCAATAGCTTCGTTTATATAATTTATCTGCCGACTTCTGAATAACAGAACCGTTGTTGTTGTTGTTGTTGTTGTAGCGATAAGGTTGCTCCCCGAAGGCCTTGGGGAGTGTTATCGATGTGATGGTCCTTTGCCGGATACAGATCCGGTACGCTCCGGTAACACAGCACCATTAAGGTGCTAGCCCGACCATCTCCGGAACATTAAACCTTCAGGCCATCCCTCCCTCTCCATTCCATGAGGAGCTTGCGGTCGCCAGAGCCTCGCCTGTTAGTGAAACAGGATTCGCCGCGGATAGGTGAGGTCGACAATTGGGTTTGGAGAAGCTGTATATTGCGCTGGCAACCTGAAGGGTTGCGCTACATAGCCCTTGAATCTTGTAGTTTAGTCGCCTCTTACGACGGGTATGCCTACCGCGGGTATATTCTGACCTCCTAACCCACTGGGGGATCTAAATTGCTTCTAATAACAGAACCGTCATGGCAGAATATGGCGAAGCGGCGGCTCAGAAAAGGTACACCTCTTGTGGTGTTCTTTTTCCCCCCATTTGGATCGTGGATGTGAGAAATCTGCCTAGAAATCAAGAAAGTAGTGGCTGCTAAAGGGTTTTTTTAAAGGACGATTTAAATGAGTGATGTGAATCATTCATAGAAGCTGTCAATCCTGGCAAAATTTGGCTAGTTTTGTTCAGGAGCAAGTAAAATATGGTTGAAATCGGACCACAATAAATTTAGGTAAACCAACTGGTGCTGTCTAACAGGACTGAATAGCTTATTTATATGCTTGATATCAAGCTGTCGTATCTGTGGGCTCTTGGCATAATCGAAAATTTCACTCAATCTAAGGCTGGTTTTCTCGAAATATGCTCTGAGTGGTTTTTTAGATTATGCCAGGAAACCAAGATATAAGCTTGATGTGGAAAAAAATGCTAGGAAAGCCCTTCTAGCATTTTTGGGCAGCAAATGACGAACACTGCCAGCACTAATCACGGGTGACATATTGGTTTTAGTCTATGATGAAGTAAAGATCTTTAGGGAGCATTGTACACCTCTTCCACGGGCAGGGTGTTGGAAACGGTGCAGTGATTGGCGATGTTTGAAACAAGTAAGATCGCTCGGTTAAAGCGAATCTGGTTAAATGAAGCTTCGAGACGCGAAATGTATATTTGTAAGCTCTAGGTGTTTCTATTTTCTTTATTCGTATCAACAATCGTCATTCCAAAGGCTTTGCGAAATTTGGTCATTCGATGTTGGTAGTTCTTTGCCGGATGTTGATCTAGTAAGTTCAGAAAACTAGCTACATTGTAATACTAGCCCGACCATCTCGGCAACGATTTGAAATAAACACTCTGAACCTTTCAGGCCGTCCAGCCCGTGCTTTCCAGTGGAACCTGAGTTGGGCCGAAACCCGTCTGAGAGCTCAGATTAACAATTGCGTTAGCAACGCCTTAAAAGTGCTCACAACTCATACCGTTTCAAGGGATGGAAATAATGGAGCTATTATATGTCAAACTAATTTTGTAAATGTTTGCACGTATGAATGCATGCTGGACGCTATGATTGCGATGAAATATTCCTAAGGAAAGCCGTCATCAATCGCGAATTAAGAAGCCCCAAACACTGCAGCGTCTTTCACGTGGAGGTCGTATCTATTAATGATGAAGTGATTGGGATGCTATCTCCCGGTTTAATTAAACATTCTACGTTATCAATTTATTGATACAAATTATCTGGGCTAAAAATACTACCGCGGTAGATGTGGCTCCCGCAAGAAGCTTTAAAAATCCATCGGTTGTTAAGGCTCGACATTTTAAAATTGAATCGCTCTCGACCTTGTTGGGCTAGTAGAAATATTCCAGATAAATATCCGGTAGAGGACCGTTATCAACGACAAAACTCTCCTAAATCGTTACAGGTGTCTTTATAGCTCCAATAAGGAGAAGAAAAAGGAGCAGTACGTATACTACTGCCAACTGTCACATAATATGTTGCCCCGGCAATCATTTTCGAACTATGTTAGATTTCACTTGTCCATGGTAATTGAAGTGCTCACAGGATATTTCCCAATAGGAGTTCGGTGTGGCTTAATCTTATGTTATAGACAGCCCAAAAGTATAGAGGTATGACAATCACCTTAGTGCATTTATGGTGTTAGTTCCTGAAGCGTGTAGGATCAATTTCCAAGAAGATATATCTTCCAGTTACTTTGTACTCAGTTGTTCAACCTCTGTGCGTGTGAGACGTGAGTATATCAGCCGGCACGTTTTCGACTTTCCAGAGGAAATATCCAAAGTCCTTAAATATTTTATACAAAACCTTATCAATTTCTCATTCAAAAAAAAAAAAAAAAAACAATTTTTTGTTGGACTATTTATTGCACATTTGAACGCCGCTGCATTAAACAAATTTTCTAATTTTTTTTTTTTTTGGGAGTGATATATGCTAAGCCGAACTTTCTTAAATGAATTTATCACTTTGGCTTATAAAGCCTAGATGCAAGTATGCCAGTGAATTTATTTGGTTTATGTTCGTTAGCACTCGAAAATGTGTGGGCTTGTATGCGCTTTAAGGATATTTAAGTATTTTCCTGGTTTTCTCGCAATCCGATTTTCCTAGTCGCCATTTTGTTTTTGAATTCCTTTTTTTGTTATTACTTTACCTTTGGGTTTGGTTTTTGCTTGGCAATGTATAATCAATGCATACAACAAATTTAAAACTTAAATTGCATACGAAGATAATATGAATATTACAATACACTGGTGGCAATAAAAATATTCTCATGACAATATATTCACATACGGATAAATTACTGTTGAAATAAAAATATAAATAAATTTAGCCCAGAAGAGGTTTGAGCAAATGTATGCTAATAAGAAAAAATATACAAGATTACATCCACAAACACGAGACCCTGACGATTTGGTCCACAACAGGAGAGAATGGGAATGCATTTTAAATACAAGTGTAGAAGATGTAGTGTGTACGGTTGTATGGAGACAGCCACCCATTTCCTCTGCGACTTCCCAGCAATGGCAAACTCTAGGCAGTTGTACTCTGTTTCGGTATCTTCGCCTGAGCAGCACAGCAAGCAACCAACCGTTAGTTAACTATATTTGAAATGCCGATACATCTGGCGAAGATAGATTAGGTTGAACTGACCGGTGCATGAGGACCTCACATAGACTGAATGAATCCTTAGTGTTTACAGCAGTTTGTTAAATGACCAAACTGTAAAACCCTACCAAAAACTAGGACCTATGTTATAAAATAAATCTGTCCTTTTCGGAAATATTAGAAGTTTACTAGGACATGTGCCATTTGCGGCTTTTGGAACCTCCTCCTTATAGCTGGAATTATAGGCTTTCAAGCGCAGCGCACAAACATAAAATGTGCTCGACCGTTTCCTCCACCAGCCCGCACTTACTACGTCTGCAAACACCGACCAAGCCTAATTAAAGGGCATGTGACACCAGAAGGCTGTGTACAGTTAGAATACCCGCCATGAGCCTACATGCGCCACATGATCTTCGACACTTCTTGCCTGCCTTTCCCGCTTGGTCGATCATGTACACCTCTGGCCTTCTCTAATTGGGACATCTACGGAGCAGCTCTGACGGATGCGCGCATTTTAGCAAATTTATCTGGAATCTAATACAGATCCATGCTTATCCCCCTCTCGATTCTTTTCGAGGATTTCTTGCACTTTAACACTTTTTCAGATGCTGTGTTATGCGAGACTATTGCCTTAATTACTGCTTGGCTGTCAATATAAAGATTGACGTGGCTACAGTTTAGCTATTTTCTTCCAGTGTTTCTATTGCTTCGGTTATGGCAACTACTTCCAGATAAAGAACGCTATAATGATTTGGCAGCTTGTAGTATCTGTTTATTTCCGGATAAGCACAGTATACCGCAGAGCCTACACCTTCCACTACTTTGGAATCATCGGTTTACACGTGTATCGCCTCACCCGTTATGTGGATACCATTGCACCAATCTTCCATCTTTATTATGGCTCTTAGAGCCCCTTCGAAGCATAGATACGGAATCAGGTAGTCTGTTTGTCTTGTAGTTGTTGACGCTATACCACTTTGGCTGTATGGTCTGCGGTAAAGCTGCCCCGAGGCATTGAACCTCGTAGAAGTTGTTAAGGCTATGTTCTTTGCTACCAGGTCAACAGGTCGAATGTGTAGGATGGCATGCAATGCATTCGTCTGGGCTGTTTTTAAAGCTTCCGTAATGCTAAACATTGATAGCCTGCATACCCTCTATAACTTATTGAGTGTCCACCAAACAAGGATTCCATAGTAGAGGATAGGTTTAACAATCGCTGTAAATACCCAATAAGAGAAAGAGAGAGTGTGATAAACCCCACATATACCCCAGCTCTCTTTTACATGCATAAATTGCCATCGGGGCCTTCTTCATTCTCACCTCCAAGTTTGGCCTACACGACAACTTACTATCTTGAATAATTATTAGGTACTTTGTGCTAGGTTTTTGCTACATGATCACCCACTCCTAGCTTAGATCAGGTCCAATTTGGGACCTTGTACCTCTTGGTAAACAAGACCACATCCGCCTTATCTGCATTGGCTGTCAACTCGGCATCCCGAAACGCCCGACCTATCAGAGACATAATCGTCGGAAGGCACGTTCCACATCAGGCGAGTGTTTAATATGATGGAACTATTGATATGCCAGTCTATAAAAGTGTTATGGAGCAAGAAACTGCACTCCGGTAAGCAATCGATAATTCTCTGATATCAAAGGATAGGTTTTTGATAACAAAGCGAAAATTTACTATACATTTTCCACAAAAAATCGATAACTTTTCGACAATACTTTGGTGATCCATTAACAACATATTGAATTTTTCTACAATAAATCGAAAAATTTACAATAACAAAAGCATAGCTCGTCGTATAAGTATCGATAACCTATAGATACTATTTGGTATCGATAGCAGGCTTGTACTTCACATATGTATATGCACATACATATAATACAAAAAGGTAAAAATCCTCGTAATAACCTTTTAAGTTCATTATTATTGCCACCACTGTATAGTGAAATGTACACATACATACGTAAATACTTATAAAAAGTGCATGTGAATAAAATTTAAACACTTTTAAATTTTACTTTAATTTGCATGTGTTGGTATGTGACTAAATATATTTATTCATTTGGACTTGCCTTTCTTTAGCTATCTACGATTGTAGGTGCGAATTTTTTTTACATATGTATGTATGGGTGTATGCATTTATTTATATATATATGTATGTACGTATGTTTGTGTTGATGTAGATGCAGTGAGATTTCGTGCAAAGCATAAAAATGTGTTTCAATGAAATCACATGAAAAATGCAAAAAAACGGCGCAACATAAAATATTTAATGGGTGAATACACTCGAACACAAAACACATAAAAACTAAAGCGACATGAAAAACGCTTAAGCGTAAAACGCAAAATATAAAATAATTTATGCTTTAAACTCAAAAAGAAGTACGGGAGATAAAACTAACAGCGCCAGAGGAACACGAAATCCAGGGTTGCATTACACAACAACATACAAAACGAAATACGAGTACAAATTGGTATTTGTTTAAAAGTTTTTTGTTCTTAATCTATTGTTTTTCTTCTGTTAAGTGTTTCAATAAATGTTCTTGCTATATCGAACCAAAAAAAAAAAAAAAAAAAAATTGTGTTAGTCAGTCATCCAGTTAAAGGTGTATAATATGGGCCAACCGGGGGGAGGTACTTGACATTCCATATATTGCAATACATTCCTTATTTATATGTAACATTTTTTTTCAAGCCGTGCGTGCAACAAAGTTTGCATTCAGTAGTTGGTATAAAATATTCACTTGCAAAATTGTTTGTGTTGGTATATACGAAAAAGTTAAAAAATTTACTATCAGCGTAGTTCAATTGTATTGAAATTTATTATAGCTTGTCTTGTCTGTACTTCTTTGGTGTGTACAGTAAAAATGAAAGATTAAAAAAAAAAAAAAATTAAAACAAGTAAGGACGGGACTGTCTTCGGCTGTGCCGAAGACTTCATATCTTTCATGAATGGGGCCGAACAATAATCTTATCCCATTCGTAATCTCCAAAAAATGCGCTGTATAAGATAAGAAATATATGCACATACCTAAACGATTTTAAGATAAGTATGAAAAAATGGCAAAAAACCCCCTTATCTGAACGATCGGTTGTATGGGATAAATATTATATATAGCTCCGATCGAAACGGCTTTTTCACGGAATCTTCTATGATATATTAGAAGAAATATCACCAAGTTTAACGTTTTTATATAGGACATTAAGGGAGAATTTGCCAAAAATCTTTCTATCTGAATGATCGATTGTATGGGATATAACTATATACAGCTCCGATCAAAGTGATTTTTTCGGGATATCTTCTATGATATAGTAGAATATATATGACCGAGTTTCACGTTTATACTTTCTAAAGTGCGGCAGGAATGACCAAAATAGTCTTATCTGAACGGTCGGTTGTATGGGAGATATATGTTATAGTGGTCCGCTCCTACCGGATCCGACAAATGTCTAATATAATAAAAGAATACATCCTTCTGCCATATTTCATTAAGATATCTCAAAATTTGAGGGACTAGTTTGCGTTCAAACAGACGGACAATGCTATATCAACTCACTTCTTCGCCCTGATCAATTCGGTATACATAATGGTGAGTCCATCTTCTATATTTCTCAACGTTACAAACATCGGGCCAAAGTTAATATACAATTTCATGTTCATGAAAGGTATAAAAAGTGGCCTCTATAAACCAGACGTGAACCAGAGCTCACTATTAAAAATCGATTCCTTTGGAGACAATGGTTCATGACTTAGGGCATGTAAAGTAGCGCCCTAAAAATAAAGCCAGATAAATGGTATGACGGCAAATCAAAATAAGACAATAATGGTGTTTATTTTCTGGAAAAAAATGTTGCCCTCATTTTGCACTTTTAAATTCTAACTTTTAAACTGGGTCACCTGGAGCTAAGGAAAATAGCGCTATTTGTAGGCAATGACACCACTCTTTTTATTTATTGGAAAATATTTTGTGAAAGGAACACACGTAGTCACGAGACAGCTGAGAAAACCCGATATTATTTTCAAAAAAAAAAACGCTATTGATTGAAAATGAAACAAATAATTCTAGTACAGTGGTCAGCAAAAATTTATATCCAAATATATTAGAGAGAGCGAGAGCGTGAGCATCCCAGCTGAAAATTAAAGTCAAAATGGCAACGTGTGTTTATTAAAAACCCTTTTTGGAAAACTTGATTTAGTTTGGTTGATTCACAAATAGTTTGAGTGCCCTAATTAATTAAGTTGAAGTCACTTCGAAGGGTAAACGCTACTTTTACATGTAACGGCACTTGAAATTTGGCTTTCCAAAGCGGCTTAATACGGCAAACAGCGCAAAAATAGTGCCGGTCACTCGTTTCAAACATCATATCTCCGAAGCTAATATGGGTCCCGCCGCCAGAGAAGTGCAGAATGTTTTAAAATTATGTGGCTGACTTACAAAAAACAAAAATATTCATTCATGTTAATTTTTAGCCTATTTAGCCAAGTTATTTTAAACATTTTATAGTAATTTTTTGCAAAACAAAAACTAAGTTTTTTTGGCTAGTAAAAAGTGAGCCAGAAGGAATCTGCTACGACTTTTGGTTAAATAATTAAAAAAAAAATCGTACTGATTTTCTATAACAAATCTAAAAAGGTAAAAATGTACCCTAAGAATGTTAAGGCCATGAGTTAATTACAGAAAGGCCATCTTAACAGCTACGTTTCCCCATCATAATATTTCTTATAAGGAATCTTAACATTTGTGCGATGGCGCAATATTTATTTGTTGCTGTCTCGCTAACGACTGAGCAATGGAGAGTAAAATCCCCGTCACATAAGTTGGATTTCATATATATATATGCGTCTAAAGCGGGAGTCATTGGTGCCGTATGTCGTATCGCTGTAGTCGTATCCCTAACGTAATCAGCTGTTTATCGTTACGATGGTAAACCAAAAACCAATTGGTTGGCTACGATACGGTTACGACCTTAGTAGCACCAATAATCGATTGCATTGATTCACATAACGTTGGTCGAATCAGCGGCGATGTTACGGAAATGCATACACTTGTGTCAAACGCATCTTTATGAAAAATTTCATTGTGCCGCGAATTTAAGAATACGTGTGAAGCAAGTCTGGCTGAATTGAGCTATAACGCACCGAGCACTATTATAGTATGATTCAAATTACTGCAACGCAATGAAGAATATCGTCTGCGTCGCTTGTTAGAGTAATTCAAAAAAATGTAAAATTGAATACAAAGGGCCAGTGGTAGTTTACATTACTTTTAGGATCGAATAAAAGTAAAGAATACAACATGGCCATTTAAACTGGAATGAGCAGTAAAATTCGATGGAAATCCGATACAATACTTCCGTAGACAACCTAACGAAAGTATCTAGAAATGTGACAAAGGTAAACGGTTTGCCCACAACTTTTTTCCAACCTAAGAATAAGCCATTGATCGAAAACCAGGCTCGGACTACGTATTCCGTGAACTGAATACTGGTCTCTTAAAAGTGCCGTTTTGGTAGTATGTGATACGTAAGCGTATATCTGCTATCGTAATTTGATATTACGGGTTCAATGAATGTAGCCAAAAATTGTTCCTAATAATAAATGGTTTCACCAGAACTGCTTACGTGAGGTACATATGATCCACAGCACCTTAATAGATTTTATCTTGTTGCAAACGAGCTGAGGTAAAAGGTATTGCTATTTTTAATGTTGATTAAAGCCAATTATTTCTACACAGCATTTGAGCTCATTTATTTGGTAATTTAATAAAATAAGCCAAAAACACTTCTCCCGTGATAGAACAGAAACACGTAGCTCTTACTTACGCGCTTTTGTATTGCTATGGATATTCGGAATACCGAGAAAAAAATCTTTTAAGGAATTCAACCCCTTTTTTTATATTCAGCGTGCTGTGCACACAGAGTATATTAACCTTGATTGGATAACGGTTGGTTGTACAGGTATAAAGGAATCGAGATAAATATAGACTTCCATATATCAAAATCATCAGTATCGAAAAAAACTTTGATTGAGCCATGTCCGCCCGTCCGTCCGTCCGTTAACACAATAACTTCAGTAAATATTGAAATATCTTCACCAAATTTAGTACACGAGCTTATCTGGAGATTGGTATTCAAAATAATCGAAATCGGGTGATAACCACGCCCACTTTTTATATATATAAAATTTTGGAAAACACAAAAAACCTGATAATATAGTAAATAATACAGCTAGAATGTTGACACCTTGAATTGAAATTTGACATGTGGACTGATACTGAGACTCTTGATAAAAAAAATTTTTTATTGGGCGTGGCACCGCCCACTTGTGATAAAATCAATTTTACAAATATTATTAATCATAAATTAAAAATCGTTAAACCTATTTTAAAAACGTTCGGCAGAGAAGTTGCCTTTACTATAAGTAATGCTTTGAAGAAAAATTAACGAAATTGGTTAAGGACAACGCCCACTTTTATATAAAAGATTTTTAAAAAGGTCGTGGACGAATAAAATAAGTTATACCTTTGCAAAACAGAGCTTTATATCAACAGAATTCTACTTGCTAAATTGAATTATAACATTAATTAAATTGGAAAACACTACAATTTTTGAAAATGGGTGTGGCACCGCCCCTTTTATGACAAAGTAATTTTCTATGTTTCGGGATCCATAACTCGAAGAAAAAATAACACACCGTAATGAAATTGTGTGCACATATTTTCCTTATAGCAGAAAATATTTCTAATAAAAATGGACGGGGTCGGTTAAAGCCAACGCCCACTTTTATATAAAACAAGTTTAAAAGGGTCGTAGACTAGAATAATAAGCTATAACTTAGCAAAAAATAGTTTTGAATCAACGATATTTCACTTATCAAGTTTTATTGTAAGAGGAAATGGGGAGGAATTTTTTTTTAACCGGGCGGTGCCACGTGTTATGTAGAAAAGTAATTTATCTGAAATGAAATGTACATGGAAGCTCACGCTGAGTATATAATGTTCGGTTGCACCCGAACTTAGTCTTCCTTACTTGTTCTATCTCATTTCTAACTACCTTAAACTTAAAGCAAAATAAAACAAGTAAGGACGGGACGACTGTGCCAAAGACTTCGTACCTTTCATGAATGGGGCTGAACAATAATCTTATCCATTTCTTAATCTCCAAATAATCTGATGTATAAGTTAAGAAATATATAGTGAACAGATGTACATACCTAAACGATTTTTAAGATAAATATTAAATAAAACATGGCAAAAACCCCCTTATCTGAACGATCGGTTGTATGGGATATATATTAGATATAGCTCCGATCGAAATGATTTTTTCATGAAATCTTCTATGCTATATTAGAATAAATATCACCATGTTTAACGTTTTTACATTGAAAATTAAGAGAGAAATTGCCAAAAATCTTTCTATCTGAACGATCGGCTGTATGGGATATAACTATATATAGCTCCGATCAAAGTGTTTTTTCAGGATATCTTCTATGATATATTAGAATATATATCACCGAGTTTCATGTTTATACTTTCTAAATTGCGGCAGGAATGACCAAAATCGTCTTAGCTGGACGATCGGTTGTATGGGAGATATATGTTCTAGTGTCCGATCCTACAAGATCCAACAAATGTCTAATATAATACAAAAATACATCCTTGTGCCAAATTTCATTGAGATATCTCAAAATTTGCAGGACTAGTTGGCGTTCAAACAGTCAAACGGACGGACAGACGGACATGGCTATATCAACTCAGTTCGTCGCCCTGATCAATTTGGTATACTTAATGGTGAGTCTATCTTCTATATTTCTCAACGTTGCAAACATCGGACCAAAGTTAATATACCATTTCATGTTCATGAAAGGTATAACAACGTAACTTAAAATATATGAAATCCTTAAAATGGGTGCACGAAAAAAGCAAGCAACTCTTAAAGAATCCCCGTTATTACTGCACGGACTCTCCAATATCCAATATCCTTGGAAGCTCCGCCAAAATTTTCAAAACCCCATCGGTAATGGACTCTGAATTTTAATCATTTTAAAATATCTGCAGTTATATGCTTTTGCTAAAGCACACTCAATTTAGATGTATAAAAAACAAATTTGTGTTGTAATTTCATAGAACTTAAGTCCAAGTTACGTGGTTTTGTTGTGACATGTACAAGTATTTTGCATGTCATTCTCTAGGCGAGTAACTTTATATTTTAATAAATTAATCCAAGGCTAGAAATATATATTGTTACCCCCTTATTCATAAAAGCTTTAGAGTTTAGGCTAACGCCTTTGGGAGATATGAACTTCTACGCAAATCCTTATTTTCCCACAATGTTCAAAAAAATAGTTACATGTTTTTGTTCTATCACGGGAGACTTAGCAGGAACATATAAAATACTCTACGCTATCTGTTTTAAATTTCACATTTTGTCCAGAAGAGCGTTCTAAAAAAAATCGAACCCTCAGTTTTTCTTTCAGATTTTTTTTTTTTAATTTTCAAAACTCTGACGTACTATAAATATTTTGGACCACATGCAGAACGGCAAGTTATCGTTTTAACTTAAAAAAGTTTTCAAAAACTTATGAGGTTAACTTCTCATATCAGGTTAAATTTGAGTTACAAAAAAAAAAAAAAAAAAAACTTTCCATTCTGTTTTATAGTTACTTTCTTTCAAGAAACAAAGAGATGAAATAAGGAAAACCGCGCCCAGTGGTTCAGGATCAATTAAATGTGATATTAAAATGTCTTTTGTTTCGGTTTTAAAGCATTCATAATTTGAAAAACTTCCACAAAGAGCACAAAAGAAATCTTTTTAACCTAAAAACAAAAAATAAAAAAACTAGCTGTTTTAAAAATAAAGGCCTATTCTAGAACAATGCAACGAATTGAAACACCTTCTTACAACACTTCAATAAATTTGCATTGCTCTTGAGCACTACGTTTCATTATACATATTTTTAATAATTTTTGAAGGTTGGGGTTTGGGTTTTGTGTTTATTTGCTTACCAGCTTCGTCTGGCATTAGTTGAAAAATATGATCTGGCGGTTGTGTTGCAGCCTTGACATTACGTGGCGCTGCCGGAGCATCTTCTAAAGGCATTTGAATTTACAATTTTACAATGGAAATTCAAATGTCCATATTTAATTTGTTGTTTGTTTGATTTGTTAAAGTTGTGAATGTTTAGCGATTTAAAATAATTGTTTTTTTTTTATTTTTGATTTTTTGTTTCAGTTTAAGACGAAAGATGATGAAAGAGTTATGAGTGGTAGATAATTAATATTTAATGTAGTTATTATTTATTTGTATGTAGTTGTAGACAGAAAGAGAAAAAGAGAAAGAAAATGCAAGAATTTTTTTTTAAGTAATTTTTTTTAAGTAAGTGGCGCAAAGTTGGTGGAGATGGGAGAATTTACTTAATTTGTTTATGTCAGTCAATACTTTTTAGGAAATGCTAAGAACTTAATTGAGGTCCCTTTAATTTAAAAAGCTTTAAAGTTGAATTTGTAAAAAATTTTAAAAATTATTAAAAGACGCTGCAATGTTTTTTCAAAACTTTGAATAATTTCTATAGGCTTTTTCTGGGTTATAAAAGAAAATTTCGAATCGAATTTTTAAGTTCCTCTAAACTAAAAATCGTAACATGGCTGTCATTTTTTTGTTTTTATATATATAAAATGGCTTGTTTTTACTCGAACCATTTTGTAAGATCAAATAAATCTATTGATGTCATTTATGGAGCATTTTCTCTTTGATCGGACTGTATGAAACCGCCTAGAGTTCTGTGCATGATACAGAACATGGTACAGAACTGGACATTTGCAGAAGAAATCGGAGACAGTTTCCTTAGAACCATCTTGCTGGCAACTCCTGCAAAAAGGACGCTTCCATTCTTTCTGCGTGTGGGCCAAATGCACAGTGTCCTGTAATTGTGGCTGTCATCGTAAATATTTCTTCCCTATAAAATTTAAGAAAATCCTCTGTCTGAAAAAACTTTTTTTTTGGTGATCCTACATGAGTCCTTAGATTAACAATTCCTAATAGCGGTTGGAATAGGTAAGAATGTCAGTTTTTACTAATCGAAGCGGTCGATGTACCGCAACTGCCTCAGTGATACCTAACGATTCACCGGCCTTTGCCAGTTCATCCACTTTTTTATTGCAGTCTATATTCCTGAGGACGTACGTGGTGAATCCAACGCCATTAGCGCTGCTTGCCTGCCTGCAAGTATGCATACCTCTCGACCTATTAAAGAGTCCTACAAGAGGAAGCAACAGGATCCTAGTACCTCTGCTTGAAAAATACTAGCTGAGTTTGAAGGAAGGATAGAGAGTGCGACTGCACGGAGAATACTCCTGTACCAACACCGCAATACGTTTTGGACGCGTCAGTGAATAGTGAAGTTACACGACGTCCGCTGATCAGCTCGTTCCCGAGGGTATCCTCACTTTACAGTTCCTTTCAAATTTCAGTGTCGGCAAAAGAAAATCTGTTGTCGAGACTACATCGGGTGGCCTTTTGAGTACATCGCTGTTGCCGTATTGCTTCTCATTCCAGCATCTAGACTCCCCGAGTCCGATGGAAAAGGTAGTAGTAGTAGTAGTTAATAATAACATTTAACGATTCTAATATACCCGACCAAATTTTTTCCTGTTACCGCGGCACAGGCTGCCCGTTGTACTTTTTTTAGCTTATTAATATTGCATTGCTTATCCAGTGTTAACTCTCCGTACCCTAGGGTGGGTCTAATGAGTAGTATGCAATATATGCTTTCTTTACTCTTCTATCAATACTGAGTTTTCTAGTTAACTCGGTAACGAGTTATTTCGACGCCAAAGTACTCTACTCTCGTTGAGAGGGAGAGTTCAGTGCCATTTGATGTCGGCTTTCGAAATTTATACATTTAGGATCTGTTTCTGAAGAGTATTAGTTATATCTTGCTTGGATAAGTATTGAGTCCGTTCTCTGCAGCTCAGGTAAGTAACCTGCTAACTGCAGCCTATACGATTTCGCTGAACGTTGAGCGAAAATCCTAGAAACTGCGATCACTACGTAATCTGCATATGTGACTACCTTTATTAGATTCCTATCGAGTTCGAGCAGTAACTCGTTCAGTGCAACAACCCAAAATTGTAGTGATATAGCCTCTGGTTGTTGTTGTTGTTGTAGCAGTGCTTCGCCCCATCCAATAGGTGCGACCGATCACACATTTTCATCAATATCCTCTAACGGAAGTCCAAGAAAACTTGTTCTTTCAACAGGGGTGAATCGTAATGAGAGGGGTGTTGTGAGGCGTTCGTTCCACAATACAGTTGAAGAGATGGTTGGTGTCATGTGGGGACACGTTACAAGCAGGACGTATGTTTTTTATCGTCGTTACCGATCCAATGTATTGAAATTTTGTTTTTTCCAGCACTGATTGCATGGTTATCAACCTCGGCCCTTTGGAGGGATTTCAGAATAGGACTGGTTTCAGTGTTGTTGGAAGCTCCCTCTATATCTATTAAGGCATCAAGAGTTTTCTGTTTGTAGTGTAGTGATAGTTCTATTGAACCAATGGGATCATAAAGGGCGCTCATCGACTTACTGAAGATGCCCAACAGCCGCGAAAGTGTTTTAAGCATAAAGGATGTGAATATTATAGGTCTTTAGCATTTGGCGTTTCCGTGCGTACGTCTACCAACCTCAGTCGAGATACTAACAAGTAACCTAACTTTTGAAACATAACCGGGGTCACGCTATTGCGGCCAAGCCATTTGCTCTGTCAGTTATCATATCCAGTAAACCCTTTGAAGGCAAATAGCTCCAGCAAAGAGATTGAATACTATCATTAAAAAAAAATGAATACTACGATTTGTTTGGAACTTTTACATTTTTCGTATTAATTTTTTCATACTTCGACTATTCTTCCAACCGCAATTATACAATCTCACCACCTAAACTCACCAACTTTGTCAAATCCACCCAATAATTGTGCAACAATTACATTTTCAAAGCAAATTGAAACAAATTTAACAAAAACCATTCAACTCACCCAATGTGCGTACAGTCATCACTTTGCTCATTAATCCATCGCCGAGCACATTACGACCGACAACCTGAAATTCATACGTAGTACCCGAAGCCAAGCCATTGATCGTCACCTGTGTACTGCCCGAAGGTGTAACCGAAATTGTTTGCCAATCGGCAGCACCCGCCTCACGATACCAAATCGTATAATCTTGTTTATACTCCGAACCACCACTATAACCGGGCATCCATTGTAACGTTATCGAAGATTCTGTCGCTTTACCGGTAATATTATATGGTGCATGCGGCTGTGTACCCTCGATGACTAGTTGAGTAACCGACATTAGAGTAGCGACTTCATTCGACACAACACATTGATAATAACCAAAATCTTCACCACGTAAATTTTCTATTGTTATATTACCACCCGACACTTTGACGCGCATACGTTGAGTTTCAGTTAGTTCACCACCATCTTGACGTTGCCATTTAATTGTGGGTCGTTGTGTACCCTCCGCTTCGATGGCATCACAATGCATTTCAACGCTATCGCCCACCTTACGCTGATACAGCGATTCGGGTTCGACAGTGAAGGTGGGCGGTTTGCGTACCAATACTTCCATCGGTCCCGATGAACCTTGCGTACCTTGCGCATTGTATGGTGTGCAGGTATAACGACCCTGATGATCTTCATTGACGCGCGTAAAAAGTAATGAACCATTTGCCATGACTACTATATCTTTCATCTGATATGGTTCGAGTAAACGTTTATCTTTGGTCCAAGTTACGTATTGTAGTATTGGATTCGATTTGATGTAACACTGAACAACGCCAGCCAAACGGAAAGGTAGATACTGTACAGTGGGAGTGAAGGTTACTTTGGCAGGATCTGAAAATAAGGGAAATAATAAATTGTTGTAATTAATGTTCGTAAGCGTAGTTGTAAAGTTAAAATTAAGAAAAGTCAATCAATGTTGTTTTTTTAATAGTACATCTTCTGTAAACTTTCCGAACAATCAGGGCAAGAGTTCTAAATAACTTGGGATAAAAAAATTGGATTAAGTAGGTTTTAGTTTCTCGCAGCGACTCCATATAAGATGCTACTGAAGAGCCAGCTTTTGACTAATTTGAGGTTTACTCCCAAGATGGTTTCCTTTCAGAACGCCTTTAAAGTTAGTTAGACTTATGAGCTATGATTGACTCGTTTTAAAAATAGTTCTGATAATTTCCCGAAGTAATTTGTGCTTCCTGCTTATTTCAGTCCTAGTTACGAACTGTTATTGTACCGATTTCTATAAAGCTACAAGTATCGAGAAGCTAACCGGTATCTAAAGAGTGAATGAGTTAAAAATCTCTCCAGTATCGAAAGCTAAGTCAGTATCGAGAAACTCACCGGCATCGAAAAATAAATCGATATCGGAAAAGTAACAGCTAATCGGTAACGAGAAAGTAACCGGTATCGAAAGATTGTTCGATAAACAGAAAGTAACGGGTTTCGAGAAAGTAAGCGGTATTGAAAGATTGTTCGGTATACAGAAAGACCGGTATTGAAAGATTGTTCGGTACACAGAAAGTATCCGGTATCGAAAGCTAGTCCGTATCGAGGAAAAAAAACCGGATCGAAAAATAAACCTGATTCGAAAAAGTAACAGATTTTGAAAAATGGACCGGTTTCGAAAGAGTAACTATGTAAAAGAGATCTAACAATATCGAATAGGTAAACGGTGTAGAAAAAGCAGCCGGTATCGAGAAAGAAATCGATATCGAGAATAAGTCGGTACCGAAAGAGTAATCGGTATCAAAAAATTAATTGTTATAGAGAAAGTAACCAGTATCGAAATATTAATCTGTACCGAGAAAGTAGTCAATATCGAAAAATGTATCAGTGTCAGGATATAATATGTATCGAAAAATTAATAAAAACGAAAATAATCGGTATAGAAAAAGTATTTGGTATCGAGAAAGTAACAGGTATCGAAAATTTTACCGGATCCGAAGAGGGAATACGTTGTGAGAAATCTACTGATATTGCTGATATCGAAAAAATAACTGTGTAGGAAATGTTATTTTAATAGCTAACGTTTTTAAATAAGTAACCAGCTTTGGAGAAAGGAACCGAAAACTAAAAAATAACGTACAACGTAAAAGTAACACTATTAAAAAATACCCGTTACCGAAAATGCTACCGCTTCCATAAAAGTAACCGGTTTCAAAAACTAATCAATTCCGAAAAGATAACCGGTTTTAAACCCCTAACCAGTTTCAAAAAAATAACCGGTTCTAATAAAGTAAAAGTTTCCAAAAATATAACCGGTTACAAAAATAATACCAGCCGGTTCCAGAAAAGGAATCTGTTCCTGAACTCCGAAAAGTAATTAACACTAAAGAAGCAATCGGTTTCCCTAGCCAATAGCAAAATTCATCAAAACCGAAAAATGAAATGAAAGTTTCTATTTCAATGAGAAGAAACTTGAAAATATGAGCAGCCAGATTATTCGTGGATAGTTCGGATGGTCAAAACCAGAATATCGACCTTCTTCGAAAGCTGGACCACATTATGGGCATTAGAATCTGTTGTGGCATGTCGAAGTGTCGGAAGACTGCTTTCGATCACCGCTGGGTTACCTTTTGAGGAAAATTAAGGAATAAAACACCTGGCCAACGTACTTTCTGTGGAACAACCGGTACGACTGAGGGATTACATGTCATTTCTCATCCGCACCGATGCTCTGAAGGTGGTACATACCAACCTCTCCAGGCGCTGTAAAGATGTGGAAGTATAGTAGTCAATTCATTTCTTTCCTGCCGACGACTAGCAAAGCAGAAAAAAATACTTAGATTTCTGGGCGCATAGTTTTTCGACAGTCTTGCAGAGGTTGTGTAGTTGGGTCTTTCGCTTCTACTTATGTCATTAAAGAAAGCATTCGTTGGACGAATTTTCCACCACGGAACACGCGCTAAGGGCAGTTAAAATGGAGAAAACCATCGCTGTGTCGAAGTGTGGGAAGTTTCCTTCTATGTTCCTTCCTTACCTATTTAAAAATCCATCCCAAGATTTCATATGCTCCATATGGATTTTCTAAATATCTATAAAGGAGCCTTCACCTTAAGTTTCAGGTTTCTAGGATATCGAGAAGATACTTACAACTCGATGCTTGCGCCATCACGCGAAAATCTTGTTTCCTCGAACTACTAAAAAGTCAATAGCCGAATTCCTCTATTTTGTACTAAAATTTTGGGACAAACATGAAATCGGTCTAATATAAAAAAGATAATCATCACGCACCCTATATATCTGGAGCTTTTTCCAACACAGTTAATAATATTGCTTATCAATTTTGAAAAAAAAAAAAAAACATTTTTTTTTTGCATTTCTTTTCAGTTCTATATTTTTGTTTGTTTGTTTAAAACAGAAACATTTTTATAAAGCCATAAGATCTCAAATATTAATAAATATTTATATATTTGGCGATTCTTGAAGCCCCTGAAGTCATTGTTTTCAAGCTACAAAAATGGCGCATCAAATGGAATTGGTCTCAATGGACAGATCCGATACGGATATGCGTGAGGGTGAATTGAAAACATTTGCTGTAGAAAAGGCAAACAAAGGTATGAGCTTGAGTTATGTGATGTGTTTTTATCATGGTTTAAACGAAGGCCTAATTGATATTCGAAATTACAAATTTTTCCATAATTTGTTTTTTTTTTGCGAAATTGTAGCTGTTAACACCAGATTTAGTGGTAAGGTTGATTACGACATGCTCTTAATTGTATTTAAAGAAAATTTTCTGAAAAAATGGAACAAAATGCAACCATCACCTAATACAGGACTTGAAGGTTTTGATGAATTGGCGACAATAGGTGCTGGATCATTTGGACGCGTTGTAAGCGGAAAAGCTATTTCTTTTGTAGATTGAAATAAAAGTTTAACTTTAACTTTTCATCAGAAATTGGTGCGCGAAAAATCAACCGGAAATTATTATGCAGCAAAATTTGTTTTAAAAGAAATGGTCGTCAAAACAAAACAAGTGCCACATATTTTCAATGAAAAGCGCGTTCTTCTCAGCATAGATTTCCCATTTGTAGTTATGATGGATTTTTGTCGAAAAGATTTTGATCATTTGATATTTGGTTTACCATTCATTAACGGTGGCGAGCTGTTTACTTATCATCGCAAGTATACAACAAAAACATTGAATAGATTCTTTTGATTCATCTAATGTTAAATTTATCCATTCATAGAGTGAAACGGTTCACAGAGAAGCAGGCACGTTTTTATGGGGCGCAAGTATTTCTCGCTCTAGAATATCTACACAATTTGCAATTGCTTTATCGTGATTTGAAACCAGAAAATATTTTGATAGACAAAAAGGGTTATCTTAAAATAACAGATTTTGGATTCGCAAAGGTATGATTTTCGTATTTATTTGTGATATGAACCCATAAGCAGTAGAAAAAGAGGTCCCGTCCGCCGTGACTATTAAATATTTTTGGCCGCTGTTATTTCTTAGGCAAATGAGCTCAAACTAAAAGACCTGGCAAGCTTTCCATGTCTATATCCACAAGGCATTATGACTATGTCAATTCCCAAGGCAGTCGGTTCTATGTACCGGAGCGACTCGGGATTTTTCCCGACCAAGGACTGTCATTTCAGTGTGACCCCATTTAATTTGTTTCGTCCCTCCCACAAATTGTCATCCTCCCAGCAGCTCCTTGCAGCACGACTGCTACATATTCTCTTACTCCGGGAAGGTATCGAACCCAATCCGGGTCCGTCTCCTGACCCCGGTCCTGAGAAATGGTTTTGCTGCATTTGCCAGAAAAGAATCTTTTTAGGACGGTCATACTCTGTTCAGTGTGTCTCGTGCAAGGGATGGTTGCATCGGACAGGTTGTTCTGGGCTTGATCCCAAAACCCGACATCCACGTAACTTTTATAAATCTTTTGTGGCTCCTTGCTGCTCACGCCCAAGGGCGTCCCGTAGTCTACGCCTAAGCGCCCCACCACTACCTTCCAGCAGCCTCGCTGCTCAGCAAGCCACAACAAGTACCCGCTGCTGCTCGCGCCCCACGGCGCCAACAATTCAAACAGCTGATACCACTCATAACTACTACCTTCGTAGTAGAGCTGGTAGCAATGCTGAGCATCAGCCCCTGCCCCCGTCTTCTCCCCCCCCCCCTCTTTTCTGGCAGCAATCGTGCAGGTCAGGGAAACAGACTCTTAGTCCCTACCTCCGTTTGCACCGTCTACCAGCACAGAATATATAGGTTTGCGACATCCGCTCAATGCAGCTCCTGCCTTGGGTGGTGCCACTTTCCTAGATGTTCTGGTCTCCGCGACGGTAACCCCTCGACGGGTTTCATCGCGCCATGTTGCCAGGTCGCAAACCCAAATCATCCGGGTACCCCAATGCTTGCCCAAGGGCGCCCAGTCCCAATGCCACAACAGCAATTGCGTTCTGGCCTACCACAACCTAGGTGTAGTCACCCGTCACTTACCCCTAGAGTGGCGGCGTCACCCCTCATGCAATTCAGAATTCTGCAGTTAAACTGTAATGGACTAACTGGGAAGATTACGGAGATAGTCGATTTCATGAAGCGGCACAACATCCGCATTGCTGCGATTCAAGAGACTAAACTCACAGCAAGATCTGCATTGCAGACCTGCTCTGGGTATAATGTCCGCAGGAAGGACCGCGAGAGCGGAAATGGAAGCGGCCTGGCGTTTATTATTCACCACTCTGTGCAATATCATATATTTGATCCTGGCATCGACCGTAGGGCAATGTTTTAGAACGTCAAGGCCTATCTGTCCGGTCAGGCGATGCAAATCTAGAAATCATCAACATCTACATCCCTCCTGTGACCTGTTGCCCCAGTGGATACCGCCCTAAAATCGAGGCCTTACTAACTGGCAACATTCGCATTATCTTAGGCGATTTCAATGCCCATCACGACCTATGGCATTCAAACTTGCGGGCGGACAGTAGGGGTGAGATGTTGGTGGATCAAATAGAAGAAATGACGTTCTGTACAATAAAAGGAGACGCCACCACACGTATGGTAGGAAGCTGTCATAGCTCGCCAGATATCTCAATCGTGAGCGCAGAACTCGTAAACTGCGTCAACTGGCAGCCGATGGTAACATTGGCATCCGACCACCTGCCCATACTTATTTCGTTCGAGCGTACCGCCAACTTCATCGTCACCGAAAAACGCACTTTCATAAACTTCAAAAAAGGAAAGTGGGAAGAATATAAATCTGCAACAGACAACAGCTTTGCTGCCCTCCCTATCCCGACTGATGCCCGCCAAGGGGAGCGTGCCTTCCATAAGGTCATTGAATCCGCCTCGGCACATTTCATTCCCGCCGGGAGAATTCCCGAAATCCGGCCCCACTTCCCGGCGGAGGCCGCGAGCTTAGCGAGGGAACGCGACTTTATAAGACAGCTTGATCCAGGCGACCCCCAAATAAGGGATATAAACCAACGCATCAGATTGCTTGTGGACGAACACAAGCGGGCGAAATGGGAAGAGCACCTAAGAGGTTGTAACCTCTCTACCGATGTAGGTAAACTTTGGTCCACCGTAAAGTCCCTATCGAATCCGACTAAGCACAAAGACAAAGTTTCCATCGCCTTTGGCGATAAGGTGCTGTCGGATGCGGAAAAATGCGCGAGCGCTTTCTGCCGACAATATATAATGCATCCTACGGTCGACAAAGATAGACGGAGAGCCAATAGACACGCACATAAACACAGATTCAGCGCGTCACCAATCACCATCACCGCTAGAGAGGTTGAGGACGCAATTGGTCGCGCTAAACCATCCAAAGCAGTGGGCCCAGACGGCATAGCCATGCCGATGCTTAAAAACCTAGGGAAAGAGGGTTTCAAATATTTAGCGCATGTCTTCAACCTGTCTCTCTACACCTTTGCCATACCCGAGAAATGGAAAATGGCCAAGGTGGTCCCGCTACTAAAGCCTGGGAAACCAGCTAACGTAGGTGAGTCATATCGTCCGATATCTCTCCTATCGCCAGTGGCAAAAACGCTTGAAGCCATTTTGCTCCCTTATTTCCAAGCACATTTGCAGCTAGCCCCTCATCAGCATGGCTTCAGAAAACTCTATAGCACTACTTCCGCGCTAAATGTCATTAGCACCTAGATAAATTGCGGTTTGAATCAATACCCCCACCATAGAACAGTACTCGTAGCGCTAGACCTATCAAAAGCCTTTGATACGGTCAACTATGGCTCATTACTGCAAGACCTGGAAGGGTCTACCCTTCCACCATGTCTTAAAAGGTGGACCGCAAATTATCTGGGTGGTCGGCAGGCATCGGTGCAATTCTGAAACGAAACATCAAAACCAAGGAGAATTAAACAAGGGGTGCCACAGGGTGGTGTCCTATCCCCATTTTGGTTTAATTTCTACATATCTAAGCTACCTTCACCACCGGAAGGAGTCACATTCGTTTCCTACGCCGATGACTGCACAATAATGGCCACAGGCCCAGGCCCAGAGATAGATGAGCTATGCAATAAAATAAACGGCTATCTCCCTGACCTCTCCAGTTTTTTCGCTTCGCGAAACCTGGCTTTGTCACCGACTAAATCTTCCGCGACCTTATTTACAACATGGACGCCCCAAATGTCGACCATATTGAACATCCACGTCGATGGCACTACGCTACCGACTGTCCTACACCCCAAAATCTTGGGTATGACGTTTGATCAGGATCTACATTTTGGTGCGCACGCAACCGCAATTGTTCCGAGAATTCAGAGCCGTAATAAAATCCTCAAATCCCTTGCTGGCAGTACCTGGGGAAAAGATAAAGAAACACTCATGACCACATACAAATCAATTAGCCAGCCGATTACGTGCTACGCGTCACCCATATGGTCGCCAAGCCTAAAAACTACCCACTGGAAGAAACTACAGGTCTGCCAAAATACTGCTCTCAGAATCGCCACGGGCTGTTTTCTTATGTCCCCAGAACACCATCTGCATAATGAGGCGAGAATACTCCCCATCAGGGAGAGAAATGAGATGCTGACCAAACAGTTTCTGTTGAATACCCAGAAACCTGGGCATCCCAACAGACATCTTATTGATGAACCAGCACTGCCTAGGGGCCTAAGGAGTCATCTCCGTAAGCATTTTGAGGAAATGCTGAGAACCCAGCCGTATGAAGCGAAAAAACACAAGCAGGTCCTTGGTGAACTCCATAGACAGGCGTCGGACCTTTATGTCGGGAATTGCCCGGTGAATCCAGTACTTGAAGAAAAATATCCAGAACTCGCGGAAGAGGAACGCATACTCCCCAGGGAAACGCGTGTCACTCTTGCTCAACTTCGTTCTGGTTACTGTAACAGGTTAAACTCTTACCTATCCAGAATCAACCCCGACATACAAAATGTATGCCCCGCTTGCAATGTGTCCCCACATGACACCAACCATCTATTTAATTGTAATGTGGAACCAACGCCTCTAACACCCTTTTCCTTATGGTCCACCCCTGTTGAAACGGCAAGTTTCCTTGGACTCCCGTTAGAGGATATTGATGACAATTTGTGATCGGTCGCGGCTATTAGGTGGGGCGAGCATTGCTACAACAACAACAACTATGTCAATTTCGCCATGGTTACAAACTATAACGTTAACACATACAAGAATACAAAATGATCTTACAGACAGTACATATCTCATCTGTTCTGCTGGCCTTAACATAATCTTAGCTGGGCATCATGCTAGTATCAAAATTTGCAAATAATATTATTTTCGAGATTATAATTATTTATTGTTTCGATATTATGTCGTGAACATCTTCGGCTCAATTTACGAACGCTTCGGCAATCACTTTTGTAATTCGATATTATTTTAAAGTCATTAAGATATTCTTAGAACACCTATTTAAGAATCATTTCGAGATTGTATTCAAGATATTTTAGTAGAATTTTCTGAACTATCTCGATAATTTCGGAAACATTTCCAGACAATTTCGAGGTTGTTTAGTCAGGGCTTTTGCCGAGATTATTTTGGTACTCTTTTCAAAATTATTACGGAATAATTTTGATTCCGGACCATGTTAGAACCAGTTCGGTTCTTTCCAAGGCTATTTCAAGATATTTACAATTTTTTATGGGACTATATCAAGATTGTTTCGATAATATTTCTATTTAATTTCGGAATTTTTAAGGGATCAGTTCGGATTTGGGATCATTTTTATACTTTCGGGATTAACACGGAATAATTTCTGAACTGATTTGATAGCGTTTCCCCACAATTTTGGAATCACTTCGGTTCTTTCCCTGGTTTTCGGGGACTAGTGAGGTTGATTTCCGGACTAGTTAGTTTTAGAAATTTTTCCGAACATTTCGGTAAAATTCTCTGAACTATTTTAGGAAAGGGTTCGCTACTATTTCGTGATTATTCAGAAATCTTGGTACTCTTTTTGGAATTATTACGGAACAATTTCGTTTCCGTACCATGTTAGAAACACTTCTGTTTCAAGATCCTTGGAACTTCTTTCGGGATTATTTCTAGATTGTTTCGGTAGATGTTCCAGATAATTTCGGAATCTTTAAAGGATCAGTTTCGGTATTGTCTTGGTACTTCTTTCGGGATTAATATGGAGCAATTTCTGAACTAATTTGAAATCGTTGTCCGATTATTTTGGAATCGCTTCGGCTCTTTCTAGGATTATTTCATGATCTTTTTGGAATGTTTTCCCGATCTATTGGGGTTCATTTTGGAATTATTTCAGGGTTTTTATTTCGAAAATTTTAGTGAAATTTTTTGTTTGGGGTTCGGGTTGGTTTTCGTTCTTATTTTGATACTTTTTTCGGAATAATTTCGGAACTGTTTTTACATCGTTTCGCAACTATTTCGAAAGCTTTATGGAATTTTTTCGGAAACATTTCTTAATGGTTTTGTGAACATTTCTATAAAATTTTCTGAATCATTCTAGCACAATTTGGGTAATGTTTTCGGGTCTGTTGCGGTATAGTTTTGTAACTGTTTTACATCATTCCTGGACTATTTTGGAATCATATCAGTTCGTTCCAGGACTATTTCAGGATTTTTTCAGGATTAATTTCGAGACTATTCAGGTTCATTTCGGATCTTTTTTAAATTTACTGTGGGGTTTTTCCGGGATAATTTCGAGATTCTGTTGGCATAACTTCGAGACCATTGCCAAAGATTTATCATGCTCAAGTTAAGTAACCTATTCGAAGAAGTACATCGCTCTAATAAAGTATCGGGTTCTAAAAAAAGAATCCAGTTACAAAGAACAATCTGGTTATAAAAAAGTACCCGGTTCTTAAAAAGTGTCTCGTACAAAATAGTGCCAGATTCTAAAAAAGTTCCGGTTCTGAAAAAGTTCCGTGATCCGGTTCGAAAAGTAACCAGTGCTCGGTTGTTATATACCATATCGCTTATTTTTTTAATAGTATCACAACCAAAAAAATACCATTTTTGTTAATAGTGTTTCAAACTTAATACTTTTTATTCGTTAACAGAAAGTGGAAACCCGTACAATGACCTTATGTGGCACACCCGAATATTTAGCACCGGAGTTAATTAAATCAAAACCTTATTCCACAAGCGTCGATTGGTGGGCTTACGGTATTTTACTTTTTGAATTTGTTTCTGGTAACTCACCATTCGCCGAACATAATCGTGATGTAATGGTAATGTATGGAAAAATATGTGAAGCTTCATATAAAATTCCATCAGTGTTTCCCCCACTTTTAAAGGATTTAGTACAACGGATCTTAGTAGTTGATCCTTCAAAAAGGTGAGTGATTTCATTGCAGATATACATAAATATTATCTCATTTAACATTTGTAGATTGACACATTAAGAACTTTTAATTTTTCACTCAAATTGTCCTTACTACTTATATTGTTTCCTTACAGGCTCGGCTGTTTAACGAACGCACAAAAAGATATTAAAAACCACGAATGGTTCAAGGGAATTGATTGGTATGGCTTACTGAATCAACAAATTATTCCGCCTTATGTACCCGTCATCGCAAATATGGAAGATCTATCGAATTTCGATAAATATCCTGAAAGCAAGAAAACGACTAAGTCAAAAGCAAATAAATATCCTGAAATATTTGCCGAATTTTAATTAAAATAAAATTAATTTTTTTTTTTTTTTCGTTATTAGTTACATATTTACATACATTTTTTTTTAAGAATAAGTGATTAAAATATATATTAGAAAAAATTTGGGAAGAGTTTCGAATCCCCGAAAGAATAGAAGCTTTAATTATCAAAAGAATAGAAGTTAGTAAAATCAACAAATCAGGTTTGTTTCTCTAAAGTCAACAGTTATTCGGTAAAACATATCACATTATGGTTAATTGAACTGAGTTTTAAGTCAGGAGGCCAAATTTATGTAGTCAATTCAACAGAAGAAAATTGTTGGTCTCAAGTTGACAATATTTTCTAAAAACGACAAACCCTCTACAAATTTAATCGATTATTCTGTTAAAAAAACTGATGACTTCGGTAATTTCAACAGCGAACAACTGTCAATATTATCCAAATTCATCAGCTAGTTTCAAAAGGAAACTTACGCTCATGCCACTCACTACTTTGTTCTTGTCACAAAAATGTCTGTCGTATCATTGTTGTCATTGTTATATTTTAACAGCTTTCATTGGTATTTTTAGGTTTACATAAATTATTGTTTTTTAACACAACGTCGCTAGCCGGCCACCGCGGTGTGATGGTAGCGTGTTATGCCTACCACATCAAAAACCCTGGAAAAAGCTAAATTAAAACCTTTAGAAGAAGTTTTTTATTTGCTTAAATTTTAATTTTCTAACAGAGCTTTTAATTTGACTGTTATAACTGTTAATTCAGAATGACGAAATTATGCGAAGTTAAATCAACAGCTTTTTCAGTTAAAAATTTACAGAAATGTCGGTTGAATTGATCCGTACTCGGTTGATTTTACCAGCTTCTTACTTGCAATGATTAATCCAAATAAGGAAAACGTTATCGAATTATTGGTCAATTGAACCTAATTTTCTGTTAACTTTTATTCATTTCAATTAATAATTATAACCGTCACCCTAATAATAACAACTAAAACTGTTACAATAATAGATTTTTGCGAACAGGGATTTCTGCGGTACATTTGTCATAAAAGCAGAGTTGTGAGCGTAATACTGTTTTCACACAGACGGCTTATTGAATAATAAAGGCAGTTTTCTACATTAAGACGCTTATTGAGCTCAATCTTCCCTACAAAATTCGAATCTATAATTATTTCGTTAGTAGCTAATCGAATGCCTAATGAAGTCAAAAGCACAATGCAACTCTGTTGGCCGCGTTCCGCTTTTTAGTTTTTGGTGTGTTCAGTGCTTAAAAATGTCATTTGTCAAAGTAAATGTCATTGTCTGCATGGCGGAACGATACAAGGTGGCCGCATCGAACAACTGATTATAACCTTTTTTATTTGATTTGATACATCAACTACCGGCGCAGTACGATTTTGACATTTGTCCATCGAATTTACAAGTACATGGAATTTTGTTTGTTTGTAGGTATGTCACCATGCTGCCACCTTGTATCGTTCCGCCATGATTGTCTGTCATATAGCATTGTCATTTTATTTGCTTGACATTTCATCCTTCATACTAATCGAGCAGTTACTTCTGTGTGAAAGCAAAAAATTTACGATTTCATTAGCAGGTGAAATGAGATCATTAAGTTTCTGTGTGAAAACAGTATAAGTCTCTCTTCAAAATTAGCTGTTGCTATACTCAGTTGAGCAGAGCTCACACAGTATATTAACTCTGATTGGATAACGGTTGGTTGTACAGGTATAAAGGAATCGAGATAGATATAGACTTCCATATATCAAAATCATCAGTATCGAAAGAAAATTTGATTGAGTCCGTCCGTCCGTCTGTCCGTTAACACGATAACTTGAGTAAATTTTGAGGTATCTTGATGAAATTTGGTACGTAGGTTCCTGGGCACTCATCTCAGATCGCTGTTTAAAATGAAGGATATCGGACTATAACCACGCCCACTTTTTCGATATCGAAAATTTCGAAAAACCGAAAAAATGCGATAATTCATTGCCAAAGACGGATAAAGCGATGAAGCTTGGTAGGTGGGTTGACCTTATGACGCAGAATAGAAAATTAGTAAAATTTTGGACAATGGGCGTGGCACCGCCCACTTTTAAAAGAAGGTAATTTAAAATTTTGCAAGCTGTAATTTGGCAGTGATTGAGGATATCATGAAGAAATTTGGCAGGAACGTTACTACTAACACTATATATGTGGTAAATAAAAATTAGAAAAATCGGATCAAGAACACGCCCACTTTTAAAAAAATTTTTTTTTAAAGTCAAATTTTAACAAAAAATTGAATACCTTTACTGTATAAAAATAAATTATGTCAACATTCAACTCCAGTAATGATATGGTGCAACAAAAACAAAAATAAAAGAAAATGTCAAAATGGGCGTGGTTCCGCCCTTTTTCATTTAGTCTGTCTAGAATAATTTTAATGCCATAAGTCGAACAAAAATACACCAATCCTTCTGAAATTTGGTAGGGGCAATACTCTATGACGGTAACTGTTTTCTGTGAAAATGGGAAAACGGTTGAAACCACGCCCATTTTTTATACACAGTCGACCGTCTGTCCTTTCGCGCGGCCGTTAAAACGATAACTTGAGCAAAAACCGATATATCTTTACTAAACTCAGTTCGCGTACTTATCTGAACTCATTTTATCTTGGTACAAAAAATGGCCGAAATCCGACTATAACCGTGCCCACTTTTTCGAAATCGAAAATTACGAAAAATAAAAAAAATGCCATAATTCTATACCAAATATGAAAAAAGGGATGAAACATGGTAATTTGATTGGGTTATTGACGCAAAATGTAACTTTAGAGACAACTTTGTAAAATGGGTGTGACACCTACCATATTAAGTAGAAAAAAATGAAAAAGTTCTGCAGGGCGCAATCAAAACCCCTTCGAATCTTGGCAGGAATACTGTTCGTGGTATTACATATATAAATAAGTTAGTGGTACCCGACAGATAATGTTCTGGGTCACCCTGGTCTACATTTCGTCGATATCTCGAAAACGCCTTCACATATACAACTAAGGGCCACTTCCTTTTAAAACCCCCATTAATACCTTTAGTTTGATACCCATATCGTACAAACACATTATAGAGTCACCCCTGGTCCACCTTTAGAACTATGGCCGACTCCCTTTTAAAATACTCTTTAATACCTTCCATTTGATACCCATGTCATACAAACACATTCCAGGGGTACCCTAGGTTCATTTTCCTACGTGGTGTTTTCCCTTATTTTGTCTCCAAAGCTCTCAGCTGAGTATGCAATGTTCGGTTACACCCGAACTTAGCCTTCCTTACTTGTTTTTGTATAGTATTGATAGTTGAAATAACCAAGGAAATCAGTTCTTTTTACTGAGAAATCAGTCAGTTTGATTCAGAATCTGTTATTTATCTACATTGTTAACTTGAGACTAAGGGTTTCTCTTCTGGTGAAATGAATAAATAAAATTTGTTAATTTGACAAAAATGTTGGTTAAATTAACGATTATGATATCAATTTTACCGAGTACCCGAGGACAGTACTGTCCCAGACATTAACGCAACGATCTTTGTCGACAGCCAGGCCGCCTTAAAGCATAAGATATATATATATCGAGGTTCACTGGCGTTCATAAGGCACTTCAATATCTCCCTTTGCTGGGTTCCAAGGCACAACGATACTAAAGGGATAAATTTGTATATGACATGGCCAAGAAAGTTTCCACAATGGACAAAAGAGAGACGGACATACGACCTTGGCTGGAGCTTTTTCCTGAAGAATTATAGAGGAATATTATATTAGGGAACCGGAAATTCTGTGATCCAATCAGAATTACTTCGATGTCTTAAAATCCTTATAGCTATGTTTGCTGAGAAAAGTAACTGGTTTCCTTCTTAATCTAAACAAATATGCAATGAAATTGCAGGTAAATGTGCTACCCCCGCAATGCTCCGATAATGGCGAGGAGGAGGAGACGATACATCACTTTCTCTGCCGATATCCAGGACCGCAAATTGTTTTTTAAACAACACTAGAAGTAATCTGGTTGGATTAATGTGCCACCACCCGGCACCCACTGAGTGTCTCACAATGGACAAAAAGTTTCGAGTGGAACTGTGGGAAACTCCCACGCACGCCATCTTAACCTAACCTATCGAATCCCTGCTAATTTAAGAACAACACACTTAATTTGTGGATTTTACTGTTGACATTTTTTTGGTATATACCATCATTAAAAGCTAGATTGCTAGCTGTCAAGTCAACCACCTTACTTTTTGTAGGCTTTTCCTTTGTTTTCATCAAGTGATAAAACCCGACAACCATACTAAAATGTAGGGTTTTGATAATTTAATAAATAACCAATTTGGAGTTAGTTAAGATAATGAAAGTAAACTCGTTATATGTAGTTAACATGGTGCTAAAAAAAATATTAATTTTCCTCATACTTACATTCAACATTTAAATAAGCCGAAGCACTTTGAGGATCTCCAATGCCATTCGTCACCTCACACAAATATTGACCGGAATCATCGGCGTTAACTGGATTTATAATTAACGAACCATCTTTGCGTATTGTGACACGTGTCTCCAATGAGGCCACCTCCCGTACGGGAGAACCCTCGCGAAACCATCTAACAGTGACATTGCCGGGCAGTGCTTTTGCTTCGCACGAGAATATCACCTTTTCGCCCTCGAGTTTTGTTTGGTTAGTGGGCGGCACCTGTTGTTATGTTAAAGTTAAGAAAAAAATATATATATATATATCAATATTGCGATTTTCTTTTCGGTGTACATGTGTCAATGTTCATAAGGTAGGGTTGGTGTTAAGGTAAATTTCATTAATTTCGAACACTTAAAAATTGAGGATTTGGAGTGGAAGTAAAAGGGTTTATAAGATATCTATACGTATTGCGTATAAACTAAATGATTGCTTTCTATTATATGGTGATAAATGAAAAATTTATTGCATTTTTGTAGTTTTGTTAATCTTAAGCGTTTGAGAATGTCCTACACTGAGAGAAAAAGACTGTTAAAATCAACCGAAATACGGGTCAATTCAACCGAAATTTTTATCCATCGCAACAAGATGTTGAATCAACTGCGCACAAATCGTTGATTCGTAATTGACCGTTTTATTGGTCAAATGAACAAAAAAAGTTGTTGCGATAGCTTTGTATGAAAGTACCTACATATGTTGCCATATAAATAAATAAATGTAAGGCGCGATAACCTCCGAAGGGATTTTAGGCCGAACTTCTCTTCCAACTTCCGTCGTGCTCCTTTTTAATTTTTCTTACAAATTGGCGGGACGCGACCTACTTGTTTTATGCCGACTCCGAACGGCATCTGCAACGCATATGAGTTTTCACTAAGATCATTTCATGGCAGAAATACACTCGGAGTGCTTGCCGAACACTGCAGAGGGGCGACTCCGCTTACAAAAATTTTCTTCTAATTGAAAAGGCTTGTTTCTAAAATTTTGATGTTGCTTTTCCCGGGGTGTGAACCCAGGGTCTCGGTGTGGTAGGCCGAGCACGCTACCATCACACCACGGCTCCGCCATACAAATGCGTAAATATGTGAATATAGAAATCAACATAGTAGTCACAAAACTGATTCTCAATCCTTTCAGTTGCAGCTCAGCTCATTCTCAATTTCTTCTCTCGCATGTAGTTGCCACACTTGATTGTTTCGAACAAAACTTGTAGTATAAATGTTTGACGTAACATTTTAAAAAGAGAACTTGTAATTTATAGAAAAGTAAAGAATCAAATCGCAGGAAGGTCATTCACCACTGGAGTAACTTTACATGTAATTCGGCAAGATTAATTTTCGTAACACTTTAAGTTGAAACGATTCCAAAACAACTCAAACTTTTATTTTGTCGGAAACATCAACATTAAAAAAGGATGCCTTATTAGATTCGTTAGCGTGAGTGAAAATTCGTAAAAACTTGAACAAAATATTACTAACTTTGGAAAAATCCTGTTCGTACAAGCAAAACTTTTGCAACAAGACGGCGCAATTTTGCATTACGCTTGGACCAGAAGTTGCAAAATTGTTCCCGATAAATAGGTGTCCCGTTATCTTATAATTTTTTGCACAGTAAATTCAAAAAAGGTTTTTTTTCGTTTTGTATTGATAACTGAAAAACTAGTTTTTTATGGTTTTCCCATTTTGTGGGTTTTTTCGATTTGATGGTTTTCTTATTTTGGTGTTTTTTTAACAAATGGCACCATCGTCATAAGTACAAAGTGGAGAGTGCATTGAGCGTAAAATTCTCTTTGAAATTTGTTCATGTATTGACAGTTTATCGCTGTTGAAATGACCCGTGAGATCAGTTGTGTTAACAGAAAAATCAGTTAGATTGATTAGGAATCTGCCAATTTTACAGAATTTTGTTAACTTGCGAGCGAATATTTCTCTTCTGTTGAAATGACTAAACTAGTTTGTTTGCTTGACAAAGAACTCGGTCGAATTAACCATAATTCGATCAATTTCACCCAATCTCCGTTAAGTCAAGAACAACAGAACCGATTTGTTAATTTTACTAGCACCATTACTTTCAGTGTATGCAATGCATAAAACGTCATATTCTAAATGGAAAAAGCAATACCAAAAAAATTTATTTTTATTTCCTTTGCTTATTCGTAGTTTATATTCTTGCTTGATATTGAAATAAAATTAAAGCAAAATTCTTTTTTCTCCATCGAGCAACCATCCAGGCGGATCTCGCCTAAAATAAGTGCCAAGCCACTTGCTTTAATTAAGCATACGCATCGCTTCCATTTATTGTAAAGTCATTAATTTAAAATTGCCTAACAACTTTATTTAATTTCTCAGCGTGATTTGATGATATGGCACGTGATTAAACTCAAACAAAGAAAAAAATCGATTACGCTAAAAATTCGCTTAATGTTTCATTATAGCGTGTAATACTTAGTTAGCAAAATGGTTCGTGATTTTCATGCTTGAATACAATTTTTTTTAAGCTGATTTGATTTAAAAGCATACACACGCTAAACGTAATTTTTTCTTTTTTAAAGCGCCACGCCCCAACACAGAATACGTTAATTTTCCTTTATCACGTAGATGATAGAAAGAAGCGGACGGAGACCACAATTAGAAAAGGAAAGACTATGATTGTAAAAATAATGGGTATATTAATAGGAATTGGATAATAATGAATAGGATTAGGAATTGGAATAGGTATGGTAATAGGAATAGCAACCGAAATAGGAGTAAGAATAGGAAAATAAACAGGCAAAGGGGTAGGAATAGGAATTGGACAATAATTAGGAATAAAAATAACAAGTAAGGAAGGATAAGTTCGGGTGGTACCGAATATTACATACTCAGCTGAGAGCTTAGCAGCGTTGGTTTCATAGGGTTTTGTAGACGGTTTATAAGTGGTTTTTAATTCCTAATCACATACGTTTGGGAAATATCGACCAAATTGTAGACCAAGGGTGACGTTTTCTGGAATGATTTTCCTTCATACTTTGTCAAATAAGGGAAAATCACCATGCAGGAAAATGAGCCTAGGGTGACCCTGGAATGTGTTTGTATGGCATGGGTATCAAATGAAAGGTATTAAAGAGTATTTTAGAAAGTAGTGGACCTTAGTTATATAGGCGGACGCCTTTTCTAGATATCGCCATAAAGGTGGACCAGGGGTAACTCTATAATGTGTTTGTATGATATGGGTATCAAATTAAAGGTATTAATGAGGGTTGTAAAAGGGAGTGGGCCTTAGTTATATAGGCGGACGCCTTTTAGAGATATCGCCATAAAGGTGGACCAGGGGTGAATCTATAATATGGGTATGATATGGGTATCAAACTAAAGGTATTAATGAGGGTTGTAAAAGGGAGTGGCCCTTAGTTATATATGTGAAGGCGTTTTCAACATATCAAACAAAATGTGGACCAGGGTGACCCAGAGCATCATCTGTCGGGTACCGCTAATTTATTTATATAAGTAATACTATGAACAGTATTCTTGCCATGATTCCAAGGGCTTTTGATTTCACCCTGCAGGACTTTTTCATTTTCTTCTACTTAATATGTTAGGTGTCACACCCATGTTACAAAGAATTTTATGAAGTTATATTTTGCGTTAAAAAAACCAATCCAATCACCGTGTTTCATCCCTTTTTTCGTATATGGTATAGAATTCTGGCATTTTTTTCATTTTTCGATATCGAAAAAGTGGGCGTGGTCATAGTCGGATTTCGCCCATTTTTAATACCAAGAAAAAGTGAGTTCAGATAAGTACGTGAACTAAGTTTAATAAAGATACATCGATTTTTGCTTAAGTTAACGTGTTGACGGCCGAGCGGAAGGACAGACGGCCGACTGTGTATAAAAACTGGGCATCGCTTCATCCCATTTTGCCCATTTTCACAGAAAAAAATTACCGTCATAGGAGCTATGTCCTTACCAAATTTCACAAGAATTGGTAGATTTTTGTTCGACTTATGTCATTAAAAGTATTCTAGACAAATTACATGAAAAAGGGCGGAGGCACGCCCATTTTGAAATTTTATTTTGTTTTTGTATTATGTTGCACCATATCATTACTGGAGTTGAATTTTGACATAATCTTAATATATAAAAAACACGTGTCACACAATTGAGGCCAATGGACTCCTAAACTACTGAACCAATTTTGAATTTGGTTTGCACCCCGTGTGTAGTTTGATCTATCTTGAAATATAGGATAGGTGACTAGGTGACTAGGGTCTCGAGATGTAGGCCAAAACGGGTACCCCTAGAGTGTGTTTATAGAATATGGATATCAAATGAAAGCTGATGATGAGTGCTTTAGTAGAGGGTAATTTTCATGACCCTGGGTGACGCAGGTCTCAAGATATAGGCCAAAACGTGGACCCGGGTACCCCAAGAGGCTGTTTATAGAATATGGATATCAAATGAAAGCTGATGATGAGTGATTTAGTAGAGGGTAATTTTCATGCCTTTGGGTGACTCGGGTCTCGAGATATAGGCCAAAACGTGGACGTGGGTACCCCTAGAATTTGTATATAGAATATGGATATCAAATGAAAGCTGTTGAGTGCTTTAGTAGAGGGTAATTTTCATCTTCCTGGGTGACTAGGGTCTCGAGCTATAGGCCAAAAAGTGGACCCGGGTACCCCTAGAATGTTACTAGGGCCTCGAGATATAGGCCAAAACGTGGACCCGGGTACCCCTAGAATGTATTTAAAGAATGTGGATATCAAATGAAAGCTGTTGATGAGTGCTTTCTTAAAGGGTAATTTTCATGCCCCTGGGTGACACGGGTCTCGAGAAATAGGCCAAAACGTGGACCCGGGTACCCCTAGAATGTGTTTATAGAATATTGATATCAAATGAAAGCTGTGGATGAGTGCTTTAGTTGAGGGTATTTTCATACCCCTGGGCGACTAGGGTATCGAGATATAGGCCAGAACGTGGGCCAGCGAATGCCTAGACAGTGCTTATACAACATGGGTATCAAATGAAAGCTGTTGATGAGTGCTTTAGTACAGAGTAATATATTATCCAGAGACGGACTTTGACTGGGATTAGGACTAGGACTGGGACTGAGACTCGGAGTGGGACTGGGACTGGAATAAAATAGATACCACCTTCTGGGACAGGCAATAAGGGATGCAGAAGAATGAGAAGAAATTGAGAGAAGAGAAAAGAGAGAAGGGGATTGAGAAAGAGATAGAATGAGACGAAGATGGAGATAGATGAAGCGAAAAAGACGGAGGGAGGAGTGAAAAAAGGATTAGGAAAAAGTGAAGAGGGGGGGGGCAGAGTCAGACGGAAAAAGCTTATTAAAATGTATGCAGATTGGCCAAATTTAGGCAGGACAACGTCTGCCGGGTCTTCTAGTTTATTTATATTATGTAAAGATATTAAATTTTGTGTTAAAATTTGACTTTTAAATTTTTTGTTTTTAAACTTTCTAATCATCCGATTTTGCTAGTTTTGATTTGGAACACATATCGTAATAGGAGTAACGTTCCTGCCCAATTTCGTCATAATATCAACAACGACTGCCAAATTACAGCTTGCAAAACTTTTAAATTACCTTCTTTTAAAAGCGGGCGGTGCCACGTCCATTGTCCAAAATTTTACTAATTTTCTATTCTGCATTTCAGGATGAACGCACATACCAAACTTCATCGCTTCAACAGTATTTGGTAATTAATTAACGCACTTTTTAGGTTTTTATAGGGCGATTTCGTTCATTTTAAAAAGCGATCTGAGATGAGTGCCCAGGAATCTACATACCAAGTTTCATGAAGATACCTCAAAATTTACTCAATTTATTGTGTTAACGGACAGACGGTCTGACGGACGGACATGGCTAAATGAATTTATTTTTTCGCCCAGATCGTTTTGATATGTATAAGTCCATATCTATCTCGATTAGTTTATGCCGTTACGGGGTAAGAGAAATAAGAATGGTATTAGGAGTAGGAAAATAAATAGGAACAGAAATCCGAATGTCATCTCAAGACAGATGACTTTTCACTGAGAAGCTTTTATTGGAAAAAATACACACGGAGTGTTTCCCAAATCACTGCATTGGGGCGACCTCGCTTAGAAAAACATTTTCCTGATTAAAACTTGCTTCTGAGTGTTTTGGGGTTGCTTTGCCCTGGAATTAAATCCACGATCTTTGGTACGGTAGGCGTGGCGCGCTATCACTACACCACGGTGGTCGTTGTAAAACATTTTTAGGTATAATTGTAAACAAAAGTAACGTTTTAGAGCGTTTTTTTAAGGATATGGCAGCGCTGGTTTTGGCTGTATTTGAAAGGATAAATTTAATTTCCGAGACCGTTTCTAAATATGTAAGGATTAAATTTAGGAATGTATAATTTTGAATTTGTACAACTAACATTGCCATCATCGCACACTTCAGTTCGCACGTCCACACCTAAATTAATATTTAACAACAAAAACAGTTACGAGTAATTACAGCCTAATGTGCGAGTATGCTATTTATATTCCCGTATTTGTTTATGTAGATATCTTTCATATTTAAAGCATTTTCATATGAAGTGGCTACCCTGCAAAAAATCGTAGCGATTAATCCCAAAAGAGATCGGGCTCCAATTGATCACTTTTGTCTACATTTGGGCATAATTGATCCCCTTTAGCCCCTTTCGCGTACAGTTGGTATTAGTCAGTTTGAAATCTACATATGTAGCTAATTTTAAGTAAATTAAAAAAAAAACCGCAACGAAATTAATAAAATAAAAAAGATTAAGGCTGGGTACGAGTTCGCCTAAATTTTAGGTACCTAAACTGATATTCCACTGGAACTTCCCAGCACTGCAATAATTTAAGAAAAAGCTGTCAAAACTGTGCGAGTTGATTTGAAAACTTAATTGTTTATTTCTGCTAAGAAAATAATAACGATACTGGAAATTTGGTATTTTTGATGCGTTTTCACGCGTAAAAAGAACAGAGGTCAATTAGGGTCCGCGGTAAATAACTATCCCAAGATAGCAATTCAAGGAAATGCAGTGGCTCCGTTTTATAAGGCTTTTTTCGTACATAGTGGAGCACGTGTACAATGACCATTTCTACAATCTCGAATTCAATACTGTGATGTTGGTACGCCTCCAATAACTTCTTTAGGCCAATTAATGCACTTAGCTGTCAAACATGTTCAGATTGCGGTCCAATTCTTGTGTCGCCAACATCAGCTTGAACAAAATTGAGCTCACCATCACGTACAATCGATCGTACCTTAATCGCAGCAGGGATCATAGCTCTATGATCTATGATTTAATTAAATTGAATGGACAAGAGCCATTTATTTGCATATACAATATTGAAAAATCAATTTTTGTGTTTTTGAAATTTGGACATTTGAATTTAGGTTGAAAAATATGCTCATAAAAATTTTAAATTTTTATTTTGCACTGCCTTACCGACAGTTTCCAGTGATTTAGGTTTTTTCTCTATTTAGGTAGAAATTTAGGTCAACTCGTACACAGCCTAAAAGTGATTGATTCGAACTATTTAAGAAAAATGTGGAGCCCTATAACGAACTTAAATTACTAGGACTTAAAGACTAAGCCGGAGTTAGGGTACAGTTTTCGGTTATTTTATTGCTTTTTGAAATCACCCGCTTTTATGTGGTGGCTTGGCAAACATTTTGATTTTTTTTCTGCCATGAAAGTTGCTTATTTCAATATAAACCGGAAATGAAACAAAAACAATTTGAATTATTGTTTTATTTTTTTTTTTTTATGGATTACATCGGTGAGTATCATTCTATTAACATTGGGGTTAAAAATGCGATTGGTCCCTATTTGAACCCTTATTTTAACGAAAAGGGACTAGTCTTCATATATTCCCATTTGCGTACAAGGGGAATTGGTCCTATCGATCTTCTTCGGGTATAAATGGGTACAATTAATCTCTTCATAAGGCATGCTCAAACAAAACGGAACAGTTCGACGCATATGAAGAGATCAACACTGGCATTGGTCGAATACTCCTTTGCGACTCAACCCGGATTCATCCTAGACTAATCGCATTTGTTGCAGGGTAATTAAACAACACACACACAGGTGTATATTTGATGTGTTGGTGACCCATTTGAAAATATAAATTGAGCAAAGTACTCTTTGATCGTTAATTGGGGTCTGGAGGCTTCAATGATTTTAATAAAATTTATTTAATTTGTTTAAATTATTTCAAATATTTACAAATTTGTCATGCAAAGAGTCAATAAATAATGGGAAAATTTTTATTAAAAGTTACTTCATTACCATAACAAATATTTGGTTGTAATTAAATTTAATTGTCAAAAGTGACCTGCTTCATCAATTTTGGATGAATAATGACTTAACAATTTTTGTTGTAATTAAGTGTGTATAAAACGAAGAGTAATTTAATTTTATGTATGTATATTTAAAAGTGCTTCAGATTGAAGAAAAATCGAAACCAAATTTGGCAAGGGATGACGGAAAATTGTTCCAATATACATCGTGTTCATCCACATGCAAGCACGATAGGATGGACCAGTTGTGGGATACTTTATTGAAATGGAAACCTATCATTCCTATATAAAAATGCGTGAAATTTGTTGATTATCTTTCGTGTTGAGAGTTAAAGTAACTGACTTTAATTCGCTTCTAAAAGTGAAATAATGTCAACTGATGTTGATTCCTTTGATATTATTGCACGTCAAGCAACTTGAATAAGTTCTTCTTCTGTGATAAATTGGAAAGAACCCATAATGCAGTTATCCCGCTATGCGATCAAAATTATGCTTTTCAAATCTAATTCCAGGGTGAGTTAGGAAAGCCTCGCTGGTCAGGAAAGGTAAGGAAAGAGGAATGATTTCGCTACCAGGATATACAACAAAAAGACCACAAGCTATTTGGTCTTTTAACAAAAAAATTGCCGTCCAGAAGATGATTCTGCACAATGGGACTCTGTAAGGGGAACCTGAGAGCTAACATTTTAACCGAGAAAAGGGAGGGCTCATATACAATTTTTTTCATCGGCTGGGACTTCTAATAGCAGAAGAAAAACTGCCTTAGGGCACAGAAACATGCTGTCCAACTTTTACCGTGAGTTATATAGGGAAGAGCTATGTGTAGCTTAGATAACGTCATACTTGTTGTTGTTGTAGCAATAAAGACACTCCCCGAAGATTAGGAGTGTTATCGCTGTTGATGGTCCTTTGCCGGATACAGATCCGATACGTTCAGGTAACATGCGCCATTAAGGTACAAGCCGGACCATTTCGGGCACGATTTAACATGACCACATTGAACCTCTAAGCCATAGCGCCCAGGGCCTATTTCAATGGAATTTGGGGTCTCTTCGGCTGCTAAAGAAGCTATAAATTGAAAGCCAAATCTTTGAAAGGGGCGCGCCACATAATTCCTTGATTAGTTAGGGCATCTTAGCCACTTCCTAAAACAGGAATACCTACCGGGTATATTCAAGGCCCCTTAATCCCCTACCCCCTAGAAGAGTGTAATGTATGAACTGCAGATCAGGTAGCCAGTTTTATGTAACTAGTATGTAAATGTGGAAAATGTCTGCCAAAACTAGCTCTCATATTGAACGAGTGCTTCGGGATATAGATTTTGATATTTAGAAATGTTATGTGCTGTTGAAGTCCAACGCCGAAGAGGCGAATCTGCCTATCATTAGCAGGGATACCACCTGGTTCGGTGTTCGTGTTTTGTTCGAGATCTAAGAGCTACACAAGATATGGAAAGTTAGTAGGATAGTGGGCATATAGCAGAAAATACGATAAATGTATATATCGAGGGTTTCAAACTAGTGGTAGGAATTGAATCAGAGGTGTAGTATGCTGATTTCGAAATAAACAATGGGATAGTTGATAGTAACTAGAGTCTTTCAGCTGCAAATAATAGCCGAAAGAGTTTTGACATAAAAAGATGGCAATGCTTGCACATGAGCGGAACCATTCAAGAAAGGGGTTGAACTAAGAGCGTTGCTGCTAATGTTCAAGTCTTATGTCGATGGAATAGGTAGACAAATTTCTGTCTTTCTGGAGCCTTAGGCCGCAATTTTCACAAGTCGACAAAATTAGAAAGAAATCTGTCCAGCAAGGCCCCTATGAGGATAAAACTTCCAATAGTATATTTAACGTTAATTGGGCTACTTATACATACATATCATAAAAATCAATTGAATACATCTGGGTTACAGCAATACATTTATGTATGTACATTTTGTAAATATATATAACAGCTTAAAACATGCACACTAAATAGCATACATGTTATCGAAATAGAATGTAATAATAATCGGAAATGCCACGATAGCCTGCATTGGTATTTTGGAAAAATATGTGTAACAAAACAACGAGAGGTTAAATACATATATGGAATGAATGGAATAACTTCGCGAAGGCTTGCATATTGAAGCAAATGTTGTATGGTAATATCCATACACATGCGAACTCATAAATAGACGTAGATATTTTTTTGAAAATTTCATCAATAATATTCTTATTTTTTATTTTTGATAATTTGAGAAAATGTATGGCATAAACTAAGTTCTTGAAGCTATGCAAACCAGTCTCAAAGACATTCTCGAAAATCTGAAACATTTGAAAACTGTTTATAAGAAAATTTCCAACTTTTCATTTTGAGTTTTCTAATTTTTTTTAGTATTCAGATCTTATAAAGTACAAGCTATAGTTCCGTTAAAATCCGTTTAATTTATGGAAATTTTAGACAAATTTCATCAATTATACTCTTCATTTTATTTATGATAATTTATAAAAAAGTTTCATGAATTGTGTACCTGGAACTATGCGAACCAATCTCAAAAATATTTTCAAAGATCTTCGAAAATTCGAAAAAAATATTAGGAAAATTTCTAAATTTTTTATTTGAAATTTATAAAAAAAATTGTATCTGAAACTATGCAAAACAGATTTCCAAATTTCGAAAATACGAAAAATATATTACGAAAATTCCGACGTTTTCGAAAAATTTGTAAAAATTTGAAAACAATACGAAAATGTCCAACTTCTCATTTTGAGTTTTCTAGATTTTTATAATATACAAATCTTTGAAACTACGAGCTATAATTTGGCTAAAATTCGTATTGATTTATGGGAATTTTCAACAAATTTATTTAATTATACTCCTCCTTTTATTTTTAATAATTTATGAAAAAATTTTAAGAATTGTGTAATTGGAACTCTGCAAAACAATCACAAAAATATTTTATATCTTCGAAAATTGGAAAATATATTACAAAAATTTCAAAATTTTTATTTTGAAACTAGCAGACCCGGCAGACGTTGTTCTGCCCTAAATTTGGTATATCTGCATACGTTTTAATAAGCTTTTTCCGTCTAAATCTGCCCTTTCCCCTCTAAACTTTTTCCTAATCTTTGTATTCACTCCTCTCTCCGTATTTTTCGCTTCATCTATCTCCATCTTCGTCTCATTCTATCTCTTTCTCAGTGTCCTTCTCTCTTTTCTCTTCTCTCAAGTTTTTCTCATTTTTCTTCATATCTATGAAAACTACCCTGTTGTAAAGCACTCATCAACAGTTTTCCTTTCATATCCATATTGTATAAACACGTTTTAGGGGTGCCCGGGTCCATGTTTTGGCCTATATCTCGAGACCCTAGTCACCCAGGGGTACGAAAAATACCCAGTGTCAAAGTACTCATACACAGCTTCCATTTGATACCCATATTGTACAAACACTTCCTGGAGTTACCCGGGTCCATGTTTTGGCCCATATCTCGAGACCCTAGTCAACCGGTATCAAAGTACTTATTATATGAACCTTCCCTGTGGAAAAATACATATATATACCAATTTTCATAATAATCGGTCCAGTAATTTTTGAGTTAATCGATGACATACATACAAACATTCATTTTTATATATATAGATTTCCCGGCAAGTATTCGAATTTTTCTCACCTTTTAAACCTTCCATAGACCTCCACGAATAATTCAAGACCAAGATAAGATAAATCCGTTCAGCCGTTCTCGAGTTTTAGCGAGACTAACGAACAGCAATTCATTTTTATATATATAGATTTATTATGAAAAATAAGTTATCTGAAACTATGCAAAACAGATTTCCAAATTTCGAAAATACGAATAATATATTACGAAAATTCCTATATTTTTGAAAAATTTGTAAAACAATACGAAACTTTACAACTTTTCATTTTGAGTTTACTAAATTTTTTGTAGTATTCATATCCTAGATTGTACGAGCTATAGTTCTATTAAAATTCGCATTGATTTATAGAAATTTTCGACGCTTTTTTTTAATTTACTCTTCTTTGCTATTTCTGATAATTTATGAAAAAGTTTCATGAATTGTGTAACTGGAACTAGGCAAAATAATCTCAAAAATATTTTCAAAACTCTTCGGAAATTCGAAAAAAAAAAATATTACGAAAATTTCGAAATATTTATACTCAACGTGGTTTGCACACAGAGTATATTAACTTTGATTGGATAACAGGTATAAAGCAATTGAGATAGATATAGACTTCCATATATCAAAATCATCAGTGACGAAAAAAAATTTTATTCATGTCCGTCCGTCCGTCCGTCTGTGCGTTAACATGATAACTTGAGGAAATATTGAGAATTCTTCACCAAATTTGGTACACTAGCTTATCTGGACCCAGAATAGATTGGCATTGAAAATGAGCGAAATCGGATGATAACCACGCCCACTTTTTTATATGTAACATTTTGGAAAAACAAAAAACATGATTATTTAGTAAATAATACACCTATAATGTTGAAATTTGACGTGTGGACTAATATTAAGACTGTTGATATAAGTTTGAAAAAGTTTTTTAAAATGGGCGTGGCACTGCCCCTTTTATGACTAAGCAATTGTCTATGTTTCGGGCGCCATAACTCGAAGAAAAATTAACATATCGTAATGAAATTGTGTACACTAAAAAAAAAGTATCACTATTAATTTAATACACAATATGCAAAAATTAAACTATAAGCGGTATCATTTTCGTGGTATCAATGCAACGATAAATATTATAAAAATTATAATTAAAAGTATCAATTTTGTATCTTGACTATTGATTTGCACATGGAAAATATTTGTTTCGCCCTTAAAATGTATCAAAATGATACCTGTATATATTTCCTAGTTTCATTATGATAACATTTAATACTAGATTGAATATAAAACGCATTACATTTGTATGTAGTCTATTAACTTGACAAATACAAGTATCAAACTAATATTTCGAAAATGTGAATATCATAAGATCATTGATGACGAAAAAAAGATAAGCAAAAATTGCACATTGATGCCTAGATGGCATCGCCTTGATGATAACTTTTTTTTGAGTGTACACATATTTTGCTTATAGCAGAAAATATTTCTAGTAAAAATGGACGGGATCGATTAAACACCACGGCAACATAGATATAAAACAAGTTTAAAAGGGTCGTAGACTTGAATAATAAGCTATAACTTAGCAAAAAACAGTTTTGAATCAAAGATATTTCACTTGTCAAGTTTTATTGTAACAGGCAATGGGGAGACATTTTTTTTGAACGGGCGGTGCCACGTGTTATGTAGGAAAGTAATTTATCTGAAATGAAATGTGAAATTGAAGCTCACGATGGGTATATAATGCTCGCTTATATCCGAAATTAGACACCTTTACTTGTTTATTTTTAAATTTATGAAAAAAATAATAATTTATCTGAAACTATGCAAAACAGATTTTCAAATTTCGAAAATACGAAAAATATACTACGAAAACTACTATATTTTTTTTTTAGTTTGACTTTTCTACATTTTTTCGGGTATGCAGTTTTATAGCCCAATCAATTTTAGTCCATTAAAATTCAAATTATTAGTCTTGCAAAATTGGCTTTGATTTTTTTTAAATTTTTTTGCAAAGGGTATTTGATATTTTTTTCATATAAAACTGAAATTTTGCGATTTCCGTATGGAAAAAAAGTTATACAACTTTAGGAAAAATTGTCAAAAATTAGTGCGGAATTTGGGTAGAACTATAACTTGTACTTTGAGATAAAGAACTGCATGTTCAAAAAAAAAAAAAACAAAATTCAAAGACTAGTTCGATATATTTGTTAAATTTTTTCACATACATATATTCCAGTTTTCAAATATTTTCGAAATATTCTTTTTAGCTTAGTTTCGCAGATTCAGTTACAAAACTCATGAAAAGTTTTTCTCAAAATATCAAAATTTAAAAAATGGATATAATGTATAAAATATGCTAAAAATCACCACTGCTATTTTTATGCTCGCAGCTGTACATACTTACATATATGAAAGAAACACTTTAGATTATTGCATTTTGTATGCATAGACTTATTTATGTATGTATGTATGTAAAGCACATTGGCAAATGCCTGCAAGGCAAGCGCACATATTGTGCAAATATGCAAAATTTATGGTTTCACATTGTTTAATATCAATAAGAGTAACAGCAAAAACAACAGTAACAGCAAAATGTAATGCTTGTGTATTTAGCAATGAATGTATGGCAAATGTCTGGTGCTTGAAGTTGATGGTTTCAAATGCAATATGGCAGCAGCAGCAAGAACAAGAGCAGCGACAACAACAGCAACAGCAACAGCTGTGGCGACAACGACAACGATGTGGCATGACAACAATGTTGTATGTAAGTAAATTTGTACGAATAAGTATGATTGTGATATTTTCATATATATTGTTTGATCAAATAGAAATCAAATGGCATATTTTAGATGGCAGCGAAATGAAATTATTTGTGTAAACGCCTATTTTATGCTTCTGGAAAAATTATTTCACAATCAAATTTTTTTCTTATTTTAAATTTATTTTAAATATAAAAAAAAAAAAATAAATAAAAAATATGCGCTAAATTTTAAATTTTAAAATATTTAACATCATTTTTATTTATTTATGCGTAAATGCATGAGCGAGTGGAGCGTTGGTTTTTATGAAATATGCAGGTGTTTTAATTTTTTTTTTTGTTTACAAATTAACAAAATTCGAATACTAATACTTTTAAGCTTGAACAAAACATTCCAAAAACAATTAAATTTTTATTTATTTTCAAATAACAAAAATATTTATCAAAAAACATATATTTGGTTTTTTAGCCACTTACTGCAATGCTGATTTTTGCTTTTTTGACAGTTTTAGCGTTTTTTTTCGGACCCGATTTTCCTACTTTTTCTTTCCCACCTGCCGTTGGCTGCAACATTCACCATCGTCATTCATTGTTATATTTCAGAATTTAATTTTCATAGGTTGTTGTTGTTGTTCCGTTGCAAATATGGAGTGTTCGCATACACACACGTATACACAAATACAAAGTTATGCATAAAAAATTTTACAAAGATTTTACGGGGTTTTTGGGATTTTTTTTGTAGTACGTGTATTGCATTACAGTTGTTGTAATTGTTGTTGTTAGGACAGTCGTGAATATATTTGCAGCATATTTTGTTGCACATGTTTTGTTGGATTGTTGCATCGTTTGGTGATATATTTGTTGGTCAATTGTGAGAGTAATCGTTTCAGTATTCAAGCATAACAAGTTGGAAAATTCGGATATTCAGAAATAAAGTGGAAATGGAAAAAATTTGTTAGACGTGTAGAAATAGTAAGGAGGTTTTATGAGCAATGGAATAGTTTAGTTTTTATTCACAAGTTAACGAGTTAGCTTTAGCAGACTTAAGGCAAAGAAGCTGTTTTCCTATTTGAAATTTGTTTTTGTTATATTAATGGCGGAAGGCAGAACTCAAGATTGATGCGTGGTATATTGGGAGCACAAATGAGAACTGATCGCAGTTTATACACATATGAATATGTTGTAGCAGAGAAACCTTCGAACTTTGGGCATATTGAAACAAACGAACCCAAAAGTAAAATTTATTCGTAATTATATCCGAATACTAGTTTCGAAAATAAATAAATATGTGTACATAACATGCTTTTGACTGCTATTAAAATTTAACAATATTTACGGGCTACCTTCTTTCTCAATCTCCCTTACCTTTCTTCTTCTATTCCTCCCTCTCTCCGCCGCACCCTTTCTCTCCATCTCCCTCTCTTTTCGTCACCCTCCATCTTCCCCATCCCGCTCTATCCCCCGCTCCCTCTTCCTATATTTCTTCCATCTGCCTCTGACAAAAAATCTTCCGTGTAAATATCATACTTTCTTTCTGTATGGCTATTTCTAACTATCTCACTCTACCATGTTTTCTCTCACTCATTTTTTGCTTTGATCGTTCATCTTTCAATTGAAAAAACAAAAAACATAAGCTTACCGTGACTGTTTAAAATTCTCAAATAGTTTATCACGACCTGTACTTCCGTACAAAATCAAATTTGAGCTAAAGTGGGCTAAAGCGCGGTTTCAATAAATGTTCAGGTGTACTCCTGGACTTGCTTGAATATACCACTTCCCGTTATAGTACACAAAACTTCCACTCATTGTTCTGTTATAGCCGCTAGTGAATTTGGTAACCAGTTATTTTCACATTGTTCCATTAAATCAACCACTCTCCATTTAATCATCCACCCACCGGCAACCACCATTCACCTTTAACCAGCCAGCAGTCATCATCGACCATCTATCGATTTATTGGTCATCAGCTCCACCACACTTATCTATTGATTACTCTGTGATCATTGTAACATTAAAATGCTGGCCTTCCATCATTAATGATTCACTTTCAACCACCCGCAAGTTAGTTGGCCATTATTAACCAACTACCTTTCGAATATTCTTCTCTTACTTACTCCATAAATTATTCACGACGTCAGCCAACTCCTCATCTATTAAATATTTAATGGTTCTAACGGTAATTTTGGTTGTTCTTCAACCTATTTACTGATTTACTGATAACCCAGTTCAGCGTATAGTTGAGGCATCACCGAAATCCGTTCATAGTTTTTTGATCTAAAATGAGCGGGTGGCCATTATCCGTTTTACAGTCAAACCATTTACCCGGTTGACTTTTAACCGTTCTTTCATTCTACCGTTCCAGTCCAGCGATTCCACCGTTAACCGCTCGCTTCTCCACTTACTTTTAACCGGCGAATCAATCATCTGCTACTTATCACCATTTCCACATATATTTTGCTCAAACAACAGTAGCAATTTGAAATGTATTTGTTGGCTGGGTTGGCTAAACGCGATCCCATTTTACAAGTGTGGAATTTTTGCAGTAATTTCACTAGTGACTGTGGTGGCACGAAATTTTTACTCACTTTTTTTTCATCCTCCCACCTTGCCCTTCTATCACGCTATTTTCTATCCCCTTTTTATTCTTATCATATATTCTTCCCAATCCACTCCTCCTTACTTTATATTTGTGGACCCGATTTACTTTATCTTTGCTTATGTTCCTAACAACTTCTCATTACGTCTCCTATCCTTCTTACACTTTACAATTCTAAATGTAGGTTTTCATTATAAGTTTAGAGCCGTAAAAAAATATCGGCTTGAAAATTTCACTCTCATTTTTTTCTTCCCATTTTCAGAGCATGGCGATTTTTTGAGTTGACCGCTGCTTGGGTCTAAGTTCGCGATATGGCAATTTTTTTTTTGAATTTAAGCAGATATAGATATAGGTTGAACTGGCCGCTCAACAAAGACCTCACATAGATTGAATGTGTCCATAATGTTACCAGGATTTGTTTGTCGACCAAACGGAAGAACCCCAATCAGGTACCAAAACTTATGTTATAGAATAGCTCTATCCTCTTGGCAAATACTAGACGTTTTTTAAGAACCTTGCTTAATTGCTCCCTTGTGGTCTGGATACTCTGCCGCCCCTAATAGCTGGAGCCTGGAACTGGCGAGCGCAGATCATGAACACAGAACGTGCTCAACTGTTTCTTCCTGCAGCTCCCACGTCCTAAACCTGCTGTTACTGATAAGACCTAACTTGTAAGCATGTGAGGTTAGAAGGCGGTGTTCACTTGGTATGCCCATCGTGAATCTTAAGTCTTTACTTCAGCGTTATGAGCCACTTTGTGAGTTTAATATCGTAGGCCATGCACATGATCTTAAAAATTTTGCAGCCCCGTGCTTTCGTCCACGCATTTCCTGCTTGACGGGTCATATGCAGCTCCTGTCTTCTTTTAATTTCTCCCAAACGTGGGAGGTGTATTGTCGTTTCCGCGAGTGTTGCACCCTCCTTTGTCAATTCATCGGCCTTTGCGTTACTTTCTATCCCTTTCTGACCGGGAACCCAGTGTAGATGTATAGTTCGGCCTGAGCGAAGTTTCAGAGTTCCAATGCTCTTTTGCATTTAAGAACACTTCTGAAGCACTATGTGAGATTATTTCCTGCAGCTTAAGCACCCTTTCAGTAGAATTTCTGCTTCTTAACGGCTACAATTTCTGCTTTAAAGACGCTGCAGTAATCTGGCAGCCTGTAGGATCACATTATTTCAGGATCGACGCAGTAAACAGCAGACCCGACCCCTTCCATAAATTTGGAACCATCCGTATACACATTTGTAGTATTTTCTGCCATTTCTGCACTTTGGCAACAACCCTCCGGGACCATATATTTCTTTTGCCCGATACTGGACGACGCTATATTGCTATGGTCATATGGCCTGCACTCAAGCTGCCCTGAGGCCTTAAGCCTTTGGTAGTTGTTCACGCAATATTTTTGGCCATTAGGTCTGCAGTTGGGATGTGTAGAATGGCGTGCAATGCTGCTGTAGGGGTAGTTCTTAGGGTTTTAAATAAATGCGAAATAAAAAAATTTCATCATATTTACCTAAATAAAGACAATGTAGCACAATAATTTTTAGTTCTGGAAATTATTATAGGGTCAGTTACTTAAAATTCCTTGGTCATTTTATATACTTATTAAATGTTCAATTTTAAAATGCACTCACTTGAAAAATTAAATTGAAACGATATAAAATATATAAAGCACGTACACATAGCAAAGGTTTTGTGTACACACGAATGCATCATTGGGGCCATCAAAATTCATTTAAAAACCGCTCAGGGACACATTTCGAGTTTAATTATTTATTATTTAAAAGCGAGTTTGAGATATTTTGGTTAAATTTATATATACCCAATGCTCAAAACAGAAAGTTAAGTTCATTCCTGCAAATTCTAACTTGCCAGTATGGATCTAAAAATATATATAAACTCAGCCTTGACCAGCTCGTTACTAAACATTTGGTAACTGTTGGAAAAGTACCTTCACATCAGGTCATGATGAGGAGAGATAACCTCATTTGCTGTAATATATATAAGTAAGTGCGTGGGATGCTAAATTGCGCGAGCATTGTAGGCCATTGTAATTGAAGTTCGTAGTAAATTACTTGATTTAGCTTGAGTCACGAACGTTTACATCCACGCCTCAATTGTTTTATAACTATTAAGTATTACCAGAACAAGAATGAACAGCAATGTTGTACGTAGACACAAAAATAAGGTGGTACATGCTTTTGATATTCTGCCTGCCATAAATTGAATTTGGTCTTTTTTTTAAGTTTTTAGGTTTGTCTGAACTCGTCCAATATTTGCTAGTACACGTGCATGTGTACATACATACGCTATGGAAAAATACTACCCGTACTTTTATCAGGCGTAAAATGTCCAATTCGACAAGCACATTGCAGAGACTTTGATCAATGTACCAAATATTACAGGCTAACAAAAAAGGCTTATTATGAGGGCCATAAAAAAATGTTGGTCGAATGGATTCACGAAATTACTCTTATCATTAGAAAAAGCGGACTCTGATGGGTATTCTGACTAAACTCTGCGTTCTGACGTCACACGCGTTCAAATTAGGAATTTTATTTAGTGATAGTAGATTAACGAAGTGCGGGTTGGAGGAGGAAGCAGTCGAAAACGTGGGTGATACAGCTCACAGATCAAAAAGCAGTACCAGGTAGCATCGGTCCTAGAAAGGAGTTATTTCATAGCTTAGGGCCTGGTTTCAGATAGGCTTTTATAGTTTAGTCTTTGACAAACTCATGGTAAAACTATGGACTCATTCGGCCTATGTTGTGTTCAACCTAAGCTTAATAGAATTAACTAGCTGCTCTGAGCTGTGTATGAAGTTGTCAACTACATATTAGGTACTTAGTTTATAGCTCGATGGAAAGTCTCTCAAACATTGTTTGCAGGATTCCATGCTATACGTTAGATTTTTCGAAATATCTAGGTTCCATACGGTTTTTGTTATATGTAACACACCTATCGAATCTTTTTGTCATATACTTTGAATTGTCATAGTATGTGATGGTAACGTGACCGCCTACCACACCGAAAGATCTGTGATCATGCTCCGGGCAGCATCAAAGTTTTACAAAACAATTTTTTGAATTAAAAGAAAATTTTTCTAAGCGGGGTTGCTCCTCGGCAGTGTCTGGCATGCACTTCGATTGTATCTCTGCCATGAGAAGCTCTCAATGAAAACTCATCTGCCTTGCAGATGCCGTTCGGAGTCGGTAAAAAACTCGTAGGAAAATTTAAAAGGACCACGGCGCAAATTGGAAGAGAGACTCGCCCTAAAATTTTTTCGGAGGCTATCGCGCCTTACATCTACATTACTTACATCATATTTATTATGGTCATTGAACTGTGCAACAAATTTGAAATTTCAGTTGTCGGGCTCATCGGGAAGTTCCTTAAAAAGAGATCCTGAAATTCTAAATCTCGTATGAAATTTATACATATTTTAATTGAAATTTTTTTTTTTTGTGTTGGCATTGTCACGGTCCTCTCAACTATATACTCGTTTTCAAATTTTCGCATGCTCTAAATATATCTCTTCATACTCGTTCCGCGTCCAAAATACTATTTTTTTTTGTATCCGAATTATTGTTAAAAAATTCAAGTCTCTAACTCATCGGGAAGTTGTTTAAAACTTGCACGCCAAGTTTTCGAATTTGGAAGATTTTTTTATAACGAAATTCCTCAATTTTTTACAGAGATTTAAGCAAAAACATGAATCAAGACTAATATAAAGGATATAAAACGAGGAGTTAAATCTCGTAATCGCACTAGGTACGGCCTCACTATTCAACCAATGAAAAATTGACTTCTACTGGTTTGTTTGGTAAACATGTTTTGTGGGGTTGCTATACTCAGTTGAACCGAGCTCACAGAGTATAATAACTTTGATTGGATAACGGTTGGTTGTACAGGTATAAAGGAATCGAAATAGGTATAGACTTCCATATATCAAAATCATCAGTATCGAAAAAAAATTGATTGAACCGTGTCCGTCCGTCCGTTAACACGATAACTTGAGTATATTTTGAGGTATCTTGATGAAATTTGGTATGTAGGTTCTTGGGTAGTCTTCTCAGATCGCTATTTAAAATGCACGAAATGGGACCACGCTCACTTTTTCGATATCGAAAATTTCGAAAAACACAAAAAGTGCGATAATTCATTACCAAAGACGGATAAAGCGATTAAACTTGGTAGGTGAGTTGAACTTATGACGCAGAATGGAAAATTAGTAAAATTTTGGACAATGGCCGTGGCACTGCCCACTTTTAAAAGAAGGTAATTTAAAAGTTTTGCAAGCTGTAATTTGGCAGTCGTTGAAGATATCACAATGAAATTTGGCAGGAGCCTTACTCCTATTACTATATGTGTACTTAACAAAAACTAGAAAAATCGGAGAACGACCACGCCCACTTAAAAAAAAATTTTTTAAGTCAAATTTTAACAAAAATTTTAATATCTTTACAGTATATTAGTAAATTATGTCTACATTCAACTCCAGTAATGATATGGTGCAACAAAATACAAAAATAAAAGAAAATTTCAAAATGGGCAAGGCTCCGTCCTTTTTCATTTAATTTGCCTAAGATACTTTTAATGCCATAAGTCGAACAAAAATTTACCAATCCTTGTGAAATTTGGTAGGGGCTTATATTCTCGGACGATAACTGTTTTCTGTGAAAAAGGGCGGAATCGGTTGAAGCCATGCCCAGGTTTTATACACAGTCGACCGTCTCTCCTTCCGCTCGGCCGTTGACACGATAACTTGAGCAAAAATCGATATATCTTTACTGAACTCACTTCACGCACTTATCTGAACTCACTTTGTATTGGTATAAAAAATGGAAGAAATCCGACTATGACCACGCCCTCTTTATCGATTTAGAAAATTACGAAAAATTAAAAAATTCCAAATACGAAAAAAGGGATGAAATATTGTAATTGGATTGGTTTATTGACGCAAAATATAACTTTGTAAAATGGGTGTGATACCTACCATATTAAGTAGAAGAAAATGAAAAAGTTCTGCAGCGCGAAATCAAAAGCCCTTGGAATCATGGCAGGAATACCCTTCGTGGTATTTCATATATAAATAAATTAGCGGCAGATGATGTTCTGGGTCACCCTGGTCCACATTTTGGTCGATATTTCGAAAACGCCTTCACATATACAAATACCACCACTCCCTTTTAAATCCTCACTAATACCTTTAATTTGATACCCATATCGTACCAACACATTATAGAGTCACCGCTGGTCCACCTTTATGGCGATATCTGGAAAAGACGTCCACCTATAGAATTAAAGCCCACTCCCTTTTAAAATACTCATTATCACCTTTCGTTTGATACCCATATCGTACAAACAAATTCTATAATCACCCCTGGTCCACCTTTATGGCGATATCTCAAAAAAATGTCCACCTATAGAAATAATGCCCACTGCATTTTAAAATACTCGTTAACACCTTTCATTTGATACCCTTATCGTACAGACAAATTCTAGAGTCAGCTCTGGTCCACCTTTATGGCGATATCCCTAAATGGCGTCCACCTATAGAACTATGGTCCACTCCCTCTTAAAATACTCTTTAATACCTTCCATTTGATACACATGTCATACAAACACATTCCAGGATTACCCTAGGTTCATTTTCCTACATGGCGATTTTCCCTTATTTTGTCTCCAAAGCTCTCAGCTGAGTATGCAGTGTTCGGTTACACCCGAAATTAGCCTTCCTTACTTCTTTTCACTTTAATTTTGGAGTGGTTCTCCAAATATTTACGTGTACATGTGAACTTAGTGTGTAGGACACTATAAAGTAATATCTTTAATTAAAAAAAAAAGACTGATGAAAGAATTTCTATGGCAAAAAATCCCCGCCCAGCATTCTTTATCGCGAAAGCCACTTTTTGGATATGACGTTTCTATGAAATGATCACCGGAGATATCGCCGTTGTTTCGAATTCTTGTCAGCCTTCGGGAAGAACTGTTCCTCTAATACGAAACGACATATAGATATGAAAGGGGCACAGCATTAATAAACTATTTAGAAATGAAGCTATAAGATGAAAGGTGTTGGTGAAAATATGTTTTTGTTTGAAGCGGTAAAGTAACTTATTTGCTAAAATATGTGGGGCAGTTGAAATTGGCAAAGAAGATCCATAATTATGTGAGAAAATCTTTTAACAAAATTTGGCAGGCTGCTAATTAATTCCGAGGCAAAGAGTGAAATAATAAATAAAATGTAAATTTAATGCTAAGCAAGTATTTAAGTAGTCAGAAACAAATGAAGAAAATAGAGCAAGACGTCGCCTAACGATATCAGCTGCATCATGACGTTGCAGAAAATGAGCGATATGTACATGTACATAAATACATTCATGAGCATTAACAAGTAAGAACAGGACTGTCTTCGGCTGTGCCGAAGACTTCATACCTTTTATGAATGGGACTGAACAATAATCTTGTCCCGTTCATAATCTCTGAATAATCGGATGTATAAGATAAGAAATATATAGTGAACAGATCTACATACCCTAACGATTTTTAAGATAAATATAAAATAAAAAAATGGCAAAAAACCCCCTTATCTGAACGATCGGTTGTATGGGATATATATTATATATAGCTCCGATCTAAATGATTTTTACAGGAATTCTTCTATGATAAATTAGAATAAATATCACCAAGTTTCACGTTTTTATATTGGAAATTAAGTGAGAAATGGCTAAAAAATTTTCTAACTGAACGATCGGTTGTATGGGATATATATTATATATGGCTCCGATGGAACTGATTTTTTTATGAAATCTTCTATGATATTTATATTAGAATAAATATCACCAAGTTTAACGTTTTTATATTGGAAATTAAGTGAGAAATGGCTAAAAAATTTTCTTACTGAACGATCGCTTGTATGGGATATATATTATATATAGCTCCGATCAAAGTGATTTTTTCAGGAAATCTTCTAAATTTAACGTTTCTATATTGGAAATTAAGGGAGAAATGGCTAAAAAATTTTCTTACTGAACGATCGCTTGTATGGGATATATATTATATATAGCTCCGATCAAAGTGATTTTTTCAGGAAATCTTCTAAATTTAACGTTTCTATATTGGAAATTAAGGGAGAAATGGCTAAAAATCTTTCTATCTGAACGATCGGTTGTATGGGATATATATTATATATGGCTCCGATGGAACTGATTTTTTCATGAAATCTTCTATGATATTTATATTAGAATAAATATCACCAAGTTTAACGTTTTTATATTGGAAATTAAGTGAGAAATGGCTAAAAAATTTTCTTACTGAACGATCGCTTGTATGGGATATATATTATATATGGCCCCGATGGAACTGATTTTTTTACGAAATCTTCTATGATATTTATATTAGAATAAATATCACCAAGTTTAACGTTTTTATATTGGAAATTAAGTGAGAAATGGCTAAAAAATTTTCTTACTGAACGATCGGTTGTATGGGACATATATTATATATGGCTCCGATGGAACTGATTTTTTTATGAAATCTTCTATGATATTTATATTAGAATAAATATCACCAAGTTTAACGTTTTTATATTGGAAATTAAGTGAGAAATGGCTAAAAAATTTTCTTACTGAACGATCGGTTGTATGGGATATATATTATATATGGCTCCGATGGAACTGATTTTTTTATGAAATCTTCTATGATATTTATATTAGAATAAATATCACCAAGTTTAACGTTTTTATATTGGAAATTAAGTGAGAAATGGCTAAAAAATTTTCTTACTGAACGATCGCTTGTATGGGATATATATTATATATAGCTCCGATCAAAGTGATTTTTTCAGGAAATCTTCTAAATTTAACGTTTCTATATTGGAAATTAAGGGAGAAATGGCTAAAAATCTTTCTATCTGAACGATCGGTTGTATGGGATATATATTATATATGGCTCCGATGGAACTGATTTTTTCATGAAATCTTCTATGATATTTATATTAGAATAAATATCACCAAGTTTAACGTTTATATTGGAAATTAAGTGAGAAATGGCTAAAAAATTTTCTTACTGAACGATCGGTTGTATGGGATATATATTATATATGGCTCCGATGGAACTGATTTTTTTATGAAATCTTCTATAATATTTATATTAGAATAAATATCACCAAGTTTAACGTTTTTATATTGGAAATTAAGTGAGAAATGGCTAAAAAATTTTCTTACTGAACGATCGCTTGTATGGGATATATATTATATATTGCTCCGATCAAAGTGATTTTTTCAGGAAATCTTCTAAATTTAACGTTTTTATATTGGAAATTAAGGGAGAAATGGCTAAAAATCTTTCTATCTGAACGATCGGTTGTATGGGATATATATTAAATATGGCTCCGATGGAACTGATTTTTTCATGAAATCTTCTATGATATTTATATTAGAATGAATATCACCAAGTTTAACGTTTTTATATTGGCAATTAAGGGAGAAATGGCTAAAAAATTTTCTATCTGAACGATCGGTTGTATGGTATAGGTATATACTATATACATATAGCTCCGATCAAAGTGATTTTTTCAGGAAATCTTCTAAGTTTAACGTTTTTATATTGGAAATTAAGGGAGAAATGGCTAAAAATCTTTCTATCTGAACGATCGGTTGTATGGGATGTATATTATATATGGCTCCGATGGAACTGATTTTTTTATGAAATCTTCTATGGTATTTATATTAGAATAAATATCACCAAGTTTAACGTTTTTATATTGGAAATTAAGTGAGAAATGGCTAAAAAATTTTCTTACTGAACGATCACTTGTATGGGATATATATTATATATAGCTCCGATCAAAGTGATTTTTTCAGGAAATCTTCTAAATTTAACGTTTCTATATTGGAAATTAAGGGAGAAATGGCTAAAAATCTTTCTATCTGAACGATCGGTTGTATGGGATATATATTATATATGGCTCCGATGGAACTGATTTTTTCATGAAATCTTCTATGATATTTATATTAGAATGAACATCACCAAGTTTAACGTCTTTATATTGGAAATTAAGGGAGAAATGGCTAAAAAATTTTCTATCTGAACGATCGGTTGTATGGTATAGGTATATACTATATACATATAGCTCCGATCAAAGTGATTTTTTCAGGAAATCTTCTAAGTTTAACGTTTTTATATTGGAAATTAAGGGAGAAATGGGTAAAAATCTTTCTATCTGAACGATCGGTTGTATGGGATGTACATTACATATGGCTCCGATGGAACTGATTTTTTTATGAAATCTTCTATGATATTTATATTAGAATAAATATCACCAAGTTTAACGTTTTTATATTGGAAATTAAGGGAGAAATGGCTAAAAAATTTTCTTACTGAACGATCACTTGTATGGGATATATATTATATATAGCTCCGATCAAAGTGATTTTTTCAGGAAATCTTCTAAATTTAACGTTTCTGTATTGGAAATTAAGGGAGAAATGGCTAAAAATCTTTCTATCTGAACGATCGGTTGTATGGGATATATATTATATATGGCTCCGATGGAACTGATTTTTTTATGAAATCTTCTATGATATTTATATTAGAATAAATATCACCAAGTTTAACGTTTTTATATTGGAAATTAATGGAGAAATGACTAAAAATCTTTCTATTTGAACGATCGGTTGTAGGGTATAGGTATATACTATATACATATAGCTCCGATCAAAGTGATTTTTTCAGGAAATCTTCTAAGTTTAACGTTTTTATATTGGAAATGAAGGGACAAATGGCTAAAAATCTTTCTATCTGAACGATCGGTTGTATGGGATGTATATTATATATGGCTCCGATGGAACTGATTTTTTTATGAAATCTTCTATGATATTTATATTAGAATAAATATCACCAAGTTTAACGTTTTTATATTGGAAATTAAGGGAGAAATGGCTAAAAAATTTTCTATCTGAACAATCGGTTGTATGGTATAGGTATATACTATATACATATAGCTCCGATCAAAGTGATTTTTCAGGAAATCTTCTAAGTTTAACGTTTTTATATTGGAAATTAAGGGAGAAATGGCTAAAAATCTTTCTATCTGAACGATCGGTTGTATGGGATGTATATTATATATGGCTCCGATGGAACTGATTTTTTTATGAAATCTTCTATGATATTTATATTAGAATAAATATCACCAAGTTTAACGTTTTTATATTGGAAATTAAGGGAGAAATGGCGAAAAAATTTTCTTACTGAACGATCGCTTGTATGGGATATATAGTATATATAGCTCCGATCAAAGTGATTTTTTCAGGAAATCTTCTAAGTTTAACGTTTTTATATTGGAAATTAAGGGAGGAATGGCTAAAAAATTTTCTTACTGAACGATCGCTTGTATGGGATATATATTATATATAGCTCCGATCAAAGTGATTTTTTCAGGATATCTTCTATGATATATTAGAATAAATATCACCAAACGTTTTTATATTGGAAATTGAGGGAGAAATGGCTAAAAAATTTTCTTACTGAACGATCGCTTGTATGGGATATATATTATATATAGCTCCGATCAAAGTGTTTTTTTCAGGATATCTTCTATGATATATTACAATATATATCACCGAGTTTCACGTTTATACTTTCTAAATTGCGACAGGAATGACCAAAATCGTCTTATCTGAGCGATCTGTTGTATGGGAGATATATGTTATAGTGGTCCGATCCTACCGGATCCGACAAATGTCTAATATAATACAAAAATACATCCTTGTGCCAAATTTGATTAAGATATCTCAAAATTTGAGGGACCAATTTGCGTTCAAACAGACAGACGGGCGGACAGACGGACATGGCTATATCAGCTCAGTTCGTCGCCTTGATCAATTCGGTATACTTAGTGGTGAGTCTATCTTCTATATTTCTCAACGTTACAAACAGCGGACCAAAGTTAATATACCATTCATTGCATGTTCATGAAAGGTATAAAAAGCAATATAGTGTGCGCACAATACGTTAATGTTGCTCATACGCCATGTCAAACCCGCGCTATTATACGAGTGTAGAAGTTCCGGCTTAGTTGCAAAAACACTGCGAAGTTATATAGTTTGTGCTGGCATTTGTGTGTGTGTGTATGCTCTTTTCTAGGTTGGTATAGCAGTTTCGCCTTTTAACTATAAAATTTTTGTTTCACACTAGTATTGTCATGTTAAATTAAGATTTTCTTCTTAGTTGTCGTTGTCTTTGTTTAAGCAATTCAATTTGTCAAATAAACACACAGAGGGGAAGAGAAGATATGCGTATAGCAGCATACAAGTTATTGAGCGGTTTTGCCTTATATAATTGCATTTAATAATTACGATTTAATAATTGGTTTTGATAACGTACTGTATATATACATATATGTACATTAGGTCAGTGAGAAAAAACGATAAGCAACTGTATAAGAGCTTAGGTTAGGTTAGATTAAACTGGCTAGTCATTAAAAATTTGACATAGACTATATATGCCGTAGTGTTACCAGAGTTCGTTTGACCACCAAACTGCCAAAACCAATTGGTTACTTTGAATAACGCTATAAACTGGTTTCTTCCCTTATCAAATACTAGAAGTTTTCTTAATAGCTGGCTAGAGATCTGCAACTCTGCCACACTTAGTAGCTCGAGTCTTGACCTCTCGAACGCAGGACATGAACACAGAACGTGATCAAAAATTTTTTCCTGCATCTCATATCTGCTGTTACTGACGAGGTCTAACTTATAAGCATGTGACACCAGAAATTTCAACAAAATATTTAAATAGGTAATTTAGTGTCGTTAATCTAACTCCCTAGAAACGACATCAACCTAGAACGACATCATCTTAACTTTTAAAAAAATTTTTCCCATAAAGCAATAAAATTTTTTTGTTAACTCAATTTAGCATTTGAGAGCTATTTTTAAGGGATTATTGAATTATGTTTGGTTTCATAAAAGGACTTGGCCAGCTATTTTATTTATATTTTTTCCGATTTGGATGGGGATTTTTTTGGTTGGTTCGAAAATAATTTATTTTTTACCATGATTACAGCGCCGCCCGCTATTATAACACGGGCCGTATGGGAGACTTGTCCCTCACCATTGCGTGCAATGCAAGTGTATTCTCCGATGTCCTCGTGTCGTATGGTGGAGATCCGTAACTCGGTACCATCATTAAAGATGCCAACAGTAGGCGAGGGATCAACGGGATTAGCATCTTTGTACCATAAGATTTCCGGTGTTGGTGTGCCATCTGCTTGACAATTTAGAATAATTGAGTCGCCTGTGGAAGTAAAGAAGAAAAGTAAGATATCAGTATTAATAAAAATACAAAATATATAGAATATTTAGACAAAACTTATGCTAGGAATATTTGGTTGATCATCGGCACACAGAATTTCCATGTCCAATACAAGTAAACTTTTAAAACTCTTTTTTTTCTTTCAAATATCTACTATACAGGAGATTGAAGTGGTTTAGTCCAGATCTCAAACAGAATTTTTTAAGATTTAAATAATATCTACAAGTTCCCGAGTCGATGCAATTTTAAACGAACTACCTCACAAATGACTGAATATTTAAAAAAAATATAAATGTCAAGCTTTAGAAAATGTAATCTGCTTCAAAATACGTTTCAAAGCGACAGATATCTTAAGATATTGAGCTCAAAACGCCAATTCTTTATGAGCGTGAATACCAATCTCAATTGAAATCGCTGTTACTTTGGTCTTAGAATGCTTTCGAAAGATTTTACGGAGTGATGCCGGATTGACAGTTTCTTACCGTATATGAGTCCTTTTCCTTTGAGTTCTATAATTTCTCGTATGTCAAGCCAAAATCGCTCTCATATTCAAACCTTCTATTTTAGCTTAACATTTACATATGGACTGCCGAGTGGAATATCCGTTTATCCCGGCTGCCGTTAAAAAAAGCTCAATGTCAATAGGCGTTTTTTTTTCAGAATTTTTTTTTTCAAAAGTTCCCTATCCGAGCATAAATTTAATACATTCTGACGTTAGATAGGTCTTTGAGAATAAGAGGATAAAAAATTCACGTCAAAGACATTGGATGAAATGACCATATCGGACACTATATCTTGAAGTTATTGTCATATTATTTCTTTCGCGGAAAAAGTGCAGGTCATTGTTTTTTACAAAGAGAATCTGTCCCTTACCATTTGATAGCAGGAGCATGTAGTTCTTTTCATATGACATTGACTGTGCAACAAAGACCGTACTAAAGAACTACTTCACTGTGAAAAACTGCGTCTATTCCGAAGCGATTTATATTGGCGCAAACCATTTCAGCCCAGACATTAAACGAAAAATTCAGAAAAAAATACCTCCCGACAAAACCTACGCTCTATAAAGTCTTTATCATACATGTCCTAATGGTTGGATTCGAATCATTGGCGGCATCTAAAGAACAAAGATGGCCCTTAGAGTACTGCGGAAAAAAGAACTCCTTTAGATGCATGGTTTTTTCCACTATCTAAACGAAATGATGAAGGGGATTTAATGGTGAGCTGTATGGTATGCAAATTGATTGTGGTGTACCGAATAAAAGCCCAATATCTTCGCTCGCTAGATCATATCGTTCTAAAGGTTGAAGACACTTTTGAGGGGAAGAGACAATCTCCAACTAGTTGGCAGAGAAAGGTGGAGAAACATTTGTTGTTGCTGTTTTTGTGGCGACAAAGATACTCCCCGAAATTGACATTTGGGTTAGAGAAGCTATACATTTCGCTGGCAGGCCCTTGAATAATTTGTATATTTTAGTCGCCTATTACGACAGGCATACCTGCCGCGGGTATATTCTACGCCACTAGTCCGCTGGGGTTGAAAAATCACCTCATACCCCTCGGTGCTTCCAGTTGGCGTCACTTACCGCTAAAAGATGACTGCCTATGACAAACTTGCCAATCAATAACGAATACCTATTTAATCCAGAGTACTTTGTTACATTTCGTAGTAGCTCAACAGCAAATTTGTTTGCACCTTTTTGCGGCACTAAAAGGCGTTGCTTTCCTGAGAATCGGGGAGGGCGACTGGAATTACATTCATTGTAATCCCAACTTAAAAGTCTTAATATATTTTTGTCGTTTGCCTTCTCGCACATTTTTTCAATGTATAAGTACTAGTAGAATTCTGGCCCTTTAGTGCATTAGTGGAGCAGTTGGTAAGCTGACATCGATACCAGAGTAGTTTTACCAACACATTTATTCTAGTTATTTGATCATAATCACTTATGGCGCTTTCTTTTCTGAAAATAGTGCCTTTGTTCACAACTTAGAATTTAAGAGTGCAACATAAGGGTAGCATGTTTTTTCGGAAAAGAGCACGTCATTAAATATTGAGGTATTTGCCAAGAGCACGGCCACCGTGCTCTACTGGTAGCATGCCCTGCCTACCATGCCGTAGATCCTTGGTTCACGCCCCGGACAAAGCAATATCAAAATTATAGAAACATTTTTTTCAATTAGAAGAAGATTTTTCTAACGGGTTGCCCTTCGACAGTGTTATAGCGTTTTCTTTTCTGGCTAAAGTGCTACGCTTTTTGTACGCCGCGCAAGGGTTGTTGTTCTAATCTAAACAACAGGCAACGCCTTTACGGGATATTTCGTTCTTTTGTTAAAATTGTTGCCTGCTCGCAACGCAAAAGCGTTACACTTTTACCCTGTATAAAATGGCGGTGTGGCAGTGCAACTCTGTGAAACTTCCAATACGCTCTTAAGTTCCACATATACTCTGTTAATATGAGTGAATATGGTGAGTTGAAATGTTGTTTGTATGCACTATAAATGTTGAACTTTTTCTGTGGTAGGAGTAACTTTATTAAGGCTTTACCATCTGCTTAGGCAATAATTTATTTCAGAAAAGAAAACGCTATTAGGTAAGTACTCAGAGTGTATTTCTGCCATGAAAAGCTCTCATCGAAAACTCACCTGTCTTGCAGATGCCGTTCAGAGTCGGCCTAAAACAAGTAGGTCCCATCGTGACAATTTGTAAGAAAAACAAGTAAGGAAAGTTAAGTTCGTGTGTAAACGAACATTGCATACTCAGCTGAGAGCTTTGGAGACAAAATAAGGGAAAATTACCATATATGAAAATGAACCTAAGGTAACCCTTGAATGTGTTGGTATGACATGGGTATCAAATGGAAGGTATTCAAGAGTATTTTAAAAGGCAGTGGGCCGTAGACGCCTTTTAGGGATATCGCCATAAAGGTGGACCAGGGATGGCTCTAGAATGTGTTTGTACGATATGGATATCAAATGAAAGGTGGTAATGAGCATTTTAAAAGGGAGTGGGCCTTAGTTCCATAGATGGACGCCTTTTCGAGATATCGCCATAAAGGTGGACCAGGGATGACTCTAGGTAGTAAGGAGTATTCTAAAAGGGAGTGGGCATTAGTTCACTAGGTGGATGCCTTTTCGAGATATCGCCAAAAAGGTGGCCAAGTGTGGCTGTAGAATGTGTTTGTAATAAGTGGGTATCAAACTAAAAGTATTACTGAAGGTTTTGAAAGAGAGTGGCCCTTAGTTGTATATGTGAAGGCGTCAATAAAGCAATCCAATCAACATGATTCATCCCTTTTTTCGTATTTGATATAGAATTATGACATTTTTTTCATTTTTGGAAATTTTCGATATCGAAAAAGTGGGCGTGGTCACAGTCTGATTTCTCCCATTTTTAACACCAAGATAAATTGAGTTCAGATAAGTACGTGAACTTAGTTTAGTAAAGATATATCGATTTTTGCTCAAGTTATCGTATTAACGGCCGAGCGGAAGGACAGACGGACGACTGTGTATAAAAACTGGGCGTGGCTCCAACCGATTTCGCCCATTTTCACGGAAAACTGTTATCGTTATAGAAGCTTTGCTCTTACCAAATTTCATAAGGATTGGTAAATTTTTGTTCGAATTACGGTATTAAAAGTATTCTAGACAAATTAAAAAAGTGGCGGAGCCACACCCATTTTGAAATTTTCTTTTATTTTTGTATTTTGTTGTACTATATCATTACTGGATTTGAATGTTGACATAATTTACTTATAGATATTGAATTTTCATAAAATTTGACTTAAAAAAATTTTTTTTTAAGTGGGCGTGTTCTTCATCCTATTGTGCTAATTTTTATTAGGCACACATACAGTAATAGGAGTAATGTTCCTGCCAAATTTCATTATGATATCTTCAACGACTGCCAAATTACAGCGTGCAAAACTTTGAAATTACCTTCTTTTAAAATTGTCCAACATTTTACGAATTTTCTATTTTGCGTCATAAGTTCAACCCACCCACCAAGTTTCATCGCTTTATCCGACTTTGGTAATGAATTATCGCGCTTTTTCGATTTTTCGAAATTTTCGATATCGAAATAATGGGCGTGGTTATAGTCTGATATCGTTCATTTTAAATACCGATATGAGATGAGTGCCCAGGAAACTACATGCCAAATTTCATCAAGATATCTCAAAATTTACTCAAGTTATCGTGTTAACGGGCAGACGGACGGACGGACATGGCTGAATCAATTTTTTTTTTTCGATACTGATGAGTCTATATCTATCTCGATTCCTTTATACCTGTACAACCAACCGTTATCCAATCAAAGTTATTATACTCTGTGAGCTCTGTTCATCTGAGTATAATTAAACGGAGCACGATGCAAATTGGAAGAGAAGTTCAGCCTAAAATATCTTCGGAGGTTATCACTCCTTATATATATTTATTTACATATTTAAAATACAAAAAAGTATAATAAAAAGAAAAAATTGTTTGGTTAATTTTGGAGTACTTCCTGGCTATAGCGGAATATTCTTATCCTATATGTGGACTATGACAGTGACTTTTAAATATCATTTCTATACTTTCCTCTGAATAAAAGCGGCATTTAAGTGGGCCTATTTTTGATGCTTGCACAATTGTGCGAACCAAATTTCCTTCCTGATTATAATGCCCGTTCTTCATTTTCTTATCCTTTTCCTCTTTTCACTCCTGCTCTTGATATTTATGTACACTTCAACTTGGCACAATCACTGGCACTGCCCATTCTGTTGAAATATTTTTTTGCTATAAAAACTGCAGTTTGCTTTCTCTTTTGTTTCCAAAGCTCTTTTTATACCTTTCATGAACATGAAATGGTATATTAACTTTGGTCCGATGTTTGTAACGTTGAGAAATGTAGAAGATATACTCACCATTAAGTATACCGAATTGATCAGGGCGACAAACTGAGTTGATATAGCCATGTCTGTCTGTCCGTCCGTCCGTCTGTCCGTCCGTCTGTCTGTTTGAACGCAACCTAGTCTCTCAAATTTTGAGATATCTCAATGAAATTTGGCACAAGGATGTACTTTTGTATTATATTAGACATTCGTCGGATCCGGCAGGATCGGACCACTATAACATATATCTCTCATACAACCGATCGTTCAGATAACACGATTTTGGTCATTCCTGCCGCAATTTAGAAAGTATAAACATGAAACTATATTATAATATATCATGGAATATTTTCTGAAAAAATCACTTTGATCGGAGCTATATATAGTATATATCCCATACAACCGATCGTTCAGATAGAAAGAGTTTTGGCCATTTCTCCCTTAGTTTCCAATAAAAAACATGAAACTTGGTGATATATATTCTAATATATCATAGAAGATTTCCTCTAAAAATCATTTCAATCGGAGCTATATATAATATATATCCCATGCAACCGATCGTTCAGATAAGGGGGTTTTTTGCCATTTTTTATTTTATAAAAAAAAAATAAATGTAAGGCGCGATAACCTCCGAAGAGATCTATATATTTATATTTATCTTAAAAATCGTTTAGGTGTGTACATCTGTTCACTATATATTTCTTATCTTATACATCCTATTATCTGGAGATTACTAACGGGATAAGATTATTGTTCAGCCCCATTCATGAAAGGCATGAAGTCTTCGGCACAGCCGAAGGAAGTCCGTTCTTACTTGTTATCTTTAACAGCTTCATTCTGCAGGAGTAGGCAAAATAAAACATGCGCGCAAATAACATCAACAGTTAACAATAAAAGAAAAAAAAAAAAACAACATGGCGGAACTAAAACAAAGAATAGCGAGTATGCCAACGATATTTGGCTTTTGTTTATGACTACTGCGGTGATGTTCGTGAAAAGTACAACATAAAACTGATACTTGTTGTTGTTGTAGTTGTTGTTGTTGAAATAGAATTTTACACTGCTACGGTCTTTAGATATTTTGCTAGCAATTTTTTATTGTGGAAGTCGTTTTACCGCTTCAGCTACCTGTAGAAAAATACGATTTACAAACAATTTCGTTCTGTGTTACAAAATCTGTGGGGAGTTTAATATGAAGCCTAAATAGTTTTTCGTTCGCTCGTCCCAAGATTGGGCTATTTTAGTGAAGCTAGCTCCTCGAAATAGCTATTCAAAAGGCATGCGCTCCTACTCGGTAGCTTCCCTTAACATACTTATAACATCCAAAGCATGTATCCTTGAACTACAGCCTATCTGACTACATCCTTAAAAAACTTCTCTCATTGTTGCTTTGGTTGTTGTGGTGATAAAGATATACAAAAGAGACATAATTCCTTACTACCCTAAGACTATTCCAAAATGAAAGAGGTGCATCCTAGCGTACTTTCTCGACATAGACGGAGCTCTCAATGTTAAGGCAGAGGCCGTATGCAAGACACTTGCACCACGATAAACCCAGGACTCAAACGTTTAAAGTATTGGGTCTGGGCCAAGAAGTACAGCTCAGTCGTGCTACGTTTACAGAATAAGAGGAGAAATCTTGGTCGTACCAGCTTTCTTATCGATCAAACGGAGGTTTTGCTTTTCATTAGAAAACCATGACTTCGTCCTTTAAATAGGAGACTAAATTTCTTATCCCAAGATATATATCTTGGTACAAACCACCAGTCCAACTTGAACTAGCAAGAGTTCTGGCAGTGCACTATAATTTCAAGAGAACATTATGCATAACAAGTTAGGTAGGCACAAAGAACTATGATTACTAGGGCAACCGGAAAAATGCCGTAAAAAATAGTTTTAAGTGCTCAAAATATGCAAAAAAAAAACAAGTAAGGAAGGCTAAGTTCGGGTGTAACAGAACATTACATACTCTGTTGAGAGCTGTGGAGACAAAGTAAGGGAAAATCACCATGTTGTAAAAAGAACCTAGGGTAACCCTGGAATGTGTTTGTATGACATGTGTATCAAGTGGAAGTGGGCCATAGTTCTATAGGTGGACGCCTTTTTGAGATATCGCCATAAAGGTGGACCAGGGGTGACTCTAGTATTTATTTTGTACGATATGGGTATAAAATGAAATGTGTTAATGATAATTTTAAAAGGGAGTGGGCCTAAGTTCTATGGGTGGACGCCTTTTCGAGATATCGCCATAAAGGTGGACCAGGGGTGACTCTAGAATTTATTTTGTACGATATGGATATCAAATGAAATGTGTTAATGATAATTTTAAAAGGGAGTGGGCCTAAGTTCAATAAGTGGACGCCTTTTCGATATATCGCCATAAAGGTGGACCAGGGGTGACTCTAGAATTTGTTTGTACGATATGGATATCAAATGAAAGGTGTTAATGAGTATTTTAAAAGGGCGTGGGCCTTAGTTCTATAGGTGGACACCTTTTCAAGATATCGTCATAAAGGTGGACCAGGGGTGACTCTAGAATTTGTTTGTACGATATGGGTATCAAATGAAAGGTGTTAATGAGTGTTTTAAAAGGGCGTGGGCCTTAGTTCTATAGGTGGACGCCTTTTCAAGATATCGCCATAAAGGTGGACCAGGGGTGACTCTAGAATTTGTTTGTACGATATGGGTATCAAATGAAAGGTGTTAATGAGTATTTTAAAAGGGAGTGGGCCTTATTTCTATAGGTGGATGCCTTTTCGAGATATCACCTTAAAGGTGGGCCAGGGGTGACTCTAGAATTTTTTTGTACGATATGGGTATCAAATGAAAGGAGTTAATGAGTATTTTAAAAAGGAGTGGGCCTTAGTTCTATATGTGGACGCCTTTTCGAGATATCGCCATAAACGTGGACCAGGGGTGACTCTAGAATATGTTTGTACGATATGGGCATCAAATTAAAGGTATTAATGAGGGTTTTAAAAGGGAGTGTCCCTTAGTTGTATATGTGAAGGCGTTTTCGAGATATCGACCAAAATGTGGACCAGGGTGATCCAGAACACCATCTGTCGGGTACCGCTAATTTATTTATATATATAATACCACGAACAGTATTCCTTCCATGAATCCAAGGCCTTTTGATTTCGCCCTGCAAAACTTTTTAATTTTCTTCGACTTAATATTGTAGGTGTCACACCCATTTTACCAAGTTTTTTTCTAAAGTTATATTTTGCGTCAATAAACCAATCCAGTTACCATGTTTCATCCCTTTTTTCGTATTTGGTATATAACTATGGCATTTTTTTCATTTTTCGTAATTTTTGATATCGAAAAAGTGGGCGTGGTCATAGTCGGATTTCGGCCATTTTTTACGCCAATACAAAGTGAGTTCAGATAAGTATAAAGATATATCGATTTTTGCTCAAGTTATCATGTTAACGGCCGAGCGAAAGGACATGCGGTCGACTGTGTATAAAAACTGGGCGTGGCTTCAACCGATTTCGCCCTTTTTAACAGAAAATAATTATCGTCCTAGAGTCTAAGCCTCTACCAAATTTCACAAGGATTGGTAAATTTTTGTTCGACTTATGGCATTAAAAGTATCCTAGACAAATTAAATGAAAAAGGGTGGAACCACGCCCATTTTGAAATTTTCTTTTTTTTTGAATTTTGTTGCAACGTATCATTACTGGGGCTGAATGTTGACATAATTTACTTATATACTGTAAAGATATTAACTTTTCTTTTAAAATTTGAGTTTAAAAAAAATTTTTTTTAAAAAGTGGCGTGGTCGTTCTCCGAGTTTGCTATTTTTTATTACGCAGATATAATAGTAATATAGTAACGTTCCTGGCAAATTTCATAATGATATCTTCAACGACTGCCAAATTACAACTTGCAAAACTTCTAAATTACCTTCTTTTAAAAGTGGGCGGTGCCACGCCCATTGTCCAAAATTTTACAAGTTTTCTATTCTGCGTCATAAGTTCAACGCACGTACCAAGTTCCATCGCTTAATCCCTATTTGGTAATGAATTATCGCACTTTTTCGATTTTTCGAAATTTTCTATATCGAAAAAGTGGGCGTGGTTTTTGTCCGATATCGTTCATTTTAAATAGCGATCTGAGACGCGTGCCCAGGAACCTACATACCAAATTTCATCAAGATACCTCAAAATTTACTCAAGTTATCGTGTTAACGGACAGACGGACGGACGGACGGATTCCTTTATACCTGTACAACCAACCGTTATCCAATCAAACTTAATATACTCTGTGAGCTCTGCTCAACTGAGTATAATATAAACACATTCAGTTTCTTTCAACAAAAATATTATATTGAATTTTATTCAGGAAGATACAAAAACAGGTTAAAATAAAATATTACAAATTCGTGTTCACTTACTTAAGTACAGAATTAAAAATTCCAGCTTAAGTTAAAAATTTTTGTTACAATATATAACAAAATATTTAGATATATTTTTAAAAAGAATTGATTGCCTGTTGTTGTGGAATAGATTCTTAAACATAGATAAGGACCTTTCCAGATCTACGATTGTAATAGGCGCGAACCTGAAGGCAGAGATTCCAGTGATGGTATATTTTTCAAGCGATTGAATCGAATTACCGGATTCAATTTGGCTTAAAATACTTTTTAAAACGTTTAGCCCACTGTTCTTGTTAAGAACCAGAGTGAGCTTATTTCTTACAGGTGAAAAATTTACACCACTAATTTTTTCTTCAGTTTTCACAACGATTTCTACTTGGGCGGAGTCAATATACTTGCTTCTAATTTCAAAATTGATTCGGGCAAACAATTTTAGTTACTGTAGATAAATACAATCTGGCTACGTAGTTTGTTATTGCGCAACAAATCCTTAGCTTCCTTAGCTGCCTGTGTATCTAGACAATCAAGGGAGTTATTGACTTCACTTATTATATCGAAGTTTTGGGCGTAATAGCCTTAGGGAAACAAATTTCAATCGCCTTGGATGCTTTTTCCATGTCTGCATCTGTTCTGTTCTTCCTGCTAGTTTCAATTTAAAAAATGATTTATATCACTTATGCCGTAAATAAGCATTTATTTTTAAAATATGCAAAAAAATGCTTTTATTGCAAAATATGCTGAAATATGCTCTAACAAATATGGCTTAAACATCGTCATTTTTATACTCAGTTGAGCAGAGCTCACAGAGTATATTAAGTTTGATTGCATAACGGTTGGTTGTACAGGTATAAAGGAATCGAGATAGATATAGACTTCCATATATCAAAATCATCAGAATCGAAAAAAAATTTGATTTAGCCATGTCCGTCCGTCCGTCCGTACGTCCGTTAACACGATAACTTGAGTAAATTTTGAGGTATCTTGATGAAATTTGGTATGTAGGTCCCTGAGCACTCATCTCAGATCGCTATTTAAAATGAACGACATCGGACTATAACCACGCCCACTATTTCGATATCGAAAATTTCGAAAAACCGAAAAAGTGCAATAATTCATTACTAAAGACAGATAAAGCGATGAAATTTGGTAGGTGAGTTGAACATATGACGCAGAATTGAAAATTAGTAAAAGTTTGGACAATGGGTGTGGCACCGCCCACTTTTAAAAGAAGGTAATTTAAAATTTTGCTAGCTGTAATTTGGCAGTCGTTGAAGATATCATGATGAAATTTGGCAGGAATGTTACTCCTGTTACTATATGTACGCGTAATAAAAATTAGCAAAATCGGAGAAGGACCACGCCCACTTTAAACAAATTTTTTTTTAAAGTAAAATTTTAACAAAAAATTTAATATCTTTACAGTATATAAGTAAATTATGTCAAAATTCAACTCCAGTAATGATATGGTGCAACAAAATACAAAAATAAAAGAAAATTTCAAAATGGGCGTGGCTACGCCCTTTTTCATTTAATTTGTCTAGGATAATTTTAATGCCATAAGTCGAACAAAAATTTACCAATCCTTTTAAAATGTGGTAGGGACATAGATTTTATGACGCTAAGTGCTTTCTGTGAAAACGGGCAAAATCGGTTGAAACCACGCCCAGTTTTTATACACAGTCGTCCGTCGGTCCTTCCGCATGGCCCTTAACACGATAACTTGAGCAAAACTCGACACATCTTTACTGAACTTAGTTCATGTACTTATCTGAACGCACTTTATCTTGGTGTAAAAAATGAACGAGATCCGACTATGACCACGCCCACTTTTTCGATATCGAAAATTCCGAAAAATGAAAAAAATTCCATAATTCTATACCAAATACGAAAAAAGGGATGAAACATGGTAATTGGATTGGTTTATTGAAGCGAAATATAACTTTGGAAAAAACTTTGTAAAATGGTTGTGACACCTACCATATTAAGTAGAAGAAAATGAAAATGTTCTGCAGGGCGAAATAAAAAACCCTTGAAATCTTTACATATATAAATAAATTAGCGGTATCCAATAGATGATGTTCTGGGTCACCTTGGTCCACATTTTGGTCGATATCTGGCAAACGCCTTCACATATACAACTACCACCACTCCCTTTGAAAACTCTCATTAATACCTTTAATTTGATACCCATATCGTACAAACAAATTTTAGGGTCACCTGGTCCACCTTTATGGCGATATCTCGAAACGGCGTCCACCTATGGAACTAAGGATCACTCCCTTTTAAAATACTCATTAGCACCGTTTTTTTTGACACCCGTATCGTACAAACAAATTCTAGGGTCACCTGGTCCACCTTTATGGCGATATCTCGAAACCGCGTCCACCTGTGGAACTAAGGATCACTCCCTTTTAAAATACTCATTAGCACCGTTTTTTTTGACACCCGTATCGTACAAACAAATTCTAGGGTCACCTGGTCCACCTTTATGGCGATATCTCGAAACCGCGTCCACCTGTGGAACTAAGGATCACTCCCTTTTAAAATACTCATTAGCACTTTTTTTTTGATACCCATATTGTACAAACAAATTCTAGAGTCAACCGTTATCCACCTTTATGGCGATATCCCTAAATGGCGACCACCTATAGAACTATGGCCCACTCCCTCATAAAATACTCTTTAATGTCTTTCATTTGATGCACATGTCATACAAACACATTCCACGGTTTCCCTCGGTTCATTTTCCTACATGGTTATTTTCCCTTATGTTGTCACCATAGCTCTCAACTGAGTATGTAATGTTCGGTTACACCCGACCTTAACCTTCCTTACTTGTTTTAATTGATATTAGAGAAAAATTGTAAGTTTACAATCGGCGATGGTTACTAGGACATGTTTCTGAATTTCACTTCTTCATCAGCTAGCTAGCTACTGTAAAAATCCGAACAAATGTTACTAAGCTTTCAAAAAGCGCGCCTAAAATCATGTCCACACCATTAGGAATAAACTACATACAGAGTGTATGTGCCTACATGGTGATCAAAAGGAATATAAACAAAAAGGCAACTCTTAGAGACCAATTGTACAGAGAACAACGGGACATTCATATCGCTTAGCAGCTAAAGGCGTCAGCCTTTGCACTGATATGAATGTTGGAGATTCGAGTTCAACGCTCAGCTCCCGAAAAGCTAGCTGATGGAGAAGTGAAATTCAGAAACAAGTCCTAGTAACCATCGCCGATTGTAAACTTACAATTTTTCTCTAATATCAATTACAAAAACCATTGTTATTTTGTAAAAAGAGCATTCTTTCGTTATATATTTCGTAATAGAGCATACAAAAATAAACATGCTTGCGCATATTTTTGGTTGCCCTGTTGATTACTATTGTTCGATCAGGTACGCACAGGTACGACTCAGTAAGGATCGTACCTCGGAAAGGGAAAAATATAGTCTTTTATGCTTTTTACCTGCATATGCTCGAGCAAAATTTGGTCGAAAAAATGCTTTTAGACTAAGAGAAATCAGTATGTAAAAGCTGGTCAACCACAAACACGTAACAAGACGTGACAAGAGGACTTGAACGGAACGGATGTTAGTTGTTAACTGAAAGGCATACCATACCAATAACATCGATAAAGCTCTCCAAAGCCATCAGGGTATGTCTTTACCGCTACAATAACAGGAATAGTATTCTTATTCTCTTCCCAGCTTACATATTGATAGGAGTTAGTAATATATATATACGGATTGGTGACAACTCTTAACTAAAACGTATGATGGTCTTCACTCGAAGAGCCTGCAAGGCAGAAAATGCTACTGACTGTGGACTCTTACATTGCTTTCTTCGCCAAGATCTATAGCAGAGGAAGAGCTGCAAAAGTGCTACTCCAGCAACCACGATCATCATGTTTAGTTTTAAGACCATCAGAGATATAAGAATTTAATTCGAAAATTCTATCTATTCACATCTCAAAGTCATCATTCGTGGGCCTCTTTGCAAAACAGCGTGCCGCTGGAAATAAACAGGATGGACCGGATTTTCGATACTATTGCAAAGGTAACGTACATAAGTGTTTCGCTCTAACTTTCGTTTCTTATGAAGCTAGCGTAGCAGGAGACGTTGTCGTGATCGAAAATTGGTTTGTTTTGCAAATTTGTCCTCCCTTCCCCCTATTCCTTTCTATACCACACTTTCAACTTTTTCTGCCATTTAACTCTATTCTTATCCATCCCTTTTTCTTTTATCTACATTGCCTTCTTACTCTACTTCGCCCTCTAACTCCCGAACCCATTCTCATTCTTACTCTCACTTCCACTCCCACCTAATTATCCTTATTTATGAATTAAGGGTATCAAGTAGTGGATACTTCCTTCCCATAAATAATTGCGGAGATAAAGCGAACTTGATTTTTTCTTTCACTCCTTATATTTTTATTTACTTTATTTGTTTTATCTCTATTACTTTATCATTCTAATTTTACTTTTTCGTCTACCTGCCACTCTTAGTCCTGATCGCCATTGCACTCCCACTTCCATTGCAACTCCCATTTCCGTTCCCCACCCTACCCCTTTCCCACTCCGATTCCCATTTCCACTTTCTCCTCCTCTCCCTCTCCATCTCCCACTCTCAACCACACTCCAACCCCACTTTCACTCTCAGTCCTTTTCCCACTCACTTCCACTGCCATTAATGGCACTTATTTTACCTGTCCCGCCTCAATTATCTCTCAGTGATTGAAGCCTAAAGTCAACGATCTGATTGAATCTTACCAGTGTGGCATCAGATCTGGTTAGTCGACCATATTTTCACTATTGGCGCCAGTTTTAGCGAAACAGGGATAGCTGTAGTGATTTACTACGAAACGGCCATAATCGCTTTGGCGATTGAGTAGGGGTTCATTGGGACCAATAAAACATACTTCATTGGACTTTTCTCGGGAACATAATTTTCTTTTTTGTTTTGCCACCTGCTAACATTTATACATAAACTTCCCTCGACGGCTCTTCCTTCCTATTTTTTCACACAGCCATAAAACACCCACACGCTGTTATAATTTTTTATAGCCCTCTTCCCCAAATGCAGGAATAGTGAAAAAACCGTGTGGCTTTCTTCTCAGTAACTTCTGCACCTGATATTCCGTCACCTCTTGCTCCATCCACACTTCTTCTTGGATTTTTATATTTTTCGTTGAAAATGTGCTTTTGTATACTTTATGTTCCTCACTTCACATCTTCATACATACATATGTTTGTTGCTCATATGTATATTAAATAATTGCATATATGTAGGTAGACAACAATATGTAGATATTACACCATTTTTCTATTCATTCTGCTATGCTCTTTCATTTCCTCATTCATTTTCTCTTTTTATGCATTTATTTGCCTTATATTTGTACAGTAAATGATGTTGTTGGTGTTATTGTTGTTGTTTATGCATCCTACGGCAGTCGAAATTTACACAAATGGCTACAATTGGTTTCGTTTGCCTTTAGTTGTTGTTGTTGTCCTTTGTTTGTTGCCATTGTTCTTCTTCATTGCGTGTTACCGCAGTGGTAGGATTCTTGTGATTATTGTATATATTTTTATTGTTTGTTGCTGTTGTTGGCTACGCCCTGACAGTTGGTATTGTTGTCGCCACTAAACTTCAATTGGCTATTCTTTTCTACAAGAAGCCCTTTGTATGTTTATCCAAAGCATTTTAATTACTTTTTAATTAACAAAGTTCTCAGTGTTCTCTGCGGTAATGCAAACTTCCTACAAAGATATATTTAAGCTATGGATTTGGAATTTAATATTATAATTCCAAAGCTTTTTATTATTGCAATAAAAATGTAATTACCTAACATCTTTTCTAAGATAAAACGTTTTTTAAATATGTTCTTGTTTTAATTATTTAAAGAAAATAAAACAAGTAAGGACGGGACTGTCTTTGGCTATGCCGAAGACTTCATACCTTTCATGAATGGGGCTGAATAATAATCTTATCCAATTCGTAATCTCCAAATAATTCACTGTATAAAATAAGAAATATATAGTGAACAGTTGTACATACCTAAACGATTTTAAGATAAACATAAAAAAATGGCAAAAAAACCCCCTTATCTGAACGATCGGTTGTATGGGATATATATTATATATAGCTCCTATCGATATGATTTTTTCATGAAATATTCTATGATATATTAGAATGAATATCACCAAGTTTAACGTTTTTATATTGGAAATTAAGAGAGAAATTGCCAAAAATCTTTCTATCTGAAAGATCGATTGTATGGGATATATATTATATATAGCTCCGATCGAAATGATTTTTTCATGAAATCTTCTATGATATATTAGAATGAATATCACCAAGTTTAACGTTTTATATTGGAAATTAAGGGAGAAATTGCCAAAAATCTTTCTATCTGAACGATCGATTGTATGGGGTATATACTATATATAGCTCCGATCAAAGTGATTTTTTCAGAAAATCTCCTATGATATATACTTTCTAAATTAAGGGAGAAATTGTCAAAAATCTTTCTATCTGAACGATCGGTTGTATGGGATATATACTATATATAGCTCTGATCAAAGTGATTTTTTCAGGATACCTTCTATGATATATTAGAATATATATCACCGATTTTCACGTTTATACTTTCTAAATTGCGGCAGGAATGACCAAAATCGTCTTATCTGAACGATCGGTTGTATGGGAGATATAATACAAAAATACATCCTTGTGCCAAATTTCATTGAGATATCTCAAAATTTGAGGGAGTAGTTTGCGTTCAAACAGACAGACGGATGGACAGACGGTCATGGCTATATCAACTCAGTTCGTCGCCCTGATCAATTCTGCATACTTAATGGTGAGTCTATCTTCTACATTTCTCAGCGTTACAAACATCGGACCAAAGTTAATATACCATTTCATGTTCATGAAAGGTATAATTATTGTTGTTACTTTGCATAAGATGGTCTGCATTCGTGTATGACTGGAGAGCCAAAGTTATCGGAATATCGGTGTGTTATTGCCGATTCAACGGCTTCCTATTGGCTCCGTGTTTCTTTTGGGCTTGTTGTCGACGGGTAACAGATAGTCATCAACTACGTTTTTTGGTAGCTGGTAAATTGATAGATAAATACTCGATATCAAATCGATTACTTTTTGATAAATAATCGATAACGGCACGATTTTAACTGCTCAGTAGCAAATCGATAACTTTTTTATAAATATAATATAATATAACCAATTGATATTTACTTTTGGCAAATCTATATACATAACATTGAAATTATGTATGTATGTATAGATCGGTTTTCGTCCTTAATGCAACGACCGCTCACAACCAAATTTGAAACAACGACTAGAAACCTTACAAGGATGGTCGACGGCTGAAAATAATTTCGATACATAACATGGGCATAGCACATTCCATACAAATCAAATGTTTGTTACGGCACAACTCCGTACAGTACAACTCTATTGGACGTTTGAAGCATCTATTTAATGCTAGCGTTTATTCATGAACCTTCCCCGAAGATTTGAAATGCGCAATTATTATTCATTTGTGTAAAAAGGGTAATAAGAAAGACAAAACTAACTACAGGCCGATTTCTCTACTTTCTTCTATTTCTAAAGTTTTTGAGAGGGCTGTTAAAAGCCATCTTTTGCTATTTTTGTAAAGCAATTCCCTTTTTAGTCCTGCCCACTTTGGGTTTAGAACTGGCTCCTCAACCGAGGATGCTTTATTAGACTACTGTTTCTTCATCTATCGGGAATTGGACAAAAAAAAAAAAAAAAGAATTGCGCAAGTCTATTTGTGGACATCACCAAAGTATTTGACAGTGGATCATTCGATGCTACTTAATAAATTATATTATGCCGGGTTTCGAGGATTCATACATAAGTGGTTTGTATCTTATCTTACTGGTAGGAAACAACGCGTTAGAATCAGCGATGTTCTAAGCAATTCTAGTCCAATAAAAATTAGCGTTCCACAGGGTTATTTCTAATATACGTTAATTCAATTCTCGATATGTCTTTCGTGGGAAAGGTCACTGTATTTGCAGATCATCTTGCTATAGCCTATGGCTCGTCCAATACTTTTGATCTGGTAGCCAACATATACCACCAGGTACATATTTTAAGATCCTGGTTTGCTAAACAGAAGCTCGTGGTCAGCAATACAGCCAAGCTTATATTTTTTAGTTTAAATGCAAGAAAATCTGCAGTTGTAAATATTGTTTTTCATTCCGCGATTTTGTGAAAGCCGGGTTGCTTAGATCAGCTTGCTACTTGTAGCAGCAATTGTTTCATGATTGACACTGTTGAGAACTTCCAATTCCTAGGAGTAACTCTCGACCAGAACATGAATTGGGGCGGTCACACATCCCGCCTTAAACAATATTTCCAATCTTCTTTACGCTGTTTTTATCATCTAAGAAGTTGATGTCCTAACTCAACCCTTAAAACGGTCTTATATGCTTTATTTAATTCTTTATTAATGTATGGAATCAGCTGCTGGGGAGGCGCTACCCTGAACAAAATTCAACCTATACTTGTTTTGAAAAAATGTGTTATTAGAAAATTATCAAATGTTAATTGGTTGCATCCCTCAAGAGAACTTTTTAGAAGTCTAGCGATTCTTTTGTTAAGAGATCTTTATTATTTTAAAGTTCTAATCATTTTTTTTAAGGTGTCGATACCTACATAGTATGAGATCGGAAACCCATAATCTAAGGACAAACTCACATCCTGCAACATTTGTACCTTCCTCGCGCACCACACACTCTAGCAAGTTTTATACGATAGTATCTAGAAAACTTTTTAATGCACTACCTGCCGAAATTCGTGCCTTACGAAATTTATAACAATTCATGAAAAGCGTGAAATCCTTTATTTTGCTCGTTTCGCATAACGAAATCGAAGTTTTGCTGCTGACCAATTCATAAACAATTTTTAATTAACTATTGGTCGTGGCACCTTCCATACAACTGGAAAAATTCATATTGCATATCTCTGGATGTAGTAATTGTAGAATAATGAAAATTGGTAGGTAGCCACAGCCACAGGACGTAGTAAAGTATTAAAGTATTAACAACTCCAGAAAAATTTGGAATTTTGGAAAAGGCCTCCACGGGCATAAGCAAGAAATGGACGATTTTCGGTAAATAATCGATAATAGTTTATATTAAGTCGATGACTTTTCGATATTTAATCCTTAAAATATTGACTACTTTTCGATAACAAAGCTATAACTTTTTGATAGAAAATCGATAACACATCCATTATTAATCAATTAATCTTCGATAACATGCCAATATCAAATTGGCAACACTCCAATAACAAATCGATAATTTTTTCGATAACAAATCAAGTACTTTTCAATAATATATCGATAGCTTTTCAATAAATAATAAATACATTTTCAAACCTAAATCGATATCTTTTTGGTAACAATAAAAAGAATTCGTAGATAATAACAATCGTCATCGAAATAAATTCCGGACGCATCATCATCATCATCATTAAACATTAATTGGCACTAAACCGACTGAGCGATCTTGGCCGTTACAGCAAAAGTCACACCAGTTATCGCTGTTTTGCGCTGTTTCGTGATAACTGTCAACAATTGGGAGCACCAAAAGAGGTCAACTGGAATATTGTCTTGGCTGCATTATCTTCGTCCATTCGCATAACATGAACAAGCCAGCGAAGTTTTCGTCATATCTGCGTAAAACTCATACTCGCCGTTGGCACCACGGAAAGACCTACAAATCTTAAGGAGAACTTTTCCCTCGAACACTACAAGAGCCATCCCATCTTCTCTAGACACCGTCCATGATTCCGTGCCATACATCAGTATAGGTATGATGAGCGACAAGTAGAGCGTGATTTTTTTTTTTGACGAGAGAGGACTTTCAATTGCACGCTTAGTACATGGTAGCATTTTTTGGTAAGAGTTATTCCCTTTTTGATTTCTAAACTGATTTATAAAAGTTCGATAACAAATCGATAACTCGTATATACCTCGTCTATAACACACCTATTACAAACTTTTCCCCTCCCATTCTTCCCCTTCATTTCCCTCCCTTTCTCTTACTTTCTCAGTACGCGCCCTTCCTTCCCCTTCACTTCGCTTCCCTTGTCTTCATTTCTCTACACGTCTCTTTTTTTACGGTCCCTCCCTTTTCCTTCCTTTCTCTTCATTTCCTATCCTTGCCGTGTCTTGTCTTGATTTGTAGTGACTAAACCTTCTCTTTACATCAAAATCCAACGCTTCACATGTTTTCAGTTTAGCAATTTAAAGCTCAAGAGAAACTGTCATTTATCTGTAACAGCAGCAGTTCATAAAGATAGAACGCTGTAGCTCTGGCGCAGGCTATGAATGTACATATGTATACGCTTAAACTATGAACGTCTTCATAGCTGTCCATTTGGACATCAACAAAAAAAAAAAAAATAACAGTTGGCAGTTGGAAGCAGATACATCAGAGCAGACATAAGTCAACCGCAAATTAACTTTTGTTAACTTAGCTCCTTTTCAAGTGTAATTAGACGCCATTCAAAAAAAAAATATTTAAAACAATTAACTTCTGCTATTTCGCAGACTTTAAAATAAAATAAAAATCACTGCTTGTGAACAAAATTTTCAGGGAAAAGATGTGAAATTTTTCTTGAAGTTGTTGCTGCTGCGAATGTGTTTTTTAGCAGAAGCGCTTGGTATAAGAGAACGTTAAAAATATTGCCTAAATTGTATAAGAAATACGGATAGATATTTGAATACAAAGTGTGAAGCTGACAAAAGAGCGCATGAAAGAATTTCAGCTTTAATAGTGAATTGCAGAAATGTGGGGTGATAAAGCATTGGGCAAGGAATAAAAGAAAAAACCATCAACAGAAACTTAAAAAAGTGAAATTCAGAGAAAAACTCAAAACGATACTAAACATGAAAAGACATTTTGCAATTGCTTTTGCTACTTACATAGTTCTGCTTTATTTTTTATCACTGCAGATACAAATGATAACAATAAATAATGCGGTGGACAGAAAGGTGGGGGTTGGCTCGTGAATAAGTGTTACTATACACTCCAATCTAATATAGAATTTTTTTGAGAAATTACTGCGAAGAGGCTTATGCTCGAGACAGCCCGGCAGTCTTACACAATTACTTCTAAACCAGTGGATGAATGCAGGAGTATTAGCCAAACTCGTTAACCTAAGCAGAAAGGATCAAGAAACCTTGGCTGGGTACTATACGGTACACCTATTTGTCGCCCTTGTGGGCCGGAGAATGAAACAGTGGTATATATTTTCTGCGAATACGTAGCTTTGGAAAAGCATATATTCTTTCATCTAGGTGGTTTGATTCTTGGTCCCGTCGTGACATGGAGCCTGAAGGGTTACTAAAACACATTAAAAGCCTCCAGATACAGGAAAAGTCTAAAAACTTCAAGCAAAATAAATCCAAATAAGGGACGCAATGTATAGAGGCATAGTTCTAATAAATAAATAATATTCCTTTTAAGCTAATACTGTTTCATGTCAACTACTCCAGAGTATACAACCGAGAAGTGACTACCAATCAGTATTTCCACCTCACCACCAAATTTTCAGTGTAGAAACTACACAACATCATGTCCCGCAAAATGCAATGACTGTAACCAGTTTTTATACTCAGTTGAGCAGAGCTCACAGAGTATATTAAGTTTGATTGGATAACGGTTGGTTGTACATATATAAAGGAATCGAGATAGATATAGACTTCCATATATCAAAATAATCAGGATCGAAAAAAAATTAGATTGATCCATGTCCGTCCGCCCGTTAACACGATAACTTGAGTAAATTTCGAGGTATCTTGATGAAATTTGGTATGTAGGTTCCTGAACACTTATCACAGATCGCTATTTAAAATGAACGATATCGGACTATAACCACGCCCACTTTTTCGATATCGAAAATTTCGAAAAACCGAAAAAGTGCAATAATTAATTACCAAAGACAGATAAGGTGATGAAATTTGGTAGTTGAGTGGAACTTATGACGCAGAATAGAAAACTAGTAAAATTTTGGACAATGGGCGTGGCACCGCCCACTTTTAAAAGAAGGTAATTTAAAATTTTGCAAGCTGTAATTTGGCAGTCGTTGAAGATATCATGATGAAATTTGGCAGGAACATTACCCCTCTTACTATATGCGCGCTTAAAAAAAATTAGCAAAATTGGAGAAGGACCACGCCCACTTTAAAAAAAAATTTTTTTAAGTAAAATTTTAACAAAAAATTTAATATCTTTACAGTATATAAGTAAATTATGTCAACATTCAACTCCAGTAATGATATGATGCAACAGAATACAAAAATAAAAGAAAATGGGCGTGGCTCCGCCCTTTTCCATTTAATTTGTCTAGGATACTTTTAATGCCACAAGTCGAACAAAAATTTACCAATCCTTTAGAAATTTGTTGGGGCATAGATTTTATGACGTTAACTGTTTTCTGTGAAAATGGGCAAAATGGGTTGAAGCCACGCCCAGTTTTTATACACAGTCGTCCGTCTGTCCTTCCGCATGGCCGTTGACACGATAACTAGAGCAAAAATCGACATATGTTTACTGAACTTAGTTCACGTACTTATCTGAACGCACTTTATCTTGGTATAAAAATGAACGAAATCCGACTATGACCACGCCCACTTTTTCGATATCGAAAATTACGAAAAATGAAAAAAATGCCATAATTCTATACCAAATACGAAAAAAGGGATGAAAAATGGTAATTGGATTGGTTTATTGACGCGAAATATAACTTTAGAAAAAACTTTGTAAAATGGTTGTGACACCTACCATATTAAGTAGAAGAAAATGAAAAAGGTTTGCAGGGCGAAATCAAAAGCCCTTGGAATCTTGGAAGGATAACTGTTCGTGGTATTACATATATAAATAAATTAGCGGTACCCGACAGATGATGTTCTGGGTCACCCTGGTCCACATTTTGGTCTATATCTGCAAAACGCCTTCACATATACAACTACCACCACTCCCTTTTAAAACTCTCATTAATACCTTTAATTTGATACCAATATCCTACAATCACATTTTAGAGTCACCCCTGGTCCACCTTTATAGCGATATCTCAAACCGCGTCCACCTATGGAACTAAGGGTCACTCCCTTTTAAAATACTCATTAGCACCTTTCATTTGATACCCATATCGTACAAACAAATTCTAGATTCAACCCTGATCCACCTTTATGGCGATATCCCTAAATGGCGTCCACCTATAGAACTATGGCTTAAAATACTCTTTAATGCCTTTTATTTGATACGCATGCCATCAAACACATTCCAGGGTTTCCCTCGGTTCATTTTCCTACATGGTTATTTTCCCTTATGTTGTCACTATAGCTCTCAACTGAGTATGTAATGTTCGGTTACACTCGAACTTAACCTTCCTTACTTGGTTTATATAGTTTGGAATTATCGCTTTTGTTTGAGCATGTCCCTTGGATAGAACAGTTGTACCTGCTAACGCCTGAACGGGTAGTGTCGGGCGGATATTCTTTTATCCCTACGGGTACTGTAAGATATCACCTATTTTTTTCGCCTGTGCGTACTGTCGGACAAGTTCTGTTTTTATGCCTACGGGGTATTAGTATTGCAGAGCAAAAAAAAAAAAAATAACACAAATTCCTTGATAATGGAACACAATGTACTAGTATATGGGGCCACACAATTTCCTTAAATATTTCGTTTCAATTTGCTCCAAAAATCGCCTCCATAATTTTCAGACTGACTTGTACCAACGGTACCCAAAAGAGATTGAAGGGTATAAGCTATATCAAACTGTAGACAAAGCAACTCATAGACCACTCGCTTTGCTTTTCTCTTGAAGGAAGCTATTGGTTCTTGATCAGCGCAGCGTCAAACGAATGGTTATCAAGATTTGGGAGAAGTTTAGTTGATGCTTGTTTGCTGTCTACCTTTTTTGTTGATTTAAATAAAAATCGCAAAATGATCTCACTGCAGTATCGGTACTCATAACGTTCAATAAGTCTTCATTCATTGAAACAAATTCTTCACGAGGAACAAATTTTATAAAAGGTTTAAGTCTTCAAATGGCTCTTCTTATAAGTATTTTTACCTGAGATATGCGAAGAAGTTCACATCTCTTAATAAATCTCTATACAGGAATTATGTGCGTAAGTTTGAGCGCGAAATCAAGAGTAACCCTAAGTCTTTTTGGCAAAACGTTAAATCGAAGGAGGCTCGCTCAAATATTCCAACGGGCGTGTTCTACAATAAGACTAGGCAGGTTCGATTTCCGAAGCCGCTGACCTCATTGGGGAATTTTTCAAATCGAACTTTGATAGTGAATCTCAATCATCGCCTAGTATAGTCTTTAATTTAAATAGCCCAATAAATTTAGGCTCTCTGGTGTTTACTTTAGAAGATATAGTTGAAGGAGTGAATAACATTAAACCCTCTATGAAGCCTGATATGGACGGTTTTTCGTCATATCTTTTTAAGAACTGTAGAGCTTCCTCTTCTTCTCATTTTTAACAAATCCCTTGGAAGTGGAGTTTTTATTGATGGGTGGAAGTTTGCCTCAATTATCCCTATTCATAAAAGCGGTAATAAAGCAAATGTAGCTAACTACCGCCCTATTGCAAAATTAAATAAAGTAATCGTCGTCACGAGTGGACGTGTTTTTCGGTGTGTGTGGGGTGCGCGCATTTGATTATTTCGTTTCACTAAACTGATTTAGTTTTTTCTTTTACACTAAATAATTTACATAAATAATTATGAACTGTCAAGTTTGCAAGCAAAAAAGTGACCGCGCAGATCCTGCCAAAGTCACCTGTGCAGACTGTAAGTGCATATTTCATTGTTTGTGCGCCAAGATGGACAAGGCTGATGTGGAATATATGAAAGCCAATAATCTTAACTATAGATGTGAGGGATGTTCCATCCTCCGTCGAAAATCGATGCAGACGCAGTCCCTGGCACCAATGCAAGCTGTTTCTGATCCACCTGTCGCCTCCACAACTCCCACTGCGCTGTACACTAATTCGGCTACAGCAGGTGCAGAGGAACAAAAACAACGTGCAGCTCAGTGTAACACACATGCCAATACGATTAGCATGAAAAATAAAGGTAACAATCAAATAAAGAGTCAAATTCAGGCATCTACGAGTCAACAACCTTGCGGATTACCGAATAGCAGCAAAAAGCCAATAACTCTTCAGCTGCTATATGAAGAGATAGTTGCCCTCAGAAGTGTTAACTCTGAAATGCTTAGCACACTGAGTATGCTTGCTGATGAAAACAAAGCATTAAAAGAAAAGGTGACTACGTTAGAGAGCAAGCTTAACTGGAGAGACCAGAGAGACCTTAACAACGTGATTGAAATTGCTGGCATTCCACAAGAACACAGCAACAATGCGGAAGAATGTATGCAGAAAATCGTGGACACTTTGGGAATCTCAGTAACACCATCTGAGATTGAAAAATGCGTAGTAAGAAGCATAAAGCAAAAAAATGACGCTTCGCTCACCCGCAGTGTTATACGCGTGCATTTCTCCTCAACTGATACCAAGAAGAGAGTTATGGCAGCGAGAAAAACAAAAGCACGTAAGCTGACAGCGCGAATGTTTGATGGAACTAGCAATAACAAAATATATATTAATGATGCACTCACGGGTTTTAATCGAGCTTTGTTTACGGCAGCATATAAATTAAAGAAAGAGAAACACTACAAATATTTATGGTTAGGGAAATCGAGCTTCCTATTAAAAAGAGCAGAAAATGAGAGGGTTATCAACATCAGAACTTTTGAAGACATAAAATTTATTGTTGATTAGCTACTCTGTAGCTATACTCTTTGTTCTTTTTTTCTTCATTTATTTTTCTTCGATGTTTGTTGACGTTCTGATTGATGATAACCCAATCATCGCTAGCAAAAATTTTTTTCATAAAGCGCCCTCAGTAGGTTCTAACGATATAAAAGTTGTGCATCAGAATATACGTAGCCTTAGGCAGAATTTTGATTTATTTTTAAGTCATATCGATGCATTAGGTTGCCTACCAGATATTATATTTTTAACGGAAATTTGGATATATTCTTATGAAGTAAGTGACTACAGCATACCTCATTCCAATTTTTATGCCAATGCGAATGATAGATACAGTGCGGGAGGTGTTGGAGCCTTTGTGCGCGATACTTATGAGTGTACCTCAGTAAGTAAAAATCTTTATAGTGCTGATATGCTACAACTTTCTCTTAATATAAAAGGCGAACAATTTGTTTTCCTAGGGGTATACAGACTACAATCTGTTCCTATTTCTGTATTTATTCAAGAATACTCCAGTTTCGTGCTGTGTGAAGAAACTACAAACTTTTTCATACTGGGTGATTTTAATTTAGACCTTTTGCATCACTGTAATACAACTGATTATTATTTGGCCTTGATGGCTGGAAATGGTTATACTTCCTATATTAATGAGCCGACGCGCTTAAGTTCGGGTACGTGTATTGATCATATTTTTTGCCGCTTTAATGCCGTACCATATAGATATTGTAATAGTTTTAACATTGACTTGCAAGTAACTGATCACACGATGACGGGTTTGCAAATATTTGGAATTGTTTTCGACAAACCAAAAGCAAATCGCGTTCAGAAATCATATACCAAAGTTAATTTCCCTATGCTGAACCATAAGCTATGTTTCGAAAGTTGGTCGAATGTCCTCGCTGAAAATGACATATCAGTAGCTTTTTACATATTTTTAGATACCTTAAACGCGCACATTCTCAACTCTTCGTATACTGTAAATGATCGTAAAAAAAATGTGAGACTTAAGCCTTGGATTACTCGGGATCTCCTACAGAAAATAAAGCTCAAAAACCAACTAAGAAAAAAGTGTGCTAAGTATCCTAGTAATAGAAGGCTCCGCACTAGATACAACAAAATAAGTAATAGCACCAATAAGGCCATACGACTGACGCGGGAAAACTTCTTTCGAAACAAGTTTAATTCAGCACTTGGTAATATTAGGAAAGAATGGGAAGTTGTCAATAATCTTCTTAATCGAAACGGTGAAAAAGATAATGAGCGAATAGCATTACAAGCTGGGAGTCAGTCGATTACGGATGCTGTGGAAGTAGCTAATAAACTTAACACGCACTTTACAACGGTTGGGAACACAGTATTAACTAACTGCAATTGTCGGTTTGCGACCCATTTACCATCGGGCCAAGATGCTCGAAATAGCTTCTTTTTTGACCCTATCACAGGTTTCGAAATTATAAGCATTATAAAAACCTTAAAAAACTCTAGTTCATGCGGTGAGGATGGTATTTCCAATTTAATTTTAAAAAAGATATATTTTAATGTGGTTGATATACTGATATACTTATTCAACACCAGCATTACTCAGGGTATTTTTCCCGATGGTTTGAAATGTGCGATTGTAATTCCGATCTTGAAAAAAGGGGATAAAAAAGATGTTAATAATTACAGACCTATTTCACTACTCTCGGCCATATCTAAAGTTTTTGAAAAGGCTGTTAAAACCAGAATTGTTAATTTTCTAAATAAAGCGAGCTTTTTTAGCTCCATGCAGTTTGGCTTTCGTTCTGACCTTTCAACAGAAGACGCTTTGCTAGATTTTTGCACCAACGTCTACAAAGCTCTGGATGAAAAAAGAAGTTGTGCTGGTCTCTTTGTGGACATAACAAAAGCTTTTGATATGGTCGATAGGGGTGTACTATTGGATAAACTATATAGTGCAGGATTCCGCGGTGTTATGCATAAGTGGCTTAAATCGTATATATCGGGCAGAACACAAAAAGTTAAAGTAGAATGTAGCTACAGTAGATTACAGCTTGTTAATCTGGGTGTTCCCCAAGGCTCAGTTCTTGGTCCAATATTGTTCTTGGTCTATATTAATTCAATATTTAAGCTTCCATTGAGAGGCAAGGCCACTGCCTTTGCAGACGATCTTGCAATTGCGTACAGTACACAGAATTACTTTGAATTAATATGTGACATTAACCATGATATACATTTGTTACGAACCTGGTTCGCTTCACACAAACTGATTGTAAGTAGTAAAACTAGACTTATGTATTTCAGTCATGTTCTCAAAGAACAACCAACTTATGATGTCATATTTCACTCCGCAGTGTGCTCTCGCTTTAACATGCACCATATATCGTGCACTCAAAGTGACGCGATGAGATCTTTTGATTGTAATAGAAACTGTAGTGAGAGCTGCTTCAGGGTTGAAGTTGTTGAGAATTTCAAGTACCTAGGAATTATAATAGACAACCGCTTGAGTTGGTCTGAGCACATTAATGCACTAAAAAAATACTTTCTATATACCACTCGTCACTTTTATCGTCTGAAAAAGTTATGTTCAATATCCACTTTAAAAACAGTTTACTACGGAATATTTCAATCTAAACTGCAATATGGTATCACATGCTGGGGCGGCGCTTCGGCTAATAAGCTGTCAGCAGTGGTAACAATTCAAAAGGGGATTATAAGGCGAATCTGTAGTGCAAACTATAGGTCTCACTCTATGCTATATTTTAGGAAACTAGATATATTTCCGTGTCGACATCTCTATCTTTACAAAGTTTTAAAAACATTCTTTATACGGTGTGGCTACCTGGAAAGCTTTCCTTCGGAAGTCTACAACTTACGAAGAAATCTACTTCCGATGGTACAAATTCCGCATACTAGGACGTCGCACTTTAGAAGTTTTTACACATACACGTCGTGCAAATTTTTCAACTCCCTTCCTGCCACTGTACAGGTAATAAGAAATGTCAACTTATTTAAAAAAGAAGTTAAGCTGTATCTTTTTGGTTATAATCACTTTGAATTAGAAACGATGCTGAGGATGACCCTATAAACCGTACATACCTTAGGAAGCTGCAAATATTTAGTATTGATTCTCTTTCATATCTTTGATGATTTAATTTAATGTATAACATAAACTCTTTATGAAATTTTTATTTTTGTACACCCCACACAAAACAATATACCAAAGCTAGGACTGGCATTTAGAACTATGTTAAACTTTAATATAAAAAATGCCATATACTTTTCCTATGCTGCATAGTAATTTGAAATTATTTAATGTAATATTGTAATCTTAGGTTAATAAGTATGCATCTGGAAAATGTTTAATAAAATACAATACAATACAATACAATACAATTATCAACAACGTCGAAGCTGTTTGAATACATCGTTAAACAGAAGATGTATTTCTCTATAAGTCACATAATTTCCTGCAATCAACATGGCTTCGTGTCTGGCAGATCCACAGTTTCCAAACTGGTGGTTTTCTCTGATTACTGTGTGTCAGCTTTTAATGATCGGCTGCAGGTGGACACTGTTTATACAGACTTCTCAAAAGCTTTCGACAAGGTTAGTTATTATTTTTATTAGATAAGTTAGCTAAGACGGCTTTGATTCAACCTTCCTATCATGGATTAAATCTTATCTTTCTCTTCGCAAGTGTGTAGTCGTTTTTGATGATTGTGCGTCCGATCCCTTCACTGCCTCCTCAGACGTTCCTCAGGGCAGTATCCTGGGCCCCCTTTTGTTATTTTTATTAATGATATATCTTCCCGTTTTTTAACCTCTGGGTTCCTTTTGTATGCGGATGATCTGAAAACCTTTTCAAAAATTTCGTGTATTTCTGATGCACATAGCCTTCAAAATGATCTGGACAAGCTAGTGTAGAATAAACCACCTACAACTCATTATTAGTAAATATTAGTAAATGTTTTCACATAACTTTTAAATATCCCGTTCCTTAATTCCTACATCATATGATATTAATGGATCTAAACTGGCTACGCAGTCTAAAATTCGAGATTTAGAAGTAATTTTTGACTACAAGTTTATGTTTCATGATCATATAAATCATGCAATTGCTAAATCATACGCAATGCTTGCCTTTATACGCCGTTGCAGTACTGATCCATACACTCTAAAACTTCTTTACACCTCGATGGTTCGTTCCACGTTAAAATACGCTGTGTTTAAATGGAGACCATTTTACGAATACCATATAAAGAGGCTAGAACGGGTGCAAAATACCTTCATAAAATTTGCTCTGCGCAGATTAAACTTTGAAGAGCCTATTCCATCTTATAATGCTAGATGTCTCCTTATTAACCTGAAGACGTTGGATAACAGAAGAATCTTGCTTTCGCTTAGCTTTGTGTTTGACATCATTCAAGGCATAGTAGACGCTCCAACTCTTTTAGAACGAATTAACTTCTTAGTTCCACAGAGGAACCTAAGAAGTAATGATTTGTTTTTTATTGAATGCGTGAGGACTGACTATGCATATTATGCTCCTCTCATCAGAACCTTACGAGAGTTTAATTTGTTCACAAATTCTTTGAATATAGATTTCTCAATTGAAAAATCTAAATTCAGACATAGCCTCCAGCGTTGGATGGGAGACAGAAATGTATGTACCAAAGAGGGATATGCAGCAATCTCACGCTTGGGAGAGTTGGTCATACGCAACTATGTTCAAGATAATAGAAAATACAGACAACACTCAAATAGTATTTCAGCAGGATGGCTTTACCCTTAATTGACACGTACAGATGTATGCATTAAGAAAAACTATAAGACACACCTACAAACACGTTCACTTATTACATACATACTTTTAGCAATAACCAACAAAACTGACAAATTTGTAGATTTCGCAAACAACCCGACTGCAATTTGCCACTTTTATCGTGGACACATTTGAAACTCACGCATAAAGTAGTGAAAAACAAGTAAGGAAAGTTAAGTTCGGGTGTAACGGGACATTACATACTCAGTTGAGAGCTATGGTGACAACATAAGGGAAAATAACAATGTAGGAAAATGAACCGAGGGAAACCCTGGAATGTGTTTGTATGACATGTGTATCAAGTGAAAGGCATTAAAGAGTATTTTATGAGGGAGTGGGCCATAGTTCTATAGGTGGACGCCATTTAGGGATATCGCCATAAAGGTGGATCAGGGTTGACTCTAGAATTTGTTTGTACGATATGGGTATCAAATTAAAGGTATTAATGAGGGTTTTAAAAGGGAGTGGTGGTAGTTGTATAGGTGGTCGCCCTTTCGAGATATCGATATAACGATGGACCAGAAGAATACGTTTGTACAATATGGGTATCAAACGAAAGGTGTTAATGAGTATTTTAAAAGGAATGGGCCTTAGTTCTATAGGTGGACGCCTTTTCGAGGTATCGCAATAAAGGTGAACCAGGGGTGTCTCTAGACTTTGTTTGTACAATATGGGTATCAGATGAAAGGTGTTAATGAGTATTTTAAAAGGGCGTGGGGCTTATTTCTATAGGTGGACGCCTTTTGGAGATATCGCCATAAAGGTGGACCAGGGGTAACTCTAGAATGTGTTTGTACGATATTGGTATAAAATTAAAGGTATTAATAAGAGTTTTAAAAGGGAGTAGTGGTAGTTGTATATGTGAAGGCGTTTACCAGATATCGACCAAAATGTGGACCAGGGTGACCCAGAACATCATCTGCTGGATACCGCTAATTTATTTATATATGTAATACCTGCAAAGATTTCAAGGGTTTTTTATTTCGCCCTGCAGAACTTTTTCATTTTCTTCTACTTAATTTGGTAGGTGTCACATCCGTTTTACAAAGTTTTTTCTAAAGTTATATTTCGCGTCAATAAACTAATCCAATTACCATTTTTCATCCCTTTTTTCGTATTTGGTATAGAATCATGGCATTTTTTTAATTTTTCGTAATTTTCGATATCGAAAAAGTGGGCGTGGTCATAGTCGGATTTCGTTCATTTTTTATACCAAGATAAAGTGCGTTCAGATAAGTACGTGAACTAAGTTCAGTAAAGATATGTCGATTTTTGCTGGAGTTATCGTGTTAACGGCCATGCGGAAGGACAGATGGAAGACTGTGTATAAAAACTGGGCGTGGCTTCAACCGATTTCGCCCATTTTCACAGAAAACAGTTAACGTCATAAAATCTATGCCCCTACCAAATTTCAAAAGGATTGGTAAATTTTTGTTCGACTTATGGCATTAAAAGTATCCTAGACAAATTAAATGAAAAAGGGTGGAGCCACGCCCATTTTGAAATTTTCTTTTATTTTTGTATTTTGTTGCACCTTATCATAGTAGTTGAATGTTGACATAATTTACTTATATACTGTGAAGATATTACATTTTTTGTTAAAATTTTACTTTAAAAAAATTTTTTTTTTTAAAGTGGGCGTTCCTTCTCCGATTTTGTTAATTTTTATTAAGCGTGCACATAGTAATAGGAGTAACGTTCCTGCGAAATTTCATTATGATATCTTCAACGACTGCCAAATTATAGCTTGCAAAACTTTTAAATTACCTTCTTTTAAAAGTGGGCGGTGCCACGCCCATTGTCCAAAATTTTACTAATTTTCTATTCTGCGTCATAAGTTCAACTCACCTACAAAATTACATCGCTTTATCTGTCTTTGGTAATGAATTATTGCACTTTTTCTGTTTTTCGAAATTTTCGATATCGAAAAAGTGGGCGTGGTTATTGTCCGATATCGTTCATTTTAAATAGCGATCTGAGATGAGTGCTCTGGAACCTACATACCAAATTTCATCAAGATACCTCAAAATTTACTCAAGTTATCGTGTTAACGGACAGACGGACGGACGGACATGGCTCAATCAAATTTTTTTTCGATCCTGATGATCTTGATATATGGAAGTCTATATCTATCTCGATTCCTTTATACCTGTACAACCAACCGTTATCCAATCAAAGTTAATATACTCTGTGAGCTCTTCTCAACTGAGTATAACAAGTACCCAACTATAGAAATTGCATTACAAAGACGGAATGAAAAGTGTAGTTGCCAAATTTTGGCGAAAAACAAGTTAAAGGATAAAGATCTCAATATCCGATATTGTAGTATCTTTGCGATAAAATGCACCTAAGAACACAAATTTGTCAACATGATGAATTTATATTCACAAGCCATTGTGCTGAAATTGAACAAAGGTGGCACATAAACTTATATGCGAACATACGTATATATGTACGTACTTGTATTATTGCGTAGAAGCTTCTAACATGTGTGTATGCTGTAGGTGGAGAATAAATGATATATGTATACTATGAATTGGGCAAAGTGGCAATATAGAGCTATGAACATGCGAACTAATAAATAATTTTTATTGCACGCAACAAAGCTTTTCAACTTCTCTTTTGTTAATGAATGAAAGTGTGTGTGTATAAGTAAATGTGTGTGGAGACTCAAAACTGAATCTAATACATATTTGAATTTTATGTGTATGACCATGTGTCGTGAAGTTCGATATGTAAGCGCACAGGCACTCCGTAAGGTGAAGTTAAATCACAGCACAGGTACATAACTTCTACAAAGACTAGTGATTTCGGGATTATTGAAAAGAGCTTCGTCGACTTCTTATCGCTAACAACGATACTGACAATTTGTTGTTTTATTATGAGCTTATTTTCGATAATAAATTAATAGCGTCGAGTTATCGGTTTGTTTTCGGTTTAGGTTAGGTTAGGTTACTAATAACTAACTTGGTTAGGTTAGATGGTAGCTGCTCTGATAAGGGAAGCTCACTTGGACAACATGAAGATAGGTTGTGATATTATATACAGTAAAATAAGGGTGACGTAGATATAGCTACTTAGAGAATCGTTGGGCAGCAACGATAGAGTTCCGAATGGTACCGATCTCAACCTTGGATAAATCCTCGGGAGATCCAAGGGAGTCGCGGCCGAAGTACTTTCGCCTAGTTCTGGCAAAAGATGGGCAATCAAGCATTAAGTGATTTGATGATTCCATCTCATCATCGTCCATACAGCTGCAGCAGGAGGGAGTTTCCAGTATATTGAGACATACTGCATGGATACCCATGGGACAGTGCCCTGTCAAAGCCCCAATGACCATTGATAGGTGAGCCTTAGTGAACCCAATTATTTCGGCAGACCTTTTGTCACCCATTTTCGGCCACAAAAATCTTGCTACCCTGCAAGAGGTGGTGTCGGCCCAACGTTTGCTATACTGACTCGAGCCCGCAATATCTACTGGATGTATGTCCAGCATGCCATTTAGTTTCCAGTATATTGAGGCATACCGCATGGATACCCATTGGACAGTGCCCTGTCAAAGCCTCAATGACCAATGATAGGTCAGCCGTAGTGAACCCAATTATTTCGGCAGCCCTTTTGTCTCCTATGTTCGTCCAGAAAGATCTTGCTACACTGCAAGAGGTGGTGTCGGCCGAACGTTTGCTGAACTGACTCGAGTCCGCAATATCTACTGGATGTATGTTCAGCATGCCATTTAGTGCCAAGTTAGGTGTTGTTCTGAGAGCGCCACTGATACCGATCAGCGCCCTCCGTTGCACTGACACTAACATTTTGGAGGTGTTCGCCGTGTCCATTGCTTTCCACCACACCAGGCTGCTGGTCGGAAGGATCGGCATACTATTGCTAAAATATTGTCTTCATACTGGTTTCTTATCGTACAGTTAAAGAACCGGCTCATCTGTAAGCGATTTTATATTGAAGTTGGACTGGTATCTGTTTTAAAACAAACTTATGGGTTATGGATAACTAATCGATAACAAACTGGTAGCACCAGTTTTCAAGAAATAATTGAAAAATGTTCGATAATAAAACGATAACAAATCATAACTCGTCGATAAAATATTGGTTCCTCATTGGTATCTTTTGTTATCGATAACAAATTTATAACAGTTCGATAAGAAGTCTGTAGCTCGTCTATATTTCGTCGATAACACAACTGTAACAAAGCGTGAAATCATCATGTAGATGCCACAAAATGAATGTGTTTTGGAGGAACCACTAAATATGAAGAGAAGCGCGGCCATTTTCAGCCCTAAGTAACGACTTTTCATCGAGACATGAATTTTTTGTTTCACAAGACTGTTACAACTACAACATATTCTTTGAAGCTTAGATGTACGTCTCAGGGAGCACGGAAATTGTCGATTATGCAGATGATATAGTCGTAGTAGCAGTGTCCAAGAAACTTGATCTGCTCTAAGAATTATGTAATGACATCGTGGGAAGAATAAAGGAATGGCTGACGAATAAAGGAATGGCTGATGAACATGTAGCTGAGATGGCTAGCAATAAGACAGAAGTGGTTTTGGTGAGCTCAAAGCGGGCTGCCGATGAGTTAGTCCTAACCACAAGAGATTATCAAATAAATTCAAAGACCATGGAGAAAATTTGTTCTCTGTTGTCGGACGTTTGGTTTTTATCAAGACGCAGAAACCTAAGAGTAATGCCAAAATTCATAGATTTTTCGGTTAGGTGCAAAAGCAATTGCCCTGTTGGAAAAACATACGTGGAAAAAGCTAAGGTGTATTGGTTAAGTCACGCCCTAAAAAAAAGCACGATCATTTGGCTTCATGTGAATTACTAGCTTATAAACTTCACAAATCTTTAGCCTGCAAGCTTTTTTCCGTAGTTTGGGATGTTTTCTTGATTAAATTGAACGCAAAAATTGACCGTCTTTCCCATCTTCACATGAAAAGGAAAAGATTGAAATTGGGAAAATTGATACAATCAAAACCGCGCAGGTTGTCATCTAGTAAATTCATTCCTGGCCTTATAATCAACAAATCGGACGCGATCTTAGAAGATAATGAAATAAATCTTTTAAATAAAGGCTTGAAATTTGCGTTACCCCACAAACGTTCACCTATGCGGGATATCGTCGTTGATTCTCAGTTAGCTCTTGGTAGATTGGATTCCGAAATAGCCGACAATATACGTTATAAATTAAAAAAAAAATTTTATCATCGAAGCCCACTTCAAATAATATTAGTTACACCAACAATTTGCATGGCGCTGTAAAGTCGTTAAACGAAAATAATGTTTACATAACAAAAGCCGATAAAGGTAACTTTGTTGTTGTACTAAATGAGCACGATTACAACAACGGGATGATCGCACTGATAGAGGAAGAAAATTACATTAAAGTAAAAAATCCTCTCCAAAAGATCAAAAGACAAGTGGTACGATGTAGGAAAAAGTATGCCGATCTGTTCGGTCGCCGCTGGGACAAAAGAATGCATAAATCTTATGTACGAGTCCCCTGTTTGTATGGTTTATACAAAGCTCATAAACCAGGAAATAAGTTGCGACCAATTATCGCTGGGTACACTTCGCCCATAGCAAACATCGCGTCATGGTTGAGTGATTGTTTCGGGAAACTTAAGAGTTTCGATAGTTTTTCTATCGAAAATTCATTTATGCATATTTTAAGCTAGGCAGATCTATTGTGTTGGGTGCAAATAAAACAAAGATTATTCCACCTTTCAGCTCGACGTTTCGCCAATTTTCCTTGGCATCTTCAGGAGCGTGACACTGTATTTATTTAATAAAACAAAAAACAACAAAGAACACAATCAGATACATATAAAATTAAAATTTAAAATATTGCAATTAAATATTGTTTGTACAAGAAGTATTTTCTTACTTACAAAATTGGAATTAAACGAAACACATAATTTTCACTAAAACATTTAAACATTTAAAAACATTTTAATATTAAAAAATTGGGTAAAGTTAATTGAAAAGAAAAAATCGATACCACCAACATGCGGTAAACTTGTCATACTAAAAACTAAATTACAAACATAATAGGTACGCGGCGGCGATATTGTCTGTATCTTCTTTTTGTTTATTGTGTTTCCTCTTTTTTGCAAAATTCTTAGGCTTTCTAAGGTGTAACGCGCTTTTTCTCTCCTTTCGGTGTCTATTATTTTTATGTTTTCAAAATCAGCTGTGTGTTTATTTTCTATTGCATGCTGTGCCAAAGCTGTGCTTTGTTTTTGTTTACGTATATCGGATTCGTGCTCAGCTACCCGCGTGCCGAGCGCCCGCTTTGTAGTCCTAATATACACCTTATTGCAGCTATCTTCTTCATTCCCTTTACATTTAATTTCGTAAACTACATTGCTGCGTTGTTGGAGATCTATGGGTGTTTTTGTTTTTGTAAAGCACGTTGCCAAAGTGCAGTTCGACCTGTATGCTAGTTTAGTGTTTGTGTTTGATGTTTTTGGCAAGTCATGTGTGAAATTTTCTGTGAGCCTAGGAATGTAAGTGACACTGAAGTATCGCTTTGTCTGGTTATTTGTATCTGAAGACTGTGTTTTTTGGGTTATATTTTCTATTTCCATTTGTTTCTGATATATTAAATTTGATATGATATGGTCCGGATAATTATTCTTTTTAAGCGTCAATTTAATTTTCCTAATATTTGTGTCATGAAAACTTTGATGGCTGATAGATAGTATTTTGTCTATAAAGTTCTTCGCCGTATTTATTTTGTATTTGAAAGGCTGTGAAGATATAAAGTTTATGAGGCGCCCAGAAGAGGTTGGTTTCGAGTACCAATCCAATATTAGTTTATTATTGAGCCTGTGTATACGTGTGTCTAGAAAGGGGATGTTGTTGTTTTCTTCTTTTTCGATCGTAAACTTTAGTCGATTATGGTATTTATTTAAAACATCTAATATTGTATTTGTGTATTTTCTTGGGATGATGGCGAAAATATCATCTACATATTTGACTAGGAACTTTATTTGCATGTTGTGTTGTTTTTGTAATTCAATAAAAGTGTGTGAAAGCGCGTCATCCATTATTATATCGGCAATGGTTGGGGAAAGGGGGTTGCCCATAGGCATTCCATATGTTTGTGTATATATGTTGTTGTTGTGCACGAAGTAATTGTTGTCTTTTAAGCAGAACTCTAAAATATTGTGAAACTTGCTCTTAGGTATATTCGTATTTTCCTTTATTTCATCCCATTTTTGCATTATTATTTTGGAGGCCATATTTGTTGGTATATTAGTGAATAACGAGACGACATCAAACGACACTAACAATTCATCATCACGTATAGTTAAATTTTGCAGTCTTTCTTTTAACTCAAACGAGTCTTTAATGTTATATTCGGTGGAAATCAACGACTTGAGAATTGTTCCTATGTATTTGGACAAGTGATAACATGGAACATTGATAGACGAGACAATCGGACGTAAGGGACATTCTGGCTTATGGATTTTTGGCAGTCCATATAAACGAGGTGCTGTAGCTGCTGTGCTAGTTAATTGTTGTTTATCTTTTAGGCCAATGTGTTTTCCTTTGAATAGCTCGATTATTATATTGTTGTTTTTCCTTTGAAGTGTGGATGTTGGGTCGGCTCTTATCGCTTTATAGGTATTCTTGTCTCCTAGTAGTTTTTCAATTTTCGTGTTGTAGTCCGCTTTATATAGAACGACTGTTTTGTTCCCCTTGTACGCGTCTGTTACGATTATGTCATCTTTGTGAAGTTTTAGAAAAGCTTTTGTTTTTTTGTAAGTCTCTAGTACAAATTTCTCTACGGAATTATGTTTAATGTTGCGCCTAAATTGAATAATCCTGCTGCACAATTTGTTTCTTGCTATTTCTTTTTCATTGTCAGTTTCTAATGTTTCAAACACTTGTTCCATTTCTGCTATAGTGTGTATAGGTGAGAAATTATTGTTTGTTGTAGGGACTGTAAATTTTTTACCTAAAGACAACAACCACTTCACATCTTCGGGAAAATCTATGTTTGTAGTGTTGACAAACCATTCGCTGTTAATGTTGATTCCCAGTTTTCATATTTGCTCGTGCTTGAGTTGGTTAATCTTAGAGGATAGCGTCGCTGCTTTCTGTTCTCCTATCTTTTTGCTGAGAACGTTTTGCTTGACTATAACTGCATTAAATTCTTCCTCATTAAGAGCTTTACGTATTTGTTGTTGAGTGTGGTATATTGTATCTTTGGTGGTTTTATGTTCATATTTGTTTGTGTTATCTCAATGTTAAGTATTTTTAAGAAGAAATTGTGTTTTGTTTTTTCTATTTGTTGTGTTATTTTACCTGACGTTGTGTCAACTATTATACTATTTAATGTGTTGGATAGATGTTTGGGAATAAGCGCGTACCTTTTGCATTCTAACAGAAATTTAAGAGTTTCTGTTTGTTTCGAAAGCTTAATTTTCTGTTTACTAAAATACTTAAGATTCATACAAATATGTTCACCATATTTATATTTCATGTGGTTGTAGTAGTTCTTCATGGTTCGGCTATGTTGTTCTTTATTGTTGTTGTAAATTATGATGTAATACAGAATTTTTATTATTACCGGCAGGCTTCCCGTGAATAATATATATAATTTTCTTCCGATCTGTTTGAATAATATTTATGTATATTTTAAGCTAGGCAGATTTATTGTGTTGGGTGCAAATAAAACAAAGATTATTCCACCTTTCAGCTCGACGTTTCGCCAATTTGCCTTGGCATCTTCAGGAGCGTGACACTGTATTTATTTAATAAAACAAAAAACAACAAAGAACACAATCAGATACATATAAAATTAAAATTTAAAATATTGCAATTAAATATTGTTTGTACAAGAAGTATTTTCTTACTTACAAAATTGGAATTAAACGAAACACATAATTTTCACTAAAACATTTAAACATTTAAAAACATTTTAATATTAAAAAATTGGGTAAAGTTAATTGAAAAGAAAAAAGAGAAAATTCATTTGAACTAATTGATAAGATTAAAATTGTGAAGTTGAATCTCAATAAGTGTTTTGCGTCGTTCGATATCACTTCCTACTTTTCTAACGTCCCAAGAAATGATGCCTTGGATTCTTTACGTATTTGGTTAGACAAACAAAATATAAATCCACTGGTGGCTAGCGCCTTGTTCGTGTTGACCGTGGTTTGTATAAATCAATCTTTCTTCCAGTTTAGAGGGGAATTCTTTGCACAAGCGGATGGTTTACCTATGGTTTTGAAAATTAGCCCATTCCTATCTAACTTATTCATGAACACAGTTGAAGAACAGCTTATTGAAAGTTCTATTTTTTCACGTTGTCCTGCCCTATATTTGGCCTGTCTGCATACGTTTTAATAAGCTTTTTCCGTCTGACTCTGCCCTCCCCTCCTCTTCACTTTTTCCTAATCACTACTCCCTCCGTCTTTTTCGCTTCATCTATCTCCATCTTCTTCTCATTCTATCTCTTTCACAATCTCCTTGTCCTTCTCTCTTTTCCCTTCCCTCAATTCCTTCTCATTCTTCTGCATCCCTTGTTGCCTCTCCAAGAGGGTGGTATGTATTTTATTCCAGTCCCCGTCCCACTCCTAGTCTCAGCCCCAGTCCCACTCCGAGTCTCAGTCCCAGTGCCACTCCGAGTCTCAGTCCCAGTCCTAGTCCTAATCCCTTTTCCACTCCGTCTCTGGATAATATATTACTCTGTACCAAAGCACTCGTCAAGAGCTTTCATTTGATATCCATATTGTATAAATATTGGGCATTCACTGGCCCACGTTTTGGCCTATATCTCGAAACCCTGTACCTGTAGTAACCACCGCGTGAGGTTTATGCAACGTGTGCGAAAATTTGAACAAAATCGACCGACGAATTTTTTCAAACACCGGCGACCAACTAACACACATTTTAGCCTTTCTTTTTATATTATAGATTTTTATTTTTCACACTTCACTATAATATTAAAACGAAATGCAGATTTTCGTTGCTTTTGAAATTCGGCTTAAAAATTGCACATGGAACAACTAAAGACTCTCCTGTATTAAAAAAATGTCATAGTACCTCTAAATCTCGGGCCCCACAGAACCCTTGAAGCTTGCTCCGTAGACGTCCCAATTAGACTGGGCGAGATTAAGTGAAGGCAAGAGGCACACATGATAGACCAAGCGGGAAAGGCGGGGCTGTAAAGTGTCGAAGATTATGTGTAGGTCTTACAACCTTAGACTAACAAAGTTGCTTCTATCATTAAAAAGAGAGGATTGTGGACTCATGACGGGTATTCTGACTGGACACTGCTTTCTGGCGTCACATGCTTTAAATTAGGCTTGGTGAGTGATAGCAGATGTAGGAAGTGCGGTTTGGAGGAGGAAACGATGGAGCACGTTCTGTGCTCGTGCCATGTACTTGACAGGTTAAGACTCCAGCTATTAGGAGTGATACGGCTGTCAGATCTAGAAGCAGCAAGTGGCTTAAGTCCTGGGAAGCTTCTAGTATTTGCCAAGAGGACGGATTTATTTTATAACATAGGTCCTGGTTTTTGATACTGTTTTTCAGTTTGGTCATTAAAAAATACTTCTGGCAACACTACGGACTCAATCAGTCTATGTGAGGTCCTCATAGACCGGCCAGTTCATCATAACCTAACCTACTCTTTTCCAGTTATGTTGTTTTCAGTTTATGTTTTTCTTCTTTATTACTTTTTATTTTTCTGCTTGATTTTTTATTTCTGCATACTTGTCATGCCAATATATGCATGACATAACTTTCCATCTTAAGCCACAAGCTATCCACTTGTGGTAAATTTTTAATTTTTTTTGCTACTTCAAGGCTGACAATGACAAATCGAAACGAATGAGTTTTACACATTTCTACAGGCGTGTGCATTGGTTTGTTCTGATATGTTTGCCCAACTTGCCTGTTTATTTCACTTGTTTGAATAAAATGTATGTGTTGCTATGGGAACTATTACACCGTTTTCAAAATTGAGAGGCAAAAATATTAATGAGCATACTTTGCGGTATATTTAGGTTTACAAAGTAAACAATATTAATATGGGTTTTATGCACATAAACTGTGGCTTGAAAAATTTTCCGTCATTTACTTACGTAAGAAAATTAAATGTAGATAATAACCTTAGCTACTGTGTATTTTGTGAGCGTACACTTTTTTTGAAGATTATCTTTTGGTTGAAACTTGATTTGGATTTAAGTGCTAAATATGTATATTCGTTCGGCAGTCATGTCGCTGGAAGAGCAAACTTGTGTATATAAAACAAAAGAGAGCTTTTAGTTTTGCGTTTCGCGAGGATTCAAAAGAATTCTGCCTGTCCAGATACTCTATTAGAACCGGGAAATTTTTTATGACAGAGTGAGGCGAGTGCTATTTAAGCTTTATACTTTTTGAACTGGCTACTTTTTTAGGAGCGGAAAGTTTTTAGAACAAGGTCCATTTTTGGAACTTGGTTTTCTAGAACCTGTTTTCTAACCGGGTAATTTTTCAGAAGCGAGTGCTAGTTAAAACCTTGATTTTTTGAAGCGGCTACTGTTTTAGAAGCGTAAAGTATTTAGAACCGGTTACTGTACAGGGCACCCCCTTGACATGGATGCTTTTTAGAAATGGGGACTTTTTCAGAACTGAGTACTTTTTCAGAACTAGTTACTTTTGTTAGAGCCAAGGAATTCTTAAAAATTCGGTCATCTTTTAAACTGGCTACATATAAGAACCAGACACTTCCTTTAAACTAACTCGTTTTTGGGGACTGGGTACTTTTCCAGAGCTGGGTATTTTCATAAAACCGGGTTCGTCTTTGGAACCGGAAAATTTAAACCGGGTACTTTTTGGAGGTAGTTTTTCAAAACCGGATCCTTATATAGAGTCGAGTACTTTTTTTAAATCCGGTTTATATGAACAGGATAATTTTAAGAACCGGGTAGCTTTGCACTACTGAACAACCAGGCACTTTTTAGAGGCAGATCATTTTTTAAGAACCGGCTAGTTTTTTTAAACTGTATAATTTTTCAGAGCCGCACTCGGGCGACGAACGATGTCGGGATATATTTACATAAATATGCCACTACCTCTTAGTCCAAAAAAGAGTCACATTCATACAAGCGAAAGAAATAATCTGCATACGGTGACGGTTGCACCACAGCAGAATCTGCAAGTCATAAGAGTAAATCCACTCTGATGTGGGTTGTTACCCAGGGACTAAACACTCCATATTTCGCAGCATTATTTACAGCACATCTTAGGTGATTTCATCGGGCTACAACGTCCGAGAAAAAAAAAAACAAAAAAAAAAAAAGATAGCTAGAAGAAGACGATAAATCAAAAACCAAAGCGCACTGTGTATTTCCGATAATATCAGGAATGGAAAGAGTTCAGGACATCTAAAATTAGCAATATGTTGACTGCGTAGTTCGAAAGGATAAACCACATGTGTAACACCAACAGACAGACGGTGACCCCATGTGCTTAAGGTAGTAACCAAAGTTGTAAGTCCATTACATGCAGAGGTCCACAATAGAACCCACCTCCTTCCAAAAAATTATACATAACTACGCTGACAAAAATCTATGGCTAGATCTCCACAGTCATGCATACAACAATAATTAAAAATTGATAATATTGTCCAGTCAATAAATATTGATCAAGAGCGAAGAAAATCAATTACGAAAATATTCGCACCAAAAGGGATGTTGAATACTCGTCGACCCGAGAATTTCCTTAAAACCTGTTTGGTTCCTTATTGTTCACCTCCAGTGGCATCTTATGGCCCTTGTCTTAATTCCCCACATTCTGCTCCAAGGTCTGTTAGCAGCAAGACAGATGGGAGTTTTCAAGACATAGAAATATTCTATTCAAAAAGTCTATAACGTAGAAGAATTGATGTTATTAAGACGGAATCTGTAGAGCACTAACTAAACATGCACACAAACACCGCCATTTGTGAATGAGGTAACCCCCAGGCTAAGGGAGTTTTGAGAAGCCCAATACTTCCTACTTATAAAATGAAAAAATTAAAAATTTTATTCGTGCTTTAGTACGAAAAATTAACCAGTCCGGACAATTAAAGAGATTTCTAAAATATTTGGAATTTAACTTTAAATTTTGAGTACATTTCTATTCAAATTAATTCGTCCTCTGCTGTTGAAATGTTCCAAATGTAGGGTTAATACGACCTCTAACAATATCTCAACCACAGCACCGCCTACTGGCCAACCAGCTAACGTAGGAATAAGAAAAGCCTGCGTTGAGTTTTCACTGAAAAGTGCCTTATTCTACACCTCTCGCTTTAAAAATACATTCTAGGAGTATCCGCGTCCATATTTCGGGCTATACCAACGGACGCTTCCAATATCTTCAATTATTACGAGTCTCATTTATGACTTGATTTTCATGAAAAATTCATAAAAATTTATGGATCTCTTAGAGTATCCCTACCCCGATATGAGATTTTATATACATATTGGATAAAAATTTTAATGCGCTTATAATACCTTCATACCAAAAATTTAATAAAAATGTTACGTATACGCATAGGCGCACGTCTTTTCAGGTGGGTACAAATATGTTTGCATGTAATTGGTTGGCTGTTGGTAGAACAGCGTGCTTATTTGAAAATAGCTTTTAAATAACTAGCTTCATTTGTTATTATATATTATTTATATATGTATAAGTTACATTTGTTTAATACTTACCTAAATTAACATATATAATATCTTCTGGTGTAACACTAAAACGTGGCGGTGCATGTACGTCTAAATGGAACCATGTACCGTTCTTATGCTGCTTTGGATCACGATTTAAAAATACCACTTTACACTCATACCAGCCTTGATCCGACTCCTTGATGTTGGTCAAATTGAGGGAAGCCGAACCGAACGGTGAGTCCTGTGAGACGCGTGACACACGACCCTTGTAACCCTCTTCGATGTGTTCCGGATAACTTTCATACCATATATAGATGGGCAAATCGGAGCCCTGTTTGCATTAGCGGTGGTGATGATGATATCGTTGATAATAATTTTTATTATTTATGAAATTTTTTTGTAAATTCATTGTATTTGTGTTATAAGCACACAAAATGTATTTTGAATTCAAGTTATTTATAGGCGATTGAAGGGAAGAAAAGTATAAAATAGATTTTATGCAATTAGTATAATTCGTAATGTTGGTGAGTGCAAAAAGAACTTAAAAATAAAACAAAATATATAAGTAAACCAAAAAGACAGTACTGTACTTATGTATGTTTTTGTAAGACAATAACGCAACTGGAAAAAGTTGCTGTAAACAAAAAAAAAAAGGTATTCTCACAAACAAAAAGTTTAGTAACGTACATATTTACAAATGAGATATGAAATTGGTAGAGATCTACAGGCGATTTATTTTCAGTTGATAAGTTCGCTAGATATAATGCAGTTTGTTAGCTATAATTATATGTATGTAAGCGATTATGTAAATATGAAGCCGTTTTTATGCAAATACATACATATGTATGTGTGAGTGTTAGTTTTTAAGCAGCGTGACAATAGAAGCAAATGTGGCAATTTATGTTTTGATTTAAAAATAAATTGCCAAAAATTCCTTTTAATACTGGAGGCAGATGAAAACACTTACGAAACTAAATACTAAATGAAATTTTCTTTTTTAAAAGAACCAAAAATATTTAAAAAAAAAAAACGAAGAAAATATTTCATAGATATAGATGTAAACATTAGAATGAAAAAATTTACTATATTCTTTGATGAAATGTTTATTAATTATAAATATGTGAAGAAAGCGTTTTCTCCATTTGCTAGATATAAAGAAAACTTGGTTTCCAAACTATCGTGATGCTATATACGGCAACGAACACTAAAATATCAGTATTTTTCATAAGATTTCGTCAACTAAACTCTTGTTATTTTATTTTCGACAGTTCAGGCAAAAGTTCTCATAAATTTTATAAATAAAACTATGAAGTTTAATTTAAAAAATCTTTTCGAAAAAATTCCAAAATTTTAGAAAATGTTTCGAAAATTTCGTAGCCCAATCAATTTGCGTCCACTAATTCACATTGATTTAAAAAAAAAATTTTTTCTGAACGGTATTTCAAATTTTATTCCAAATAAAAATAAAGCTTTGCGACCTGTATTTGACGAAAATTAAAAAACTTTGATAAAAATTGTCACTGTTATTTGTGTTTTCACTACAGTAAGTTTTGTCATCCGAAAATGACAAAGTGAGAATAACAACATAGGTACTGGCCTAAAACTACAAAGCTCTGTAAAACGTTGTAATACCGTTCAAGCAGTTCAAACGCCGAGGCAAAGAGATGGTACAAAGAGCATGTATCACATCCTCAGAAAAACTGTGTCACAAGATCTGTAGGGTGGAATTTAAGTATACGTGATTCCCAAAACTGTGCCAATTTTTGGACATAGCTTGACTAGTAACGTATATATATAAGGTTATATTAAGCGGATAGTGAGAAAAAGTGAAACCCAAAGACAACAGACTAATCTTACCAATTTGGCTTCAGACCTGGTAAAATACTTCCAAACAGATTTTTCTTCCTTAACCTAACTTAATACATTTGAGAGGAATCAAAAAAGATAGGAGTTAGAAATGATCCATGCATCAAGGAACGCCGCAAAATTTCTATTATCATGTTAAAACTTAACGTCGCGTCGGTAGACTCACAAAGTCGCTCATATATCTCAAGAGAGAAGACGTACTAATTGGGCATTACCTTCTGGCGTCACTTTGTTATAAGTAAAGTCTCGCCAGTAAGAGCAAGGTTTCACTGGCTAGGGCTTGTTCTCCGAATGGATACAAGAACTACAGCGCAGAAAGTATACCTATCGGCAACTGAAGTGAGCGAAGAAATATACAGGGGGGGGGGGGGGTAAACTGAACCGCTATTACCGCGAGGGCAGTTATGTGTGCCGTAACTAGCTATATAACAGCCGAAGCAATCTATAAGTCGCTATTAAGCGCCAGCTAATTTATGAGACAATGCAGTGTTTCTCAAATAGTTATGGTGCTTATGGTGTGTGGTTTGGTAAGTTTACGTAAAGGCACTTAGCCAAAAAATACTGATAATTCAATCTCCTTAGGAAGCTTATCTTCCTATGGCATATTGTATGACACATTCGTTGATATGGCTAAACAATTTTTACAATTTTTGAAAAAAAAATAAGAACAGCACATATTCGTATGTTCTATCGTTCGGGTATACGTGCTTGTATTCTTCAAAAAAAATTACACCGATGAAGAATTTTTAATAGTTCAATATCCTAAAAAAAATTGTTGTCTAAATGAAGGAAAACCGGTTTATTCGAAGCCGTTGCCTCTTCCCGAATCAAAACTAAAATACTTGGAAAAATTTTGTGAAAAACTGGTTATACCAAAATAATATCATCCTTTTTATAAAAATCTTGAGGACAACGCTTTTCCCGAACCAAACATTTCAGAAGATTCTGATTCTGAAGAGAATAAGAACTAGTTCTATGTTTGAAATAATATCTTAAATAAAAACACATTAGTCTATATGAAATTGAATTGAATGTGTAACTATTTTCATTTACATACATACTTTCGATAAGTCAAAGCCGCGGATGTTTTCCCAAGTACTGTGATGCTCCTAATCCCAATCCGCCAACGGAATTGGGCTAGCGGGTATTGGCTTGGCCCTAACGTTATTTAAAAATCAATTTGTAGTGATTTTTTTACGTCTTTTGAGGTTGAGGCCATACCATGACCAGTTGGGCCAATTCTTATAGCTTATTCGGATTAAGCGCATCAAAATGCATAGAAAGCATGAGCAGATTAACATGATCCGACTACTTTTAATTTTTTTGTATAGATGTGTTAACAAAAAATATATCAGCTTTTTAAATTGTTGTTGTGCCAGAAAAATGAATTTGCTAAATCTCTGATAATAGAAGGGATGCGAGCAGAACAATTATCTCAGTTAAAAGAGCATAGTGTGAGTATAATATATAAGTATATTTTTACCCTAGAAACTAATTCTTCTAATTTTGAGAGAGCAATAAACTTTGAAACTCGATTTCCCAACATTTTAGTTTTGGCACATTCATGCTTCTGGCAAGCGTGCGACGATATTATGCATAAAATAAAGTTTTAGGGAAAGAACTACTTTTGTATACGAACGTATTATATACATACATAAGGGCACATGCAAAATTTTTAAACAAATGTGATATATTGTACTATGTGAAAGCTACATTTTTTGATTAATTATTTACGTAAAATAAAAATATGTGCATATAACTTTCTAATTTATAATTAAAAATTTCCACAAGTATTTAATAAAGTATAAAACCCCTAACAATACAAAATAATGCTATACAAAAAAAATTCTGTGAATTTGCGTGCAACAAAATAAAATTTCATTGCCTATAAACAGGCGCATTGCATACTCCATTGCATGGTAAGCGAATATGGTACACATTTTCCATATTTTCTCTTTCAGTTTTTGTTTAATTATCATGCACCATATAGCTATGTATTATATTTATAATAAAATATGTATTTGTTTGCAACTATGTACATATGCATGAATGTGTGTGTGCTGTGATTAAAATTTGTTAGCAGAAAATGCTTATAATTGCATGAAATTAGCCGATTGACTCGACTAAGTACTTCATGTATTTAAAAAGCAAATATGCATTCAATTACCATACATACTTAGATACTTATATATATGCGTCAGTGCTTCGAAATGTATGGTGAAGCATCCCAGCCAACCAAATGAAGAGCGCTTCGAAGTTCTGGAAAATGAGACTTTCAAAGCACGCCTTTGAAGAGGCGCTCCGAATATGGTGGGAAAATAGAGTGCTGAACTGTTGAGCTAATTAGTGTTTAGGGAATATTTTGTTTCATTTAATTTAAAACCTTTTTCTTGCTCATTTTTATACAAGAATTTTCTATTAATAAGTTGCTGGAAAATGTCGACTAATCAAGTTGTAGTGACTAATTCACTAAATATAAATATATCAATTATTTAGAGAGCTGATTTATCACGACTTAACTAATTAAAGTTTGATTATAAAACTCTTGACTATGCAAATCCTCAACTAAGGTTTTACCAATCAAAATAAGGACTACTTAAATCCCTTTTTATTGATCATGAAAAAGTATAAATTCTTGACAAATATTTTTGTTAGTCTAACATCAAATAAAAAGACCAACTGAGCTTTTTTCCTAATCACATAAATGCAGTTGTTGTATCGAAAAATGTAAATAATATAAATCATTTAAATACTCTCCAAATCTAATCAGTTCCAGAAACCGAGCATCGATTTTATATATTTTAGAACTAATTGATTGGGATAAAACTCCCTAATTTATGAAATAATTCAAACCAATGATTAATATATATCTAATCAAAAAAAATTGAGTAACATATATGATTAATTAAATAATATTATTTGATTTTCTTCTTTTATTTTTGTATCTGCAAGTAATAAAATCTTGTATTTGCTGGCTAGTAGCAGCAAAGTCAAACAAAAATAAACCAGTTATCAAGACCTATAAACATTTTTTGTTTGAGGAGATAACGGTCATTATGGTTTTGAAAATTAATTAGTTCGTCAAAGTACAGATTAATAAAATTTTGAATTAGTCAATTGATTTCTTATTAAATTCAACTGAGCAAGATATATTTCTTATAGGAATGTGTACTCGAATAAAAAAATGTATTGATTAATCAAAAGGAAAATTTGCATTCATATGCGAAAGTAATGCAAATTTTTACACATTTTTAAAGGAAGCTCCAAAGATTTTCAAAAATTGATTGGCTCAAACTAAGATTTTGTCGAATAAACGTGATAATTTTCGAAATGATTAATGCTTTTTTCATTGGCTAGTTATAGTTTTGATTAACGATCACACGTTTGATTTTTTATATATCAGCCCAATCCTAGGACCAAATCATGCTCTCGATTAGAGAAACGAAAAATATGAATAAAATAACAACAAAAATCTATTCGTTGTGTCTCTCAATTTTGATTAATCATTTTATGCATTTATTGAGCTTTTGACATATTTTGCTTTCGATGATAAGTTTTCATATTTGAATGGTATAACGGTCTTGTTTTTAACTTGGTTCTTAAGGTGTTTTTGGTTAATGAGAGACAATATTGTTAAAATATTTGTATATTGGAATAGTAAATATGATTTCAACTTATTTTGTTTTGTTGATTTTCGAGAGGGTGGATAAATGATGTATATTGGTACGATTTTTCGTCATCCCTTGTCATATTTAGTTTTGAGAGAATCCGGTTTCGGCGTTGTGCCATAATCAGTGTCGATTTTCGTTCTAGAGAGTTAAGCTTTCAGTTATCATTAACAAAGAATTTTACGGTTTCTCTCCATAGACAGGGATAAATTTTTGTATTTAGAGTTTATTAGTAAAATTTTCCTTTATAATTTGCATTCAGATAAACCCACACATACTAAAGTAGTTATATCAGGATGTAAAACCTACATATGTGTATTTGTTTTTTTGTCGGTTCTGTATTAATAAAAGTCATCCTATATGCAAATTTATCAATTTACTTTTGTGCACAAATATTAATAAAATACAAATATTTTCACTGTAATTTTATTCTTTTTTATTACTGAAAATTCCATGAATGCAATAACCTTAAGTTGCGTGTATTCTTTATTAATTCAATTCAATTGCTGCAAATTTTTCACACATTAATATATGTACAAATTTTTATTGAAATGTATATTTGTGTGATGATATTGTTACCTAGTTCCCAGAATGCAATAAAAATTCCTGACTTATTTCATTTCTTGTTCAACACACATATCTATAAATGGGTGTATATTCGTTTTCAGCTGAAATCGATATCGTTAGGTGCACACCATAATAAATAACATAAAAGTTTTTTACGGAGTTTGTTGAAGTATTTATTTTTGGGGTATTCATCGTATTTTAAGATAAGTCAATATTCCGAACAAAGGTCAAAAATTCGGTCAGACTTTGGCCCAAAGTTTATCAAACGGCTGCCCATCTTCGTTTGGAAAATTCAGTATAAAAATTTTGGCAATAAAATTTTTTTCTTTATTTCCGTTTGTCCCTCTTTTTTTGTATCATTTGACTTCATACTAAACGAAGAAGAAAAACAAGTAAGGAAGGCTAAGTTCGGGTGTAACCGAACATTTCATACTCAGCTGAGAACTTTGGAGACAAAATAAGGGAAAATAACTATATGGGAAAATGAACCTAGGGTAACCCTGGAATGCGTTTTTATGAAATTGGTATCAAATGGAAAGTATTAAAGAGTATTTTAAAAGGGATTGGGCCATATATCTATAGGTGGACGTCATTTCCGGTGGTAAGGGTGGTAAAGGTGGACCAGGGGTGACTCTAGAATGTGTTTGTACGATATGGGTATCAAATTAAAGGTGTTAATGATTATTTAAAAGGGAGTGGGCCTTAGTTCTATAGGTGGACGCCTTTTCGAGATATCGCCATAAAGGTGAACCAGGGGTGACTCTACAATTTGTTTGTACGATATCGACATCAAATGAAAGGCGCTAAGGTGTATTTTAAAAGGGAATGGGCCTTAGTTGTATAGGTGGATGCCTTTTCGCGATATCACCATAAAGTTGGAACAGGGGTGACTGTAGAATGTGTTTGTACGGTACGGGTATCAAATTAAAGGTATTAATGAAGGATTTGGAAGGGAGTGGCCCTTAGTTGTATACTTGAAGGCGTCAATAAACCAATCCAGTCATTACGTTTAATCCCTTTTTTCGTATTAGGTATAGAATTGTGGCATTTCTTCATTTTTCAAAATTTTCGATAGTGAGTTCAGATAAGTACGTGAACTAAGTTTAGTAAAGATATATATTTTTGCTCAAGTTATCGTGTTAACGGCCGAACGGAAGGTCAGACGGTCAATTGTGTATAAAAACTGGGCGTGGCTTCAACCGATTTCGCCAATTTTCACAGAAAACTGTTATCGTCATAGAAGCTTTGTCCTTAAAAAATTTTAGAAGGATTGGCAAATTTTTTTTCGATTTATGGCATTAAAAGTATGCTAGACAAATTAAATGAAAAAGGGCAGAGCCACGCCCATTTTGAAAATTACTTTTATTTTTGTATTTTGTTGCACCATATCATTACTGGAGTTGCATGTGGACAAAATTTACTTGTATACTGAAAAAATTCAATATAGGATTGATTTTCGTGCCAAATTTCATCATGATATCTTCAACGATTGCCAAATTACAGCTTGGAAAACTTTTAAGTGTCTCTCTTTTAAAAGTGGGTGGTGCCACGGCCATTGTCCAAAATTTTACTAATTTTCTATTCTGCGTCATAAGGTCAACCCACCTACCAAGATTTATCGCTTTGTCCGTCTTTGGTAATGAATTATCCCACTTTTTCCGTTTTCGAAATTTTCGATATCGCGAAGGTGGGCGTGGTTATAGTCCAATTTCGTTCATTTTAAATAGAGATCTGAGATGAGTGCCCAGGAATCTACATACCAAATTTCATCAAGATACCTCAAAACTTACTGAAGTTATCTTGTTTATGGACGGACGGATAGACGGATGTACGGAGGGACGGGCATGGCTAAATAAATTTCTTTTTTCGCCCAGATAAGTTTGATATATATAAGTCTATATCTGTCTCGATTAGTTTATGCCGTTACGGTTTACCGTTATGCGAATAAGGTTATATGCTCTGTGAGCTCTGTTCAGCTGAGTATAAAAACATGTAGGGAGTTCAAAATGTTCTGTACCAGAAATTATATTAAAAACCTTTTTCTCTCCTAGGATTGCATTACTACTATTTTTCTGTGCAACAAAGGTTAGGTTATGTTGAACTGCACGGTACGTGAGGGCCTCACATACACTGAGTGAGCCCATAGTGTTGGCAGAAGTTTGCTCAACGACTAAACTAAAAAACCCTATAAAAACCAGGACCTATGTTAAAAATTAAATCCGTTCTCTTGGCAAATACTAGACGTTGTAGGATGTATGCCACTCACTTCATCTAGACTTGCCAGCTCTATCAATCATAATAACTGATGTTGTTGCCTGGCAAGCGCAGGCCACGAGCACAAAACGTGTATCTGTGGAAGTAAAAATACTAGAGAATTTTTCCTTATTAACACGGTCATACAAACTTCACTTATATGCTTGTTTAGAAGTATATAATGCTTTTTGGAATAAGTGATAGTGGCTTATTACTGTTAGTAAGTGCGTTCGTACATGGTTTCAAAAATGTACCTGCTTCTAAGAAGTACACGGATACGAAAAAGTACCCGCTTGTTCGAAAGCTCCCGATACTAAAAAAGTACCCGGTTTTAAATAAGTACCGGGATCCGTAAAGGTGCCCGGATGTGGAAAAGACTCGGTTGTGAAAAACTACTCTGTTCTTTAAGGGTCCCCTTATTCGAAGAGGTACACGTTTCTATAAAGTACCAGTTTTTTAAAAAGTAGCGGAATTTAAAAAGTACGAGGTTTTTAAAAATTACGAGATTTTTTAAAAATTACCAGGTTTTGAGAAGTACCAAAATCATAAAAGTTACCAGGTTTTTAAAAATTGCCAAAATCATAAAAAGTACCAGGTATTTAAAAAGTATCCGATCCAAAAAATACCCGACTCTTAATAAAAACCAGATTCCGAAAATGTACGCGGATCCAGAAAACTACCTGGTTTATATAGATTGGTTTTTAAAAAGAATGCACATCGGAAAAACTTACCGGTTCTGAAAAAGTACTCTGTTCTAAAAAGTACAAAATTTTAAAAAGGGAGTCGAATTCGATGAAATACCCTATTCTAAGTAAGAACAGGGATTCCAAAATTTACCGGATACTGAAATATACCCGGTTTATAAAAATTTGTAAGGTTTTCAAAAAGTGCCCGCATCCGTTCTTAAAAGTATCCTGTTCTGAAACAGTACTCGGTTTCTAAAAAAGTACTCTGTTCTGAACTCAAGCTCCCTCTCAGAACTCAATTCTTTAAAGTACCTAGCTCTGAATAATAACTGGGATCAAAAAAATTACCAGAGTTTTATAAGGGAGACAGGTTTAACAAAAGTATTTGTTTACAAAAAAAAATTGCCTGGTTTTAAAACGGTGCCGGTTTCTAGAAAAGTATACCGCTCCAAAACAGGACCAGGTTTTTAAAAATCAACAAACAATTTTTTTGAATTTTTTAGTGCCAATTGCTTTAAAAGCGTGTTTTCTTTAATTATATGTATTTTTGTATATAAAAGGCTAAAGTTATTTTAAGTTGCTTATAAAATTTTTATTTCAGCTCACACCATTAGCACCACGTAAGTAATTTTTTGCAATCGCATTAAAATTTTTGTTTAAGCCGGTACTTAAAACTTGAAGTCATTTCAGAGTTTTGTTTCTAATTTAGTCTGTTCTTATGCTAAAGCTGCTGCTCTTGCTATTGTAACTTTTTCTCTTGGCTACGTTTTTGTTGATTTTTCATGACACTTAAAATTTACATTAGCCTGACATGACTGCAGGTCAAAAGTTTTGCTTGATAAAAGTGTCAGGAAAAAAAATTAAAAAAAAAAAAAAATTGTATAAATTTTGCTGTAATGAACTGACATACAAATACACTGAAGCTGTAGCAAAGTACCATTGAGATATTCACGCCACCTTAGTAGATTTTTAATAGACACGTGACATATGTGGCTTAAGAAAATGTACGCTTAATGTTATATAACGGTGATTGCGGAAAAACTTTGCGATAATTTTGATTTGTTTTTAGTAAGTCTTTATGGCGTTGTAAATAAATTACGCTTTTTAATGGCAGCAATAATTAAATGAGAAAATTTATTGAATATGGATACACTTTTGAACCTAGGGGAAAGTGTGTTTGACATTATGGAAATTTGAGAGTTAGCAAAAACTCTGTGAGTGAACTTAATTCAGGCTAAAAAAGCTTAATCTTATAACTAGGAAAGTAGTTGGGAAGGAATAGGGTAACGGGAGTGGGTGGACAAAAGTGACGGGGAGGGATGGAAAAATAAACGGTAAGGAGAAAGAGCGGGGATAAAGGAAAGAAGGGAAGCGAAACTGAATAGGAAATTGAATAGAGAGGAATAAAATAAAATCAAAAAGAAAAAGAAATAAACAAATTGAAATAAAGGTAAGATAAAAACGAAAGAAACAGGGAAAGAAAAAGAAAAACTGAAAAAAAAAATAAAACGAATTGAAAAAAGAGGAAAAAACTAAAAAAAAAAGAATATTGAAAAAAATAAAAAAAATAAAAAAAATTAAATGTATGTGAATAAAAAAACGAAAGGAAACAAAGTCAAAAATAAAACAGTAAAGTATTAAAAGAAAATCGAAAAAAATTACTTAATCATTAAAAGAAAACGAAAAAAAATGAAATGAAACAGAAAACGAAAAAAATAACTAAAAACAAAATCAGACAAAAAAAAAATATTAAAAGAAGAAAAAAAGAAGAGGACAACAAGAAAAATAGAAAATAAAGAGAAGAATTAAAAGAGAAAGGAAAAAATCAAATAAAAATTAAAATAAATATATAAAGGAAAATTATAAGAAATAAGAAAGAAAATGAAAGGAAAAAAAAGAAAAAAATAAATATAATAAAAAGAAAAGAAAAAATTTAACGAAGAAAAAGAAACTTATGAATGTTGGAGATTTCAATATCAGCTCCCGAGAAGCTTGTTGATGAAGAAGTGAAATTCAGAAACATGTCCTAGTAAAAATCGCTTTTAATAAACTTTGTAATTTTTATCTAATATCAATAACGAAAATTATGATGAAAAGTAAAAAAGGCGAGAAGAAAAAGGAAAAAATTTATAAATATAAATAAAAATAAAAAAGAAGAAAATAAGAGAGGGAAAAATTAAAAGATGAAAAAAAAAATTTACTTAATGGAAAACGAAACTTATTAAGAAATAATAAAAAGAAAAATTAAAACAAAAAGAAAAACCGTAAAGTAAAAATAAATATAAAAATAAAAATAAAAAGAAGAGGATAACGAACAAGAAAAAAAAATCATAAAAAGAAAACGAAAAATAAAGAGAAAAGAATTGGTTAAAAAAAGAGGCTAAGAAAGATAATGGAAATAGAGCAAAAAAAAATTAAAACAACAAATGATAGTTTTTAAATGCATAGTTATAAAAAGCAAAATATTAGAAGGCGCAAGAAGTGAACATTAAACAAATCTAACAGAATACCATAAATATAGTTTAAAAAAACTAACCAAGAAGCCATAGCACACAGGTTCGTGTCTCCGCTATAAAGCACAACTCGTTTTGTAGCAAGTTATTTAACCACTTCCTTCTTCCAAAATTGCCGCCAAATGGGTCTCTTTGCGCGCATAGCCTAGAGAGTTACAAACATACAAGTGGAGCTAATATAAGAGTGTTAAAAAATGGAGAGATGGATGTTTATAGGGCAAGAGTAATGACCAAGAGGAGGTGAGAAGAAAATTAGAGGAAGGATATTAGAAGGGAAGATAAGAAACACGGGAAGGTTGAGGCTATTTAGCAAGAGAGGATATTGAAAATTTTAGAGAATAGATCATGCGAACCATAGTGAGACTTAATGGCGTATGAATAAGGTTGACTTCATTGAACCTACAAAATTTTAAAGAGGCTAAAAAGGAGTTTAATTAGTTGCAGGTTAGCATTTAGAAGAGGGTGGTTGTTACATCGCTTACATTTTTAGCAAAATTGATAATCTTCAAGCACAGCACTATCAAAATGAACGAAATTGCAAAAGAGTTGAACAGGAAAGTTTGCAAAATAGACATTTAGTTACTTTTTACAAACATTGTTGGGTGTTGCGGTGGAAAAATTTCGATTATTGGTGGCACACAAGCTCTCTATGTCAAAGCATTACCAGGAAAATAAGCTAATTCTTTGAAAAACTAACCAATTATTACTTGAGAGCGTAAACATAGAACGATGGCAAACAGAAAAAGCTATCCACTACAGCATATGACTACATAAGTAGGTTGGGAAATTATTTCATCACCTTTTTCGCCATACAAAGGGCTGAGATTTTTAAGTACGTATTTCCCATAAGTTGATGTGAGAAAGTAGTGGTTTAATTAAACACAAATGCCAAACGGCAGGAGTATGGGAAATCATGTGTCAGACGTAGCTTGAAATATTTGGAAAATATTTTATAAAGAGTCTCTCAGAAATTAAATATCTAAAGCCGAAGATATAAGCTAAGGGATAAACTGAATTGGCTTCCCGTAGATATCGATACAATTCACAAACTTAGTGTTGTAAAATAATGCAAAAATAATCATTTGACTTTAGTTAAATAATTCTCGTTAATAAATAAAAGGATAATACCATTCAAAGCCTTTTAAATTCGGTCAAATAATTGCACTTATATTCTCCAACACTAGCATTAATACACACGTATTGTTTTTCTGCGAATATGTGTGCAGTTATATGTATCTTGTGCTCGTATGTTGTTCTATCCCACACATATGACTCCAAGCGTACGACATGTCGTATATGTGCTCTGATTTGCTTGCAAAATTCGTTTATTGTTGCCATGGTCGCATAACTTTTGGTTGCCAGCTTGCCTGCCTTCCCTTCGGTATGCGGTTTGTGGTATTTTTGGCTTCCTTTTTTACAATCGTACTTATTCACATACATGTATAGGTATGTATTTCTTTACAATTTTTTACAGCATTAAGTGATTGTGGGTTAGTCCACAAGCACACGCTTAAGTACAGCAGCGAACATGAAAACAGCAATGGCAATTTCCAGCAAAATTTGTAAATACAATTTTTTTATTATGCATAATTCAAGAAGAAAATTTTATGAATTTTAACCGAAACTATTTCAACCGATTTTTCTTTTTTTTTTTTTTTTTTTTATTTCAACCGATCTCGAAAACGTGTTTTGAAAAAATTCCGAAAATTTCGAAGTTTTTTTAGAGTTCTCTTAGTTTTTTTGAGTAAGCAGTTTTATAGTACAATCAATTTTCATCAAAAAAATACAAAGTATAAGTCCCTCAGAGTTGGAATTGATTTTCGAAAAGTATGTTCTCATTTTCTTCTTCCATTTTCTTCAATATTAAAAATAAGCGTATAGAAGAAAATATAAAACATGCTTCGGAAGAAAAATTGTCAAAAATCAATGCAAGGGTGTATAAAACTAAAACTTATGCTTTGCGATACTAAAATCGATTGGGCTACAAAGCTGCATTCTGAAAAAAATTTTGAAATCTTAACGAAAATTAAAACAAAGTCATTTGTTTTCCGAAAGTTTATAAAAATTTCTAATGCTATTTTTCTGTTCGCTACTGCTTCTAAATGTGCTTATGTGTTTTTGAGTTTACGTGTCATATAGAGATAACATATGTTAAAATTGTTGGTCGTGGTTACCACAGTTGCAATACAGGCGATTACGATAATTTAAATGGCTTTTTTTATGTTGCTACTAATACGATTTTGTGGTTTGAAATTAATACGCAAATGCCAAACAAAAAAAAAAAAAAAAAACAAGTGGAGCTATTTCAATATGTTCGCGATAAGAGCGCTCGGCAGATAAAACTCTTTTGTTTCAAAACTAGTTTTTACTTGATCGATTTGGAACTACCTCCTAGAGTGGAACTATGGGTCTTATGAGAGTTCTTTAATAGCTTGCTTTTAGTTTCGTGGCGGTTTATGCAATGTACTTCAATTAAAGTTTTTACTATTTACCAAGTCCAGTAATCGAGAGCCAGTACACCTTTCTCACTTTTGTCTTTTCTCGTCTGATATGTTGTTATTGCTGTTTTAGCAGTTCTTCGCCCCATCCAATAGGTTCGATCAACCACAAATTGTCATCAATGTCTTCTAACAGAGGTCCAAAAAACTTGCTGTTTCAGCAGGGGTACACCACAATGAGAGAGGTGTTAGAAGCTTTGTTTACACAATACAATGGAAGAGATGGTTGTTGTCATGTGGGGATACATTGCAAGCTGGACATACATTTTGTATGTCGGGGTTGATTCTGGATAGGTAACCTGATACAGCACCCAGATCTAAGTTGAGCTAGATTGACGGGCGTTTCCCTAGGTAAAGTGCTAGTTCTATGTATTTTTCTTTCAGTACTGGATTCGCCGGGCAATTCCAGGCATAGAGGTCCGACTTCACTGAGGACCTGCTTGTGCCTTTTTGCACATCCTTTGATCTCTTTTTGTGTGGTGTGCGAACTACCTTCCTTAAATTTTTTATATATTGTTCATAACCTAATCATTGATATATACATATATAGCCTGAGCTTTTGGTTTTGTAGTTTAAGTAAATAAAGCCACTTCCCGAAAATTTTTAGGAACGTAACCGGCTACGATGGGTTTTTTAGCAGATATTGATCCTGCACTAGTTAGTGGGGCTATCTCTAGAATGATTTTCCATTCGACACCACTAGTTGGAATTTCATTATAGAGAATGTAAAGTGTGCCCAACTGATCCTCGGAGATAATTAATTCAACCATACAAGAACACCAAGACTCCAGTCCGAGACCCCGTGAAGGGAATACTGAGCCTTCGCAGAAACCAAGGCCTCACAAATACCAATTGGGTGGCATAAGACACAAATATTTCAGCCAGGGTGTCCGAGGGGGATCTCCCTCTCCGCTCCTTGATTAGAATGCCGAGTCAAACGTTAAGGGTGACACCAATCAGGCATGCTAGGACTCTGATGCGAGGCACTCACTGAGGAGTACTGAGTCTCCCATTAAGCACTTTCACATATTTTTGAGGTTGATCTAGAAAAAATTCTTATTATATTCTTTCCCTAGATCAAATTGATCGCGTTCTGTCAGTTGGACATCACCGAGTCGCGCCAATATTTCTCTCAGGATTTTATATATTCACCATTATTCTATAAGAATCGTTACCACTGTTCCCTGCATTCTGCGACGATTATTTATTTACTTGTATGTCTATTATACAGCAGACACTTAAGAATATAGTACAACTAATGTAAATTAAGTATTACTTAAAAAATAGGTTTTTAGTTTGAACTGTATAACCGATCTGGTATACGTAAAATCTAAATCCAGAAAATTTGAGAAATAGTTGTAATCAGACATAATTCTATTCAAGGGAGCGTTAGCATCATAGATTGTTCTGTTAAGTCCAACACGAAAACCAACAAAATTTCGTAAATTTCTGCAGGGCACATTAAAGTTAACTAGCTGAAGTAAGGAAGGACAATCTATCCTGCCAGAAACAAGATCCATAATAAATGTAACGGATAATAGCGTTCTCCTATCGGATAACGATACCAAACTAATTAATCGACAACGAGCAACGTACGACGGAATCGGTTCAGTAAAGTTAAGAGAGCGTAAAGCAAAACGAACAAAGCACTTTTGGACTTTCTCCAGACGATTTATGTGGACTGAATGGTATGGTCTCCAAATGACAGCTGCGTATTCCATTTTAGAACGGACAAAAGCCGAGTACAAAAGCTTAAAGGTATATGGGTCTGAAAAATTAGAAGAGTGGCGTTTCACAAAGGCAAGTGTTCCAAAAGAATTTGTAATTATGTAGTTTAAATGAGTAGTAAAATTTAGTTTGCTATCAAAATACACGCCAAGATCTTTAATTTCATTAACCTCAGAAAGGCAAGAGTCCGCCAACCAGTAGCAAGTATCCAAAGGCTTGACCATTTTAGAGTAAGTTACTTTGAAACACTTGTTAATATTTATATAAAGCCTGTTCAAGGCGCAATAATCTAAAAATTTATTAAGCTCACATTGAAGCGCCGATGAATCACGCGAGTCACTTATTTCAGAATATATTTTAAGATCATCGGCATATAAGAGAAATCTAGACGAGTTAAAACAAAAAGAAACATCATTAATAAACAAGATGAATAATAAAGGACCTAATATGCTACCTTGAGGTACACCAGATGTAGCAATGAATGGATCCGAGAATGCCCCATCTATAGCAACCATGCAACTCCTATTATGTAAATAAGATTTTATCCAGATGAGGATGCTGGAATGAAAACCCAGGAATGCAAGTTTCTCAATGAGGATTACGTGAGAAATTTTGTCAAACGCCTTAGAAAAATCAGTATAAATCGTATCAAGTTGAAGACCATTACGAAAGCACGAATGGCAATTCTCAGTAAAGACTGAAAGATTGTTAACTGACGAGCGTGCTGCCACAAATCTATGCTGATTTGCGCAAATTATATGTTTCACATGAAAATAAAGTTTCTCTTTTACAATGCATTCAAATAGCTTGGAAACAGACGACAACTTGGATATAGGCCTATAATTTAAAATATCATTTTTATTTCCACTTTTAAAAATAGGGGTAATAGAAGTGCTTTTCCAATCATTAATGAAAACCCCTGAAGCTAGGGACAGATTAAAAATAAGCATGAGGGGTTTTACCAGCGAGGTACAATTTTTCAAAAGTTTCATGGAAAGCCCGTCAACATCGGTATGCGAAGAGTCTTTGACACCCTTTAAACCTTCGATGACATCCACTTCAGATAATACCAAAGATCCAAAATCAATAGAAGAACACGGTTTATCATTGAGGCTAACACGTAACGCATCTAGGTCGTTTACAGTCAAGTCCTCATCTGATACAAAGTTCGATGAAAAGAAGTTCGCAAATAGATTGGCAGCCTCACTGATCGATGAGGCTGAGACATTGTTGTAGTACACTGTTTTGGGAATACTCGATACATTTTTTTTCGATTTAACATAAGCCCAGAACTTTTTAGGATTATTCTTAATGTTTTTCTCAAAGTTATTAATATAATTGTCATATAAAAGTTTATTCAAATCATTAAATTTTTTAGTGTAATAAGCATGCAACTCAAAAAAGTTGGCTCTTTTTGTGGCTTTGTACTTTTTGAAAAACTTATTTCTCAAATTTTTCAGATGCTTAAGCTCTGCCGAGTACCAAGGAAACTTATATAATTTACTCTTAATAGCAGGGATATATTTATGACACAAAGCTGCCAGAGAGCTCTTAAGGATACTGAAGCAGGTTGCAACTTCTTTATTTTTAAACGCGGAGTCCCAATCAATGTTGTTCAACTCTGCATCAAAAGCATTAAAATTGCAACGATCAAAATTAAATGACGGTTTGGTCATAGAGGTAGACGATTTGAAAAATTCTAAAAATTGAACTTCCAATAAGATCGGGATATGATGCAAATTAGCAGGTGATATACAAGTTGCAGCCTGCGATAACACAAAATTCAATTCATTACTTATGAAAATCAAATCCAGAAAGCGATGCAGCTTATTACATAAATCATTAATTTGCGTTAAGCCGATACTTAAAAAGTTATCTATGACATAAGATTCAATAGCACTTGTAATATTACTCTCTGTTCTGGCATTATGAGACCCGCATGCAGACTTCATACCTTATCTCAACTTATTTCAACAATATATGACATAAGCATAAGTATTTGATGAAATTTGAAGGTTCTAGCTGTGGAAATGGGGTAGAAATTACGAAAATTTTCTTATCTGAATAATCGGTTGTATAGGATACATACCATATATGCGACCGATCTCTATGATTTTTTCAGATAACAATGAATGTCCTATATGTAAGTATTAGGTGAAATTTGAAGCCTTTAGCTGTTAAAATAGGGCAGCTATTACGAAAAGCTTCATATTTGAACAACCGGTTGTGGGGGATATATGTTATATATGCGACCGATCTCATCCATTTGTTCAGACAACAATATGTGCAATGATGAAATTTGAGGCATCGGTCTGGTAAACTCAGTTGTATTGGGTATATGTGCTATAGTGGACGGATCCAACAAATGTCTAATCGGACAACTAAATATACCCGCTCACCAAAATTTTATCAAGATATCTCAAAAATTGAGGGACCAGTTTGCATACAAACAGACAGACGGACAGACGGACAAATCAACTCAGCTCTTCATCCTGATAATTTCAGTATACTTATTGGTGGGTCTATCTCTTCTCCTTTAAAGACTTACAATTTGAGGTTCGTGACAAACTAAATATACCATATCATGAAAGGTATAAGTAGTGATGCTTTTTATACTCAGTTGAGCAGAGCTCACAGAGTATATTAACTTTGATTGGATAACGGTTGGTTGTACAGGTATAAAGGAATAGAGATAGATATAGACTTCCATATATCAAAATCATCAGTATCGAAAAAAAATTTGATTGAGCCATGTCCGTCCGCCCGTACGTTAACACGATAACTTGAGTAAATTTTGAGGTATCTTGATGAAATTTGGTATGCAGGTTCCTGGGCACTCATCTCAGATCGCTATTTAAAATGAACGATTCTTTTTCGATATCGAAAATTTCGAAAAATCGAAAAAGTGCGATAATTCATTACCGAAGACGGATAAAGCGACGAAACTTGGTAGGTTAGTTAAGCTGATGACACAGAATAGAAAATTAGTAAAATTTTGGACAATGGGCGTGGTACTGCCCACTTTTAAAGAAGGTAATTTAGAAGTTTTGCAAGTTTTATTTGACAGTCGTTGAAGATATCATGATGAAATTTGGTAGGAACGTTACTCCTGTTACTATAAGTATGCTTAAAAAAATTAGCAAAATCGGAGAACCACCACGCCCACTTTAAAAAAAAAATTTTTTTAAAGTCAAATTTAAAAAAAATGTTAATATCTTTACAGTATATAAGTAAATTATGTCAACATTCAACTCCAGTAATGATATGGTGCAACAAAATACAAAAATACAAAAAAATTTCAAAATGGGAGTGGCTCCGCCCTTTTTCATTTAATTTGTCTAGGATACTTTTAATGCCATAAGTCGAACAAAAATTTACTAACCCTTGTGAAATTTGGTAGGGGCTTAGATTCTAGGACGATAATTGTTTTCTGTGAAAAAGGGCGAAATCGGTTTAAGCCACGCCCAGTTTTTATACACAGTCAATCGTCTGTCCTTCCGCTCGGCCTTTGACACGATAACTTGAGCAAAAATCGATATATCTTTACTAAACTCAGTTCGCGTAATTATCTGAACTCATTTTATATTGGTATAAAAAATGGCCGAAATCCGACTATAACCACGCCCACTTTTTCGATATCGAAAATTTCGAAAAATGAAAAAAATACCATAATTCTATACCAAACACGAAAACAGTGATGAAACATGGTAATTGGATTGGTTTATTGACGCAAAATATAACTGTAGAAAAAAACTTTGTAAAATGGGTGTGACACTTGCCATATTTAGTAGAAGAAAATGAAAAAGTTTTGCAGGGCGAAATCAACAGCCCTTGGAATCTTGGCAGGAATGCTGTTCGTGGTATTACATATATAAATAAATTAGCGGTACCCAACAAATGAAGTTCTGGGTCACCCTGGTCCACATTTTGGTCGATACCTCGAAAACGCCTTCACATATACAACCACCACCACTCCCTTTTAAAACCCTCATTAATACCTTTAACTTTATACCCATATCGCACAAACAAATTATAGAGTCACCCCTGGCGATATGTCGAACCACCTTTATGGCGATATCTCGAAAAGGTGTCCACCTATAGAACTAAGGTCCATTCCCTTTTAAAATACTCATTAGCACCTTTCGTTTGATATCCATATCGTACAAACGCATTCTAGAGTCACCCCTGGTCCACCTTTATGGCGATATCTCGAAAAGGCGTCAACCTATAGAACTAAGGCCCGCTCCCTTTTAAAATACTCATTAACACCTTTAACTTGATACCCATATCGCACAAACACATTATAGAGTCACTGCTGGCGATATGTCGAACCACCTTTATGGCGATATCTCGAAAAGGTGTCCACCTATAGAACTAAGGTCCATTCCCTTTTGAAATACTCATTAGCACCTTTCGTTTGATATCCATATCGCACAAACGCATTCTAGAGTCACCCCTGGTCCACCTTTATGGCGATATCTCGAAAAGGCGTCAACCTACAGAACTAAGGCCCGCTCCCTTTTAAAATACTCATTAACACCTTTAACTTGATACCCATATCGCACAAACACATTATAGAGTCACCCCTGGCGATATGTCGAACCACCTTTATGGCGATATCTCGAAAAGGTGTCCACCTATAGAACTAAGGTCCATTCCCTTTTAAAATACTCATTAGCACCTCTCGTTTGATATCCATATCGTACAAACGCATTCTAGAGTCATCCCTGGTCCACTTTTATGGCGACATCTCGAAAAGGCGTCCACCTATTATGAGACCCGCATGCAGACTTCATACCTTATCTCAACTTATTTCAACAATATATGACATAAGCATAAGTATTTGATGAAATTTGAAGGTTCTAGCTGTGGAAATGGGGTAGAAATTACGAAAATTTTCTTATCTGAATAATCGGTTGTATAGGATACATACCATATATGCGACCGATCTCTATGATTTTTTCAGATAACAATGAATGTCCTATATGTAAGTATTAGGTGAAATTTGAAGCCTTTAGCTGTTAAAATAGGGCAGCTATTACGAAAAGCTTCATATTTGAACAACCGGTTGTGGGGGATATATGTTATATATGCGACCGATCTCATCCATTTGTTCAGACAACAATATGTGCAATGATGAAATTTGAGGCATCGGTCTGGTAAACTCAGTTGTATTGGGTATATGTGCTATAGTGGACGGATCCAACAAATGTCTAATCGGACAACTAAATATACCCGCTCACCAAAATTTTATCAAGATATCTCAAAAATTGAGGGACCAGTTTGCATACAAACAGACAGACGGACAGACGGACAAATCAACTCAGCTCTTCATCCTGATAATTTCAGTATACTTATTGGTGGGTCTATCTCTTCTCCTTTAAAGACTTACAATTTGAGGTTCGTGACAAACTAAATATACCATATCATGAAAGGTATAAGTAGTGATGCTTTTTATACTCAGTTGAGCAGAGCTCACAGAGTATATTAACTTTGATTGGATAACGGTTGGTTGTACAGGTATAAAGGAATAGAGATAGATATAGACTTCCATATATCAAAATCATCAGTATCGAAAAAAAATTTGATTGAGCCATGTCCGTCCGCCCGTACGTTAACACGATAACTTGAGTAAATTTTGAGGTATCTTGATGAAATTTGGTATGCAGGTTCCTGGGCACTCATCTCAGATCGCTATTTAAAATGAACGATTCTTTTTCGATATCGAAAATTTCGAAAAATCGAAAAAGTGCGATAATTCATTACCGAAGACGGATAAAGCGACGAAACTTGGTAGGTTAGTTAAGCTGATGACACAGAATAGAAAATTAGTAAAATTTTGGACAATGGGCGTGGTACTGCCCACTTTTAAAGAAGGTAATTTAGAAGTTTTGCAAGTTTTATTTGACAGTCGTTGAAGATATCATGATGAAATTTGGTAGGAACGTTACTCCTGTTACTATAAGTATGCTTAAAAAAATTAGCAAAATCGGAGAACCACCACGCCCACTTTAAAAAAAAAATTTTTTTAAAGTCAAATTTAAAAAAAATGTTAATATCTTTACAGTATATAAGTAAATTATGTCAACATTCAACTCCAGTAATGATATGGTGCAACAAAATACAAAAATACAAAAAAATTTCAAAATGGGAGTGGCTCCGCCCTTTTTCATTTAATTTGTCTAGGATACTTTTAATGCCATAAGTCGAACAAAAATTTACTAACCCTTGTGAAATTTGGTAGGGGCTTAGATTCTAGGACGATAATTGTTTTCTGTGAAAAAGGGCGAAATCGGTTTAAGCCACGCCCAGTTTTTATACACAGTCAATCGTCTGTCCTTCCGCTCGGCCTTTGACACGATAACTTGAGCAAAAATCGATATATCTTTACTAAACTCAGTTCGCGTAATTATCTGAACTCATTTTATATTGGTATAAAAAATGGCCGAAATCCGACTATAACCACGCCCACTTTTTCGATATCGAAAATTTCGAAAAATGAAAAAAATACCATAATTCTATACCAAACACGAAAACAGTGATGAAACATGGTAATTGGATTGGTTTATTGACGCAAAATATAACTGTAGAAAAAAACTTTGTAAAATGGGTGTGACACTTGCCATATTTAGTAGAAGAAAATGAAAAAGTTTTGCAGGGCGAAATCAACAGCCCTTGGAATCTTGGCAGGAATGCTGTTCGTGGTATTACATATATAAATAAATTAGCGGTACCCAACAAATGAAGTTCTGGGTCACCCTGGTCCACATTTTGGTCGATACCTCGAAAACGCCTTCACATATACAACCACCACCACTCCCTTTTAAAACCCTCATTAATACCTTTAACTTTATACCCATATCGCACAAACAAATTATAGAGTCACCCCTGGCGATATGTCGAACCACCTTTATGGCGATATCTCGAAAAGGTGTCCACCTATAGAACTAAGGTCCATTCCCTTTTAAAATACTCATTAGCACCTTTCGTTTGATATCCATATCGTACAAACGCATTCTAGAGTCACCCCTGGTCCACCTTTATGGCGATATCTCGAAAAGGCGTCAACCTATAGAACTAAGGCCCGCTCCCTTTTAAAATACTCATTAACACCTTTAACTTGATACCCATATCGCACAAACACATTATAGAGTCACTGCTGGCGATATGTCGAACCACCTTTATGGCGATATCTCGAAAAGGTGTCCACCTATAGAACTAAGGTCCATTCCCTTTTAAAATACTCATTAGCACCTTTCGTTTGATATCCATATCGCACAAACGCATTCTAGAGTCACCCCTGGTCCACCTTTATGGCGATATCTCGAAAAGGCGTCAACCTACAGAACTAAGGCCCGCTCCCTTTTAAAATACTCATTAACACCTTTAACTTGATACCCATATCGCACAAACACATTATAGAGTCACCCCTGGCGATATGTCGAACCACCTTTATGGCGATATCTCGAAAAGGTGTCCACCTATAGAACTAAGGTCCATTCCCTTTTAAAATACTCATTAGCACCTCTCGTTTGATATCCATATCGTACAAACGCATTCTAGAGTCATCCCTGGTCCACTTTTATGGCGACATCTCGAAAAGGCGTCCACCTATAGAACTAAGGCCCACTCCCTTTTAAAATACTCATTAACACCTTTCGTTTGATACCCATAACGTACAAACGCATTCTAGAGTCACCCCTGGTCCACCTTTATGGCGATATCTCGAAAAGGCGTCAACCTATAGAACTAAGGCCCGCTCCCTTTTAAAATACTCATTAACACCTTTAACTTGATACCCATATCGCACAAACACATTATAGAGTCACCCCTGGCGATATGTCGAACCACCTTTATGGCGATATCTCGAAAAGGTGTCCACCTATAGAACTAAGGTCCATTCCCTTTTAAAATACTCCATATCGTACAAACGCATTCTAGAGTCATCCCTGGTCCACTTTTATGGCGACATCTCGAAAAGGCGTCCACCTATAGAACTAAGGCCCACTCTCTTTTAAAATACTCATTAACACCTTTCGTTTGATACCCATAACGTACAAACGCATTCTAGAGTCACCCCTGGTCCACCTTTATGGCGATATCTCGAAAAGGCGTCAACCTATAGAACTAAGGCCCGCTCCCTTTTAAAATACTCATTAACACCTTTAACTTGATACCCATATCGCACAAACACATTATAGAGTCACCCCTGGCGATATGTCGAACCACCTTTATGGCGATATCTCGAAAAGGTGTCCACCTATAGAACTAAGGTCCATTCCCTTTTAAAATACTCATTAGCACCTTTCGTTTGATATCCATATCGTACAAACGCATTCTAGAGTCATCCCTGGTCCACTTTTAAGGCGACATCTCGAAAAGGCGTCCACCTATAGAACTAAGGCCCACTCCCTTTTAAAATACTCATTAACACCTTTCGTTTGATACCCATAACGTACAAACGCATTCTAGAGTCACCCCTGGTCCACCTTTATGGCGATATCTCGAAAAGGCGTCAACCTATAGAACTAAGGCCCGCTCCCTTTTAAAATACTCATTAACACCTTTAACTTGATACCCATATCGCACAAACACATTATAGAGTCACCCCTGGCGATATGTCGAACCACCTTTATGGCGATATCTCGAAAAGGTGTCCACCTATAGAACTAAGGTCCATTCCCTTTTAAAATACTCATTAGCACCTTTCGTTTGATATCCATATCGTACAAACGCATTCTAGAGTCACCCCTGGTCCACCTTTATGGCGATATCTCGAAAAGGCGTCCACCTATCGAACTAAGGCCCACTCCATTTAAAATACTCATTAACACCTTTCATTTGATACCCATATCGTACAAACATATTCTAGAGTCACCCCTGGTCCACCTTAATGGCGATATCTCGAAAAGGCGTCCACCTATATACCTAAGGCCTACTCCCTTTTAAAGTACTCATTAACACCTTTAACTTGATACCCATATCGCACAAACACATTATAGAGTCACCCCTGGTCCACCTTTAATGCGATATCTCGAAAAGGCGACCACCTATAGAACTAAAGCCCACTCGATTTTAAAATACTCATTAGCACCTTTCATTTGATATCCATATCGTACAAAAAAATTCTAAAGTGACCCCTGGTCCACCTTCATAGCGTTATATCGAAAAGGCGTCCACCCATATAACTAAGGCCCACTCCCTTTTAAAATACTGTAACGAATATTAGCAGCACTAGGGGATACTATCAACTCTAAGCCGATGCTAAGCAGTGACTTGTATGCACATCAATAATTCAATAATTATGTCTACACATTTGTACGTACGCGCAGCGGAGAAGCATTGCACAACCACATGCATATATCTGAGATACTTCCGAAAGTGTGCGATGGTTGCGCAAGTGTTGCTCACATATACACGCGCATGGGGTATGAGAGAACATATAAAATCATGCATCTGTAGTTACAGTTGAGTAATTTTATACCAGATAACTAACTAGTAAGTTCTGGAAACAGAAAAGCCTAGAAATATGCAACGAGGGAATCCAGACAGTATAAAAGACAGCGAGGCACGACAATCAGTTGGATTTAAGACGCTATCTGGCGAGAAATAGTAGTGTTATTCTGAAGTATTTTAATAAAGACCATTTTGCTTTATTGAATAGTGGAGTTATTTATTCAACAGTTTAGTGATTTGAACGTTAGCAGAATGTTGCAAATAAGGGGAATTGCAGTAAATTCGTTACAATACTCATTAACACCTTCCGTTTGATACCCGTATTGTACAAACGCATTCTAGAGTCACCCCTGTTCCACGTTTATGGCGATGTCCCGGAAAGGCGTCCACCCATAGAACTAAGGCCCACTTCCTTTTAATATACTCATTAGCACCTTTCATTTAATACCCATATCGTACAAACAAATTCTAGAGTCACCCCTGGTCCACCTTTATGGCGATATCTCGAAAAGGCGTCCACCTATAGAACTAAGCCCACGCCCTTTAAAAATATTCATTAAAACCTTTCATTTGATACCCATATCGTAGAAACAAATTCTAGAGTCACCCCTGGTCCACCTTTATGGCGATATCTCGAAAAGGCGGTCCACCTATAGAACTAACGTCCACTCCTTTTTAAAATAGTCATTAGCACCTTTTATTTCATACCCATATCGTACAAACAAATTCTAGAGTCAGCCCTGGTCCAACTGTATGGCGATATCCCTAAATGGCGTCCACCTATAGAACTATGGCCCACTCTCTTTTAAAATGCTCTTTAATACCTTCCATTTGATACACATGTCATACAAACACATTCCAGGGTTACCCTAGGTTCAATTTCCTACATGGTGATTTTCCCTTATTTTGTCTCCATAGCTCTAAGATGTGTATGTAATGTCCGGTTACACCCGAACTTAGCCTTCCTTATTTGATTTTATATATTTTGCCAATTTCTGTTAGCATGTGGCGTATGCCTTTGTTAACCATTAAGCTAAATTTTATTAAGATTCATGCATTTGCAATATTTATCGTAATTGCATTAATACAATACTTTTTGACTTTCTGAAGGGATTAATATTTATTTATTTGTGTTATTAGTTTTGAATTTTATTTATTTACTTTGTGCTAATCATAACATTCAAAAGTGGGTTTAACTTTTTTTGTGTTTGTCTATTTTCCTCAATTATTAACGAGAGAATATTTGAAAAAATTATACTTATAATCAGGTCTGCTCAAATATGTATATTGAAGTGCAAATTGCAATACTTATACATAATAAAAAAATAATAATAAAAAAAAAAGTTTATTTTAAATGTTTAAAGAATTGTGATGGTCCCCTAAATGAATAAATTTTGAATTAAAATTTTTCTCAGTGCTACAATATTAAAAAAAATTTTGTTTGTAGATTCGCAAGTGTAAATTTGAATATCATATCGAAGTGCTTTTTTTTGCACTTTCATATGAAAGTCATGCACATTTATATATATCGATTTAATAAGGTAGTCCTATGAAACTTTTTCTATATTCAAAGTGTGAATTTGTATCTGTGGATATTATCCAGGGAAAAACAAAAGTGCTATATGTGTGAAGGGGTTGAGCAGCTCTAATAGCTTATAATCATGTATAGATCAAATCTGGTCTTTTGGGTTTTTTTTTAATTTAGGGGTTTAAGCATATATTACTTCTTAACTTTCCCTCTGACGTTAAGTGCTTAAATTGATTTTCGACTGCGAGTAAAAGTGCTGATCAAAAAAAAAAACAAGGTTCTAGTAACAGATCTTAATAGATAGGGATATATACTAAGAGCATCAATTAAATAAAAATAAATGTAACTCGAGATAAACTACGAAGAGATTTTAGACCAAGCTTTTCTTCCAACTTGCGTCCTGTTCCTTTAAAATTTTCCTACAAACTTGCAGGGCGAGACCTAATTGTTTTATGTTCATTCCGAACAGCATCTGCAAGGCAGATGAGTTTGTCATGGCAGAAATGCACAAGGAGTGTTTTCCAACCCTTGGAGCGATATCGCTTGGAAAAAATTTAGATTTGCTTTGCCCGGGGCGTTAACCCACGATCTTCGGTGTGGTACGCGGGGCACGCTACCATCACACCACGGCAGCCCCGTGCAATTGCTGACATATATTAATCTGTCCCGTAGACAATACGATCCAAAGAAATCACCTAAAGACAGTCACACAAAGCGACAGGTTTTCACTGCAGGTTTAATAATAACTCCCAAACTGGTGTTCAACGGATGTAGAGTGGGGCAGGTGGTGGCCACATTAACCAAAATTAATCAAAAAGGCAGCGATTAGCATGGAACCATCTACAACTGAAGCAGCGGATTAACAGTGTCCGTTAAAGGAAATACGAAATACGAATATGGCATAAACTCGCAGTGTTCTAAAACACACGAATTTATTTACTTTAATAACCAGCCCATCAATGTCAGGTGGTACAATGCTCAATCCACCTTGATGAGGTACGAGGTCTATATAAAGCCTTTTTGTTTTTGTTTTAATAACATTTAGTTCTACAAACCCAACTTTTAGATCTAAAATCAAAAATGAACGCTGTCGCATAAAAGATAAACAAAGCCACCGCAAAACTTGACTAAAAGGCCGTTTCCACAAACAGTAAGGTGAGACCTGCCCCCTACTGGTGTATGCAGCTACTCTTGAGCTCCTACTGGACTATCAAAGGTCTCGCAAGAGCTACATGCATCATAGATTGCTGCCTTTTTGTAATTCAGTTTTCTCCGTATTGGGTACTTGGTCGCATTTACATTTGTAGTTTCTCATATACAGAAAACTATTCACATTTTCATATAATGTTTTCGCATTTTAAATTTATTGTTCTCAACAACAACTAATGCTTTTGGAATTTTATTAGACGCTCTCATTTAAAAGTGTCTATTCACATATCGCATTTAGAATTGACTTTTCACATTTCCATATCTCGCTTAAGCATTTACATCTAACGATTTCTTTTTTATAACAGGAAATGCTATGGATCTACAAATGTATACAAATAATTTATTTCTGAATTAAAATGCCATATATATTTGTATATGTACATAAATAAATATACATGGGACATTCAATAACTTAAAGCACGCACATAACATTTAAAAATAAACAAAATAAAATATGTTCTTGATAGTAAATTCTTAACATGCACAAAAAATAAAAACTACAATCGTGCTCCCCAACTTCTCTGTCAAGCAATTCAATTTAGACTTTTTGATGAAAAAAAAAATATATATATATGTATATATACTCAAACATGTTGCTTCTAAATTTACGTATATCCTAAATCTAGAAGTGCTTGAATTTGTATTTGAATTCACAATTTACTGTACTCTGTACAATTAACTCAATTGAAACTGCTTTTAAATTTTTCGACAGGTGATTGAAGAGTTGCGGAAAGTTACAGCGAGTGTGATAACTTGAAATTAATATTGGAATATTTGTGATGTTATTAAAACTAAAAACAAAAAAGTTCGATTTGGTGAAATGGAGCGTTAGTCCGCGAGTTTGAACATAGACTCCGCGATAATAATCTAAGTAGCCTTAAGAAATATCCAAAATACAGTAGTTTTACTGGCCAAATTCATAACAAGGATCCATTTAAACTTACGCTAGAAACAATTTTTTAATAGCACATAGAAAAAACGCTATACTAATTAAAAAATATTTACAAAAATATGAGCTTTTATTATTAAGAATCGGCAGTAAGCCTTCGCGCTTTGCACATTAGGAGACTTAGGCTGTAATCGGCTGTAATCGCTATTGGCCACAGTATGAAGCAAAAATTCCTCAATCCAATATCTCTCCAAGTAGACGAAACGGGCGTGTTTGAGGATAAAATGATCAAGCACGTTTTATGCAGGTGCCCTGTGCAAGCTTGTCTAAGACTCCAGCTATCAGTTATCATATCTAGAAGACGCAAGTGGCATAGGTCCTACGAAGTTTCTAGAGAGTTATTGCCGGAGTTATTTTATAATATGTGTGCTGGTTTTTGATAGGTTTTTTAACAAACTTCTGGAAACACTTTGGGCTCATTCAGTTTATGTGAAATCCTCACGGAGCGGCCAGTTCAACTTTACCATACCCCCCAATTTTAAGAAAATTATTCCAAAAATTAATGAAAAAAATATATTACTTGTTCAGAAGACTACTTGTCTAGATTTAGCGAAGTATTTCTATAGCGAAATATGGTTTTTTTTTTTTTTTTTGTTTTTTGAATGGAGCTGATTAAGAATTTGTGATTCAGAAACATGATCCGACAGACATCACCGTGTGTGGTATCAGCACAAAATTTTGGTGGATGATGGACACTTTCGGCCTATGTGTTGGCCTTAAGCTGTCCGGCAATGCAAAATTTGCTTGATGGTTACCATAGCAACGGGTAGTTTTGTGCGTATCGGGCGATGTCGTGCTCACACGTATTTGTTGTCGGCTTCGCGTTGATGAAAACCAAAATTTTTAGATTTTTTCGCTTGACAGCTCGTCTATTTGATCGTGGCCGACTTGGTTGATATGCATTAATGTGTTAGTTTTTTGAGAACGTGCAATGAGCAACTTCGCGGAAAAAAGATTTTACGTTGCGGTTTATTGAAACCTACGAATGCTTACCAGCATTGTGGAATATAAAATGTGAAGCATATTCCAACCGTGATGAAAAAATAAGCTATATGATATTTTTTCATCCACAATTTTTCTTTTTTTCTTTCTTTTTCTTTTTTCCCGCCAAAACAACTACAGTTACAAGCAATAAAAAATCGTCATCCGATGACATGTTTATGTCCGCATGCTACGAATTTTCAATAAAATGGCGCTTGATGCTTTCTGCTTGTGTGATGGCCGGGCAATCGACAATCACCCGATACGCACACAACTACCCGTTGCTATGGTAACCATCAAGCAAATTTGTGCATTGCCCGGCAGCTGTAGGGACCGAATTGTTGTTACCTCATATTCAGTAACACAAACATAGCTGTCCCTCTCCCTCTTGAGCAAATATTTCTCTACAACTGCCGCATGTTTTTGAGTTAGCTCGCAGTTACTTGTAGCGGAAGTCACTGATGACCTGATATGAAACTTCTCGCTCTCTGAGAGCGCGTGAAATTGTGCATTATTTATAATATTGGCCATAGATGCCATCATGCTCAAAATCAAATTTGGACATTTCAGAATAACTTTGGGGTATTTTACATGGTAAAGGTTAAATTTATGATTTTCACCGAAAATTTACTCAAGATTGTCAAATGGGATATCAAAAAACTCGAATTTTTGTCAGGATTACAAATCCGAAGAAAAAGTATTTTTGACCCGTGGAAAATTTATCAGTGACAACACCTTTCATCGAAGGGCTGCACACCAAAGGGGTTTTGGTAGCAACTTTCGATTGTTGAAAAAGTCAGCTTCTTAGTCTTCGCATTGATGTAAATGGATGCATTAAGGCCATGGTTTTGTGGAGCGTTGCGACATTCCATTTTTGACAGCTGAGATAAATTGTAGGTATACGTATAGGTTAACGCAACATGTTTAATTAACAGCCTTTTGCGGACGACAACGCAGATACTTCACCAAGTGATCTAATTTCGTAATTTATTATACATTTTTTGCGTTTTTTATTGTATGTGAATATACATATGTATGTTCATAAACTTTTTGGTCGCATCAAAGTGAAAAAAGGAGCTAGCCGTTCATTGTTATCTTGTGGCGGTGGCAGAGCAACAAAGCAAAGCAACGCAATCGAAATATATTATTTCATATTTTTTCACTTATCTAACACAAAATATTTCTTCAAAACTTTGCTTTTTTATACATTTTAATAAGTTTTTATCAGCTTACTTGCTGATTTATTTGAAAATAATGAAACCGAACGGATTTGTTGGAGTTTTTTTTGGCGTATTTTAGGCAACTCTATAGTCGTCTGATCTTCAAGACCCACTCTTGGAAATGAATGAACTTTTATTTACAATCGAATGAATTTCAAGACCCATTTCCGGAAACGAATTGAGAGAGAATCAATGTTTCGTATCAGGTCATCAGTGGCGTAAGTTGAAATTGTATTACTTATGGTCGCTAAGTGAAAACATTCCCCATGAAAACTTTAACACTAAAGTGCATCACATCGTAGGTGACCTTAGTATATTACCACGGCAATCACCATTGCTTTTCAGTTTTCCAATTCAATGAAGCTGGCACTTTTAAGTAAGTTAATTGGTGGTTTTTCATTGCTAATACACAAATTCGTAAAATTTTACTTGAAAGTAATTACCGTACAGTTCTTTTCTATCCACAACCTGTAATTGTAACTCGTAAGTACATATGCATATTATGTAATGCAAATTGATCACCACTCTCGCGAAAAGTTACTTAGAAAAGGCTGTTATCAAAATAATTGTTTATAGTTTTTTAAATTTTATTTACTCTTACTACTCAAAAAGTGCGCGAAAAATGTGTTTGTGCTATAAGAATTACTTAAATAAAAAGTTATGCGGAACAGTTTTTCTTGCTACATATATTTTTCTAACTAACTGTTTAAAAGTATTTGGTGCTATGCAAATGTTAGTAAAATTCGTATTATTTTTGTTATTTCTGTTGTTGCTAATGGAATGAAGTAAGTAATTTAATTAGTGCTATAAGAAAAGTTTTTAGAAAAAAAAGCGTCTACTTTTGCACGCAGCAGGAACATAGCGTGTACATTTATTTAGTAATGTTAGGATGTGAAAAGGTCGCGTAAAAAAGTGAAAACTACATAACGCAGGAAGGAAACATGTAAGAAAAGCCATTACTTTGTTGTTTTTTTTTTTTTTTTTTTTTTGTTGGTTGTGAATTATACAAATGGAAGTTGTTGGTGCACTGCAAAAATGGGGTTTGCTATTTAAGTGAATTTTTAGCTAATGGACTATTGGCGGTGGCTATGGAGGTGGCAGTGGCTTATGGCGGTGGTGGATGCGGGGTGTATTTTCTTCTCTCACTCTCTCTCTTTTTTTTTATTTAAATTGGCGAGCAAATATTTTTTTTCGAATAATTCTTAGCAAATTGTTTGATTTTCCGATTCCAATTTGGTTGTTTAGGTTTCGCATAAGGACGCACTTTTATGCTGAAATTTGTTTGTTAATTTTGAAATCCTGTTGTAATTTTGGAAATTTTTGTAAATTTTGTTTGAATTTGTATAGTTTATTTGCTTCTGTTAAAATATGCGCGTGTTTAAGCAGTAAAAATAACAATTAAGGTTCGTGTAAATAATTAAAAAGCTTTGTTATTATTGTAAAATTTTATATACATAGGTAATGTTTGTATGTATATACATATGCATTAGAGTGAGCCAAAAACAAAATTGATGTTTATTTTTTTGACGTTAACAGCTCTGAACAACGGCCGCTGTGTTATCGCAACGTTCTCGCTGTGGACCAATCGCGTTGGCCTCAAGGTCTTAAGGTTCTTATAGACATATTTGGATTAGAAGGGAAGTAGCTTATACTCAAGCTACACCATAATCTGCAGTTAACGTTTCGTTGCACCAATGCCCTGGCGGTGGCGCATACATACACACAAGCTCCATCTGCAGAAGCTGTCAGGTTAAGGAGTAAGAGGAGTCGATTCAACAATTACTCTGCATATGTCGGGGACTGAAAATAAGACGACACAAATTTCTGGGGGAACGGCTTTTTGACAGCCTGAAAGAATTTAGGAAAGTGGTTCTTCCACTTCTGCTTGGGCTCTATTTTTAGGAATAAGCCGCCGCTTGGTACTCACTGAATTTACACACTATGTACAGAAATGTATCTTGTGGAAGTGTGCGAAAGTAATGTGAAACCAACGCCTATAACCCCTCTCTCACTATGGTACACCCCTGTTGAAAGTTGCAAGTTTCCTTGGACTCCCGTTGGAGGATATTGATTACAATTGTCGGTCGGTCGCGCCTATTGGATATGGCGAAGCACTGCTAGAACAACAACAACAACAACAACAGAAAAAGTAAGGCAAGGTTAAGAGGACGTGCATGGGATCGCAGGATTCCAAGTTATAAACTTATTAATTATTTAAGCCGTGCTCCACCTAGCGGCCCTTTTGCCCCATTTCTCTACACGTTCTCGCTACCCTGAAATATTTGTGAAGTTTTAAGCTGGTGGCTCAACGGTGCGCATTTTTTTAAATTTATTGATTTGGAGAAAGCTGGCTTTTTGTGACAAAAATATTGAGCTCCCTTTTGCATACTTCTACTGTTACAAAATCCAAGCCAAGCGCTCACTCTCTAGGTTTGTTGGCTAGACCTCCAAGCGTAAGACAATTCTCAATGCTGGACATAACTGTGGAGAAGGGCTCCTTTTCTCCCCAAGATACGCACCCTTCCACAATCTCCTTCTTTGCTCGGATTATCCTGCCGTTCCGTCACAAAGCTTCTTGAACTTTCGATTTTATGGAGGATATCGGGTGATAGGTGGTGATTTTTTTCTTGTAGGGTTAGGAGGTATGGCAAGTAATAGTTTGAATGATTTTATGAACAAAATTGACGTAGAGCTAATAATTAGGAAGCTTATGAAAACCTTGGGGCTTTCTGTTTAAAAAATTTTTATTTTGTTTAACTTTTTCCCCAAATTGCTACAAATGTTGACTGTCGGTTATATGAAAGTTAATTCGAATTTTTTAAACTTGATCGCAATACTCTCTCGTTTGAGACAAAATTTCTAAAAAACGCATTTTTATCGTGTACATGAAATTATAGCACAATTGGAAATATATTTGAAATTAATCGCACGATGCCATCCGATCAGTACAATTTTCCTTGCATTGTCATTTCTAGCTCGATGAGAAGTTATTTAAAAATCGATGGCAAGATTCGAGTGCATTTTACCTAGAATTGCACTTTAATAGAATTTTAGGTTATGAAAATATCCAAACTTCAACAATCTAGCCCCACAGGAGGAAACTCAAAAATCGATTGCGAGATTCCACAACTATGTATTGTGGTGAATATTGGCATTTCTAACATCACTATCCTTTTATAAAATACTAGCAGAGTACCGGACGTCGTTCGGGTATAAATAAAAGCAGTAATATAGACTAATATATTAGACTAATCCCAAACCCCATTTGTATGGGAGATGCCACGCCCCTTTTTCGCTATCTTCAATTTTTCTAGAGGGGGTAGGGATTAGTCTTATATACTTCCTCACCTAATTTCAGTCGTCTATCTTTCAGATATATTGACAACGAAAAACTCCATTTGTATGGGAGGTGCCACGCCCCCTTTTTCATTATACCCAGTTTTTCTGGAGGGGGTAGGGATTGGTCTCATATAACCACTTACCTAATTTCAGTAGTCTAGCCTTAATACTTTCAGATATATTGACTACGAAAAATTCCAGTTGTATGGGAGGTGCCACGCCCCCTTGTCGAAAACTTTTTTTATATATCCTACCATAGATTGACGCACTCTGGATATGTCATGGCAAAATTTCGTTCGATTCCATTCTGCGGTTTAGGCTGCAAGTGCAAACATACATACAGACATACTTTCACAAATATATAGTAGAAACACAACAACAGTAAGTAATTTACACACATACAAAGAAGGCGACGAAGAATATTTCACAAACATAATCAGCAGCTTGAAGCAAAGAGATTATTTAACATAAACGTATGTATGTAGTCATCAGCTAAGAGCAGAAGTGGTTACTCACACATACACGCGCATATAGCTAGAAGAAAACATAAACTAAAATAATTAAGTATGAAATACAACTGTTCCAGAAGGTATGTTCATGAAAATTCTTGACCTTAAGAGAAATGGCTGAACGAAGCTAGCTGAGAATATAAAAGTAGCGCGATGCAAGCGATAATCAATCAGTTTTGATTTAAACACGCTATTAGTGAAGCTCGCGGTAATTGTGAAGTACTACTCCCAAAGTAGTCTAAATAAAGAACGTGTTGCTATACTAAATGTTTAAGTTATTTATTCGACAGTTCGGAGATTCGAACCTTAACAGAAGCTCCAAAATTGTCTGGAATTTGCCAAAAATTCGTTACGGTATGTTGTGAAATTTGATAATTTTTGACTCACCCTTATGTTTGCTTTTATGTAACCATGTTTACTCTGTGTTATATTCGTATATAAGTTTGTACTATTTTAATGTTTAATAGCTAAAAGCATTTAAGTTTATTCAGCTTACTTATGCATTAAACTGGCATTTTAGCTTATGCTATTATCAAACTAATATTAACTCTTAATTTTAAAAGTTTACGTTTGTATGTATGTATAAGGTAAGGAAGTCAACAAAAGATTAACAAACCAAAATAAGAATACTTTCAATTTAACAACAATTTGGGAGAAAGCAATAACGAAATTTTCAATTTCAATTTTTTTTCCCTACTTAACAGCTCTATATTTAATAATAGCTTTTTAGAAAATACAAATTTAACGTTCCTTCTATTGTTTAGCAGCCAATAACATTTAGTTAACAATTTAAGAAATCTTTTTTTTATATAAACTTCAAACACCGAATGCAAACACTAGCAAAACAAAACACATCTGAACTTAAAGTTGGAAAAATTAAAAAAAAAAAATAAAAACTATAGTTAGAATTTTTTCAAAATAATTAATTTACAGTTTACTCTGTATTTATTTGTAGACATATAAATATTTGTATGTAAAATTTTTTTGTTGTTTTTGTACGCGTTTGAAACTGTAATGTTAAGGCCAATATGACTTGCTTACGCATATCCACTGAGCAGGGTTCAGAAAAACTCTTCATTGATAAACTCGATTATTACTTTTTTCGACAAATTCAAAAAAATTTATAATAACTTAATTACTATTGCATCAAATGTGAGAAAACAAAACTTGGATACTCTTTACTTCATACTCATTTGCCGTCATTCAGTGAGTTTTACAGCTCCGGCTCACGCTCAATCCTCACGGGAATGCTCTGGATCATTTAGAGACTTGAGAAGCAGATGTCGTGAAATTTTCACACACGTGAAATGTGATAGGCAGATGTCGCCGCTGTTTTTCATTTAACTCATACGGCGAAAGGCTAAGCACCGACATCTATTTTTGAAAAAGTAGGTATATTAAAGGCCGCGTTACCAACCTAAAAAGAAGTAATTAACAAATTATCTGGCTCACAAATTGAACCAGATTTCTATCTGGATTTATCTGGCTCAAATCGTTGTTGTTGCATTTAAATAAAATAAATGTAAGGCGCGATAACCTCCGAAGAGATCTAAGGCCGAGCTTCTCTTCCAATTTGCGTCGTGATCCTCTTGATTTTCCCCTACAAATTTGCCGGACGGGACCTACATGTTTTATGCCGTCCCCGAACGGCATCTGCAAGGCAGATGAGTTTTCACTGAAAGCTTTTCATGGCAGAAATATAATCGTAGCGCTTGCCAGACACTGCCGAGGGGCGTCCCCGCTTATATAAATAATCTTCTAATTGAAAAACCTTATTTCTAAAATTTTGATGTTGCTTTGCCCGGGAGTTGAACGCAGGGCATACGGTGTGATAGGCGGAGCACGTTACCATCACACCACGGTGGCCGCTTATTAGCTCCCTCAGATTTCACCACTCAGTTAATTGTGTCAATTGATAAATTGATTTTATTTTTAAGTAATAACTCATCAAGACATTTTCCAAATTACGCAGTAAATATTTTTTTCGTACACAAACCCCTTTGCAATTTTTTCTCAGATTTGCCTATATTTGGCATCTGCGTCATATAGTCTCCCCTCCCTTCCGTGGACTATTTTCGGAACTTTTTAAGATCTTTTCTGCTTCGATTACTTAAATTAAATTCGAAATTGTTTTCGTAATGAATCTGGCCATAATTTTTTGATACTTATTTATTATTATTGTTTCTGTGCCGATCATTTTCGCAAATATCTCCCGATCATTGAGAATATTTTGGAATTTTTTTGAGATACTTTAGAAAACATTTTGGGCAAGTTTTCGAGTTCAATTGCGAACTGTCGCAAAACGTTTACAGATCTTTTTCGGGATCGCTTTTGCAATATTTTCGGAATAATTCATGTACCATTTCGGGATCATTTTGGTGCCATTACGGGACTAACTCTCGACTTTTTCAAAATACTTATAAGTACTTATGAGTAAATGTACCTATTTTGTGTTGTTGTCGTTATAATTTCGGAACTAGTAGTATCGATATTTTTTATCATAGCGATAAAGACACTCACCGAAAGTTTTGCGGAGTGTTATCGATGTTGATGGTTCCTTGCAAAATATAGATCTTGTATGTTTCCAGGCATTTCAGAATATGATAATATGACTGCATTAAACCTTCTTGACCATAACGATTTCGATTGCCTCCATCGATTTAAGCCAACCGAAAATATCGGTCGTCTCTAAAGAAAGCATTATAACAAAAAGAAAGAAGCCTAATCTTCACACGATTTTCATATCTCGGACAATTCTCCGTTGAACAGCAAAATGCGCACCAAATTTCATTAATATATCTTAAACCCTTCTCGAGATATCGCTACCCAAATTCGGTGCACAGCTTTTATAAAAGTTATGTGAGGCCTAAGTATGTGCTAACACGGCCATTTTTTAAATGGCTTAATAGTTATTCTAAGTCTTCTTTACGATATTGTACCTCTTAAGCACTGTTTGTATATAATCCCAAGGGTTTTTTTTAACAAAAAATGGGCATGATAATCTACCGATTACCATTTTCGTTGGAGAAAGCAGTCTTTGGTAATAGAAGATCTATACAAAGTTCGTCACTTTACCTTAAACCATTCTGAAGATATTACTACCGAAAGCTGACAAAAAGCTCTTTCACTAGGCACGCCCATAATAAGTTGCAAAGACAAAAAAGGTAACGATTTATGATGAAGCGCAGATCATATATGTACGAGTAAAAGTCCGGGTGTTTTGCTTTTATTATGCAGTTTTCTGCCTACTCACTTTAAAACTCTTCAAATGCTCGTTCATGCCTGAGGAATATAAGTGAGAAGAAAAGATTGTGAACAAACTAAATAAAAATTGGTTGACAATACTCCTGAGCTTTTAAATATTATTTTGATGGTTTTCTGAACCCTGCATCTGAGTAAAAGAAATGAGAATTTTTGTGGGTAATGCAACTTAATTTGCATTAATACATCAGTGTGATGGAAAAGTGTCAAGAAAATATTGCTCGAATACTATTTTTCGTTATATAAACAGAAAGATTTAACTAGTAATGCAAAATTATTTATTACGAATAATTATGATTAAATAGAGGTTTAATCGCAATTCTCACTACTAGTGCTGCTAGATATTAACAGATTTTTAATACAGCACTTCGATTTATAATCTTCAAGTCTTTCCTGTACTTAGAGCCACACTCTTCTCATTAATTTCCTTTCTAAAATTTTTTAAAAGATATATTACTATTTTGCGCATTATTGATAAAGTGCTTTCGCAAAACCATGTTTTTTTCCCGTGTATATGTTTGTACTGCATTTTAAAACACTGCTTGTTGCTCTTCTTATAATTTTGTAATATTCAGTTGTTTCTGTCAATACTTGCATGTACTTTTTTGTTGTTTTTTATTTTACTTAACGTTCAAAAGTGTTTGACGTATTTTTCTCAAAATGATACTTGAACGTTGTTGTTGTTTGTGTTTTATATATATTTTTTTTTTAATATTTTTTATCGAAAAAAGTAAACAAACAAAACGTTTGGGACGCTTTTAATAAAGAGAGTTTAGAGAAGAAATATTTTTTGTGATATCGTACCGTTTCGCTCACCTTCTTGTCCCACTGTAGGACATAGGGCACCGGATGATCATTTGGAAATTCGACGTGACAATTGAAGATGACACCTTCGCCGAGTATCGCTGTGATGTGTACCGCATCTTCTGCAAGTAAAAAAAAAAAAAATTGAGGAAATTGTTGGAAATTAGCCAGTGTGATTGGTTATTTAATTTTTTTTTTTGCAAGTCTTAATTTAAATTTTTGAAAGCATATATATTAAGCTGGGCCGATTTATTAACCTATATCGCGCCATCGATTTTTCGATAGGTTTTGAGCTCAGGAAAAAAAGTTCCACTAAGCATACCCGAAAAAATAATTTTCCATTGTGAATGATAACTAAGTGTGATATCTTCTGCATAGACGTCAAAATTCCAAAATGATTGGATCACCTGATTTGTAATTGACTATCGCTATCTCATTCTGCATCTCTTTCTATCACCCGCTGAAGATATGCGCCGCCGTATTGAACACCCTGTCAAAACGCTAAAAAGTAGCCATATTGAACATCCTGTCAGGCAGTTGAGAGATAAGATATCACACTTAGTTATCATTCACAATGTAATTTTCGAGCCTGCAAAATTTGAGTTTTTTTGACTTTTTTTCTTTGATTTTTAAGGTTTTTTTCATGACCTACTTAAAAAATTTTCATTTGATTTTAAAATTTTCACGTATACCCTGTCCGACACAAAATTGTGCGCTAAAAACTTTGGCGATAACAGTTTTTTGAAAAAAAATTTTTTTTTTGGGTTTTGAGGAGTGTTTTGGTGAAAAAATATATTTTTTCGCCATTTTTTTTAAGGGTTTCTTCAGAAACGTGCAAAAGTGTTGCCGATGAAAACGAATTTGTCTCATAGTTCCTGCCCACTTAAAATTATATGATAAAGCCGTTGGCATTAACAGTTTTGTTTTGGTCAAAATCGATTTTTTTTCGTTTTCAAGGCTCCAAATCATTTATTATGTATATGTTTCCGTTAGACCCACCAATAAGTATACCAAAATGATCATGTATCAGGTTGATTTAGCCATATCCGTCTGTCCGTCCGTCCGTCTGTCCGTTTGTTTGAACGCAAACTAGTCCCTCAATACTGATCTCTAAAAATTCCCATTGATTTTTGGCAGTTTTTTTTCCTAAGGGTCTTTAATGCATTTTCCAAGGGCGCATAGTTTTTATATGGAAGAATATATAAAACATCCTTCGGAACAAAAATTGTCAAAAATAAATACAGATTTTGAGAATGATTTGATATGAACACTATGAGCTTCATTGGTTATTTTGTAATTTGGAATGAGACTCGGATCGTGCAGGTTTTCCCCCACTTAGGTTAGGCTGACAATTGGGTTTGACCCATAAAACTATAAAGTTATAATATATGTTAATAAATCCTTTGAATCTTAGGCACAGGTTCACCTTTACAGCTAGCAGTTTTAAGAGTTTCTGCGAAAAACACCACCAATAAAAATGTGGTACTTTGTTCAACGGTTCATATATATGGAGGATGATTTCATAATTTCTATAGGTTCTACTTCGGCTACTTTTTCTTCTAAAAAAATAAGTGACCTTTTAACTCAGAGCTAAAATTAAGTTTTGTCAAAATTGTACGAGTTCAACTCATCACGACTCAGACTTTATACGAACTGATGCAGGTTGCATTGCGAGAGGCTTCCTTGTGGGCCTCCCGGGGAAAACTAAGCGTTAACAAAAAAGCAAAAAAAAAACCGATAGAGATGGGCATGTCTTATACACAAAAAAAAATACAAAAATCACAGCTAAACTTATCAGAATAAAATGGTGAGCACATAAACCTAACAGAGAAAGCCAAGTGCCCAATTCATAGGCGTAGTTCTGAAAAAAAAGTAGAACTGGAAGGACAACGTCATGCAGCACCAAAGCGTACTTGCTCAATATAAGCGTAAAAGAGCTATTGGGAAAAATTTGATACTTATCATTAATATATACAGATGGATTTATAACTGGTCCACCGTGGTGTATGGGTGTCCGTACTGTTTTATGGAATAGTCGCATGGCACTCAGCTTTGAGCAAGGCGTCAAATCTGTTGAGTAAATTCCACAAACGAAGCATGATCAGCATAAGTGGTACTATAAAAACAACCGATCATGAGACCTGATTTCTAAGCAGCGAAACGTTAGCCTTGTGATTAAGAGGGTTGTTCAATTATAACACAAAAACACACCAAAACCATAACGTACTCCAGGATACTAAAGAAATACATTTTTCATCCTCCCAGCGCAATTTTCGGTGCGACCACAACAGTTGCGGAAAGCTACTCTATTGTATATATTCCCATAAGTAATGATTGGGTGAAGTCGGATAAGTGCGTTGCTGTTGACGGTAGTATTTCCATATACACCGACGGTTTTAAGCTAAATGACAAAGCTGGAGATGTTGTTTATTCAAGGGAACTATACCTCCAACTCTGCTTAAAACAACCCGAGCACTGAAGTGCCTTCCAGATTGAAATATCAGCCATATAAAAGAGGCAGTTGAGATAGGGATACACAATATCTGCAACGAAATCCCTATTTCCAGCGAAAGCAGGCTGCTATCAAAATCCTTTGGCTCTTACTCGTTTTTTGCGAACTTCCACTAAATTGATCTCCTTAAGAGATGGTTGAAAAGAGCCGTCTAAACCTCGAGATATCAAGGCACAGGAACATCGAGAGAAGCTGCATTTCAGATAAGCTCGCTTGACAAGGTACGAAGAGGCAGATTCTTACAAACTAACAACGCTAAAAAAGCACGTCCACCGTCAAACCGACGAGCAAAAATGGCTACTTACACTGCGTTAAAGGTAGACATGCAGAAAGGTTAGGAGGGCCTTCTCGTCTTTGCTGCAAGAGTTGTGAGGAAGATACAGCGGAAGAAATGTTTTTCACCTTCTATGCAAATTCACGGTGCTAAGTAGTCCAAGGCGGCGCTTCCTGAGAGCTTCTTTCTGGATAATCGTACATCAAGCACTTGTTAGCCTTTATCTGGTCATCGAAATGGTTCGAAGAGGAAAGGTAATGGTGTCTTTTCGTGTTCTCGCAATTTGTCAAATCTATTGGTCTGTGAGTGGTTTTGGGTAGCCAACTCAACCTAACAAACATGCACTCTCATGAAAAGCAAAACTTGAGTTTTGAAGATAACTTTCTATCTTGCATCTTTTTCTAAAGTTTTTTTTTGCGATTGTTGATGATGGTATTGTGAGCTACGAGTTGGATTATTTATATTTATCAAGAATAGAATATACTAGTATTTAAAACTTCAAATTTCATGCCAAAATTTGTCTAGCAAGATAAGCCAGTCAAGAGTGAGTCCAGCAATACACACCAAGAGGCGTATTCACAAATTTAAAATAAAAGAAAATTGGATAATAATTAAAAAAGCATGTAGGACAATCTGGGTGTGGAAAGGATAAGAATACATAATAGAAGAGAGATTCATAAAAACAACATCGAGCATACACACTGTCCTGTTAGAACAGAAGGAAATTACATAATTGGACTCTAAAACTCAAGAGCACTAACGAAGACATGCTGTATTTCTACCCGGAAGTATCAAGTGCACAACAATAAATGCAACAACAACCACAACGAAAAACCAACCACGATATACGACAACTTCAATTCAACGACATTCACGATATCGCTGACAATGACGACAGCATCGATGATTCTTATGGTGGCTTGACATTGCTGCTGCTGCTGCTGCAGAGCTCAACTGCAGGTGCCATATCATACAAGTTGCAAGTCTGTTTGACAATGTGATTATGTGACTATATAAAATACAATTATAATAGCCGCAACTGTGTTGTTATAGCATGCTCGACTCAAATGTCAACTCGCATGCGAAAACCCTTTCCATTGTTATAACAAACCTTCTGTCACAATTCAGCTCCCAACGCGCCATCACTACAGAAGAAGATGATTAACTTTGTTAGTAGTGTTCTTAGTGTACGTGTGGTCATAGCTATTGACTGTTGTCATTGACGTTCTGTCCGTTGCCGTTGTCAGTGTTGAAGATAAAGCTGATATTGCCGCCATCGATGAAATGCGATTTGATGTCATTTCCAGCCCAAGCAATGCAATGTGATATTAAACGTTGCTGCAAAAGCTCATAATAAAATATGTTTGTATGTATGCATGTACATTTGTATGAATGTGTCAGAATACATTTCAGCGACGACATGTCGATATAAGCTAATGCAACATGACAACCTATTGGCACTTGTGCGGCTTTTTAGGTCACAAGAACCAACTGGCGCTTAGGCAAAGTTTGAGAAATAATATAAGTCGTATAAAAAAATATGATACAACCTGGAAACATAAACTTTTTATGCGTTTTGTATTCATTGCGTTGAATTTCGTGGTAGTTAAATGGGTAGGAATGGTGAATATCTTTACTTCTTTGGAGAAGGAAATACAATTAGTTCTTATGATTTCTTCTACATCATTCCCAATTCTACATAACGTATTATTCTCGAAATTAAGCAGAGACCTGTTCGGACTGCTTCTTTTACTATTTTTCTCTTCACTCGTAACTGAGAATTTAGTCGATTCTGGTGGGATTCTTCAGCAGATTTTTGAGTAGCAGAACTGTTGCGACGAACAGGTTTGGATCAGCATATAGATAGATGAAAGGGCGCACGCAAAATGGGAGTGTTCTTTCTCCCTTGCTTTAGTCCTGATAAAAAACAAGCTAGTAGTCTCTGATAGAGTTAAATACGTTGTTATTAGCCTTGACCGCAAGCTTTCATGTAAACTGAATGTGAAGGACATGGCTGAGAAATCTTCGGATGCCTTTTAGTGCCTTGGCGTCCCAGCCTATAGTAGACAACTAGACCCTTATTCCATAATGATTGTAATAAGCAAGTCCCTTCGTGCAAAGTTAATACTGGGACTCAATGCAATGCTGCAGCGGTACTCGGCAGTTGATATCGTGGGAAAAACGTCCGCAGTGTGGGCGGAAATATGGCTCCTTGGCGCCTGATATAAATTTGTAATTTCCGAGCATTTCAGAATTTTTAATGAATTCGACTCCCTCATCCCTCACCGCATGAGAGTCTACAATACGCCAGCTTCTGCTCCTGTTATCGCATTCACTGACTGTGTTCCCTCTAGGGAGTAACAAAGTGAGGTTTTAATATAGTATGATTTAATCATTCAAATCATTTCCATTCACGGTACAAAGGGGATGTGTACTGCGTAGCATAGAGTAGGGCTTAAAAACCTTAAATAATGAATATGATTAGGAAGTCGGTGTTTTTGTAACAACAAGTATAACCTGATGTCTTAAAATGCAGCTAGATGACACTCAGATTGGCATAAACAAAAACACGTGACAATAGTAGAGGTTAGGTTAGGTTGAACCGACTGGTCCGTGAGGATCTCACATAGACTGAATATCTCCATAGTATTTCCAGAAATTTGTTCAATGACCGGAATGAAAAGCCCTATTAAAAACTAGGCCTCAGGTTAAAAAATAACTTCGTCTTCTTGGGAAATACTAGAGGCTTTCTAGGACCTATTCCATTTGATACTTCTAGATTTGGCAGCTGTGTCACTCTTTTTTCATAGCTGAGGCTTAGCCTCGCAAACGCTGAGCACGAGGACAAGACATGCTGGACAGTTTCGAGGGATGTGTTATTTTTAGCTAGCTCATCCGGTTTTTCATTCACATCATCCCCATATGCCCTGGGACCCAATATATATATATACTTCTACCTATTCCGTTTTTCCAGGGTTTTCCTTCTCTCTAAAACGGGGAATAACTCTCGCTAATAAATGCTACAATGGACTGAATAGGCAATGGAAAATTAAATTCCTCTGTTGGCGAACAAGAATCACGCCACTATACCTGTCCTAATGTATGGCTAAGAATCTTGGAGATAGTTACGAGAAGATGAGATGGCTCTTAGAGTGTTCGAAAGAAAAGTTCTCCCGTCGATTTATCGTCGTGAAGTATAGTGGCGAGCTGCATGAGCTTTACGCATATATCCCAACAGTGTAGCGAAGGAAAGCCCAAAGGCTTCGCTAGCTAGGACACGTTATGCTAATAGACGAAAACGATACGCCCAAGAAAGTATTTCATTCGACACCGCAATTTAGAAGCAGAGAAAGGAGAAGACCTCTAATGAGTAGGGAGGGTCAGTTGGAGGAAGACTAGTCCTCCCTTGGTGTCCCGATTGGCGTCAGTTATGCCAAACCAAAGATAGCCGGCGTGACTTCTTATGAAACGAACAAAATCGCTTATGGTATTAAGCGGCAGTTAATGATGATGTTGATGATGCTTCTTACACTTTAAAATATTTTAAGAAGCTGTGCTATGCGTGATTATTGCTTAATTTTCTGCAAGAATATCAATATAAAAGTTGACACGACTGCAGTTTAAGCTAGTTTCTTCCAGACTTCTTTGATTACGGCCACTACTTCCACCTTAAAAAAGCTACTATGTATAACCTTGCAGCTTGAAGGACGTGTTTACTAACGGGTCAGCGCAGTATACTGCAGAGCTTACTCCTTCCACTAATTTGGAACCACCGGTGTATACGTGTCTTGCCTCGTCCGCTATTTGGGCGCCTTTGTGCTAACCATCCACCTCAGCGCTATGAGCCCCATCGAAGCGCAGACAATAGTTGAAACTTATTATAAATATTCCAGTACCTTCTCATTAACCTGAAATATTTGAAAGCTTTTATCAAAATTGGATGACAATAAAGTACAAAAACTATCGGGAGGGGGTACAAGAAATGAGATGAGATTGAAGTTTGAGATCAGGTTTAGATCTGCTAAGAAAAAAGGCCTTCGTAAGGGGCATAGGGATTGGGATATAAAAAAAAAATATTACGAATAGATTTCCTGAATTATATATTATTTTTTAAAGACCTGTTTCGAATGCATATAAAAGTAATCTAAAATTCTATTCTCTCAACAACAGAATTCACGTATACATTCCTATATTCATAATACACATACCTTACTTTCATTCCAACAAGTCCTTAACAAACACTCACTACATGGATATTTGGAATAAGCCTGATTCGTATCTCTCTAGGACACTGGCGGTTTACATGTATAGTCCCACTTTACAATGTGCTGCGCTTGTTTTTTCTGTTTACACCTTTACTTTCTAACATTCGCAAATTGCTTCGTCTCTCTTCGCGCTTGGTTTTTTTATGTCAAGTTTTCGATTTGCAGTTTATTGGTCTTGAGTTTTAGATTCAGTTTATCCTACACTGTGTCAATAGTTTTAGCTATTGTTGTAGTTGTTAAGTGTATTGACACAATTTTCGCACAATACTTTATGAGTCCAATATATCTATGTATCTACCTATGTATGTATGTGTATACCTTTCATTCGGTTAATTCGTTCGATGGATAATCCGTTTCGTGTGTGAGTTTCATTGACACTTTTATTTAATTAGTGTTTATCAGTCATAGAATGTGTCACTTAAGTGGCCAATAGGAAAATTATAGTGACATGAATGGTTTGCATGTAAAACAGAATTATAATGGACTTCATAATTTGCTGGGGTATTTTTTTATTCAAATTACTATACGCCTTATCTAAATGGATTAAGCCATTGCAAAATTTCGCAATGCACTTGAGACATCGTTTCCTTTAGTATAAACATCTGAAAATCACTTTCTATTGAGTACCAGTTACGCATCTGTTATCTGCACTATGCTTGGGACAAGGTAATGTTGAAGCCGAAGAAAAGCAGGGAGGATATTCACGAAAACTTGGGCTTCAACACCGTAGTTAGAAACAGCCGTATTGTAAAACACAGCAAACACTCACTACAGGAGGAAAAACTGTGAAGGCCAGATCAGTCCGCTTGAAGAAATTCCCCCATACACCATACACCACAGAAGAGCTGCGGTATGAAAAAATCAGCTTAAAAACAATTAAGCCACAGGGATAGACAGAATACGGGTAGAAGCACTTAAAAACTTGCAAAAATGGGTTCATTATGTTGGATATGTTTAACTTTATCTTTAGCTTTAATTTAACTTTAACTTTAACTTTAACTTTAACTTTAGCATTAACTTTAACTTTAACTTTAACTTTAATTTTAACTTTAACTTTAACTTTAACTTTAGCTTTAACTTTAACTTTAACTTTAGCTTTAACTTTAACTTTAACATTAACTTTAACTTTAACTTTAACTTTAATTTTAACTTTAACTTTAACTTTAACTTTAACTTTAGCTTCAACATCAACTTTAACTTTAACTTTAGCTTTAACTTTAACTGTAATTTTAACTTTAACTTTCGCGAGGTATCGGTCCCCTACCGGGCGCCTCCTCAGGTGGTAAATAGAGTGACGCTTCCCAAAAGACGGGAGGTACTGAGTAAATTAAGTACTCAGGGCTAACCAACATGAGCAATCCAGAGGAAAAATGGGAATGTGTTGCTCTAAGGGCCAGTAAGATCCTGTTGACCAGAACTGGAAATATGATTTTGAAATGATTGCTACGGGCTGGCGATGACGATAGGCTACTACCATAATAAGCAAAGGTGACACCTTGCCGAAGCGGCTGGTATGTTAATATCGTCACCGTCTCTGTCTCGTTACTACCTTGGCAGGGCTTCAAGTACATTCGAAGCACGTCGCCATTAAGTTAGTGGTGCAGGATCAGTTGAGACGACTCCTGACTAACGCTGCATTCTGGCTCTGCACACAAAATCCCATAAGGACCTGTGGCAACCCACGCGTGGCCTCCTTGCTTTTGCAAAGATAACCACAGGAATTGAAGGCGGCGACTGTACATCGTGCGGATATAGCGGCTTGAAGCGGAGACCCAATAAAGTAAATGAACAGAAAAATAAAAACAACAAACGTAGATAAAAGTGAGAAAGCGAGAAAGAAAGGGGCGATGAAGCGGTGTTCAAGAAGATTACTAAAGGGCTGAGATCGTCGGTTTTAACAACGCCCGCTAAAGCGACCTTTTTGATAATGCCCACACAAGCCATCGAATCGGCGGAAGGAATACCGGCGGCGAAAAGACAGCCGCGCAACAACAAGGAAAAAAGCGCTGGTCTGCTGCTCCAGTGTCGTCGCACAGGCCGCTGTTGGGAAGGAAAAACGTGCGAATCCGCTAAGAGGCTCACTCTCATATACAAACCTCGAAGGGGAGAGCCAAGATGAGCTGCTGGAGGACGCGGTATCAGTGCTGCGCGAGATGCAGGAAACCGCTCTCAAGCAGAAGACCGTGTCAAAGGACATAAAAACCGGTATGGCGCTTCTCGAGGAAGCGTTAAGCTGCATTGGATCATTTAGGGCCCAAAAGGTAGATGAGAGCAGAGAATCGGGCCGCAAAAAAAGGGCAAGAGCTCATATTCCCATTCAAAAGACTTGGAAGCCAAAAAGAAACGATACGACGGAGCAAATGCGCTTTCACAAGGCGAGTCTTGGTCCAATGTAGGCCGCCGGAGGCTGAAACAGCGGGCCCAACCAGCCAAGCCGGTAACCCCTGTCCGAGCTCCTAAAGCTCAAAAACGGCCGAGAAAGAGGAGAAGAGCAGCAACTTTTGTGGTAAAACCTGTGGAAGGCAAAAGCTATGCCCAGGTACTAGGGGCCATACGTGGCCAGCTCCGCCCTAATGACACAGGTAAGGTGGTATGGGCAGTACGAAAAACCAAATCTGGTAACGTACTGATTAAAACCGCGCTGCAGTGACCAGACGGCCTTCACAGCAGCTATAGGTAGTACAGTAGGAGAGGTCGGTAAAGCACAAAAGCTCTCCAAGTGGATGAAGCTGGAAGTACTTGGCATGTATTGTCTCACAACAGAAACAGAAATCCAAGACGCAATAAGAAGCGGGGTCGGATAAGAAGAAATTAGTGGACCTCTCCGTGTCTCTGTGTTCGCAGCGAACCAAAGAGAACAGAAAATAGCAGTCACCGAATTCCTATCGGATGGATACAATGCCGAATCAGACAGCGAGCAGAAGTGCAACGCTGCTTTCGGTGTCTCGGCTACGGACACCGGAAGGCTGAATGCAAGGGTCCAGACAGGAGTAACGCCAGCTTGAAGTGCGGATAAATCTGCCAGAAGGCTTCGGCCTGTACCTCAGCTCCAAAATATTACCTGTGTAACACACAGAAGGTCGATCATGTCCCTGGATCTGGAGCATGCAGCATTTTCAGAGCGGCACTCGCTGTTGCAAAGGCCAAAATCTCAATTCAGTAGTGATTGGTTTTATCCAAGGCAACCTTAGCCGGAGCAGGCTTGCTGATGAGCTACTACAACAGTTGGTCTTAGACCATAAAGCAAACTGCGTTATCATCAGTGAACCTTATAGAGCCGGAAATGACTGGAATATAGACAACAACGGCACCGCCGCAATCTCGATGGCAGATGCAAACGCCCATTCAAACGTTCAGAAACAAGCTTGAACCTATCGAAGACTAGTAACCTGGTTGTGGCTGGAGAATTTAACGCAAGAGCCGTCGAATGGGGAATGACGCAGACTAACACATGTGGAAGGTTAGTTCTTGAGATGGCAGCCGGGCTCGGTTTGAACGTGCTCAACACTGGTACGGTCCCTACGTACCGACGGCCAGGCTTTAGGTACTCGATCCCCGATATAACACTAGTATCAGAAAGCCTGCTGCTGACCGCTGCTGGATGGAAAGTCATAGAGGATCTGACTGGCAGCGATCACAACTACATCACTTTCCACCTAAACAATCCCGGTCAGAGGCAGATTCCGAACGGGGCACGCAAAACAATAGCATGGGACGCATCCAATGTCGACTCTACCACGTTCTTAGCATCAGTACTGGCGGATGCTCGACGGATAATCAACAAATCCAGTGCGACGGAAGAGACGGTTGAAAAGTCTTCGCCATGCTTGCAATCTCTCTATGCCACGGAGAGGAGTGTGGAGGGATAAAAAGCAGGTGTACTGGTGGAACAGTGAAATCGCGGAACAGCGGAAAATATGCCTTAGGATGAGAAGGCTAGCAAGACGCGTGCGCGGCAGATCTGAGGCTCTAGAAAAGTCGGAGCGTACAAAGGAGCGAAGAAAGCTCTTAGTGCTGCCATTAAGGAAAGTAAGCTTACGTGCGGGAAAGCGCTTTGCGAGGAAGTGCACCGAGATCCCTGGGGGCAAGGTTGTCAGATAGTAATGAATAAGTTCCCTTCGCCAAGCCAGGATGGACGAGAACTAAATTAGGAACATTGTGGATGTCCTGTTTCCCACCCAACCGCCTAGGGAGGACGGGTACTTTACCCACGAAGATCGCAACGTGGAACCATTCCAAGAAGAAGAGCTTAAAACTGCCGGGCGAACTATGAAACCTAGGAAAGCACCTGGACCAGACGGAATACCCGCGGATGCATTTAGGCTGGCTGCAAATAACTTCCCAGAATTTATGTTGCACATGCACAAGAAATGTCTGGAAGAAAGAACTTTCCCCACCATATGGAAGACAGCACGACTGGTTCTCATTCTAAAAGGGAAAGCAGATCCCAACTCTCCACCATCCTACCATCCCCTTTGTATGTTGGACACAGCAGGAAAATTGATGGAGTCTCTTGAACCAACGCCTCACCAGACCGTTACAAGACGGCGGAGGATTGTTTCTCAGACAGCATGTTTTTCGGAGGGGGCACTCCACACTCGACGCCATAGCAGAAGTTATAGACGCAATCAAGAAAGCCGAGACAGCGTGCAACAGAGCAAGACCTATAGTGCACTAGAGAGCACTTTGAAAGTACCGCAATATTTGTCAGAAATTTTAGGGGACTACTTAAGAGGCAGGTATATAATATAACGTCTCATGGTCAAAAAAAGGTAAAAATAACAGGTGGAGCAGCCCAGGGTTCAGTACTAGGTCCCGATCTCTGGAATATAACTTACGACAGTCTTCTTCGATTAGACATGCCAAAAATCACCTTCCTCGGTGCTTTTGCAAACGACGTGGCAGCTGTTATAACAGCACAAAACTGCGAGCTGGAATAGATAAAAATTAAACCACGTCATGCGTAATGTGTATAGTTGGATGGCTGAGTACGGTCTCCAGATAGCAACAGCAAAAACGGAGATCGTCATCCTCATAAAGAGACGTATTCCTCCCACTACCAGGAACATGATGGTTGTGGACCAGCCAATAGAAACACTCGCTTCAACGAAATATCTGGGAGTGAGGTTAGACAGCAAACTCAACTTCTCGGCTCACATAATAGGAGCCTGCGAAAGAGTTGCGCATTCTATAGCGAATTTGAGTAGATTAATGGAAAGCAATGAAATACCGGAAGAGCCGAGTCGCCCTTGCCTCAGTCCAACGCAGAGGAGTGCTGCGAATATCTTCGGCTCACCACACGGTATCGGCTGAAGCTGTCCTGGTCGTTGCGGGAACCATACCGATATATCTTCTCGCTGAGGAAAGAAAAGCAACATACGACAACGGATCGCAAGCAAGTAGAGCTGCTGTTACCATGCAGGCGCGAAAAGAATCGATTCGACGCTGGCAAGATCAGGTACGTGGACTAGGGAACTAAACCCTGAACTGAATCCATGGTAGGCACGGAGAGGTAGACTTTTACCTGACCCAGTTTGTAATGGGACACGGTTACTTCAGCAAATACCTACACAGAATGGGCAAGGTTGATAGCCCGAGCTGACTGTACTGTGGGAAAATAGACGATGTACGTCACACCTTCTTCGAATGCAGGCACTTCTCCGATCAGCGAAGGAGGGTAGAAGAGCTACTTGGCGACCTATCCCCGGGCAGTGTCATCAATAACTTGACCTGCCGAAAAGACAGATGGCATACGGTCAGCACATATGTTAGGCGTAAACGAGAAGACAGATGCCTAGCCCATTAGCGTGAGAGTAGCCATCGAGCTCACGTAGCGCGCACCCGTATGCGAAGTAATGCTAAACGAGGTCCCAGGTACGGGGATTTGCGCGGGCCGTGGGAGGTTAGGTTTTAGTGGGTAGGCCTTCATGGTAGAAGCGAGTCCTACACTCGCAGAGTCTCGCAGTGGGGCATAAGTATCCCGGTCAGCGCATAAAGCATTTCTTCCTTGCACGAAACAAAAAAAAAAAAAAAACAAACGTTAATTTTCACGTTATGTATAAGTAACAGTAACCATATGGAAGAAGCATAATTCTTATTCCGATCTTGATAGAGTTTATGCATCTTTAAGGGTTGTCGATTCTACATTATTTAATTTGGTATTATTTAATTATCCGCAACCTTTAAGTTATTCATTCATGATGTACATAGGGTCATTAGAAAAATTTATAATATTTCACTGGAATTATATTAAATGTATGCGATTTTTCCAAGAACGCCTGAATATACAAACAGTTTTTATATACTATGTTATTTTAACATTTCAGGTGCATAACAATTCGTACACAATTGACAATTACTTAGTTGCTTTACTAATACTTGCATCCCTTTCCACGCGCCTTGAAGGGCCTTTAAAATCATGCTATGACGGTAATTTTAAGCAACGTTGAAATTTGCTGGAGACAGTGAAAAAGTGTAAGGGGTACAGGTATTCAACATAATGGAATTAGAACAGCAATCAGTAGCTATTTACTGCGCTGATTGACAGTTAACTATTTGCTTGTTAATTTAAAAAGCAAATTGTTAGTCAATCGTTTAGTAATTTGATATGACCTCGTACCACCCTTCTTGCTACATTAATTATATTTAACACGAATTTCGCTAATGTTTCTAAAAGCATTTCAACTGAGCCAGTGCTTAAGTAAGAACTATGTCAATGGCCGAGCATGAAGGAGAAATATACGGGTGTAGTTGTGTGAATTTATGAAGCCACAAATAGGAGGGAAATTATTTGAATTTGTTGCATCTGCCCTCTTTGACGAGATCTTACTTATAAGCATGTGACTCGAGAAAGCAATGCCTAGTTAGTATGCTTCGAGCTCTTGAGTTTTATTTCTTTAGAGACAAAAGCAAATTTGTGATCCTAGCGTCGTAAGTTTTGCACATGCTCTTAGAAATTGTTCAGCCCCGCGGTTCTATGCACTCCTTTCTTGCTTGCTGGATCATATGCAACCCCTGTATATTTATACTCAGTTGAGCAGAGCTCACAGAGTATATTAAGTTTGATTGGATAACGGTTGGTTGTACAGGTATAAAGGAATCGAGATAGATATAGACTCCCATATATCAAAATCATCAGTATCGAAAAAAAATTCGATTGAGCCACGTCCGTCCGTCCGTTAACACGATAACTTGATTAAATTTTGAAGTATTTTGATGAAATTTGGTATGTAGGTTTCTGAGCACTCATCTCAGATCGCTATTTAAAATGAACGATATCGGACTATAACCACGCCCACTTTTTCGATATCGGAAATTTCGAAAAACCGAAAAAGTGCAATAATTACCAAAGACAGATAAAGCGATGAAACTTGGTAGGTGAGTTGAACTTATGAAGCAGAAGAGAAAATTAGTAAAATTTTGGACAGTGGGCGTGGCACCGCCCACTTTTAAAAGGAAGTAATTTAAAATTTTGCAAGCTGTAATTTGGCATTCGTTGAAGACATCATGATGAAATTGGTCAGGAACGTTACTCCTATTACTATATGTACGCTTAATAAAAATTAGCAAAATCGGAGAAGGACCACGCCCACTTTAAACAAATTTTTTTTTAAGTAAAATTGTAACAAAAAATTTAATATCATTACAGTATATAAGTAAATTATGTCAACATTCAATTCCAGTAATGATATGATGCAACAAAATACAAAACCAAAAGAAAATTTCAAAATGGGCGTGGCTCCGCCCTTTTTCATTTAATTTGTCTAGGATACTTTTAATGCCCTAAGTCGAACAAAAATTTACCAATCCTTTTGAAATTTGGTACGGGCATAGATTTTATAACGTTAACTGTTTTCTGTGAAAATGCGCGAAATCGGTTGAAGCCACGCCCAGTTTTTATACACAGTCGTCCGTCTGTCCTTCCGCATGGCCGTTAACACGATAACTTGAGCAAAAATCGACATATCTTTACTGAACTTAGTTCACGTACTTATCTGAACTCACTTTATCTTGGTATAAAAAATGAACTAAATCCGACTATGACCACGCCCAATTTTTCGATATCGAAAATTACGGAAAATGAAAAAAATGCAATAATTCTATACCAAATACGAAAAAAGGGATGAAAAATGGTAACTGGATTGGTTTATTGACGCGAAATATAACTTTAGAAAAAACTTTGTAAAACGGTTGTGACACCTACCATATTAAGTAGAAGAATATGAAAAAGTTCTGCAGGGCGAAGTAAAAAACCCTTGAACTCTTGGCAGGTATTGCATATATAAATAAATTAGCGGTATCCAACAGATGATATTCTGGGTCACCCTGGTCCACATTTTGGTCGATATCTGGAAAACGCCTTCACATATACAACTACCACCACTCCCTTTTAAAACTCACACTAGTACCTTTAATTTGATACCAATATCGTACAAACACATTCTAGAGTCACCTCTTGTCCACCTTTATGGCGATATCTCGAAAAGGCGACCACCTGTAGAACGAAGGCCCACTCCCTTTTAAAAATACTCATTAACACCTTTCATTTGATACCCATATCGTACAAACACATTCTAGAGTCACACCTGGTCCACCTTTATGGCGATATTTCGAAACGGCGTCCACCTATAGAACTAAGGCCCACTCCCTTTTAAAATACTCATTAACACTTTTCGTTTGATACCCATATTGTACAAACGCATTCTAGAGTCACCCCTTGTCCACCTTTATGGCGATATCTCGAAAAGGCGACCACCTGTAGAACGAAGGCCCACGCCCTTTTAAAATACTCATTAACACCTTTCATTTGATTCCCATATCGTACAAACACATTCTAGAGTCACCCCTGGTCCACCTTTATTGCGATACCTCGAAAAGGCGTCCACCTATAGAACTAAGGCCTACTCCCTTTTAAAATACTCATTAACACCTTTCGTTTGATACCCATATTGTACGAACGCAATCTAGAGTCACCCCTGGTCCACCTTTATGGCGATATCTCGAAAAGGCGACCACCTATACAACTACCACCACTCCCTGTTAAAACCCTCATTAGTACCTTTAATTTGATACCCATATCATACAAACCAATTCTAGGGTCACCCCTGGTTCACCTTTATGGAGATATATCGAAACGGCGTCCACCTATGGAACTAAGGATTACTCTCTTTTAAAATACTCATTAACACCTTTCATTTGATACCCATATCGTACAAACAAATTTTAGAGTCAACCCTGATCCACCTTTATCCCTAAATGGCGTCCACCTATAGAACTATGGCCCACTCCCTCATAAAATACTCTCTAATACCATTCAGTTGATACACATATCATACAAATACATTCCAGGGTTTCCCTCGGTTCATTTTCCTGCATGGTTATTTTCCCTCATATTGTCACCATAGCTCTCAACTGAGTATGTAATGTTCGGTTACACCCGAACTTAACATTCCTTAATTGTTTTAATTTCTCCCAAGTGGTTTGGGGCCTCTATCGTCGATGCATCGCGCGCTGTACCCTTCTTTTGCAAAATGTTCGGTCTCTTCGGTACCTTCCATCCCTTTATGACCGGAAACCCAGTATTTATATAGACCATATTTGACTTCAGATTGGTCTAATTCTTAGCCGAAAACCGAAATTAGCTTGAAAATCATTACATTGGCGATGAGGTTGATTCCTTAAATTGTAATTACTGAAGACAATTTTCTTAGCACTTGAAAATTCCATTTCAAAGAGAAAAAGGTTTTAACCATACATGATTTTATGCAAAGTGCCAACCCTTAAAGTTACAAAATTCCATCAAGAGTTTTAGGCCCGATAGCAGCGTTGACATTTAGTTTTGTATTACTAATACACCATGGTAAGGGTCCAATATATTTACTATCATATGCACACACATACGCTGCATCGTTATGTGGGCAATTCCAGAATCTTGTGCACGCAGCTCTAATCTGCCATCAACTTGTTGAAGAAAGAAGAGATAAACAAATGTTGATGTGCTGGGATTTTGTCGTCTCGCAGCAAAGTACGAGAACCATCCCCTTTAGTGTTAACTGAGAAAAATCTGTAGAAACAGGAGGGATGAAGTCCTTCTTCTCTTCTTCTTCTTTTTGTCGGAATGACGAGATTCCCCAAAGATTTTGGCTAGTTTTATCGACGTTGATGATCCTTTGCAGGATATTGGACCGGTATGTTCCGGAAACCAGCTCCATTATGGTACTAGCCTCAGTATCCCGGGAACGAGCCAGTGCCTCGCCTGATAAATATGTCGGATTCACCACGGGTAATTGAGGTTAAAAGGTGGGTTGGAGAAGATATAAATTGCGCTGTCAGTCCTTTTAAATTTTGCACTGCACAGCCCTTGAATATAGGTTCCAAGATAGAGGCAGGCCTTCACCGTCTCCAATTTATATCAAGGTTTTTTCTTCGTCTTCTCCTGATTTACTGCAAGAGCCAATTTTCTCCAGAGGAATATGAAATTAAGATGCATCTGTTATGACCAATATTAACAATAGCCCGGTTAACGAAGACCAATAGTGCATTTGACAGAACTAGTCAAGATAGATCACCGAAAGGCGTATTACAGATAAACTGCTGGTTATGGTTAGCCGTAGTTGGGGCAAGGAACCCTTAATTTTTTTGGAAGGAGTTATTCTGCATTCAAGCTATATATATTCAAGTTTTAAGGACAGCTAAACACGCGAGAATATCGCATTCGAAACGAAGGACTTCCATATACTTGGATACTATAAAATCATTTCACTAAATTTGCACTTAAGTATTATTATCAATATAAAGCACTTAGTATGGAGATGCATGTAAATAAATCTGCATTTAAATTTAGGGCACGCTAATGTATTGGAATGAAATCATCCAAACACATACACATATTTATGTAAGGATTTGTACCCAATGAGCATTTGAGTTCAGTATCAATTTGAGCAACATTTGAAAATAATACATCTTAAACCTTAGTTCTAAAATCCTGTACCGCCCGAATACCACAAACCCGAGCCAAAGGAGCACACGGAGCGCCATTTCGATGCACATTGCTCGGGAGCGAATTCCTGCTATTTTGGTATGAGTGGTTGGTGTTCTGTTCAAACCAATTGGTGCGGACAGCGAACCTGCTGATTGTTTTACAGAGCATGTAGTGGCATCCTGAAGTTACGGCAGTATATAACTGGAACATCTTTCTTGCATTGCCTTCAATATTCCTGTGTTCAGCTTCCCATGCTATTTTTGCGAAGTTATCTGCTGCTTAAAGCGAACCCTTCATTTTCTAACGGTCTTAGACCAATGGATGAGTTAAGTCCAATGAGCGCTGCTAGGCTATATAGGTAAATGCATACCTTGCGCCACCTCACCAAGTCCTCCGATTACAGCGTACAGGCCTCTTCTTCCGCTAAGAATATACCAGCTAAGTTAGGACGATGGCCCCCATCCCGATAGGAACCTAACCTTATGACAACTGCCAAACACTTACTATTTGGTTGTGATAGTCTGATGATGGAACCACATTGGGAGGCCTTCTGAGAATACTAGTTTGGTCGTACTGTCTCGATTGACAACAGGCAGACTCATGAAGTTTTATTGCTGAACAAATTGCAATTCCACGTATGTGAAAGCTTAGGTGCACATTTGGAGCATCAGCAGGACTCTACGTTAGTGCCCCTGTTACCCATTCGAAGGCTGCTCGCTGTACTGTATTCATCTTTAAAATATTGTACCGACCATGGGAAATCCGGCCATTAAGCTATTGGATCATATGGTAGAATAGGTCTGCTAAGCCACACCACAAGCTTGGGTTTTAGACCCTAGTTTCTGCTGACGATTCTTTTACATGAGTTTCCACTCGGCTTTTCGACTCACGTTCTATATCAGATCTCCAGCCAAGTTTTCAGCTTATAACGTGTACCAAATACTTGAACCTAGTAGACAGAGTTGGGGTAGTACCTTTAAAGGAGGGCAGTCGAAACTGTGGTATCTTGTTCTCGATAGTAAACAGTGTTAGCTCCTTCCTAATAGGGTTTACGTTAAGGCCTTTAAGTAAACGGCACATTTTTAAGATCAATTTGGCTAGTTTTCAAGTTGCGTAGTTTTCAAACTCATCTCAAACATGGCTGGCAGGGAAGGAAAAGAAAAAGCTTTTTTCAAAGGTTTTTCAACTTTATTTTAAGTTGAAAATAAATGATGAATAAAAGTTATGTGGTAATGTCAGGTTATCGTTTTTAAAAACGTTGCAATTTGAGAGCTAAGATCATTCAGTCTTTCTCTGCTGTTTATTGGGTAAACTATTTGTATTCAGAATTACATAATCAGCCACTATTTATGCACCTACACAATCAACACTTAGCTGCTGCTCTGCTCCTCCTGTAGCTTTTCCTTGCTATATATTTTACAAGCGCTGTGTAAACCTCATTTTGCCTTAATGGTAACAATTTTTAAGGCATGTAAATGTGTCAGTTGATATTTAAATATAATTTAAATATGCTGACATTTGCCTTTCTATCAGCTAAAAAGATTACTTTTGTACTTAATTTTAATGACATGCCAACAAGCGAACGAATGTTGGCCTACTTATCATATCTGCTGATTTTAATTTTGTTCATGCATTTGTATTTGTAAGTACGTTAAAGGATATTTGTTTATGCATACATGTGTGTGCATTGTTCACATGAAACATTTAATTATATAAACGTTACAAATTCATATGCTCATTTGTGTGAATATATTTGTATATTAATCATAGAATTATAAAAGAAAATGCTGATGTATGCCATTTAAATGCTTTTCAGATTTATATATATAATTTAATATCCACATCAATTTATTTATTGTTCGCAAGTATGTGCATATGTATCAGTAGCCTTGAGATAGACATTCAAAATTTACAACTCCTCAATACAATCAGACTACTTCCTAGTGATCCTCAATGAATAACTTCCTTTCTCTGATGAACAGACTGCCAAAAAGCCGTGCGTCCTGGGCGTCGGCAGAGAAAGTGATGAATTAACCTCTGCAATAGCGCAATGACCTGTGAAAACACCCTATAGTATTCTCTTTGAATATTTGTTTAGCTTGATAAGGAAACTTATTTGAAGTTGTTTTCCTATCCAAACATAACCGTAAGGACCTTGAGACAATCATCGCGTTTGGTTCACAGCAAGTCGATTTCTCTAATCCCATATTCCTCGATTTTACTCGTCCGCTTCGCGTATTCCCGTTCCATCTATCTCATCCCCAGCCATCTCCACTGCAAATCATTCGCTTCGAAACAGTGTGCCCTGGAGTCCAGTAAAGGGAGACACTTAGGTGCCTTATGGACGCCAGTGAGACCTCCGAACGATAACGGAATTTTTAACGTTGAATTCTGATGCCTTAAAAGCGGCTGTTGAAAAATATCATTACATGGATAGCTGGGGTCGTACTTTACTGGAGCAGTCTGGCTGATCTCGCTATGGCATAGACCTGCACTTGGAAGACATTACATAAGCAGGTAGTCAGCACGATTGATGCAGATGCTTTGTCAACATTGCAGCTCCAATTGCCTTTTACATTTCTGAGCTGTCTGTTCTCACCTGAGAACCCATGGCTTGCGAATTAAATTTAGGAAATTTATAGCCGCTCCGCGACAGTGTGTTAAGAAAATATTTCATATTGACGCACACGAGTACACAGCAGCAAAGAGCGCATACGACATTACTCCCACATGTAAACAGCAACAAAGAGCGGATACGACATTACTCAAACATATCTACTATAACAAAGAGAACAGATGACATTACCCGTATAAGTACATATATACTTGGAAGAAAATGGCGAGTTGATAAGGACACTAATCGAGAATTGATGGTTACTCAATCAAGCGATGGTCAGTTAGTTTGATTTTAAAATACTACAAAACAGAACACTGTATTGATTTAAGAACAAGTATCACTTCTATAGGCCTAATTGGCTAAAAGAGTTTACAGTGACAACAAGTGACTGGCTGAATAAATTAACCGGCTTTGAAATAAATAACCATTTAAAAAAAGTGGGGGACACCCTCTTCCACTGCTCCAATACGCGGGTTCCGATAAAATTAATTTCTGAGCCGGAACGTAATTTTTCATTCGCATTAATTAGCCTAGCCAGCGTAGCCGCTGCGTTTTAATTTGCTCGACTATAATTATGTCTGTGTAAAGCACGTATCCCCTTCGGTAGTCGCCGTCGCCAAACGCGTAGAGGTCTGTAAAACTTTCGAAGAAATTTTCTCTCGCACACTCCCAGAGCCGCTCCAACTGCTGTTGTCATGGTCTATGATTATGCACCATATATAAGTACGGGAACGATAAGTGACTTGTAAAGAATGATTTTCGTTTGCCAAGTGAAAATTTTACTTTTCAATTGCCTACCTAAAAAAGTAACCGATTTAAAAAAATTAGAGTTACCGGTTTTGTAACCTGTTAAGAATACCTATTAAAGAATGCTAACGGTTTCAAAATGAGTGACCGGTTTTAAAAAAATGTAATGATTTTAAAAAATTTGATTTTGATTTGGTGTACCGATTTAAGAAATATTGGGCCATAATAGAGGTGGACGGTTGGCGCAAGGGTGCTCAAATGGCGGACGAGGCGATACATGTGTAAAGCGATGGTTCCAAAGTAGTGGAAGGAGTAGGGTCTGCGGTATACTGTGCTGATCCGGAAATAAACAGATCCTACAGGCTGCCGGACTACTGTAGTGTTTTCCAAGCGGAAATAGTAGCCGTAACCAAAGCAGTAGAAACCCTGGAAGAAAATAGCCCATGCTGCAATAGGTTCTAGGGCATATGGGAATAGATAGGAATGAAAAAGCGGAAGAACTAGCTAAAAAGGGCGCACCCCTCGAAGCTTGCTCCGTAGACGTCCCAATTAGACTGAGCGAAATTAAGCGAAAGCGAGAGGTGCACATGATCGCCCAAGCAGGAAAGGCGTGGGTTCAAGCTCGGGGCTGTAAAGTGTCGAAGATTATGTGCAGGTCTTACAATCTTGGACTAAAAAAGTAGCTTCTATCATTAAAAAGAGAGGACTGTAGTCATGACGGGTATTCTGACTGAACACTGCCTTCTGGCGTCACATGCCTTTAAATTAGGCTTGGTCAGCGATAGCAGATATTGGAAGTGCGGGCTGGAGGAGGAAACGATAGAGCACGTTCTGTGCTCTTGCCCTGCCAGGCTAAGACTCCAGCTATTAGGAGTGATACAGCTGTCAGATCTAGAAGCAGCAAGTGGCTTAAATCCTAGGAAGTTCTAGTATTTGCCAAGAGGACTTAGTTATTTTATAACATAGGTTCTGGTTTTTGATAGGGTTTTCCAGTTTGGTCGTTAAAAAAAAAATTCTGGTAACACTACGGACTCAATCTCAGTCTATGTGAGGTCCTCATGGACCGGCCACTTCAACCTAACCTAACCTAAGAAATATTGACCAGTTTTAATAACTTGAGAAACCGGTTAAAAAAACAGTAGCCAATTAAAGAAAATCAATTAATTTTAAACAAAAGTTGTCGGGCTTAAAAAAGTTTTTGGTTTTCAAAAAAGTAAACATTTTTATAAAACAATCAGTTTAAAAAATATAACTGGTTTAGAATAGAATCAAGTTTAAATGGCACCCGGTTTGAAAATAAATGACCGGGTTTGAGAAGATATTAGACCGTTTTTAAAAACTTCATGTATTTTCAAAAAAATTTTACCGGTTTAAAAAATTAGACCGGACATAAAAAATTTTACTGGTTTTAAAAAATTATATCGATTTAAAAAATATATTTATGCTATAAAAAATTTTGATAACGGATTTAAAGAAAAGTTATCGGTTCAAAAAAAGTAATCGGTTTAAAAAAGTTATGGAATTCAAGAAAGGTTTTAAAACAAGTAATCCGTTATATATAAAGTCTTCGGTTTTGAAAAATTTCCCGACTTTAAAAAATGTAAAGCTTTTTAATAAAACAATCGGTTTAAAAACGTACCTGGTTTGAAAAAATAATCGGTTTTAAAAAATGATCGAATTTAGAAAATAATCGGTAAGTGAACGGTGTTGAAAAAGTAACAAGTTTAAAAAATCCACCGCTTTTTAAATAAGTGGCTGGTTTTAAAAAAATATCCAGCTTACAAAACAGTAACCATTTTAAAAAGTAACCGGTTATAAAAAAAGGAAAAGATTTAAAAAAAAAAATTGGCCTAAAACTACAACAGATTGTAAATAACCAGTTTAAAAATAAGTAACGTGTTTTAAAAACAGGAACCGGTCCTAAAATCAGTAACCGGGTTGAAAATTACTAAAAGGTCTCAAAATTAGTAAAATTATATAGAAAAAGTAGCCTGTATTGAAGAAAGTTCCCACCTCTAAAAAAAGTAGTCGATCTTAAAATCATTAACCAGTTGTACAACTGTAACACGCTTTAAAACAAATAATAGGTTTTTAAAAGACTATTGATTTTAAAAAAAGTTCCTAAATGTAACCGGTTCTTAAAGAAACAGTATTCGATGAAGTAATCGGTTCTTAAAGTAACCGTATTCCACGAAGTAATCGGTTCTTAAATTTAATCGTTTTCCATGAAGTAGTCGGTTCTTAAAGTAACCATTTTCTATGAAGTAGCCGGTTCTTAAGGTAACCGTTTTCTATGAAGTAGCCGGTTATTAAAGTAGCCGTTTTCAAAGAATTAGCCGGTTCTTAAAGTAACCGTTTTCTATGAAGTAGCCGGTTCTTAAAGTAACCATTTTCAAAGAAGTAACCGGTTCTTAAAGTAACCGTTTTCAAAGGAGTAACCGGTTCTTAAGGTAACCGTTTTCTATGAAGTAGCCGGTTATTAAAGTAGCCGTTTTCAAAGAATTAGCCGGTTCTTAAAGTAACCGTTTTCTATGAAGTAGCCGGTCCTTAAAGTAACCATTTTCAAAGAAGTAACCGGTTCTTAAAGTAACCGTTTTCAAAGGAGTAACCGGTTCTTAAAGTAACCGTTTTCAAAGAAGTAGCCGGTTCTTAAAATAACCATTTTCAAAGAAGTAACCAGTTCTGAAAGTAACCGTTTTAAAAGAAGTAGCCGGTTCTTAAAGTAACCGTTTTCAAAGAAGTAACCGGCTTCACTAAAGTAACCAGTTTCAAAGAAGTAGCTGGTTACAAAACGTAACCAGTTTTAAAGAAATAAACGGTTCTAAGAAATTCCATTTTCAATGAAGTAACCGGTTCTAAAACTAGAAGTAGCTGCTAGTTTCAAAAAGATATCCCTACCCTACCCTGCACGTATATTGTTCCGAAAAGTAACAGGGATGGGATTCTTGTCCTGTAAAAAGATGAAATGAAACAAAAAAAAATGAATTTACCAAAAATTTATTCAAATGTAAGAAAATATTTTTTTCACATCATCGTTTCACAGAACAAGGATTCCTTCACGGTTAAAAAAAAAACTAAAATAACAATCGGTGGCATAAGATACCAGTTTCAAATAATTAACTTATTTCAGAACATGACGCTGATCAATTTTAAACAGCGGGGGAATTTTTTCCTGTGAAACGATGAAGTGAAAAATATTTTCTCACATTTGAATAAATTTTTGTTTGAAATTTTTTTTTTTTTCATTTCATCTTTTCACTGAACAAGAAAACTACGCCAGATGGTGCACATGTCGAGGTATATGAATATTAGGCCGGGTTGATTTGTGGGGAGGCAAAAAAATCGCCCATTGCTCTATGAAAATCATATTCTAGGGATCAAAATAAGAAACCTTGCCGAAGGAACCATACATCTAAAACGAATTCTGATGTCCCCCAATTTGGGTCGAACTTTTGGGTATGGGAAAAATTTGAAAAATCCCACTATGACCCATTTAGAGTGCTCCAATCGAGTCCAAATGTATGTCCGACCCACACTAACTTTGAAGGCCCGACCCACCGATGCCAGTGGTACACCCACTGAAACCCCCCTGGGGGTTCACCATACAAACATTTCAAAAAATCGCCGGTTTTGCACTTTACATGAAAAAATCAGCTAAATGGCTATGTGGTAATAAGGCCAATTGACCTTATGGCCGTTGACCTTATGTCACCACAGCATCACATTAATGCATTGTCATCGGTCCTTGGTTTCAAATTAATCACACTTCTAGAAACCGGTGAAAATTAAGCTCAAAGATTCCGTTACATACAGGTCAAGCTAATAAAAGCGTGATAAAAATGAATTTAACTTAGTAATAGAAAAAAAATTAAAAAAATTATTAGAAATTAGCGTTTTTACAATCCTTTTAAAACCAAGGCATCACTGTGATGCATTTGCATGTCGTAAACATAGTTGTGTGGGTTTTTTATTCAACCGTTTTAAAAAATGAAGGTATCACTGCGACACAATTGCAGATCGTAAAATTGCTTGTGTTGTTTTTTTTAAACCACCACAAGACACAGCAGGTAAAATTGAAATTACCATTTCGTTCTTATTACCTCGTCTTGTAGACCATATATAACGCAACAGTTTTTGTGAATGCATTAAGTCGTTGTGAAGAACTCAAAGTGTGAAGTGCTAATTTCAGATAAAAAAATATTTCAAAAAAAATAATAAGTGAAGTGACCATTCCAAATCAAAAAGTTTACATTGAATCCACCATCCTCCACACCGCAAGATGAAGCAACTACATCAACAACTATCGAAAACCCAATGAGTGATATACCCAAGCATGATGTTCCAGTCTTACGTAACCAATCAATTCAGAATTGGGTTCTCTCAAAATAACAGGATGAGGTTCTTTTACCATCCTAGTATGATACTTCTCATCAATTTTATCTATCGTTTCTTCTCTTGATTTCCTCTTGATACTTGTCAAGCAATTTATTCAATTTATTAAATACACTTTTTTTCAGCATTATTTCCATACCAAGTTTTTCCCAATTCCCAATCAACTTATCTTGTACTTGAATAGTGAATGATTTATGGGAAAACTTTTTTTGTTCTGTTTTAGCACGTTCGCTTAAGTGAAAATAATATCTCAAGATATCCAGATGGGTTGGTAAATTAAGATCAGTTAAATCAATAGAGACATCAAACACAGTAACATCATGCTTGGGTATATGACTCCTTGGGTTTTCGATACTTGTTTCGGTAGTTGCTCAACTTGCGGTGTAGAGGATGGTGGATTCATTGTAAACTTTTTGATTTGGAATGGTCACTTCACTTATTATTTTTTTTGAAATATTTTTTATCTGAAATTAGCACTTCACACTTTGAGTTCTTCACAACGACTTAATGCATTCACAAAAACTGTTGCGTTATATATGGTCTACGAGACGAGGTAATAAGAATGAAATGGTAATTTCAATTCTACCTGCTGTGTCTTGTGGTGGCTTAAAAAAAAAACAACACAAGCAATTTTACGATCTGCAATTGTGTCACAGTGATACCTTCATTTTTTAAAACGGTTGAATAAAAAACCCACACAACTATGTTTACGACATGCAAATGCATCACAGTGATGCCTTGGTTTTAAAAGGGTTGTAAAACGCTAATTTCTAATAATTTTTTTTAATTTCTTTTCTATTACTAAGTTAAATTCATTTTTAGCACGCTTTTATTAGCTTGGCCTGTATGTAACGGAATCTTTGAGCTTTATTTTTACCGGTTTCTAGAAGTCTGCTTAATTTGAAACTTTGCATACGTATCAAGGACCGGTGACAATGCATTAATGTGATGGTGTGGTGACATAAGGTCAACGGTCATAAGGTCAATTGGCCTTATCACCACTTTGAATGGCGATAAGTTTGATTGCAACTTTGCACACCTATGAAGGTTCGATGACAATGCATTAATGTGATGGTGTGGTGACATAAGGTCAACGGCCATAAGGTCAATTGGCCTTATTACCACATAGCCATTTAGCTAATTTTTTCATGTATAGTGCAAAACCGGCGATTTTTTGAAATGTTTGTATGGTGAACCCCAGGGGGGTTCCAGGGGGTGTTCCACTGGCATCGGTGGGGCGGGCCTCCAAGGTTAGTGGGGGTCGGTCATACATTTGGACTCGATTGGAGCACTCTAAATGGGTCAAAGTGGGATTTTTCAAAATTTGCCCCTACCCAAAAGTTCGACCCAAATTGGGGGACATCAGAATTCATTTTAGAGGTATGATTCCTTCGGCATAGTTTCTTTTTTTGATCCCTAGAATATGATTTTCACAGAGCAATGAACGATTTTTAAATCGACCCGCCCTAATGAATATATATGTTTGTTTATATAACTTAGGTGACGCTCTTTTTCTATTATGATTAAAATAGTTTCGCTAAACTGCCTTATTAAATATGCAGCATTTAAACTAAAATCTATGTAAGCCTGAATTTAAGTTCGTTATAACTAACAACCGAAGGATTGAAAGCCACCACTGAACTGAACAAATTAAAAAATACAGCAAATTTCTTAAAATACTTCAAATCTAAGATTCCAAGCAAGTACGTTTATTTCATAAATAACAAAATTTTAAATTAACAAAAGTTTTGCTCATAAACTTTTCTTTCTTTATTTTTCCGCCCGCCAGTGAAATGAGCGAAATATTTATTTATTCCACGTTTCTTTATTGAATGCGCATTTCCTGCCAGCACCTCGTTTCAACGCATACTTTCATAATCCTTTTGAAAACAACGTTTACTTCCTAACTAAGCCTTTGAAGCCTTTCTGATTTTCCTATTGTCCACAAGTTTCCACTCAACTCGCCACATCTCCGATGTTTGGCGCGGCTTTATTGACTAGCCGTTTGAGCATTAATTTTGCGCCAGCTGCCGTTTGTTGCTGTTTCATATTATTATAATTTGTTTGTTTGTTATTTTTAAATAAAAATTTTGAATTTAAGTTGAAAAGTTTTCAAAACGCACAATAATTTACATAATTTAATTGCACACAATTGACAAATGAAAATGATGGCAACTAGAAATGAAATGACGAAGCAAACAACTGTTAACTAAATAAATATGCAATGAGATGGTTGGGGGGAGCGAAAATAAACACAATAGAAATTAGCAACAAAGGCCTTCTACACAGGAGTTTACTTTGAAAAAATGGACGACTAGCACAATTAAATTAACTTTTTCCTAAGTCGCAACGAAGCTTACAAAGATTCTTTCTGCGAAGCATGTTTGCCTGCAGTTTTGAGCCGTACAGTAAGGTGGATAGGATGATGTCCATCAGCAGCTTCCTCTTGCCCTCTGTTGGTCCTCCGCAGGGGCGGATTAAAGGAGAGGCTAGCAGTGGCTATAGCCCCGGGCTCGGCATTGGGAGGTCCTCGCGAGCTCGAATAAATAATGTATTACGTATTGGCGTACACATAATTTAATACACGCACTCGTTAAGAATAAGAGAATATAAGCAAGCACGTTCAGAGTTCGGACTATAGTAAGTATATCATGACATATACTCATTGTAATCTGAACCCCCTTGCTTAGATTATCACAAAAACACCATCGATGGCATTTGGAGGTTTACCGCAGAAGCCGGTCGAACGTCGATGCATGTTTTAGTTCGCGAAAAACGTCATAGTTGTGGCGCTTCAGAAGGCGCCGCCGTTCGCCGAGCCGGCACCACTCGATACTTGTTTAATGCTTATTTTCCCGGAAAAACAACAAAAGACGAAATTTAGTTTTCTTACTCAATTATTAGTCATAATATCAGATATTAATAATAATAATAATAGATGAATTGGAAACTAAAGCTACAAATTTGATAAAAGTTTATTCGGATGATTTGCAAAATGACTTATTATTAGAACTCAAACAGTTTATACCCCGCTTGAAACCACAACCAAAAGGTTTTTTCTCCAATAGAACAGAAAAATTATATAACGAAACAGAACAAATGCTGCGCCCTTTGCAAGTTCTTAATTGGATTGTAAATGTGAACATGATCGAAGTATTCCCGAATATCTACATCGCTTACAGGATTTTGGTTGCGATTCCAATAGCAAACTGCGTATCTGAAAGGTCATTCTCGGTTTTAAAAAGAATAAAAAATATGTATCAATCATTTATGTTAGATGAACGGTTGTCCACATTGATGAGGTTAACCATTGAAGTTGATTTACTTCGATCCATTGATTTTGATAATTTGATAATTATAAAAATAATTATAACAGTTTTTATTTATTTAAAAAAATGATTATATTTGGTCCCCTTAAGTAGGCCCCATATTCATTTTAGTCCCGGGCCTCGTAAATCTCTAATCCGCCCCTGGTCCTCTGATGCTTGCCATCAGCCTGCTTAGCAACGATACCTGTTTATATGGCCTCTCAGTCGCATGTTCGCCTAATATGTCAGTGGGGGGTTTAACCTTACTCCTGAGATAGCTTCTGTTGAGACACTGTGGGCGAAATAGTATTTGAAATCACTACTTTAGAGCATTGTCTGCCCATCTGAAAGCGTTTCTGACCTTTAAGGTTGAAAGGAGGACAACTCGCTGCGATTTAGCATTACCTTGCATTGCTACTTCTACGCTTGTAAGGACTTATTCAATTGCGCCTAACGTGCATTTTTCGAGCCTGAAGCCATGCTCCGTGGGTGATATCCCTCCCTGTTATACGGCATCTGCAGTGCGTGGTGTAAAGAGCTATAGCTTTTTCGATTAAACTTTGTGAGTCTCTTCAAAAGCTTTTTCACCCAGAAGTGGGGATCGAATCTATTCTTGCGATGATCTAACTGTTGACAAACAAATTAGCTCAAAGCCACGTTTTTGTTGTTGTACATTTTTTCCTATTTGTCTTCTACGCTTATTATTATTCTTCGCTACATACTTTGAATTTCTCTTGGATAAATGAGAAAGCCCTAATGGAATAAGTTTCGCCTCAACTGTCTACTGCTCACACCTTTCTGCACCTTATAATTATGGCTGCTTAGAAAATAAACAAACATTCAGAAAGAAAATAAATTAAGTTAAATAAATTACATTTAATTCAACATTCTGCTGGACAGAAATCACAATAATATTTGATTTTGATTTGTAATCAAAAAAGAAAGACAAATTTACATAAATTAACATCCCTACTTGGGCATTAAACAAAGAAAATAGTCCAACAAATTATTTCACAGATGGAAAATTTCCAATTAAAGTGTACTTCATCAACAGCATTTCATTAGTGACATTTGTCAATTTCATGTGGCGCATCACTGAAACAGAACAAATATCAATTTAACAAAATTACTAAAAACATTTTTGGGATTTCATTATCTCACAACAGCTGTAGTCAGCGAAATTATATTAATGTTTCATAGATGGGTGCAACTTAAATTTGTTTCTTGCAGTCTTGGATTTTATAACTGGAACGATTTATAATAAATAGCGATGCGTAGTTCGTGAGAAGTTTCATTTGGTTGAGGGTGAAACGAGGAGAGGGAGGAAAACAATTATTTTAGGCTAAGTCACTTCTAAAATCTATTTAGTGGTAGATTTAAAAAAAAAAAAAGGTGGTAGATCTCCTAAAAATAGTGGTAGAATTTTCAGAAACATTAAAACCAATTTTTTTCATATTATTATTATTCAACCATTAAAACGAACATAACAACTTGAAGTGCATTAACAACATACATATAAAGATCTGTATGAAGAGTATGTGTATACTGTATAGGCTTTAAACCTTATCTAATAAAAAAATATAATTAAATAATAGTGGGACTCTCACCTAGTTTTTAATTCTGAAGTTAGTAGTCGGTAGTTTTAGGCGTTTTTTTTTTTTAATAAAGTATTTGAATAAGTATCAAAGAACTAGTCTTAAAAGTTTGAAAATTATTTTGCTACAAAAACCTTAACAGCTGAAATTGATAATCAAATCCGAACTACCGACCAAGAACTTTAACAAACCATGTGTGGATATGACTAAAGTTAATTTACAGTCTCCAAATATTCCATTTTTCATAACACATAGTTCAAACATATAATAATACTACTAAGAAACCTTAAAATAACAAATTACTTCAATGGTATCCAACGAATATCAATAGTCCGAATCTAATGAAATAGACTTGTGCATTAAAAAATGATGAACTGCTTAACATTTTTAGTTGATGGAATCCATTTAGAATGCTAAGTTATTATGTCCCTTCCACCTGGTGTCATTAGAGCTATTATTTTCCTATAACGGAATGGTTAACAAAAAATTATGTAAATTTCTAATGTCAACACGCTTAGGCTTTTAACCTAATCGCTAAAATTAGTTGAAACTATTATGGTAATTCTTGCATTTAAAGGATACCCTTAAAGTTTAAGCGAATATATATGGTCGAGTATGTATTCAAAATCCTTTGATGAGAAAATCGGAATCGAAAGGTATTTTTTTTGTTTTGTTTTTTTTTTTTATACCCAGTTGAGCAGCGCTGACAGAGTATATCAACTTTGATTGGATAACGGTTGGTTGTACAGGTATAAAGGAATCGAGATAGATATAGACTTCCATATATCAAAATAATCAGGATCGAAAAAAAATTTGATTGAGCCGTGTCGATCCGTCCGTCCGTCCGTTAACACGATAACTTGAGTAAATTTTGAGGTATCTTGATGAAATTTTGTAGGTTCCTGGGCTCTCATCTCAGATCGCTATTTAAAATGAACGACATCGGACTATAACTACCCCACTTTTTCGATATCGAAATTTTCGAAAGATCGAAAAAGCGCGATAATTCGTTACCAAAGACGGATAAAGCGATGAAACTTGGTAGGTTGAACTTATAACGCAGAATAGAAAATTAGTAAAATTTTCGACAATGGGCGTGGCACCGCCGACTTTTAAAAGAAGGCAATTTAGAAGTTTTGCAAGCTGTAATTTGGAGTCGTTGAAGATATCATGATGAAATTTTGCAGGAACGTTACTCCTATTACTATATGTATGACTAATAAAAATTAGCAAAATCGGAGAACGACCACGCCCACTTTTAATATTTTTTTTAAGTCAAATTTTAACAAAAATTTTTATACCTTTACAGTATATAAGTAAATTATTTCAACATTCAACTCCAGTAATGATATGGTGCAACAAAATACAAAAATAAAAGAAAATTTCAAAATGAATGGCGAAATCAAAAGCCCTTGGAATCTTGGCAGGAATAGTGTTCGTGGTATTACATGTATAAATAAATTAGCGGTACCCGGCAGATGATGGTGTGGGTCACCCTGGTCCACATTTTGGTCGATATTTCGAAAACGCCTTCACATATAAAACTACCACCACTCCCTTTTAAAGCCCTCATTAATACCTTTAATTTGATACCTATATCGTACAAACAAATTCTAGAGTCAGCCCTGGTCCACCTTTATGGCGATATCCCTAAATGGCGTCCACCTATAGAACAATGGCCACCCCCTCTTTCATACCTTCCATTTGATACCATGTCATACAAACACATTCCAGGGTTACCCAAGGTTCATTTTCCTACATGGTGATTTTCCCTTATTTTGTCTCCATAGCTCTCAACTGAGTATGTAATGTTCGGTTACACTCGAAGTTAGCCTTCCTTACCTGTTTTTATTTTGCGTGAAATTTGGCTTACATATACAGACTACCAGTGTGAAAGGGTATACTGGGTAAAATGTTGAATAGTATTTTCTATTAACCATTTAAACGTTCTTCCTTTAAATTAGTGACTTGAAAAAACTGTATTGAGTATATCAAAAAGTTTGAGGTCTGGCCAATTTTGGAAAGCGATTACAATTTCTAGATAACTTCCTACTGTTCAAGGTCGGGGCTACTGCTGGACCTTTTCGGAATAGTTTTCGGGTAACTGACGAACCATTAATAGATTGTGTTTGAGATTATGCAGGACAACATATTTTTGAATTGGTTTCAGTATATTTTGGAATTGACACCGGAATCATTTCGGGACAATTTTAGTATAATTTAGGTCTCATTCTGTACACTGAAAGAAACAGACTGGTAAAATCACCCGAAATACGGGTCAATTCAACCGAAATTTCTGTAAATTTTTATCCATCGCAACAAGATGTTGAATCAACTGCGCACAAATCGTTGATTCATAATTGACCGTTTTAGTAGTCAAATGAACAAAAAAAAGTTGTTGCGATAGCTTTGGACGAAATTACCTACATATGTTGCCATATACATACATACGTAAATATGTGAATACATAAATACATATACATACATTTGTACGCACTTACTAACCGAACTTCACATATTAAACATTATACATTTTATTATTTTGTTTTATTAAACGCACTTTCACCAAATTTTATATTTTATAATTTATTTAATTTATAGTTTTGAACTCCGCTTTGCAAACAGAAACGAAAATAGTAGTCATAAACTGATTCTCAAATCTTTCAGTTGAAGCTAAGCTCATTCTCAATTTCTTCTCTCGCATGTAGTTGCCACATTTGATTTTTTCGAACAAAATTTGTAGTATAAACGTTTGGCATAACATTTTAAATAGAGAACTTGTAAGTTATAGAAAAGTAAAGAATCAAATCGCAGGAAGGTAATTCACCACTGGAGTAACTTTACATGTAATTCGGCAAGTTTAATTTTCGCAACACTTTAAGTTGAAACGATTCCAAAACAACTCAAACTTTTATGTTGTCGGAAACATCAACATTAAAAAGGATTTTTATTATTATCTTATTAGATTCGTTCGCGTGAGTGAAAATTCGTAAAAAATTGAACAAAATTTTACTAACTTTGGAAAAATACTGTTCGTTCAAACAAAACTTTTGCAACAAGAAGGCGCAATTTTGCATTTCGCTTGGAGGAGATGTTGCAAAATTGTACCCGATAAATAGGTGTCCCCGTATCTCATAATTTTTTGCACAGTAAATTCAAAAAAGGGTTTTTCATTTTGTATTGATAACTGAAAAACTAGTTTTTTGTTGTTTTCCCATTTTGTGTGTTTTTTCTATTTGGATCTTCTTATTTTGGTGTTGTTTTTTAATAAGTGGCACCATCGTCATAAGTACAAAGTACAGAGCGCAGTGAGCGTAAAATTCTCTTTGAAATTCGCTCATGTATTGACTGTTCATAGCTGTTGAAATGGCCAGTGAGATCAGTTTTATTAACAGAAGAATTAGTTAGATTGATTAGAAATCTGTAAATTTTACAGAATTTTGTTAACTTAAGAGCGACAATTTCTCTTCTGTTGAAATGACTAAACTAATTTGTTCGCTTGACAAAGAGCTCGGTCGGATTAACCATAATTCGATCAATTTCACTGAATCTACGTTAAATCAAGAACAACAGAACCGATTTGTTGATTTTACTAGCACCATTTCTTTCAGTGCAATTTTATAATTAGTATCGCTTGCTCTTTAACACTAGAGAGACTTATTGACCTACACATAAGAGGCGAAACTAGCTTCTTCAGGATTTTCGCGTTCAACACGCATACAAAAAGACCAAATCGCTTTCCATAACGAACGAGGTTGTCAGCATTATCGAAAAAGCACTGAGCTCTTTGCAAACACACCTTGGCAGGCTTCAAACTTATGGAGGTCATGCGAAGGGGGCTATGCTATCGCAGGTCTTCTTTGCGTAGATAAATGAATTTGGCTGATACTCTCGCTGCTGGGAGTATAAACAATTTGACCAGTCTTTGCCCATTGCTGTTTTGATCCCAGTTATTTATGGTTTTCCTAGTAGCTGCTTTTGTGAGCCCACAGAAGAACTCTGGATAAAGGAACACGCTGTAGCACCCTTATTTTGGCTGCTAGATCGTTTTTTGCATAGATTTCCTGGAAAATTGTGGATAAGCGTCCATCCCATTGGCTTCAGTTTCTTGAAGTTTGGCCCATAGATGCAACCTACACTTTTCCGTCGTTAAATGCTGATCCATCAGTGAACCAGGCCCCCAGTCTGGAGCTGTATATGGGTCCCCGTATTCCCAAAAAGTTCTGTCTTAAATGGTTAACTGCGAAATTCCGTGGTTTACAACGTCGGGCCATTGCATCACATAGTTACAATACAGGATTTGCTATACATTTTCGTATTGCTTTCATATACTCTGTAATTTTTCATAAAGATAGATATTTTGACGTCTCAGTGCAGCAAGTATTGTCTCTTCCCTCTTCTTGAGGAACTAAGTGCCTCAGCAGGGAAGGTTCTCATGACACCCCTTACTCAATGAAAAACAAGTCTTTGCAGTGTGCTTAACTTTGCTGTTACTCTTCTTTTCGTGGCCTTAGACCACCAAACTAAGAAAGCATAGGTAATAATTGGCTTCACAGCAGTATTAAGTGTTCAGTATAACATTTTGGGAGATATCCCCATGCTTTGATATAGAGTCGAGTGCAGGCAAAGAAATGTTTTGTTGCTTCGCGATAGCTGACGCCAATTGGAAGCACCAAGTGAAATCAAGTCTTCCTCCACTTGCCTCTCCCAACTCAGTGGAGGTCTCCCCTTTCCTCTGCTTCCAGGCTGCGATGTAGAAAATACTTTCGCATAACAGCGCTATCGTCATGTCTGCGTAAAGCTCATTAGCTAATCATCATACGTTCTTCGACACTCTCCGTCGGAATCGCGGATAGGGCTATAGTTGTTCCGGAGAACTTTCCTCTGGGGCCATTTCTTTTTCTCTCAACACCATCCATGATTTAGAGCCATATGTCTGAACAGATATGATGAGCGACTGGTAGAGCGTGATTTTTGTTCCTCGAGAGAGAACTTTACTTTGCAATTGCAGTCCAAATAGGCACTTGTTGGCAATAGTTGTTATCCGCTTGATATCTTAGCTGCCCTTGATTTTACTCTTAATGCTGGTTTCCAAACAAACGAAATCCTTCACAGTCTCGTTTTTGTATTCTTCAGAGGGGCGTGATTCCCAAGACGGAAATGTGCCGATTCCTTTTCTGGATGACAGCTAGTACCTCATTTTGCTCTCATCTACCGCTTGACCTACGTTTTTTAGTCCTTTTTATAAACCAGAGAAGGCAGAACTCGTAGCGTGTTTGTCAAGGTAAATAATATTACAATCATCAGCATTCGCCAGATATTATTTGATCTTATTCTCCAGCTTTATGTTAAAGAAATCCCACGAAATGAAGTCGCTTTATCTGAGACCTCGTTTGGTTTCGAATGGCTCGGAGAGGTTCTGCTCAATCCTTACAGAACTGTTGGTGTTGCTCAACGTCATTTCGCATAGCTTTTTTTAACTTTAATTCAGATAAAGCAGCATACAAGCAACTCCTTTTTGCGCCTCCGAAGGCTAATTTGAGGTCGACCAAAAAATAGTGAGTGTCATTTCTCTTATCGCAAGTGTTTTATAGGATCTGGCGCATCGTAAAGATCAGGTCGAAAGTAGATTTAGCAGGCTTGTTGACTGTGGGTTGCGGTCTTTTGTCTGATTCCGTGGTAAGTGGCGCAGTTTGCGGTAACACCATTCTTGTAGATTATACAGAGCAAATTAAATTTCAATCGGGGGCATGCGCTCATCCGATAATACTTTGCATAGAAGTTGATGCATACTCTTTACTAACTCTTCGCCTCTACGTTTGAACAGCTCGGCGGGTACACCGTCATTCCATGGTGTCTTGTGATTTTTTAGCCGAGTTTGGCTTCTATCTTGCTTGCTAGCAATGAGGAAAACTGTTCCCTCCACAACTTAAGCACACTTTGTATGAAGTTCTCAGATTGCATTATTATAAAAAGGTTACGTATACGCACCGATGCTTGTATTTTCAGATGGCTTGCTCATATTTATTACTTCCTAAATTTCACTACAAAATGTACCTCCCAAGTAAAATATTATTCTGGTTAATTTATTAAATTTGTTAGCCTTTTATAATGATTTATAATGAACTTTGTCCAATTCGTCTAAATCTTATATCTTATAACTTTAAACGAGCAATTCTTGTTTGTTTGTATAGCCGAACGATCTCGGAAGCGGCTAAGCCGATAGGTGTTGCCACTTAGAATGTTTCACAAGGTTGCCACCTATTCGAAATTAAAAAAAAAATGCATGAGATATGCCGATATGGGTATCAAACGAGAGGTATTTCACTCCGCATTACGACAGGGACATTTTTGAGTAGGGTTGCCATTTAGGGTTGCCACCTATTCGAAATTAAAAAAAAAATTGCATGAGATATGCCGATATGGGTATCAAACGAAAGGTATTTCACTCCGCATTACAATAGGGATATTTTTGAGTAGGGTTGCCGTTTACGGTTGCCACCTATTCGAAATGAAAAAAGTGCATTAGATATGCCGATATGGGTATCAAACGAAAGGTATTTCACTCCGCATTACAACAGGGAAATTTTTGAGTAGGGTTGCCATTAGGGTTGCCACCTATTCGAAATTAAAAAAAAATTTGCATGAGATATGCCGATATGGGTATCAAACGAAAGGTATTTCACTCCGCATTACAATAGGGATATTTTTGAGTAAGGTTGCCATTTGGAGTTGCCAGCTATTGCAAATTAAAAAAAATTGCATGAGATATGCCGATATGGGTATCGAGCGAAAGGTATTTCATTCCGCATTACAATAGGGAAATTTTTGAGTAGGGTTGCCATTTAGGGTTGCCACCTATTCGAAAAAAAATTTCCATGAGATATGCCGATATGGGTATCAAACGAAAGGTATTTCACTCCGCATTACAATAGAAATATTTTTGAGTAGGGTTGCCATTTGGAGTTGCCAGCTATTGGAAATTAAAAAAAATTGTATGAGATATGCCGATATGGGTATCAAACGAAAGGTATTTCATTCCGCATTACAATAGGGACATTTTTGAGTAGGGTTGCCATTTAGGGTTGCCACCTATTCGAAATTAAAAAAAAAAAGCATGAGATATGCCGATATGGGTATCAAACGAAAGGTATTTCACTCCGCATTACAATAGGGATATTTTTGAGTAGGGTTGCCGTTTAGGGTTGCCACCTATTCGGAATGAAAAAATTGCATTAGATATGCCGATATGGGTATCAAACGAAAGGTATTTCACTCCGCATTACAATAGGGATATTTTTGAGTAGGGTTGCCATTTAGGGTTGCCACCTATTCGAAAAAAAATTTCCATGAGATATGCCGATATGGGTATCAAACGAAAGGTATTTAACTCTGCATTACAATAGGGATATTTTTGAGTAGGGTTGCCATTTGGAGTTGCCAGCTATTGGAAATAAAAAAAAATTGTATGAGATATGCCGATATGGGTATCAAACGAAAGGTATTTCATTCCGCATTACAATAGGGAAATTTTTGAGTAGGGTTGCCATTTAGGGTTGCCACCTATTCGAAATTAAAAAAAATTGCATGAGATATGTCGATATGGGTATCAAACGAAAGGTATTTCACTCCGCATTACAATAGGGATATTTTTGAGTAGGGTTGCCATTTGGAGTTGCCAGCTATTGGAAATTAAAAAAAATTGTATGAGATATGCCCATATGGGTATCAAACGAAAGGTATTTCATTCGCATTACAATAGGGAAATTTTTGAGTAGGGTTGCCATTTAGGGTTGCCACCTATTCGAAATTAAAAAAAAATTGCATGAGATATGCCGATATGGGTATCAAACGAAAGGTATTTCACTCCGCATTACAGCAGGGAAATTTTTGAGTAGGGTTGCCATTAGGGTTGCCACCTATTCGAAATTAAAAAAAAATTTGCATGAGATATGCCGATATGGGTATCAAACGAAAGGTATTTCACTCCGCATTACAATAGGGATATTTTTGAGTAGGGTTGCCATTTGGAGTTGCCAGCTATTGCAAATTAAAAAAAATTGCATGAGATATGCCGATATGGGTATCGAGCGAAAGGTATTGCATTCCGCATTACAATAGGGAAATTTTTGAGTAGGGTTGCCATTTAAGGTTGCCACCTATTCGAAATTAAAAAAAAATTGCATGAGATATGCCGATATGGGTATCAAACGAAAGGTATTTCACTCCGCATTACAATAGGGACATTTTTGAGTAGGACTGCCATTTAGGGTTGCCACCTATTCGAAATTAAAAAAAATTGCATGAGATATGCCGATATGGGTATCAAACGAAAGGTATTTCACTCCGCATTACAATAGGGACATTTTTGAGTAGGATTGCCGTTTAGGGTTGCCACCTATTCGAAATGAAAAAAGGGCATTAGATATGCCGATATGGGTATCAAACGAAAGGTATTTCATTCCGCATTACAATAGGGAAATTTTTGAGTAGGGTTGACATTTAGGGTTGCCACCTATTCGAAAAAAAATTTCCATGAGATATGCCGATATGGGTATCCAACGAAAGGTATTTCACTCCGCATTACAATAGGGATATTTTTGAGTATGGTTGCCATTTGGAGTTGCCAGCTATTGGAAATTAAAAAAAATTGTTTGAGATATGCCGATATGGGTATCAAACGAAAGGTATTTCACTCCGCATTACAATAGGGAAATTTTTGAGTAGGGTTGCCATTTAGGGTTGCCACCTATTCGAAATTAAAAAAAAATTGCATGAGATATGCCGATATGGGTATCAAACGAAAGGTATTTCACTCCGCATTACAATAGGGATATTTTTGAGTAGGGTTGCCGTTTAGGGTTGCCAACCTATTCGAAATGAAAAAAGTGCATTAGATATGCCGATATGGGTATCAAACGAAAGGTATTTCACTCCGCATTACAACAGGGAAGTTTTTGAGTAGGGTTGCCATTAGGGTTGCCACCTATTCGAAATTAAAAAAAAAATTTGCATGAGATATGCCGATATGGGTATCAAACGAAAGGTATTTCACTCCGCATTACAATAGGGATATTTTTGAGTATGGTTGCCATTTGGAGTTGCCAGCTATTGCAAATTAAAAAAAATTGCATGAGATATGCCGATATGGGTATCGAGCGAAAGGTGTTTCATTCCGCATTACAATAGGGATATTTTTGAGTAGGGTTGCCATTTGGAGTTGCCAGCCATTGGAAATGAAAAAAGTGCATTAGATATGCCGATATGGGTATCAAACGAAAGGTATTTCACTCCGCATTACAACAGGGAAATTTTTGAGTAGGGTTGCCATTAGGGTTGCCACCTATTCGAAATTAAAAAAAAATTTGCATGAGATATGCCGATATGGGTATCAAACGAAAGGTATTTCACTCCGCATTACAATAGGGATATTTTTGAGTATGGTTGCCATTTGGAGTTGCCAGCTATTGCAAATTAAAAAAAATTGTATGAGATATGCCGATATGCGTATCAAACGAAAGATTCCGCATTACAATAGGGAAATTTTTGAGGAGGGTTGTCATTTAAGGTTGCCACCTATTCGAAATAAAAAAAAATTGCATGAGATATGCCTATATGGGTATCAAACGAAAGGTATTTCACTCCGCATTACAATAGGGACATTTTTGAGTAGGACTGCCGTTTAGGGTTGCCACCTATTCGAAATAAAAAAAAAATTGCATGAGATATGCCGATATGGGTATCAAACGAAAGGTATTTCACTCCGCATTACAATAGGGACATTTTTGAGTAGGATTGCCGTTTAGGGTTGCCACCTTTTCGAAATGAAAAAAAAATTGAATGAGATATGCTGATATGGGTATCAAACGAAAGGTATTTCATTCCGCATTGCAATAGCGACATTTTTGAGTAGGGTTGCCATTTAAGGTTCGAAATTAAAAAAAAGAAACGTTGCCAGCACAACGAAACGTTGCCAGGCAAAGCTCGGTCGCCCAGGTACTTTAAATTTAACTAATTAGGCAAATAATTTTAAGTTAGTATCTAGAAGCTACCTAGAAATTTTCAAATTTTTTGGGTACTTTTAATCATTACAATATTAATAACAATAATTTATATGGTATTTTATTAATGATAAAACATATCTTTTACTAAGAATGTCTAATGTCAGCTAAAAAAGCTCATGAATAAAACTTGATTGGCTATAAACAGACATCAATCAGGTATTAAAGAAATTGGCATTTACCTGAATGCATTTTGCCATCTTAAGTGAAAGTGATTTGTAATTGTATTTGAAAACATTTTTTTCCAGCTAAAGTTCAATCTACACTTTGTCAAAATATAAGGGCGTGATTGAGTGAAAGCAAGATTTGCAGATATTTACTTCGGCCTACTCAATTTATTACCATAATAAAGCACATAATATATGTACTACTGTATAGATGTACATCATCTCTTCAAAAAAAGGTAAAAAGCTCAAAGTGCTGTTAACGAAAAATGTGCGGTCATTTTTATCAAAGAACGAGTGACTTGCCGTAAGTTATTGCCAACAACACAAGTGAAAAGCAGACCTGCATATTTTATGTTATTATTTTCTATGAATACCTGAGTAGGAAAGCAATGAAAAGGACAGTAAATTATCTATTCTCAGTCTGTAGTTGTTTAAATTATTATTAAAGGGCAAATTATGTATATCGCAACGAGACATTTTATCACGTATGAAAAAAGAGCGCTCATTCAATTAAGTGAGTGACAGTAAACCTGAGTGCCTTTGTTAAAATTTTTATATTACACCCCGTTACACACATTCTGTCTTATGAACCCAATACACTTTTTCGGAAAGGGGAGAAATATAAAAATACGCGTGTATCGGCGATTTTCATGTACACGTCAGTATTTTTTTTATGTATAAAGCATAAAGCTCGTAGTGTCCGTCTGTCCGCCTGTGTAAAAGCCTTTGGATCGATTTTTAACCCTTTTCCGTGACCCAATCGAGCTTAATTTTTGCAGGCAGACTCCTGGAAATGTTCATATCACATCAAATTAAAAAAAAAAATAGTTTTTATTAATTCTCAGATTTTCCTGATTTTTTTTTAAATGGTTATCGGTTTTTTTTTGTAACGGTTTGAGCTCATTAAAAAACCGAAGTTTTTATTAATTTTTGTATATTAAAATTAAAAATTGTTGCATAAAAAATTTCAATGCTTTTAAAGAAACTTAGGCCTTTTATTTTTGGGTTTGTAAGCATTTATGTCAGTATCGCGACAAATAGACCAACAGTATTCGGCAAGCATATGCGTAATGTCTTGTCCTTTAAAGCGCTTTTCAATTGCGCCATGCTCCGCTACAAGCTCCTTAATCATCAGGAAAAATCTAAATAATTGTGAAGGAAATTGATCTTTAGCGACATTAATATGTCCATTTCTCCATATGCCCAGGTCATTTCTGCGACAATATTTTTATAATTCGCAGCTCGTTTGTTGCCAAGACTCTACTCAATAACCGCAACTGTGCCTTTCAATGCACGTTGTTCGATAGCATTAAATTTTGATGAAAATTTATAACTTGCCTATTTTTTTTTATCTGCGCACCATTGAAAACACCTTAAATCATACACATCATTAAAAAAGTAAACATAACTTAAAACAGTTGTCAAAGTATACGTCTCCTAGAAGCAATTGTCAGCTGATCGGAACAAACATACAAACGGCACAGAGTCTGTTGTATCAAACAATAAATTAAACGAATCTGAATGATGCAATATTGATTGTGCAACTCAATGTTTGATCTGTCATACCAGTTGTAAGTGTTTTAAAAGTCATAAACAGTTTAGTATTAGAAAGCTACTATTGATAAACTACAAATATATGGAGTAGGATGGGTCAAAAACAATTTTTTTTCGGAACGCTTTAGTATTTTAAAAATTTGGAGTCCGTTCAAGTTATGCCGAAAAAAGTGAAAAAAATTTTTTTTTTTTAATTTAGGAAAATATTAGAATTGATAAAAATCTATTTTTTAAAAAATTAGAAGTGATACAGACATTTCCACTAGTCTGCCTGCAAAAATTCAGCTCGATTGGATCACCGAAAAAGGGTTAAAATCGATCTAAAGTCTTTCACATAGGTGGACAGACGAACACTACGAGCTTTATACTTTCTACATAAAAAAAAAATTCTGACGTGTACATGAAAATCACCGATACACGTGCATTTTTAATTTTTCCTTCCTTTCCGAAAAAGCATATTTGACAGAACTAAACTCGTTTTTATAAAACAATGTTATAGGGTGGTGAGTGTGTAAGTCAGTGACTGTGACGCATAGTGTTGTTGTTGTTGTAGCAGTGCTTCGCCCCATCCAATAGGTGCGACCGATCACAAATTGTCATCAATGTCCTCTAACGGGAGTCCAAGGAAACTTGCACGGGTGGACCATAATGAGAGGGTTGTTAGAGGCGTTGGTTCCACAATGCAGTTAAAGAGATGGTTGATATCATGTGCGGACACATTACAAGCAGCACATATGTTTTGTATGTCGGGGTTGATTCTGGATAGGTAAGAGTTTAACCTGTTACAGTATCCAAATCGAAGTTGAGCTGGATTGACGCGCATTTGCCTAGGGAGAGTGCGTTCCTCCTCTCCTAGTTCTGGGTATTGTTCTTTGATTTCACTGAGGACCTGCTTGTGTTTTTTTCTACATACGACTGTGGTCTCAGGTGCCGTATTTCCTCATAATCCTTACGGAGATGACTCCATAAGCCCCTGGGAGTTATAGGATCATCACTCTTATGTCTGTGGGGGTGCCCAGGTGTCTGGGTATTCAACAAAAACTGTTTGGTTAGCATTTCATTTCTCTCCATAATGGGGAGTATTCTCGCCTTGTTATGTAGATGGTGTTCTGGGGATAGAGGAAAACAACCTCGGCGGTTCTGAGGACGGTATTTTGGCAGACCTGTAACTTCTTTCAGTGGGTATTCTTTAGGCCTGGCGACCATATCGGGGACGCTCAGCATGCAATCCAATTGGTTTGTAAGTGGTAATGAGCATTTTTTATCTTTACCCCAAACACTGCCAGAAAGAGATTTGGGGATTTTATTGCGGCTCTGCATTTTCGGTACAACTGCAGCAGCATGCTCACCAAAATATATATCCTGATCGAACGTCACACCCAAGATGTTGGGGTATAAGACAGTCAGTAGCGTAGTGCCATTGACGTGAATGTTCAAAATGGTCGGCATTTGGGACGTCCATTTTGTAAATAAGGTCGCCGATGATTTAGTCGGTAATAGTGTCAGGTTTCGCGAGGTGACAAAACTGGAGAGGTCAGGGAGATAGCCGTTTTTTTGTAGCAAAGCTCACGGCGACGAAAAGTGTCTTGGCGTTATACATAATCTGGTCATAAATTTTCGTTCGTAGATTAAAAAGGGTTGATTTTGCTTTGCTATAAATGTTTGAGGATGTATGACGCATTGTGGGGTTGAACTGAGGTTTCAAACAATTATAAGAATATTTTAGATCAAATATTGATATCATCAGGATTTTTTTGTATCTTTATTCTCCACCGTAAGTTCTGCCTTTGGAGTAAGTAGTGGAAAAAGAATCGAAAAAATGGAATTGTTGGTAAATTAAGACAAAACGAAGTACTTGCTGCCATCAAGAAAAGATACAGCGCCTTAAGGAAACAGCATTAATATAAACAGCAACCTCAGCTTTGAACTACAGCTTGCCAATAAATACTACTGGACTAGGTAGCCAATTAAAAATAAAAGTTCTATCCTAGCAAACGAAACTCATGCTCCGTTAATCACGTATCATACACATCCTGTTTATGGTGCAGAACAATGGACTTTGATAACATCAGATGAGATGGCTTTGGGTGTGTTCGAGACCAAAGTTTACGAATCCTACGCGATAGCGATGGCGAGTGCCGAAAGAGACTTAGGGATGAGCTGTACGAACGTTAAGCAGACATCAAAATAATGCAGCGATTTAAAACACATATATGCTTCATGGTAAAGCCAATGAAATATGATGCTACTTATAAGAAAGTATTTTTATCGAAACCCGTATGAGAAAGAAGAAAAAGAAGAAGGCTGCTCCTACTCGGGTGGAAGTACCAGGTGGAAAACAATTGAAATTCCCTTGAAGTTACCAATTGGCGTCAGTCAACACAACAAAGGAGGGACATCTTTTGACGGTTATAACCGTTTAAACAGTGAAGCGCCAATTAAGTAGCCAAGTTATCTTGATTTTGAAATGAAGCTTTTAAATATATCATACCGAAAGCTGATAACGTTTCGAAATCGCCCCATCTCTAAAAACGTTAGGATTACGCCCTATTTCAGAAATCGTTTCGAAAATATCTTATCTCGGAATTCTGTTAAAAACCCTCTGCCTCTGATTTTGTGTTCCAAACACGCTATCTGAGCTCAAATTCAATATATTTTGACCAGAGCTGCTCAACCCTTACTTCCTACCCTTCACACTTTGAATATATAAAAAAAAAAAAATTAATTTCATAGCATTCCCACATGCCTTCACATATTAATTCGATTCACATGAAAGTACCTGAATTTCATATGAAAATGCATAGTAAATATTCACAACAACGACAAGTAAGGAAGGCTAAATTCGGGTGTAACCGAACATTACATACTCAGCTGAGAGCTTTGGAGACAAAATAAGGGAAAACCACCATTTAGCAAAAATAACCTAGGGTAACCCTGGAATGTGTTTGTATGACATAGGTTTCAAATGGAAGGTATTAAAGAGTATTTTAAAATGGAGTGGGCCATAGTTCTATAGGTGGACACCTTTTCGAGATAACGACCAAAATGTGGAACAGGGTGACCCAGAACATCATCTGTCGGGCACCGCTAATTTATTTATATATGTAATACCGCTAATGTATTTATATATGTATACCAAGAAGAGTATTCCTACCAAGATTCCAAGGGCTTTTGATTTCGCCCTGCAGAACTTTTTCATTTTCTTCTACTTAATATGGAAGGTGTCACACCCATTTTACAAAGTTTTTTCCTAAAGTTATATTTTGCGTCAATAAACCAATCCAATTAACATGTTTCATTTCTTTTTTCGTATTTGGTATAGAATTATGGAATTTTTTTCATTCTTCGAAATTTTCGATATCGAAAAAGTGGGCGTGGTCATAGTCGGATTTCGGCCATTTTTATACCAAGATAAAGTGAGTTCAGATAAGTACATGAACTAAGTTTAGTAAAGATATATCGATTTTTGCTCAAGTTATCGTGTTAACGGCCAAGCGGAAGGACAGACGGTCGACTGTGTATAAAAACTGGGCATGGCTTCAACCGATTTCGCATATTTTCACAAAAAACAGTTATCGTCATAGAATCTATACCCCTACCAAATTTCACAAGGATTGCTAAATTTTTGTTCGACTTATGGCATTAAAAGTATTCTAGGAGAATTAAATAAAAAAGGGCAGAGCCACGCCCATTGGGGAATTTTTTTTTTTTTTTGTATTTTGTTGCACCATATCATTACTGGAGTTGAATGTTGACATAATTTACTTATATACTCTAAAGATATTAAATTTTTTGTTAAAATTTTACTTAAAAAATTTTTTTTTAAGCGGGCGTGTTCGTCAATCGATTTTGTTAATTTTTAGCACACATATAGTAATAGGAGTAACGTTCCTGCCAAATTTCATCACGATATCTTCAACGACTGCCAAATTACAGCTTGCAAAACTTTTAAATTACCTTCTTTTAAAAGTGGGCGGTGCCAAGCCCATTGTCCAAAATTTTACTAATTTTCCATTTTGCGACATAAGGTCAACGCACCTAAAAAGCTTCATCGTTTTATTCGTTTTTGATTGTGAATTATCGCACTTTTTCGGTTTTTCGAAATTTTCGATATCGAAAAAGTGGGCGTGGCTGTAGTCCGATTTCGTTCATTTTAAATATCGATCTGAGATGAGCGCCCAGGAACTTACATACCAAATTTCATCAAGATACCTCAAAATATACTCAAGTTATCGTGTTTACGGACAGACGGGCGGACGGGTGGGCGGACATGGCTAAATGAATTTTTTTTTCGCCCAGATTATTTTGATATATAGAAGTCTATATCTATCTCGCTTAGTTTATGCCGTTACGGATTAACGTTATGCGAACAAAGTTAATATACTCTGTGAGCTCTGCTCAGCTGAGTATAAAAACAGCAAGCAGCCACATTTATGTACATGTACACATGAAAGCGAGCAATATAAGATATTCCACACACATAGCCAGCAGCTTAAAGCAAAGAAATTATCTCACATTCACATATGTAGTAATAAGCTAAGATACGAAGTTGTTACTCACAAATACACACGCGTATAGCTAAATAACTAAGTATGCGATACAATTGTTACATGTTCGTGAAAACAGAGAGTATACATGCTTTTGTGAAGTACGTGGTAGTGAAGTATAATTATACTGCTCTCAAAGTAGTCCAAATAAAGACCATTTTCCAATACTAAATATTGGAGTTATTTTTTCGACAGTTTAGCGATTCGAACGTTAGCGGAAGCTGCATAATTATCGGAACTCCGCAAAATTCCTTGCAATAGTCTTTACAATATATATATATATAAGCTGTATTTCTTTGTTAACTATTATAATTAAAACACTAGCTAGCTTACCGAATTGCATGGAAAGCAACAATAAAAAGTAATCGAGTTGAGTTGGCTAAGCGCTTTCAGTTGAAACCGCTTAAGTAATTGTCGACCTGATTGATAGTATTGTATAGTGTTGCATATTCAAAAATAGGGCACTATTGTGAACGAGCGAATGAAATTAACATACGAATATGCAGACAAACAAAAATAAAAAAATAACAGCGTGGCGGCAGGGTGACATACATACAAACAAACACACGCATTTCATGTATTTTGTTTTTTTAATTCTCTGGTTGAGTGTCAAAAACATACTGCGCTAGAAGTAGAAGTGTCATAGCAGCTAAAAAAAGTAACGATTAGCTGATAAACTTCCACCACCTGTATGGTTTTGGCATAATGAAACTGTTTACCTAGTTGAAGCGCTTTTTTCAAGCTCGCTTGAAAAAAAAACACCTATATTTCTTTTTAATTTAAAAAATGTTCAGTGTACATTAGGGCGGGTCGATTTAAAAATCTCTCATTGCTCTGTGAAAATCGTATTCTGGGGATCAAAATAAGAAACTTTGCCGAAGGAACCATACCTCTAAAACGAATTCTGATGCCCACCCATTTGTTTGTGGGTTGTAAAAACGCTAATTTCTATAAATTTTTTTTAATTTCTTTTCTATTACTAAGTTAAATTCATTTTTTCATTTACATATGTTCTGACTAAATAAATTTCTAAAGAGAAAAATAAACTCCAAAAAGAAAAAACATAGGCATTTCAAAGTGGGATTTTTCAAAATTTGCCCCTACGACCCAAAGGGGGGGACATCAGAATTCGTTTTAGACGTACGGTTCCTTCAGCAAAGTTTCTTATTTTGATCCCTAGAATATGATTTTCACAGAGCAATGGGCGATATTTTTGCCTCCCCACAAATCGACCCGGCCTAGTGTACATATAATTTTGTATATGTGTTGTGATTTGCATTCCAATAGGGGGACTCGTATAACCGTATAAATGCCTTATAAAGTGTGTAAACGTATAAATTTATTTAGTGCGTAAACGAGCTGTCAAATTTTGTATGAAAAATCATTAACACAATTTGTATAAATTTACGCGCACATTTCATTGTGTAAACGCGGTAAACTCAAAGGAATGCAACCTTGCAGACATTACAGCAGGCATTTTCATCAGAAATCTCCAACATCAGCAAGTAAAGGCGTTTTAATTTTGATTTTTCACTTAATCTTGGCATTTTTTAATTTGTATAACAATCAAAAAAATTTTGTTTGGCAATAATACAGCTGATAAACAATCAAGTTTATCAAGAGTATTACTAGGTGCGTTCATATAACCGTGTGTGTAAATGGATATAATTTTACACCTTATAAGTTTATATGCTTTCATGAGTCCCCCTAATATAAAAATGTATGAAAAGCCCTGATATTGGCTTGGGTATTTATGAGAAAAATTGGTCGTTTTTCAAATGTTTTCTGAGAAATAACATTTTTAAAACGACAGAAGGGGCAGGATAACAGGAATGGGATATAGGATTCCACTCAGCGGTCGATATGCAATAAAACAACTACACACTCTACGTTATGTATTACTTTCAAACTTCGTTGGTTCAAATGCATGTAGTTCAATGTTTTCTCTCAGTATGCGAAGTATAAAATAGTTGCCTGATATTTTAACTTTTCTTGGTTCTATTCAACTTCGTGGCGTTATCTTTAACGTAGGACTTATGTAATACAACGAAGACAATATCCTCTTGTCATCGATTTCATGTCATCATCAATGTTGCCATCATCTTAACTTTGTTAACGTCAACGATAAGCGTACGGTGAGTGAAAGTTGGTTGGACAGTAATAGCATTACTTAGATGACCGTTATTTGATTGTGAGAATTCATATATACATACAAACGTTCGACAGTATGTGCATTATACATACATACATACAGTTTCTTGTTTGCTTTACATATTAGCTATCTGTTTTACATCTTCTTCTCTCTTCTTTCTTCTTGTATGATTTGACGTTGTAATTTTTTCACTTTTCTCTGCTTATGGGGGCCTTATTCTACTTTCTAAAGGACATTAGTTTGATTTATGACAACCCATTTATATCATACCATCAATTTTGCAGAGAATTTATTTTGATGCGTGTGCTTCTGTAGTTTTTACATATTTGATTACGTGTTTGTATGTGTGTGTTAGTATGAATGAGTGTTCGGAAAACAAATTTAAGCTTTAACAAATTAGATTATTATTCAAATTCTTAAAAGACTAGAAAAGATTTGTTTGTTGTTATAATTTTACCTTTTTCTGCTATGAACAAATGTATGTACATCGTAGTGCAGTTATATTAATTGTACTTATTTATTTATTGTGTTCCTAAGATAAGTTCCAGAGAAAAGTTTTGCGAAAGTTTTATGGATCTCTACGCTTTGGCGGTGGCGAGTACCGAAAATGATTTAATGATGAGCGGTACGAGCTTTAGGCGCGAATTAAAAAGCAGCGGCTGCGCTGGCTAGGACAGCGAATGAGAGATGACGCTCCGGCTAAGAAAGTGTTTCTATCGGAACCCGCCTATGGAAGCAGAGGGCGGCCCACTCCACTGGAAGGATCAGGGGGAAAACGATTCAAACCCACTTGGTGGGACCAATTGGCGCCAGTTGGCAGAGAGAAGGTGCACCTTGCTGGACGGTCATAACCCTTAAAACGGTCAAGCGTCAGTAAGTAAGTAAGTTCCTTAGTTTATTCTGTACCGTATCTTAATTTTATTCACATGCTTACGACCAAATTCACGAGGTACGATTTTTGGATACAGCGATAACGACGAAAATTACTGAACCTAATTTTGTAGAATTATCTATATTTTTTCAAATGTAACTTCATTTTGAATTCAAAGCGACATTGTCGGAAAACTTACAATGCCTAGCAGATGTCGAAGGGGTTACCCTAGCACGAAATGCTGAACAGACAGTTTTTGCTTAGTTATCACATACCAGGACACCTTAGCGAGGAACTGTTTGACCTAGCCCCGCCTCCAAGAGGGTTAAGCAAACGTCTCCATAAGCAATATGATTGGATTCGGCGCTTGCACAGCCGTTTGATCCAGACGAACATGACAAGAACTTAGACCAAATCACACAGAGACGGTAAACACCTTTGTACGCGCTCGGTGAACTCTATTATATACGTAATCCTATCCTTGAAGATGAAAAAGCACTCTACTAACATGCGATTTGTCGCCACATAATACCAACCATCTTTTTAGCTGTAATATGGGAGCTACGCTTCTAAAACCAACCTCGCTATGGTTGAAACTGCTAGTTTCCTTGGACTCCCGTTAGAGGACTTTGATGACAATTTGCTGATTGAATGAAGCAGGGCATACAACGACAACAACAAATCTGTAAGGCTTGTTTCTGTATCCTGAAGCTTTCTCAAATGATGAATTTTATATACACACCTGTTAGCCTGTCAAGTGCTTTGAGCAGCCTAGATGTTAGAATTATTGGCCTGTAGACTCTAAGGTATATACGTAGTCTGATCACTACCGACTTTGGTAGGAGGATAACAGAAGCTGTCCTTCTTCTTTTTCTTCTTGTAGCTATGAAAATATTCCTACTTCTTTATGCCAACTCGAAACGGCATCTGCAAGGCAGATGCATTTTCATTGAGAGCTGTTCATAGCAGAAATACACTCGTGCCAAACACTGCCGAAGGCCGACCCCGCTTATAAAAATGTTCTTCTTATTGAAAAAACTTGTATCCAAAATTTTGATGTTGCTTTTCCCGGTGGTGGGAACCGATGATCATCGGTTTGGTAGGCGGAGCTCGCTACTGGAGTACCACGGCGGCCGCCATCTCTCCAGATATAGACGCATTACTTTTCGGTACCAAGCACCATTACGCTACCAGTCCGACCCTCTCGGGAACTATTTAACATTACCACACTGAATCCTATTTCAATGAGAAACTTGGGGTCCACTTTTGAAAAAAAAGAGATATTTTTGACAACATGTTGAGCAACTATGGTTGGTTGTAAACTAAACATTGCAAATATTGTCTTTTCCTTTAACAGAGAGGCATTAAATGAAGTTGCAGCTATCTAAAACCCTACCCTGGGAACTGTACCCTACAAAGCTGCACTTATAGACAGACTTTTCAAGCGAACCATTTCTTAAAGTACATGAGGAAAGGAAGCTATATTTACTTGGACAAACGCTGAGTAGCCACGATGTTATTTCGAAAATAGCTGATTTAAACCTTGAATATATATGCAGTAGATCAAAGTTAACACAGGCTGAAATATTTTCACATCTTTCTGTCTGTTTACAGGCAAATAAGAAGTACCACGATGACTCTAACTCATCATCCTGGCGAGCATACAACCGCAGTTGTTCCCAAAGCGCAGATCCGTAATAAAATCCTTAAGTCTCTTGTTGGCAGCACTTGGGGCAAAGAGAAGAAACAAAATTGACTGGCTGCTTGTGTGCTTCGCGTCACCAGTATTGTCCCTGAGCCTAAAAGAGAGACACTGGAGGAAACTGAGGCCTGTCAAAACACCGCGCTCAGAATTGCCACCATATCACAGTGAGCGGAAATACTCTTCATAAAGAAGAGAAATTTAATGCTGAACAAACAGTCTTTTTTGACACCCAGAAATCTGGGCATCTGCTTGAAGGGCCGCGTCTCCCAGGAACATAAGAAATAATCTCCTTAGGCGTTATAAAGAAATCCGTAACTTAGAAAATCATCTGTATAAAGAAACAAGTAAGGAAGGCTAAGTTCGGGTGTAATCAAGCCTTACCTACTCAGGTGAAAGCTTTGGAGACAAATGTTGGAGTTGAATGTTGACATAATTTATTATATACTGTAAAGATATTAAATTTTATGTTAAAACTTGACTTAAAAAATTTTTTTTTTGTTTTAAAGTGGCCGTGTTCGTCATCCGAATTTCCTAATTTTTATTTAGAACAATATAGTAACAGGAGTAACGTTCGCGCCAAATTTCAACATGATATCTTCAACGACTGCCAAATTACAGCTTGCAAAACTTTTAAATTAGCTTCTTTTTAAAGCGGGCGGTGCCAAGCCCATTATCCATTTTCTTTTCTGCGTCATAAGGTCAACCCACCTACCAAGTTTCATCGCTTTACCCGTCTTTTGTAATGAATTACCGTACTTTTTCGGTTTTTCGAAATTTTCTATATCGAAAAAGTTGGCGTGGTTATAGTCCTATTTCGTTCATTTTAAATTGCGATCTGAGATGAGCACGCAGGAACTTACATACCAAATTTTATTAAGATACCTCAAAATTTACTCAAGTTATCGTGTTTACGGACAGACGGACGAAGGGCGGACATTGGCTAAATATATTTCTTTTTTCGGCCAGATCACCTTGATATATAGAAGTCTATATCTATCTCGATTAGTTTATGCCATTACGGGGTACACTTATGCGAACAAAATTAACATACTCTGTGAGCTCTGTTCAGTTGAGTAAAAAAAAGCGTGAAAAGGCCCTGCAGAGAAAAGCGTTGAACTACTAGGCCAGGAAATGCCCAGCGACAGCCGTATAAAAAAACAAATACCCTAAAGTCGCAACTGAGGAAAGCAACCTCCACACGGAGACGCGTATGACTCCAGCTGAACTACGGTTTGTATTCTTCAATAGGTTAAACTCTTACATATACAGAATGAGCCCCGACTTAACCAAGGTACAAGCACATTACTCCAATCATCTTTTCAATTGCAGTGTTGAACCATCACCTTTAACACCCTTATCTCTCTGGTGCAACCCTGTTGAAACTGCAAAATTTCCTCGAACTCCTGTTAGAGAATATTGATGACAATTTGTGAGAGATCGCACACACTGGAAGGGCCGCAGAATTACTACAATAGCAGCAACAACAACATCAACAAAAGTAAAACTCTAACATAATCTAACCATGGTTTCAGCATAGTCATGGGGTTACGCTTTTGCAACTAAATCTAGAAATACATCAATACTAAAAAGAATGTTGAAAAACGTACACTAAACTACGTGCAATTTTCTAAGAACACTCAAATACAACTTAAAATATCGGTGCTTTTGTAAACAACATCGACCGCTATCATAACGATAGTACAACAGACAATTGCTACCACTTGATGATGGAATTCGATAGCAAAAAAAAAAATGCCAAACTAACGAGAACATAACGCATTAAGTGCCATCATTTTCAACTACCATTGACAAACAAAAGAGCAATACTTCTGATACTACTGTAATTGCTGCTGTTGGTGGCATTTGACAATCATCAACAACGAAAACTTAAAGTATACCCATATAGTTGTTGACAACAAAAACGAAGAAAGGTAAAAACGAATTTCAAATTTTTTGCAAGCAATTGAACGGAAATGACAATATCTGCAAAACAAAAGCTACGAAATGGCCAAACGACAAACAAAAGGAAAAACTAAAGAAAAGACCAAAAGCAAAACAATACCGAATAACAATTGTGCAGGTGAATTTTGGGAGCTGAATTTTAATTGAATCCTCTGTGGAATGCCCTGTCAACGAATAACAACAAATTCAAAGCAAAAACATAAAAGTAAAAAAAATATTCCATGTATAAACAACAGGATATTGCATTTGGGTTGAGATTTATATTCCAGCTTATTAATATAGTGGTGGAAAGGATGTAAGTTTTTTGTTTTGCATCCATAATATATCTTCGTATGTTTGTATATTTATCTGAGTTTGCGGATTCACCACTGTTTCGAAGTTCATCTGTTGAACAAACTAGGATAAAAGACATGTCATTCGAATGAACCTTACTTGTTTTTTTTTTTTTTTTGCTGTACTTCAAGGGCGCTCATGATTTGTCAGATGACACAGAGCTCTCTGACGATTTTGGGTTTAACGGGCATAGAAATGGACCTATAAGACAGGTGCACAATGCCAGCAGATATTCGAATACGAGCACAACATATTTTGTAGTAATATTTGTATGAAATGAGAGTGGTTGAAGAAATTGGGCGGTGTAGAATTTTCGTATGAGGTCTTTACTAATTGAAGTATAGGTGAAAACGGATGCACTGCTTGCTATGTTTAATCACAGTTGCTGCCAGTTTTGTCAGAACTTTTTTGAGGAATCTGCTAGATTTGCAAAAATTTCGCCCAAATTGGCTAAGAAACTTTACAAACACAAACCTACATACACACAAAGTAATTGAGGTAGATTGTCTCAGTTGTGTTGTTAGTGTAGAGATAAGATAAACTGAATTAAGCAAGGAGACAAATACAAGCAGGATAGCCTTGTGGTTAAGGCAACTGCAGTTTCACCGTGTGATTCCGGTTCGAATTTCGGTGAAAACTTTGATAACATTACGAAATTGCCTGACAATGAATTCGTGGCGGTTTTCGAAATGGTACCATCGCAATATGCCAGTAAATGTTTCTTTCTTTCTTTTCAGTTTCTCTTAGGAAAATATAATAATTGAATATTCAATTATTATAAGCCGGTGTTAAGCTCATGAATTCTTAAAAATAAGTATAGTTCGTTATCTAAAATTATTGTCAAAAATCGGCCAAATAAAATGTTAAGTTAAGATATTTTATTGAAATAAAACAAAACAAGTAAGGACGGGACTGTCTTCGGCTGTGCCTTCGGCTTCCCGTTCGTAATCTTCGATTAATCGGATGTATAAGATAAGAAATATATAGTGAACAGATCCATATACCTAAACGATTTTTAAGATAAATATAAAATAAAAAGTAGGTAGGTTCTTTGTGTGAGGATACAAAGCTTCACGTTTTTTGTGGTCTGCATGTAAAAACTATGACTACGAATTACGTATTTCAAAAATATATGACGTAGACGTAACTATTTGATGAAATTTGATGAATTTTGAAGCTTCTAGCCGTAAAAAAGTGGCAAAAATGACAGTTTATATGAAGTATATAATATATATATCACCGATCTCTATGTTTTTTTCAGACAACAATATATGCTATATACGTAAGCATTTTGTGAAATTTGAAGCTTCTAGCTGTTAAAGCGGGGCAGAAATTGCGCAAAGTTTCTTATCTGAACAATCGGTTGTGGGGGATATATACTATATATACGACCGATCTCATCAATTTTTTCAGGCAACAATATGTGCAATATACGAAAGTATATGGTGAAGTTTGAAGCTTCAATCTGTTAAATTGGGTAAGATATTACAAAAATCCTCTTTTTCTGAAAAATCGGTTGTATGGAGGATATATGCTATAGTGGTCCGATCCGGTCGGTTCCGACAAATGTCTAATCGGATACCCAAATACACCCGCTCACCAAATTTTATCAAGTTATCTCAAAAATTGAGGGACTAGTTTGCATACAAACAGACAGACGGACAGACGGGCATGGCTAAATCAACTCAGCTCTTCAACCTGATTATTTCGCTATACTTAATGTTGGGTCTATCTATTTTCCTTTAAGGACTTACAATTTTCGGTTTCGTGACGAAATTAATATACCATTTCATTTTCATGAAAGGTATATATATCGGCTAAAAGAAAATTACATGGTGTGTTTTTAAACATCCTCCAGAACTTTTGCTCTTTGCGATTCTGATGGTGGGTGCCCGGTATGGGTGGCGCTAGTGTACTGAAAGTGTTGGGTTTAGGTCAGTGATCGCTACCCCATAAACGCTTTCACGCAGTTGTTTTTGTAAAACTCTCAGGCAAGCGCACCGCTTAGGCAAGCGAACCACACATCCCCGCGCCCATTATATCCTCTCGTCATCAACCGAATGTATTCTGCTGTACACATTAGGAACTAAACTGCTAGAATTTCGTGAAAAATTGCTTTGAAGTAATATTTTTGGGTATATTTTTGGTTCACCTGTACGAAAACAATGAAGCTTTGTTTGATTTGTTTAAAAATTACATTTCAAACTGAATTAAATTTTAATTGAACGCATTTTTGAATGCATTCAAGAAAACAATGCGATACGTTAATTTTGAAAGCTACCAAGTCCGACTGGGATTGTGTACGTACCAGCGCCATTTCTGCTGGCTGATTGGTTGTCGCTATTTTTTTAGAAAACAGAATGAAAAATATACATTAGGCCGGGTCAATTTGTGGGGAGGCAAAAAAAAGCGCCCATTGCTCTGTGAAAATCATATTCTAGGGATCAAAATAAGAAACTTTGCCGAAGGGACCATACCTCTAAAACGAATTCTGATGTCCCCCCCCCCCCCTTTGGGTCGTAGGGGCAAATTTTGAAAAATTCCACTTTGAAATGCCTATGTTTTTTCTTTTTGGAGTTTATTTTTCTCTTTAGAAATTTATTTAGTCAGAACGCATGTAAATGAAAAAATGAATTCAACTTAGTAATAGAAAAGAAATTAAAAAAAATTATTAGAAATTAGCGTTTTTAAAACCCAAAACCAAGGCATCACTGTGATGCATTTGCATGTCGTAAACATAGTTGTGTGGGTTTTTTATTCAACCGTTTTAAAAAATGAAGGTATCACCGTGACACAATTGCAGATCGTAAAATCGCTTGTATTGTTTTTTGTAAGCCACCACAAGACACAGCAGGTAGAATTGAAATTGCCCCTACCCAAAAGTTCGACCCAAAGGGGGGGGGGCATCAGAATTCGTTTTAGAGGTATGGTTCCTTCGGCAAAGTTTCTTATTTTGATCCCTAGAATATGATTTTCATAGAGCAATGAGCGATTTTTAAATCGACCCGCCCTAATATACATGCACTGACAAAAATTTATTTCGTCTCACTTGAACTTAAAAATTGAATATGGAATATACATGTAGGAATAGAAGTAAGATAGGCGGCAACCTTTAGAAAGGTACAAAATATTATAGAAGGGCGGCAACCCTTAAAACCTAACGAAGAGGCATCAAAGCGTTCTTAGGGTTTTTAAATGTAAACGATAGTTAATAAGTTTAGTTTTAATCGTACAGTTGAAGAAGCCATACGCTAATATGGTCGCGTAGCGTTAAGTGCTTTTTTGTGAAGAACATAAAAAGAAAAGTTTTATTAAATTAAAAATTAAATGCGTTATAACTAAAATAAACCGTGTTTCGATTAAAACCCTACAATTGGGGGCTCAACCGGGATTATTTCGTGGTGAAAAAAAAGATTAAAAGACGCAAAAGTGTGTGCGAAATTCGCAGAAGCCACAAAGAAGCAAATAAATCAGTTTCTCACAACTGATCGTGATTATCTGTGTGCATATGGAAAGGTGCGAAGTTAAAAATAAATAAAAATTCAGAAAAGGCGCTTGGGTTTTAGTGCATACAAAAGTACAAGTACAGGTGCTTAGAAGCACCAAGCAAGCTTGGAAAAAAGGTGCTCCAACGGGCAGAGCGCAAACGTTGGCAGCGAAATTTAAAGCAGCGAAAATTTAAAACAGCGGTTATTTCAAATAACCGAAGGCTTGAAATGGAAAGAAAAATAGAGTGAAATAACTAAAGTTGAACCTAGAAATATGAGTGTGGAAAAGATGACACAAGAAAGCAAAAGTGAGAAAACTATAAATCAAAAAGAAGTATAACAAACTTAGAGAAGTTAGAGGTGTGAAAAAGACGGCAAATGAAGCTAAAAGCAAGAGTGTAAAAAATTTTAATAGAAAATACGAAGCAAAGGAAACGTAAAATAAAGTAAAACGAAATGAATTCAGCAATGCTAAAGAAAATCTAAAACATATGAAAAGCAAAAACAAATGGGGGAAAAAAGAAATACCAACGAGAAAAAAGAAAAGCAATACAAACAACAACAAAGAAAAGGAAAAATCGAAATATCTAAAGCAAAGTAAAAACGTTAAAGAAAGTGAAACGAAATGCATAAAGCAATGCTAAAGAAAATCTGAAACTTATGAAAAGCAAAAAATAATTGAAAAAACAGAAATAACAACGAGGGAAGAAATATAAAAGCAACACAAGTAACGACAAAGAAACTTATGAAAAACAAATTAATGAGAATAGAAATACCGACAAGAACAAAAGGAAATCAACACAGGCAACAAGAAGGGCGAACACCAGAAGCAGAGAAGCCGGAACGTGAGCAAATATATGTATATTTTAAACTTATGTATGTATTTGATTTTGCTTTTGATGTTTGTAGAATTGTAGACAGGTAGTTGGTTATGTACGGCGGTCGCATGGGTGCTCGTGTATATTTGTGTGCTGAACACGAAGTTGAAGCTTAACAGCAGGAGCTAGAGTTAGGAAAGAAGGCAATCTGCCACTGATAAGTCAGGCGAGAGATGAAGAGAGATAAATGTCACATTTGTTAAGCGGTTGCATGAGTGCTTTGAAATTAAAAAAAGGCTAAGCGTAAAAGAAACAAATATACAAACATAAGCGTTTCAAGTTGGAAAATAGAGAGTAGTACAAAGTAAGTGCGTTATCAGTCAAGTATATTTAAACTTATAGGAGGAAAAGAGGAGAAGATGGACGCGGATACAATTAAGTCGATGACAGTCGAAGTGTTAAAGGAAAAGTTAAGGGAGTTAGGGTTGAGCGTGTCAGGCAGGAAAAAAGAATTACAGTTGCGGTTGTTACAGCATGTAATTCTGGGTAATGAAGAAGAGGATGAAAATGGAAACGAGTCGTCAAACTCGTTGTATGAGGATGCTCCAACAACTAACTCGCATGCGCAAAGGGTGTTATTTACGTTGCGCGATGTTAAAGATAGCTTTTCATTCTTTTTCGGGGATGGCACTTATGATATTGTACACTGGGTTGAAGAATTTGACGATACAGCTGACACAGTCAGTTGGAATAACTTGCAGAGGATTGTATATGCTAAGCAGTTGCTCAAAGGAGCTGCGAAGTTGTTTGTAAGGGGATTGGTGGGCGTAAGAGATTGGAGTAGCTTAAAGCAAGCCCTCATCGAAGAATTTGGTAAAAAACTATGTGCGTCCGAGGTACACCGAGCGTTAAGGAACCGGAAGAAACAGCAAAAAGAGACATTTCAGGAATATCTGTACGCATTGATTGAGTTAGGGAAGCAAATCTCTTTAGATGAAAGAAGCGTAGTTGAGTATTTCGTGGAGGGTATACCGGATGTTAGGGCAAACAAGAGCATGTTGTACCAGGCAACTACATTAAGCGAGTTAAAGGAGCATATACGGGTGTATGAGAAGGTAAAAGGGGTGCAGACAACCTTTAGTAAAAGTAGTGTAGGACTAGCTTCGGCAGAAGGAAAATATTCCTCAAAGAGGAAATGCTTCAAGTGCGATAAGGAAGGACATATAGCAAGAGAGTGTCCGGGGTCGGAACCAAAAGACGTAACATGCTTTAGGTGCAAACAAAAGGGCCACTATGCCCATGAATGCAAAGATAGGAAAGGAAAAGAAGTCAAAAGTGAGCGTGTGAACACGATCGAGTCAGCTAAGGTTGCCAGCAAGGGCGGAATGATTTTTGTTGACGCGACTATCGGCGGTTTTAAGTTTAATGCCTTAGTTGATACAGGTTGTAGTGCATGTATTATGAGGTACGACACATTATTTATGTTAGGGGACATAGAGATAACGCAGGAAAAAAAGAAATTATTCGGTATCGGAAATGGCGAGCTTACGACACTAGGCAGCTTTTCGGCCGATATGCTGGTGGAAGGATTTTGGTTGAGGGTCACTTTTCAGGTAGTTAAGGAACGTGATATTCCGTATGCAGCAATCATCGGAAATGATATACTACAAGATGTAGAACTTGTTTTCAGAAATGGTAGTGTAGAGTTTAGGAAGCCGACGACAGATACGGAAATTACTCGGGATCACACAGTAACTGAGATGGTTACTGCCGTAGCGGGCGATGGTACTGAAGCGGTTGTGTCAGTCCACGGCCAGTTGAATAATAAAGAGGGTCAGCACGCAGTATCCGAGATGGTTACTGCCGGTGCGTATGGTGGCACTGAAGGGATTGTGTCAGTCCACGATAAGCCTAGGGATAAAGGTTATCAGCACGTGGTATCTGGGATTGGTACTGCCGGTGCTTATGGTGATACTGGAGTGGTCAGCTCAGTTCACGATGAGTTTAGGAACAAAGAGAATTGTCAGCATTCAAAGACAGCAAGAGTAAGTGATAGCGCAAATTGTGATACGGAAGGGGCAGCTTTCGTTCATTGCGCGCCAGTGGACCATGAGAAGGGTTGGAATAATATTCGGGAGGAACAGAGATACTCTACACAGTTGGGAAAAGCGTTTCAGGTACTGTGTGCAATTGAAAGCGAAGAATTTGAGGAGTCAGAGAAGGTAGATCTGTCACATCTGATCGAGAGTGTAGCTAAAGAAGTAAGGAAGTTGATAAAGACTTATCACCCTGAAAAGCCCAGCAGCACTCCGGTACAGATGAAATTAAATTTGACGGATGAAAAACCAGTGTTTCAGCGACCACGTCGGGTGTCGTATGCTGATCAGAGGTATATTGACGAACAGGTTGAGAATATGTTGAAGGATGGCATTATTCAGCATAGCGTGTCGGAATACGCATCACCAGTCGTACTAACTACGAAGAAAAACGGCACAAAACGATTTTGCTGTGATTTCCGTAAGGTGAACGAAAAAATAATGAGAGATAATTTCCCAATGGCTTTAGTAGACGAAGCGTTGGACAGATTGGAGGGCGCGAACATTTATACCACCCTCGATTTGAAAAATGGCTTCTACCACGTGCCGGTGGAGCCTGACTCACGAAAATATACCTCCTTCGTGACACAAAACGGTCAATATGAATTTTGTTACGTGCCATTCGGTATAACTAATTCCCCGGCAGTGTTCTGTCGCTATATTCGCGCAATATTTCAGGAGATGTTGGCCGATGGAACTGTCATAATATATATGGACGACATCGTCATTCCCGCCAAGGATATGACGGAGGGTCGCGGAAAATTAGAGAGAGTTCTAAGGCATGCAAGCAAAAACGGACTGCACATTAGGTGGGAGAAGTGTCAAATTTTGAAAAGGAAGATCAGTTTTTTAGGGTTTATCGTAGAAAGTGGGAAAATACGTCCTTCAGAGGAGAAAACCAAGGCAGTCAGTGGTTTTCCAACACCGGGGAGCAAGAAAGAGGTACAGAGATTCTTGGGGTTAACCTCTTTTTTCAGGCGGTTTGTTAGGGATTATGCTGTGATCGCGAAACCGCTTACAGATCTGCTGCGAAAGGACGAAAAGTTTAAACTTGAAGACGTGCACTTGTTGGCAATACAAGAACTTAAGCGCGCGTTGGTGAGTGCGCCTGCACTGAAATTGTTTAACCCTTCTGCAGAAACTGAACTGCATGCAGATGCCTCTAAGTTCGGATACGGGGCCGTTTTGCTGCAAAAGGACTCAGAGGATAGCTTGTTGCATCCGGTAGAATACATGAGTCGCAAAACAACGCCAGCAGAAGAGAGATACAGTGCTTTTGAACTGGAAGTTTTAGCGGTTATTAATGCTTTAAAGAAGTGGCGCATCTACCTGAAAGACATTAAATTTAAAATAGTTAGCGATTGTAACGCGTTTACCATGACGGTTAAAAAGCAAGACGTACCGGATAGAATTATGAGATGGGCGATGTATTTACAGGATTACAACTACGTGGTGGAGCATAGATCGGGGAAGCGCATGAAGCACGTAGACGCTCTGAGTCGTGCATACTGTTTACTGGTGGAAGACTCGTTAAAGTTTAAGATCAGGGAATCGCAATTACAGGACGACTGGGTAAGGGCGGTTAGAAAAGTTTTAGGAACCGGAACATACGAAAATTTTTTTGTACGCAACGACCTTCTATATAATGACCCCATCAAGGAGTTATTAGTCGTACCTTCCAGTATGGAAGAAGAAATTATCAAATTAGCTCACTGCCAAGGACATTTTTCGGAGAAACGAACACAGGAGCTGGTAGAGAGGAATTATTACATACCAAGTCTGAGCACAAAAGTACACAATGTAGTAAGGTCGTGTGTGGAGTGTATCATCGTCGATAGTAAAAGGGGTAAAAAAGAGGGGTTGTTGACACCAATCGACAAAGCCTGTGAGCCGTTAGGGACTTACCACATTGACCATGTGGGTCCGTTAACTGAAACGCGGAAAAAATACAATTACATATTGGCTATTATCGACGGGTTTTCAAAATTTGTTTGGCTATACCCAACGAAATCAACTGGAGTAGATGAAGTTTTAGACAGACTCGGAAAACAATCGGCAATTTTCGGAAATCCAAAACGAATAATAACTGATAGAGGCGCTGCATTTACGGCAAATGCTTTTAAGGAGTACTGCGATAAAGAAAATATTCAACACTTGTTGATCGCCACTGGTGTACCTCGGGGAAATGGTCAAATAGAACGCGTACACAGGACGGTCGTCCCAATGTTGTCTAAAAAGTGTCAAAGCAATCCAACCCAGTGGTATAATCATGTCGCAAAAGTGCAACAGGTTTTAAATAGTACCGCGCCACGCAGCACGAAGATAGCACCCTTTAAAATTCTGACTGGATTAGACATGCGAACTTCGGATTTCCCAGATTTACTCGCAATTTTAAATGAAATAGAAATAGAAGGATTGAATAGTGCGCGTGATTCCGCTAGGGAGATAGCTCGTGAAAACATTGAAAAAATACAAAAGGAGAACAGGAAATCATTTGATAAGGGAAGAAAGAAAGGAACCAAGTATGAAATAAACGACCTGGTAGCGATCAAGAGAACCCAATTCGGGGTAGCTATGAGATTGAGGCCGAAATATCTGGGGCCATATAAAATAGTCGCCAAACTACCCCATGACAGATACGAGGTGGAGAAAGTAGGAGATCAGGAGGGGCCGCGAAAAACTACGACGGTAGCGGAGAATATGAAGAGATGGACTTAGATACTGATTCGAGGTCGAATCATAAGTCAGGATGGCCGATTGTAGGAATAGAAGTAAGATAGGCGGCAACCTTTAGAAAGGTACAAAATATTATAGAAGGGCGGCAACCCTTAAAACCTAACGAAGAGGCATCAAAGCGTTCTTAGGGTTTTTAAATGTAAACGATAGTTAATAAGTTTAGTTTTAATCGTACAGTTGAAGAAGCCATACGCTAATATGGTCGCGTAGCGTTAAGTGCTTTTTTGTGAAGAACATAAAAAGAAAAGTTTTATTAAATTAAAAATTAAATGCGTTATAACTAAAATAAACCGTGTTTCGATTAAAACCCTACATACATATTAGTGAAAAGTTTGAAGCAAGAAGACAATTTAAGATTACCAGTCATTTATCTAATATAATATAATAAATAATAGCCGTGTTTTTTAAAACGGTTTTATTTAGCGTGACTCTGTGTAGCCAAAGGAATTTTGTAATCAAAATTTAAGTAACTTCCCGACAAGCTGCAAGTTTGAAACTTGGAGTATAGTTCAGAACTCGACGACAATGTAATAATAAAAAAAAAAAACTCCGATAGGTGGCGCATGGATCGAACTATTTCAAAAAATCGTATTTGTGGTCCGATTTGGTTCATATTTGGAAAACATAATACATATATGAATAGAAAGCGACCTATGAAAAGAAAAATCGCCGCTAGGTGGCGCAACGATCGAGATATTTAAAAAATAGTATTTTATGAATTTTCGATTTTTTTACAGTGTACTTTTTACTAGCTCCGTCGCCATATTTTCTTATTTTTGTATTTCAAAGTAGGTGTAGTCACGCTTCCATAAGAAGCTTTGGCGATCCCTGGCGATTCCTATGAACAGAAAACTTTACAAGGTAGTTTGGCAAACGCAATGAGAGTATTTTTGTCTCAAATAAAGAAATATCAACTGCTTTGGGACACTCTATTGTATGGGGGTACAATTGCGGGTGTATGCTGATGATATTGATATCTTTGGCCTTTAAAAATGCAGTATAAATTCTGCTTTCTCTTCATTTGATAAGGAGCCAAACAAATGGGTCTATCTTGGTGAACAAAAATCACGCTCTATTAGTCGCACATAGGCCCTGTCATGATGTATTGCTTGGAATTTTGGACGGTGTCCAGAAAAGATGAGATAAACTTTGCAGTGTTCAAGAGAAAAATGTATGGTCCTGTCCGTGATGACGATGGTAAGTATCGATGGAAGTATAATGATGAACTTCATGGGCCTCATGTAGATGCGCGAATTGAAAAAGATGCTAAGAAAGTATTTTAGTCGAAACCATAGTTGAAAAGTTGCGTCAGTTATCGCAAAACAGGGATAGCGGGTATGACTTGATACGAAACGGTGAAAACTGCTTAGGCGGTTAAGCGCTCATAAATTATAAATGATAATGATTATAATCGAAGTTTATAATTATCGTTCCATTTCATATGAAGTTTTTTTAGGTGCACCTCACAATCCCGTCTTTCAGAATCCCGAAAGTTCATAATCCCGACAATGTTCGGAAATCCCGAAAAGACAAAAGCCCGACATAGCGAAATCCCTACAAAACAATATCCCGACAACATATAATCTCGACTAGACAAAATCCCAACAGCTTCAAATACCAACAATACAAAATACCGACAAATTGACCAAAATATCAATACTACACATAACGCCTATGTAGAAGGTGGAACGCGTGTTGAATCGAATTCTTATAATGAGATGTCTATAATAGTAGAACAATACTCAAGATGTGTATTTTGTATGACATAATGTGTGATTTCCCAATTTACGTGCTGTCGGAGTTTGGTTGTTTCGGGATTATGAGTGTTCGGGATTTGGTCTTGTCGCGGTTATATGTTTTGGATTTTGGTGTTTTGGGATTTTTTAGTCGGGATTATAACACCAGTTTTTTTTAAATATGTGTCACTTTTGTACAATGAAAATAAAATTTGTTCCCAAAGTTTTAAGATTTAAAATACAATTTTCCTTTTATCTCTTTTTACTCCATTTTATACAGATTTTCATTCACTTACCTGGTATATTTGCATATGTGGTTTTAGCCAGCAAAACCAACAATAATATAATAAACTGATACGTTTTCAGCAATTGCGTTATTTTGTTATGGTTGTTGTTGATTGGTATACTGTAGTTGCTATTATTCCAGTCACGACACTCTTGTTGTTGTTGGTCGCTGTTGCTATGTTGGATTTTACAACTGTCAGCAATTATTTGAAATTTCGTTGATTTGCGGTTTGCAAGTGATTTCGAATTCGTTAATATGCAGTTGTTTTTGATTGTTGTTGCTTTTGGTGATGTTTCGTGATTTTTGTTGTTGTTCGTATTAAACGTAGTTGTATTCGAAATTTTGTTGTTGTTTGTGGCGAACGATGATCGCGATCGGCTTAATGCCTGACACCACCGATAAGACCCAGGGTCCGCACACACGCCCATGCCTCTGGTCCCATAGTCAATGCCGCTAAAGGATGGTCCTCATTGCAGCGGCGTCATCTAAAAAAAAATGAGCGATAGAAGAAAGAAAAAAATTTGTTTATAACGTTTTTGGCTTTTTAATACACAAAGTTTTAAAAGTCTATAGTAAATATTATCAAATTAATAATAATAAAAATATTTAATCCCAATTAATGAAAACTCATTTTACGTTTAAGCCCCTTAGGGCAGTTGTAATCTTCTATAGATATGTCTTATCTATTAGTTATCAATATTTTCATTTTCTGCATCTCAGTTCAGTAAAAGGCTAAAGTGTCGACAAAAGGCAGCAAAGGCAGATTTTTACGATTTGTGGCAATCAATCAAAAGTCAAACACCAACGGTCAAAAAACCTGCGGCGGCATCTTCAGGCATTTGTTTGCCATAATTAATTTTCCTGAAAATCCCTCAAACATTCTGTGAAAATCAGCTACGGAAAGCCAAAATGATGGGAATAAATATAGCAGTATCCCCTTTCTTGTGGACTGAGAAAAGAACACTTAGATTCCAATCGTCGAGGATGCGCTCGTCCGACCATATTTTGCGAAGAAGCTGATGCATGCGCCTTACTAAGTCCTCGCCGCCGTATTTGAATAGCTCCGCAGGAAATGCATCAGCGCCCGCGATGTTTTGTTTTTCAATATGGTTTCAATCATCATCGATTGCGAGATCCGGATCATCATCCCTGCGCGATAAATCGCTCTCTCCATTTAGGAGAAAAGAGAAGTGTTCCCTCCATAATCTAAGTACTCTCTGGACATCAGCTACAAGGTCGTCCTTTACGTTCTTACAAGAGTTTGCCTCTTAAAACCTTCCATCTGTCGCCGAATTTTTTGGTAAAATTTTCGGGCGTTATTCCTGGTGGCTACCAGCTCAAGTTCCTCGCACTACGCCTTTCTGTCTCTGCTTTTTTCTTCCTGAAAAGGCGTCTTGCTTCCCTTTTCAACTCGCGATAGCGTTCACACACTCCCCTTGTGGCGCTAGCTTTTAACGTAGCCCTGAAGGCAGCGTGTTTTCTTTCAGTTGCAACGCAACATTCTTCATCGTACCAATTGTTTTTCTGTGGTTGCCGGTGACCAGTTTTTCCTCGGCGGCAGTACAAAGTGCTTTGAAGATATGCTCCCACTGCTCCTACATTCCGTGGGGTTGAGTTGTGCAGGTGTGAAAGTTGAGTTTCGAAATCATTGGCAGTCTGTTGCGATTGCAGCCTTTCGATGTCTAGCTTTCCTTTCGTGTTTTGTTCCTTGGTTTTAGCAGTGCAGAGGTGGGTGCGTATTTTGGCTGCGAAAAGATAATGGTCCGAGTCGATGTAGGTCTTCGGATCGTGCGCACATCTAAAACACTGGAGGCAGGCCGTTCGTCTATCACAAAGTGGTCGACCTGATTGCGTGTATTTCGATCGGGGGACAGCCATGTAGCTTGATGTATCTTTTTATGCACGAACCTCGTGCTAGATGTGACCCTGTTTCGAGCGCCCGCAAAGTCAAATAGCCTCAGTTCATTAGGAGAAGTTTCTAAAAGTCTACCATACATTTCTCTGATTGCTTATTATGTGTAGAATTTGCAAGTCCGCCTTAGAGTTAAAATTAGAAAAATTTATAAATTTGCAGATATATAATTTAGTCCTAATATAAGAAATTATTCTAAGTCAATAGTGCACTCGAGATCTTCGTGGAGCTTCGAAAACTATTCGGCGTTCACCTTGATGGCGTGTAAGCGCAGCGACTGAGATTCGGCAAAGCAGGCAACAAATCAGTTTTCGCTTTTGCTTTTGAAATATTGATTAAAGGCCCACAAATTCTGTATGTTTTCGACATTTCGAACGAAGGCGTGGACGTTCACCAATTTGAGTAGATTGCAGTCGATCTATATTTAACGAAAACGGAATCCACCTACCAAATTCCATTATTGTCTCCCTAATATTTTTGGTTAATAGCTTGACAAATTAAGAACTCCAGTCGACTTCAATTTTTTTTACAGTATAGTGAGTTTAGAAACCCAATAATGTAATAACTTTAAAAGAGCAATTCTTGTATATTTGTATATTCGTATATTTGTATGATTGTATAGCCGAACTCAATCGATTTAAATAAAATTTGGCACATAGATAATGCATCGCCTTCTAAGACTTTCTACCTAGGTGTTGCCACTCAAAATGTTTCACAAGGTTGCCACCTATTCGAAATTAAAAAAAATTGCATGCATAATAAGTAGTCCCGCTTTTTAATTTTTAGAAATTTTAAATACCGAAAAAGTGGGCGTGGTTATCGTCCCATTTTTCGAGGCGTTCTCTACCGCATCACACCATTACAGGACAGTATTATTATTATTATTATTATTATTATTATTAACATATAAATGCTTATCCTGACACAACAATTTAAAACAAAATTATCTTAAAGTGCCAGTCACGTGTTATACAATTTAACTTCTTAGGTGTAATTTATTAAACAGAAAGAAAGGATGAAAGTAGTAGCAGAAGTAGAGGGAAGGAAAGTAAAATATACCAGTGTTTAAGCGACTTAAACTATGATTTTTTTTCTTTCGTTTGTTTCATATGCGCTGAAATTCTCATCTGGCTTATGAAATATTCTAAAGACATAGTTTTAGTTTTTAATTTAAAATTGAGGTTCTTCGAGTAGAAAATGGGGTGCCAATACCTCAGAGCCCAGTGCTCGCCTTCACATCACATTTTTTAAGGGGTCTTCAAATAGAAGACGAGGTGGCTCATTTGAGCGAAACCTCAGAGTTCCCTATGCTCGCCCCAAATTAAACACATAGAGGTTCTTCGAGTAGAAGATGGGGTGCCAATACCTCAGAGCCCAGTGCTCGCATCCACAACACATTTTGAAAGGGGTCTTCAAATAGAAGATTAGGTGGCTCATTAGAGCGAAACCTCAGAGTTCCCTATGCTCGCCCCAAATTAAATAAATAAAGGTTTTTCTAGTAGAAGATGGGGTGCCAATACTTCAGAGCCCAGTGCTCGCCTCCACATCACATTTTTTAAGGGGTCTTCAAATAGAAGACGAGGTGGCTCATTTGAGCGAAACCTCAGAGTTCCCTATGCTGGCCCCAAATTAAATACATAGAGATTCTTCGAGTGGAAGATGGGGTGCCAATACCTCAGAGCACAGTGCTCGCCTCCACATCACATTTTTTAAGGGGTCTTCAAATAGAAGATGAGGTGGCTCATTAAAGCGAAACCTCAGAGTTCCCTATGCTCGCCCCAAATTAAATAAATAAAGGTGTACCGATGCTTTGCATCGTCCCATATTTTAATGGCACCACTTAATAAATTGAATACCTTAAAAAAAAAAGAAATTAAATAAATAAAGGTGTACCGATGCTTTGCATCGCCCCGTGTTTTAAATACACCATAAATAAAATTAAAAATAATAAACTTATAAAATTAAATACATTAAAAAAATAATAAATTTAAAAAATGCTTGGTTGCAATGGGCTTTGAACCCGTAACCCCAAAAGTTTGAGTCGGGTACGTCATCCACTGTGCCACGACTCATACGCCTACAAGCACATCAAATTACTCCCTTATAACTCACATTAAACTGCTCGCCCTCAACTGCACCACGCTTAGCTAACAAGCAATAATTAAGACTAACATATTAGAGAAAATAGATATATATATATAGATTGTAAAAGAATACTATATGTTCATATATACTCATGCTGTACATAACTAGTATTTATCCATTATTGTAATTATTGTAAAAACTGGTCACCTCGTTTTTGTGTATTAGTTAGTTGCTTTAATCTAACAGGAAGAGAGTTCCAAAGACGAACGAAGTTATTAGAGTAACACTCCCCAAAACCATCGGGGATTGTGGACATGAATTTTGGCCCATTTCTCCCTAGAGCAAATGAACGCAATAACATGGTTTATTCTACGTTGAACTAAGAGCTAATGGACTTTTATTGTTAGCTTACCCCACCCTTTTAAGTGCGCTCGTAGGATGCGGTTTTAAAACAGTACCCAGTTTGTAAAAAGTACTTGTTTCTGAAAACTATACCGTTCTAAAAAAGTACCCCATTCTGAAAATGTACCCATTTCGAAAAAATTACCCGGTTCAAAAAGTATCCAGTTCAAAAAAGTACCCGGTTTCAGAAAAGTTCCCAGTTCTAAAAAAGAACTGATTTTCCAAAAAGGACCCGGCTCAAAGGACTACACGGTTCTTAAAAAGGTATCGTTTCTTAAGAATTATTCGGTTTCCAAAAAGTACACGGTTCAAAAAGTATTCGGTTCTGAAATAGTTCTGGTTCCAACAATATCCGGTTCTGAAATTTGCCTATCTCCAAAAGCACCCAGTTCTGAAACAATTCCTGGTAAAAAGAAACACTGGGCTCAAAAAAGTATCCCATTCAAAATAAGTACCCGGTCCTTAAAGAATTACCCGCTTCTAAAAAAGAAGCCGACTCAAAAAATGTAAACGCTTCTTAAAAACTATCCGTTTTAAAAAGTACCCGGATGCTAAAAAAGGCATCGGCTATAAAAAGGACCCAGTTAAAACTACACGGTTTTAAAAAGTACTCCTTCTTATAAATTATACGATTTTTAAAACACTCCCGTTAAAAAAATTTCCCGGTTCTTGCATAATACCTATCCAAAAAAAGTTACCCATTCTGAGACAGTTCCTGGGGCAAAAAAAAAGCACTCGGCTCAAAATAAGTACCCGGTTCTTAAAGAAGTACACGGTCCTAAAAAATTAGCCGGTTGTGAAAAAGTACGTGGTTCTTTAAACGTATCCAGTTCTGCATAGGCACCCGGCTTTAGAAAATCAGCCTGTTTTGAGAAAGGATACTGATATGGTTATGAAAGTCACGTTTGTACATACAGCACTACTAATAATAATAAGCAGCTAGGTATAAAAATTATCATTATCGTCATGTCTTTAACGAATCTCCACTAAATTACGAGTATGAAAAATTAAGAAATTCCTAGAAAAACAGGCAGAGGTAGATTAATTGCTTTTTCTTGAATTTAAAAAGAAAATCAAATATCCATCTCTCCTCCGCAAATCCAATCATACAATTGTCACTTTGCACAATCACTTCGCTTCAAAATATTTATGTGTAGATATTTACATACACACGTACATATGTACATATGTATGTACATATATTTATCGTAATTATATCATGTTATTTGCAACCTAAACACAAATATCCAATTTTCAAAAACAGTAGAAACAATAATTTGTACACATCACTGTGTGGAACAAATAAGTAAACCACAAATTCAATTTTCTTGTCTAACTCAGATATTTGGTAAATAAAAAAAGATCTGTCATTTCATTTGATTGTATGAGTTTAACATTGCTGTGGCTATTGATTGGCCAATTCTCAAATTTTTGGTAAAAATAAATGAAGGAAAGGAAATATGTACAACCTTTTCAAAATAATAGAATGATTCTGATAGCAACACGAGGATACGTAGGATTTATTTGTGCATGTATGTGTTTGTGCACTTGTGTGTATATAGATACCTTATCTGCATTTATGAATAGCCGAAATTCTAGTAAGAATCGGCAAAATACAAAACAAGAGCCACTTAATTGGAAAATTTTGTTTGTGGTTAAAACAAAAAGAGTTTGATCAAATAATGCTAATGAAGGATTCGATGCTATGGCGTGGTCAATTCTTTTTTCTTATTTATTTCTTGTTTTATTATTTTTGTTCGCTATTTATTCTCCATTTTTACTCTCAAATTTGCTTCTAAAAAAACGATGAGTTGTCGCTAAAGAATCAATAACAAATTGAGAGAACTCCGATAAGAATTTATCTTTTCTAAAACAAATTTACCATCTTTTGATAATTTTTCGATAAGGAACCGATAACCTTTCGATATAATGTCGGTGTAATTTTGATAATAAATCGATAACTTTTCGATAACACTCCAAAATCAAATCGATAATATACCGATAACAATTCTGGTAACAAAAATTGAAAGCACTCCGATAAGAATTTCATATCTTTTCGATAGCAAATTTACTTTTTCGATAAGGAACCGATAACTCTTCGATATAATGTCTATGTAATTTTAAGAATAAATCGATAATATATAAATCTGATAACACCGAGATAACAAATCGATAACTTTCGATAACAAATTGATAAATTTTGGTTATATATCGATAATTTTTCGCTAATCGATAATAAATTCAAAGCAAATTTGCCCCCAGAAATGCTATGGAAGAATCTTCGCACTTTTGGAGTATCCAAAAATGATAATATTCAATGCAAATTTGACCCTAATGTCATGAACTCGCACTTCTTGAATGGTAATATAAGCGATAACAGTGTAAATTATATTGATGATAATGACACCAGTTATGAACACAGTAAGATGGGTAGTATAAGCAGAAGGCCGAATATGGCTATTTATATTTTTCACTTCTCAGTTGTAACTGAAAATGATGTCTTGGACGCTATATTTTATTTATTATTAAGTCTAATGCCATTGGAGTCGATGGGCATCAATATACGATTTATTAAACTTATACTTCCATTTGTTACAGCTTCACTACCACATATATTTAACTTTTCAATTATGTCCGGAGGATTTCCAAATCAATGGAAAATAGCTAATGTTATCCCTACTCCTAAAGTTAAGTCTTCATGTTCTTCCAAAGAGTTTAGACCAATTAGCCTGTTGCCAGCCTTATTTAAGGTTTATGAGAAGCTATAAGCTATGCAAATAATTGATTATATATATATTAATAACTTACCTCAGTCCAGTCAGGATTCAGGAGAGGACATATTTGCGCTACTGCCATGCTTAAGATTCTTGAAGACATACGCCCTGCCTATGACCGTAATGAACTTACAGTACCTGTACTTTTAGATTTCTTACGAGCTTTTGACACAGTTCATTTCAGAATACTTCTTCATAAGCTGGAAATAAACTATAACTTCAGCTCTTATGCTATAAAGCTAATCCAAAACTACCTCACAGCTCGATTTCAGCAAGTAGTAATGTCTCAAACTTAAAGCGTATAACAAGGATCTATTTTAGGCCCAATATTGTTTACACTTTTTATTGACGACATATTTCCTTGTTGCCGAAATGCCAAAATACATCTTTACGCGGACGACACACAAACATACTTGCCAGGCCCTACTGGGCTTACCGAAGATTGGTTCGTAAGGCTGAATGAAGCTTTGTCACACATAGCACATTGAGCTCACAGAAATAAGTTATATCTGAATGCAACGAAATCTAAGGCGCTAGCAATATGGAGGACATGTGACTTGAAGAGCTTTTTTGAAGTCATACTTAATGAAGACAAAATATTATTCCAAGACGTGGTCACCAATTTAGGCTTCAGAATTAACTCTAAATTAATTTGCGTTGACCATGTTAACCTTATGGTTGGTGAAATATATAATACCCTTCGAAATTTGTACAGAACTGCCTATCTACTACCACATAAAACAAAAATGAAGCTGGTCAAATCTCTTATAATTCCTCAAATTTCGTATGGGGAACTTATATGCGGTAATCTTCATTCGTGTTCACATAATAAATTGCAGTTTGCCTTAAACAATGCTGTTCGTTTCGTTTTTCTCAAAAGAAATTTGATCATATCATATCTCTTCATATGCCGTACAAATTCTCGGTGATGTGATGTTAATGATTTCTTAAAACTTAGAAATCTATGCTTTTTGTATAAGCTGCTTCATTCCAAAAATCCCCCTTACTTATTTGAAAAACTAAATTTGTGTCAGTCCACTCGGATCCAAAATCTATTGGTCCCTTATTTTAAATACATAACATCCTCAAGGCAGTTCTTTGTCAGAACAATCTCACTTCCCTCAAAGTGACTTAAGTCCTCGAAAGCTTTTAGTATTTGCCAAGAGGACGGAGTTATTTTATAACATAGGTCCTAGTTTTTGATAGGGGTTTTCAGTTTGGTCGTTAAAACAAACTCCTGGTAACACTATGGACTCAGTCAGTCTATGTGAGGTCCTCATGGTCCGACCAGTTCAACCTAACCTAAATCTGGTAACACCGAGATAACATATTGATAACTTTTCGTTAACAAAATGACAAATTTAGGTTATATATCGATAATTTTTCCTTAAAAAATATATAATTTTCGCTATTAACTCCATATATTTTCGCTAATAAATTAATTCTTGTTTAGTACCAAATCGATAATATGCAAATAACAAACTGGAAAAAATCCTATAGCAAATCGATAACTTTTCGTAAGCAAATTAATAAATCGTTGATAATAATCGAATACTTTTCGATAATAAGCCGAAAAAATAAAAAATATTTATCGTTTTTATAAGAAATCCATAATTTATCGATTACAAATTGATAACTTTTTGATAAAAAATTGACTTTGTATGCATAGCAAATAAATATTCTGAGTAAAACACAACCAAACATCTGCTGGCTACGCCCTATGAGTTGTGCCATCTTTATGCGATGTAGGGCAAAACTATGCCCCATACTTGTTCAAAGTAAATGCCCCATACTTGTTCAAACTCCTCATGAGTCTCGTATAGTAACGCTAGATGTCAAGGAGGTTTTTGTATTTGTCCTCAAAAATACTATCTTTGTTTTACTTTCCGTATTACAGCTTGTAAAATTAGCCGATTAATGCACCCGCATACATATTTACACATAATCTCTATAGGACAATCCAAAAATGCCATTCACACCTTTATTGTGATTTTAAATGTTGATAAAAAGTTTTGAATTGTGACACTACTTATATGTACTTGCATAAAACAAAAGCAAACATATCCGTTTTCAACAAAGAAAGTTTTCCTTTGTTAACGCCTAATTGTATGCAGCTAATACTTAAGTATGCTTCAACGCTTGTACGTACATAACTAGGCGTGTTAAATCTCATGTCACACTTACCGTGTCGGCAGCTTTATTGTTCGAGAAGTTCCAGTTTGCCAAACTAAGGTAAACTTAAAATTGACTAGCAGATAAATGGAGGGTGTGGTGATATTTTGGTACTTTCTACTTTCTCAGCTTTTGCTGAGTTATCTTTGGTTGTTTAGCTATGCAGAATTTTATTGAATACCACATACGCCTATTCTTATGTTTTACTGTTCTTGGTTTTTTGGAACAGCCCAGTACTTTTGAATAGAGCAGAATTGTGGATATTTACATGCCAATCGACATGTTGTATTGGTTTTTTGCACCTAAGTATACGGCAGCCCAAATGGTAAAGGTGATAAGTTAGTTACGGTCTTCAAGTATGAAATACACGTATTCCCAAATATTGCATACTTTTAGGCCCTTTATATTACATACCCATTTTTGGATAACAATTACAATTTTCTAGCAATAAATTTTCACTTTCAAGAAAAATGAAGCTAAAATAGCTTCAAAAGTCTGCTTTAAAAAAAGTGGTTTTGCAATTTTTTGAGATCGTCAATCGGATCATAAAAAGTATCTGATAACAAATTGATATGCGCTTTTTGCAGAACATTTCATAAAAAGACTGCCAATTACTAAAACCAAAAGTTCGAGAATATTCATAAGGAACTTTTCAAGTACAATTAAGAGTTTCTGTTCTTCGCTATATAGCCAACGTTTTGAGGAACGCTGAATTGTTATGTTTCTAAACCAAATGTTTATTTCCAGAAAAACCATAAAAGTGATGCGACATAGCGGCTCGAGTTTTAATAAAGGGGATTTCCTCCATCTTCATATGAGCAAGACGCTGAATCATTTTGCTCATGCTACATCCGAGAAGCCAAAGCACTTTTTCATGGGTGAATGTCAAGACCAGTTCATTGACAGATTATGCAATCGCTTTCTTCCATAGTATTTTCCTGCTCTAAGAGACTTTGGACGTTGCTTGACTGTAGAAGTTCAACAAGATGAATGTAGAATATTTAGTTCAGCTTAAAAATTGTTGTATTACCATGTACTTAAAGACATCTACCCGCATTGCAATTCAGCTTTTAGTTCTTAGTATGACTGTTAGGTTCTACAGCGTAAACGTTTTTCCATTTCTTTTATGTAGTCTCCTTATAAAGAGATTTAAAGTAAATCTGAATTTTTTCGAATGATCTTAGGACTAGTCTGGATCGAAGATAATACTTTAAACCGATGGTTATCATAAGTCTACTAAGAAAAGTAATATCTTGTTAAATTTGAGGCTTTTTAATGTTGCTTGGTTAGCCGAAACTTTTAAGTTAATTTTGCCAAATGCTTTGGCTACTGAACTTACTTCGATTGAAAAAATCTGGGTGGGGTATTATCACCAATTCTGTGGACGCCGGCCATCAACCAACTGCATGTGCGGTTCGACAGAGAGCCAGTCAAACTCACGGCGTTTGCAGTCCTAAGCCGCAGATGTTCAACAACAGGCAGCTCTTGGTGGATCAGGCGCTTCGAGATGTACATGAATGGGCATCTGGAGTAGGGTTAACGTTTAGCCAGTTAACATGGAAAAACCCGATCTGGTCCCATTTAAAAGGATATATAAGGTCCCCAAATGGACTAAGCCTAAGTTTGGGGTGGTCGTCCTACAATAAAAATACACCGCCGTGGCACTATATGCATGCAAGAGAATGCAAGGTTGCACGTGGCACCTATCGCCCAAACCCTCATATTTGGTATTTAAGGAAATTGTGAGCTCATACTTTACTATAGGGTCCCACTTTGATGGACAGCCACACAAAAAACTGCGTTTACCCAAAAACTTGACAAGCATAACGGAGGCCCTGAAGAATACCCTGAAAGCATCATTGCATGCCATTCTGTGCACCCCACCTGGATACTTTGTGATCAGAAATGTAGCGCGTGTAACTGCAACAAGAGTTAAAGGCTCGGGGCAACTTGAGTGCAGCCCGTATGGCCACATCACTATAGCGACTAAATAATTCCGCGCCTGAGCTTTGAAAAAGAACATACTATACATGTACATATGGATGACTATAAATTAACGAAAGAGGGCGGGTCTGCTGTTTACTGTGTCCATCCATAAATAAGCAGATCCTACAGGCTGCCAGATAACTGCATTGTCTTTCAGGCGGTAATTGTACTCGTGAAAAAAAAACATCGGAAATTTTGGAGAAAGCTTGCTTAAGATGTAGTCGCGTCCACATATATGTTGACAGTCAGGCGGTGATCAAGCAGTACTTCATCAAGAAGTGTCCTGGATTGCTAAAAAGTACTGGAGAGACTTCGAAGATTCCGGACTATGCAACTAAACTGTTTTCAACGACACAAAGGGAAAAGGAAGAAAAGAGAAGGCGGATTAGTTTGTAAATGTGTGTGCAGCACTCGATGAATCGACGGCAGACGGCCCAATTCGCTTGGAAGAAATCAAGAGGAGACCGGAGTTGCATATGATTAATCAAGAAGAAAAGGCGCGGATCCTACGACGTTAGACTCACTAAATTGCTCATACCACTAAAGGGAAAAGACTTAAGCTCATGATGGGCACACTAGCCGGACACTGTCTTATGGCGCCACATGCTTATAACTTAGGCCCCGTTAGCAACAGCAGATGTAGGAAGTGCGATGTGTTGAAAGAAAGGGTTGAGCAGAATCTGTGTTCGTGTCCCGCGCTTGCGAGGTGCCAAATCTCGAGGTAGTTATTGACCGAGGGCCAAGAGGATGAAGCTAATCTATAACATAGTTTAAGGTCCTCAAAAAAATTCTGGTAAAAATATGGGCATATACAGCCTTGTTTGGTCTTTATTGATCGGCGAGTTCAACCTAACCTACTTTAATTTAATCAAAGAACTTCGTTCGAAACTCGCTTTTAATCATAGGGAAAGCTTTTTTTAACTAACAACTCCATAAAGATGTATCAAAAACAAATCTTTCCACAAATCATTAAAAAAAAGTTCAAGTTTAGTTATCTCTCCGCTCAACAATATGCAACGAATGGTGATCTCAGCCAAAATAAAAACCACTCAGTATGATTATTCAAATCAGCTAGCAGGAAGCAAACAAAGTCCTTATATCAACGAGGAAACGAGGCAATTCCACTCAACCGCAAAACAATCAATACAATCAAACCTAAGTTAGTATATAACGCACACACATACAACGTCAACAACTGTCACGGCAGGCAATTCATTAATGCAACCAACTGATACAAACAAATACAAACTGGACAAGTAATGTAATCGGATACGAGTTACGAAATGTATGAATCTCACACGTGAACTGGTGTGTGAATTGAAAAGGGGTAAAAAAGGTGGTCGTTCCTTGGTACCAAAAAGTCACACACAGATACGTATATAACATAAAATCACCAATTCATGCACTTTTCGGCGTGGTGCTTCATCATTGAATGTCATTGCATGGTCTTACTGAATATTGGTTTTACTATTTGGAATGACAATGCGAGTACCTGCTGTTAAAACGAAATTTCCTTTTACTTCAATTGCTGCATAATATCATTTGTGAATCGCATTTTACAAGAAATCCTTACAGAATGCAATTACTTACTCCAATTGCAACGAATATCCATACATATATACATATACATGTGTATGGTTACGTATCTATGTTTGTGCGAAGTGACATAAAAACAAGTAAGGAAGGCTAAATTCGGGTGTAACCTAACATTACATACTCAGCTGAGAGCTGATAAAGTAAGGGAAAATCACCATCTAGGAAAATGAAACTAAGGTAACCCTGGAATGTGTTTGTATGACATGTGTATCAAACGAAAGGTGTTAATGAGTATTTTAAAAGGGAGTGGGCCTTTGTTCTATAGGTGGACGAATTTTCGAGATATCGCCATAAAGCTGGACCAGGGGTGACTCTATAATGTGTTTGTACGACATGAGTATCAAATTAAAGGTACTAATGATGGCTTTAAAAGGGAGTGATGGTAGTTATTTATGTGAAGGCGTTTTCGAGATATCGACCAAAATGTGGACCAGGGTGACCCAGAACATCATCTGTCGGGTACCGCTAATTTTTTTATATATGTAATACCACGAACAGTATTCATGCCAAGATTTCAAGGGCTTTTGATTTCGCCCTGCAGAACTTTTTCATTTTCTTCTACTTAATATGGTTGGTAGGTGTCACACCCATTTTACAAAGTTTTTTCTAAAGTTATGTTTCAATAAGCCAATCCAATTACCATGTTTTATCCCTTTTTTCGTATTTGGTATAGAATTATGGCATTTTTCTCATTTTTCTTAATTTTCGAAATCGAAAAAGTGGGTGTGGTCATAGTCGGATTTCGGCCATTTTGTATACCAATACAAAGTAAGTTCAGATAAGTACGTGGACTTAGTTTAGTAAATATGTATCGATTTTTCTCAAGTTATCGTGTTAACGGCCGAACTATAGGACAGACGGTTGACTGTGTATAAAAACTGGGCGTGGCTTGAACCAATTTCGCCCTTTTTCACAGAAAACAGTTATCGTCCTAGAAACTAAGCCCGTACCAAATTTCACAAGGATTGGTAAATTTGTGTTCGACTTATGGCATCAAAAGTATCCTAGACAAATTAAATGAAAAAGGGCGGAGCCACGCCCATTTTGAAATCTTCTTTTATTTTTGTATTTTGTTGCACCGTATCATTACTGGAATTGAATGTTGACATAATTTACTTATATACTGTAAAGATATTAAATTTTTTGTTAAAATTCGACTTTAAAAAATTTTTTTTTTAAGCTGGCGTGACCGTTCTCCGATTTTGTCAATTTTTATTATGTAAACATTAGTAATAGGAGTAACGTTCCTGCCAAATTTCATCATGATATCTTCACCGACTGCCAAATTACAGCTTGCAAAACGTTTAAATTACTTTCTTTCAAAAGTGGGCAATGCCACGCCCATTGTCCAAAATTTTACTAATTTTCTATTCTGCGTCATATGTTCAACTCACCTATCCAATCAAAGTAAATATACTCTGTGAGCTCTACTCAACTGAGTATAAAACAAAATATAATAAATAAAGAAGGGAAACTAGAAATGAAAATTAAGCAGCATTGTGCCATATAATGTATGTCTTACCGGTTGTAAGACAATGAAACTTAAGGGGTTAACGAATATTATTAGCTGTTTTTTTTTACATGTATACACATATGCACTTAAACTTTGTATGCAATTTAAGTGCATAACTTTATCTACACTTTTGAGTTTAACGATTATTTCGAAAAATTTATTTAGAACTTTTTTTTTACATACGAAGGGCGCATAGCCTCTTTTATATTGACGAAAATCAAAAACACCTTGCGAATTTTCAGAATCCAATAGCTAAGACTTTGTTTGACTAAAATCAATTGGGCGACAATAGTGCAAAAAAAAAAAAAAAATAATGGGAAAACACTTAATAAAATGTTCGAAATTTTTGAATTTTTCCAAAACATTTCTGAGATTGGTTTCAGTAAAAGAATGCATAGGCGGGTATCCTTGAATGATGTCGAATATGGTGAGACTAGGTTGAGTTGAATAATGTAGTCTAGATCTATTTTCAGTAACAGCCACTGTACAGACTAGTGCTATAGTTAAGGCAGGAGAGGATGAGGATGGAGTTAAAAAAGCATAAGAACTGAGGTATATTCTTGCGGAAACGATTAAGTTCATGGTTATGTCGACAGATATGACTCCTTTGACGGTCAAAGGATTAGACGTTTATGGTTAGGCTTTAATTTTATGGTCGTGGTTTTAGTCTACGGCAGCAGTAATGGAACCAGGGATAATTGGTGTTTCGATTGAAAACCGTTTCGGCTCGGTTACTGCTATTTATCAAAATCTATTTGCTAATGGAGTTATAATTTATTATTGGCGTGTTATCGATTTTTCAACGAAGAGCTTGCGATTTGCCTTAGAAATGGCATCTGTTTGTTATTTAGAAATTTAGAAATTTATTATCGAAACATTATCGATCATAAATCACAAATATATCGATTCCTTAAAGAAAAGTTATTGCTTTTTAAAGAAAAGTTTTCTAAAATATTACCGAAAAGTAACCGATTAAGTACTTCAAAGTTGTTATCGAAATATTATCCATTTCTTATAAAAAGTTAACGATTAGCTATCGATAAGTTGTCGGTTTGTCGTCAAGCAGTTATAGAATTGATTTTTAAAAGCTATCATTTTATCGAAGTGTTGTTATTTTGTTATCGTCAAGTCATTGGTTTTTTATGAAACAGAAACCGATAGAGTTTCAATATAAAATCGATCACACATCTGTAGCCCGTCAATGAAGAGATATAATAATAAACCAATAAGAAGCCGTTGACTAGGGAATAACAATCCGATATATCGACGATAATAAATAGCAATCGGTAAGAAGCCGATATTAAAAAAATGATATGTCGTTGTTGGGTGGTAGCGAGGGGAAGCCGACGAAGCTCTTCTCAAAAAGCCCAAAACTCTTCGTTTCACGTAAGGTTACCGCTGTGGTGGTTTTATTTCAACCGCTAGTTGAACTCTAGTTAATTAAAAAAACATATGTCTATGTTTACACATTGAAGTTCGCGGTTGGGTAGCAAGTCATTATTATACTCAGTTGAGCAGAGCTCACAGAGTATATTAAGTTTGATTGGATAACGGTTGGTTGTACATATATAAAGGAATCGAGATAGATATAGACTTCCATATATCAAAATAATCAGGATCGCAAAAAAATTTGATTGAGCCATGTCCGTCCGTCCGTCCGTCCGTCCGTTAACACGATAACTTGAGTAAATTTTGAGGTATCTTGATGAAATTTGGTATGTAGGTTCCTGAGCACTCATCTCAGACCGCTATTTAAAATGAACGATATCGGACTATAACCACGCCCACTTTTTCGATATCGAAAATTTCGAAAAACAGAAAAAGTACGATAATTCATTACAAAAGACCGATAAAGCGACGAAACTTGGTAGATGAGTTGAACTTATGACGCAAAATATAAAATTAGTAAAATTTTGGACAATGGGTGTGGCGCCGCCCACTTTTTAAAGAAGGTAATTTAAAAATTTGCAAGCTGTAATTTGGCAGTCGTTGAAGATATCATGATGAAATTTGGCAGGAACGTTACTCTTATTACTGCATATACGCTTAATAAAAATTAGCAAAATCGGAGAAGGACCACGCCCACTTTTAAAAAAAAAATTTTTTTAAAGTAAAATTTTAACAAAAAATTTAATATCTTTACAGTATATAAGTAAATTATGTCAAGATTCAACTCCAGTAATGATATGGTGCAACAAAATACAAAAATAAAAGAAAATTTAAAAATGGGCGTGGCTCCGCCCTTTTTCATTTAATTTGTCTAGGATACTTTTAATGCCATAAATCGAATAAAAATTAACCAATCCTTTTGAAATTTGGTAGGGGCATAGATGTTATGGCGTTAACTGTTTTCTGTGAAAATGGGCGAAATCGGTTGATGCCACGCCCAGTTTTTATACACAGTCGTCTGTCTGTCCTTCCGCATGGCCGTTAACACGATAACTTGAGCAAAAATCGATATATCTTTACTAAACTCAGTTCACGTACTTATCTGAACCCACTTTACCTTGGTATGAAAAATTAACGAAATCCGACTATGACCACGCCCACTTTTTCGATATCGAAAATTGCGAAAAATGAAAAAAATGCCATAATTCTATACAAATACGAAAAAAGGGATGAAACATGGTTAGGTAATTAGATTGTTTTATTGACGCGAAATATAACTTTAGAAAAAACTTTATAAAATGGTTGTGACACCTACCATATTAAGTAGAAGAAAATGAAAAAGTTCTGCAGGGCGAAATAAAACACCCTTTAAATCTTGCCAGGTATTACATATATAAATAAATTAGAGGTATCCAACCGATAATGTTCTGGGTCACCCTAGTCCACATTTTGGTCGATATCTGGAAAACGCCTTCACATATACAACTACCACCACTCCCTTTTAAAACTCTCATTAATACCTTTAATTTGATACCCATATCGTACAAACTCATTCTAGAGTCACCCCTGGTCCACCTTTATGGCGATATCTCGAAAATCCGACCACCTATACAACAACCACCACTCCCTTTTAAAACCCTCATTAATACCTTTAATTTGATACCCATATCGTACAAACACATTCTAGAGTCACCCCTGGTCCACCTTTTTGGCGATATTCCGAAAAGGTGTCCACCTATAGAACTAAGCCCCACACCCTTTTAAAATACTCATTAACACCTTTCTTTTGATACCCATATTGTACAAACAAATTCTAGGGTCACCCCTGTTCCACCTTTATGGCGATATCCCGAAACGGCGTCCACCTATGGAACTAAGGATTACTCCCTTTTAAAATACTCATTAACACCTTTCTTTTGATACCCATATTGTACAAACAAATTCTAGGGTCACCCCTGGGCCACCTTTATGGCGATATCTCGAAACGGCGTCCACCTATGGAACTAAGGATTACTCCCTTTTAAAATACTCATTAACACCTTTCATTTGATACCCATATCGTGCAAACGCATTCTAGGGTCAACCCTGATCCACCTTTATGGCTATATCCCTAAATGGCGTCCACCTATAGAACTATGGCGCACTCCCTCATAAAATACTCTTTAATGCCTTTCATTTGATACACATGTCATACAAACACATTCCAGGGTTTCCCTCGGTTCATTTTCCTACATGGTTATTTTCCCTTATGTTGTCACCATAGCTCTCAACTGAGTATGTAATGTTCGGTTACACCCGAACTTAACCTTCCTTACTTGTTTTTTCCATAATTCTAAAGTTGCACCAACTTTTAACCCTAGTTAAGTTCGTATTTGTTGATTATATAAAGAAAAGCTGAAAGAATGCCAACGCCACCAAAATAGTATGGCCGTGGTGATTGCAATATGAAGCCACATATAAGTATAAATATGTTTATGCAATACATATATATAATATATATAAAATATGAGAGGCTCCTGAAAATCACATCAACATTTGAATACCTTAAATAGCAACAAATGTTATAGTAACGGCAACCAAATTGGATAAACCAGAAAATGTTGTATGTTTACCTTTACCTCTAATATGATTGGAATGGCATAGCCATTGGGCACCGTCCTAGCTGCTACTTAATACTGAAATACATTTATAGCCAGTATGCGCCGTCAGTCAGTGCTGCTGATGTCAATGGCAACGAGGATCATCAACGCTATTGCCATTATTGCAGTTTTCCTTTTTTGTTGCATTTTACACGTTAAAGTAACGATGAGTGCAAGGAATTGACCAAAGTTTATTTGTGTCTGCTAGAATAGATGCACAAATGTATGTACACTAGGGTGGGTCGGCAAAAAAAATTCTTATTCATACATATTGTAAAACTTAACCTATTTATTTCCTTATTTAGAAGGAGATGCAACCGAGTTAGTAAAAACACAATTTTCTTCGTCCACAATCAATATATATTTGACACCCGGAAGTCGGCCATCTTCTTCTTCTTCTTTATCTTTCTCCTTTTACAGAGTTGCATTAATCTTCAATATCGTACATTTCTCAATCTAGTACCTAATCTAATACAACTCGCTATTTGTTCAGAGTTGCCATCTTACAATATCATAGACAATTTTCTTGTCTTGTATATCTTAACTCGTTTAGTATCTAGTTTTTCCAGGTTAAAAATCAACCACAAATTGTATGTTACTTTCTATACGCTTTTTATTGAGACTTGAAAGTTGCTCTGAGGCAAATAAAATGCTGCAGTTTTTGTAGGCGAAAAATAATAGCACAACACCAAAAGGGAAACCAAATTTTTTTGCACCCGCTCTAGTTTTGACCGTTTTTACAAAAAACTTAATATATATTTGGAAGTTGCTTTTCAACGGATTGCAATCGGAATAAAAAAATACCTCCAACATTTTTGTATAACATTTTTTTTTTTCGGAAAAATTTCCATGTAAACAAACGGGTCTGTGTCTGGATGCTAATCTTCTTAGGTTAACTATAACTCGCCCAAGGGTTCTAATACGAAACTTTTTTTTGATGTCAATAATTTTGGGATTTTTGAGAAGAGCTTCGCCTGATTTAACCCGATAACAAATTTATAGCACTCCTAGTAGAACTCTAAAAATCTTCGATTTTAAGGCTATATATTGTTCATATCCAATCGATAGCTTTCCATAAATTTCTAATAAAATTCGATAACTCGCTGATAACAAGTTTGTAACATTTCGATAACAAATTCAGTCATTCATTTTCATTCATTTATTTTCCAAGATATTAGTACAACAAGATATACGATCGAAACTTTATGATAACATATCGAAGAAATTTCCGATAGCTAATCAGTAAATCGGCGCCCACCGTGGTGTGTTGGTAGCATGCTCCGCCTGCCACACCGTATGCCCTGGGTTCGCACCTCGGGCAAAGCAACATCAAAAACTTTAGAAATAAGGTTTTTCAATTAGAAGAAAATTTTTCTAAGCGGGGTCGCCCCTCGGCAGTGTTTGGCAAGCGCTCCGATTGTATTTCTGCCATGAAAAGCTCTCAGTGAAAACTCATCTGCCTTGCAGATGCCGTTCGGAGTCGGCATAAAACATGTAGGTCCCGTCCGGCCAATTTGTAAGGAAAATCAAGAGGAGCACGACGCAAATTGGAAGAGGAGCTCGGCCTTAGATCTCTTCGGAGGTTATCGCGCCTTACATTTATTTTTTTTTTTAATCAGTAATTTTTTGATAAAAAATCGATAAATTTCGATAAAAACCCGATACATTTTCGACAACATATCCATATTTTTTTGGTAACAAATCTATAACTTTTCGGTAGTAAATCAATATCAATAAAAATATCAAATTTTATTGATAGAAAATTTATAAAAGTTTTATATTAAATTGATAAAAGGTTTATACCACGTTGGGAACCCACCTAATACTAAACCTATAGTGCTTCGATAAGAAATGCATAACACGCATAAAACTCATCGATAACAAACCGATATGAGACCATTTCACTCATATCGACTTTACCTTTTACATTGTTCCCACATTGCTCTACAGTGCATTGACTACACTTACGCTTACATTCTGTAATTTCCCATACATTACCTCACACACCGCCTACATTTCAGAATATACCCACACTGCAGACGACGATCCTCGACCATATGGCCATAGCAGTAAAGCACTATGCACTACACGATGAACAGTCTATCTGATTCCGTATCTGCTCTTCGCATGGGCTGTTACAGCATCAATCGAGGTGAATGGTTGGCGCAGGAGTGTTCAAATGCCGGACGAGGCCATACACCGGCGGTTATAAGGTAGTATATGGAGTAGAGTCTGCGGTTCATTGTGCTGATCCGGAAATAAATAGATCCCATAAGCTGGGAAATCACCGCAGTGCTTTTCAGGCGGAAGTAGTAGCCGTAACAAAAGTAGTAAAAACACTGGAAGCGAATAAATTTAGCTGTAATCGAATCAGCTTTTATTTTGACAGCCAAGCAGCAATTAAGGCTTTTATCTCTCATAGCAAACAGCGCTCATCGCTCAAATCTTGTAACGTAGACGTTCCATTAAGATTAGGCGAGATCTAAAGAAGGCGAGAGCTGCACATTGCTGATCAAGCAGGAAAGGCATAAACCAACCTTACAACCTTTGACTAACAAAGCTACTCTTATCGTCGAAAGCTTGGATTGTAGGCTCATGATGGGCACTCTAACTGAACACTGCCCTACAGCGACACATGATTTTGAATGAAGCCTTGTCAGTAATAGCAGATAAAGGAAATGAGTGTTAGAAGATGAAACGATCGCGCACGTGTCGTGCTCGTGCCCTGTGCTCACAAGGCTAAGACTCCAGTTATTAGGAGTACCACAGCTATCAGATCTAGAAGCAGCAAGTAGCATAAGTTCTAGAAAGCTTTAAGTATTCGCCAATAGGATGGAGATATTTTATAACATAGGTCCTGATTTCAAATAAGGTATTTCAATTCGGTCGTAGACCAAACTTCTGGTAACACTATGGTCCATGTGTGTAGTAAGTTGCAAAAAAGACTCACCCTTACGTATATCTTCACGCCCGTGTGCTACTGTAAACGAAATTTTTTTGGTTGGACAAACTGGACATTTGTTCCCCCTATTATATCTGCAGTATCATCAGAAACAGCCATTCTATGCTTACTAACCATTCATCCATACGCCCACCCATACATCCATCCATCCATCATTGAGTTGGCCAGCATGCAAAATGGCACACACACATGCAATCATCCTTTGCATGTATGCAATTATCCTTTGTCTGTGTAGGAATAATTCGGTCATGTGGACATATAAAAATTTTAATTTTGTAACCAGACAAAATTCGGTGAAAAAATCAAACACATACATTGTTTCATAGCAAAGCTCTGTATATATCTGTGTTGGTGTTGTATGCTTCATATGCAATACTCAGCATGTGTTCATATATGTATATATGTATGTATATTACTTTTGTATAGTTTCGTGATCAGTATATCATTATACAAGCCTCTCTGTTACAAGTTTCCTTGTCTGTTCTGGTTTATAGTTTTTCGGTTTGATTACTTTAGTGAAGTTTAGCATTTTTATTGAGTGTACTTACATCGTTACATGCATAAGTTGATATCAAATTTTGTTTTGGGGTTGATGTGATTTGTTGTCTTTGTTGTTGTTAGATATTGTTTTGATTTTGCATACTTGATTTGAATTCATGAAATACATTGAATAAGCTAGATTTTTGTGCAATATATTCCAATAGTGGATATATTAAAACTTATATGACTAATACTCAGCTTTTGTGAATTTTTTTGTTATTGAAAAATAAGTAAATTCCTTTATTATTGGATTTTGATGAACAATCGCTGAGTCATTAAATGACTAAATAAAAGCTAGTGAGGGAGATTTTTTTTAGAATTGACACCTATACCGATTTCGCTATTCATAGTGAGATTTACAGAATTTTTACACCATTATCGTTTAGCGGTTCACCTTAATCCAAATCGTAAAAGAATCCAGATTTTATAGTCCCGAAATGAGCTGGAATGAAATGGTTCCGGAATAATCTGCAAACAGTTCTGAAACAATCTTAAAATAACGATGAAACTACACGGTCCCGAAATAAATGCGAAATAGTCCCGAATCATTCCCGAAATTATACCGCAATAGTTTTAAAATGAGCTGACAAATTTTCCGTAGCATACCCACGATAACCTTGAAAATAATACTGTACTGATCAAGTGATCACAAGAACAATCTAGAATATATTCCTAAATTGCCTCACAATGTTATCTAAAATAATCTAATAATAATAATAAACCCGAAACAAGCCCGATAACAGTCCTAAAATCATCGCAAAATATTTCTGAATAATTCCCAACGGTCGAGAATTAATTCAAATAAGAGCCAAACATAATATCAAAAATATCAAAAATCCAGATATCAATAGTCCTAAAAAAACTCACAAAAGTTCTGAATAAATCACTAAATAATTCTCAAACGATGCCGGAAAAGTCCTGCAGTGATGCCGAAAATAATTTTGAAATTATCAAAAAAAAAAAAAAAAACAAAGTACCGAATCATCCTCAAGATAATTTAAAACTGATGGCAAAATTATATCAAATTGCTCCCTAAAATATCTAATACATGGTCTCGAAATGATCACAAGATAATGCGGAATTGTTCTCGAAATAATACCAAAAAAGTCTCGAAGCAATTTCGAAAACTATTCTAAAATTTTCCCAGAATGAAATATCCATGCCCATATAAAAAACCTCGAAATCATTTAGCATTCTTTAATCATTAACCAGTTCCCTTTTGTACGAAAGCTCTCGCTTTGCTCACTTTTTTCCTAAAATATAATTTAGGAGGTAGTAAGAAGGTCAACATGTTCTAGAAATTTATTTAACTTAATGCTTTGCTGGTATATTTCATTCAAAAACCACAGAAAAGAAAAAAAAAACAAGATATTTTCCACCTAAAAGTATGCTGGAAAAACATTTTTATAAAAAGTTATTTTTAATCTTTAATGTCTACGATTTTCAGGAAACAAATGGTCAACACGAGGATGATTGAAAATTTGGTGCATACCTTAAGGCGCAATGCTGCATTTTTATTCTCCCGGTATTGTTATTATTTTATATGCTTTATTTTATATGCAGTTTATTTTTAGTTTAGGATATATCTAATCCGTAAAACACTTAGGAAACAAAAATTTAATACGAAAATTATTAAAAATATTTTGCATATTTTTAGGCGCGAAATTTCATAATTTTATTTATTTATAATAACTAGTATCGCCTGTGGTCGAAATTCGACCAACGTGTATTTTTTTCAACTCAGTCTATGCGTCAAGTGTTGGAAATATAGCAAACTGGTCTAACTTACTTAATTTTTTCTTTAAAATTTTGAATTTGATCTAAGACTTTGTACTTTTTGATTGTATTTTCTTAAATTCTCTACAAACTTTTCACATGTAATTATAACGTTTTGGTATGGAGCTCCTTAAACAAAAATATAAAAATTATGTAAAATCATATGAAATTGACATAGAATTATGGTGAAATTACTTGAAATTTAATTCAAAAATAGGTTTTTCCACACCACCCGGAAGGTCTCCGTTGGCGCGCTACCGAAGTTAGTTTTGGGAGCTCGGTTCCCCAGTAGGCCCATATCACCCATATGCACATATCGCCCGTTTACGTCAATAGTGTCATATTTAAAAAAACACGAACTTTTAGTTAAAAATTAAGAAATTTGCTAAAGGAATTTAGCCTATTTCACGCCACCCGTGAAAAACAACTAAACAACTAAAATAAAAAACAAAGAATCTGTTAAATAAAGACTTATGTATTTACGTGTAGGTAAAATTTGCCACAAAAAATGGGCCGGTCTAAAATTAATTCTATTTAAGATTTTTGGTACGCTATAAATTATTTTGGAACAATTTTTTAGGATTTTGGTAGAGGCTATTATAGGTAAGCGGCAACAATGGGAAACCATAATTGTATGCAGGTGAAACATTTGTGCCTTCGAATTTAGCGGGGATACATAACATTTGAAATTCACATTAAACACTTAGATAATTGTTCCCAAAGACGGCGCGCTTGTGCATAAAGGTTTAGGTCTTTGAAATTCGCATTTGCAAACTTAGATAATTGTTCCCAAAGATGGCGCGCTTGTGCACCATAATGAATTACGATATTTGTATGAATTGTTCGAATTTACAAAAAACTTTCTATTAATTATAAACAAATAGAGTAATATTTGTTAACAAAAATAGGCCTATGCACTGCGGCTGATCAATACGAATCGATTCAAAAAAATTTTTGTATGATTTTACGTATGCTAAGTATGCGAAACAGCCTGTCAATAGATTGTATGGAAATTTTGTTAGCGTATTAATATATAAATTAGACGTTGTGGCAGCGCACTGCCCTCAAGTGGCCCAATAACACCAGGCAAATCCTGTTCATTATTTTTTTTATTTATTAATTTTATTACATATTTATAATTTTTTTATGGGCCGAGTCATTGATGGACAGTGGTTTGTCAAGAGTCGAGAGCTAAAATTGCTCAGATACACAAGAAATATCATCAGCTGAGGCTAAAACTTAAATTAATAGAATATAGAAACAAAAATATACAGCATTAACGATTGTCACGTTAAGTAAAATACAACTACTGTCATGCCAAATATGCATAAAATATGTACTCTGAAATACTGTTGCATACTACCAAATTACAACTCTGAAACATAATACGACGCTACCGACTGAGTGTGAAAAGTCGAACCGAAGATATTGTATTTTGACGAGTAGAAAACGAGTACGCGACCGGTTAACATCGAATTCTTAAAAAACTGTAAAATCTTTAAATCAATAAAATCTGAATATCTATTAAAATTACTAAAATACCCTAAAATAACAATTTTTCTATTAAATGGACATCCTGAACGGTAAGAATAATAGCGGATAAATGAACGTATAAATCATTTCATTCGCTACAGTTCAGAAGTGAGAGTGAATTTATAAGCCTTAAACCGATAAAGAACGCATAAAATTTGTTAAATTACATACGTGTGAAATTTTATGAAAAAAGTAAGCATTCAGTTGTATGAAAGTGTAAAATAAATGTAATAAGTACGCGGCGCACGTCTTTGCCATATATTACATAACCTAACATTTTGTGAGACTCCACGGGAATTTTAGGGCTCCGGCGACATTCGTTTTGTTGTTTTGGTCAACGAACTAAATTCAAATTTGTAGTTTTGCAGTTTGACGTACACTCATTACAATATCGTTTATCATATTCGTTTTCACTACATTTTTGCGTATATCAAAAATCTTCGTTTACCGAGATTCTATAGCTATCTAGCTCGTACCAGTGAGTGTTCATACGTTTTGTGCGTCTCACTCGTGAATATATACATATATGTATTTGCCGAAAAAAATCTAATTAGAACCAATAACAAAGATCAAAAGCGAATATGTCAGCTAAAAATCCAACGTTAAAAGAATTAAAGCAAAAATGCAAAGATGCTGGTTTGCCCAAGAATGGCACAAAAAACCAACTAGTACAACGTTTAAGAGTACATTTCAATGATGAAAGTGAAAGTGATAAGGAAGAAGTAACTATGTTACAACGCATATCAATTCTCGAAAAAATTATTGATCGTTTTATAAATTCGCAAACGAAAACAAATGTTAATACGCCAGTAACTCCGCGCGTGCAAAATTTTCAACCACCAATTTCGTCATCTCCCGTTTCGGCTGTGTATACACAAACGGCAAATATGCACCCGACAACAACAAGTGCAAATGCAAATTTCGTACCGCAGTGGCAGAGGACTGATTTGCCATCTGCGCCGTCACAACAGTTTCCAATTAGAAATGATATGTATTATGGAAATAATGTACCGATTCCATTATATTCCGACTATTGTCAGTCTTCATCGTATAAAATAAAAGATATTGTTGAGTTGTTGCCTGAATTCAACCCAACAAGCCATACGTCTCTAAACTCTGTGCAATTTGTGAAACGAGTTGAAATGCTTAAAAACGCCTATAATTGGCAAGAAAGTGCTATAATATTTGCGGTTCAACAAAAAATGCGCGGTTCGGCAAAACTGTGGATCGATTCGCTACAGTGTGCATTCGTTAATTGGCCACAGTTCGTAAATAGATTTTTAAATGATTTTCCGTGTATGCATAATGAAGCAGATACGCACATAAAACTCTCGCGAACAAAACGTCAACAATCAGAAACGCCGGTTGAGTACTTTTATAGAATGCTGGCGCTCGGTAATAAAGGTGGCTTAACAGAAGCAAATATTTCGCGACACATAATAAATGGTATCAATGATAATGACTTGAAACGAAAAATATCAAATGAGTACGTACGGTGTCAAGATTTGTTAAAAGATATCATGAGTTACAGTGTATATAACGATGTATATCAAAACACTTATAAGCCGAAAACATCTTCAACCGTGTCTAAGCCTCAATCGTTTAATGTAAACAATAATAATAATTTGCCAAATTCTAAACAACAACAAGCAAAAAGTTTTAAATGCTATAATTGTGGTAAGGTCGGGCATCTTGCCGTAAATTGCCCCGAACCACAAAAGAAACAAAGATGTGCAAAGTGTCAACGTACGACCCATAAAACCAAAGAATGTTTTGCCAAAACTAACGTAAATAATATTGAAAACGCAGTCGTGGAAAAACATGTTCAAAATAAAAGTGAGGGTATATACAAACAAATAAATGTGAATGGTCATGCTACGTGTGCATTCGTTGACCCAGGTAGCACGCGTACACTAATACGGAAAACATTTGCAAACCGCATCGGGACTCTTAAAAACGAAGTAGCAGTGTTAAGAGGTTTCGGTGGTGGCGAATATGTTTCCACGCGTAAAATAAATGTGTTACTAAAAATTGATGAACAACAGCTTGAAGTAGATATGTTAGTTATTAATGATGACCTTATTTGTGAGAACGTACTCCTCGGTAAGGATGTACTATGTGGCTATAGCAAACGCCTTATAATAGAAAATGATCAGTGCCGTGTTGAGCAAATTCGTAATATCAATACTCCAAACGGGTTAAGCGAAAAACAAAATAAACAGTTCGAAAACATTATGAGTGAGTTTCGTGGAGTTTTTGCGGAAAATATTGCGAATATAGGAAAATGCGGTATCTCTAAAATGAAAATTTATTTAAAAACTGATACGCCTATTCAGTTAAAGCCATATCGCGTACCTTTTTGCAAGCGACCTATTATATCTAAAATAATAGCCGAGCTATTAGAAAACGAAATTATCCGATTAAGTGAATCGCCATATTCGTCTCCAGTAGTTTTGGTAGAAAAGAAAAATAATGAGCACCGACTATGTGTAGACTATCGTTGCCTTAATAAAATTACGGTAAAACAACCCTTCCCCATGCCGAATATGGAGGAACAGTTCGCACAACTAGCGGGAAATCGATTTTTCACTACCCTCGACCTACGCATGGGCTACCATCAAATCGAAATTGATGAAGCCTCGAAAAGATACACCGCGTTTGTAACGTCAGATGGACAGTTTGAATTTAACCGTATGCCTTTCGGTCTCATTAACGCACCTGCCGTTTTTCAATCTATCATGAATAAAATCGCATCGAAAATGAAAACTGGTGAAGTGCTTGTGTACTTGGATGATATTGTGATTCCAAGCAAAACAATCAATGAAGGACTCTTGCGATTAGAACGATTTTTGCAACTTCTAAAAGAAGCCGGACTTACGTTACGTCCCGATAAGTGTAACTTCCTGGCCACGAAAATCGATTATCTTGGACACATCATCAATGAAAAGGGAATCACACCGGGTAAAAATAAAGTGTCTGCCATTCAAAATTTTAAGCAACCAAACAACATAACCGAGGTAAGACGTTTTTTGGGCCTCACGGGTTTCTTCAGGAAATTTGTGAAGGACTATGCTATTATATCGAAACCTATTTCCATATTATTGACTAAAGCTAATCAGGACAAATTCACATGGGTCCTGAGCAGCAGCGCTCTTTCGAAAAACTTATTCATATCATTACAAACGAGCCTCCTTGTTTTGTACGATTATAATGCACAGCATGAAATACATACAGATGCAAGCAGTATTGGTCTTGCGGGTGTATTACTCCAATCCATCGATGGTAACGAATGGCGTCCAGTATGTTATTTTAGTCGCCATTGTACTGTCACAGAAAGCAAATACCATAGCTATGAGCTCGAGGTACTCGCCGTTGTAGAGACCTTAGAACGTTTTCGTGTTTATATATTAGGCAAACATTTTCGTCTTATCACCGACTGCTCCGTAATTGCACACGTAAGGGAGCATAAAGAGCTGAAAACGAAAATCGCGCGGTGGTGGCTAAAACTACTTGAGTATGACTATGAGTGCATACATCGCCAAGGTAGCAGATTGCAACATGTGGACGCTTTAAGCCGCATGCCCGAACAACCTGCGAATGAGGTCGACCCAGCTGGTTTTATACTAAACGTTAACTGCGATATCAACGATTGGTTATTGACGATGCAGATTCAAGACGAAAAACTTCGAGATATTTTAAATGTTCTGCATGGCAAAACAAATTCACCAAACGAAAAATCTATCAAAACTGACTATCAACTAAGAAATCACCGTCTCTATCGTAAAGAATCCGATGGTCTAAAATTTGTAGTCCCAAAGGGTTTACGATGGCGCATTGTTCAGTTCTGTCACGATCAGGCTGGGCATACAGCGCTAGAAAAGACACTCGAGCGCATTAAGAAAACGTACTGGTTCCCGAATATGAGAAGGTTTTTCAAAAGCTACATAGCAGCATGTATGAAATGTTGTTACCAAACGCAAAGTTCTGGGAAAAGTGAAGGTAGCCTTCACATCGACTCCATTAAATCTGTCCCATTCTATCGCATACATTTGGATCACTTAGGTCCGTTTGTCCGAAGTAAAAGAGGAAATTGTTACGTACTTACCATTTCTGACGCCTTCAGCAAATTTCTAGTCGTTAAACCTGTCCGAGATACAAAAACCGTCCACGTCCTTAAAGCTTTAAATGAAATGTCATCATATTTTGGTCTACCATCACACATAGTAACCGACAGAGGAACGTCATTTACGTCGAAAGCATTTGAAGAATTTTGTACCGAAAACAATATTAAACATACTAAAACTGCAGTCCGTACTCCGCGCGCAAATGGGCAAGCTGAACGAGCAAATCAAAGCATTTTGAAATTTCTACGAACGACGACCGAAAATCCAAAGGACTGGGATACCGTGTTAAGAGATCTGCAATGGTCAATTAATTCTCGTAAAAATGCTACAACAGGCTTCAGCCCTAATGAACTGGTCTTCGATTTTCAACTTCGCGACTGTGTAACTAATCAATTGCTTGCAGCCGTGCATCATGATATAAGTGACGAACCACATGAGTTAAACGCCGCGGAAAAACATAACCAAGCCGAAGTAAATTTATCTTCCGAACGCGAAAAATGGAAAAAACAATTCGATAAGCGTCACAAAATTCCAAAAACTTACGTCGAAGAGGATCTTGTTGTTATCGAAAATGAGCCATCTTCTACAGGCGAGTCCAAAAAGCTCGAACCCAAATATCGTGGACCATACATTGTCCGTAAAGTTCTGGGAAACGACCGCTATTTGCTAGAAGATATTCCTGGGTACCAAATAACAAATAAAAAATTCCGCTCAGTATACGCTTCCGAAAAAATGAAGCCTTGGTGTCGTAACAGCCCCGAACTCGAATCCGACGACGAAACCGAGGACGATTTGGAGCAGGATAGGCCGAGCTGTCACGTTAAGTAAAATACAACTACTGTCATGCCAAATATGCATAAAATATGTACTCTGAAATACTGTTGCATACTACCAAATTACAACTCTGAAACATAATACGACGCTACCGACTGAGTGTGAAAAGTCGAACCGAAGATATTGTATTTTGACGAGTAGAAAACGAGTACGCGACCGGTTAACATCGAATTCTTAAAAAACTGTAAAATCTTTAAATCAATAAAATCTGAATATCTATTAAAATTACTAAAATACCCTAAAATAACAATTTTTCTATTAAATGGACATCCTGAACGGTAAGAATAATAGCGGATAAATGAACGTATAAATCATTTCATTCGCTACACGATTAAGAGAGATAAGGACAGTCTTTTTTATAGAAAAAAGGGAGTCCGACATATCAAATGTGTTTGAATGAGAGTTATAATTTTGACACAAACACCGGAAAGGTTCGCTAAGTTCGAAATTCGTTCTAAATTGTTTTAAAAGAAGAGGTTTGTAGTGTCTCTTACTTTATTCAGAAGAAATGGGCTTCAAATCGATCTGTTCAGTAGTTTCGTCATAAATATTATGCCAAGTGTTTCTCTGCGACTAGCAAAAGTTGGAAGATTGTTAAGTTTTAATCGATTAGTAGGGTCGGTGGAAGATTAAATGAAGAGTGCCATTGAAAATTTCGTAAGCAAATAGTAAAAACTCTTTTTGTATTGATTCGAGCCTGTCAGTATGGACTTCAAAACGTGGATTCCGGGGTCGCTAAACTCTTTTGACCACCTTTTCACAAATGCTAAGACACCTTTAGCTCTATTGACAGTGACACTTATATTTATTTATTTATTTATTAATTGAACAAAGTTGTTGTGACAATAAGACTGAGTCTTTTATAGCACATCATCCGTTTTATAAATCAATATAATTACCATAAAATAAATTCGAGTTTAAAATTAAAAATAAAACGATTTTCTTATAAGTCAGATTAATGTTAAAAGTAAATTTAATGTTAAACCTTAACCCTCTAATGCATGAATTTTTGTTTGGCTTCAAAAAATTTAATTAGATTAATTTCATGTATCTAAGCTCGAATCTGCTAATAATTTTTTAATGTGACTTTTCGTTTTCGGGAAATAATTAAAAAAAGTGCAGTCCGCCTTGAGGCGGACCCATGCAACAACGCCTGGATAGTTATAAAAAGAAAACAGCAATATATTTCGAATCTTAAACATTTTTCAGAGATTTATCTCAATATTGTTTTTATTGTTTAGTGTGGAATTCTATAAAACATTGTTTTGTTGTAGAAACGTAAATTTATTTCATATTTTACATAAAATGCTTGGGTTTCTGATTTACAACCTGGATACTTGCACATTTTCTTTCCGAATCTATCTAAAAACTTGCACCAATGGCTTGATTGTCACAGCGAATGTCTATTAGTGGCACGTAAGCTTTTTTCGCCTTTTGTTGAGGGGAAGCTAAAGGGGGCAACCACGTTTCGTAGACGGAGTTGAACGCATCCACCATAATACTTCTGCAACTTCTGTTCTGAGCTCAGGTAGGGTATACTGCTTTTCATTGGGATTTTGATGCAACCTCTTGTACAATATATAAGAATTAACCATAGCCACTAGAAATAATAGAATAAGCGAGATGTCCACTTTTTTGTCTTCATTCGAATATGGTATCGTCCGATAAGTCCATCCAATAAGTCGACTCCACCCATATGTTTGTTGTATTCTTTGAGTATTGCTGGGCAGCTTATATCAAATTTTTCTTTGTCTTTTCGATCCCAAAGTGTTCTGATCCCAAATAACTAGAAGGAAGACGAACTGGCCTTGTATAGTACCACAGAACGTTGCTTATTTCCACGCCACAAACTGCTCCAACATACTGTTCGGAAAAGCCACGACTTACATTTTTCTTTTGGAACTCAGCATAAGTAGAAAGTTTAATGTTCGGAACGCGATTTACCCGCACTGTTCCAAACCCTAAATTCCGCGGCTTTTCAAATAAACTAGTAGTCCTACTGATGTGTATAGGATGTGATTTATATTGTTCGGTATGTTTTTTGACAATCTAACAACGACGTTCGAAGCAGCTCCTAGATCAGGAAATCAGGAAATCAGGAAAAACTTTACTGTCCCCAGCGCCGCAATATAATTCGGAATTGTAAGAAAACCCCGTATAGTCGCAGAGAACAAATAACTTCGATATGGGGTTTTGCCGGCATATACTGCTCAAAGGGATTTTTTTGTATTTTCGAAAAATATATTTGTCCATCCACACAAAGACGCTGAAGCATAGGAATTGACCCGAAACGGTTAATGAAATGTTGAATAAGAGGTCTCGCTTTATACAACGGGTCAATCCAAGTTCACCCTTCTTGGCACATAAAGAATTTTCATCAAAGTGAAGTTTTTATCGGAGCTCCTCAAAACGATTATAAGTCATTGCTAAGCGTACCGGTTCCAGAGATATTGTCCCAATACGAGCGAGAACTCGGATACCGGAAAACTGACATGAAAAACATTATCCCCAAAAATTTTCGATTTTCCACTTATTCAGTTTTAAACTTTGTAGAAATATCGTTTTGGGTGGCATAAAGATTCATTTGAGTAGCCACAATCTGGATAAAAAAATGTATCAAATACCTGTAATATCTGGTAATTATGGTAACATGGCCCTTTTTCGGCAAAGGCTACCAAAATAAACCCACGTATATGCATGGGTCCGCCTCAAGACGGGGTCATTTAAATTCAATTTACTTACCTTCTTACTATAAATATTTTCAAAAATAATGCTTCTTATATATAAATAATACTATTTAAATTCGTATTCTATTTTTTATTCCGCTCTCCAGCACCACAAACTATTTTTAATTTTTTTATAAAAAAGCAAAATGCAGCGCAAACAATTAAAAACACGCAAATTGGATCAACCGCAACTTCAAACTGATATAAGCTCAAAGCCAAAACTTGAATGACAAAACTAATATCACACAAATGAAGCTTGAGATATTCTGCACCGATTTGTATAAAATTTGTTTTAAACATTTTAAAACTTTTATATTAATTAAATTATTTTGTATTGCCCGTCTAAAGGCGGGAGTATGTACTAGAGGGTTAAATACATACTTAAGACTAAAGAGTAGAGACCTTTAAATATTGTAGGAAAGAAAAAACAGAGTGAGCATGTGAAAGAGATATAGTCATGCAGTTATGTTGAAATCACAATATTCACACTGAACTGAAATAATCATGGATCACCTGTTTTTAATTGCTCCTACCTAAAGCAGCCTTGAGAAAATCGGGTATAGAATTCCAAAGCCTTACAGCATTTACAAAAAATAGCCTCGATGAGGCCCGATAGTAATGTTTGGAGATTATCAGATTGCGGTGCCTACAAGACTTTGAGAATTTAAGCTTTTCATAAAGATATTGAGGGGTTTTGAACTCGATGAGCTTGAAAATATAAATACAGTTTCGCGCCTCAATGTACTCAAAAATACTGCATCCTAGAATTTCGCGCTTAAATAGAGAGATGTGATCATATTTTCTTAGGCCGTAGACATAACGCGAGATATTGTTGAAAGCAACATCAATTTTGTGGTACGAAGCAGAATCAAACTGACTATAAACTAGCTCTGAGTACATTATGTGTGGGACTATAAGCTGAACAGATAGCTCTTTTCTTGTCTCTAAGGGAGCAAACGAGGCAATCTACGTAAAACCGAATAAACATTACTCACGACTTTATTAACGTGGCCAACACAGTTCAACTTAGAATTTATCACAAAACCCAAATTCCTAATTTTGTCAGTAAACGAAAGGACACTATTGCCAACTAACAATTTAGGAATATCTTCAACGTGCACAACACTGTTACTAATGGGCAACACATATGAGTGTTGAAGCTAAGTTTGCAGTTCATTATAACTCCCAAGTCTACAAAAACATTAACACTTTCAAGGTTTTGGTTTTTAATTGTGTTAGAAGCTGTTTGTCAACTCCTACGCGGAAAACACAAAAATTTACATATCTGAAGATTAAGCGGCATGTGGTTCGCATTGCACCAAGCAGCTAAGCAATTTAAATCTGTCTGAAGTAAATAACGCTCTTCAATCGATGCGTAAGTCTTAAAAAAGTTTTACATCTTCATCATACATCAAGATTTTAGAATACTTTATAGTTGTATATATATCGTTTATAAATAGCAAAAACAGAATCGGGCCAAGATGTCTGCCCTGAGGAATACCAGAAGTGACACTAATGATACTCGAAAACATATTTTTAAATATTACTATCTGTGTTCTGACACAGAGATAGGAGGAAATCCAAACGAGTGAGACTAGGTTGAAACCCAAACATGTTGAGTTTAGATACAAGTAAAGAGTGGCATACTTTATCGAATGCTTGCTAAAATCGGTGCATATAACCAGTGTTGCCAGGTGATGAACAAAAAAGGAGCTAGATTGGCAAAAAAAAAAGGTTAGAAAAAGCTAAATTTAGAAAAAAAGGAGCTAAAAAAGGCCAGAATTTTTTTTGGTTAATTCATAAAATTTTGTTTTTGTATTTTAGTTTACACATTTGTAGATAAAAACTTATAAACATAACTTCTTGTTTCAAAACATATCAGGCACATTTTCCTTGACTAGCACATGGAATTACTTTAAATGATTGCATATGTGTATATACATAAAAAAAATATCTTACAAAAAAATTATTTATATAAAATATTCCCCGTCTGAAGAATCACAAGTGCTTAAGTCTGCGTATAAAGTTTGGCTATTTACCATAGATATGAAACCATCGGTAATTTCGAAATCATTACAACATTTAGATGAGCGTTTTGACGAGCATCTAATATTAAGCAGTGCATTAAGCATTTTAATTTTTAGTTTGTTCTTTAATTTAGTTTTCAGAATTTTCATGCCACTAAAAATTCTTTCAACCTCCGCGTTACTGAGTGGTAATACTAAAAACTAAATATGAATTCGACAAGTTCTAAAAAGGGAGGTTCGTTATATACATTTTTATGTTCTCGGACTTCCGACCAAAATTCCATGGTGGAGTGTACATGTTTCCATTGTATAGTTATAAGTTTTCGCCACTGCAGCTCTATTAATGCTATTTGACTTGAAGAATAACTATACTTCTTTTTCAAAGTAAGAAAATACATCTGGATTTGAAACTTTCAACGAATTTTCAGCAGAATAAGGATTAATATTTTGTAGAGAACTCATATTATTAGGTATTAGGTGTTCACAGGCGCTATTGTAATTATTTTATTTTAGAAATTATTAAAAATAAATTCGGAGTAAAAAAGGCTAGAAAAATGTCACGAAGCTAAACCCAAAATTTCGAGGCTAAAGGCAAAAAAAGGGCTAAATCTAGCCCCGAAAAGGCTAACCTGGCAACACTGTATATAACGTCGGTGTGAAGATTTTCTCTGAAGACATTCGAAATTTGAGTTGTGAGCTCAAGTAAATTAGTTACGGTTCATTTTCGCCTACAAAACCCATGCTGAGAACTTGCAATTAATGTCGATATCGAAAATGTTAGGTGATTTGTAGCGATTGCTTTGAACAACTTTGGAATAGCGGACAGTCTAGTTATGCTACGATAGTTTTCAATGGACAACTTTTTAAGTTCTTTGTACAAGGTTTCCATCCAAAGGCAGCGTATAATTTTCTGCTATATTTTATCTCTGTGGCTCCCTTTGAAATAACATTCTACTCTTACTCTTCAATAAAGAATACACAAAGACACTTTTATGAGAGAGGGACAGGTTTTATTTTTGACACCTTATCTAGAAAATTCTATTAAAATGTCGTTTTGTTGGATGTTAAGGGGAAAAAATGTTCTATAAAATTTATGTACCGGAAAATTACAGTCAACAACGGCGGCGAAGAAAGTAACATTTTTCGCCCTGAAGTGTGCAAGTAATTGCATGCTGAATAATGCGAATAAGTAGAATTTGTCAATTGGAACTTTTACCACGTTTTTCACACCAAAATTTACTTTTTACTTGTTGTAAAATAAACTTATTCAAAGTATTAAAATAAAGCATATAAAAATAACACTTGAGTACGAAATTTTTTGTTCCAAATAATTTTACGTAAATTGGTGCATATTTCTTAGTTAAGATTGAACTGGTCGGTTTACAAAAACCTCACATAGACTGAATATATCCATAGTAGTTTTACGACCAAGCCAAAAAAATCTCAACGGGGGTTAAGGAGTTACGTTATAAAATAACTCCATTCACTGTGCGAATACTAAAAGCATAAGATGCTAGAAAGCAGTGTCCAGTTAATATGCTCATCGTGAGCCTTAAATCTTCTCTCTTTGGAAATATAAGCAACATTGTCAGTCTTAGGTCGTGGGATTTGCAAATGATCTAAGAAAATTTGCCGTCCCGCGCTTTTGTCCGCGTATTTTCTGCTTAATGGATCATATGCAACGCCAGTCTCTTTTTAATTTTTCCCAAACGGATTTGGACGTCTACCGACGATTCATCGGATACTGCAATGTAGTTTTCTAACTCATCGGCCGTTTCGTTGTATTCTATCCTTTTATTGATTTTTCTTGATGCACTTTATAAAAATTACAGCATTCACTTAAACCAAGAATAGGAATAATTGTCAACCTCAGCTTTCTCTATAAACCAAGTATTATCTTTATTCCCACCAATACATACACATTTAGATAATTACTTGCAAGTACATATAACAGCATAACCACAATACACTACAACTAACTGTCAAATAAATTAAATAAATTAAGCTGTAATTTCAAAGATTTCTCGTATCCGCTACAAAGAGTAACCCCCTATCGCATTTTCTAATATATAATTTTTGTCCTTGGTGCGCGCACCGCATGAGCAGATAACAATAACAAGCATGACACACTTTATGCAGCTAAACAAAAGCAATAACAATGTATAACACACTTAAATGTAATTGCAATAAAAGGAAGTGCAAAACAATAGTAAAGCATAACATGAAAAAAAAGCACTATGTTAATTGTAGTAAATGCGTTAGGGAACATGAGCAAATATATACATATATATATTTATGTATGCATGCACAGTTTGTCATATATGTATATATGAAAGAAAATGTTATGTGAGTGTAGCAATAGCTTTAAAAACCTTTTATAATCAACACAAACAAAGCACAGCAGTGACTGGGGTACAAGAGCACACGATGATGCCACTTTGAAACGCCACTATGTGTATATAAATATATATATCTTTATAATAGAGGTATTTTCACAAATCTATATATATGTAGATACACACATACATACATAAGTGTATAATAAAAGTTATGCACGCTTACTATGGGTGCGGCAACAATAGATGTATATGAAAGTTTATGTAGTGTTGCAGGACTTTAGGCGCTCAGAACAATAGAAGCGCAATAAAGTGAATAAAATTGTTTGAAAAGTGCATTAAGGCAAACAAGTAAGGACGGGACTTCATACCTTTCATGAATGGGGCTGAACAATAATCTTATCCCGTTCGTAATCTCCAAATAATCGGATGTAAAAGATAAGAAATATATAGTGAAAAGATGTGCATACCTAAACGATTTTTAAGATAAATATAAAATAAAAAATGGCAAAAAACCCCCTTATCTGAACGATCGGTTGTATGGTATATATATTATATATAGCTTCGATCGAAATGATTTTTACAGGACATATTCTATGATATATTGGAATATTTATCACCAAGTTTCACGTTTTTATATTGGAAACTAAGGGAGAAATGGCCAAAAATCATTCTGTCTGAACGATCGGTTGTATGGGATATAAATATATATAGCTCCTATCAAAGTGATTTTTTCAGGATATCTTCTATGATATATTAGAATATGTATAACCGAGTTTGACGTTTATGCTTTTTAATTGCGTTAGGAATGATCAAAATCATCTTATCTGAACGATCGATTGTATGGGAGATATATGTTATAGTGATCCGATCCTACCGGATCCGACAAATGTCTAATATAATACAAAAATACATCCTTGTGCCGAATTTCATTGAGATATCTCAAAATTTGAGGGACTAGTTTGCGTTCAAACATACAGAAGGACGGACAGACGGACATGGCTATATCAACTCAGTTCTTCGCCCTGATCAATTCGGTATACTTAATAGTGAGTATATCTTCTATACTTCTCAACGTTATAAACATCGCACCAAAGTTAATATACCATTACATGTTCATGAATGTATGTAATGTATAAAAAACAAGAGGAAACACTATTCTAGGGATAAAGGATATTTACAAATCAATTTTGATTTTATTCTTTGAATAGAAAGTGTGTGTCTGTTAGTAAAATTCTTTATGGAAATAATTCATAGCTATCACTAGAAATTTGATAAAACAAGTTCATTTTTGGTCTGTAGCGTGTTATGCGATCTGTGATGGAAAACAATTTTAGAAATCAAAATAATTCTGTAATGGTGAATCCTATTTAGAAAATATATATGCCACTTTCTTACATAAAATGATAAATGAGCTTTACGTGTATAGTATGCAGTGGGGTTTAAGAGTTAACCTGGCCAAATCTAAAATATTAGTGTTCAGGGAATGTAGCAGGTCCTTTATTTTCGTTCGTCTTATGGTAGCGATGTTATTGAGATTGTAAATGAGTACAAGTATCTGGGAGTTCTCTTGAATTACAAACTATCTTTTACAAAGCACTTCGCGGCAAAACTAGCTGAGGTTAAAATAGCGATAAATGCTACCTGATCAAAATACATAAATAATCATCGCATTTGTATCTCAAATAAGATGAAAATTTTCGAGACAGCATGTAGGTCCATTATGTTTTATGGTGCGCAAGTCTGGGGTGTTGTTAAGTTTTAATGCGAAGAGAAACTTCTTCGCTTCTTTTTAAAAAAGTTAATTTTTTTTTACCAGCTAATACACCAAACTATATGTTACACCTTGGATCAGATTTATCGTCGCTATTCAGTCACACCTTACGCATTCACATGCTTTATATTGCGCTCTGTTTAAGTTTGGCAGCAAATAGACTGCCCCGAGTAGTAGCAGAGGAGACAGTGAGACAGGGGTCGTACTGGGTGAAAAAGTGGAGAAACGTTTATGAAAGTGTCGCCATTGTGACTCTTTCTGACTTTTCTTCCGCATCGCTTAATATCAGAATACCAATTTTACTAGAGAAATTAATTCAAAAAGAGTTTGCAGACTATGCCGATAGTTCTTTTCAGTCGTCACATAATCTTTACTCCGACTTGCTCCCTATGTACTCCACCTATTTTAACGATGACTATTCTGCGTACGCCATAAGTCTGATTTTCCGAGCAATGGGTGGCTTGCTAAATCTTAATACTCGATATTTTTTCCAAAAACTGTGCAATTTATGTGTAGCTGAAGACACCCATCACTTCACCGGGATATACCATATATATAAAGACATACGGTTTAATTGTTTTGGTGAGAAAGTTTTAGATCTGCAGAAGGTGGTAAATATCCTTAAGGGTTATAACTATAACTCAATCTTTGTTTATATAAGAAATTGTTTTAAGTATAGAGAACTTATTGTCAACGAATTTTTCTAAATGAGTTGCTTAGTTATAAGTGTTTTTAAGACACACAACATTTATTGTTATTTTCTGGAATCTTTATTTATTTTTATATATTTGTTGTTTTAATTCATTTTGCTTTACTTTTGTAATTACTAGTTGAAAGAAAATAAATAAATCACTACTACTACTACTACATTAGATCTTTAATTTATTATCATTTTTACAAATACTTTGACTTATTCATATTTATCGTTTTAGTGAAAGTCTTTTTCCAAAAGTGATCCTAATATCGTGTTTTAGGAGGCTCTGGATTCGAAGATGATCTCAAAAATAAATTCTATAATTATGCAACACAAGTAATCTCATGATTTTTTGCAGGGCATACACAAACAAATACAAATCCAAATGTGTACATTTATAAATACCAAGAATTTTATAAACAGAATTTATGACGCCTAAAAGTCTGCAACAAAACTTGTATAATAATTTCATGAACATGAAATGGTATATTAACTTTGGTCCGATGTTTGTAACGTTGAGAAATATAGAATATAGACTCACCATTAAGTATACCGAATTGATCAGGGCGGCGAACTGAGTTGATATAGCCATGTCCGTCTGTCCGTCCGTCTGTCTGTGTGAACACAAACTAGTCCCTCAAATTTTGAGATATCTCAATGAAATTTGGCACAAGGATGTATTTTTGTATTATATTAGACATTTGTCGGATCCGGTAGGATCGGACCACTGTGACATATATCTCCCATACAACCGATCGTTCATATAAGACGATTTTGGTCATTCCTGCCGCAATTTGCAAATTATAAATGTGAAAATCGGTGATATATTTTATATATTTATATATTTTTTGTTTTATATTTATCTTAAAAAACGTTTAGGTATATATTTATTATCTTATACAGCGCATTATTTGGAGATTACGAATGGGATAAGATTATTGTTCAGCCCCATTCATGAAAGGTATGAAGTCTTCGGCACAGAGGAAGACAGTCCCGTCCTTACTTGTTTTCCTTATGCTGTTGCTGCAATGTTGGCAATAACTGACTTAGCAAGACAGACATGAATTATGTTACGCAAACCAAGTTGTGAAAGCGATAAAAGATCAAAAAGTAATGTAATAAAAAAGTAATATTTTACACATAAAATACCATTCTGAAACATTTTTGTAAGCAGCAAAAAAATTTGGAAAACTATTACAAAATATACCCTTATTATTGGTGAGCATGCACAACAGACCCTGGAAAGCACAAGTGGCTTGTCAAATAGTCAGTTTGGATTTGTAAAATCAAAATACACCATAGATGTAATATACACAGTTGTCAATACAGCCCGTGAAGCTATAATTGAAGGTCAAAGTAAATGGAAGTTCTGCACATTGATAACACTGCGAACTGGATGCAGATAACGACAGCGCTACAAAAACGAGGCACACATGCCTATCTGCGCATATTAATTTTGTAGCTCTTTTAGCGGCAGAGTACTCTTCTTTGATATGGGTCAGAGATCTGTTTAAGGGAAAATGCTATGGAATGCAATGTATGATGGTGTGCTATAAATCAACCGTGCCGAAGGCACTCAAGATGATATTGTCGTCCTAGCAGTTGCCAAGAAACTGCATCTACTCCAAGTATTATTCAGCATAAATGACTGACGAATATGTTGCTTTAGATGGCTAGCAATAAGTCAAAACTTGTTTTGGTGGGCTGTTGTTGTTGCTGTACCGATAAAGACACTATCCGAAGGTTTTGCCGACTGTTGTTGATGATAGTGGTCCTATGTTGGTTATAAATGCGGTACTTTCCGTTAACAAGCACCAATAAATTACTAGTCATCCTACCATCCCCTTCAATTAGTTATGACCACATTGAACCTTCTGGACCATATCCCGCCCAAACCCTCAAATTCCATGAGAATTTGTCGTCAGCCTCACCTGCTAAATATATTGTAACGAATTTACTTCAAATCCTCTTATTTGCCCTTCTGCTAAGTTCGAATCACTAAACTGTTGAATAAATAACTCCAATATTGAATAATGGAAAAATGGCCTTTATTAAAGTACTTCACAATAACACTTATACTTTGCAACTAGCTCCATTAACAACCAAACTGATTGATAGCTCAAAATGAAACTCACTTTCAAAATAATACAGCTATTGCTCGCTATATAGCGTCTTAATCGAAACTGATTATAGCGCCTCTACCGCTGGTACTTTTATACTCTGTGATTTCCTCGTGGCATCTTCTAGGCGCTTCCAGAATTTGCTTAGTTGCCGTCAAATAATTATAACTACAGATGCACGTATATAGCTTCTCATATGCGTGTATTTGTGAGCGACACTTCAACAATTACAATTGCATACTATCGGGAGCATCCCTTCTCTGCTGCGTGTACGTACATATGTGTAGACATAATGTTTTATTCGTTTATGTAGATACATAATGATTGATCTATGGATGTGCATGCAAGGCGCTCCTTAGCATCGGCTTAGAGATGGCAGCACCCCTTAGTTTTGCTAATATTCGTAACAATATGTATGATATATTCGAATCCTGTTACCTCCCGTAGATGAGGCTGACAATTGCGGAAACTTGAATCTTGCCTTGAATGGATTTTAGTGAGCTCAAAGAGGACTGTGAATGAGTTAGTAAAAACTAAAGAAGTTTATCAAATAAACTTAAAGCCTTTCTTGACAAATGACACAACATAAAAAACTAGCAGCTTACCAAATAACTGCTATACAAATACCAAGTGCTGACCTGCTGTTAAGTGAAATGACTGACCTATGTATATGACGTTGAAATCTGGCGACCATCTCAAAACGCAAGGGCACCAGCAATAATTAGGTGCAGGAATGGTGGGAAGTAACGACGAAAGAGCTCTGGACCATCACGTTAGTTCGGAATGGTAAGAGACCACCTCACGCTGATATTGATTGGGCACGGCGGTTTCAAGTAGTATTAACATTTGTCCGCCCTATCCCAACGTATTGGAAAACGCAGAACACGTAATGTTTCATTACTCTGGTTTTCTCAGCGAAACATACACAGAGTTTTTGGAAAGGCACCTACCATAGGGTATTCAGTTCCCCCAAGAGACATATAGATTGGTCGACTGCTGTGAGCATTTTTAGTTTGACTAATTTACGCTGAAGAGGAGCGTCCCAATGTCAAAAAAAAAAAAAAAAAAAGGCATCTGATTTTTAAAGTTAGATTATGTACATATATTACCATCAACCATCCAGCTTAAATCTAAAATAAATTATTTAAGCACAATTCCACCCATATCTAATTTTCTAGTAAATTAAACATAAAATTGTTGTAAAATATTTATAGCGCTTAAAAGTATGCTTCAAAATTAACTTCTGAGTGAAGCATCCAACGCAACCTTTGCAAAATGAGATATAAATTTTGTTTATTGTTTTTGTGCAAATTTATGCGTCCTATATTTATTGTGATGAAAAATGACTAAAGCATTTCAAGGGCATGAACCTTGGGTAATATATATGTTTGCTTTATTATTTAAGGCGTTTAGTGGTGCGTGCAAATTCAAAATGTTTGTTATACATATAGATGTTTGCAAGAGAGAACGAGACAACGATAGTAACCAAAACAAACGTGGCTTTTAAAATGATATATCGCTCATTTGCTACAACGTCGTCATAACTCAAAAAACATGACTCTTGAGTCAATAACATATAAACATACCCAATATCATCATCTATGTTGTATAAAAAAATATTCGTGATCAGTTAAAAATTTAGCAAGTGGTATAAAAATTAAAATATACCTTTATATCCGCAACATATGGCAATTAAAATCTTTGAATGTCTCTCCTGGAAAATTGTGTTTTTTGAGTTATGACGACGTTGCAGCAAATGAGCGATAAATACTACCTTCAAGTGCCGTAACTCATCATCCGGCGCTCTGTATTTGGGAAAAATAGCTTGTATTGTTTTTTCCAGTATCTGAAATGAAAGAAAACTCACGATAGGGGGTCACCCTGTCTGAAACCTCGTTTAGTTTCGAATGGCTCAGAGAGGTCCTTCCCAATCCTCACTGAGCTGATGGTGTTGCTCAGAGTAATTTTGTTCAGTCGTTAAATTTGTTGTTTTTTAATATGGCAATTCTCTCATCGTTTGCGGGATCGGTTTCACCATACCTGGGCGGTACATTGCTGTCTCCATTTAAGAGAGCAGGACATCGGTTAACAGGTCACCGTTTTGGTTTTAACAGGAGTTTTCAGCGGACTTAAAACCTTTTGCTAAACAGCCGTTTGTTGGGTAAAACTTGGGGCCGTTATTCGTGGTGACTCTACCCACCCATGCCTTTCTGCCTATGCTTTTTTCTTCTTGAAAAGGCGTTTCACTTTCGTAATGAACTCGCGGTATCATTCACGCACTTTCCTTGTTGCGCTCGCTTTTAACGTAGCCTCATAGGCAGCGTCTTTTCTTTCGTTTGCAATGCGGCATTTTCCATTGCACCAGTTGTAATTTCGTGATCGCCCGTAACCAATTTATTCTTCCACGGCAGTACCAAGTGCTTTAGAGATATACTCCCACTGCTTCTGCATTTCTTTAGGTTGACTTCCTCTCTCAGAGAGCAGGTGTGAGAGAGTCGAATTGGCAAATCTTTTGAAATTTGTTGCGATTGCAGTCTTTTGACCTTTAGCTTTTCTTGTGTTTTGTTTTCTTTTTATTACAATCCTACAGTATTAACTCTATTCTATATTATCTGCTACTAATATAAGTATACCTTAAAGCTGCTCAGCCTGAACATTTCAAGATTATTTTATCCGATTTTTGTATTTGCGGAATGATAACTTATTATTCGTTTTATGTTTTAAGCGCTTTATTGCGACTATTTGTTTTACGTATGTCCCTTTCTTCACGCATCCCTAAACATGCACACCTACAATCCACCTGTGTGATTTGATTTATTTATCATGTAAAATTTTATTCCTTTTTTTTCCTGTTCATTGATTTCCTACGTACCAAGGCCGGTTGCCTTAGCAATAATAAGTATTATGGTATTTAAAATATATCATAAAAAAAAAATTAAGTTATTTATGGTCTGCAAAAGCGTCATATCTTTAAATAGACCGCTCAATACACAATTTGCAGCCACCGTGGTGTGATGGTAGCGTGCTCCGCCTGCCACACCGTATGCCTTGGGTTCACACGCCGGGCAAAGCAATATCAAAATTTTAGAAATGAGGTTTTTCAATTAGAAGACATTTTTTCTAAGCGGGGTCGCCGCTCGGCAGTGTTTGGCAAGCGCTCCGAGTGTATTTCTGCCATGAAAAGCTCTCAGTAAAAACTCATCTGCCTTGCAGATGCCATTCGGAGTCGGCATAAAACATGTAGGTCCCGTCCGGCCAATTTGTAGGGAAAATCAAGAGGAGCACGACGCAAATTGGAAGAGAAGCTCGGCCTTAGATCTCTTCGGAGGTTATCGCGCCTTACATTTATTTTTATTTTATAATACACAATTTGTTACAACAGAAGCCACAATTTAGTGTGAGACTCATGTTAGATGGATATTATTTTTCTTATTTCATACAAATATTAATATTTGTGGCTTGTTTCTGAGCACGCAAATTTCCATTTAAAGAGCACTACAATTTTAGTGTTAAACAAAAAAAAAAAAAAAATTATAAAGCACTAAAAGAAACTGAAGCTCTAAGGAAACTGAACAATGTTTTAACCATCACAGAACAAATTTGTTAGAAAAGGTGTGTGTTTTCCTTCCACTCATGGTTTTATGCTACGTTTCCACCAAACCCCAACTCCGTGTTAGCCAACTGTTTTGTCCAGATAAATAATTTAATTGTTATTTCATTGTATATTTATTTCCTTCTTTTTCTAACACACTGCCATTTGAAACTGACCGATGTGTCAAAAAGCGTGTATCGTGGTAGAACGAGTGCTTGAATCTGAACCAGGCATGCTTAACGAACGAAACGATATCATTTCGTTACGATAATCAACGCTAATAAACGAAACGAAGTCATTTCGTTTCGTTTATTAACGTTAAGAACGTCAAATTAACGTTAATTTGACGATCTTAACGTTAATAAACGAAACGAAGTGACTTCGTTTCGTTTATTAGCGTTGATTATCGTAACGAAATGATATCGTTTCGTTCGTTAAGCATGCCTGATCTGAACGAAGTGTCAAAACTACCGGGTTGCTGCCATAGGAATCAATGTAGGGATGTATTTATTAGTGGAAAAAGGAGCGAAATTTCAAATATGGGTTCCTAGATGCAAAATTTTTTTTATGATATATTTAGTATGACATATGTAGTGCATTATATTTCACCTATTGAACATTTTACAAAAGTCGAGGAATGGGATATCCAAGGACGCGTAGTTATATCGACATTTAAGAATCCAAACATGGAAATAAAGTTTTTCCATTCGTTGAAAATTACACGCGAAAAACGGTCTTGCAGTTACTCCACATACTACTTAACAGCAGGTACTACACTGCTTTGTACCAAGGTAGTACAATGCTGTCGAATAGCCTCCACAAAAAAGGAGATAGAATAAGCATTATGGTCAGGCGAGCGCAGCTGTGAACGAACAGTTGATACATATCTTACTTGTAAACCTTTAAATGTTGAAAACGTTGCCCGGCTTCAAAAATATATCAAAAACGTTGCTTAAAAATACAAATATATTTTCGGAATAATATTTAAAAGTCACGATTCAATCACAAGAGCCATGATGTAATAAAGCCAGGGTGCTTTATGCAGTGCCAGCTTATGTTAAAAACCCGTATATAATACGAATAATGAAAGAAAGGGGAAGAACAGACGAGTCCGTTTTCTTAAATAGTATTAAATTTGATATTTTTTTTAATTACAGCACTAAATCCTAAATGGTAACGAAATTGCAATATTACTTATGGGAGCTTCCATGAGAAAGAGAACCTCAGACCAAAAATTTGTTTTTTATTAAAACTAACAAACTCTTGCGAAAAATGCTGTAAAATGTATTAGCGCGTCCGGAAAATAACAAATTCTAACATTAAATATACTTTTAATTACTTTTTTCACTTTTTAATGAAAATTATTTGGTCCGCATTTTTTGTAAGGATGAAGAAGGTAGTTTCAAGTGAATGATAATTGTAATAAATACAGGAGCTCGTCTTTATTTAACAAAATTTAGTTTTATCACACATTGGGTAAGTTATTACTATTTTTTGTACAATAAATAAAACAGTATCGGCTTTGTCCCACCCGTGACAAAAAAAAAAACAAAATTTCTTTTTTTCCTTAATTAGTGATGAACCGTTTTTTTTTGTGTTTATTGCCTAAAACTAGAATTATATTGCGAATGTAAACCACAATTGGAATTTCGTTTCTACAAAGTTATATAAGAGATATGCAGCAGTGAAATATGTCCCATACGTGACAGATATGGGTGGGACTGATTTTGCTGAAAACTATAGCGTAATAATGCAAGATGAGATTCAGTCTGCACATTAGGGTCATGCAGAGTTTACAGTATTTACTGCGTGTGTATGGCTGGCTGAAGGCAAAAGATATTCGTACGCCATTATTAGTGACGTTTTATGACACGACAAATATACTGTGTATGCATGCCTAAAAAAGATTATCGTGTCACTAAAAAATGAAATTCCCGGACAAAAACAATTAAAGTGTTCTATGATGGTACAGAATCACAATTTAAAAACAAGTATACCCTATCGAACCTTTGTTATATGCCTACAGATTTTAATGTACAGGTAGAGTGATATTTTTTAGCCACTTCCCATCGAAAAAGAGCAGTGGATGGAGTTGGCGCCGTTAAGAGGTCGGTATGGAGTCTAGTACGGCAAAGTAAGACTGATATCAATAATGCTGTAAATTTCACGTTAGCTGCTAGAAAGGTTATAAAGAATATTGAGACTTTGCATTTATCTGAAGAAGAGTTTGAAGCTAACAGAATCATGCTTGACCGAAGATGGAACCATCTACTCGCTATTAACAACGTTCAACCACACCATTTCTTAAAAAGATGTAGTCAAGAGGATCATTTTATGGGACTTACACTCAAGTTAAAACTTTCTAGTCTTAAAGTATTTAAACTTAACGTAAAAAAAATTGATTCCGACTATGATGAAAGTTCATGGAACGAGTCCGAATCTGAACCTTTGGCATCTTTAATTTATGGTAAATCATCGAACGAATCCGATTCTGAACCTTTGGCATCCATAAATTATGGTAAATAAGCTTTCAAAGTACTTTCAGTTCGAACGTGTCCCACCCGTGGCAAAGGCTGTCCCACCCGTGACAAAGGCTGTCCCACCCGTGAGACTACAATTTTTAATTATTATTATAAAAGTAGAAACTGAAAGTAAGCTATTGTTATGTTATTATATTCTATATATGTCAGTGCAAATGGAGATATTTAAATAAAATGAATTACTTTTATAAATTCGCAGAGTTTAACTAATACTTTATGTGACTAGCGAATAGCTTCTTTTTTCTGTCCCACCCTAGTTAATTCCAAAATCGGCATAAGTAACTTGCACAACAAGTTTAAATTTTTTAATTAAGACTGTGTTCAATTGTGATTTAGTAATTTCATTCACACTGCACAGCAATAACTTGATTGCAACACCTTACAACACAGATATGAAAATTTGGAAATCCGAAAACTAGAACTTTAAAATCTTTTTCATTGAATTCCTTTCTAAAAAAAGTACTAGATCTTGTATGTCACGAAGAATTACAGAAAAATTCGTAAAGTACCTCTTGTTATAAGAGTTAAAACTCTGTCACGGGTTTTTCAGTGCGACTTCAAATTAAGTAGAGTTTAATCTTGTCACTTTGACCCTTCATCTGAGATGAGCAGTAAAACTCTGATGTCAACGGCTAGAATAAAATTAGCTCTCTGCCGAAACTGCCCAGCCCTGCTCTAAAGTGAGATCGACTGTTTTAATAGGAGATTGTGTGTTATCTACAAAATAGTCGAAGAAGTTCAGTGACTTTTAACTTTTCAATTATTTTAAATTAAAACTTTAATTTAGGATTTAAACCTTCAATTCGGTGTGTGTATTTAAGTTCTCCTTTAAAATAATAATTAAAATAATATTAAAAACCGATACACAAATACACACTAAGTGATTAAAGTTCAGTACTTCTGACTTTTCTGGAATAACACATTACAACAGATGCAGTAAAATTTCCATACAAAGTCATTAGTTGGTCATATATTAAAATTTATTATTTTCCTTTCCTCTCACCCCTCTTAGTTTGTATTCAATTTGTGCACGACTAGAAACTCTAGCTTCCTCATTTGCTTCGTCGTTATGTTCTGCTGGGATAGTTTCTGGTACTAATATTTCATACTCAGTTGTGTTCACCTCAGTTCCATTGTATGCCATAGACATTACTCTATTCGAAGGATATTCTTTGCCTATAAAAGTTTGTCTTAATGTGTTGGTCGTGCAACATATATGTTTTAACCTAATTTCGAACAACCACCAACCACAGCTCCTTCCGGTATATTTCCATTTGAATCGACCACCCATTTATGTTTGAAATTATTTAGTAACTCGACGTTTCGACTAAATTCATAACAATTACAGCTATGTGTAGCGGTAAAAGATCATCCTGAAAATAGAATGTTGGATTGCTATCTGCATTTTAAAACCGACAAATATTTCTCATTGGAATTTACAAGTTCTGTTCGGCTACTATTTTTGTAACGCCTTCTAAATTTTTCAAACTTTTGGATTGTATTTTCGTTAAAGACGGGAGCATTGACACAACAAAACCTTTCGTCCCAAAATCAAGAGAGCTTTTTGAGAGAGAATTTTGAGTAGATACAAGGATCAGTTTCAGGAGTTTTCTGGACCCTTTTGGATCATATAAAGCCATTTTGAATCCTTTTACATTTCTTTAAAACTACTGCTTCTGAAGAAGTTTCATCATCTTCAAATATTATTGCTTCTGGGTCGAAGTATGTGTCCTTTATATCGTCGTCTTAGCTAAATACCTCTTCTTCCTCAATTTGCTCGAGCAACTCAGTGATGTACTCTTCGCAGCTTTTAAATCTTTTGGCTGAGGTTTTTTTGAAAGAACTTATTATTTGAGTTTATTGACTGCAAAGGTAATAAAATACAATTTTACTGTCGCGAGGCCAAAGATACACTATGATAAGATTGAGGTCTGCAAGACCATATGAAAAACCACAACTGTATTTTTCCTGTAGTCTTCCAAATAATTACACTAATACGGAAGTGGAGGTATCCCAAACATTCTATCACCTAACCATAAAAGTGCGTTATTCTCGAACACTCTTCTCATACTGAGCGACATAGATATTCAATAGAAAAGGTAAAGAGAGTATGGAAAGCATAGCTAAAATTTTCCCAAAGATACGCTATTGGTTTTGATTTGTGGTGTCTGACAGACTACGAAGTCAGCTGCAGAAGATTTCGTATGACATCTCTTGACAGAAATGCTTTTTTTGACGTTCGTTATCGTATTATTCCTAAAGAGGTGATCGCGCGTCTTTGCATACGTCTCAGAACAATTTTGGACGAGTTTTAGCGGTCGCTGAATACTAGAAAACGCACAGCTTACGTTTGGTGGAAACGTGGTATAACGTTAAATTTTTATTGAAAAAAAAAAAAAATAGTTACAAATATAAACAAATTATATCGCTCTTCAAACAAAATCAGCCAACATTGCGTGCTCTTGTCACTGAAAATGTCATTTCATTTGCTACAATTTACCCAGCTTATAATCTAGATTATTGTCTGACCCAACATTAGCATTAATTCCATTTTTCCATCTAAGACACATTTGTTTTCGTTCCAAGTAATATTTGGCATGCAATTAATTCTATTTCATTGAAACAGTAAAATTATAGTTTTAATGTTAAAGTGCCAAACATTAAGCTTGGTAGCGATAAATTAACCAATAGATTAAATTTTTTTGGACAAAGTATTTATGTTGCTAAAAAAAATTTGAACAAAATTTAATTCAAGGCAGGCTAGTATAAAAAATAAAAAAATATTACGAATACCAAAATAAGACACTGTTATTAAGTTTTTGTTTTGTAAGCTACACCGAACCAAATGAGGCCATTAATATCAACAAATCGGGTTTGCTGTTCTTCAAATAACAGACAAGGGCTTAAATTGAACTCATTATAGTACATTCAATCGAGTTTTTTGTCAATAAAACCAATTTGTTTAGTCATTTAAACAGAAGACCAGCTGTTAAAAGAACTGATTGGTTATCTCAATAGCGAAAAACTGTCAATATTATTCTAATATATCGGCAAATTTAAGAGAGAAATTTACGCTCATGGCGCTCAATGTTTTGCACTGATTATGGATCAATAAAAATCTCTGTCATATCGACAACCTGCACTGTTAAGCCACCATTACTGATACTTAGCATAGACTTGACTTGACTTGGCGTAAACTTGGCAACTTAGCCACGATTATACTCCACTTGGCGCATAAAATCTGGCATCATAATCAGCGTTGAAATTTATTTTTAAATAAATGTCAATTTGTATGACAAAATGTCAAAATTAAATGGAATCAAACAAATGGCATCTCAAAATGTAAACGTCACTTAGAACTTACATAGAAAATCAAAATTCAACATATTTCTAAATCAAGTTAAGTTTTGAGTAATCAGTAACATGCAATGTTCATTTAACAGAACTGTAAGTGACAGTTCGCAAGCCAAGTCAAGTCTATGCTAAGTATCAGTAATGGAGCCTTTATTCTAATGTTGACGCCTGGTTCAACTATATGGTTGGCTCATCTCTACACCAACAACATACCCTTGTTCAGATTGTCAAAATCTGCCCGTTCGTGGTAGGCGAACGGAATGGAGAGAAAACATAAAACTTTGCAATTCTTTTGTGTTGTGGGAAAATAATGCGCTAAATTAGATATCGGAACAGGCTTACGGAAGCAGAGGAAGAGGGCGGCCCCACTCCGCTGGAAGGGCCAGTTGGAAAAGGATTTTAAATCCCTTGAAGAGAGAAGAAGCGACTGGCGCGCCTTGTTTGACGGCCATAACCGTTTAATTGGGCGCCAATTAGTAAATTCGACGCATTCACTAATAAAATAAATTAAAGGGATGTGGAAACTATCATATATATTATTTCTAATTGCTTTTTTTTATGTACGGGTCCCTTTTTCGCCCTTATTTTGAATCCAAATCTATAAATAAAGTTTTGGTTGTAAAGAGGGAGATTCGTGCTATTAGCGAGATGTGGGCAATTTTGGTCGTAGTGCTTTTGTTTAGCTATATTTTATTAAAATAATTTGCTAAAAATAAACGATTGTGAGCACACAAAGAAATCTATTTGTACTATGGCACTGTTGTGAATATTTGCACTGCATTACCGGCAGTTGCTACCATACGCTAGATGGCAGCGCAAGCTGTAAGTTTTAATTGATTAATATAGCAGCTGATTTCTGTTAATATTTGATCAGAGGCTTTTATATTGGTTGCGCAAGATGCGCACGGGTCCGGCTCGTTTTTAATAAAAAAAATTGATCACCACGGCAGAAAATAATTGTCAATGTGTTGGTTACATTTTGCGTTTGCCATCTCTTTTTGACAATCCCTATACCAGTGAAATGAAAATAATAAAATCAGCTGATGTGATGAGCCAGCAATATAATTGAGCAATGTATTGACGATAATGCAATGCCTAACGGTTGGAACCTAAGTATTATTCACCTGGTCCAGAAGAAGAGGCATCCTGCAAACTGCGCCAACTATCGTGAAAGCAGCCTTCTTAATATCCCACATTAGACCCTGTTAAGCTTATTGTGCGAAAGATTGAAGAACAGCGTGAATCTGCTGATTGGTCCTTATCAGTTCGGCTTCAGTGGTAAATCTACGATCGACCATATTTTCATATGTTCTACAGAAAAGTTCCTTGGATTGACCAGAAAATGCGACGGCGAGTACCGAAGAAGATTCACAGATTAGCTGTACGATCTTTATACAGATACCACCATAGTGCAGCAAATTAAAACACAGCGGCTATGCTGGTCATGTTATGCGAATAAAAGTTCATGCGCCGGCTAAAAAGTATTATTTTCGGAACCCTCCTATTCGAGTGAAAAGTTACGTTGGTAGCTGTCTTAGAAGACCAAACCCCACGGTGTACTTAAATACTAATCAATATCCGTTGATCAACGGCCCAACAAAGTTGGTACCAATGGGCTGAATTATGTGTTCATGTCAACCAGCCTTAGTGAGGCTGGGGAGGCCTACTTTTACCCCGCCATTCCATTTCGGGTAAATGGCACCCAGTTGCACGGCAACTCCACCGCGAGTTTCGGGCTTGTCTCAGTAACCCTCTTTCATTGATTTTGTTATCTCAATATCTGATTAAACTATTAATCAGCATGAGATATGTATTCGTTTATCACAATTGCGGAATGTGACCAACCTTTTCTGCCAAGTCGTATCATACTTTGTTGTTGACAAACTGCCTTTGCTTAGATATTTCTTAAGACGTTACTTCGTTGACAAACGCTATGCACCTTCCTCCGCTTTATTTTTGCTTCCATTTTCACACCAATATCATTCCAATTTTCCTTCCAATTTCGATTATTTAACATCTTCCGTCAAATCCTGCCACAGCTTTAGATGTGGACGTCCGTTCTGCGAAAGCATCCTTTCAGGCATCCTTTCCTAACGTAGCTTAAGGCAGCTTCAAACATCTCAAAAGAAAAGATGAGCACTGGCCCACTCCTACAATTATCGATAGTTTTTAGCTGACGATAGGCATCCATTACTCCTTTTACGCTCCGTGTTTCTCCGATTGTCACAATTACGGGATACAGGCAACACTTTCGTCTGCCCCTCAGGGTCAGTTTTTAATGAATTAGGTTTATCGAGACAAGTAAGATACCGAATTCTATAAGTGAACTCTTAGGGTTGAAGCCTCCGCGATTCTCCCACAAGAAGGCCAAACCCATGAACACGAGGTGAGACCTGCATACAAGCATCATGCGATGCAATATATCAGGTGGCAACTGGCTTTTCCTGCTCCACGAGGTACAGTTTTTAAAGATCATGCTTAGGGTATCGCAGGTGGTACACAGCGTCCACTCAGCTCCCTTTCGAGTAAAGACACCTTACTCATGGATTGGTTAGCCATGGTATTATGATCGCCTTTTACGACCGGTATACCAACCCTGGACATATTCTGACCCCTAACCCCCAGGGGTAGGAACCCGCCTATGAAAGCAAAGGAAGTGTTTGGCCTACACTCTGCTGGAAACATCAAATAGAAAAATATTCAAATTCCCTTGGCTTTCCAATTGGCGCCAGTTAGCCCAACGAAGAAGCGGCTGGTGCGCCTTGTTGTGCGAACATGACAAACGTTTCATGGTCATATTCTCTTCCCCTCACATTTATGTGACTGCCAAATGTGAATTTATTTAAACATATATAGATGTGAATGAAAAAGCGGATGAACTAGCTAAAAAGGGCGCATCCCTTGAAGCTTGCTCCGTAGATGTCCCAATTAGACTGGGCGAAATTAAGCAAAGGCAAGAGGTACACATGATCGACCAAGCAGGAAAGGCGTGGGTTCAAGCGTGGGGCTGTGTCGAAGATTATGTGAAGGTCTTACAACCTTAGACTAACAAAGTTGCTTCTATAATTAAAAAGAGAAGACTGTAGACTCATGACGGGTATTCTGACAGGACACTGCCTTCTGGCGTCACATGCCTTTAAACTAGGCTTGGTCAGGTATAGCAGATGTAGGAAGTGCGGGTTGGAGGAGGAAACGATCGAGCACGTTCTGTGCTCGTGCCCTGCACTTGCCAGGCTAAGACTCCTGCTATTAGGAGTGATACAGCTGTCAGATCTAGAAGCAGCAAGTGACATAAATTCTAGGAAGCTTCTAGTATTTGCCAAGAGGACGGAGTTATTTTATATCATAGGTCCTGGTTTTTCAGTTTGGTCGTTAAAAGAAACTTCTGGTAACACTACGGACTTATTCAGTCTATGTGAGGTCCTCATGGACCGGCCAGTTCAACCTAACCTATATAGATGTCGCAACAATTATGTAAACTGTTTAGTTAATTATTATAACATTAAACAGATGAAATAAGCGTGTTGTCACTTTTACTATTTAAAGAATTATCATTAGTAATAGTAGGTAGCTAACGACTTGACAACCCATTAGCAGCATCACTCACTGCATGCAAGAGCACTTAAGCACACGAACATACAAACCTAATATTCGTATAAGCATTAACGTAGCTACTACTGCATGTGCATAGATTCACACATATGTACATATTCGATTATAGCAAGTAAGCATTTTCGTATCACACAGCCTTCGATATGCTGAGGTCCTTTGCAAGCTTTTTGAAAGAATTATTCCCAACCATGTAAATTCGTTTCACTTTAAGTTACTCAGATTCGTACCTATATTTCACTATTACAAAGGCGACGTGTTTCTCGTATTTCTCTTGGTTCAAAATGCTCGTTGAGTATTCAATGAATACTATTCATATATATTCACATGCTGCAGTTAGTTTCTTTATATAAATTTTATATACATATTTCCATGTGTAAATGTCGCATGCATAATTTCTCTAACGAAGCAGTGCCACCTTCTGCTTATGCCGCGGTTAGTTTAAGTTGATATGGCAGCCGCGTAGGCAGTATCAGTTGGCCATTTGTGATGCCATAATCAGACATCATCACTTCACCCCTTCGAACCATTTCGAGAACTTTATAAAGACTACGAAATCACTTGTGTCGCACTCCATGACCTGGCTTAGATTATCCCCAGAGATATTCTTCAGGCCGCGCTATCTGGCGGCACTTAACACCTTAACGGGGAAGCTGATGACTAGTTGATCGACCCTTTTTATACTTTTAAGCTGCTATAGCATTGACGATAAGGCACTTCTTCCTTAGACTTCTACAAGTGAGGATTTTCATACCCTTTTAGGGTGAAAACATCAAGTGTTCTATTGCGTTGCCATTTTGGCCAGGTTTGCATGGATGCCCGCCACCCAGAGATTTGTAGCCTCTATAGTTGGCTTAACGGTAAATGTACCCTTTTAGCATTAGGTTGCATGTGACAAGTTGTATACTCACAAGCGTTATTTGTCAGGAGGATATATATACTATATCTTTTTAATGCCAAATTGTGGGGAATACTTTTAGGCTCGTTCGACAGAATTTGATTAGTGCTATTGGATTTTATAGCACTGTGTTATTTATAATGCTCACCGTTATCTCAGTATTATTTATATATATTTTAATAAGCGAGACTAGCATTGCTGCTTCGTTCGTTTCCTCATTTGAATCTAGATTTTGCGCTACAACTACAGCATTGCATCCCGCAGTCAGTGTCCTACTCTTTGAAGGGCCATATAATATTCCATTTCATCTTTTATCTTAAAATGTTTCTTGGAGACTTATGATCTCCACTCTAAGGCGTAGACGGAGCTACGTGAATTGTATTGAGGACTGTTGGTTGTCCTGGATGTGCGCACTCTACGTCGTGCAAATATCGACTCGGAGGAAAATTTTCCGTCGAAAATCTGCTGACGATACATAAAGCTGCTGACGATGTGAACGATCTAATTTGTTTTCCCATTACGTACCGCCGCTGCTGACACCATAGGTTTCCAGCGAGTCCGCAAAAACAACTGGTATGATGAGAAATGGAGAGTTATAATGGGGCGAGAGGAAGAAAAACGCCTACTTAGAAGGAAAAAACGTAGGACAGAACGACGTAAGTGTGATGAGCTTCAGATGCTGACTGATAGGAATAATGCCCAAACACTCCTACCAAAAAATCCAGCGGATGATGGACGATTTCAAGACCGGGGCAGATTCCTGCAGGAACGATAATGGCGACCTGGTAACTGCGTACAGAGTGGACTTAATTTGTGGAGGGAACTCATTGGCAGCTAGCGGGGGAGAAAACGAACCCAAACGACATTGATAGAAAATATGTTCCGGCACTCGGCTATAACAAAGTGAGAATGTCACGTATGTTTGTTTATGCACGGACGCGAAGAGTTGGTAAAGAGCATGCATCAACTCATATGCAAACTATGGTCGGATGAGCGAGTACCTCCAGATCTACAAGAAAGGCGATCTCGAAAATTTTTGCGACAGAACTATACCGTTATGATATTGATATTATTTGCCTCAATAAACGCGCTGTTAGTTCAGCCCTTTCGGGATTAGATAAAGAAGCAAAATATTGGGTATTGCGTTAAATGAGGACAAGATGAAGCACTTACTGTCAACCAGGACAGAATCGGCGCATTCTCGCCTTGACAACCACGTTACTATTTACGAATATTAATTCGAGGCAGTGACGGATTTCTTCTTTTTAAAGGAACCAGCATAGGAAAAGGAGCCATCTTAGGAATAAAACGGAGAACTACTCTTGCCAAAATACTTTGGATTGAGTAAATAAAAAAATAAATCTAAGGCGCGATAACCTCCGAAGAGATCTAAGGCCGAGCTTCTCTTCCAATTTGCGTCGTGCTCCTCTTGATTTTTCCCTACAAATTGGCCGGACGAGACCTACGTGTTTTATGCCGACTCCGAACGGCATCTGCAAGGCAGATGAGTTTTCACTGAGAGCTTTTCATGGCAGAAATACACTCGGAGCGCTTGCCAGACACTGCCGAGGGGCGACCCCGCTTAGAAAAATTTTCTTCTAATTGAAAAACCTTATTTCTAAAATTTTGATGTTGCTTTGCCCGGGAGTTGAACCCAGGGCATACGGTGTGATAGGCGGAGCACGCTACCATCGCACCACGGTGACCGCCATTTGGATTGAGTAGGCAATTTAAAAGTAAAGAGCTCTCTCGACGAACAGATATCACTGTACAAATTGCTCATTATACCTGCCCTGATATATGGCTCGGAGCTATGGACGGTGTCGAGAGAAGATGGGTAGGCTCTTGGAGTGTTCGGGAGAAAACTTCTCCGGAAGATTTTTGGTCCGGTACATGATGCCGACGGCGAGTATCGAAGAGGGAATAATGATGAGCTGTATGAGTTTTTGTATGGCGATAAAGCAGCGAGTGAAACCCCAAAGCCTTTGCTGGCTAGGTAATGTTATGCGAATGAACGAAGACAGGAAAGTATTTCAGTCGACACCGCAGTTAGGAAGCATAGGAAGAAGAGGACCTGCACTGAGTTGCGAGAGACAGTTGGAGAAAGACTTCACCTCCCTTGGTGCTCCCAATTAGCTTCAGTTATCATGATGATTATGCATACCAATTTTACTCATTTCTTCCAACTTTAACAAATCAAGCAATTAATCGATTTTAAATTTTATGAGGTCACAAAATGAGTTTTATTTATCTTCATACACTACCTAATGATCCAAATTATTCTTAAATTCACTCGCTTTTTAATTCTCTTCAAGCCGTTCAATTTAAACCTTAAATATACGGTGCAGTCAATAGATACTCTTAAGCTGTGTACGATATTAATTATATAATCTGAGACACAGCACCAACCACAAACCGCAGACGTACAAAGATGCACGCAGGTAAATATTCAAAACAAAGCCTTGCTTCTACTCAAACATCCGTCACGAAGAGACGCAAGCAAGACACACAGGAAAAAGGTCAGTTTAAAAAATAAGTAAAGTCCTGCCAACTCAATTGCATTGTTAGGTTTTTATGCTTTGATGTTTGAGGATTTTCAACTCTAAACTATTATTCGCTAACAACTGCCTAAGTATTTTTTTACTTTGTTTATTCTTATACGGGCGCGGTACTTAGTTTTCTACTTACTCGTAGCTTTTGTCAACTTTTAAGTAAATGACAAGCGGTTAACTCAACTTTTTTTTGGTTTTGTGTGAATTTTTTGTTTCTTCAAAAGTGGAGAGAGCATTAAAAGCCGAATTCTATAACTAAGCAATGGTAAAGTTTTTATGAAATGAAAATAGCAAATGTTTTGAAATATATGAGTATACGAGTTCATTCTATTAAAAGTGCAAAAAAGGAAGTTAAACAAGAAAGAACGAGTCTGTCTTTGCTTAAGACCTCATACTTTTCATAAATGGAGCTGAACGACAATCTGATGAAATTTGCAAAATTCATAAAATCTGAACAATCGGGGAATATTACCCTATGTATCTAAGCTGCCATTGCAAAACCACAGAAAAAATTTGAATAACGCTATAATTCAGAATTTTTTTCAAAAATGCCCTATCTATTAAAAGTGCAAAAAAGCAAGCTAAACAAATAATAACGGGGCTGTCTTTGCTTAAGACCTCGTACTTTTCATAAATGCAGCTGAACGACAATCTGATGAAATGTGAAAAATTCATAAAATCTGAACAATCGGGGAATATTGCCCTATGTATCTCAGCTGCCATTGCAAAACCAGAGAAAAAATTTGAATAACGCCATAATTCAGAATTTTTTTCAAAAACGCCCAATCTCAGAATGCGGTTGAAGAACGTACTATCTCACAATTTATTTCAAAAACGTACCAGCTAAGTTTCAATTCATTTTGACATATGCTGGGCCGTTTTGGAAACAAATTCTTAAAGAGGTCGTTCTTTAACGGAATTTTAAAAATAGACTTTTTTGAATCAAATTATGAAATATGGCGATGTACAAAATTTTTATGAGATAGAAAGTTTTCGAAACGGTATCAAAGATAAGGGCGACGACATTCCACTCAACAGTTGATTTATTGTATACTTGCCAAGTCTTGGCGAAGTTTTCGGACAATATAAGTAAATATCTGGTACACCTCTTTTCGGCACAATTAGTTCTTTGGGTTATATGTATGACGGATTTTGATAATTTTATCATGCGTCAGGCATAAAGACTCAACTCACCTCGTCTGCGTGATCATTTCGATATACTTATTGAACTTTTAATTTTCGATTTCGGATTAAACTTAATACATATACCATTTCATTCTCATGAAAGGTACAAAAAGCTTAAATTGCGTTAGATAAGGCACAGACATCTACTTAAGCACCGCTCAAGCATTAAATATCCTATATATATGCTAACTAAGTTAAGGTGAATTTTCAAAAGTCAGTTTTGTCAAGATATTTGTAGGAGGGAGAAAACATTAAAGGAAAAAGGGATTAGGTTGGCTTAGGTCCCACTGGCCCGTCCGTGAGGACCACACATAGATTGAATAAGTTAATAGTGTTACCAGAAGTTTGTTTAATCACCCAACTGAAAACCTGTTTCAAAAACCAAAACCCCTGTTATAACTCCGTCCTTATGCAAATACTAGAATCTTTCCTAAGATAACTGCATCAAAGGTGTTATCATAAAACCAACAAATACATTTGCAAATATAAAACAAGAAATTCAAAAGTTAAACGAACAGGCAACAAAAATACATTATAATAGATACACATAAAAGTGAAACTAATCAAAAGCATACGAAAGTCCTATGTATATAAAGCCATAAATTAAAATTTACAAACGTCTGCCATAAAAAACACTCTAAAAATTGTGCAAAATCGAAATGTGCATAAATTTAAACTGCTCGTGAAAGTTGAAAATGTGAACCAAAATAAATATATAAATATCCGATAAAAGCAAAAAATATAAAAGCTTTTATAGCAAATATAATATTCGAGGTAAAAGTGAGACATAATGCCAAACCAACTAGGTGGCGATAAAATTTAGTGACTATTACAACCGTATATACTAAATTAAATGCAATAAGCATGAAATATTTTTATAGGAAATTAAGTGTAAATATTTGAGTATGGCAAAATTAAAAGAAAAAATTTAATAAGAAATTGTTTATGTGGTTGAAACCAAACTATTTATGTATAACTTATTTTGTGCAGTTATGATATGTTACGTACAGCAGCGATTTTAGACTTGTCTGAACTGTTTTGAGTATGCGGGTTTTTATCCAATCAATTTTAGTTGAAGAAGGTATAATCTATAGATCACTCAAAATTTGCATTGACACTTTTTTTTAAGAAGGGTGTTTCAGATTTCCGTCGATTTTAAAACTTTAACTATTTGCTCATTGTAGAATTTAATTCACCGAATTTCCTGTTCGCTGCTGAATTTCAGTGTAATGTGAACAATTTGTTTCAAATAAAGTCAAAGGGATATTCTCTCTCCTCTTTTGTGGACCCTAGTCATAGGCGACATCCTTCAGTTACTGAAATCTAATAGATTTAACACACGAAAGTTTTCAGATGAGTTAGTAACCTGCATCACATGGATGCACGAAGCAACAATATCCAATATCATGCAACCATTCCTGCGCATCTTAGAAAGGTCGTGTGATAGCAAAGGACTATCTATCCTCTCCTCTCGAAAACTGTCCTAGTGCCTTTTACCAATAAACGGAAAATATCCATGCCAAAATTATTTTTAGGTGGCACCAAAATCCGATTTTCAGTGGAAGTAGAATTCCTAAGGGTTACACTAAAAAAGACCCAAACTTGGAATGCTTATCTAGATGATACCTTAAAAAAGCAACAAGAGCTTTGTTCACAACAAATTAAATCGAATTACATTGTTGTTTGTTATATCCCCAGAGCACCATTTACAGAGAGGCCAAAAACGAAATGCTGAATAATCAGTTTCTGCTGAACACCCAAAGACCTAGGCAACCCAACAGGTATCTTATTGAAGAACACGCCCTCCCAGAGAGTGATATATATTGGAACGATTTTCCGGCATCCCTTGTCAAAACTGATTTGGAGAAAAACCCGTTTCGGCGTTCGGATCATCAGTGATAAATGGCAAATTTGATAAGAGATGGCGGAAAATCGTTCCAAATAGATCAATTATCCACATTGTCGGAAAATCAACACAACAAAGCGAGTGACTTAAGAAGTCATCTCCGAAAGCATGATATGGAAATACGGCATCTAAGTTTACAGCTTTATTGAGAAAAAGACAACAAAAATCAAAAAAATTCGGATCTGGACACCATAATAAGTTAAACTCCTACTTATCCAGAATTAATCCGGACGTAATATTGTACATCCAGCGTGTCCCCTAATAACAGGAAACATCTTTTGAATCGACACACTGCAATGCCTCTAAGACTCCCTTCTCTCTGGTACACCACTTTTGAGACTGCAAGTTCCCCTAACTCCCGTAAGAGTATACTGATGATAATTTGTGAGTGTTCGAACCTATTGGGTGGGGTGAAGCACTGCTGCAACAGCAACAACAAAAACTTTGTTCGCCTGCACTGAAATCTATGCCAAAACATGGCAGATGTCTCCTAAAATGGTATACTGTACGTTCACAAATATAAGCAAACTGCATAGACTAGTTTGTATTAGCTTAGCGGGAGCGATGACAAATTCCCCTGCTAATGCATTTGCAGCGTTACTACCCTTCTCTGTTTTAATGAAGAAAAGGGCAACACTTGCAGCAATAAGACTTAGAAATATATATGAGCTACAAATGTAATTAATGAGAAAATTGATAGAAAATCGCGTATTGCAAATACGTGATGCCATGACTCCAACGCTCATTACATAACGTGCCTTGCAGCTTTACGCAACTATCTCTAAGCAGTACAGTACAGACAACACCGGGCTCAATGCTCAAGCAAACTCATTAATCTTAGCAGAGAAGACCACTTGGCTTGACTCTTAATACCTTCGTAGTATGGAGTAAAAAGCCTGAGGAGGTAATTTTATACATTTTTAAATGCCTCCATATATATTAAGAGGCTGAAGTGTAAAGCGAAATAGATTTATATTGAGGCCTAAAAATACTATATGTATATTATTTCTACGTCATCATCATACCATCTTTTAGAAGACACGCCCTCAAGGTCCTCAAGCAGATAGCTAATAGTGCCGATCCATATCAGTAAAGAAAATACCTCCCCTGTGACATACCTCTTTCCATACTGGACCGCTAAAAAATCTGCAAATGAATTCTGCTAGATTTCATTCGCCTCCCATCGAGTTGAAAGCGCCCTTCAATATCCACTGGAAGGGCATTACTGAAGTATAATATTTACGGAAGTATAAATTTCTGTCCCAGTTTATATTGAAAATATTTGTAACACAATTACCCAATGGCTACACTAGGTATACAAATTCACTTGAAATTAAGTAAAATTTGGCGGGTTGTGGCAGGCAATCAAAAATAAAAAATAAAAAAAGCTTCTAAAAATTCAATTTAATTTTATAGTCTGTGAATTTAATATGCACAAACACAAATAAGGAATTATGAAAATAATATGACGAGCATTTATTTTTTAATTTTCCTTTGATGTACTCATACATGCATAAGTACCCACATAAAAGTGCACATACATACATAAAATATATGTGATTAAAAAAATGCTATAGTAATTAGCAATAAATAACGAACCTTAGAAGCTTTTCCATAAATCTTTCAGTATTAAATAAATATTGCCTCAAGCATTTGGTAATTTTAATATAAGCTTTTTTGTGCCACGCGCATATCCTCTCACTTTTTTATCACTTGCATTCACTTTTTTTTTTTAGGAAGGAGAACAACCTAAAAAATACATAGAGCAGCGGATATTAGAATAATTTCGTGTCATCAATATCAAATGTTAACAGACATCCGCTACGGCAAATGAGCTACGATGAGCAAGACAAAATCCGTTTTATATGTTTTAAATTTTTTTTGCTACTTTTTAACAGCGCTTCTTTTCTTTTTTAAAAGCTTGCTGCAGCTTGAACATTTCTTTATTATCAGTTTTTTCTTTCTATAATGAGAAAACTTTGTTTGGTGAGGATTTGCCATTTGTTGGTCGTGAACCATATGATCGTTTTGTTATTTGCATTTCAATCACTTTTTCTTTCATTAAATTCTTTGATACCGTTTTTCGTTTCTGTTTATCAAGCAAATATTTCAAGCGCTTGAATTTTCCCCATATTTTTTTTATACTCAGCGTGCTTTGCACACGGAGTATATTAACTTTGATTGGATAACGTTTGGTTGCACAGGTATAAATGAAACGAGATAGATATAGACTTCCGTATATCAAAATCATCAGTATTGAAAAAAAATTTGATTGACCCATGTCCGTCCGTCCGTCCGTCCGTTCGTCTGCCCGTAAACACGATAACTTGAGTAAATATTGAGATATCTTCACCAAATTTGGTACACGATCTTATCTGGACCCAGAATAGATTGGTGTAGAAAATGAGCGAAATCGGATGATAACCACGTCCACTTTTTATATATATAACATTTTGGAGAACACAAAAAACCTGATTATTTAGTAAATAATACACCTAGAATGTAAAAATTTGACGTGTGACTGATATTGAGACTCTTGATAAAAATTTGAAAACAATCTTTAAAATCCGCCCACTTGTGATAAAATCAATTTTACAAATATCACTAGCAGACCCGGCGGACGTTTTTCTGCGCTAAATTTGGCCTATCTGCATACATTTTAATAAGCTTTTTCCGTCTAACTCTGCCCCACCCCTCTACACTTTTCCCTAATCTTTTTATTCACTCCTCCCTCCGCTTTTTTCGCTTCATCTATCTCCATCTTCGTCTCATTCTATCTCTTTCTCAGTCTCCTTCTCTCTCTTCTCTTCTCTCAATTTTTTCTCATTCTTCTTCATCTCTTATTGCCAGTCCCAGAGGGTGATATGTATTTTGTTCCAGTCCCATTCCGAGTCTCAGTCCCAGTTCCACTCCGAGTCTCAGTCTCAGTCCCAGTCCTAGTCTTAATCCCAGTCCCAGTCCGTCTCTGGTATACTTCCTGGAAAAAAGCATCGTAAATACTAATATAGGCAAATTTATATACAAAATTTCAGGCAAATCGAATAGGATGTATGTAAATAGGTATGTGGGTATTATTAATTCTTGTCTTTATTTTGGCTTCGCATGCATATTTATCAGTTTTGCCAGGTTGATGCGACTAAATCGAATATCACAATGAACTTTAGAGCTCTCAGCAACAGCTTTCATTTGATATCCATATTGTATAAACACATTCTAGGGGTATCCTGGTCTATGTTTTGGCCTATATCTCAAGACCCTAGTCACTCAGCGGTGTAAAACTTACTCTGTATTATGGCACACATCAACAGCTTCAATTTGGTATCCATAGTGTAAAACCAAATCCTAGTGTTACCCTGATCCACGTTTTGGCCTATATCTCGAGACCCCAGTCACCCAGGGGTATGAAAATTATCATCAACTAAATCACTCATCAACAGCTTTCATTTGATATCCATATTGTATAAACACATTCTAGGGGTACCCGGGTCCACGTTTTGATCTCAAGACCCTAGGCACGTAGCGAAAAAAGAGGTATACGTTGGCCGATTTTCGGACCTACCCAAAATGCTCACAACATTTTTTGAGAATCGGTTCAGCCGTTTCGGAGGAGTTAAGCCTCTAACAGCGTGACACAAGAATTTTATATATTAGATTAATCATAAATCAAAAATTGTTAAACCTATCGTAACAAAATTCGGCAGAGAGGTTGCCCTTACTATAAGGACGCCCACTTTTATATAAAAGATTTTTAAAAGGGTCGTAGACGAATAAAATAAGTTATATCGTTGCAAAAAAGAGTTTTATATCAAAGGTATTTCATTTACCAAGTTGATTTATAACAGTAAATAGGAAAAACTTCAAATTTAAAAAAATGGGCGTGGCACCGTACTTTTATGACTAAGAAATTTTCTATGTTTCGGGACCCATAACTCGAAGAAAGATTAACATTCGTAATAAAACTGGGTACACAAATTTTTCTTATAGCAGAAAATATTTCTAGTCAAAATGGACGGGATTGGTTAAAGACCACGGCAACTTCGATATAAAACAAGTTTAAAAGGGTTGTAGATAAGAATAATAAGCTATAACTAAAAATAGTTTTGAATCAATGATATTTCACTTATCAAGTTTTATTGTAAGATAAAATGGGGAGAAATTTTTTTTTTTAAACGGGCGGCACCACCAACTTGTTATCTGAAATGAAATGTACAATTGAAGCTCACGCTGAGTATAGATGTTCGGTTACACCCGAACTTAGACACCTTTACTTGTTTTAAGTTAAACTTTGCTACCAAAGAACATTTAATGCGCGAGCATTCGATTAGTGGACCGGAAAGTTTCAAGTGCTCTTAAATTGCCATTGCTCATTAATGATTGCTCTCAAGTTGGTCATTATTGTTTCGAAATTTATTTTTCGTTTGTAACTCGACCTACTTAAAACAAATTATTTCTTATATTTCACTTATTTGAAGCTTTAGTTGATCTCATTTAAATTATATAGGATAAATTATAAAAATTACTTACTCGTTGAAGCTTGCGAAATATATATGTATGCATGTTTTCAATGGCGTAAAATTTTAGATCAATTACCTAAAAGAACAGAGAGAATGGAAATATATTAGCAATTTATAATAACTGCTCAAAATTAAGCCAAAGTTATCATACTTAGGGGTTAGTGCCTACTGCTTAACAAATACCCAAATGCGTTCCTTACTTTACCGTCTATGGAGAAATGGATTGATTTTAATTTTTTTCTTATTCCGAACGGAAATAAATATTATTATTATTACGCAGGTTCATATTGCTTTATAAAATTGCTATTTTCGTTATTGATATTAGAGAAAAATGACAAAATTTACAACCGGCGATGGTTACTAGGACATGTTTCTGAATTTTTAATTCTTGATCAGCTGGCTTTTCGGGAGCTGAGTATTGAAATCGAAATGTCCAACATTCATACTTTATAGCACTTAATTCACATGCTATTATTATATTTATAGAAAATTAGAAGACCCGGCAGACGAAGTTCTGGGATAATTTTGGCCTATCTGCATAATTTCTAAGAAGCTTTTACTGCTTACTATCCCTTCTCCTCTCTTCCTCTTTTAATTATGCCCTTATTCACTCATCCCTCTGCCGTTCTCATACTCTGCGTTCCTTGCTCCCTCTCCGTCTTTTCCACATCCATTTCTTTCTCCCTATCTTTGTCTAACTCTATCTCTTTCTCAGTCTCCTTCTTCTTCTTTCTTCTTCTTTTCTCTATAGTTCTTTTTATCATTTGTCCGTTTTGCCAGGTTGATGCAGCTAAACCGTATATCCCAATAAAAATTACTTCATTTTAAAGCTCTCGTCAACAGTTTACATTTGATATCCATATTTTATAAACACATTCTAAGGCTAACCGGGTCCACGGTGTGGCTTATATGTCCAGACCCTAGTCACTCAGGGGTACGAAAAATGACCCTATACTAAATCACCCATCAACAGCTATCATTTGATGTCCATAGTGAATGAACACATTCTTGGGGTACATGGGTCCACACTTCGACCTACATCTCAAGACCCTAGTCGCTCAGGGGTACGAAAAATACCCAGTATTAAAGTACTCATCGGAAACTTTCAGCTGATACCCGTACTGCACAAACACATGCTATGGTTACCTGGGTCCATATCTCAAGACCCTATCCACCTAGCTAGATAAAAGTATGTCTAGGGACTTCCGTGGGGGAAACAACATAACCCGCGCGTTTTTTGCATTATTCCGTTGTGTATTTTAGGCGCTATTACAAAACAACATACAGACATTCCAATTTATAAAGGTCTACAAAAGCAGCCCAACAATTTTTTTTTTTCCCAAGTTGGCTTCTTTAGGAGTAACTGGAGGTTAAGTTTCAACCTCAAATTGTAAACGCATAAAAATAAAGTGCAGTGTTAACACTTTTGGAAGTTATATCAAAACTAATTTTGGCGTACTTTAAATTTTAGCATCAAAATAATTCAATGTGATGTTGATGTAATTGTACAGTACCTGCAGTACTACGGAGTGATTTCAAAACTAATTTTGAAGTGAACGCTGTTACTAATTGTTTTGGGTATGGTTGTTGTTGTTGTTGTATTAACGATAAAGTCGCCCCCTTTGTGGAGTGTATCGATGTTGATGGTGCTTCGCCGGATAGAGATCCAGTACGTTCCGGTAACAAAGCACCATTAAGGTACTAGCCCGACCATCTCCATACCCCCTAGTTCCATGAGGAACTTGGGGTCGCCAGAGCTTCGCCTGCTAAATATGTGTATTATACATTCATATAGATGTTCGGTTTTTAAAACAACTCGCGTTGTTGAAGTTGATAATTGTGTTGCGGAAGCTTTGAAGCTATAGAGCTTTTTATTGCGCTTATCGACCCCTTGAATGCCTTGGGTGTGGTAATAGCGAGATCCGCTTTCCACACCGATCCTCCTGGATTTAAGTCACGGCCGAATCTAATTATTACTTTTATAAATAGAATTGAATTCGTTCAGCACTTCTAAACGATGAAATTCCCACTATTTTTTTTTTTTTTAGAACACCAACACAAACTGGAATTCTAACACGAAATTATTTTTGTGTATATGTGATTGGCCATACAATTTTTATAGTAAAACTGAGTCGTGATGAAGGAAATAAAAAGTTTTTTTTGCCCACCCTAATAAATAAGAAGATTTAAGATATACTTTGTCCTTAAAAATATAAAGGCACAATATTTATATCATAATGATATATATATATACAAAAGTAGTACAAACGCCTAAAAGCAGACTATGAAAATATTATTTCGCAGAAAATTTAAAAATAACTTAAACAATTCAAAACAATGGTGTTTCTTTCATTTAAATAGTCGCAATTCGTAGACTGATAATATTTTGAAAATAATATGATTGGAGTTTAAAATAAAATGTGTAAAAATACGACATTCAGTTATTATTATTTTTTTTTTGGTTACTAGGGCAACCATGTCATTCACTAAATTGTGGAAGAAATCGGAAATCATCGTGGGATTTGCACACAAAGAGTCAGAACAAAAGTATAAACAAACAGAAATGGATAACCATATCGAGACGATAGTATCTGTGGTTTGTATAAGACTGTATGTAAGTGTAACATGTACATGTACATGCATGCTCCAATTTCTATGTGTGTATCTGTGATGTATGTATATGATGTAAAATAAGTTGGATATTTTTAGATTTTTTTTTTTTGCTCCTGGCACTTAGCCAACAAACTTGCGAAAAGTCTCGAAGACACAAATATATTAAAAACAGCGCACATACACACACGCGCATGTTAATATCCGCTCACGAACCGAAGCTTTAAAAGCAGTACAAAAAAAAACGAAAGCATTCAAATGGAAAAGTTTTTCAATACTCTATTGTTATTCGATTCTTTGATATTCCTTAATATCTTCTGCCATTTTTTATTTTTTTATGTTTCCCTTTTAATGTTGTTGTTGTCTTTGTGGTTTCGTTTCCTAACATGATCAGCAAAAACTGGCATATGCGGTGATAAGCCATAAGGAATACTGGTTTCACTAATGACAGATAAACCATAGAATAACGGAAAAAGAGTACATCATACTTATTTTAGGCTTATTTACTCTACAAGTAAGTCTTATATCTAAGGTTAACCAACAAATAGAAAATACATGTTGTCTAAACCTGAAGAATACATGATAAATAGAACCCAGCTCTAGTCGATAACCATTCTACCTGATTCATAAACCTTTCGGAGGGTTACGAATAGCGTTGAATAAATTCAACACATCTTAGCGTTGTCGCCTGCCCAGACGAAATTTGACACTTTGAACTTTATCCACAAATATTCAAATTTTTTATAAATTTTGAATAGTCGTCGTTGATAAATTTTGAAATTAATACGAACTTTGAGGTCTTATAGGCTTAAAAATACGTTTGTGTAGCCAGACGACAACGCTAAAATGTGACATAATCAATTTTGGTACAAAAACAAAAGATAAAATAAAAAGAAAAAAAATATCAATTTCCGAATATATCGGAAGGTAAATCAGGTTATTGTATTCCATGTATTACCTTATTACAACGTCTTAATCTCTTCGGAGGTTATCGCGCCTTATATCTTTGATATGGTCCATAAGCTTTATAATAAGTTTATTATATTCTTTCCTTATGTAAACCTTATTTATATATGATATAAGCCTTATATATAACGTTATCTTACAGATAATCTCTAAGTAAACAAAAATAGGGAGTACTGTAAGGAATACGCCAAACAATTAATATCCCTTATAGAATAAATGGCTGATACCATAAGCCGTTAGGTTTTATGAAATAAGCCTTAAATAAAGCTCAAGTTTTTGCTGGGTTTGTCTTAAGCAGCTCTTATTTATCGTAATATTATTCATTTTATTTCTTTTATAAGACTTTGCTTTAACAAAAATTGCTAAAATTTTTTGGAAATTTATTAAAGACTTCAGCCAAGGATGCACTAAATTTCTGTGAGGTTGAACTGGCCAGTCCATGATGAACGCACATAGACTGAATGAGTCCATGATATTACCGTAAGTTTTTTTGATGACCAAACTGAAAGCCTCTATCAAAAATCAGGACATATGTTATAAAATAACTCTATCTTCTTGACAAATACTAGACGCTTTCTAGGACTTATGCCACTTATTGCTTCCAGAACTGATAGCTACATATATCACTCCTTAAAGCTGAAGTCTTAGCCCGACAAGCACAGCACAATAGCACGAGACGCGCTCGATCATTTCCTCCTCCAACTCGCACACCCTTCATCTGATATTACTAGCTAGGGCCTAATTTAAAAGCATTTGATGCCAAAAGGTAGTGTGCAGTCAGAATACCAGAGTGGCTGCACTCCCCTCTCTTCAATGATAAGCGTAAATTTGTTAGTGTAAGATTGTAAGACCCACACAAGATCTACGAGACTTTATGATCAGACGCTTTGGTATACGCCTTTCCCTCTTAGGCAATAATGTCGACTCTCGATATAGTGCAGCCGTTGTGGTTGTTTTATGTGCTCTCGTAATGTTGAGCATTGAAAGCCTGCATACTGCACTGTATTTTTTATACTCAGCTCTCACAGAGTATATTAATTTTGTTCGCATAACGGTACCCCGTAACGGCATAAACTAATCGAGATAGCTATAGACTTCTATATATCAAAATGATCTGGGCGAAAAAAGATGTTCATTTAGCCATGTCCGTCCGTCCGTCTGTCCGTAAACTTGAGTAAATTTTGAGGTTTCTTAATGAAATTTGGTACGTAAGTTCCCGGGCGCTCATCTCAGATCGCTTTTTAAAATGAAAGAAATCGGACTATAACCACGCCCAAAGTGCGATAATTCATTACCAAAGACGGATAATGTGATGAAACTTGGTAGGTGGGTTGACCTTATGGCGCAGAATGGAAAATTCGTAAAATTTTGGACAATGGGCGTGGCACCGCCCACTTTAAAAAGAAGTTAATTACAAGGTTTGCATGCTGTAATTTGGCAGCTGAGTATGTGATGTTCGGTTACACCCGAACTTAGCCTTCCTTACTTGTTTGAGGTAGGTTCTTTTTTGTGTGGCTGTCTGCCAAACTTTGACGCCATAGCTCAGGATAAAAGTAAATACCTAATGAGATAGATGCCGGCTGAGGTGTGTTTTCTTCAAGTAGGCTTTGGGGGCCGGCAAATAATAGTTTGAATAATTTTATGCACCAAATGGACTTATAATTTATAATGAGAAAGGAACTGAAAAGATTGTGGTCGGCTGTTTAGGAAATTTTTGGTTTATTCGACTTTTACCCAGTTTTTTCCAAATGTAGAATACCGGTTACATGAAGATTAAAGACTCAAGAACAAAAGGTGCACCTTTTAGACTAGTTTTTATTTTTTATTTTTTTGCACTTTCCTTGCAAAATGACTTCCCACAGTTTTTCCTTTACTAGGCTTTCACTTCGCTGAGAATATTTAAGTCAACTTTAGTTAACCTCTTAATAGCCAAATAGCAGAGAAAAATAATCTGCAAGCGGGACTTAAAAACACCAGAGCAGCATTGCTTTACTGGTCCACATATGAAATTTGACTTACATGTACAATGTATGCATATACATTGCATATAGATATATGTATGTGTAATATGAAAAAATCCTTTCATGTTCAGATTTCTATAGCAAAGGCATACGTTTTGAACTCTTAAACTTCACTGTACTGGCATTTAACACATCTCTCTATTTGCTTAGCTGCCTCTACTATGGATGCTGCCCCTTCAATTGCATGCATTTGCAAACAGCGTTTACTATTTTCCTTTTATGTATCTTTTGGTGAAGCAAAAGTTAAGCTGGCACCCTAACACCCGCATAATTTTCAAACCAGCAAATTTAAGCGGAATTACATACATACCCTGTTGGGAAAATCCGAAAGCTTTAATATAAGAAAGCTGATGACAAATATGAAAGTGCGAATCAAAATTAAAAGGAAACTTGTGAGAACATCTTCAAAGTGTGAGCACCCATACACATGCACTAACATATTTATAGCAATGATAGCTTTGAAATTGGCATCCGTTTATTTTACCACATCGGTACCATATCAATACCAACCACACAAGCGTCTTTCAGTCCAATTCTCAACAACGCATTAAGCTGTAAAGAAAAAATTTGCTTAGTTTCGAGCGTTTGGAAGACATTTGAGACGAAAGTATTGAGATATATGTTCACAATAGGGCAGGAGCAGTTGGAAAACAAGTAAGGACGGGACTGTCTTCGGCTATGCCGAAGACTTCATACCTTTCATGAATGGGACTGAACAATAATCTTATCCCGTTCGTAATCTCCGAATAATCGGATGTATAAGATAAGAAATATCTAGTGAACAGATCTACATACCTAAACGATTTTTAAGATAAATATAAAATAAAAAATAGGTAGGTACTTTGTGTGAGGATGCAAAACTTCACGTTTTTTGTGGTCTGCATTTAAAAACTATGACTACGAATCACGCATTTCAAAAATATATGACGTAAATGTAACTATTTGATGAAATGTTATGAATTTTGAAGCTTCTATCCGTAAAAAAGGGGCAAAAATGACAGCTTATATGAAGTATATAATATATATACCACCGATCTCTATGATTTTTTCAGACAAAAATATATGCTATATACGTAAGCATTTGGTGAAATTTGAAGCTTCAAGCTGTTAAAACGGGGCAGAAATTGCGCAAAGTTTTTTATCTGAACAATCGGTTGTATGAGATATATACTATATATACAACCCATCTCTATGATTTTTTCAGACAACAATATATGGCATATACGTAAGCGTTCGGTGAAATTTAAAGCTTCTAGCTGTTAAAATGGCACTAAAATTACGAAAATATATATATATATTATGTATATATACTATGTATATATACTATATATATATACTATATATACCACCGATCTGTATGATTTTTTCAGACAACAATATATGCTATATACGTAAGAATTCGTTGAAATTTGAAGCCTGTAGCTCTTAAAATAGGGCAGTACATACGAAAAGTTTCTTATCTGAACAATCGGTTGTGGGGGATATATACTATATATACGACCGATCTCATCAATTTTTTCAGGCAACAATATGTGCAATATACGAAAGTATATGGTGAAGTTTGAAGCTTCAATCTGTTAAATTGAGTAAGATATTACAAAAATCCTCTTTTTCTGAAAAATCGGTTGTATGGAGGATATATGCTAAAGTGTTCCGATCCGGTCGGTTCCGACAAATGTCTAATCGGACACCCAAATACACCCGCTCACTAAATTTTATCAAGATATCTCAAAAATTGAGGGACTAGTTTGCGTACAAACAGACAGACGGACATGGCTAAATCAACTCAGCTCTTCAACCTGATTATTTCGGTATACTTAATGGTGGGTCTAGATATTTTCCTTTAAGGACTTACAATTTTGGGTTTCGTGACGAAATTAATATACCATTTCATTTTCATGAAAGGTATAATAACCGTAACATAAGAAAATGGACAGCGAGAATATGTTTAATTTAAAGCATGGTGAGTATGAGCTTTGTCGAGGTTACACATAGCAAGAATATTCTTAACGCAGCTTGTTCCATGTATTGGTACGGACGCAAGTTCAATAAAACAGAGCGACAATATTTGAAAGATATGATGAAATGATATAATACTGTTCGAAAAGTTTTTTGTTCGCTTAATTTGAATTTCGAATCATATTTTTCAGTTTGGTTATTGCTTTCAAAATATTCTTATATAAAATACGTAAATCAAGTTTTCGCTCCGTTATGTACTTTATTTTGCCACGAAAATTAATTTCTATTGAAAACATACATATGCCGTTTGAAAGCAAAATAATTTTTCACACCATTGCTGTTTAATTTTCTCAGATACTTGATTGAGTTATATGCGTTTTTGTACTCTACCTCCTTGATTGCTGCGAACAAAAGCAATATGTGTAGCATGCTTTCAGGCAAACTTTTTTTATATTGGATTTTGAGTTGTGTAGCGGATGTAGAAGTCTTTATAATTCCTTTTAACTAAAATTTTTTGTTTTATTAGTTTCATATAATTTTATTTGGTATACGTACACTTTTTTAAATCCACTAACATGCAATTGTTAATTGACTGACGCGCCTAAAGGTATCCTTCAAATTTGTAAAAAAAAACATGTATGGAGAAAGTATCGCAAACTCTCAATACAGTTTAAGAAAGAATTCCCAAATCACAAAGAGAACGCTGCAAAAAATAAAGCATATCTAGTTTTGAAGAAAAAATATTTGCACTTTCTAATTTTATGTTCTTATATGGTAAAAAGAAGTTTTCAAAAAGACGGTACTGAATATACCATAAAAACATGCTTTTAGCATTCATAGCTAAAAATATCTTGAAAACGGGTAAAAATTGAAAAACTCCGACACTGGACTCACATTCAACCTACCGAAGGCCAATTTTTGGGTCCAAAATTGTTCGGCCTCTGTTGCCTAAAAACAAATAGCCGCTTTTGAATATCTACTTCTCACACACATGCTTGGAATGACGATATTCGAGAACTGAAAAATCAATAAAAAAAAAAAAAACAAAAAAATGAGTAAATTTGGCAAACTACTTCTTCAGCATGAAACACAGTTACAACTTCCAGGCGATTTCTCGAAAGCAAAAAAGTATTAACCAAAAACTCGGTATGATTTTGAGTATTAGCTAGAATGACACTTTGATGTAGAATAATCTTTAAAAAAATGTATCGAAGTGACATGACCTCAAATGTATCCAAAAATTTGTTTTTTTGCACTGCGATGCTCAAGTTTTTCAAAAACTTAAAGTTTCGCACTAGTTTGGATCCAGATTCGTGCTCATCACATCGAAACCTTTAAAAAGGTACACATATTCATGTTTGTGGTTACAAAATTTATTCGGTTTCTTGTCGGCCTATGCCATAGAATAGCATATCTGGAAGAGCTGCACCAATTTGATTTCAGATTTAGCTGCTGTGCAAAAAAATACCTTAAGAAACCCTTACCAAAATGTAGCTCCTTTTTTCAGTTTTTTTTTCTGCAGTGTAATGCTTGTTTTGCTCTTAAAAGGGGGAAACTTAAAGAAAAATATTTGAATTATTTAATTTGACATCAAAATGGTATTTTCAACAATCCTGGTATTAAATTTCAATAGTACCGTTATTTTTGGGACTTTAAAAAGATGTTCAAATTGAAATGAAAACGATTTAAAAGCGATGTTGTTAAATCGGGAATTATAACATCATCAAGTAAGCGACACAAAGCATGATAGTTTTTATTTTCCAGATTTTTTTTTTACTAAAAAGAAAGTTCTTGACTGGAATCTTTTGAAAGAGTGTCTTCTGACGGAAGAAGAGAAGAATTTTTGTATGTGAATGATTTGCATGATAATCACTCCCAAAAACATATGGTTTTCCTTCCCCCTATGAGCTTTTAAAATTTTTCTACAGGGTGCTTCACTTCAGGGTAGAGTTTGAATGCATATGGATATATCTACATATATTTTATGTTTGTGATATACATAGGTATACTGTATATGTAATTTTGTGCATTTAGCATCATATCATACGTATACATCTACATAGCATATTCTCAGGCGCATAAAAAGTTAAATTTAAAATCGTTACCCCGGTCCTCAGTGCATCCATTGCATATATAACAAGTAAGGAAGGTTAAGTTCGGGTGTAACCGAACATTACATACTCAGTTGAGAGCTATGGTGACAACATAAGGGAAAATAACCATATAGGAAAATGAACCGAGGGAAACCCTGGAATGTGTTTGTATGACATGTGTATCAAATGGAAGGTGTTAATGGGTATTTTAAAAGGGAGTGATCCTTAGTTCCATAGGTGGACGCCGTTTCGAGATATCGCCATAAAGGTGGACCAGGAGTGACCCTAGAATTTGTTTGTACGATATGGGTATCAAACGAAAGGTGTTAATGAGTATTTTAAAAGGGAGTGGGCCTTAGTTCTATAGGTGGACACCGTTTCGAAATATTGCCATAAACGTGGACCAGGGGTGACTCTAGAATGTGTTTGTACGATATGGGTATCAAATTAAAGGTATTAATGAGGGTTTAAAAGGGAGTGGTGGTAGTTGTATAGGTGGTCGCCTTTTCAAGATATCGCCATAAAGGTGGACCAGGGGTGACTCTAGAATACGTTTGTACAATATGCGTATCAAACGAAAGGTGTTAATGAGTATTTTAAAAGGGAGTGGGCCTTATTTTTTATAGGTGGACGCCTTTTCGTGGTATCGCAATAAAGGTGGACCAGGGGTGACCCTAGACTTTGTTTGTACGATGTGGGTATCAAATGAAAGGTGTTAATGAGAGCTTTAAAAGGGAGTGGTGGTAGTTGTACATGTGAAGGCGTTTTCCAGATATCGACCAAAATGTGGACCAGGGTGACCCAGCACATCATCTGTTGGATACCGCTAATTTATTTATATATGTAATACCTGCCAAGATTTCAAGGGTTTTTTCTTTCGCCCTGCAGAGCTTTTTCATTTTCTTCTACTTAATATGGTGGGTGTCACAACCATTTTACAAAGTTTTTTCTAAAGTTATATTTCGCGTCAATAAACCAATCCAATTACCATGTTTCATCCCTTTTTTCGTATTTGGTATAGAATTATGGCATTTTTTTCATTTTTCGTAATTTTCGATATCGAAAAATTGGGCGTGGTCGTAGTCGGATTTCGTTCATTTTTTATACCAAGATAAAGTGCGTTCAGATAAGTACGTGAACTAAGTTCAGTAAAGATATGTCGATTTTTGCTCTAGTTATCGTGTTAACGGCCATGCGGAAGGACAGACGGATGACTGTGTATAAAAACTGGGCGTGGCTTCAACCGATTTCACCCATTTTCACAGAAAACTGTTATCGTCATAGTAGTTTTGCCCTTACCAAATTTCATAAGGATTGGTAATTTTTTGGTCGGCTTGTGGCATTAAAAGTATTCTAGACAAATTAAATGAAAAAGGGCGGAGCCACGCCCATTTTGAAATTTTCTTTTATATTTTTATTTTGTTGAACCATATCATTACTGGAGTTGAATGTTGACATAATTTACTTATATACTGTAAAGATATTAAATTTTTTGTTAAAATTTGACTTTAAAAAAAATTTTTTTTTTAAAGTGGGCTTGTTCGTACATCGATTTTGCTAATTTTTATTTAGTACATATATAGTAATAGGAGTAACGTCCCTGCCAAATTTCTTCATAATATCTTCAGCGACTGCCAAATTACAGCTTGCAATACTTTGAAATTACCTTCTTTTAAAAGAGGGCGGTGCCGCGCCCATTGTCCAAAATTTTACTAATTTTCTATTCTGCATCATTAATTCAACACACCTCCCAAGTTTCGTCCTTTATCCGTTTTTGGTAATGAATTATCGCACTTTTTCGGTTTTTCGAAACTTTCGATATCGAAAAGTGGGCGTCGTTATGGTCCGATTTCGTTCATTTTAAATAGCGATCTGAGATGAGTGCCCAGGAACCTACATGCCAAATTTCATTAAGATACCTCAAAATTTACTCAAGTTATCGTGTTAACGGACGGACGGACGGATATGGCTCAATAAAATTTTTTTTCGATCCTGATCATTTTTATATATGGAAGTCTATATCTATCTCGATTCCTTTATACCTGTACAACCAACCGTTATCCAATCAATGTAAATATACTCTGTGAGCTCTGCTCAACTGATTATAAAAATGTAGTAGCTTGTGTTTTAAGATACATTTTATGTATTGTGTGTTTATATGAATAGATAAGTACAATTCTGCTGATACGTTCTCTCAGTGCTACTGTTTTCCATTATTTTTGCTATGCGCACTGTAACTAATTATTGCTTGACATCGGCAATAGCGCCACTTTTGTTTTCACAGCCATAACTTTGGGCGTTCTTCAGCTTTATATTCACTTTTACGTTTAGTTGCAAACGCGTACTCAAACCAACTTTAAAAAGAATTATTTTCAGCCCCAATAGTCAGATCAGCGTCGCCTTCGCAATGTAGGTATGTACACTAGAGAGGTTTTAAAAATTTGTTTTCCGCATAAAGACTGTACCGCCCCACACATTATTCTTTTGTATGTAAGTAATAAATATTATATCCCCTAGGCGTATAACACCAGCTTAAGGCGTGGCACAATATCATATACTAATTTACCGGGTCATTCCCGCGGAGTGAAGGCCGCCCTCTTCCCATACTTTCATAGGCGGGTTCAGATAAAAATATTTGCATGCCCGGCGCGTCATCTTTCATTCGGATAACATGGCCTAGACAGCATAGCCGCTGCGTTTTATTTCGCTGGACTATATTGATGTCTGTGTATAGCTCGTACAGCTCATAACTAAATCTTCTTTGGTATTCGCTATCGCCAACGCGTAGAGGTCGCTAAATTTAATAACTTTTCTCTCGAACACTCCCAGAGCCGCTTCATATGATGTTGTCATGGTCCATGCTTCTGCACCATATAGCAGGACGTAAAATATAAGTAACTTGTAGATCATGATTTTAATTTGCGGAGAGAGGACCTTGCTTTTTAAATTTTGAGTATCTTATTAGAAGTATTTCTTTTTGTACAGGAAATAAATGTAAAGACTTTCTTCACAGTAGCCAATTCTTCCTCATTGTTCAAATTCTTCCTCATTGGTTGCCATACCCATTTAAAAATATTTACGTAACGTCAATCGGTCTTCGAGTTATCGCTCTAGAAACGGTAGTCAATGCATGATCAAATAAGAGGCGGTACCATGTCCGCTTCCAAAGATTGTTGCCATTCATTTAATTGTTATAAATGCACTTTAGAGAGAAATAGAGTATTAACAACTTTTTATAAGGTTTTGTTGATTCTGAGCATTTTCAATGGAAATGTGCCACAGCTTACCTTACGTTATCTGCCCGAGAGTTTGGAAATTAATTACCTACATACAAAGGAATAATTTGAGGGTGCGGTGGCGCTTTTTCATAAATTTTTATATTTTTCATACAAAATGTCCAGTATAGTGTACACCACGTTATAAAAAGGGTGAACTTTCTCAGCCCATTTCATTCTTGCAACTATTTTAATTTTAATTTTCCTTTTTTAAAATTTCCTGTGTTTATTTTACTTTTCATTTGCTGTCTTCTTTAACTTTGTTGTAATAGTTTCTGTTATATTTTTCAAACTATATAAAAATTGTTATAAAAAAACAAGTAAGAACGGGACTGTCTTCGGCTGTGCCGAAGACTTCATACCTTTCATGAATGGGGCTGAACAATAATCTTATCCCGTTCGTAATCTCCGAATAATCGGATGTATAAGATAAGAAATATATAGTGAACAGATCTACATACCTTAACGATTTTTAAGATAAATATAAAATAAAAAATAGGTAGGTAATCTGTGTGAGGATGCAAAGCTTCACGTTTTTTGTGGTCTGCATGTAAAACTATGAGTATGAATCACGCATTTCAAAAATATATGACGTAAACGTAACTATTTGATGAAATTTGATGAATTTTGAAGCTTCTATCCGTAAAAAAGGGGCAAAAATGACAGTTTATATGAAGTATATAATATATATACCACCGATCTCTATGATTTTTTCAGACAACAATATATGCTATATACGTAAGCATTTTGTGAAATTTGAAGCTTGCAGCTGTTAAAACGGGGCAGAAATTGCGAAAAGTTTCTTATCTGTACAATCGGTTGTATGAGATATATACTATATATACAACCGATCTCTATGATTTTTTCAGACAACAATATATGCTATATAAGTAAGTAATCGGTGAAATTTGAAGTTTATAGCTGTTAAAATGGGGTAGAAATTGCGAAAAGTTTCTTATCTGAACAATCGGTTGTATGAGATATACACTATATACAACCGATCTCTATGATTTTTTCAGACAACAGCATATGCTATATACGTAAGTATTCGGTGAAATTTGAAGCTTCTAGCTGTTAAAATGGGCCTAAAATTTGCGAAAATATATATATATATATATACTATATATATATACTATATATACCACCATATATATACTATATATACAACCGATCTCTATGATTTTTGCAGACAACAATATATGCTATATACGTAAGCAATCGGTGAAATTTGAAGCTTATAGCTGTTAAAATGGGGTAGAAATTGCGAAAAGTTTCTTATCTGAACAATCGGTTGTGGGGGATATATAATATATATACGACCGATCTCATCAATCTTTTCAGGCAACAATACGTGCAATATACGAAAGTATATGGTGAAGTTTGAAGCTTCAATCTGTTAAATTGGGTAAGATATTACAAAAATCCTCTTTTTCTGAAAAATCGGTTGTATGGAGGATATATGCAATAGTGGTCCGATCCGGTCGGTTCCGACAAATGTCTAATCGGACACCCAAATACACCCGCTCACCAAATTTTATCAAGATATCTCAAAAATTGAGGGACTAGTTTGCATACAAACAGACAGACGGACAGACGGACAGACGGACAGACGGACATGGCTAAATCAACTCAGCTCTTCAATCTCATTATTTCGGTATACTTAATGGTGGGTCTATCTATTTTCCTTTTAGGACTTACAATTTTCGGTTTCGTGACGAAATTAATATACCATTTCATTTTCATGAAAGGTATAATTAGATTTGGAAAGCAGTTAAAAGTTAGTAGCGCTCGAGAGAAGAAAAAATATATATTTATGTATGTATATACATAAGTTTGAGCAAAGGGATGTATGTACAATGAAGGAAAGGAATTAAATTAAATTTTTTAAATTAAATTTTTATGTTATTGTTGTTTTTGATGGAAAAACTCGGCCAAGCATCGTAATTATTACCGCCGGCGACGTTACTGTTGCCGCCGTTATATCCTTAAAGGGATATAATGAGTTTCTTCTATACATACAAACTTTTAACATACATACTTATATAAGCGCAAGCAGACTAATTGTGATGTAAAACAACACTTTTGCAAAACGATGCTGTTACATTTGAATCATTTATTATTAAAAGGGCACGTGTCCAACTTTTTAAACTTTTCATCAGACACAAAAAACTTTGTTTTTCTTTTCTTTGTTATTATAAATGTTAGGTTTTGGGTAAGAGCATCACAGTTTTTGAAGAAACTTTTTGAGAGTTTTAGCCTGTGGTCGTGTGCCCTTTTAATAACAAAGAATTATTTTTTTATAAAATAACGTCATTATATTGCTTTAATTATATTTTCTACAAACGTGTTTTTAAAGTTGAAAATTTCAAATTAAAGATGGAGAATGATAGAACTAGTTTTCATTATCTGAATCAGACGACCTGGTTGAAGTTCGAAAAGCAACGTTACTGTCGTAGGTAGGTAGGTTGAACTGGGAGGTCCATGAGGACCTCACATAGACTGATTGAGTCCGTAGTGTTACGAGAAGTTTGTTTTAACGACCAAACTGAAAAACTTTATCAAAAACCAGGACCTATGTTATAAAATAACTCCCTCCTCTTGGCAAATACTAGAAGCTTCCTAGGACTTAAGTCACTTGCTGCTTCTAGATCTTACAGCTGTATCACTTCTAATAGCTGGAGTCTTAGCCTGGCAAGTGCAGGGCACGAGCACAGAACGTGCTCGATCGTTTCCTCCTCCAACCCGCACTTCCTACAACTGCTATCACTGACCAAGCCTAATTTAAAGGCACGTGACGCCAGAAGGCAGTGTCCAGTCAGAATAAACGTCATGAGTCTACAATCCTCTCTTTTTAATGATAGAAGCAACTGTGTTAGTCTAAGGTTGTAAGACCTACACATAATCTTCGACACTTTACAGCCCCGCGATTGAACCCACGCCTTTCCCGCTTGGTCGATCATGTGCACCTCTCGCCTTCGCTTAATCTCGCCTAATCTAATTGGGGCATCTACGGAGTAAGCTTCAAGGGATGCGCCCGTTTTAGCTAGTTCGTCCGCTTTTTCATTCCCATCTATTCCCATATGCCCTGGGACCCAATTACATTTAGATGCTGTGCTATGCGAGATTATTGCCTTAATTGCAGCTTGACTGTCAATATAAAAGTTAACACGGTTGCAGCTTAAGCTATTCTCTTCCAGGGTTTCTACTGCTTTGGTTACGGCTAATATTTCCGCTTGGAAAACGCTACAGTAATCCGGCAGCCTGTAGGATCTGCTTATTTTTGGATCAGCGCAGTATACCGCAGACCCTACTCCTTCCACTTCTTTGAAACCATCGGTGTACACATGTTTCGCCTCGTCCGCCATTTGCGCACCCTTGCGCCAACCGTCCACCTCTATTGTGGCCTTAAGATCTCCCTCGAAGCGCAGATAGGGAATCAGGTAGTCTGTTGGTCTTGTGATTGATGACGCTATACTACTATGCCCATATGGTCGGCGCTCAAGCTGCCGTATAATTCCTTATATTCTTCGGGAATATATTGGATTAACTTTCCAATGTCGCTCATTACAATGTCGTTAATTTTTCTCTTTTGAGCGTACAAACGATGAGTACAGCAATTTCAGGGTATATGGATCTGAAAAATTGATGCTGATTGACGCCTTAGAAAACCGAGAGGGTATATGCACTAGAGATAATGTTATTAATATGGTTATTGAACGAGAACGAAGAGTCGAAGATGACCACAAGGTCCTTGATCTCAAGTAGGAATTGAAGAGGAGCACCTGAGACACTGTAAGTCGTTGGTAAGGCATTGTGAACTTTCGCAAACGTAATGTAATATTAGTTGTTAAGATTAAGAAATAGATGCGAGTCACGGCACCAGAGTGCTAATTTATTTATGTCTCCATGCAGACACTGTGCATTTTCAAAGTTTTTGCTTGTTGAGTAGACTTTCAGGTCATCAACATAGACGAAAGAACGTGTATTACGGGAGTCCCTGTCGTGAAGACTTACCTCCGGTGTAAAACACAGATCAATGTCCGTTGATCTTCGACCCAACAAGTTGGTACCAATTCGGTGAGCTGGGGTGTTCAAGTCAACCAGCCTTGGTTTGGCCGAGGAGGACTATCTATCCTCCTCTTCCATTTTCGGGTAATGGCACCCGGTTGCACGGCAACTCCACCGCGAGTTCCGTGCTTGCCTCAGAGTCCCTCTTTCATTGATTTAGATATCTCGATATCTGATTAACAAGTTAACCAGATTGAGATATTGTGTTTTTGTTGCAATTTAGGAATGTGACCAACCTTTTCTGTCCTGCAGTGTTACAACAATGTATAAATACATTGTTAACGACGGAGCTTGGTTTTGCTTAAATATTGCTTAAAGGGCCGCACTACGTTGACAAACAAACTAAGCTTGGCATCCAATTATGCTCCGTCTTAAAACACCATCACAATTTAAATCAAGGGATGTGACCAACCTTTTCCGCACACAGACCTGTGAGTGCCGAGTGCCCGCCTCAACAATGCCCCTCGACATCGCTTGAGGCCACACTACGTTGACAAACATTGTGTGCCATATTGTCTACTATTGGCTTCCATTTTTGCTACTAATTTCGCTCCAATTTCCACTCAATTACGCAACAATTATGCACCGATTTGCCTCCAAATACACTCCTACCACAATTAAGGGATGTGGCCAACCTTTTCCGCTCACAGACCTGTAAGTACCGAGTACCTGCCCCAGCAATATCCTTGCACTGCAGTCCGCCACACTGCAGTGATTTGACAACGTCAAATCTACCACATATAGGATGTGGTCATCCACACAGCGAACGCCTCCTATTCGCTTACGCAGTCTAGAGCAGCCTCAAACATCTCAAAAGACGAGATGAGCACCGGCCCACTCGTACAATTATCGATTGTTTTTCGGCTGACGATAGACATGCGTTCCTTCACCATCTTTCGTCAACTTATTTGCAGCATTTTGTCACAAATTAAGGGATGTGACCAACCTATCATCTGCCCCTCAGGGTCAGTTTCTCAATGAAATTGGGACTGCCGTGGCAAGCATGAGACCGAATTCCCTTGGGTCTTGGGTCCCCAAGGGAAAACAAGTCTACTCAGAGCGTGTGTCATAAGTGCACTCTATTTGAAACCACAGCCACCGCGATGCTCCCACAAGGGGGCCATCCCAGGACAGGAGGTGAGACCTGAGTACAAAGCATCGTTCGATGCAGTGCACCAGATCACACTGGCTACTCCTGCTCCCGCGGTAGCAGTTTTTATAAAGACCTTGCCTAGGGTCCCACAGGGTGATACACCGCGTCCACCCTGCTACCTTTCGAGTAAAACACCTTACTCATGGATTGGGTACCCATGGTATTATGGTCGCCTTTTACGACCGGTATACCTACCGTGGGCATATTCTAACCCCTAACCCACAGGGGGAGTCATCAACATAGAGTAAGAACTCTGACGAGGTTAAACAACTGTCAATATCATTAATAAAAAAATGAAAAAGAGGACCTAGGATACTCGCTTGGGGTGCGCCAGAGATCCAGTAAAAAGTTTGCATGATACACCCTCGATTGATACCATACAGCAGCTTTTCATTAGGTAGGAATACAAGCAATTAAGGAACGTGGAGTGACATTCAAGCGAAGATAACTTTCGTTGCATTAAGCTGTGCGATACCTTGTCGAATTCCTTGGAGAAATACGTATAAAAACACTACACTTGATGGTTATATGGGAATGCTAAATTAGTGACTGTAGACCGATGAACAACAACACTATGCTGATTTGGCAGAATACAGTGTTTGACTACGAAATACATTTTTTCCTTAACAATCCCTTCGAAGGTTTGGAAATAATAAATAGCTTCATTCTTATAGCTTTTTTTACAGATTGGGGTAATATCCGCAATTTTCCAAATATCCGCAAAGACGCCGGAACTAAGAGATTGGTTAAAAGTTACCATTAGGGGGGGGGGGGGGGGCAACAATATCAATATAGTTTTTGAAGAGGAGAGCGCTAACAATCACAGTGCAAAACAATGTCTGTCGGATAAATTAATTTTTTTTAAACTTAAAATTTATCTTAAATTTTTTGAAACGAGCATCCTTGATTGAATATTTCTTACAATGCTACATGTACGAGATAGCTCAGTGAATAAGAGCACACAACTGTAAAGTTGAGCACGTCGATTGGAAGTCCACGGCCGTAACAGTTTAATTTTTTATAATTTTCTCCATATTTAAGAAAATTATATCTTTATCCAAGAAAAAAATAGTTAATATTTACGAAATTACCGGCCCAGATATAAGGAAAGATTTCTGTAGCGAAATATCATATACAATTTTTCTTTATTTCAAATACTATTCCCCCTGTTTTTTTTTAGTACAGAATCTATGTAACTAAGGTCCACTTGCAAAACAGCAAGTTTTTTTTCTCCCCAGAGTTAATTTAAAATATTCGTCAAAAAAGTATGAGTTTAACCACTCACCTGGGAAATTTAGTAAATAAATGATTTGGAAAATTATTAAATAAATTATAAATTAAAAATTGCTTCAAATAAATGTATTCATACATTTAATTGCAATGAGTGGTCGTTATCCAAGAACCCTGGGTGAACAACTCAAGGATTTGCGGATTGGGGGCCATTGGGTTTAAGCTCATCCGAGCTGCAGATGAATGTAAAGTTAGAACCTGCATATTAGTAAAGTCTGAGCTAAATATCTTTCTCTTACCTAATTATAGCAATGGTGACGTTACATCGGCCAGCTTGGCAAGCGGAGGCACCCAATTAACGCTAGCCTCCGTTTATATGCCGTACGACGCAGCGGAACCTCCTCCGCAAAAGACGGTAAAGGATCTGGGGGCCGACTCAAGCAAAGGCCAGCTGCTAGTCGGGACAGACGTAAAGGCCCACCACGTGCAATGGGGTAGTTCCGACATAAACACTCGTGGTGAGTCACTTTTTGAGTGCCTTTTAACAACTAACCTGGCAGTGTGCAATGTAGGTAATGAACACACTTTCAATACTAAAAACCGCAAAGAGGTTATTGACCTCACTATTTGTAGCGAAAGCGTTTTTGGGTGGGTTAAAAATGGCGTGTTCTTGAGGAACATTACTTTTAAGACTACCGGTATATTGAAGTAATGTTAGAGTTCCTCGTTGATCAGCCAATTTCGAGATGTAACCCACGTGATATAAACTGGGAACTACATAATGATCTGTTAGCAAGAGAATTACCAGCACTGCCCCCACAAAGCCCCTCAGCAACGGAGGAGTTTGAGAGTCTGGTAGAAACCTCCACATCAGCATTCTCAAATGCCTTAGAACAGGCTTGTCCAATGTGAAAACCACGCGGTAAGCGTAAACCTCACTGGTGGTCCCATGATCTGATCCTACTTCGTAAATCCTGTAGAGAACAGTTTAACAAAGCCAATTCCTTGATAACGGGTCACAATGGCTAGAATACAAGGACAAACTAAGGACCTACAAAAAAGTCCTGAGAAAAGCGAAGAGAACTTCATGGAGAAATTTCTGCACTGGAGTCGAAAGTGTCGTTGACACACCAAGGCTACGGTGCGTGCTTTCTAAGAAGCAAACAGCTTTAGCTCTCTGCGGAGACCGAACTGGACCAGCACAGAAGGGAAAATCCTAGAGCTGCTCCTGAACACATATTTCCCGGGAAATATGACCAACGCACCGGTAAATATACCCATCACTGAGGAGAGGGTGAGGTGGGCAGTTAAAAGTTTTAAACCTTTTAAGGCTGCTGTACCAGACGGGATTTTCCCCGCTCAACTTACCTACTCTTTGAAGTTATCAGCCAACTCATTTCGGGCTACCAACACACGTACACCAAAGGTAAATCTGCGGAGACTGCGCTACACAGCCTAGTCTCTACTATAGAAACATCCTTGTTCGAAAGGGTTATTGTCTTGTGGTCTTCCTAGACATTGAAGGAGTATTCAACAATATAAGTCCAGACGCCGTTAACAATGCTTTAACTAAAAAAAAAAAATAAATATAAGGCGCGATAACCTCCGAAGAGATCTAAGGCCGAGCTTCTCTTCCAATTTGCGTCGTGCTCCTCTTGATTTTCCCTACAAATTGGCCGGACGGGACCTACATGTTTTATGCCGACCCCGAACGGCATCTGCAAAGCAGATGAGTTTTCACTCAGAGCTTTTCATGACAGAAATACAATCGGAGCGCTTGCCAGTCACTGCCGAGGGGCGATCCCGCTTAGAAAAATTTTCTTCTAATTGAAAAACCTTATTTCTAAAATTTTGATGTTGCTTTGCCCGGGAGTTGAACCCAGGGCATACGGTGTGATAGGCGGAGCACGCTACCATCACACCACGGTGGCCGCAATGCTTTAACTGGTCTGGACGTAAATAGACCCCTAGTGGGACTGATTGATCAACTGCTCAGGGGAAGGAAAGTGCTTTTCTCACTGGGGAAGGTTGATATAACACCATTTGTCGCAAGGGCCACGCCCCAGGGTGGCGTCCTTTTCCCTCTACTATGGAACCTAACGGTAAACTCGCTATTAAGAGGTACTAGTTGGGGGAGCAGGAAGGTTGTGGCATATGCTGATGACCTAGCGATTGTCTACAGAGGCAAGTTCCCTCAAACTTTATGCGACTTGATGCAGGTAGCATTGCAAGAGGTTTCCCTGTTGGCTTCCCGATGTAGACTTAGCGTCAATTTCCCATAAAGTTGAACTTGTCTTATATACCAAACGATACAAAATACCATCGTTAAACCTACCAGAACTCAATGGGGTGCGCCTAAGCCTGGCAGATAAAGCCACATTTCTAGGCGTAGTTTTAGACAAAAAGCTGAACTGGAAGGACAACGTTATTCAGCGACAAAAGAAAGCATACATTGCATTATATACGTATAAAAGAGCCATTGGCAAAAAATGGGGACTCACCCCCAACATATGCAGATGGATTTATACCGCGATTATCAGACCCATACTGCTGTATGGGGTAGTCGTATGGTGGCCAGCCTTGAGCAAGGCGTCAAACCTAAACTTGTTCGGTAAAGTCCACAGATCCAGCATGATAAGCATAAGCGGGGCTCTAAGAACAAAGCCTAGCGAAGTTCTTCAGGTCATTCTTGACATCCTTCCATTGAATCTAGCTGGTCACCGAGCAGCGGCAACGTCAGCCCTGCGTCTAAGGGAGTTGCCGTGTTGGAACAACAAGACCACAGAACACTCAAGTATATTAAACAAATACAGTTTTCTTCCTCCTAGCACGGATCGCTGTGCGACCACAAAAATTGCGGAAACCAACTTTAAGATAAACATACCCAGCAGGGATGCCTGGACGGAGTCGGATAAGTGCCTTGCTATGAGAACCATTACTTCCATATACACGGATGGCTCCAAGCTAAACGGTAGATTTCGAGGTGGAGAATACTCAAGGGACCTCGACCTCCAGCTCTCATTCAGACTACCCGACCACTGCAGTGTATTCCAGGCAGAAGTTGCAGCCATAATGGAAGCCGCAGCTAGGATAGGGACATACAATATCGGCAAAGACATTTTTATCTTCAGCGACAGCCAAGCTGCCATAAAATCTCTTGGCTCCCACTCGTTCAATTCTGAACTAGCATTAAACTGTCGCCGATCTCTTCAAGAGATGGTTCAATAGAACCGTGAAAACCTCACATGGGCCCCTGGACATAGGGATATCGAGGGAAACTGCATTGCAGATGAACTCGCTAGGCAGGGTACAACCAGGCAGGTTCTTCCTGGACAAGAACGCTTAGGTATGCCCCTGTCCACATGCAAGCTAATGGCAAAAGAGTACATCTTCCGCCAAGCCGACGAAAGATGGCTACAAACACCGGGGTGTCGAACATCGAAAGAAACCTGGCCTAAATGGGATCCTAAAAGATTCCGCCACGTGTACAACCTAAGAAGGGATACAATTTCCACACTTTTGGGGGCACTAACTGGTCATTGCCTCATAGGTAGACATGCAGAAAGGTTAGGCGCGCCTTATCGTCGTTGCTGTAGGAGTTGTAAAGAGGATGAGGAGGAGGAAACGGTGGTTCACCTCATTTGCAACTGCCCAGCACTAAGCGGGGCATGGCAGCGCTTTGTGGGAGCTCCATTTCTTTATAATCTGAACAAGGTTGTGGAGCATGACGTCAAGGACCTGGTAGCTTTCATCAGGTCCTCAAAATGGTTCGAAGAGGAAAGGTAACGGTGTTTTTCGTGGTATCACAACGGGCCTAATACTACTGGCCTAAGTGTGCCCTCGGGCAGCCACCCTAACCTAACCTAATTGCAATGAGGGTGTTTATGTAAAGTATTATGATTATGTGAAAATGCAAGCAGATGCTACCGTATGATAAACTAAATAAAAGGACGCGTACACATGGAAACTTACCTCATTTCATATTCGCATAAATAAATGCATATATACATATGTATGTATGTATTTGCTTGCACCCATTTCATCTACATCTGTGTGCATGTCTATTGGCATTTTAACATTTTTCAACTGCGATTATGGCTTGCGTATTGACCTAGAAACTTGATTTGTTTTATTTTTACCTGCCCATTAATGTTGCTCTACTATTCTTTTATTACCATTTTCTTTGTGGGCATGTTTGTATATATGTGACCATACACACATACTATCGCATGTTCTTATATTTTCTTCTACTTACGGATTCACATTTTTTATGTCTTTTTCATATTGGCAATCAGTTTTATCGTTTCAAAAATATGTTTGTATAGTTATATGTACAGATATATATACATACATATGCAGTTAAATTCTTACGTACATATTTATGTATGTGAATGTGTCGTTATGTGGAAATAATCTTTTATTTATTTATTGTAATTGATACGTTGCGTAGTTACTAATTTTATTGAAATAGGATTATATAAAGCATTTGTATGGCGCCGTTTATCTGAAATACAAACATTCATATTATTTGTGTTTGTTTGTATGTGCATGCAAAGGCATAGCACACAAGTTTGAATATCTTATTGATTAAACTCACAAATATATGCTAAAGTACATGCAAGCCGATGTGTTGGTGGACATATTTTAGTACTAGTCGGGCGGATATGACTCTGCATGTTACGTAAAGATCAAAATAAATCTAATTTTTACTGCGACTCAACACGTTCACAGATGACTCGCGAGTTAAGCGTACCATGTGTAGAGTCCATTAGCGATTACTGATGCCAATAAGTGACCTTAGACAAGGACAAATTATGCCCAGAAGCTCTTTGTAACTCAATAAGCGACTAATTTTTCCTTCTCTGCTACCAAATTTTCATGACAACTTAAAGGAATACTTTCGGTGCCGGAGCTTTCTTATTCATTCCTTCTTTTTTATATTCGTTCCATTATATTAACATATGCTTAAGGTAAATTTTTCTTCGTTGCTGACTGGAGTGACCTCGAATCTTTTGGAAAACTGTGCTCTCAGATATTTCTCTCGAAACTGTTCTTGATCAGGAAAATTATAATGAGCAACGAATGAAGGTTGAATATTATCAGTCTAGAGATGATTAAGCCTCGGATTAACAACAAGACCTAATATTTTGTTATTTGTATTAGAGAAAAGTTACAAAATTTCCACACCGCCATGTTTACAAAAACATGTTTCGTAGTTTTGATTCTTGATCAGCCAAGAGTTGGCATGCATTCATATTGGTGTTAGGGCAGATGCCTCTATCTTCTCAGCCATTGGTAAATATATACTAAATCTTGTGCGGAACATTTTTCGGCGCGCTTAACAGAACTCAACCTCTTGTCACGAATGTGCGGGATTTTATTGACGGCAAGTATTCTATCTTATTTCTATGGACACATTCAGTTCATGTGAGATTTTCATTGACCGATTATTTCAACTTTATCATGCCTTGTATACGTTTGGTGCGATATTCTTCTTGCTTCACCTTTTTACACAGGCTCGAAAGGGCATAACGTCGTATTTATTTGTTCTACAGATACGATGATTTCTCTCTCTCTCATTACATTTTTGAACTTAGGAAGTGGACTTGTTTATAACCTCTCTATATTTCGAAGAGTTCAACGGAATATAATGGCATCCATGTTTAAAAACGCCATGCTAAGATCCAACCAGTTTTTCGACAATTAATTTTAATATTTAGCACAAAGGCTAGATTAGACCTCATTAGCAATGTAATACAGAACGATTTGAAGAGAGCACTCGGTGGGTATTCCGTTATGCCCCATAATTTTTGGTGTGTCAAAACTTTTGTTCACAGTATGGGAGAGTTCCGAATGTAAGTGTAAACTTAAGCGTAATGTTTTGACTTGGTATGCTACATGAGGGAATACAGAATATAGGCGAAATGATAGTCGTAACGACTAGCGACTGTAGGATAATATAGAAGACAGAATAAAAGAGAAAGGGTGGGTTATAACTGAAGTATTGATGAGGTTTAAACGAGTTATCGATTTGTTATGAAAGTGCTGGAAATTTGCTATCGATAAAAACAAAATTTCGAGCAGTTTCGAAGTTTTTCAACGGATTATCTATTAGTTATGGAAAAGTTGTTGGTAGTTAATCCAAAATCAATTTATTACCATTTTCAAAAATTAATCTAAAGTTATTGAATTTTTATCAATAAGTTACACATTGAACCTCACGAGTACTTGGTATTCACGCTTGCCTGTGATGGACGTGGACGATATCCTGACGTGTATATCGATCATTCTCGTTGTCGAAGTTTTTGGATGTCAATGAAATTAGGACATGAAAGTTCAAATACCTCAAAAAATTATTTTATTTTACCCCAGCAATGTAGTCTTGAAGAATTGGGGAGGATTTCATTGATTGGGCTACAAAACTAGATACTCAAAAAAATTGAGAGATCCCTGATATCAAGTTCGAAACTATTGTTAAATTTTCTGGAAATTTCAAAAATGTTTTTTCGAGTTTTACGTTTTCTTCTTGTTGGAGTACGAAGCTACATATTCAAAACAATTACAGGAAACCATAATAATAAATGAGAATTTTATGTAAAATTTTTTCGAATATTCGAAAACGTTTTTGAGATTTGTTTATGTGGTTCCAGTTAAAAAATTGAGTAAACTTAGAACGAAAATTTCGAAATTTCTTAAACTTTCCGCGCATTTTTGAGTCATTTTGAATTTTTGTTTTAGATTGGTTTGCAAAAAAAAAAAAACGAATTTAATTGATGATGTTTGATAAAAATTGCCACTGCTATTTTCGTATATTTTTCCGTTTTTTACCACCGTTAAGATAGAGTGAAATCAAAACTGGTACTAATAGAAAATAACATTCAATGTCCAATTTCGAAAATTTTCAGACATAGAAAAGTTGGATATCTTGGGGAAGGGAAACCATTCACAAGTGTTTAGCTTGTTAATAATCAACAAAAATAACATAAGCAAACCCAGAGCTAATTGATTTCTATTTCCTGCTATTGACAGGCAATTATTGTAAACTTAACTTTTCCTTCCATTCCCTTGCTTCCTTTGTATTGAAAATTGCCAAATTCCTATATCACGAGCTTCTAAAGCCCTCGAAGACGTACACTTGAAAGATGTAGGTACATGATGGAATGAAAATTTCATTAAACGCATTTTTTCCCATACCTCGTTTGCATCAAACGCTTGACGTCATACATTTTTATTATTGGTATTTACAAAAAAAAAAAAAAGAATAATACTGTTTTCACACAGAAACTTAATGATCTCATTTCACCTGCTAATGAAATCTTAAATTTTTTGCTTTCACACAGAAGTAACTGCTCGATTAGTATGAAAGATGAGACAGACAATCATGGCGGAACGATACAAGGTGGGAGCATGGTGACATACCTACAAACAAAAAAAATTCCATGTACTTGTAAATTCGATGGACAAACGTCAAAATCGTACTGCGCCGGTAGTTGATGTATCAAATCAAATAAAAAAGGTTATAGTCAGCTGTTCGATGCGGCCACCTTGTATCGTTCCGCCATGCAGACAATGACATTTGCTTTGACAAATGACATTTTGAAGCACTGAACACACAAAAAACTAAGAAGCGGAAATGGAAGTGGAACGCTGCCAACAGAGTTGCATTGTGCTTTTGACTCATTAGGCATTCGATTAGCTACTAATGAAATAATAATAGATTCGAATTTTGTAGGAAAGATTGAGCTCAATAAGCGTCTTAATGTAGAAAATTGCCTTTATTATTGAATAAGCCGTGTGAAAATAGTATAAGGTTGTACTCACTAACATTGCAGTTCTAATCAGCAGCACAGATTTTGCTAGATATTTACTCTCAATTTTCAACATTTTTGTTATGGTTTATTATTGTTGTTTATATAGCAGCATTGCGTTGGCCACTCACCTACTGCTGATAAAAACTCTTATACTCATTGGAAAAAGTTGTTTAATAGACATAACACACAAAAACACGTTCACTCAAATCAGGTTTTTAGTACACAGCATCATTTATGTGTAAATTTACCTACTCTATTCAACTCAGCAACCTTTGTGCTTAGTATGATTTGACCAGGCTAGTTTTCAAGAATATAAACATACATACATACGTATGTATTATGGAATTTTATGTAGGCTCATATAAATACAACAACTACATTAAAAGACGTGTGTTTGCTATACTATGATTAATCAATCCAAAACAAATGCAATCGTCTACACTGGAAATTGAGTGTTTAGGTGAATTGCTGTTTTTTTTTTATTTTAGGTGAATTGCTGGTCTTCATATTCACCCCGATTTTATTTTACGATTGGTTTTCTAATTGTAGATGGGATTGATGTACTTCGCTGGTGTAGAGCGCATACAACCATGAATTTTATGTTAATTTTTTAAAGTTTTCGTATAGTAATATTTTATCAATTTTCACTATTTATTTAAACAAACATAGGTAAAGAATAAAAATAGATTAAAAAAAGGTTATATTATAAAGATCTTATTTTACCACTGGGCTTAGTCGTCACAATTAGCGCCAAAAATCTTCTAGTGGAGCCATAACGCGAGTAATGCCCAACATCGGCGAACCGTCAGCTGTTATCCAACGTAACCAACCCGATAATGTTATACGCAGCAGCAGTATGGCACGGATATAAAATGGTTCACCATAAAGATTTACTAGCACCCTACCGTATTACTGCTATACGAATAGCATTTCCTTATTGGACGGGCCCGACGACGCGATCCATGTTTTATCCAGGGAAATCCCAGTAGATCTACTCTCAGGTGAAATGGCCGATTTGTACGGCATTGGAATCAGCCAATCATCTGAAGATGCTAAGAAAAGCGCAAGGTCACGAACAATAGTTAGGTGGCACGAACGGTGGGGAGAATCGAGAAAAGGGCGCTGGACCTTCATGCTAGCTCGGAATATACCGGAATGGTACGACGAACTAAAGTATCACCTCACATAGATATTGAGCGCGCATGGCGGCTTCAAGGAATACCTAAATAAGCGTTGAATAGAGGAGGATCCTCTCTGTCTACACTGTGCCTCCGAATAACGGTGGTCCCACAAGGTGCGGACACATGAAAAGGATTAGCCTGGTCTCATTGGGCCACTTGAGGGTGGTAGTTCCAAAAAAAAAAAAAAGCGTAAAAAATCGGAAAAGTGATGTTTACAACAATAATGGAAAATGTGCGTAAAAAGTAAGTAATTTTTCAGACTCCTTTAAAGTTGGCTAGTCTGTTTTGGCTCTACAAACCATATACCAATGCTCCCTTTTAATGCATAAGGCCCAATGATAATACCGGCACACAAAAAATTGGTCCATGAATTTCACTACACCTGTGTACCAAACAACAAATATACGAAAGGTATGAAATTATGCTCACGAAAAGCCACCTGATGATAAAGTGAAATTCAAAAATATGTTCTAGTAACCATCGCTGCGTGAAAATTTTGTAATTTTTTTCTAAGTTTGTAAAAAGTTCAATAGAGCGCCCTTCGTATGAAAAAACATCCTTAAAAAAATTTTTTTTTTCAAAATCAAGACGATTTTTAGTGACCTAAAAGTCCTTTTTTGTTAGACTAAAACTTATTGGGCTACAAAACTGATACCCAAACAATTTTGAAAACTCTGAAAAAAAATAAAAAATTTTAAGTCTGTAAAATTTTCGCAAATTTTCGAAATTTTTCGAAAACGTTTTTCAGTTTGCTTTGGATAGATTTAGCTATAAAATTCATGCAAGTATATTCTTAAACTATCGAAAATAAAAAAGGAATTATTTAACTGACTAAATCCCACAACTATTTTCTTTGTTTCCCAATTCGAAGCAGAAGCATACATCTCCTACAAAATACGTACTTTGCGCATCACTTTACAGATCAGATCGAAACTTTGAGCATACAATGTTGATTGCTTCGTTCTTTGATATCCCTTCTGTTTTCTTAGCTTTTATAATAATAAAGCGACGAATTGGGAACCAAATTCTGTACAGATTTGAGAGCTTTCATTTATTCTATCTTGCGAGAGCGCAACGCATTGTCCACATGCTCACAAATAATTATCTTCATTTCCATAAATGCATAATTTATAAGCACACAGTAAACAAATAAAAAATGTAGTTACTTTGTGACCGATGCTCGACTGACCTCTCATGTGCGCATCTCCCACACAAATGAGATCTTTACTATATAAAAACTATTTACAAAAAAAGCAAACAATGTGCGTGCATCAAATGCCCAACAATCAACGCTTCGCATTTTCAAAAGCTTTGAGTTGTTTACAAAAACGGAGACATAACAAATAAACTTATCTACATTAAATAATATCAGAGATATGCAAAAGTGCACCGCAACTTAAAGTGTATGGCATATGTAAAAATAAAGGGTTGGCCACTTAAAAAAAAATGCCAAACCCGGAGATTTGGATTTCAGCACTGGTTTTATAGTTTGCCAAATAAGCAACCGAAAACAATTTTCAATGCTTCGAGAAAAAGATAAGTATCAATTTCGTTTGAATATAAGACTAACCGACTTTTTCAAACCCTTATCTATATATATACTTTTAACAATAGTACAAAGTGAAAATCATTTTAGTCACTCAAATACGGTCAAATTAATCAATTTGAAAAATACTGAAAATACCATTCAGAATCTCAAACAACAGCAACTAGATGTTGAGTATGGCTATCAAAAAATATTTGTTTAAGGTATTAATGTTTAAAGGTTCTTCATATTTCATTAGAAAAACAGGAGATAGAGTTAAACCTTATAGTAGGTGGAAGAATCAAATTTTGACCCGCGGATTACCGCCCAAAGCAAGGAAACCAGTGAAATCACACTAAATACCGGAGTGCTCGTGCTACAACTAGTGGGTTGGCATCCCTAGTTATGTACAATTTTTATATTTCTGTAAAATTTTTAAAGGAAATATATTTTGTGAAATTGGATAATGCTGTGTGCTTGAGATTACCCACAAGAGTCGAGTCTGAGCAACGGAATGAACGCGATCGATATACAACTTAGCTTTCCCAAGCAATAATTCCAGAAAAATTTCGTTTAGGGTTTATACCGATTATTTCCTATAAACTTGGCGGGAGTTAGAACTTTTGTATGCTGATTTAGAGTAGCATCTCTGGGCAGAAGGTTTTTTGCGGAAAAGTTTTTCATGGCAGAATACTGCCGCATGGTTTGTCAAATTTATGGGGACAAATTTAATATTTTCTTTCATTTATATTTGCATATATAATCTTTTAATCGAAGTTGAAACTTTTAATTTTTATATAAAGACTAGTGTATCCGGCACACCTTTTGATGCCCGAAAACTGATATGCGTACATTCAAAACGTGAGCCCCGCTTCGCCTTTTTCCTCTTTATAACATTGTCGCCTACTTTATGCTCCATTATTCTTCTTATTCTTGTCCATTATGCCATTTGTCTCCCTCCCCACTCGCACTTCCACTACAACTCTCGCTTCTACTATCACTTCTATCCAATCCCACTCCCACTCCTACACTTGTTTTCTCTCCCACTCCAATTCGTACTCCCACACCCACTCCAACTTTCATTCCCACACATTCACTCCCACTCTTACGCTCAGTCTCTCTCCCTTTCACACCAACTCTCGCTCCCACTCCCATTCCCATTCCAACTCTAAATCCCACTCACATTCCCACTCCCCTCCAACTCCAAATTTCACTCCAACTCTCACTCCCATTACCACTCATACTGCACCTCCACTCATATATGGCATCTCTATAATGAATTTTGGATATCTTGTTCAGATAATTGCGGAGATAGAGTTAATTTAAATAGGGCGTGTGACACCGCAAACAAATCAAAAAATTTTTTTTCAAAGCCAACCCTGAACCATTACGAACGAGCAAAATAATTGTCGAAATCAATCAAGCTATTTTTGAGTTTTAGCGAGACTGAGGCATAGAAATTCATTTATATATGTATAAAGATTTTGAGATTTAGAAGAGATATGTCTTAAATATTTTTAAGTAATAGCAGGAAAATCGATTTCACACTTTGCACAAAAAAAAAAAAAAAAAAAATGATATAAAAAACAAACAAAAATTCGAAAATCGGACTAGACACTTCTATTTTAAAACTCAAAATCTTTCTATAAAAACAACACTTTTAAAATCTACGACCTGTAAAAATTAATGAAACAAAATATTCAATTTGTTTGTTTCGTGGTTTTGAAAAATTTCCAAACAACTTTGAAGTTTCTTTTCCGATACTTGAAACTGGGACTATAGGTATAGTTAGCCAGGCTACTATCAAATCTTTGAAATCTTACTCATTCTTGTACCCACTATCTCCACAACGCGGTGACTGTCGATGCCATTAGAGCAGTTAAGCACTTCCCACAACAAAGATGTAGGACAATTACTGCCTCATATTTTCGGAACACAATCGAATTATCATCAATCAGACTACGAAACTTCACACCTGTACTTGAGATATCATAGCCGAACTCCAGCGCTGTTTTCTGATAAATATATGTATGCACATATGTATGTATATACAGACGTAGCCTATCACTATTAGTAACATAAATATTTGCGCGTTCACGCGCCCACTCCAGCTGCATGAGATTAAATTTATTCTCACTTCATGGCACTTCACATAAACATTGGAAAAAAAGTCAAAAGGAAGAAAAACAAGTAAGGACGAGACTGTCTTCGGCTGTGCCGAAGACTTCATACCTTTCATGAATGGTGCTGAACAATAATCTTATCCCGTTCGTAATCTCCAAATAATCGGATGTATAAGATAAGAAATATATAGTGAACAGATGTACGTACCTAAACGATTTTTAAGATAAATACAAAATAAAAAATGAAAAAAAAACCCCCTTACCTGAACGATCGGTTGTATGGGATATATATTATATATAGCTCCGATAGAAATGATTTTTACAGGAAATCTTCTATGATATATTAGAATATATATCACCGAGTTTCACGTTTACACTTTCTAAATTGCGGCAGGAACGGCCAAAATCGTCTTATCTGAACGATCGTTTGTATGGGAGATATATGTTATAGTGGTCCGATCCTACCGGATCCGGCAAATGTCTAATATAATACAAAAACATCTTTGTGCCAAATTTCATTGAGATATCTCTAAATTTGAGGGACTAGTTTGCGTTCAAACAGACAGACGGACGAACAGACGGACGGACAGACGGACATGGCTATATCACCTCAGTTCGTCGCGCTGATCAATTCGGTATACTTAATGGTGAGTCTATCTTCTATATTTCTCAACGTTACAAACATCGGACCAAAGTTAATATACCATTTCATGTTCATGAAAGGTATAAAAAAGATAAGTGGGCACTGTCCGTTGCGAAGCATAAACATGTTCAACTTACTCTTCTGTTTATATAACATTATTTGTTTGTTTTTTTGTGTGTGCATATTATGTGTTGATGTGTGTACGAGTATCTTGAAATATTTACTTATTTTTTATAAGACGCTTAGGTATGTACGTGCATACATACTATAATATACATCCCCTAAAACATTCTCAGAGCGCTCATAATTTAGGAATCCAATATGTGTCCGAAATATATGAAAAATATGAGCCTCAGATATACGATCATATAGAAGTCTTTGATGACTCCTATATGATAACAAATTTGAGCCCTATGCCAAGGGTATTCAGAAAACAAAGCAATTTTTTGAAAAAAAAAAAAAAAAAAAAAAAAAATTCTATTCAAATAAATTTGAATATAATCATAACGTTTCTTCCTTTGCAAATTAGTGTGGATGCTTTTTGTTCAACAGACGCTTCGCGTAATAATTTTTTTATATCAACAATGTATGTACGTACGCATTACGTACTTTTTTGTTTGTAAAAACAAATTTCCTCCGTTGTATATCCCGTTTGATGTGTCGTGTCTTCGTGAGTCGTCGATTAGCCCAAATATCATACTTTCCAATAAGGCTTCTTAGCATGTTACCCCAATTTTAATGGGTAGCGTCAAAAATCCGCTCTGAATGAAGCAATCCTAAACCCTTATTTAATGCACTTGACTCCAAAAAGAATCACATAAGAAGTTCATAAATTATGAGCTATTTATGAGCATAATAGAAATCAATTTGACTTAGATTCAACCTTCACATTAATACTACTGTCAATAGGGCTAGAGGTGTTCTTTCATTCATGAAACGGTGGTTCAAAAAATTTAGTGATAAGGGTCACCAAATTCTTTCCTTTTCATCACTTTAGTTAGACCGATACTTGTATACGGATCAATAGTCTGGAATCCAAAATACCGAGCTCATGCAGATAGACTTGAATCAATACAAAAGCAATTTCTACTTTTCTCTTTAAGGAAATTTCAGTGGGACTCTGCGTATAATCTCACCCCTTATACTAGTCGGTTGAAGTTTATCAAATCTATCAGACCTTATCGTCCCATCACGAGTGCCAAGACATTACAAACCTCTTCATTTGGGGCAGTGTAGACCTAATTTCGAATTACATATACCTTTTCGGTGTTTGTGACATGGCCTTACACTCATTCTTCATTCGATATAACGGATTCACTTTTAGCTATAAAGAAAACTGTCCTAACCTATCTTAACTCGTAACAAAAGATAAAAATAAAATAAAAATTGTACGTTCTAAAAATGTTCACTTATTTAAATATATAAGTATAACTTCTAACTGTTATGTATAATACTCAGCTGATGATTTTTATTCTGTAGCTGAGCAGTATTAGATTTCGACGCTTAACTAACCTCCGCCAATCAACAACACGGCAAAAACTAAATCCGTGCGTCATGCGGATGCGCCCTTCGCTTCGGTTGGGTGGGCTTTGGAAGGTATTAATCCTTTGGGTATTATTATTATTATTATCATTTCGGGGTCCAAAGTGAGCCCATAAAGAGCGTAAACGCTCCAGTTAAGGCAACTTTTCTGACTCTTTTAAGACTCTGAATGTTTGCTGGGGTATCTTAACAAATTCGTATATATTGAACTGACATTAAAATGACAGCCCCTTGTCAGCGCATATCTCATCGCACAATAATTCATATTCAAATCTTTTTTCATGGTATAAACATACACACATACGTTTGTTCATACATGTATGTCATTTATAGGCTTATGTTTATACTCAAGCGGCCTTAGCTGACAAACCCAAGCAATCGACCAAAATTTAACAGCATAGCGACTTCCTCACCAAAATTGAACGGAAATCAAATTGACATTCAATAAAATCAAATTTCGACGCAGATACGGTTCATATTACAAATGTATGAATATATGTATGTACGCTTATATAGTATGCTTGTATGCTTGTACATTTTATAATTTATATGATAAATGACAGTAATATCTAAATTATTTCATTACGATATCAAAATTTCATGATCGGTGCATTAAATTTTTAAAACGAAAAGGATACATATATGTGAATGTGTGTTGTATTGGTATGTAAGTATGTTTTGTGTATACCTATCTACAAATCGTAAAAGCGATTGTAACACATAAGAAATATGGGGCAATGCAGCACGCTTGAACTACGGATAAGTCTGAGGTTTGGTTAAACTGGATAAGTTAGTAAAAAAACTTAAATGAAATGAATACACACATACATGCATTTATATGTGCACAAGGGTATTATTAGTTTGACTGAATAACGGGAGTACGTAATGCCATAAAGGAATCAAGACAGGTATAGGTTTCTCTATATTAAAATTATCAGCATAGAAAACAATTTTGATTTAGCCATGTCCGTCCGTCGTCCGGCCGTCTGTTAACACGATTGTTTGAGTAAATTGAGATATCTTGTAAAGCGAAAATTAAAAAAAAAAAATAATTTTTGGAAAGGTTTTGTTTATACGTATTTAAGGAAATCGACGTTTCGGCCATTTCGGAAAGATCCGGGGTTTTTGCTTCAATATATCGCGGATCGTTCAAAAAATTTCGGGAGTAGAGAGGGAGAAATACTTAAAATGGTCAAACTTTTGTAGCGTAGTTTCACCGAAACAGCTGGGCTAACTCTAATACCCGTCGTCGGCACGATGCCTTTAAATAATTTGTGGCCACATGCTGGTAACACATAAAGGCGACTTACGGTTGCCATCAATTATCTACTAATAGTCATGACTCTCGTGGCACAGTTTTAACGATTAGCATCAATGTTGGCTTATTGTTAATCGCGCCAAAGGGCGCCTTCAGTTTTGTCGGCTGTTTCTAGGAGCTACAATTACCGACGTGCGAACAGTAGCAATTCCGACTACCAGTCGCTACCACGCATCCTGGCCCTTATACCATATTCCAGCACAGAAGCTTTAGGTCTGCGACTTCGAACTCATACCTTCGTCGATGTCACTTTCCTAGAGGCTCTAGGTGTAGCTCAGGAGACTTTATGACGAATGTTTTTGTCGCGCTATGCTTCCGAGCTACACCAAAAAAACACCTTGAAACGTTAGGGAGTAACTATTCGGTTAAGGATGCCGCCCTCGAAATCATAAGCAGTCTAAGTGGATATCATTGCGTAACACATGGGTGAAAATCATATAATCCTTGTCGCATCTACATAATTTAAACTTTACAAGGACCGTGGATAAAAGTTTTAAAATGTGGAACAAAATTTGCAGAAGTTTGTGTTCGATACATTGGCTTCAATAGTCTTAGTTTCAGGCCTTATGATATAAGAGCTCATTATGGATGACCGCCTTCAGTTTTCAGACTAGTTCGACTATCCCCTACGTTAGGGTAGTAGAACGCCCGGTCATTTGTTCGACTGTATTGAGAAAGCGTTTGCTTCACCACTTTCAGTGTACTTGCGAAGGACATAGCCTAACCTGGTTAAAAATGTGCCTAGGTATTCACATTTCAACAGGAGCCGTCACGTGTAGGTCATATTTAAACATGTTTGATAGGCTATTACCAATGTGATTCACTCCAAGGGACTAGTTGGGGATAGGGAAACTTGGGTGTTGAATGATGAAGTGTGAAAATCAAAATTAAGATTTCAGACGCTATTTTTTAGTTAAGCAAATAAAGTGATTTTTCAAAACCATCTCATACGTGTTGAAGATATATGCAACTTAGGCGTGAGCTGAGAATCATTTCAAAGGAGAATTTAAACCACTGGAGCCTACTAAAGGATTTTTGACCCCTAATTTCGCTTATTCTTTCAGCCAATCGGGATATAAAATTCGGCACCTTTTTCGGGTAACTTGCTTTTTTAACAACTTGAGTACAATTTGAAAATATGTTCGACATTTTGGGACATTTTATTTAAATGTATTGTTCTTTATTCATTTAAAAAAAAAATATGCAAAATGAGCATTTAAATTTATTATATAAATTTTCTTTAAGTGATTTCTTTTAATAACTTGGTGAATTATGTGATGCGAAAAAGCCTTTGAGACGTACAACAAAAGTCGTTGAAGATATCAATTTGAAATTTGCCATAGAGGCTGTATACATACATTGTGAAAGGAAATGTAATCGGTTGGCGACCGTGCCCACTTAAAAATCGATATCCAAGCTTTGAAACTGGGTGATTCAATTAGGAATAATTTCAGAATCAATTCAAGATCATTTCGGAAAAACTTGAAAACCGTATTGAAAATTTTTCGTGGCAATTTTGGAGCAGTTGAAGCATACTTTCGGCTACACTTCCGGACTATTTTTGGAATCGTATCGAAACTATTTCGGTACAGTTTTAGACCAGTTGTAGTATCCTTTTGGCTATAATTCGGGACTATTTTTGGAAGCGTTTTGAAACAATTTCGAGACCAATTTGGAACAATTGCAGGACAGTTAGAGGATCATAAAATAATCCCAAAAATATCTGAAAATTGTTCCAAATTTGTCTCAAAAATAGTCCCGAAATGGTTCTTAAATAATCCTGTAACTGTACGGAAATGATATCGAAATATGTAGTTTTGAAATTATCCTGAAGTTGTTCTGAAATGTTACCTAAAAAAAACGAGGTGTACCCGAAAATATGCTTCAACTGCCACAAAATTTTTCCGAAAAAGTCTCTAAATGGTTTGAAGTTTTCCCGAAACGATACCGATAGTGCCGAAGTGGTACTGAAATTTGTTCCGAATTGAATGATCCGTCTGCTGGGAGTGTATTTTTAGTCCGTTCAATATAGACATTCGGTGATAGAAAAAGCTGAAAATCAGTCAAATTTTTCAAAATATCATAAATAAAAACATATCACCATGCCAGTGTGCGGAAAAAATTTGACTCAATGTCAAAGGTAAAAAAAAACGAGTTTTTCGTAATTTTCAGCAAAACGTGATTGTTTGCGTGACTATTTCGATATCGCACTACTTTGGGATCATTTCGATATTTCCGATTTGTTGACTATTTCGGGATCATGCCAGGATTGCTTCGAAATTATTTTTTGGATTATTTCGGGATAATTCCAGTATTGTTTCCCAATAATTTCGCGGATATTTTGGAATTATTTTCGGAATCATTTTGGAACTTACTTAAGTGGTGCTTTACCATTTTAATGGTCGTTTTTTAGCGGGCGCAAGTTGCGTCACCAAGGGAGATTTATGGATAGTTTTAGAATACTTTCAGGATTATTTCTGGACCACTTCAGGACTTTCAGTGGCCCAAAATCATCTTTAAGTCATAGCTGCCTCACAATTCAAGGTCCTCTCAAATTTTTTTGGAAAGTGCTCTATCCAAAAACTTTCTTTAAAAAGAAGTTGGTAGAAATGCTCTACATTTGTACTCAGTTTTAGAAAGCTTCATCTTAAAAATCGTTTCAAAAACTAGAAAATTTTTGAAGTTAGGTTTCATTTCAGACAATTTAGTTTGGTTTACGGTCTTCCAATAATTTGTCGAGGTAGAGCATTTTTAGATAAATAGCTCAAAATTGTTATAATTGCTTGCCTTCAGTGATTATAGACAATGTTATTGCCGGTAGCGTAAAAATGTTCAGCAATGTCAAGACCTCTATAACTTTATTAAAAACATAATAAGAGTACTGAAACAGGTCCGAAAACAATCAGAAAAGAGTTATAAAATAGTCTTGAATGCATTCCAATAATAATCCCGAAAGGGTGCTGAAATATTGGCACATTTATCTCTGAAACAACCTCCAAACAATTTTGACTTTTCTTTTTTACTTTTATAACAAAGTACAATTTTAACTATTATTTTTGACTTTTATAATAAAAGTTAAATTTAAACTATTACTTTTTATATGAAGCATTGTGTAAAGGTTTTTTTATTGTGTAAAGGTCAAATTTGAGTACAACAAAATAAATGCGACGCATAACATATGACAAAATTTCATTGAAAAATATCTTCAACATTAAAAAACTAGTTTGTCTCCAAATGCTTGGCTATAATCACTTTTCTGTAATACATTTATAATGGTTTTTGTTAACAACCTTATAATAACCTTCACTTATTTCATGCTTTATGTTAAAATTAGTTTAACCTCGAACTGTCATTGGACATTTTGTACTCAACTATTATGGGCAGAAACCCAAAAAAATTAAAAATTCTCAACAATTGTTATAAAATTAAAACTTTTATTTCGAAAACAATTTTTTATATTAAATTTTCGTCATTCGTCTTTGCGTGAATTCACTGGCCATAGCCTGTAATAGTTAACTAACCTTCACTTTTTGTTAGGCATTCAAGTTTAACAGATAACTTTTAAATAAATATATGTATGTCGTACAAAAAATTAAATAATGTGAATTTAAATATATCTGATTTGGCAAATATAAATATATCTACATAAATGCTTTTACTACTTGTAGTTTTTTATGTATGTGCCCAGCCAATTGTATGACGTTTTTCTTATAATATTCCTTATTTTTCTGTACTTATGTGTGTCAACAGGCATACGGGTTATCTGAAAGAAAACATTATGTATAAGTCTTATAGCCCATTTAAAATAAGGCTTACATAAGGAATTATTATAAGCCTATGGACGTCTCAAGTGTCGACCATTTTGAATACTTTGAACATCCAGGATCTACATTTTGGTGAGCATGTAGCCACAATTGTACCAAAAATCTAGAGCAGTAATAAAGTCCTCAAATCTCTTGCTGGCAGTACTTGGGGTTAAGATGAAGAAACGCTCATTACCACTTACAAAGCAATTGGTCAACCGATTGCATGCTACGCGTCCCCGATATGATCTCCAAGCCTAAAGACTACTCACTGGAAGAAGCTACAGGCCTGCCAAAATACTGCTCTCAGAACCGCCACAGGTTGTCTTCTTATGTCCCCAGAACACCGTCTACATAATGAAGCGAGAATACTCCCCATTAGGGAGAGAAATGAAATGCGAACCAAACAGTTCCCATTGAATACCCAGAAACCTGGGCATCCCAACAGACATCCGTAAGCATTATGAGGACATACGGCAGCTGAGAACACAGCCGTATGAAGCTGAACAACACAACAGGTCCTCAGTGAACTACACAAACAGGCGTCGGACCTATGCCAGGAATTGACCGGTGAATCCTGTATTCAAAGAACAATACCCAAAACTTGCAGGAGAGAAATGCACACTCCTTAAGGAAACGCGAGTCACTTTAGCTCAACTTAGATCTGGATACTGTAACAGGCTAAACTCTTACCTATACAGAATTAAACCACACATACAAAACGTAAGCCCTGCTTGTAACGTGCTGCTTCAACTATATTGTGGAACCAACGCCTCTAACAACCCTCTCATTATGGTCCACCCCTGTTGAAACAGCAAGTTTTCTTGGACTCCCGTTAGAGGATATTGATGACAATTTGTGATCGATCGCACCCATTGGATGGAGCGAAGCACTTCTACAACAACAACAACAACAACAACATAAGCCATTATTTAGAACAAAACAACCTTATTGTGTGACTTATGCGCCAAACAAAAAAAAAAAAAAAAGACGAACATATGGCCTTATACCAAGACACTACTTGCTTCATTATACCCTTTTATAGAAAATCTAAAACCCAACTCGAAATCAGGCTTACAAAAGGCGTTATAGTAAGATAGTGCAATATTACGTATAGTCTAAGAGCTGTTAAGCATTTTTGAGCAGGTATTTGAGGCACAATGAAAATTATGTACAACGCTTTTTTAATGGTATCTAAGTATAAAAATGCAGAACTGGCTAAGGGGTGGCGGGGCTGAGACTGCCCTTGAATTTAACAAAAAAAAATTATTTTTGAATGCTAAAAATGTTTTTGAGGCACTTTGAAAATTAAATATGTTAAAAACTAATATTTTAAAAATATAAAAAGAAATAAGCCAGATTATTAGGTTGGGTCTAAAACTTTGCCAGGTCATTGTAAAATATTTTCTTTAATTGAAAAAATGTTTTTAAGGCACTTTGAAAATCAGATATATTAAAATTTAGTATTTGAAAATTATAAAAATAAATAAGCCACATTATTAGGTTGGGTCTAAAACTTTTCCAGGTCAGTGCAAAATATATTTTTTTTTAATTGAAACAAGTATGGTCGGGACTGTCCTCGGCTGTGCTGAAAACTTCACACCTTTCATGAATGGGGCTGAACAATAATATTATCCCATTCGTAATATCCAAATAATCGGGTGTATGAGATAAGAAATATATAGTGAACAGATGTACATACTTCAGCGTTTTTTAAGATAAATATAAAATAAAAAAATAGGTAGGTAGTTTGTGTGAGGATGAAAAATTTCACGCTTTTTGTGGTCTGCATGTAAAAGCTATGACCACGAATCAGTTATTTCAACAATATGTGAGGCAAGCGTTAGTTTTTGATAAAATTTGACGCTTCTAGCCGTAAAAAAGGGGCAAAAATGACAGTTTATATGGGGTACATAATGTATATACTACCGATCTCTATGATTTTTCAGACAAAAATATGTGCTATATACGTAAGCATATAGTGAAGTTTAAAGCGTCAATCTGATAAATTGGGGAAGATATGACAAAAAACCTTTTTCTGAAAAATCGGTTGTATGGAGGATATAGTATGCTATAGTGGTCCGATTCCGACAAATGTCTCGGACACCTAAATACACCCGCTCACTAAATTTCATCAAGATATCTCAAAAATTGAGGGACTAGTTTGCATACAAACAGACAGAATGACAGACGGACATGGCTAAATCAACTCAGCTCTTCATCCTGATTATTTCGGTATACTTAATGGTACTTCTATCTATTTTTCTTTAAGGACCTACCATGGTGAATTCGTGACGAAATTAATATACCACTTCATTATCATGAAAGGTATGAAGTTTTCGGCACAGCCGAAGACAGTCCCGGCCATACTTGTTTGAATTAAAAAAAAATTATTTTGCACTGACCTAGCAAAGTTTTAGACCCAACCTAATAATCTGGCTTATTTCTTTTTATATTTTTCAAGTATTAAATTTTAAAATATTTAATTTTCAAAGTGCCTCAAAAACATTTTTAGCATACAAAAATAATTTTTTTTGTTAAATTCAAGGGCAGTCTCAGCCCCGCCACCCATTAGCCAGTTCTGCATTTCTATACTTAGATACCATTAACAAAGCGTTGTACATAATTTTCATTGTGCCTCAAATACCTGCTCAAAAATGCTTAACAGCTCTCCTACTAGTACAATAGATTAAAGGTATATTAGTTGCAGTTCTTTGCAAACAACTTTCAAAATAACGATCAAGTGTCTTATGGTGCAGGAACACTAATTCTGATCATGTAATCGCAGATTTATTTGTTGAAGTCTGAAAGTCAACCCCTTTACCCCAACGTGTCCAGTCCGATGTTTATCCATTTAGCTTGGAAATTTTCTAATAATATTTAAAACCCATTTATTGATAAAGATATTGTTCTTCATAGTCTTCTTGCATTGATACTGACATCTCCACCAGTTTCAGATGGTGTTCCTAGTTGTGTACTTAAGTACTTTGTGCGTCGGAGATCAACAACTACCACCTTGCTTGAATTTACGTCTTTTGTTATGAATGAATTTTTAGATGGGCAAACAAATAGATATCATTTACACTAAAGTTAGAGTAAGTTAGCTTTTGACTCTGTTAACCAGGAGATCTTAGTTCACAAACGTGATCTACTGGGTTTTCTTAAGCCTTTATTAAATTGGATTTCAAGTTATCTTGAAAAATCTCGTTGAGACCTTCAAAAACAATCTTTCTGGCATGCCCCAGAGTAGCCATTTGGTCCATTACTTTTTATAAACAAAAAAAAAATGTAAGGCGCCATAACCTGCGAAGAGTTTTAGGCCGAGCTTCTCTTCCAATTTGCGTTGTGCTCCTTTTAGTTTTTCCTACAAATTGGCGGAACTGGACCTACTTGTTTTATGCCGACTCCGACGGCAAGGCCGATGAGTTTTCCCTGAGAAGCTTTTCGTGGCAGAAATACACTCGGAGTGCTTTTTACCCTGTTCATTAATGACTTTTCACTGGTTATCTTACATTCTATAGTTTTCACGTACGCAGATGTTGTAAAAATTTGTTACACATAGTATCTATCCTCAAACTTATCCTGTTTTGAACTGCTTAAGGCCGATCTCGACTGATTTCAAAACTGGTGTACTGCAAATTTATTTTTTTTTTGAATTGCTCTAAATGTAAGCAAATGCCATTTCACCGGGTCAAGTCGGTCCTCACATCTTGTATACTAAACGGTAACCCTTTGAAGCGGATATCTGTTGTAACTGATCTAGGTGTTATTTTTGATCCGAAATTGAGTTTTACCATACATATCTCAACCACTATAAACAAAGCAACCATTGTACTAGGATTTATCAAACGTTGTGCTAAATAATTTGATGACCCCTATTTCACCAAGATCCATTATATATCGCTGGTACGTCCTATTCCCGAGTATTATTCATGTGTTTGGTCTACAACCTAATCGTATAGTATTACTCGGCGTTATGTTCATTCACAAGCTCATCATCGGCGTGGTTGACTCCCCTAAACTAATCAGTCAACTAAATTTTGCAGCATCTGCTAGGACCTCCACATATTTTGTGCCTTTTCATTTATCTCTATGCCAACAAAATTTTGCCAGTAGAAGTCCTCTGCGTCATTGGTGCTCATGTTACTTACTTAATTGGCGCTTAACCGTCTAAACGGTTATGGCCGTCCAACAAGGCGCGCCAGTCGCTCCTTCGCTCCGCCATCCGGCGCCAATTGGTCACACCAAGGGAGTTTGAATCGTTTTCCCCCTGCTCCTTCCAACGGAGTGGGGGCCGCCCTCTACCTCTGCTTCCATAGCGGGTTCCAACAGAAACACTTTCTTGGCCAGATCATCATCTTTCATTCGCATGGTGCTCATGTTATACTAGCTTTAAATGTTCGTTTGCCGCTTTACATACTGCTATACTCTTAAGTTAAGCTTCATATTTTAATTTTATTTTTCTTACGCAATACGATTTTTACAACATATAAAATTTTGTGTATCTCATTTAATTTCTTTAATTTTAATTATGGCTTTGTAATAACATGCATATCTGTTCTATTACAATAATTAATGGACCGCTTTGTGGTTGTGTTGACTTTAAAGAAATAAATAAAAAAAAAAATATTCAACTACCTTATAGTTTTCACCAAATTCACAACATTGATGAAAGCTATCAAAATATCGAAAATAAAGTTCCAAATCCAGTTTCCCTAAAAAAATTCCAGGTAATCCTATACGACAGCATGACACTGCTAATACGCTTCCAAAAATATCGAGAGAGGTGTCAAAAGACGCATTTTGACCTCGACAACAATAATCCGTAGTCGGAAAATAAAAAGTTTATCTCGTTCAAAAAATATTTACGAAAAACGGAAAAATTACCACGGAGTGCAACGAAACCAGTGGTGGAATCCATAGTGTTTTTACGCAGAACACCTTTCTGCATTGTTCACATTTTTTTTTTTTGTGGGTACGGCAAAATCATCAAAATTACAACAACCCCATGAAAATTTTCAATATGTTCTGCAAATATCTCTTGACAGGCCCAAAATTGTTGACCTCCACTTTCACATTCGCAATCCTGGATACAAAACGCGTCTTTTGATACCCCTCTTGATGTTTTTGGACATGTGTTTAAAGTGTCATGCTGTCGTATAGAATTACCAAACAAATTCTTCGATTATTATTGTTATACTCAGCTGAGCAGAGCTCACAGAGTATATTAATTTTGTTCGCATAACGGACCCCGTAACGGCATAAACTAATCGAGATAGATATAGACTTCTATATATCAAAATGATCTGGCCGAAAAAAGAAATTCATTTTGCCATGTCCGTCCGTCCGTCCGTAAACACGATAACTCGAGTAAAGTTTGAGGTATCTTAATTAAATTTGGTGTACAAGTTCCTGGGCACTCATCTCAGATCGCTGTTTAAAATGCACGAAATCGGACTATAACCACGCCCACTTTTTCGATATCGAAAATTTCGAAAAACTCAAAAAGTGCGATAATTCATTACCAAAGACGGGTAAAGCGATGAAACTTGGTAGGTGGGTTGACCTTATGACGCAGAATAGAAAATTAGTAAAATTGTGGACAATGGGCGTGGCACCGCCCACTTTTAAAAGAAGGTAATTTAAAATTTTTGCAAGCTGTAATTTGGCAGTCGTTGAAGATATCATGATAAAATTTGGCAGGAGCGTTACTCCTATTTCTATATATGTGCTAAATAAAAATCAGCAAAATCGGGTGAGGAACACGCCCACTTAAAAAAAAATTTATAAGTAAAATTTTAACAAAAAATTGAATATCTTTACATTATATATGTAAATTATGTCAACATTTAACTCCAGTAATGATATGGTGCAACAAAATACAAAAATAAAAGAAAATTTCAAAATGGGCGTGGCTCCGCCCTTTTTCATTTAATTTGTCTAAAATACTTTTAATGTCATAAGTCGAACAAAAATTTACAAATCCTTGTGAAATTTGGTAAGGGCATATCTTCTATACCGGTAACTGTTTTCTGTGAAAATAGGCGAAATCGGTTGAAGCCACGCCCAGTTTTTATACACAGTCGACCGTCTGTCCTTCCTCTTGGCTTTTAACACGATAACTTGAGCAAAAATCGATATATCTTTACTAAACTTAGTTAACGTATTTTTCTGAACTCACTTTATCTTGGTATTAAAAATGGGCGAAATCCGACTATGATCACGCCCACTTTTTCGATATCGAAAGTTTCGAAAAATGAAAAAAAAAGCCATAATTCTATACCAAATACGAAAAAAAGGGATGAAACATGGTGATTGGATTGGTTTTTTGACGCTAAATATAACTTTGGTAAAAACTTTGTAAAATAGGTGTGACACCTACCATATTAAATAGAACAAACTGAAAAAGTTCTGCAGGGCGAAATCAAAAGCCCCTGGAATTATGGCAGGAATAATGTTCGCGATATTACATATATGTATAAATAAATTAGCGGCATCCGAAAGATGATGTTCTTGGTCACCCTGTTCCACATTTTGTTCGATATCTCGAAAACGCCTTCACATATACAACTAAGGGCCACTCCCTTTTAAAACCCTCATTTATACTTTTCATTTGATACCCATATCGTACAAACACATTCTGGAGTCACCCCTGGTCCACCTTTATGGCGATATCTCGAAAAGGCGTCCCCCTTTAGAACTATGACCCAATCGCTTCTATAATAATCTTTAATACCTTCCATTTGATGCCCATGCCATACAAACACATTCCAGGGTTACCCTAGGTTCATTTTACTACATGGTGATTTTCCCTTATTTTGTCTCCAAAGCTTCAGCTGAGTATGTAATGTTCGGCTACACCCGAACTTAGCCTTCCTTACTTGTTTTTCATTATTTTTATTTACCTTAAGATTACGTTTTTATTGTTTATAATCGCTTAAGCCAATTTTTGTTGGGTTTTTATGTATGCATGTACAGATATGCAATACAAAGAAAGACTCTGCTGAAGAGTTTTTTGAAAAAGAAAAAAATAAAATAAAATAAAATAGTTACAGAAACCGCAGCAAGTAGTGACATAATTGTTGAAAACTATTGCTAAAATTAAGTTTCGTAGCAAACTAAAATGAATAATAAAATGTTGCGTGAAAATTGTGTGTGAGGCATAGTTGATAGATGGGGTAAATGCGTTACAAGTTTTGATTATGAAAAATGTATATACAGCAGCGAACAGACAAATAGCAGTCACTATCTTATTCGAATTTCGTCAATTAAATTGTTCTATATTTTACTGTCGATATTTTTAGCAAAAATTTCTACGAAATTCGTAACTTGAAATATATAAAGCAAACTAAAAAATTGTATATTGGAACGATTTTTCGTCATCTCTTGTCTCGAAAATCGACACTGATGATGGCACAACGCTGAAACCGGATTGTCTCGAAACCAAACTTGACAAGGAATGACGGAAAATCGTTCTAATATGCATAATTTATCCACCCTTTCGGAAAATCAACAAATAAAATAAGTCAACTCAAAAGCGTTTTCGAAAAAAACCGAAAGTTAGAAAAAATTTTACAAAAATTTCGAAATTTTTATTTGAAGTTCACTGAATTTTTTTGGGTATTCAGTTATGTAGCCCAATAAGTTTTAAAGCGTTTTCAATAATTTTTACAAAAGAACTAAATGCCCGCTAAAGGCGTTACCTGATTTTTAGAATAGAATAACATTTATTTACAACCCTTGCACAGCGTACAAAAAGCATAACAATTTTTCCAAAAAAGAAAACGCTATTAGCCTAACAAATTGCAAGTTAAAGGTCTCTGAAATTGGCATTGATTTTTGACACTTAATTTTTTTTTATGTGTTTTTTTTTTTCAGATTACTGTTAAATTACTCTGTCAAAAAACTTCACATTTTGTGTAGAAAAAAAATGTAAAACACCCTTCCCAAAAAATTTTCAAAAATTAATGCAAATATGAGAGACCTATAACTTGAGCTTTATCGCACAAACTAAAAAAATTAGAGAGCTCGAAATAAATTTTTCGAAATTTTTGTCAAATTTTCACGAACTGTCGAATTTTTTGAGAAAATTTGTTGATATTGATTTCTGTAAAGAATTTCGTAGAAATTTATGCATAAAATATCGAACAGAAGAACATAAAAGTTTTATTAAGAAAATTTTATAAAAACTGCCAGAGATATTTTTCTGTTCGCTGCTGTAAGTATATACTCATAGGAATATGAATATATGTAAAGAAGCTTACGCAAATATTGCTTTTTTAAATTGAATTTAAGCACACATGCATCATGTATATTTATTTTCATTTACATATCGCACACCTAGACCAAAAGGCAGGTAACTCAAAAATCTGAAATTTCGAAGTATGAGCACCAATGGGCTTCTTAATACCTACTAAACTATGTGCTAGATTTTTTAATACCTCCACTAATCAATAAGAAAAGGCTTTGTAAAAATTAAAAACAGCGATCCTGCACATGGCAGTTCAGTTTTTCAAAACATTGCGAGTTTTTGAGTTTAGAGCTGTTTTTGATTTAAGTATGCGATATGTATTTATGTACTATGTGATTATGAAAGTTTTGGCAATCATAAATGCCCAAAAATAAGGCGAAGTTTAGCCTGTAATATTGAGTTCGATGAGTTTAGTTGGGAAAGATGTAAAAGCTGAACTCAATTTTTTATTTGATAACGTACCTAACTAAATACCGTTACTACCCATATAAAAGTGGTTATCGGTCTATTTGTTTTGCCTCATTGTTGCTCTATATCAAGATTTATATTTGATTGGCCTAAATTATTGAAAATTGGTTATGATAAGCATTTACTTGAATTTTAAATTTTGTATCGCAGTATTAGTATACATTGCAGTAAAAATATACAGGGTACTACAAATTTTTCCAAATCGCACACCTACATAGTAATTGTAATTGTAAGTTCTATATTATTTTGCTTATTAAACTAAAATTAAATAGAATCAAAGAAAACAAAATAAAATAATATAAAATAAAATAAAATAAAATAAAACAAAATAAAATAAAATAAAACAAGGTAGGTAGGTTGAACTGGCCGGTCCATGAGGACCTCACATAGACTGATTGAGTCCGTAGTGTTACCAGAAGTTTGTTTTAACGACCAAACTGAAAAACCCTATCAAAAACCAGGACCTATGTTAAAATAAAACAAAATAAAATAAAATAATATATCATAATACAAAACAAGATAAAATAAAATAAAACAAAATAAAATAAAATAGAATAAAATAAAATGAAATAAAATAAAACAAATAAAATAAAATTAAATAAAATAGAATAATATAAAATAAAATAAAATAAAATAAAATAAAATAAAATAAAATAAAATAAAACAAAATAAAATAAAACAAATAAAATAAAATAAAATAACATAAAAAAAATAAAATAAAATATAATAAAATAAAATAAAATAAAGTAAAACAAATAAAATAAAATAAAACAAAATAAAATAAAATAATATATAATAAAACAAAACAAAATAAAGTAAAACAAAATAAAAATAAAATAAAATAAAATATAAAGTATAATAAAATAAAAAATAAAGTAAAATATAATAAAATAAAATAAAAAATAATAAAACAAAATAAATGAAACAAAATGAACCAAAATATAAAAATAAAAAACTGAAACTTTGAAGTTATGCACACTACAGCATTCCCTACTACAATGCAAGTCATCAATTTTGTATTAAAGGTTCAAAGTGTTGATCTGTTTGACGGTTAATTTTTGTAACGCTTTGTTATGATAGTTTATGTTTTGTTTTATTAACATAAGTTACATATATGTTTTTCTACAATATAATATGTTTTATTATGTTATATAATACTACACTTAGTCATATTCGGTTGAGCAGTTTTATAATGTTACGTTTAGTAGTATTTCTTTACATAAAGTGTGCCATCTAATTTTCCAAATAATTTTTATACTCAGTTGAGCAGAGCTCACAGAGTATATTAAGTTTGATTGGATAACGGTTGGTTGTACATATATAAAGGAATCGAGATAGATATAGACTTCCATATATCAAAATAATCAGGATCCAAAAAAAATTTGATTGAGCCATGTCCGTCCGTCCGTCCGTCCGTTAACACGATAACTTGAGTAAATTTTGAGGTATCTTGATGAAATTTGGTATGTAGGTTCCTGAGAACTCATCTCAGATGGCTATTTAAAATGAACGATATCGGACTATAACCACGCCCACTTTTTCGATATCGAAAATTTCGAAAAACCGAAAAAATGCGATAATTCATTGCCAAATGCGGTTAAAGCGATGAAACTTGGTAGATGCATTGACGTTATGACGCAAAATAGAAAATTAGTAAAATTGTGGACAATGGGCGTGGCACCGCCCACTTTTACAAGAAGGTAATTTAAAAGTTTTGCAAGCTGTAATTTGGCAGTCGTTGAAGATATCATGATGAAATTTGGCAGGAACGTTACTACTATTACTATATATGCGCTAAATAAAAATTAGCAAAATTGGATGAAGAACACGCCCACATTTTAAAAAAAATTTTTTTTAAATTCAAATTTTAACAAAAAATTTAATATCTTTACTGTATATAAGTAAATTAAGTCAAAATTCAACTCCAGTAATGATATGATGCAACAAAATACAAAAATAAAAGAAAATTTCAAAATGGGCGTGGCTCCGCCCATTTTAATTTAGTGTGTCTAGAATTTTTTTAATGCCATAAGTCGAAAAAAATTTACCAATCCTTTTGAAATTTGGTAGGAGCATAGATTCTATGACGCTAACTGTTCTCTGTGAAAATGGTCGAAATCGGTGGAAGCCACGCCCAGTTTTTATACACAGTCCACCGTCTGTCCTTCCGCTCGGCCGTTAACACAATAACTTGAGCAAAAACCGATATATCTTTACTAAACTTAGCCCACGTACTTATCTGAACTCACTTTATCTTGGTATAAAAAATGGCCGAAATCCGACCATAACCACGCCCACTTTATCGATATCGAAAATTACGAAAAATTAAAAAAATGCCATAATTCTATACCAAATACGAAAAAAGGGATGAAACATGGTAACTGGATTGGTTTATTGACGCAAAATATAACTTTGGAAAAAACTTTGTAAAATGGGTGTGACACCTACCATATTAAGTAGAAGAAAATGAAAAAGTTCTACAAGGCGAAATCAACAGGCCTTGGAATCTTGGCAAGAATACTGTTAGTGTTATTGAATATATAAATAAATTAGCAGTACCCGACAGATGATTTTCTGGATCACCTGATCCACATTTGGTCGATATCGCGAGAACGCCTTCACATATACATCTAAGGGCCTCTCGCTTTTAAAACCCTCATTAATACCTTTAATTTGATATCCATATCGTACAAACACATTCTAGAGTCAACCCTGGCCCACCCTAATGGCGATATCTCGAAATGGCGTGCACCTATAGACCTAATGCCCACTCCCTCTTAAAATGCTCAGTAACACCTTTCGTTTGATACCCATATCGTAAAAACATTCTAGAGTCACCCCTGGCCCACCCTAATGGCGATATCTCGAAAAGGCGTCCACCTATAGACCTAATGTCCACTCCCTCTTAAAATGCTCAGTAACACCTTTCCTTTGATACCCATATCGTACAAACATTCTAGAGTCACCCCTGGCCCACCCTAATGGCGATATATCGAAAAGGCGTCCACCTATAGACCTAATGCCCATTCCCTCTTAAAATGCTCAGTAACACCTTTCGTTTGATACCCATATCGTACAAACATTCTAGAGTCACCCTTGGTCAACCTTTATGGCGATATCTCGAAAAGGCGTCCACCTATAGAACTGAGGATTACTCCCTTTTAAAATACTCATTACCACCTTTCATTTGATACCCATATCGTACAAACACATTCTAGAGTCACCCTGGCCCACCCTAATGGCGATATCTCGAAAAGGCGCCCACCTATAGACCTAGTGCCCACTCCCTCTTAAAATGCTCAGTAACACCTTTCGTTTGATACCCATATCGTACAAACATTCTAGAGTCACCCTTGGTCCACCTTTATGGCGATATCTCGAAAAGGCGTCCACCTATAGAACTAAGGATTACTCCCTTTTAAAATACTCATTACCACCTTTCATTTGATACCCATATCGTACAAACACATTCCAGAGTCACCCCTGGCCCACCCTAATGGCGATATCTCGAAAAGGCGTCCACCTATGGACCTAATGCCCACTCCCTCTTAAAATGCTCAGTAACACCTTTCGTTTGATACCCATATCGTACAAACACATTCTAGAGTCACCCCTGGCCCACCCTAATGGCGACATTTCGAAAAGGCGTCCACCTATAGACCTAATGCCCACTCCCTCTTAAAACGCTCAGTAACACCTTTCATTTGATTCCCATATCGTACAACTAGAGACACCCCTGGTGCACCTTTATGGCGATATCTCGAAACGGCGTCCACCTAGGGAACTAAGGATCACTCCTTTTCAAAATACTCATTAACAGCTTTCATTTGATACCCATATCGTACAAACATATTCTAGAGTCACCCCTGGTCCACCTTTATGGGGATTTCTCGAAAAGGCGTTCACCTATAGAACTAAAGCCCATTCCCTTTTAAAATACTCATTATCACCTTTCATTTGATACCCATATCGTACAAACACATTCTAGAGTCAGCCCTGGTCCACCTTTATGGCGATATCCCTAAATGGCGTCCATCCATAGAACTATGGCCTACTCTCTCTTAAAATACTTGTTAATGCCTTTCACTTGATACACATGTCATACAAACACATTCCAGGGTTTCCCTCGGTTCATTTTCCTACATGGTTATTTTCCCTTATTTTGTCTCCAAAGCTCTCAACTGAGTATGTAATGTTCGGTTACACCCGAACTTAGCCTTCCTTACTTGTTTTATATCACAATATAAAAAGACATCATAAATTGCATATAAAAAAAATGAACGAACGAATGAATAAAACTTTGTCGAGCTAAAAACACAGATTCTAAAACAAATAGATTCCAAAAACTGTTATCGAAAATAATCCCCATAATTTGCATTTCCATGAAGAATACAGAGCTAAGCATCTCTTAATACATTGATGTTGTTTGGAATTATTTCAAATCTACCACAATCATTAATTTACTTTTTCATTCATTTTTTTCATAACGGTGTAAAAGCGATTTTATATATGCCAGAGCAGCTTAGAGATAAATACCCCATTACAGTTACATACATAATTTCTTTATTTCAACTTTAAGAAAATTTATATTGCCAGGGATTAAAGGCTCAAATAAAACAACAGACCAATAATGACCACACAGAGCATAAACGCATTGGTCAAAAAATCTCCTAAAATCAAAAACAAATGACAAAAAATACTTAATAATACATAAATCTTCTACAAATACATACAAGTAATCCTTTGTGCCAATAAAATCGCAAATAAAAAAAAATAAACTGCCAAAAACGCAATCATTTATCATTAATACCAAATTTCGTAGGATTCAGAATTTTGCGTTATAAACGAAGATAAATGTTTGTGTGTGGGTAAAGAAAAATATATATTGTAACGAATTTAGGGAACTCCGCTTATTTTACACCTTCTACCAATGTTGGTATCGCTAAACTGTTGAATAAAACACTCCAATATTCTGTATGACAAAATGGTCCTTATTAGACTGCTTTGAAAGTACTTCACAATTAAACTTCACTTCGCAACTGATAGCTTATTCAAAACAAACTGATTACGGACTACTCAGCTTCCGCTGCTTTTATACTCTCTGCGCAAATATCAAGACGTTTCTTCCTCTAGAATCCTCTATCTGGTCACCAGCCATAGGATGGAAATGTGTGGGTAAAATTAGGCATTCTATCAATAACAGATTTTAGAACAATTGATGACTACCTTTAAAAATTTGCTCAAAAACACAACCATAAGCACCACGATCATCAAACGATCGTAACACCGACCGCAGAACTAATCATCGCATTCTTGGCTGTATAGAAACTGGTTTGTATGCAGATGCAGACTATTTTAAAATTAAAAAGCAAAATAAGAAAAGAGATCAAAATGTTGTTTATTTTGAAAAATGTGACTTTTCAATTTAGGTTGAAAAGTATGCTGAAAAAGCTTTGCGTATGCAATGCCTTGCCGGTAATTTCCAGTGATTTAGATATTTTAACTGTTTAGGTAACAATTTAGGCAAACTCGTATCCAGCCCAATTGTTTTTTTCCCCTATATAATTTGCCCAAACAAAAGCTCAACCTTCGAAATATCAACGAAAAACCAAAATTTTCTTAATTTCGTGTTAAACAATAGTCAAAGCTAAGATTGCTCTATGGAGAATCAAATAATATAAATAGATGTTTTTGATAGTTGCGAAATCATTTATAAGTTTTGATCGCGATAAAAAGATGGTTAAGGGGTGCCGAATTGTAGTTCAGATTTTATTATATTGCGCCTTAACCGTTTCCAATCGTGGCCAAAGTATTACGTGATATTGCCAACTATAGTTTTATCGATTTTGAATATGGAAAAGCAAAAACTACAGTTTTAATTATTTGGGGCTCCCTAGAACAATCCTAATTTCGACCCCCAGTAGGGACCAAAATTTATATTTGATATTTATGTTTAAGGTATTACCGTGTGAGAGGGTGAGACTAGAAAAAAATCGTTTATTTATAAGGACCACCCCAATGTTAATATGTTAAAACCCCAGAAAAATAGGCTGCGAAAGTGTAACAAATCTTATGTTTATACTAAGTTGCTTTAAATTACTTATTTAGTTTCTGTTGTTATGTGTATATTTATGTATATACACACATAGATACATAAGTAATGAAGCATTAATGAAAACCAATATAATAGAAATTGAAAAACCACTGCATTTATTTTGGTTGTTTGAATTTGTATTGGTGAAAGATATTCCACTTATTTTTTTGTTTTCCTTCCTATTGGCATCTGGTAGGTTTCATATTATGTATTTGGTTTTTCTTTTCTTACAGCTTACTTCTGATTATTTCCTTAAGACTAAAATATTTGGAGCAAGAATATTGATTACTTTTGTATAGATATTTATCTATAATTGTGGATGTACTTCATGTTTTGTAATGTCGATTACTTTGGTTTATTTTGTGCTGGAAATTTACACTTGACACCTGTTAGTTTTCCTTATGAGTTTTATTAAGGGTGAATAATAAATTTTTAACAAAACTCTGAGGCGATTCCTTCAGCTGCTCATTTGAACAAATTCTATTTTAACTTCCGGGGTACTAATTTTGAGGAACTCAATAATGCTTTTTTCGTAGTACCTTGGGAAAATATATTAACTTCTCTAGATGTCAGTGCTTGATCTGATGCTTTCCAATCTTAACTCTCTGATATATTTTATTTCAATTTGCCCCATTTTTGGCCTATGGAAAGATAAAATAATTTTGTACAACAAAACTCTAAGAAACTTAAAAAATTAAACATAATAAGTACGTAAAGCTGTGTAGAGAAAATACCAAAATATAAACAACAATTTAATGCGTTCGTAAAATTTCTGCACGTTCGGCATATAGGTAAAAGCTGCAAGATAATCCTAGGGCTTTTTGGAATTTTGTTCGCTGCAATCGTGGTTACACTAATTTACCCACTTTCATGGACGATTAAGTTGAGTTTTTCGCCGTTTTCTTTGAATCTAATTCTGATGACCTTACCGCTGTTGCAAATATTTTTCCTGGTGTTTTCGAACGATTAGACTTTTGATCTTTCTCAATATCTAAACACGATGCTGGTAATTCCATGTTTACGTTAAAACCATCATGACAGTGATGGTATCCGGGCTTTTGTTCTGAAGCGTTGCAGCTTATCTTTATATGTTCCCCTATGCTATATCTTACATTTATTTCCCTTTATTTTAAGGTACATATACAGATGGTTCGAAACGAATCAAGGTATAAATTGCTATATCGATTCGATAAAGTATCCAACAATATCCTCTTATATAAGCTTCACTGTATTGGCTTCGACTCTGTGATAGTTGGTTGGAATCTAATATAACGCCCATTTGTTGCAATATTTGGAGCTCCCCAGGCCAGTATTCTTGGTCGACTCCTGTTTGTGCTTTATATTAGATATATTGGTCCCTTATTTAAAAACTTCATTACCTTCTTTATGATGACGATCACAAACTCATCCGTATAATAAATACCCTTTCAGATGCCGTCCTTCTGTAAATGATTTGGTTGATTGAGGCCGTTCCAACAAGCTTTTCCCTAATGTGAAAAAATTTTTCACTATTAAAAGCCCTATACATCTCTTTGGTGTGCTCTTAATTCGGTCCAAGTAGACAGACTCCAAAACAAGTTGGTTCGCTTTGCCTTAAACTCTACAAATTTTGGTGATCCGTTGGCAGCTTATTTTTCGTGCTGCAAACTTATAAATATTCTATCTCCTAAAACAAGGAGAAACGTGAAACTAGTCATAATGTCTATCATCTCATTTCAGGCTTTTTGCTCTGTCCCACCTTTCTTGAAAATGCGCTGTTTATTGTACCTCAAAGATATCTACGCTCAGTCCCACTCTTTTATTTGGTAGCAAATTGCTAACAATTTGATCCAAGCTTTCGCGCCACAACTGAACTTTATAAAATCTCAGCGGTTGTAAATATTTATTTTTCTGTGTCCAGAGACACATTCAAGTCATCTTTTAATTTATTTTTAATATGACATTATCACTACTTATGTTTACAATTATGTTTTTTGGTTTTGTTTTTTGTATCCAGTCTGTGAGATCTGGTTATCATAGACTGAAAAAAACTAAACTAAAATTGTTTTCATGTTCTTTACCCACTTCCAAAGCTGTACTTATAGCATGTGCAACGATTTATTGTGTCAGAAAACTTACTATTTGTTCAAGAGGGTTTCAGGAGAAGAACTCAAGTCATATAAGTAACATAAATTAACTTATGTCTTGTCGGTACATTTAGAAGTTTTGTTTACCTCCAATCAGATTGCAACTCTTAATAAAATTCAATCCAAGAAATCATTGGAACATATACCATGAAGTTCAAGGATTGAACCAATTTTATAGCTGCGCAATATTGGAAGAAGCGTTACATGAATAAATGAGTATTTTGTTTGTCGACACTGATGATGGCACAACGCCGAAACCGGTTTGCCACGAAACCAAGTTTGAAAAGGGATAACGGAAAATCATTGCAATATGCATCAATAATTGAGTACTTTGCCGATTTTCATGAAAGATCACAAAGTTTCATAAGCATCTCAACAATGCTTTGAGATAAAAATATAATACACCAATAAAAATGTAACTTCTCCAATATAAGTTAAACTCAGCTTGTTAGTAAAACTACGTTAAGCTTATTCCGTAGTTTTTCAGTCTACTTTAACCGAAGTTTAAGGTGACCTTAAACGACCGATCTGGCAGTTAACCTATCAGTTTTCTTTTGTTCGCAATGGCGTCGAATAAATCCAACAAGCATTTAGCCTAGAGTACCATTAGAGCTTAAGTTAATAACTATCATACTTCTAAAATCTTAACAGTTGTTTCGAAATAGTGGCTCAACTCGAGAATCTTGGCGTACTCAACAAAAGAGGGGATTTTTTATAAAAAAAAAATTGTTTTAAGACTCCATACAATACAACAGAATTTTCAAGAAAATAAAGTAAAATTTTTAAAATTAATTTTTAATTTATAAATATGGAGAAAAGTGCTGGATATTCATTTGAAAACAATACAATTCTCAAAATCTCTCAAAGATTGAAGAACAATTTGAGAATGACGTTGGAGATCAACTCAAGAACTCTGAGTTTCTCAAAGGTTGGCTAGTGATTGGAAAATGATGTTGGATATCGACTTGAGAACTATCATGTTTAAGAATAAATAGGGGATGATGTCGGATATCAACTCTAGAACTAGATATATATTCTTGTAAAGCTGGAGAAATATTTTTTTCCATTTTTTTTTTGTGTAAACAGGATCCAGCGTATCTACAACTTATCTAGATAATAAAAACCAATGTTTCCGTATAGAAAAGCCTACCCCAAAAGCGGCCTTAAACTGTGACTGAAAAACTGCTCTGTAGTTTAAATTTAAATAGGGTTTGAGTAAACGAATAGCGTTTTCTTTTCCTGAAAAATTTTACACTAGTGTTACCCTCACTTCTGAATTTGGTTACTTGGCGCCCTGCAAAATTACTGAGACTGTAGATAATAGTGTTCTTTTTCTTATTTAGATGAAAATACTTTATGAAATGAACACACATACTTCTGAGAGAACCCAGAAAAGGCAACAGGGTAACATTATTCTTAAAATAGAAAATGCCATAAGTTTAGGCTTAGCTTAACCAATTACTGAAAAACCGGGCCTTAAACATAAAATTGACAACAAATTTTTTGTTTCACAATTTTCTCATTGTGGTTTCTAGTAGTTATATGCTTGAAGCTAGACACATATAATAGGTCGAAAGCTCATTGAGTTTTCAACAACCAATATTAGTTATGTTAAATAACTTTTATCTCTTATCTATATGCATATTTTGTATCCTTTCAAGGATATGTGGGTACGACACTTATTTAACACGCAATATAGCATTTCTGTTCTGACATTCAATTAACGTACTATGAGTTGTATAATTTGAAAATATCATAATGGAGTATCTATCTATTGTGGATTGACGCTATTATTTAAGCAATTCAAAATGTGAATAAAACTCAAGATTTAATTGATCATTTACACAGTTTTGAAAAAATTAATAGGTGATTTATTAAGTTGGTGCTATGATTTAAGTAGTACCCTCACAGTTGAAACTGAGCTTAAATCTAAAACCTTTTTATATTGCATATATGACTAAAAAAAATTCTGTTTAAATAAAGATAAGAAGTTTAATGAAAAACTAAGCTTTATTTTCTTTGGTAATAGGAATATCTTTCTTAAAAATGGAGAAAATTGTTTAAAAAAATATGAGAAAATTTAATTGTATAACTGTCTAAGAGGTGGATATCTAGACAAGGTCCTCAAGTTTAGAGTCGAGTACTCTCAATCACGGAGCTGACTCATACATGTAAATATCAATCAAATATTATTGATTGAAACAATTAAGAAAATTTTTTTCTAAAATGTATGAAAAGTTTTGTTCGAAAATAACAAATTCTAACTCATTACATTGAAGCTTTCCTCAATTTTATGAAAATTTTTTAGGAAATCTTTTTCATGTATTTTTTCTGAGTGTACTTATTTGAATATGGTCCAAGGTATAGACCATTTTCCTGTCTGCTCATGAAATCGTTCAGGAACTTAATACAAACCAAAAATTTATAATACTTATTCCACAAACAAATACATACTTACAATACATACTTTAAATCGACGACTTTTGGCCGCCAGTTTAAAAAAGCCTTTTTTTGAATATTTTTCAACAACGCCCATTTCAGTTTTTGTCTCAAAATCAGCTACTCTCAGTTTGCGGCTGAAGAAGCTGATTTCCCAGAACTATTTTTATATTCGCTCTACCTGACACAAAAGGTTCGTTTTTGAAAAGATTTCTAAGAGAGAGCGTTTCTTGAATGGCTGCCGAGAAAGGCTAATTTTTCACTAAGGTCTGGGTTTTAAGTGCTAGCGCAACTCAGATTTTTCAGCTAAACTATGCTTTAATTTGCAGTTTTCCGGTCAATTTTAGCTGAAGCGTAAGCGCTCGATCTGGCAGGGTTATTTTACCTATCAATTATTTGCGTACCCAGTAAACTTCTGCGCCAGAGTATCATTAGAGCTCATCTTAATAACCAGCGTACTTAAATATTTGTTCCTAAGTAGTGGCTCAACCTGAGAATCATAGCGTTCTAAACAAAAAGAAAATTAAAAAAAAAATGCTCTTACTCACGTTGAGAAAAAGAAATTCTCAACTTGTACTCAAGTGTGATTCTTTAATGGACTCGAATGTAAGAATCCATTACAGCAGTGCTTTCATGAAAATAAAAAAAAACATGTTTAAGTTATTTTAAATTGTTAACGCTTCAATCATGGTAGCAGGCTCTTATTTATTTCTCAAAATAAACAGCTGTTTGCTTTGGTGGTGCCACCTTGGAGAAGATTTGTTTGAGCTCCACTACAACTCGATTTGCAATCCAGGATATCAATTGGATAATGTGCTAAATATTCATTTGAGAACTACAAATTTCTTAAAATATGTTTTGGGTTAGAGAATAATTTGAGAATGATATTGGAGAACGTTTCGAGAACTTTTAATTTTACAAAGCATTGTCAAAGGTTGGAAAGTGATCGGAGAATGATCTTTGAAATCAACTTGAAAACTTTCAAGTTTGAGAATTATAAGTGAATCATGTTGGATATCAACTTCAGAACTAGATATTGTATATTTCGCAAAGGTTGGAGAAATCATTTTTCCGTATTTGTTGGGTTAACAAAACCTACTTGTTGATGTATATACAAATTATCTAGATTCTAGATATATAAAAACCAATGTTGCCATACATAAAAGCCTACCCCAAAGGCGGCATTAAACTGTAACTTAAAAACTAATCTCTAGTAATGGAGTTAGATTTAACTAGAATTTAGCAAACTAAATTTAAGCCTTCTTTAAAAAACTAGAAAAGAACCCGGCCTAACCTTCCAATTTGTTCGATCACATAAAGTACTGCAGCTCATCTTAGTTCATGTGGCCGCAGTAACAGCGTCAAACTCTAAATAAATTGAACTCGCACTGAAAACTGAGTATAAAAACTCGAAATTCTATAAGGTATTACGAGGATTTCCAAACAAAAATGCAATAGCAAGTTTCTAGATAATGGATAAAAAGTGCTCAGTCTTGAACGGAGACACATTTTGAAATGATACTTACAATATTATACCAGTTAAAAAACACAAATACAGCGAAAAAATTACATATATCGGAAAACTAGATTTGAAGTTAAGGCAGATAGTTTACTATAATTATTGCGTTTTGACCTGAAAAATTATGTTTTGTTGCATTTTGGTTTGGAAGTAATTGGATTTTGAGCACTTTGGGCTGAAAAACATTTACTATTTATAGACCACAAAGTCGTTTGGTATCATTCCACCGATCCAGGAAACAATGGTTTGATCATGAATACCATTCTGGTCATATTAGTACCCCAATATGATATATATGCCAATGTAAAGTGTAAATTGGACCACACATTTTTATACGTATGAGAACCAGTTGTGGTGTACTCGTATACTCTTAAAACATTCTTAAAGTATTCCTTAAATCGTTAAGTAGTATACCAGTACTTTACAACCTATCGTCATTCCTATAAACATAAAAAAGTGCAATCCTAAAATTTTTAAATTGTATGAAATTATTGAGTTTTCTATGAAACGTATTTTCTGGAATGTCCCAGAATGTCTAGATGTTCTTTTTTTATTTCTCATAAAGATTATTACATATGTTTTTAAAGTGAATCAAAATCCCGCCCATATCTTAAAACAAAATTAGGGGTGTACCTATTGCGTTTTGGTTTGGAACTTCTCAAAAAGGGCTGTTCTCTATTTCTATAATTTTTTTTTCTTAAAATAAAATTTTTTTCTCAAAATGATTGACAGTCTAAGAAAATTATTATTAATATCTATTTATTTAATAGCATCGTTTCGATCGTTTAATTTATGGAATCAATGGTTGTTGTTTTTGTTGTAGCGATAAGGACACTCTCCGAAGGCGTTAGGGAGTCTCATCTATGTTGATGGTCGTTTGCCGGATGCAGATCCGGTACGTTCCGGTTACAAGCATCATTAAAGCACCAGCCCGACCATCTCGGGAACGATGTAATATGACTACATGAAACCTTCAAGGGCATTCCGCCCTCCCGTCCCCTCGAACCATGAGGAAGGTGGGATCGCCATAGCCTCGGCTCTTAAAGTAAAGATTCGCCACGGGTAGGTGGGTTTGACATTTGGGTTGGAGGTAAGTTGACAATTGGGTTGAAGAAGCTATATTTTGCGCTGGCAACAACTTGAAAGGGTTGCGCTACACAAACCCTTGAATCAGTTTGGTATTTTAGTCGCCTCATACGACAGGCGTACCTGCCGCGGGTATATTCAAAGCCCCCTAACCCGGTGGGGTGGAATCATTGATCAAAGGTCTTTATGCAGGTATCAATAGTCAAAATGGCAATTGGGTAATCGATGGCTTAATAAATGCCTTAAAAACAAGATTTTTACATATTTTCTCAAAAATTGTGTGCTAGACACTCTCAACTAGCAGAGCAAGTTGGATATTTCCTTGGAACCCATCTTAAATTTATAAGTTTTGAACGACTTTTATTTATATGCCAAAATAAGCCAAAAAGTTTTCTTTTCACTAAACATACAGAGCGATACTCATAAAATAAGAAGTAATACAAAATTAAAAACAGCAAAAACTTACCTTTTTTGCGCATTCATTATCCAACTTGATGAACCAATCAATGATTAAATTTGCTTTTCTCGAAACTTGGCAGCAAAAGCGTTAATATGATATGCTCACAGTAAGTGAAAAAAACTTTTCACGTAAATTATGATCAAAGATATTTATTCTTCCTTTTCTGCACAATTCCTTACAATGCCAATTTGCATGAAGGAGACAACTAAATTTGATACTTTTTCAGTGCATACAATTCACTTTTAGATACAAACACTTTCAGTAACTTGAATAGAATATTTATTTATTCTACAGTTGGGTATTTTTTTCTCAATTTTCTTAATTTTCGTTACTTGTAAAGTATAAATTACACAATTATAGCATTATCTCTTAATAAAGAAGAACTCTTCACACAACTTTTTTGTTGTTGTAAGTTGTATAAAGTTGTTGAGAACTTTCTTGCCCACTTTTTTACTTTGCTTTACAAAAACACATTTCCAACTTTTTTTTTATATACGCTTTCTAATATTGAAGTTGTTTAAGATGTTGATACATTACTGTTGCTGCTTTTTATTTCACTTTTAATTTTTTTTTGTAGATTTTCTCTGATATTTTTTCACATTTTTCTTACTTTGTTGCTTTTTGGTCTTGGTTCTATGAGCTAGTGCCTTAAGGCGTTTTTATTATAGCAAAACCTTGCTGACATAAAGTTACGTTGACAATCTTTTTTTGTACTTTTTTGAAACTGTCAATTAAAATTGACGTTTTCTGTTAAGTGTAGACTTTTTTCACTAAAATGATTGAAACCACAAGTTGCACAAGCACGTTCTTATAATTTTACACACACATGGGCACGCAATTAAACGACACATTTCCCCTATTTATACGTTTCCTATAATCAAGTTACCCTGTATTAAATGTTTTACATTTTAATTTTACTGTCATTCGCTTCTTTGAAATCTATTTTGAGTTTTCTGTAAATTTGGACTCGATAATGTGTTAAATCTGATTGAGCTTTTTAATGCTTATCACTTTCTCAGAAATTATGCAAAAAATTTCACCTTTTATTTTTAATTATTCTGTGCCAGATACGGTTAAATAAATTTATTTAAGAGTATATTTTAAAAGGAATATATAAAAGAGTTTAAAAAAGAATGAGGGTATTCTCAAAACACAGCCCTGCGTTGTATAAAACTGATAAATCAGACTACTTTATACTTTGCGTATAAGATGATAACGAATTATAACATATAGCCCATTGGCATAGTGCAGATTAAACCATTATAAGATGGAGCTCCTTAAGATGTAAGATGCCAACGAGCAGCATGACAACAGAAAATTCACAATAGAAATAGCGAAGAAATTAATTATTTAGACCTCATGATAAGTATAGATTAAATTTCCAATATATTGTTACGAATGTTAGCAATACTAAGTTATACTCACATCCCTAGTCTGATGCTAAGTAAATGAAGTCACAACAACAATAAAGTAGACAGTACGTACAGGCAGCAGAGAAGAGATGCACAAACACATGCAGATATCTGAGATGCTCCGAAAAGTATGCAATTGTAATTGTGGAAGTGTCGCTCACAAATACAAGCATATGATAAGCTATATACGTGCATCTGTAGTTATAATTACATGGCGGTGACTAAGTAAATTCTGGAAGCGCCTAGACAGATAGTTTACTATAATTATTGCGTTTTGACCTGAAAAATTATGTTTTGTTGCATTTTGGTTTGGAAGTAATTGGATTTTGAACACTTTGGGGTGAAAAACACGAGGAAATCACGGAGTATTAAAGCACCAGCGGTAGAGGCGCTACAAGCAGTTTTCAGTTAAGCACGCTATCTGTCGAGCAATAGATCAGTTTCATTTGAGCTATCAATCAGTTTGGTTATTAAGCAAGCTATCATTGCAAAGTATAAGTGTTATTGTGAAGTACTTTAATAAAGGCCATTTTTCCATTATTCAATATTGGAGTTGGCGGCCACCGTGGTGTGATGGTAGCGTGCTCCGCCTATCACACCGTATGCCCTGGGTTCAACTCCCGGGCAAAGCAACATCAAAATTTTAGAAATAAGATTTTTCAATTAGAAGAAAATTTTTCTAAGCGGGGTCGCCCCTCGGCAGTGTCTGGCAAGCGCTCCGATTGTATTTCTGCCATGAAAAGCTCTCAGTGAAAACTCATCTGCCTTGCAGATGCCGTTCGGAGTCGGCATAAAACATGTAGGTCCCGTCCGGCTAATTTGTAGGGAAAAATCAAGAGGAGCACGACGCAAATTGGAAGAGAAGCTCGGCCTTAGATCTCTTCGGAGGTTATCGCGCCTTACATTTATTTTTTTTTAGTTATTTATTGAACAGTTTAGCGATACGAACGTTGGCAGTAGATTGCAAATAAGAGGAATTGCAGTAAATTCATTACAATATTAAAATACGAGTTATATAAAAAACCAACAGCCACCAACACTATAAGACATAGAACTTCGAACCATCACAAAATAATAAAAATGCAGCATTAAATTAAGCATATAACAAAGAAGCTTTAAGTAAGACATAACATTGCTGCAAACATCGGATTTTAAAAATCAATAGTAGATAAATTCAGAAGAAATCATAGAAAAAAGAAAATGACAATTTAAAAATTGGCATGCTTTTTCGAAAAAATACAACATTAGCACAGCGCTTGAAACTTCGAACGACTTAGAGCAAAAACTAAGAACTTATACTAACTGAGAGGATCGGTTTATCAGCCACGGCATAAACGTGCTAACTTACGAATGCTAACACCTTTACATAGGACAAACCAGACAAAAAGTAAGATTGAGGTTCAGAGAACACATGTCCAACCATCATACCAGCCTCCAATTTTACGAATCACATGGTCGAAAATGAATGTTCACCTACAAACGTCAACAAGTCAGTCAAGGACCTTCACATTCAAGCAAAATGGCGGCATCTGAATGTTTTCGAAAACCTGGAAACGTACAAATAAAAAGCATTCGATTATAGAATAATAAACAAAAAAAAAAAAGATACAAATTCTGACATAGTATTTAATCCATTAAAACTTGTTTACAAAAAAATTAAGTAATCACACAGATACAACAGACAAACACGCATAATAATTTAAAAAAAATTTACCAAACCAAATCAACAAGCACAATAAAAGGTCAAACGACTACAATTACTGACTTCTACCTGCCTCACTTAGTTACACAAGTTGATCATTGAAAACTACCCCCGTTTCTAAACGAACACAAACATTCAGTTTGACAATGCCTGCTCATGTATCTACGAACTAAAATATACGACAAACGACAACAACATTTTAGAACGACAAATGACACTGATGAAGGCGCAATGCTGAAATCGGGTTTTCTCCAAACCAAATATGACGGGAAAAGATGACACAAAATCATTAAAATAGACATAAATTATACACGCTGTCGGAAAATCAACAAAAAAACCAATAAAGTATTTAACTCTTATCATTAAGTAGGTACGAGCGAGACTTCGCGCACTTTAAAATAAATAAAAATTTCTCGATCTTTTATAACATGCAGAACCCCTGATCTCTAAGACTAATGGTGAGGTAGGACTCCAAAACTCACCGTAGGCCTATGGTTGGGTCGAAAATAACCATAAAAGCTATTTTAAGTGGACATAGCCAATAATTAGTGCTATGTGAGGTCTTCTCCACTTTTAGTTATGATATTTTAAATGGATGAAATTAGTGGAGAATAAAATTACTTGTCATAATGATTTGGTTGTAAAAAAACACTATCTTTAACTTTACCCATTGCGTCGTTTTCGACCCTTAGTAAATTCGTGTAAAATTTTTTTGAAAGTTATTTGAATACTAACACGATAATTATCATGCTTCAGATACTTGTTGTGTCTAATTTTATCAACATAAAAATTAGTCTGGTTGAAAGCGAAAATAAAATTTTTAATCTTTGCATAAAATTTAGGTAAAACAACTTTTCCCAAATATTTTATACTACAATTAATGAAAACCCTATCAAAAATCAAGGCGAATATTGAGAAATCTATAAACCCTATTTTGTTAGAGTAGAATTGAATGGGATACAGAACTTGATACTCAAAAAAATACGGAAACTATAAAAACCAAAATCGAAATTTGGAAGATTTTCTTGAATTTCCATGATCGGTTTGCACAGTTTTAAACTTCATGAAAGTTATTTAATAAATTAGTTATATATAAAAAAAACAAGAATTTAATTGACAAAATTTGATTAAAATTTTTGTTGTTGATTTTGTGTGCGCTGCTGAACAAAAGTGAATATTCGGCTTTATAGGTAAAAATTAATAGAAATCTCGTGAGAAAACAGATCCAAGTGAATTTGAGTTCCTAGGCATTTTTTCAAAATTTCGTAAAGTAAATAATGCTTTTTTTTATTTTCGAAGCTTTAAAAAAAAATTTCTGTGAATCTTATAACGGAAACTATGCCAACGAATTTCAAAAATTTTTCGAAAAAATTCGAAAATTAGAGAAAAAACTTTAAAATTTTACGCAATTTTCGAACCTTTTATTGGAATTTCTCTTAAATTTTTTGACTAAGCAGTTTTGTAGCCCGAACAGTTTTAGTTTATAAAAGTACAACTTATAGACCTCTCAAAATTCATGTCAATTTTTGACAGATTTTTTTCGCAGTGCGTTTCTGATTTTACCCAAATAAAAACATTTTCACACTTAGGTGCAGAAAAATCTAAAACACTCTTTGCCAAAAAATGTCAAAAATAAATGCAAATTCTGACGCCTGTATTTTTTTATGAACTAAAATTGATTGGTCTACAAAACTGCATACTAACGAAAAAAAGTTAGAAAACTTCAAATAAAAATTTCGAGAATTTCTTAAAATTTTTGAATTTTTACGAAAATATCTTTGTTACTCTTTATTTAGGCCAATTTTACGATTTGTTTTTTGTTGGGTTTGCAGCCTTTCGGTGGTAAGAGCTTTTCGAGTTTGATTTCCGTGATTTCTGGAAAAACGTTTTTTCTTAAAAATTTATAATTATAATTTATTTGCCGATATTTTATAAAAAAAAAATTTCCACTGCCTTTTTTCAGTCCGCTACTTTAAATTCTGTAATATGAGTTTTTATAAATTTTTTTCAATAATTTTAAATCCTATGTAAAATTCGTCCGTAATATATTTGAGAAGTCCTCAATTGTATACTTCAGTTAGTTACTTGGTTTTAAGAAAAACCTCTTTTCTCAGAAATTTTATAATTTTTGTAATTTTTCTAATTTTGTTTATTTTCATTAACAAACTTTCATTTAAAATTTTGCATGGGCTTCATATGGAAGTGCTTTAAAAAAAAATTTTTACACTTTCTTAAGAACTTCATGCACTTTGTTTTAATATTTTTTTTAATTTCTTGGTTATTTTCAGTGCGGCTCAAAATATTTTATATTGAAGTGCAAATCACATTACATGCACAAAATTGTAGATACATTGGAATTTTTTTTTTTTTTGTATTTCAAAAAAATACAAATTAAAATTTTTAGTATTTAAAATATTTCGGTTCTAATTTTCTTCACGATTAAATTTTTATTTTAAATTTTTTGAGTGCGATAATATTTTTAAATAATATTTAGTTGCCAATTTGTTAGTGTAAATTTGCTTTTCATACCCAAGTGCGTGGACTTCATGCGGAAGTGCTTTAAAAAGATTTTCTTTACACTTCCATAAGAACCTCAGGCACTTTCAAATGAATCGTAATCATATGTGGCAGCATATGAGAGTGCGAAACAAATATTTTTTTTTTATATTTGAAGTGTAATTGAAGTGTTTGTAACTGTGCTTATGAATTAGGGCAAAAAAAAAGTGCCACAAGTGTATAGGGGTTGAGTAGCTCTAGTTATTTTCATATGCGTTGAGATAGGCTCACGAAATATTAGTTATAAATACATATCCAATTTGTGGCAAAGCTTTCTACTTCTTCGAAGATTTCTGGCATACACTTCCTCACTATTTTTTTCTTTTTAATCAGCTCGCAAATACAATATTTTTACTTTGGAAAAAAAATTTTAGCACAATTAAATTATTTCAATTTACGCATTCATTTATACTAACTAAAAAGAAAACACCAATTTTTCTTCACCGGCTTGTATTTAATATACTAATAAAAATCATTTTACATATATACTGAAAGCTTCAGTTTCCACTATAACTTTCTTCACACTCACGACCGCTTTACGCCATTAACTGACTTTTGTAATTTTTTCACATTCCTGACCTTTCATTCACGCCCTTTTGCCAGATTCATAATAATACTCGCAAAAATATTTTTCGTTTCCGAATACATAGTTTTGCACGTGACTCACTCACTCGACAGCTTCGACGCATGTGACGGTTTTGTGCTTATGGCATTGGAACTGTCGCCTGACTGTCTGTCTGTTTTTAATATTTTTTGTTTGTTTTCATTTCATTTCTTCAACAATGCACCAGCCAACTTGTCTACCAATTATACTCAACGCCCCGCAACATCGAAGGTAAGCACTTTTACACACTTTTCTTATTACCAGATTAGGTCACAATAGATACTTAGTACTACTTAACAGACGTGCTCATCACTTCACAAATCACAGTGGGGCAAGGACGACCCATACTAGCTTGAGGGCGCGTGATGCGGTAGCTTAGTTTGACTGGTGATTGCAATTTTTAATATTTTCATAACGCAAAAATCATTACCACTCATTGAATCAGACATACTCTATTTCTTCTAGCTGTTGTATTAAACTCACTTATTGCATGCATTTTCCACATTTCAATTCCTTAATTTATGTTTTTTTTTTTTTTGTCTTCTTTCAAACACAATTTATTTTAATTAAATTTATTTCAATCGCGCGCGCGTCTGTCCTACTCTGATGTGTCTTTTAGCTGCGTCTGTGTCCGTCTTCGTCTGTTTTGTGTGTTCCAGCATGTTTGATCACAATCCACAACTTTCGTTTTACAGCCATAGCTGAAATTGACTCTGACATTAGCAGGACGCGAAGTCTAGTGATGATGACGAAGTCGGCGAGAACGATGACGATAGCATCAGCACTCAAAGTTTGCTCAAAAATTCTAGAAGCTCCAGTTTTGTGGCGAGTAAAAATTAGTGGCTGCAGCTCTTTAACCGAAATTTTTTTTTGCTGAAAGTATTGCAGAAATTGTATGAAAATTCTGCAATGGACTGTAATTTTCCTTTCGCGTTTTGTCTGTCATGAGTCGAGTTCACTTCGTATTTTTGTATCGTAACATTTGAACGTTTATTAATCTTTTTCCTTTTTGGATGGGTAGGTTACATGTTACTAGTAACAGTGACGTTCTCGATAAATATATTTAGCTACTTCTTAGGGTGAGCTGTGATCAATTTTTTGTGGAAGGTCAAGTTGAAAGTGTTTTAGGTGCGGTTGTGTCACAAACAATTTTTATTTAAGCCAAATCATAAAGTTGACATATTTTCAATAGGTGACATGCTTGTAATGTTTTCTTCTTTACAAAATATAGTCGGACGAGTGCATGCCGGACGATTGGAATTTAAGCGTTCTTTTCCCAATCCACAACAGCCCAAAAATGAGCTTCGTATACGTGAATTTGGTTTCCCTGCTTACCTTATACCTGCGGCAAAAAATGTATTCTTATCGGAGCCTACCTATGGAAGCAGAGGAAGAGGGCGCCCATCACGCCGCTTATAGTATCAGGTGGTAAATTATTTAAATTCTCTTCGTATTACCAATTGGCGATATTTAGCACTACGAATAAGCGACTGACCCTATTTGACGGTCGTAGCCCTTCAAAAGGTAAGTAGCTGAAGTTTTCGTGCAAATGAAACGTGCTTGTCAGTTGGCCCAGGAAAAAAATCATATATCTCCTCTTGTAAAGCTTATCATTTCATTGATTGAGTAAAGAAATGTGAACCTCACAGATTAATAATCTAAGATAAAATTGTTTCATTTTAATAAACATATTAAAGGTCTGTGGGTGTCCTCAATAGAGATATGAATAATATATACATGCTTACTGCTATCCATCCAACGCCGAGAAGGAAAAATGTTCGTAAGCACTATGTTGAGATCCGACAGCTACCTACGTTGCCGGTTTCATCCAGATAAACCAGGCATGCTTAACCAACGAACCGATATCATTTCGTTACGATAATTAACGTTAATAAACGAAACAAAGTCATTCCGTTTCGTTTATTAACGTTAAGAACGTCAAATTAACGAAATGATTTTGTTTCGTTTTCTGCCATATCAAAACTAAATCAAATCGTTTATGTTGGTTATTAATTTCAAACTATGCTGGCAAAGCTGATCGATGGCGGAGTCATTAAAGGTGAAAGCATTAGCCAAGCTGATTGCAACTTTTCTCATGAACTTTGACAGTACGAACATTTCTCAGAGTATTTTTGACATTACCACCAACGAATTACTCAAACAAATTACATGGAGTTTGTGTTTATGTCCACTCGCTGTTACCACCTTACGGCTTCACCATGGCTATAGCATTGCCAGCACAATTCAAACATAAAGTATCACGTTTTTGTTAACGTTTTTAACGTTAAAGAAAGCTTTTCGTTTCGGTTAAAAACGAGATACAATTTATCTTGATAATTTCTTTATCGATAATATTTCGAAGTGTTTCAACGGAAACGGTGGAAATTTTTTGATAAACAATTAGCTTAACGTTAAGGTGCATCCCTGAGATAAGCAATAGTAGGTCCTAAGCCTAATCTACACAGAATCGGTAAATATCTTTGCCAAGTCGCACCCTGTTAACAATATACATTGTAAAATTCTTTCAGAAGAAAGCAGAGTACGAGAAACGCGTCATTCTGGTCCAACTTTTTTCTGGATAATAATTTCAGTTTAAACTCTTACTTGTCCAAAATCAACAGCGACATACGTAATGTATGACCTGCACGTGATGTGTCCCCACATGGCAATAACTATCTTTTCAATTATAATGTGGAAACTAAGTTTCTAACAGCTCCATCCAACTGTTGAAACTGCTCGTTTTCTTGGACTCCCGTTGGAGGACTTTGATAACAACAACAACATATAACCTCGATACCACAGCTGAAGAGAGAACAATAAATTATAAAACGACTTTCTACCAAAAAACGAGGTAAACAGCATATTTTTAATTAGCTTAGGAATAATTTGTAATGCCACAGTCCTTACGTTACAACATCATTGGTGAGGCCGATATTAGAATATGGATCGATAATTTGGAATCCGCGTTATCAAGTTCATGTGGATAGAAGAGAATCAATTCAAAAACAGTTTTTACTTTTCGCCTTGAGAAATCTTCAATGGGACTCTCCGCATAATCTTCCTCCTTACACTAATCGATTAAAACTAATAAATCTTCCTACCCCTGCAAGTCGTAGAGAAATGCTAGGTGTACTATTTATGGCTAGACTTATAAATGGATCGATTTCAAGCCCATTTCTTTCGAACGAAGTAAACTTGAATGTTCCATGCCGAGCTCCGAGCTTCAAGGGATTATAAACCTATAATTTTTAAACAACGCAGAAGCAATTTCCAACTACACGAACCTTTTCTATGTTTGTGTGAAGATTATAACTCTCACTCGAGAATAATTGATGTTTCGGACTCGCTCTTTGCCATAAACGGTTCTATCTTCTCTTAATAATTAAAAAATTATATTTATACTTTTAATCTATTGTGTTTTGTGAATCTATATTTCTCAGCTGATGAGGTTATCTGTAGCTGAGCGGTTTTAGATCTCGGCGCTTAAGAAGCCACTGCCTCTCAAAGACTCGGTAACAACAAAAAAATTATAAATAACATATAAATAAGAATTAGGATACAAAAAAAAAAAGAAAGAAAAAAAAAAGTATGTATGAATTAAAAAAAAAAAAAACAAAAACAGGATTAGCCTGGTTTCATCGGGCCACTTAAGGGCAGTGCGCTGCCACAACGTCCGAAAAAAAAAACATTGCTTACTGTATAGTTTGGCAGCTTAAATTGAGGTTATGTTGCGAATTGAGTGGAAGGCAGTAAAAGAAGGCAGCGGAATGGAGTGGAATGAAGAACAGCAGAAAGAGCAGAGTTGCATTGCATCAATATACCTTCAATCTATATAACAACATTACAGATAAATGTAGATAAAATAACTAGATTCTTGAATATAAGCATTTTATCTTCTTTCATTTTACGTATTTCCTTTCAATTACTGCAAATAAGGTGTCCTTAGTGCTATATTTTCCAAAATTTTCACAATTTTAGTCCGTTTAAAAATTAAACTTGAATTCTGTAAAAGATTTTCGTAATATGGCTATTAGTGATGTTTGTATGTGTGTGTTGATTTTGGGCGATCAGCTGCTAGTTGCGCTACTTGTTAATGTTTACAATGCCTATTATTGATATCAAATACGCGAATAGTTAACACAACCTCATAGTGACAGCTCGAAAGCAGCTGATGATATTCGCAGACAAAGGAAACGGTGCCCAGTGAAATCATAAACGTCAGATGTCAAAAGGAAACAAAATAAAGGAAATCAATTTAATAAAATATTCCCATATAAAACATATGTAGAGAGCATAAAACTAATAGGAGAACGAAATATAAAAACAAGAAAAATGAGCGCGAATAGAGAAACCTGCAACAAACAGGAGCATGTCAAAAACTGTCGACTATATCAGCAGGAGTCACAAACGAGCGAGTGTTCACGAAAAAGAGCAGCGCCCCAATTTTTGATATATATTTTTTTTAATTTGTTGCTTTTTCTTTTTTTACTTTTACACAATATTTCTGCACAAAAACAACACCCAGTTATGTGCAGGACTACCGTTAAGTGACATTAACAGAGTAAAAGCTGAAAAAAGTATTGATGAAAGTTGTTGGGAGAGTAACAGAACAGAAAAGAATAGGGCATTATGTGCCAAAGTGTAGTGAGCTGGGTTGAGTATGAGAGAGGCAACAGCTGTATGCAGTATTTGGTTGTTGTTGTTTGCTGTTGTTTTTGTTAATTTTGTTGTTGTTTGTGTGACAAGTGCCTGATTTGTGGGCCAAAAGGACGTGCATTTGTGCAAGTTGACATTTAAAGTGGCCGTTACATGCGGCTAAGAAGCAGTAAGAATACAAAAGAAATGCATGAATGGCTGTATGTATGCATTGCGTGGTGTATATGTGTGTATGTGCATGTTGCAGATTTTGTATATATGATTTTGACATATGTAGCGAAAAGTTTTGTTTGGTTATGCTGCCCTTAAGTTGCTTCAACTAAACCACCACAGCATGTTTCCTTGGCTAATTGGTTATGTACAGAATATTCTTTGGTGTCAACTGCATATCGTCAATATTTATTGAAGAAGTTTCTTTAGGAAGTACATATTGCTAGGTACTCTCACAAATTAAGAGAGTGAAATTTTGGAGGTATTCTCATTAAATTATAAGTAATACAATGATCTGGAATAAGGGTCTAGGCTTAGCCCCTCAAGCCTAACTACCCAGTTTTAGTTGTCTTCTGAAAATAAATCTATTAATGATGTTGCATTTGACATTCGACGCAAAGCAAAGGGAAAGCTTCTAATGATTTCCGAGGAAAAGGTAATGTATTGTATATTTGCGCTCCGATTTACTATGAGTGCGCATCAATGAAGAACGATGAGCTCGACTTTGACAAATATTAAATATTCTTCACAATAGAACCGGCAGGCGTCAGCACAGCACAGCACACACAGCACACAGCGCATCTTAAGCAGCCGTGCTTAAAATGAGGAGTATAACACAAAAAATTATGGACTTTGATTGCAAGTTCTGTCTTATTTTACCGTAACAGGGTTTGATGACTTTTAGGCAGAAGAAATAGCACAGTATGAAGGATGTCCAGAGTGTAGCGATCGGCGGCAATGTTTATATCAAAGGCACTTCTGTTAAAGCTATGCTTTTGTGATCTTTTTTTTTTTAAATTTGTTTTTAAATGTATTTTTCATTATTCAAAAAAATTTTTAAAGTTTTTGTTTGTAATTTTTCAGTTTTTCGAGATTTTTCGAAATTCGCCTTTTTTTTCTCATAAAAAACTTCAATCAATTCTGCAATCATCCCAACTAATCCCGGAGTGGGCCGAGAATTTTTTTTTTTTTTAATTTAAAAAAAACTTTAAAATTTTTTTGTATTTTTTCCGAAAAGTACATTTAAAAACATATTAAAAAAAAATGATCCCAAACGGTAAATTTTTGAAAAAGTTATAGTATTTAAAAAAAAAAATACCGTTTTCCAACTCAAAATAAGTTTAAATGCTATAACTTTTTCAATTCACCGTTTGGTATCATTTTTTTTTTTTTAAATATGTCTTTAAATGTAGTTTTCGGAAGAAATACAAAAAAAATTTTAAAGTTTTTTTTTTTCAATTAAATAAAAAAAAAAAAATTCTCGGCCCACTCCGGAATTAGTGGGGATGATTGCAGAATTGATTGAAGTTTTTTATGAGAAAAAAAGGGCGAAATTCGAAAAATCTCGAAAAACTGAAAAATTTCAAAAAAAAAAAACTTTAAAAATTTTGTTGAATTTTTCCGAAAAGTACATTTAAAAACAAATTTAAAAAAAAAAAGATCCCAAACGGTCAATTTTTGAAAAAGTTATAGCATTTTGAAAACAAAAACGGTGTTTTTTTTTTTAAATTCATAACTTTTTTTAGTTGGATGAAAAAATTTGAAAAACGTCTTTCGTAAGCTAGAAAAAGAAGAAAAACTTTCAGCCAATTCTAAAGGAGTCGGGTTCAAAATTGGTCGAAATGGGATGGAATACCCCATATATTAAATTCAACCATACATATGAGAGAAAGTACAAAATATCAGGCCAGACGTGATAATATTGAATTATGCAACGCGGTAAACGAACATTCAAAGCTGATGCAGTTATACAAGTTGTTGTAGTGCGAACAACAGTTACGCAGGAGGCTAACAAGATCAGAGGAGTCAATCTCGCCCATAATGAGCTTATGAATGAAAATTAACCCTAGTAAAGTTCTTCGATTTTCTAAAGTTGGCAGATTAATAAGGAGAAACCTAGTTCTATATGGTGGCAAATGCACACTTGAACCACGTAGTGCAAATATAATGAATTGCTTCTGTACCGACTTAACGCTTTATAAAGTTTTGATACCCTGGCCACCAGACGCACGAACAATACTCTACGATTCAATTATGGCAAAGTAGGCAGTTGTATCTTCTCGAAAGATCTCTCACTCTCCTTAATTGTAAATTGCAAATCCTGTGGGGTATTGAAGTCATTGAAGGGATAGCTCTGAGGCTACTGCCTAAGGGTTCCACGTGCGTAGAAAATCAATATGACAATCAAGCTTCATCAAATTTATCTAGGCCATGTCAGTTTTATGCAGTCAGGGCTACAGTGGTGTACCTAGGAAAAATGGTGCCACCGAACCAGCAAGGAACAGGCTGAGTTAAGCAATTTAATTACATGATGAAAACAATTTTATATTAATTTTATCTTCATAGTGATAGGGATTCTGTTGGAGCTGTAGGGACGAAGGGTAGACAGAAAGCGTTTAAGACTTTCTTTGTGAATGTTCTGCTCTAGCCAGAATGCGTATAGAATGAACAGCCACTTCACCAACCGTTAATCTTTGCTTTGCTGAAGTGAAACTGTTCTATGTTTAAATGACGAATCAGTTCATCTTGTAGGTGTCTGAGTAAGGATAAGCTCTAGCTAACTGAAAGGGATCATAATGAGTCAATCGGCCTTAGTGTAACCCTCTATTTTCCTGCGTGGCCTTCACTATAAACGTAACCTAACCTCAAAATTCATGAGCCACCTATCCGACCACTTAATATGAAATATCTTGGTTTAGGTTAGGTTGAGTTGGCGTGCATTGAGACTTCCCAGACTTCCTTTGGTTACATTTTTGTCAATTTTGAATGCCGTTACTAGTGCCAACCACATTCGTCCAACCAGATTACTTCATAGTAGTACTCCACGAACCTCCTACTTTCTCGGATGAACTTATAAGCGTAAGGTATACATATTCCCGCCCACTGCCAGACAGTACAAACATTATGCATCCAAGTGAGTCACCTTGTCTGCAGTCCTGGATATCGGTAGAGAAAATGACCAATTGACTTATCTTAATCCTTACAGCTTCTGCAGAGGAAACTTGTTGCTAAGCGCGACCGTCAGAGCAATGGTGCAATAGCGCAAATACCTTTGGCAGCACCCGTACATACTCTCATTGGAGATTTGTTTAGCTTGATAACGAAGATAATTCATTTTATACCCAGTCGTGGCCACCAAGACCTTGAGACTTTGCAACCATTTTGGTAAGTCTACAGAAACTCCCTTGCTCTAGTCTTATATTCTTTAATTTTCCTCTGGTTATAACCCAGCGACACCAACGGAGCTGTCCGCTTCGCATATGTCCACCTTTATGACTATCTCTCTGCCAATTCAATACCGCTGTACTTAGGGAAACAGAAAAGAGAGATATTGAGATACCCTATGGACACGACCGGGGCTCGAAAATTCCACCAGACTTTTTTACGCTGAACTCTAATGCATTTAAAACGGCCTGGCTATCGACAAAGGTTGTTATGGTGCTGCCTGAGATCGTGCACTTCTGAAGAAGTTTAGGTGCTATCCCTATAGCACAGGCCTCCACCTAGAAAGCATCGCATAAGTCAGCAAGTCGGGTCGACCAATTTACTTGCAGATTCGTTAATTGCAGCCCTTTTTCCATTTTCGAGCCGTGGTTTTTGATTGTAATGCATCTTCCATAGTATAGGCCTTCGTCATACTCTTTCCTCGAAGGATATCTCATATTCTGCAAGTGGAAGTCAACAGCCGCCGTGATATGGTTTGTGGAAATGAATTAAAGCCACTTAAAGTCCCTCCAAGCGACCACAGATCTTGATAAAATGAAAATTGATGAGCTAATAGTAAAGATTCTGGAATATTTTACACAGTTTTAAATTTAGAGAATATTAGGTTCTCCTTTCTACTTTGCAGCCATTTATGTGCATAAGCCAATTTTCGTTTCTAAACAAGGGAAACGCTACCTGTAGGTCTCTTGGTGGTAGGATGATCCTCCTGATAGTAACTGCTTAGAGAAAACTAATCAAGAATGTGGCAAAAGGAATGCAGCGGTTACAAAGTTTATCCATTAAAAGGTCTTCAAAAAATTAGGGATGAACTCTGACTTTAAGCCTATCTTAAAGTCTATCGGCCAATAGTTCAATTTTGGATAGTGAGATACTATTTTGAGCAAGGTAACTTGTCGAGTGAGATGTGCCAGCTGATGAAACAGAACTTTCTTTTACCTATAAAACCGAGAAGTCGATTTAACTTATGCGACGAATAAAAGTTATTTTATTATTCAATAAATTCATGTAACCCTTACGAAACTTGGAACCGATTTAATATAGCGTCGAGGAAGCAGTGTGATCATCAAACGCAAATGTAATCACATTTTTTAAACAGGTCAAGTGAAATGGGATGCTGGCTGTAGAAGTCACATCAGCCCCTTTAAACTCTCCTTCGACTATGCACTTATCACTAAATGCCAACTGAATATGTTATTAATGCTTCTTCTTTTTTACTTCCTTCTGTTGTTACTGCTATGTATAACTACTGTTAAAGCTTGTTCTTGCTAAAAATTCCTTTCTATTTAAGTACGTATATATGTATACGATTTCCATTGCAGGTTGTATGTCCAAACAACTGGCTGTTCAACTGTTTGACTGACTGCAGCACGGGCTGGCTAGAGAATGTATTGACTGGAGTATAATCTGTGTGAATGTATGCTTTAATAACAGTCTGCTTATTTAGCAGCCTTGCTGTTTTCTATTTTGGCAACTGCTCTTCCTAGCCAAGAGACTGTCGACCTTTTCGGCTAAAGGTGCGACTTTCAATTTAACAGACTGACTGTTGGCTTTACTTGTGACCATCCAACTACCTTTCTTTAATTTATGCTTTGCTATTTTTCATTCTTTCTACTATTCTAGCAATTTTGAAAGCGGGCAAATTGGCAAATTTTCCGAAAATTTTTTCAAACCTGTGAAAAACGTGCGCGGGTGTGGTCTTTGGTGTGTACGTACACAAACACACACACACACACAAATTAGTGAAAACATGTTTATGTATAAAAATAGCAAAAATCGGCTGTAAAAGGAATTTGCAGGTTTTGTCTAGTTTGGCTATTTTCCTTTTCTTGTTTTTCCTACCTCACCACATAATCGTGGCTCTACTACAATGCGCCTGCTTCCTATGCCACCCGTTTGACGTGCACAAAAACCGGAGTTGCGTACAAAAGTTATTTGCAGACTTTTGGTTGTGTGTGGCAGCGTTGCTATTTTCCTATTTCCGTTTTGCACTTATTCGATACACTCGATGGAAATTGTTTTTGGTAAATTTCAAAATTCCCTTTTTTTTGTGTAAATGCGTAAAATTTCGTGTGTGTATTTTTTTTTTTTTTTGTAGAATATGAAAACGGTAGCAGGCACATGTGCGTAATTAAGTTAGGTGTGCAGTGCATACAAATTTTTTTTCATATTTTTCTCGTTCACACAATTTATTTTCCACAGCGACCTTTTTCCACTAAATTGTTGCTCGATTAGAATTTATGATAACTTTTCATGTTGGAATTTTTTTTTTTTTTTTCAATTTTTATATGCCATCAAACGATACACAATATTTTCACACCCTTAAGCGCCACACGAATAAGCAAACACACACACACACACAAGCATTACAATACGCACCACGCATTTGTTGACATTTTTAATTGCTTTTTATAATTTATTATACACCTAAATTTTCTTGAACTTTTTCTTTGTTTTAAATTTCTTTTACTCTAAAAATTTTCACAGTAATTTTTCACATTTTTGTTCTAAGAGTTTCCACAATGTTTAGTACCAATTGACTTCACTTCAATTTTTACTTTGCGGAAAAACATATACACGTATTTTTGCATTCATACACACGCATACACACTTACTTCCCCACATACAACACACAACGGTTAAATTATTTGAGTGGTTTTAAGTGTTGATGTCGGTATATATGTAATAAAGTGCTGTTGTTACTGTAGTTGTTGTTGATTATGATGTCGGTAGAGGTGGTGGTTATAGCCAAAACATAGAATTTTTCGGCGGCGTACACATATATCTCTCTTATTACACTACTCCACACTTTTACACCCAATAAATAACCAGCGCACACGTTTTGAATTACGGAACACGTTCGCTTCACGGGCACAACAAATGAGTACTAAATTATGGAGCGCCAGGCATACGTACAGCAAGCGAGGCTGGAAAGTTGAAAGTCAAATAGCCATATAGCTATTGAGCTGCTCTGCAGCTCTCACTTGCAGTCAAAGGAATCTGCGCTCTTGTGGGCGAGAGCAAACAGCAGTAAAACAAAATATGCGCAAACTCTTTTTGTGATCAGAGTAGACAATCAGAAACAGCATCTGTGAGAAATACAGCGGGCCTCGATTATGTTTTGGTCCAAGCCGAGTTGGGTGAGAGTGTGCGAGATACGGCTGCATTAGCAGCCCACTAAACACAGCTGCAAACACTAGCGCTCAATAGATAGATTTGAGTGCTTGCTTTAACAAAAACATACTCAATATATATTTTATCTATTGCGCATGCGCACAGTTGTGGATTATCACTCAGCCTCTGTATAGTAGGCAATTTTTGTTATCTGTTTGTGTATGTCACTCAGGTGCTATGCGCTACTTCTTCTGTTTTTCCACACTCATTATCTTCCTCTGCACACTTCTCTCTCCTTGTTTATATCTACCACCTTTCATCTCAAATACTACTACCTATCTATTTATTGGCTAACCTGTTATTGTTTGTGTTACTAGCCTTGTGTTTGATGTTTTGGTTGTTGTAACAGCTCAAATTCACAAAACCGGCCTGAACCCTTTAACAATTGTATGGTGCGCAAGTGACCGTTGGTGCTTGCATTATATTTATAAATATGTTCAAAAACAAGCGTGTTACATACTAAACTGCAGTTCTATATATTTGTATGCTTTTAAAAAAAAATACCTTGTTTGGAGTGTATACACTGGAAAAAATTTTAGGAGTTTTTAAAATTCTAAAAGCGACACCCACTGAAAATATATAAAGCAAAGGCGAGCATTTGGTTCAACAAACAATGCCTGGAATTGAATGTTACTCCAAAATTCGCTAAAATAACAATAAAGGCAAATACCAAATCTAGCAGGAAAACAGTTAGAAAAGCGGAAAAGGATTTTTTGAAATATAAGTTGGAAAGCTTATACTCGAAGAAGGATGAAATAAATGCCGAGTTATTATCTATCCATTTAAGATTGGCAGAACAACTACCTACGACTGCATTAATGGAATGTTTCGACCGCATTAAGACAGAGGTCGATCAGGAGCTACAACAAAAATTCTGTTCGCTGAACCGAAAATTATACAAGCTGGCAGGACGACGAGCGGTTAACCAAAACCAAAAAACTCACCAGTTTCATGACAAGTTCGTTAACCTCACAATAGTGGCCATTACCAAGGAAGAGGCACAACTTCTCGAAAAGGGCCTGAAGCACAATATCATGGACCAAAATACAGTAAGAAAAACGGAACAAGCGATTGTAGATGCGGAGATCGCAATATCATTGATACCACAGGAAGAACAGGAGCACGCAAGACACATGTGCATGGAAATAATAAAAAGGAGGTGAAAGCACAGGAAGGACAAAAATTGAATACAGAGGAGAAAACAATAAAGAATCTACGGCATAAACTAAGGAAAAACAATATTTTCACAACGAAAGCGGACAAAGGAAGCACCACTGTGCTAATCGAAAAAGAGCAATATATATCCAAAACCGAAGATCTCATAGAGGAAATGAAATGTCGTAGAATGAGAGAGGATCTCACAGATGAATACCAAAAACAAATCAAAGTTGCTATAAAAAATGCAACAAATATAGTAGATTCTAACATGGTACATAGATTGGTCCAAATGAACCCTTCGGCTCCTCCACTGATTGCGCTACCAAAAATCCACAAGCGGGACACGTCAATGAAACCCATCATTAATTTTAAATCGGCACCATGTCACAAACTGTCCAAATATTTAAAAACGGTATTGAAAGATACTCTGGAGCTAAGGACGAATATGTAATAGCTAACACAACAGAACTAATAGAGAGACTTGAGGCCGTAGAGCTAACAAGGAACAGCAAATTGGCATCTTTTGACATAAAAGATTTATACCCATCTATACCACTATCGGAGACTTTGGACATAGTTAGCTCAACAATAGTTCATAATACAAAAAACAAAGTGAAAAGTATGCAAATCACAAATACGCTAAGAACCACCTTACGTCAAAACTATTTTCAATTCAACAATAAAATATATAGACAAACAAGCGGCCTTGGAATGGGAAGCCCCACATCAGCAATTCTTATGGAAGTGTTCATGCAAAATTTGGAAGAAAATTACATACAGGAGCTGAAGTCCAATTTAGGCATGTCATTTTATGCTAGATACGTGGATGACATAATATGCGTTTTAACTACTAATAGCGAAGAGCGCGTACTGGAGTACCTCAAAAAGCAGCACGGAAATATAAAATTTACATTGGAAACCGAAAAAGACGGAGGAATCAACTATCTAGACCTCGCAATAAATATTGATAAAGAAGCCAAAAGATTTAACTATGACATATATAGAAAGCCAACGGCCACCGACACAATAATACATAATACCTCAAATCACCCCAACAGCATAAAAATGCAGCATTAAGGCACTTGGTACATATACTTGAAAGAACACCTCTTACAGAAGAGGCATATAAGAGAGAACTTGAGGTCATGTATAATATCGCTGAAAACAACGGATATAAAAAAGCACTAGTAGATAAACTCAGAAGGAAAAATGGAGAACCAAAAAAAATAATGAAAAAGAAAATAATAGTTGGACGACTATTAAATATACTGAAAAGCAACATATAAATTGGCAAACTTCTTTAAAAACTACAACATTAACACAGCATTCAAAACATCGATCAATCTAGGGCGAAAACTAAGAACTAACACTAACTCAGAGGATCCGTTTAGCAGCCACGGTGTATACAAGCTTACCTGTGGATGCCAGCATAGTTACATAGGACAAACAGGATGGAAAATAATAACGAGGTTCAGAGAATATATTAGAGATTACAACAAAAAAATACGGAATCCAAACATTATACCCGAGTCTAACTTCGCGAATTCACATGGTCGAGAATGAATGTTCCCCAACAATCATCAATAAAACGGTTAGGGTTCTACACATACAAACAAAAGGCCGACGTCTCAACGTACTCGAAAACATGGAAATCTACAAACAGAAAACATTCGACGGTAGAATAATAAACGAATAGATAAACACAATTTCTGACACAATATTCGAGCCTTTAAAACTTGTTTACAACAAAACAAATAATCACACAACAGACACACAGACAACAACAAATAAACACAAAACAATTAACACACCAAAACAACAAAACCACAAAGCTCAAACGATTAAAATCACGGATTTTTACCTATCCCAATCAGCCACACAAATCGATTAGTAAGCCACTCTCGGTTCTGAATGAACACACAGCACATACACATAACTAAATATACACAAGCATCAATTTGACAATACCTGCTCATGTACCTACGAACTATAAATACAGGAAAAACGACAACAACAAATCAGAACGAAAATCGACACTGATGATGGCACAACGCCGAAACCGGTTTGTCTCAAAACCAAGGGATGACGGAAAATCGTTCCAATATACATCATCGATCATATACATTCCAAAGGCAACAGGCCAATTAGATTAATATCATTTCTGCTCGAAATCTTTGAGGTGCTGATAGGTATGTACATAAAGTGCAATATGGATGATAAACTGGTGAATGTCGAATTGACCGCCAATGCGGAGAATACTGATATGGTCTTATTAGGAGGTCCAAAGCCGGATTAGGCCTAGCTAGGAGAAACTTTGCGAAATATATATAATCATTCTAGACAGTTAGTTCTCGTTGCAGATGGAGAAAGTGAAGAAGGTATCGATGGAACTTGAAGGAACCAGGTAAGCGTTAAGTATTTACCCTGGGCATAAGGGAATAGAAATATAAAAGCGAATGAGCTAGCTTGATAGGGCAGCATTAGCTCAAAGCTTGTACCGGAGACCTCATACTAACAAAGTACCTCGTAACATTCAAATAAAGGTGAGTGTAGTTTCATACTTTAAATTAGGCCTTATTAGTACTAGACGATGTGTGGGTTGGATAATGAAATGATATAGCATGTTTTCTGCCCATGCTTTGTGCTCGTAAATCTAAGGCTCCAGCTATTAGGAGTGGCGCAGGTCTTATAAAGCTTCTAATATTAATTTTCAATCGATTTATAGTCCTACCCATCATTTTAACTCCTCTTTCAATTTGTGTCTTGCTCCAGAACCTACATATTTTGCACCGACTCCGAACGTCATTTGAAAGGCAGACGAGTTTTTACTGAGAAGTTTTTCATTGCAGAAATACGCTCAGAGTGTTTGTAAAATCAAAAAAAAAAAAAAAAAACAAAAAAAAAAAAAAATAAAAATAAAATCAAAAAAAAAAAATCGTTTTTAAAATTTTGATTTTGCTTTGTCCGGGGTGTAAACTCAGGATCATCGGCGAGGTAGGTGAAGCGCACTAAAAGTACACCAAGGCGGCCTCCGCACTGCGGTTTTGCTGGCTGGGTAATGGTTTGCGAATTTTTGAAGACTCTCTTGCTTAGAAAGTTTTCTTATTGTCGTCACAGGTGTTCAGAGCATAAGGGTAAGACCTTAACTAGAAAGGAAAGACTTGGTCTTTATTATTCTCTCCCTGCCTCTATTCTGCTTTTCAATTCCTCTCTTTACCTCTCCTCTTGTTCACATTTTACGGCTCGCTTTCTCCTCACCAATTTCTTCTAAATTTACTAAACCATATTTCTTTTTATTTGTTTTATCATCGTCCTTTTCCTATTAATTTTGCATATACTTTCTATTTTTCGTATGCTTCAAAGTCGTCTCCCTCTTACACTTTAAGCCCCCTAGCACTCTTATTCTCTCCCTTTCCTAACACCTTTTCCTCCCCCCGTTCTTTCTTTTCTCACATCTGTTCTCCATTTTGCATTAAATTTATTTTTTTCTTATTCTCCATAGTCGCCCCTTTCCTCCTATTTTATTCCCACTTGCAATCTTATTCTCACTGCACCACTCATTACCTTCCTTTTCCCACATTTCTCCCCGTCCCTATCGGTTTCCAGTTTAATCCACAAACAGTTTTTGCTTTTACTTTTATACCCTTGCGCTTTTATTTCCCTTAATTTTTTGTTCTTCATCATTCTTTTCTCCTCCGTACCACTCCATTTTTGTTGAAAGGCAGACTGTATTAAAAGCATTATAGTCCAACTTAAAAATCTAATAGCGTACGGAGTTGTCGATCCATGCTGGCATCCACTGAGACCTTAATGTACCTCTTTGGTGGATACGAATGCAAAACAGTAATATTGAAGGGATTGCATTTGCTCTTGGGATGCCCCTGAAAAGTTCGGAAATGTAAATAGACCATCTGAACAGTTCCGTACGACCACCACTGGGTTGTCTCCACTGGAAAATCGAGAAATACATTATTAGAGCAACGAACTTGCTATAGACCAACAGTGATGACTATGAGGTCTCAAGGTCCTTATGGCCATGGATAAAGCTTGCTGCTTACGCAAAATAAACCTGCAGTGATAATACTTACGGGTGTCATCACAGGCCTCTTCAGAGTTTGTTAGGATAAGAAGGAAGCGGCTTCGATTCATTACATTCTCTGCAAATGTCTAGGACTACAATAAAGGCGGAGCAGATATTTTCGACAGTTTAGTGGAGGAAGGGAAGTTTTATCTTTCACCTAGACTCAATTTTATAAGGGAAAACAAGTTGTTTGTCGTGGATCAGTTGCGTAGTGCCTGGTTGGACGCAGTTACCACCACCCGTCACATAGGTTTTATAAAAAATGATGTTAAAATGGATTTGATTTGATCTTAAGCTCTTCTAAATGCATACCGTGCAACTCCAACAATCCGTTTCCGCTGCGATTGTGATCGATATTTTATGCTTTTATTGATGACGTTTTGTTATCGTAGCCATTTCGGTAGCAACTTAACGTACATTTGAAATGCTGCTGCTGCTTTACAATGCACCACATGACTTCCTGCTTTTTGTTGTTATTTATTTCGCTTTTAAACCACTTTACAGGTTCTTTTCCTCTAATCATTCAACACATGCCTTGGGAATATAAAAAAGAGAAAAGAAATCAATAAATATTTGTATGTACGCATGCAGGAATTAATGTATGTTGTCTGTTCATTTATATGTACGTTTGTACATATATAAGCTCGCATGCATGTTAACATTTGTATGCGTATGTGTAAGAAACTTTCATGTAGCCCTTTACATGTACGCTAGTAAAGTTGGCCCTAACCTTCTTTACAAAACAACAAGTTCGACATATATTTTGGTTTATTGTTGTTTGCTTGTTTCTTGAAACCAGTTCTTGTTGTTGTATCTACATAGATACAAGTACATCGAACATTTTTCTTAAGTGTTTGGCGCTTACAAGCATATTTCAGCTTCATTCTTTTGCTGTAGTTTTCATTTGTTGTTGTTTTTTTGCTTTTGTTTATGGTTTTGGCTTTCAATAGAAACCAACAAAGTTTTAGGCTTCAAGTTGAACTTGTTCCCCATGCGAATACAATTTCTGTGTCAAATATATGTTAGTAAGTTTATATGCACTTTTTTGAAAACATTCGATTTATTTTATTTTTGAAATTTAAACTGAACTTTGTAAGTATGTATATAAATTTTGTTGCAGTTGATTTGGTCATTGGCGACAGCTGCTGGCCACATTCACTTAGCCGAAACTGAAATATCCAACATATGTAGTTTCTGAGTTGAGTTCTTGTCTACATTTAAAGAGCTTTCAAGGGGGGACTAACAAGAGTTTGCGGTGGCCTTGGTGATATGGTGGTAGTGTGCTCCGCTTAGACACCGAAGAAGGTCCCGGGTAAAGTAGTTCCCTGGTATGCTTTCCTTCACAACAGCTCTATTGCATCTTATCATGTATTTCTAGGCCTGCACATCAGCTATTTATATACCTATTTCGAAAAAGAAGAAAATTTATTTCATTCAGAAGGTGCATCGGTGTAGTCTCGACAACGGCTAAGACTGAAACTGAAAAGGAAGGACTGGAAGGAAATTCGAAGTGCACATCTGCGTTGGGACGAGGTATAATCTGCTCGGTACTTTCGTAATTTGATCGCATCCTAACAGATTGCGCTACCTTATAAAATCCTAGCTGGATATATCAGCTTTCTGAGATATGGCCAACGCTCCACATATACATTCCAATAATCGGCCAAAATTCCCCATTGTGGGAAAGGGAGAGTTTTCTACCTATCAGAAAAGCTTCTATGGGTTGATCCGATTGTGGGACTAGCCACCGTTCTAAAAGGGGCAGCGTAAGTGGAGCGTGTGAGTAATGTAAGTAATGGGTAGGTTTGGGCGGAGTGTGTGGCGTTTGTACGCTCAGATAGCAAATCAAAGCAAAGAAAAGAAAGAAAAGGGAGTAAAAGTCATGTAAAAGTTTGTTGTAGACGAGGCATCGCGACGAGATATCGAAAAAATATTGATATTTAATCAAAAAGTTATCGATTTGCCATCGATAAGCTATTGATTTGGTACCGGAGTTTTACCAATTTGTAAGGGCATGTTATCAAATTTTTATCGAAAATTTAGTCATTTTTTATGTAAATGTTATCAATTTGTGATGAAAAAATGTTGTTTTTGTTGTTGATATTTTTAATCGAAAAGTTTTAGATTTGTTATCGGAAAGTTGTCTAAAAAAAAATTACCAATTTGATATCGGAACATTACCAATTTCTTATCGGCGATTTGTTAACGGCGACACATCGGCTTGTCATAAAACAGATACTAATAAAATTTTAAAATACAATCAAGACAGGGCGATAAGAATCCAATAAGAAACCGATGACCTGGCGATAAAAAGCCGACAAATCAACTTTTATAATTCGTCTGCGATAAAAAGACGCTGACAAAACAGTTACTTGGTGGTATAGGTTTTTACTGCAAATAAGGCGACGAAGCTCTTCTCAGAAAACTCCAAATTATTTACTTTGTATTTTACCTTTAACCCCTGGGCGAGCTAATTAATTTAAGCAAAAAGCTAGTTTTCTAGACCAGTGGTGCTTTCTTTGTAGTAGATCGTGTTTTCATGAACAATATTTGAGTATAGAACACATGCATGAAATGTTTCTTGTTTGAAGTACAAGCCAAACTTGATCGACTGCTTGCATTACTGCCCCAGTAAGAAAAGTACGGGTTAATTGATTAGTTTCAAAACTAACACATTTGGCACTAATATTGGTTGGAAGTCTAACTGCAGACGTGGTTAAATTTGTGAGAACGTCCGGCAAAATATATCACCTCCACAAAGATTACGCGCTCTCTCAATAAATAAAAAATGAATGTAAGGCGCGATAATATCCGAAGAGATCTAAGGCCGACCTTCTCTTCCAATTTGCGTCGTGCTCCTCTTGATTTTCCCTACAAATAGGCCGGACGCGACCTACATGTTTCATGCCGACTTCGAACGGCATCTGCAAGGCAGGTGAGTTTTCACTGAGAGCTTTTCATGGCAGAAATACACCCGGACCGCTTGCCAGACACTGCCGAGGGGCGACCCCGCTTAGAAAAATTTTCTTCTAATTGAAAAACCTTATTTCTAAAATTTTGATGTTGCTTTGCCCGGGGTTTGAACCCAGGGCATACGGTGTGGTAGGCGGTGCACGCTACCATCACACCACGGCGGCCGCCAATATATGTGATATTTCTCTCATTTTCACTTATAAGATTTTGGATAACAGTTTATGTATGTGTATCTTTTCTCCTCTTGACAGGTTTAAATTGACTTGAAAAAAAAACACTTCGGATTTGCCCGCTTTACTTTCAGTGAAGATTTGCTAACAGGAGAATCTCTGTCGCTGCACTCATGCGAGATGTATGTGAAAGCGAATTGCTCCTCGCAACTCTCCGAAGTTCTCGTTTGCACCAATATTTTAGACGTAGACTTGTATGCTTACCCATCGAACTTTACGAGTACTTGGTACTCACAACTTTTTATTCCTTTTTAAAAAAAAACTTTTCTTCAAATATACATACCTATGTAGAACTATTTTTAGTCCCCAGCTTTATATAACTATTTACGTATATATATGTATATTTATTTACCATACAGGTATTACGCATTAAAATTACTTGCAGCATTTAATCATATGCCCGCCCCCTCGCAAGTGAATTGTTATGAAAAATCATAAGTGTGTGTTAACTGCATTTTTATTACGATAATTTTATATTCAAACTTTTGTTGTTATGTTGGCTCTTCAACGCTTTACCGCCTCATCAGATGAAATATTTTGACTTTTGAATGTGTTGTAATAAAAAAGAGTATCTTAATATGTTTGAACATTCGAAAAATGCAGCAGCACCAATAAAATCAGCAACAATAACAACACGCTTGCAGTAGCCAATGTTCATACTCCTCAACATCAAAAATGCATCGCTTCAACTTTAAATTCAACTTAAATTTTCTTGACAGCAACTTACACCGATAGTATACCGTACATATGTATGTAGATATGAATGTATGTTCACATTTTTATTTACGCTGCTGTAAATAGCATAAGTATGTGTAATTTGTAGTTGTAATTAATTACATGAAAAATTATGTTTTTAAACCATTTTGACAGCTCAAAAGTTTATAATTGTTTCGGTTGCTTGCTTTTACGCGCTTGATTGTTGATTATTTTTGTTCTTTTCTATAAACACATGTATGTATATGTGTATGTAGATATACATATGTGGTTATTGCTGTAGGTATGTAATTAGTTTTGCTATGACAGTTTTCCGCACAAATCGCTGCATTAACTGCTATAAATTGAATGAAGTGTTAAAAAATGTACAAATAAACATTTAAAATAAAATACAGTAAAATGTCCCATTACGGACAGTCCATATAACCGGGCAGCTCCAATAACCGGACAAATTTTGGGCACACGGGTTTTTCATTCATGTTTATACTCAATTGAGCAGAGCTCAGAGAGTATATTAAATTTGATTGGATAACGGTTGGTTGTATAGGTATAAAGGAATCGAGATAGATATAGACTTCCATATATCAAAATAATCAATATCGAAAAAAAATTTGATTTAGCCATGTCCGTCCGTCCGTCCGTCTGTCCGTTAACACCATAACTTGAGTAAATTTTTAGGTATCTTGATGAAATTTGGTATGTAGGTTCCTGGGCACTCATCACAGAGCGCTATTTTAAATGAACGCAATCGGACAATAACCACACCCACATTTTCGATTTGGAAAATTTCGAAAAACCGTTAACACGATAACTTGAGCAAAAATCGATATATCTTTACTAAACTTAGTTAACGTACTTATCTGAACTCGCTTTATCTTGGTATAAAAACTGGCCAAAATCCGACTATGACCACGCCCAATTTTTCGATATCGAAAATTACGAAAAATGAAAAAAATGCCATATATCTATATCAAATATGAAAATAGGGATAGAACACGGTAATTGGTTTGGTTTATTGACGCAAAATATAACTTTAGATAAAACTTTGTAAAATGGGTGTGACACCTACCATATTAAGTAGAAGAAAATGAAAAAGTTCTGCAGGGCGAAATCAAAAGCCCTTGGAATCTTGGCAGAAATACTGTTCGTGGTATAACATATATAAATAAATTTGCGGTACCCGACAGATGATGTTCTGGGTCACCCTGGTATTATTTTGGTCGATGTCTCGAAAACGCCTTCACATATAAACTTAACGGCCACTCCCATATAAAACCCTCATTAATAACTTTCATTTGATACCCATATCGTACAAACACATTCTGGAGTCACCCCTGGTCCACCTCTATGGCGATATCTGGAAAAGGCGCCACCTATAAAACTAAGGCCTACTCCCTTTTAAACCCCTCATTAATACCTTTGATTTGATACCCACATCGTACAAACACATTCTGTAGTCACCCCTGGTCCACCTCTATGGCGATATCTGGAAAAGGCGTCCACCTATAGAACTAAGGCCCACTCCCTTTTAAAAGACTCATTAACACCTTTCATTTGATACCAATATCGTACAAACATATTCTAGAGTCACCCCTGTTCCACCTTCATGGCGATATCTAGAAAAGGCGTCCACCAATAGAACTAAGGCCCACTCCCTTTTAAAAGACTCATTAACACCTTTCATTTGACACCCATATCGTACAAACACATTCTAGAGTCACCCTTGGTCCACCTTTATGGCGATATCTCGAAAAGGCGGCCACCTTTAAAACTAAGACACATACCCTTTTAAATAATCATTAACCCAATTCATTTGATACCAATATCGTACAAACATATTCTAGAGTCACCCCTGTTCCACCTTCATGGCGATATCTAGAAAAGGCGTCCACCTATAGAACTAAGGCCCACTCCCTTTTGAAAGACTCATTAATACCGTCCATTTGATACCCATGTCATACAAACACATTCCAGGGTTACCATAGGTTCACTTTCCTACATGGTGATTTTCCCTTTTTTGTCCCCAAAGCTCTCAGCTGAGTATGTAATGTTCGGTTACACCCGAACTTAGCCTTCCTTACTTGTTATTTTTTAATTATTATTTTTACAAATATCATCCTAATAAACGGATACTCTAAAACCGGATTTCAAACCATTTTCATAAAAAAATTTCTCATAAACGGACAAAATTCAAAAATATCACAAGCAAGGAACCCATAAATTTAATGGTAGTAGGTACATGTTTATTTTGTTTTGAAGGTTCAATATTGGCAAAACACAAGCTACTGAAATAAATAAAAATAAAGAAAAAAGTCTTTCTAAATGGAAGTCTGGAGTTAATGTTCATCAAAAGCGAAATTTTCTTAAAGAAGGCGGCTCTGAAAGAGACATTCCGATTTCTGGTCCCATTTTGAAAGCAAAGGCAATGGAAATTGCAGGCAAACTGGGTGTACCTAATTTTAATGCTTCAGATGGATGGTTAAAGAAATGGCGAATAAGGAATAACGTTGCTTTCAAATGCGTATCTGGTGAAGCTGCAGATGTATACCAGGATGGTGTCGAACAGTTTAGGACAAAACTGCCATCTCTGTTGACCGGTTACAAGCCTCTACACATTTAAAACTCAGACGAAAGTGGGCTTTTCTTTCGCGCCTTACATGACAAAACCCTCGCTCTTAAATCCGAAAAATGCGTGGGCAGTAAACTATCAAAGGAAAGACACAATTTTGTTCTGTGCTAACATGGCTGGAGAGATAAGGAGCAGTTTTGATTATAGATAAAGCAGCCCGTCCTCGATCTTTTAAGCATGTTACAAGCGAAAAACTGCCAGTGGATTGGAAGTCTAATAAAAAACATGGATGACTCGAGAAATAATGAGTGAATGGCTGCAGCAGTTCAATCGAAGAACGAAGGCCCAGAATCGAAAAATTATCTTGTGTTTAGATAAAGCGGCTTCTCATCCAAAGGAATTAAACTTAACCAACATACAAATTATTTTCCTGCCGCCAAATATAACGGCAGTTAGCCAACCCCTTGATCAGAGTATAATCCAAAATTTTAAAACTTTGTATAGAAGCTTAATTTTAAAACACTTGCTATCTAAAATTGACAATACAAGTTCAGCCTCGGACCTCTCAAAATCGATTAATGTACTAGAAGCTGTGTATTTCATCAAAGCATCTTGGGATAAAGTGGAAGCCATAATCGTCCGAAATTGCTTCCGTAAAGCAGGATTTTTGGAAACTTATGAGGATCTTCCAGATTTTGATCCCGAAGATGACATTCCACTGGCAATCTATGCTAGGCTTCAGGAAGGACTAGATTTGTTAAATGATTTGGAAGGTTTTCTCCAAATGGATCAAGATGTTTTCACTGAGGACAACAACATAGAAATTCAATTTGGACATAAGTGATTGAGAAGATGAATGATGAGGCTTTAAAACTTGCTGCGCGCTTGAAACAATTTGCTAAAAATTACTATGTAGCTTTTCAGCAAATTAAAAATATCGAGTCACTGAAAATGAACATTTTAAATTAAAGCAATCACTGTTCAAGCAATCAAGCATTACCTAATTTTTTCAATCAAATTAGTATTGAAATGTAAAGAACTGTACAATGTATTTAATCGATATATGTATATGTATTTATATGTAATACTAAAATATGCAAATATTCTTTACTTCCGAAAACTTCTTAAATAAACTATGTACAATACAATTTATATGTGTGGTGTATATTTTGTGACTTCATCCCTTATAAGCGGACAAGCCGGACAAAAACAGTGCGACGGTGAGTGTCCGGTTATAAGTTATTTCACTGTATATTAATACGTTCATGCTCAAAGGGTCGGATTCACCATAATACCAGCTGAGGGTTCTCACTATCATCTATAATTATTCATTCGTTTCTAATTAAAATGCATAAAAAACTTAATCCAGAACTTTGCGAATATATGTTGGACTGAGTGGAAGAAGCAAATAAATTACACGGGTGCAAGTTAGGTGTAAGCGTAATCAGAGCCTTGCTTCACTGTAATAGTGTTACTTGTGGGATAAATGTACGTAACAGGGTTGATTCTAGCGAAATCAGGTAGCAATTTAAAGTATGTGCTATTAATTTATTATCGCAGTATTACCAATTTGTTATTGATAAGTTGTCGGTTTGTTGTCTACTACATATGAGAATGTTTTCCATTTATTATCGAAGAGTAATGGATATGTTATAGATTTTTCATCGATGAGGTATAAACGAGATATCAATTTATTATCGAATAAAGTATTTATCGAAAAGTTGTTAATATTTTATCAAAGCATTATAAATTTGTAATCGAAAGTTAATTGATAAGCTATCAAAAATATCACGATTTGCTACTAAAAAATTACCAATATTATACTTAGAATTTGTGGATTTATTATCGAAAAGTTATCGTTTAATGGCAGGCCAGACGGATGTTGTTCTGTCCTAATTTTGTTATAGTTATGTATCTTTTAACAATTATTTACCTCTTACTCTGCCTCCCATTCTCCTCTCCTTCACTTTATCCTCTTATTCATGGGTATGAAAAATAGATAAGTTCCGATACTCTGACCTACTCAGTATGCTCTGAAAATTTGCATGAGTTCAACCTCCAACACTGTGACACGAGAATTTTTTATTAAAAATGTATAGATATTTTATTACAAATCTATTAATTTTAGTCGAAAAATTATCGAAATAATAAGAAAAATTCTTCAAGAAGTTAGCGATTTGTCATCAAAAGCTATTGAAAATTTATCGAATAATTTTATCGAAAATGTATCGTTTATTTATTAATAGGTTGTCAACTAATTTGTTAAAGTCGTGTAATTTATTTTCTATCGAAAATTTATCGAGAAGTTTAGCAAAAATCACCGACTTTAAACAAAAACGTTATCGATTTATGGTGTTTTATTTTATAAAAATAATGTTACCCGTTTGGTTCTTCTCAGCTCTTTCGTGCGTTTCTGGGCCCCTTTCACAAAATATTTTCCATATACTAGGAAAAGTGATATCTATGCATACAAATTGAGACATTTTGCATAGGTATATTTGAACGATTTTCCGTCATTTTTTGTCAAATTTGATATGGAGACAAATAGGTTTCAATGTTGTGCCATCTTCAGTGTCATTTACCAAATTCAGTTTTTTTAATAAATTATGCTCAAAAGTGTTTCCGAAAATGTTTTGAACTCTTGCTCGTTTAATATCCAGTTTTTAAAATCCTACCCTGAAAGCAAAATTGTAATTAAATATGTATATGTATATACGTAGATATATATATATATACCAGCAGACCCGGCAGACGTTCTTCTGCCCTAAATTTGGCCAGCTGAATACATTTTAACAAGCTTTTTCCGTCTAACTCTGCCCTACCCCTCTACACTTTTTCCTAATCTCTTTATTCACTCCTCCCTCCATCTTTTTCGCTTCATCTCCATCTTCGTCTCATTCTATCTCTTTCTCAGTATTCTTCTCTCTTTACTCTTCTCTCAATTGTTTCTCCTTCTTCTTCATCTCTTACTTCCAGTCCCAGAGGGTGGTATGTGTTTTGTCCCAGTCCCATTCCGAGTCTCAGTCCCAGTCACACTCCGAGTCTCAGTCTCAGTCCCAGTCCTAGTCCTAATCCCAGTCGCAGTCCGTCTCTATTATACTTCCCGGAAAAAAGCATCGTAAATAATTATATAGGCAAATTTATATACGAAATTTCAGGCAAATCGAATAGGACGTATGCAAATAAGTATGTGGGTATTATTAATTCCTGTCTTTATTTCGGCTTCGCATGCATATTTATCAGTTTTGCCAGGTTGATGCGACCAAATCGAATGAACTTTAGAGCTCTCAGCAACAGCTCTCATTTGATATCCATAATACACACACATTCTAGCGGTATCTGGGTCCATGTTTTGGCCTAAATTTCGAGACCCTAGTCACTCAGCGGTGTAAAACTTACTCTGTATTATAGCAGACATCAACAGCATCTTTAGATACCCATAATATAAAAACATATTCTAGGTGTATCCGGGTCCACGTTTTGGGCTATATCTCGAGACCCTATCCTCCCAGTTGTATGAAAATTATCTTGTACTATAGCACTCATCAACAGCTTTCATTTGATATCCATAATGTATAAGCACATTCTAGGGGTACCCGGGTCCACGTTTTGGGCTATATCTCGAGACCTTAGCCTCCCAGTTGTATGAAAATTATCCTGTACTATAGCACTCATCAACAGCTTTCATTTTACATCCATATTGTATAAACACATACTAGGGGTATCCGGGTCCACGTTTTGGCCTATATCTCGAGACCCTAGTCACCCAGGATATGAAAATTATCCTGTACTATAGCACTCATCAACAGCTTTCATTTGAAATCCATATTATATACACACATTCTAGCGGTACCCGGGTCCACGTTTTGATCTCAAGACCCTAAACACGTAGCGAAAAAAAAGGTAGACGTTGGCCGATTCTCAGGCCTACCCAATATGCTCACAAAATTTCATGAGAATCGGTTCAGCCGTTTCGGAGGAGTTCAGCCTCTAAAACCGTGACAGAAGAATTTTATATATTAGATATATGTGTGGGTGTGTGTGTGTCTTTGTACATACAAATATTGTAAATTTTGGCACGCTGTCAATTATAATATAAAAAAATGTAGCCAGTGTATAACCGTACTAATAAATGAATTATATGTGCTTATTGAATTTATTGTTGACTTGTTCATTTAAATGTTAAAATTAATTAATTAAAACTTGTTTTTATATTTGATTTGTTGTTTTTCTGATTTTTTGATGGATTTCTAGAGTAAATATGTAGTTGAGTTATTAAACAACAATATAAGCTTTTTTTTGTATTTACATGCATATCAACTTTAATGACATTTTTGAATCAGCATTTTTTTGTTATTTCTCTTTCAAAAAAAAAAAAAAAAAAAAAAACAGGTAATAGGTTTTGAGTTTTACACTGTGAAATATTTCTCACCATATTTCGTGTAAGCTTTTAGCCTTCAAGCGGGCGCGCCATCTTTTGTAAAAAAAGCGGTCGCGCGCAGCCTCTTCGACGCCTCAATTGATATGCGAAATTTAAAGTGGTTTCATTTTTTTCTTAGTTTTAGTTATTATGTAATCATAATATAATATTTTGTAGGAAAAGTAGTTTTTTTGTCATTTTAAATGAGGGAAAAATATAACAAGTAAGGAAGGTTAAGTTCGGGTGTAACCGAACATTACATACTCAGTTGAGAGCTATGGTGACAACATAAGGGAAAATAACCATGTAGGAAATTGAACCGAGGGAAACCCTGGAATGTGTTTGTATGACATGTGTATCAAATGAAAGGCATTAAAGAGTATTTTATGAGGGAATGGGCCATAGTTCTATAGGTGGACGCCATTTAGGGATATAGCCATAAAGGTGGATCAGAGTTGACTCTAGAATGCGTTTGTACGATATGGGTATCAAATGAAAGGTGTTAATGAGTATTTAAAAAGGGAGTAATCCTCAGTTCCATAGGTGGACGCCGTTTCGAGATATCGCCATAAAGGTGGACCAGGGGTGACCCTAGAATTTATTTGTACAATATGGGTATCAAAAGAAAGGTGTTAATGAGTTTTTTAAAAGGGAGTAATCCTTAGTTCCATAGGTGGACGCCGTTTCGAGATATCGCCATAAAGGTGGGCCAGGTGTGACCCTAGAATTTATTTGTACAATATGGGTATCAAAAGAAAGGTGCTAATGAGTTTTTTAAAAGGGAGTAATCCTTAATTCCATAGGTGGACGCCGTTTCGAGATATCGCCATAAAGGTGGGCCAGGGGTGACTCTAGAATTCGTTTGTGCAATATGGTTATCAAACGAAAGGAGTTAATGGGTATTTTTAAAAGGGAGTGGGCCTTCGTTCTATAGGTGTTCGCCTTTTCGAGATATCGCCATAAAGGTAGATCAGGGGTGACCCTAGTTTTATTTGTACAATATGGGTATCAAAAGAAAGGTGTTAATGAGTTTTTTAAAAGGGAGTAATCCTTAGTTCCATAGGTGGACGCCGTTTCGAGATATCGCCATAAAGGTGGGCCAGGGGTGACTCTAGAATTCGTTTGTGCAATATGGTTATCAAACGAAAGGAGTTAATGGGTATTTTTAAAAGGGAGTGGGCCTTCGTTCTATAGGTGTTCGCCTTTTCGAGATATCGCCATAAAGGTGGGCCAGGGGTGACTCTAGAATGCGTTTGTACGATATGGGTATCAAATTAAAGGACGCCATTTAGGGATATAGCCATAAAGGTGGATCAGAGTTGACTCTAGAATGCGTTTGTACGATATGGGTATCAAATGAAGGGTGTTAATGAGTATTTAAAAAGGGAGTAATCCTCAGTTCCATAGGTGGACGCCGTTTCGAGATATCGCCATAAAGGTGGACCAGGGGTGACCCTAGAATTTATTTGTACAATATGGGTATCAAAAGAAAGGTGTTAATGAGTTTTTTAAAAGGGAGTAATCCTTAGTTCCATAGGTGGACGCCGTTTCGAGATATCGCCATAAAGGTGGGCCAGGGGTGACTCTAGAATTCGTTTGTGCAATATGGCTATCAAACGAAAGGAGTTAATGGGTATTTTTAAAAGGGAGTGGGCCTTCGTTCTATAGGTGTTCGCCTTTTCGAGATATCGCCATAAAGGTGGATCAGGGGTGACTTTAGAATGTGTTTGTACGATATTGGTATCAAATTAAAGGTATTAATGAGGGTTTTAAAAGGGAGTAGTGGTTGTTGTATAGGTGATCGCCTTTTCGAGATATCGCCATAAAGGTGGACCAGGGGTGACTCTAGAATCCGTTTGTACGATATGGGTATCAAATTAAAGGTGCTAATGAGTACTTAAAAAGGGAGTAATCCTCAGTTCCATAGGTGGACGCCGTATCGAGATATCGCCATAACGGTGGACCAGGTGTGACCCTAGAATTTATTTGTACAATATGGGTATCAAAAGAAAGGTGTTAATGAGTTTTTTAAAAGGGAGTAATCCTTAATTCCATAGGTGGACGCCGTTTCGAGATATCGCCATAAAGGTGGGCCAGGGGTGACTCTAGAATTCGTTTGTGCAATATGGTTATCAAACGAAAGGAGTTAATGGGTATTTTTAAAAGGGAGTGGGCCTTCGTTCTATAGGTGTTCGCCTTTTCGAGATATCGCCATAAAGGTGGACCAGGGGTGAATTTATAACATGTTTGTACGATATGGGTATCAAATGAAAGGTGTTAACAAGTATTTTAAAAGGGTGTGGGGCTTAGTTCTATAGGTAGACGCCTTTTCGAGATATCGCCATAAAGGTGGACCAGGGGTGACTCTAGAATGAGTTTGTACGATATGGGTATCAAACTAAAGGTATTAATGAGAGTTTTAAAAGGGAGTGGCCCTTAATTGTATATATGAAGGCGTTTTCCAGGTATCGACCAAAATATGGACCAGGGTGACCCAGAACATCATCTGTTGGATACCGCTAATTTATTTATATACGTAATACCTGCAAAGATTTCAAGGGTTTTTTATTTCGCCCTGCAGAACTTTTTCATTTTCTTCTACTTAATATGGTGGGTGTCACAACCATTTTATAAAGTTTTTTATAAAGTTATATTTCGCGTCAATAAAACAATCAAATTACCTTACCATGTTTCATCCCTTTTTTCGTATTTGGTATAGAATTATTGCATTTTTTTCATTTTTCGTAATTTTGGATATCGAAAAAGTGGGCGTGGTCATAGTCGGATTTCGTTCATTTTTCATGCCAAGATAAAGTGAGTTCAAGTAAGCACGTGAACTAAGTTCATTAAAGATAGGTCGATTTTTGCTCAAGTTATCGTGTTAATGGCCATGCGGAAGGACAGACGGACGGCTGTGTATAAAAACTGGGCGTAGCATCAACTGATTTCGACCATTTTCACATAAAACAGTTAACGGCATAAGATCTATGCCCCCACCAAATTTCAAAAGGATCGGTTAATTTTTGTTCGACTTATGGCGTTAAAAGTATCCTAGACAAATTTAATGAAAAAGGGCGAAGCCACGCCCATTTTGAAATTTTCTTTTATTTTTGTATTTTGTTGCACCATATCATTTCATCGTGATATCTTCAACGACTGCCAAATTACAGCTTGCAAAATTCTAAATTACCTTATTTTAAAAGTGGGCGGTGCCACCCCCATTGTCCAAAATTTTACTAATTTTCTATTCTGCGGCATAAGTGCAACTCATCTACCAAGTTTTGTCGCTTTAGCTATCTTTTGTAATGAATTATCGCACTTTTTCGGTTTTTCGAAATTTTCGATATCGAAAAAGTGGGCGTGGTTATAGTCCGATATCGTTCATTTTAAATAGCGATCTGAGATGAGTGCTCAGGAACCTACATACCAAATTTCATCAAGATACCTCAAAATTTACTCAAGTTATCGTGTTAACGGACGGACGGACGGACGGACAGACGGACATGGCTCAATAAAATTTTTTTTGATCCTGATTATTTTGATATATGGAAGTCTATATCTATCTCGATTCCTTTATATATGTACAACTAACCGTTATCCAATCAAACTTAATATACTCTGTATAAAAAAAAATTAATTTTGCCACATAAACTGCGATAAGCAGTAAAATTCAATTTAACTACAGTGGAGACTTTCACTGAAAAACCGGGCACAATATATATATATATATACAGAGTTTAAATTTTCTGCCCTGAAACTTGGTGCTATAAAACTTCTTGTATTTGCCAAGAGGACAAAAATATTCTATAACATACGTCCTGGTACCTAATTGGGGCTTTTCCGTTTGGTCGTCAAACAATTTCTGGTAGCACTATGAAATCACTTATGCTATTTGAGGTCTTTATTGACCGGCTAGTTCAACCTCACCTAACCTTCTGTTTTTAAGGCTTTAAGATGGGTTTCAGGTTCTACCACTTGTGCCGTAAATCTTGATATTTGCTAGATAAATCATCACGATATTTCATACCAGAAGGAAACCTTTTAACCCTACGTTTAGAGCTCACGAAATCATAGAAAGCTTTCGGATTGCAAGTTATTTTCTTTTTCATCGCACAGAGATAGGTATTGTAACACTTTTTTAATTCAAAATATTTATGGCGCAATATAGAGTACTTAAAGTAGTCGAAGTGTGACCCCGTCTTCTTGTACAGCTTGAAGGAAAGCGATTTTTTTGTTTTTTAAAGATTTCATTTGTGAGAAGGCGACAACCTGGCTAGGCCACTCTGACATAATCGGTTTAAAGGCTAGCCGGGGAGCTCTCATCGGCAGCGTCCGTACACCTCTAGTTGCGGCTGCAAGCGGGCGTCTGTCTTGGAGCAAGCGGCCCGCTATATAAACGTGCAAGTAATATTTTCACTCCCGCTGAGCGGGTTGTGCGCTGGGCTTGGGACCCGCCACGTAAAACCATACTCCAATGAAATATACCAACAAGCCTCGAATAAATATACTCTCTATTGATGCCGACCATGTCAATGAATTGAGGGCATGCACCTGGAACATTCGCTCCCTGAATGGGATTGTTGCAGATGCCCGGCTGGTTGATGTCCTCGTCAAAGCAAAATCTGACATCACCGCCATCGAAGAAATGCGTTGGACGAAGCATGGAAGAAAGAAGATCAAAATTATGACATCTATTGGAGTGGCCATACAGATAAGCGCAGTTTTCGGGCGTCGGATTCGTGGTGGGAGAGAGACTTTGTCGCCAAGTTCTGGCGTTCGCGCCTGTGGACGAGCGATATCATTCATCTGCGCCCATGCACCGACAGAGGAGAAAGACGATGAGGTGAAAGATACTTTTTTATGAACAATTAGAACGCACATACGAGCACTGTCCCCGTCATGATGTAAAAGTCGTGCTTGGCGACTTTAACGCCAGGATGGGCAAAGAAGGTGTTTTTGGCCCTACAGTCGGAAAGTTCAGCTTACACAACGAAACTTCTCCTAACGGAATGAGGCTGATTGATTTTAGCGGTGCTGGAAACATGGTCATATCCAGCACGAGGTTCATGCATAAAAAGATACATCAAGCTACATGGCTGTCTCCTGGTCGAAATACTCTCAATCAGATCGATCACGTTGTGACAGACGGATGGCATGCCTCCAGTGTTTTAGATGTGCGCACGATCCGAGGACCTAAAATCGACTCGGACCATAATCTCGTTGCAGCCAACATACGCACCCGCCTCAGCGCGGCTAAAACCAAAAAACAAAAAACACAGGGAAAGCTAGACGTCGAAAAGCTTCAATCACAACAGACTGCTAATGATTTCGCAACTCGACTCTCACACATGCTCTCTGAGAGCACAACTTATCCTGAAGGAATACTGGAGCAGCGGGAGCATATCTCGAAAGCACTTCGTTCTGCCGCCGAGGACAAAATTGGTTACCTGCGGCCACGAAAGAACAACAGATACGATGAGGAATGCCGCGTTGCAGCCGAAAGAAAACACGTTGCCCACAGGGATACGTTAAAAACGAGCGCGACAAGAGGAGTGTGTGAACGCTATCGTGAGTTGAAAAGGGAAGCGAGACGCCTTTTCAGGAAGAAAAAAGCGGAAGCAGAAAGTCGTAAGTGCGAGGAGTTTGAGCTGCTAGCCAATAGGAATAACGCCAGAAAATTTTAACAAAAATACGGCGACAGACGGAAGGTTTAAGACCGAAGCAAACTCCTGTAGGAACGAAAATGGCGACCTTGTAACTGATTTCCAGAGAGTGCTTAGGTTATGGAGGGAACACTTCTCTGCTCACCCGCAAAATGACGTTGAGCAACACCATCAGTTCAGTAAGAATTGGGAAGGACCTTTCCGAGCCGTTCGAAACTAAACGAGGTTTCAGGCAGGGTGATCCCCTATCGTGCGATTTCTTTAATTTGATGCTGGAGAAAATTATACTAGCTGCAGAACTTAACCGCTCTGGAACAATATTCTATAAAAGCGTGCAATTACTGGCATATGATGATGACATTGATATCGTCGGCCTAAACACCCGCGCTGTTAGTTCTGCATACTCCAAACTGGAAAAAGAAGCGCTAAAGATGGGCTTGATGGTGAATGAGGACAAAACACAGTAGCTGCTGTCATCGAACAAAGAGTCAGCGCATATGCGCCTTGGAAACCACGCTACTGTTGGCAGCCATAATTTCGAAATAGTAAATGACTTCGTTTATTTGGAAACCAGCATCAACACTAGTAACAAAATCAGCACTGAAATCCAGAGAAAAATCAATCATGTCAATATATGTTACTTTGGACTAGGTAGGCAATTGAAAAGTAAAGTCCTTTCTCGGCGAACGAAAATCATACTCTACAAGTCACTTATCGTACCCGTCCTGCTATATGGGGCAGAAACATGAACCATGACAACCGCAGATGAAGCGACTCTGGGAGTGATCGAGAGAAAAGACTGGCGCGCCTTGTTGGATAGCCATAACCGTTTAGACGGTTAAGCGCCAATTAAGTAAGTAAGTAAGGTTAAACGGTTTTTGATTTATGATTAGTAATATTTGTAAAATTGATTTTATCACAAGTGGGCGGTGCCACGCCCGATTTAAAAAAAAAATCGAAATTTATATCAAGAGTCTCAATATCAGTCCACTTGTCAAATTTCAACATTGTAGTTGTATTATTTATTAAATTATCAGGTTTTTTGTGTTTTCCAAAATGTTATATATATAAAAAGTGGGCGTGGTTATCATCCGATTTGAGTAATTTTCAATACCAATCAATTCTGGGGGGTCCAGATAAACTAGTGTATGAAATTTGGTGAAGATATCTCAATATTTACTAAAGTTATCGTGCTGGCGGACGGACGGACGGACATGGCTCAATCAAATTTTTTTCGATACTAATGATTTTGATATATTGAAGTCTATAGCTATATCGATTGCTTATACCTGTACAACCAACCGTTATCCAATCAAAGTTAATATACTCTGTGTTCAAAACACGCTGAGTATAAAAACTGAAGCCTATCAACAGCAACAACACAATGCAAAAACACTCGGTAATTCAACTGCAAGTAGATATGTACATATGTGTATATGCAAAATTGATGAAAATTTTAATTTTTAATATTAAAAATTTAAGCAAAATCAATTGAATTTAAATTTAATTAATTCAGCATACAAAATTATTGCACTTCAACAACTATGTGAACAATAAAACTATATTTAGTAATATTAAACACTTTATTTATTGAAAACGCAAGAGCACAGATAAAAAATCAAATACACAGCTTGACGTTTGCAAATGATCGGGTGGGTAGCAGTAAAGTTATTAACGAAAATAAAGCCATCTTGTCGGGCCATACGCTACAATCTATCGGAGGGTTCAGATATCTTTCACTATGAGAAAAATCATTTTTAATACGAACTTGAAAGAACGTGAAATAATAGTTTTTTTTTACAATTTTATTCAAATTGTAAATGAAACTCCGTAATATCCTGTCTAACGGTCTCCGCTTTATTGGCTTAAGTTTTTGGTTTCTTTAATTTCCGCACTTTCCCAAGCAAATACAAATTTCCCACCCAGAGCTTAATGAATTTTAGCATAAACTGATAGCTTAACGCTTTTTGGTGGTGGTGCGTTCAGTTGGAAGTCAAATTTGTACCGCGTTTACCCAAAATCGTCCAAAAAGCGTTCCACGTTTTTTTGAAAAATTATAAGTTTTAAGTTTCTAAGTTTCTTGTTATCTTTGTGGGCTTTAAAAATTCTATTAAAATTTTTTTATTATTCACAGTTGGCTACGCTCAGTAGACACCTATTTGCTCAAAAATTTTTAGAGGCGAGCAGGGTTCAAAACGTACCCAATTTATTAAACATTCTTTATACAAAGCACTTATTTATTTCAATTTATTTAACGTGCTCATTGGTGGTAAAAATAAATCTGTTTTCTTATTTTGTCTTACACCTTTGTAAAGGAATTATGTCATTACCCACAAACAATCACTTCACATTTCCACGCATTTCCTGCTGATCGTTTTATTACATTTTCACTTTTCCCTTAACCTGTTGCGTAACAAACTATTAATAATAATTTGTAAGCGAATTGATTTATTGCCACAAGGAAATACCAAGTTGGGTCTACGTATCATAAGAATAACATAAAAAAATGAATGCTTCTTCTCGGCAACACGAGGAGGAGGGATTATGTTTGCCCTCAAAGATTTAATGGCTGAGAAAAAAAAAATCGTGATCTATTAATGCTTGAACAAGAATATGAACAAGAAGTAAACATAAGAATTAATATATTTTTTTACCTTTGTACGCATGTGCGTGCAGGTAATGCTCTTTCCGACTGCGCATGTGCAGCGGCATTTGATACATTTCCCACGGCAATGCGGCATATGCCTTTGAATCGTGCATGCAGTTCCGAAAAAAAAAATGTGTATGTAGGTATGTATGTAAGCAAAAATAATAAAATAAGCAAGTAAATCTCATTTGCTCGCCGCTTTTGTGTATTGCACATTCTAGCGAGCCCTTGTGCTGACACGGCTATTGCATGCATTCACAACCGAGTGTTCGTAGTTTGATGAGGCGTTTTACAGGTAGATAGGCCATTAGCGCGTTGTCATTCAATTCTCACGAAGCACAGCGGTATGTGAATGAATATGATGTGAAACCAAATAAGACGGAGGGATCTTTTTTTCTAAAGATACATACATACATACGAGAAAGAAAATATTTTCTTATGAACTCTTAAAGTGTAAGCATTTGTGGCAGTTAGTCACTAATTAAGCGTCATAAAAGCAAAAACTCGTAAAACATTCAATTAGAATATGAAGATTAATTTTTTGCTTACATAGGAACATATATGTGAGCTGTCAGTACGTCAGTGACGACAGCAATATTGGGTATGAGTTGAAATATTTAAAGGCATACTGCAATGATATTAAAATTTATGAGCATTTGCGTGTATGAAACCAAGTCGCAGAGAATTACAATAGCTAAAAAAAAAACACTCAATATGAGTTACTGGGCATATCCTTGTTTGAAACGAGCTTAAGCTATCGCTCACGAGAATAGTGTGATGATGAACAGCTTCCAAATTTGAGCGCATATCTGCAAAGGGCGCATCAGCTGAGTACTCGGTTTTGCACTCGGTGGTTTGTGACGTTTGCGCAATAGCAATTTCGAAAGAGCCACAAAATCATACTCGAAGAGTACTATTACATAAAAAAGGACACCGACAGTAGGAAACAACAAAGCGAAGTATCAATTATACATTTGCCATTCGTAGACTTGCTGATACTTCGCTCTGAATCACACTCTATAACTCATTTAAAAGCTATATAGGTAAGTAACTCTTTCGAGAAGTTTATGCACGCTCTCTGTACTCATATTCGACTTTTTTGGTAGATACCTGTTTTAAACTTTATCCTCAATTTTGATTATATGCGAATTCATTTCCCAGACAGCCTATCAATTCAGACTCTTCTTCACTTAACGAAACACATCGCTTCACTTGTACATGTTGCTGTAAGTCGTTTACAACTTAACGAAATTTTAAATCATTTATTGCCATTGTTACAGTTTTGCAATTTAATGCTCATTAAAAATTCAAAGCGGAATCGCATGTAGCGGAGTACAATTTTCGTACCAAAGCACAATTAAATGTAAGCACACATCTACATATGTATGTATGTAAATATGTTTGCAAGGGTATAAAAATATTAGCTTAAAGCAAGTAAAAAAAAGTCCTTAATACTTTAACACAGCAATAGCGTTTGTACTACATACATTCCATACACAGGTGCTAGCTATATAAGGACGTCATATGTTTGAATGATAATTGAGTAGTCGCTGAATACAAAATTGGATATTTGTGCAAATAATACTTTCATATATTGTTATTGCATAAAGGGGACACACTTAGAAACACGTGTTTCAAATCACAAATATTTTATTCGGTTTCGCTGGGAAATAGTCAAAATTGTGAGAAGGCTTCAACGGAACTATAGACCGTATCTTCACTGAAAGAAAAATACTGGTAAAATGAACCGAAATACGGGTCAATTCAAATTTCTGTTAATTTTTATCCATCCCAACAAGATGTTAAATCAACTTCGCACAAGTCGTTGATTCGTAATTGACCGTTTTAGTAGTCAAATGAAATGAAATGAACGAGTTGTTGCGACAGCTTTGTACGAAAGTACCTATGTTGCCATATATATATACATATACTAGCAGACCCGGCAGATGTTTTTCTGCCCTAAATTTGGCCTATCTGCGTACATTTTAATAAGCTTTTTCCGGCTAACTCTGCCCTATCTCCCTACACTTTTTCCTAATCTTTTTATTCACTCCTCCCTCCGTCTTTTTCGCTTCATCTCCATCTTCTTCTCATTCTATGTCTTTCTCAGTCTCCTCCTCTCTTTTCTCTTCTCTCAAGTTTTTCTCCTTCTTCTTCCGGGTCCATGTTTTGGTCCATATCTCGAGACCCTAGTCTCTCAGCGGTGCAAAACTTACTCTGTATTATAGCACACATCAACAGCTTCAATTTGATATCCATAATATAAAAACACATTCTAGGTGTATCCGGGTTCATGTTTTGGCCTATATCTTGAGACCGTAGTCACCCAGCGGTTTAAAACTTACTCTGTACTAAATCATACATCAACAGCTTCAATTTGATACCCATAATCTAAAAACACATTATAGGTGACCCGGGTCCACGTTTTGGGCTATATCTCGAGACCTTAGCCTCCCAGTTGTATGAAAATTATCCTGCACTATAGCACTCATCAACAGTTTTCATTTGATATCCATATTGTATAAACACATTCTAGGGGCACCCGGGTCCACGTTTTGGGCTATATCTCGAAACCCTCGCCTCCCAGTTGTATGAAAATTATCCTGTACTATAGCACTCATCAACAGCTTTCATATGATATCCATATTGTATAAACACATTCTAGGGGCACCCGGGTCCACGTTTTGGGCTATATCTCGAGACCCTAGCCTCCCAGTTGTATGAAAATTATCCTGTACTATAGCACTCATCAACAGCTTTCATTTGTTATCCATACTGTATAAACACATTCTAGGGGCACCCGGGTCCACGTTTTGGGCTATATCTCGAGATCCTCGCCTCCCAGTTGTATGAAAATTATCCTGTACTATAGCACTCATCAACAGCTTTCATTTGATATCCATACTGTATAAACACATTCTAGGGGCACCCGGATCCACGTTTTGGGCTATATCTCGAGACCCTAGCCTCCCAGTTGTATGAAAATTATTCTGTACTATAGCACTCATCAACAGCTTTCAGTTGATATCCATATTGTATAAACACATTCTAGGGGTACCCGGGTCCACGTTTTGGCCTATATCTCGAGACCCTAGTCACCCAGGATTATGAAAATTACCATTTACTATAGCACATATCAACAGATTCCATTTGATATCCATACTGTATAAACACATACTAGGGGTACCCGGGTCCACGTTTTGATCTCAAGACCCTAGGTACGTAGCGAAAAAAAGGTAGACGCTGGCAGATTCTCAGACCTACCCAATATGCTCACAAAATTTCATGAGAATCGGTTTAGCCGTTTCGGGGGAGTTAAGTCTCTAAAACCGTGACAGAAGAATTTTATATATTAGATAAATGAATAATTGTAAGGCGCGATAACCTCCGAAGAGATCTAAGGCCGAGCTTCTCTTCCAATTTGCGTCGTGCTCCTCTTGATTTTCCCTACAAATTGGCCGGACTTGACCATGTCTTATGCCGACTCCGGACGGCATCTTCAAGGCAGATGAGTTTTCGCTGAGAGATTTTCATGGCAGAAATACATTATAAGCGCTTGCCAAACACTGCCGAGTGGCGACCCCACTTAGAAAAATTTTCTTCTAATTGGAAAACCTTATTTCTAAAATTTTTATGTTGCTTTGCCCGGGGTGCGAACCCCGGTGTGGCAGGCGGAGCACGCTACCATCACAACACGGTGGCCATATACATACATACGTATATATGTGAATATATAAACACGCATGCTTGCTACATTTACATACATATGTACAGACCTACTAACCGAACTTCAGTTGGCCTTACATCAAATATGCTGGCACACATTAAACATTATACACTTTATTATTTTGTTTTATTAAACGCACTTTCACCAAATTTATATTTTACTAGCAGATCCGGCAGACGTTGTTCTGCCCTAAATTTGGCCTATCTGCATACATTTTAATAGGCTTTTTCCGTCTAACTCTGCCCTACCCCTCTACACTTTTTCCTAATTTTTTTATTCACTCCTCCCTCTGTATTTTTCGCTTCATCACCATCTTTGTCTCAATCTATCTCTTTCTCAGTCTCCTTCTCTCTTTTCTCTTCTCTCAAGTTTTTCTCCTTCTTCTTCATTTCCTATTGCCAGTCCCAGAGGGTGGTATGTAGTTTGCTCCAGTCACATTCCGAGTCTCAGTCCCAGTCCCACTCCGCTTTGTAAAAAGAAGTGCAAATAGTAGTCACAAAACTGATTCTCAATTCTTTCAGTTGCAGCTCAGTAGTATAAATGTTTGACATAACATTTTAAATGGAGAACTTGTAAGTTATAGAAAAGTGAAGATCAAATCGTTAGAAGGTAATACACCACTGGAGTAACTTCGTAACACTTTAAGTTGAAGCGATTCCAAAACAACTCAAACTTTTATGTTGTCGGAAACATCAACATTAAAAAAGGATGTCTTTTATTATCTTATCAGATTCGTTCGCGTGATTGAAAATTCGTAAAAACTTGGCAAAATGTTACTAAATTTGGAAAAATCCTGTTGGTTCAAACACAACTCTTGCAACAAGAGGGCGCAGTTTAGCATTTTGCTTTGGGGAGAAGTTGCAAAATTGTACCCGATGAATAGAGTCCCGGTATCTCATAATTTTTTGCACAGTAAATTCAAAAAAGGGTTTTTCGTTTTGTATTGATAACTGAAAAACTAGTTTTATGTTGTTTTCCTATTTTGTGTGCTTTTTCCATTTGTTGGTTTTCTTATTTTGGTATTTTTTTTTAAGCAAGTGGCACCATCGTCATAAGTACATAGTAGAGAGCGCAGTGAGCGTAAAATTCTCTTTGAAATTTGCTCATGTATTGACTGTTGGTCGCTGTTGAAATGACCAGTGAGATCAGTTGTATTAACAGAAAAATCAGTTAGATTGATTAGGAATCTGTCAATTTTACAGAATTTTGTTAACTTAAGATCGCCAGAGTCTCTTCCGTTGATATGATTAAACTAATTTGTTCGCTTGACAAAGAACTCGATCGAATTAACCATAAGTCGATCAATTTCACCGCATCTCCGTTAAGTCAAGAGCAACAGAACCGATTTTTTGATTTTACTAGCACCATTCCTTTCAGTGTTCTAGCATTGCAAAAATATCCCACTCTGTTTGATCAACTCTGTGTTTGCACTGGTTGGTGAGGACCTCACACAGACTGAATGAGTCCACAGTATTACCAGAAGTTTGCTTAACGACGAAACTGAAAAACTCGATTAGAAACCAGGACCTATGCTATAATAAATACTTCAAGTAATATAACTCCTTTTAGCAAATACGAGAAGTTTTTTTAATATCTGCTACTTACTGCTTCTAAATCTGACAGCTTTGCCACTCCTCCTCCTAGCTGAAATCTTAGCATTGCGAGCGCAGTGCATAAGTACATAACGCGCTCGATCATTTCCTCATCTAAGCCGTACTTCCTACATCTGCTATCACTGACAAAGTTTAACTTAAAATCATGTGTTGGCCGAAGGCAGTGCCCAGTCAGAATATCACAATATCACGAGTTTAGAGTCCCATATTTTCAATATATGTAAATAATTTTGCAGTAAGACCTCGCAGGTTCCAAACCATTCGTGCTTGTTAAATTATCTGCTGCTCTCGCGATCTTTTAATTTCGCCCAATTTACGGTACAGGCTGCAAGCGATGCGCCCAGTCTAGCTAGCTCATCCTTTATTTCATTTCCATCTATTCTAATATTGCCAAGGGACCAAATACAGATGCACATTTTTCCCTATTCCGTTTCTTTCGAGAGATTGGTTACACTCTAACACACTTTAAGATGGTGTGCTATGAGATATAAGCCGTGCCTTTTTTTTCTGTATATACATCTATATTTGCTTTTTGTCTCATGTATATACATCTACATTTGCAACTAAAGACTGATGGAGACACAAACGTTTTAGATCATACTGTATAAACTGGAGAATAGCACTAATTTTGTGCGCAACAATTTCATAAATGTAGATAAAGTTATGCACTTAGCAGCCCATATAAAATTTAAGTTCATATGTGTATACAAGTTAAAAAAAAAAACAAGTAAGGAAGGCTAAGTTCGGGTGTAACCGAATATTACATACTCAGCTGAGTTTTTTTGGAGAGAAAATAAGAGAAAATCACCATGTAGGAAAATGGACCTAGGGTTAACTTGGAATGTGTTTGTATGACATGGGTATATAATGGAAGGTATTAAAGAGTATTTTTGAAGGAAGTGGGCCATAGTTCTATAGGTGGACGCCTTTTCGAGATATCGCCATAAAGGTGGACCAGGGGTGACTCTGTAATGTGTTTGTACGATATGGGTATCAAATGAATGGTGTTAATAAGTATTTTAAAAGGGAGTGGGCCTTAGTTCTATAGGTGGACGCCTTTTCGCGATATCGTCATAAAGGCGGACCAGGGGTGACTCTATAATGTGTTTGTACGATGTTTATGTGAAGGCGTTTTCAAGATATCGACCAAAATGTGGACCTGGGTGACCCAGAACATCATCTGTCGGGTACCGCTAATTTATTTATATATGTAACACCATGAACAGTACTGCTGCCATGATTCCAAGGGTTATTGATTTCGCCCTGCAGAACTTTTTCGTTTTCTTCTACTCAATATGACAGGTGTCACACCCATTTTACAAAGTTTTTTCCAAAGTTATATTTTGCGTCAAAAACCAATCCAATCACCATGTTTCATTCCTTTTTTCGTATTTGGTATAGAATTATGGCATTTTTCGAAATTCTCGATATCGAAATTCTCGATATGGAAAAGTGGGCGGTGGTCATAGTCGGATTTCATCCATTTTTTATACCAATACAAAGTGAGTTCAGGTAAATACGTGAACTAAATTTAGTGAAAATATATCGATTTTTGCTCAAGTTATCGTGTTAACGGCTAAGAGGAAGGACAGACGGTAGACTGTGTATAAAAGCTGGGTGCCACGCCCATTTTCCAAAATTTTACAAATTTTTTATTTTGCGTCATAAGGTCAACCGTTCTTTTTTGAGTGGCTGTTCACCAAACTAGGACTCCACAAGCTTTAGGTTTGCTTGAGCTGGCCTAGACTGAATGCGTTTATAGTGTTAACAGTATTTATTTGGCCATCAAACGGAAGAACCCCAATAAGGTACCGGCACTTATGTTATAGAGTAATTCTGTCTTGTCCGTTGGAAAAAACTAGAAAATTTCTAGGACCTAGCTTTATTGCTGCCTCGAGATCTGACAACTCTGCCGCCCATAATAGCTGAAATCTTGACCTGGCAAGCGCAGGACGCGAACACAGAACGTGCTCAACCGTTTCTTCCTGCAGTCCACACTTCCCACACCTGTTGCACAGGCTCTACAATCGCTGTAATATTCAGTGAAAGAGCGGGCGGTAGACCACCTACACCGCAGCATTCTTTTACATGCTTAAAGTACCGTAGAGGCCTGTTTTCTAAGAAGACTAAGCTTCATGTTTCATCATTGCGGCTTTGCTTTTCCTCTGAATATTCTTATAAGGCAAGCTTTGTTATAAGCAGTCACAACCATCTCTGAAAGGAATTCATTGGATATTTCCAGTTCTTCCACATTTGCAAACTCTTTGGGTTGTCACAGTTTGTTTTTTCCGCGTGTTTATGGAATTTCGTCCAGTTCGTTGGCCTAGGGTTTCTTAAGGGTTCTTCCTTCTCTAACCTCTTTAGGCGGACGGTGAAGCTAACATATGCAAGGTCAGAAAAGGGCTTGTTAAGCAATCCTTCCATCCATCGGACCAATCATACCTTGATGTTTCATATTCAGTGCTCAAGGTAGTATGAAGAGCATAAATGTATGTAGGACCAATATATGGAAATACACTAAAGAGACCCGTATCAATCATTTTTGCTCTTCCTTCCCACGCACTGTGTTGCTCATTTGCATCTGCGCCTATAGCCAATAGCTATATCCATTTTTAAATGCCGTCAAATAATTAAAATTCAAAAGCATGCATTTCTGATTTACTAAAATAAGCTGTAAACTTTGATTAAATAAATGCATAACAAATTATTTAACAACAAATATTATTTATATAGAGATATCAGCTTAAAATCTCTTCAATAAGAACGACATTTTAACGTGCCGACACCAATCCGGTTGCGCATGATTTACTAAAAAGTTTTTAATGAGTGTCCTCTCACACCCACTTTTAAGCTTTGCACAGCTTTCCTGCTATTAAATGCACTAGCACGTATGCAATTATTTACTCTTGTATGTGTGTGTGTGTGCCTTATTATTCTATCGTGCAATTTAATCCTGTAACGTGGTAAACTTAAATGAACCATCAGCAGGCAGAAAGCTTGGCAGTTGCCATAGATACAAATACTTTGTTAACTAAACACGCACACACCCATATGCATATATGTTTTTGAATTCGTTAATGTTTAGCTTTTGCACTTCAATGAAAAAAGTCAGATTATCAGAAGTTCTGCTTTATTATGTAGATTGTAAAGTAGTTAGTGAATGACCAATTATAACGCAAAGTTGAAAACGCCGCGTAATTTTCAACAAATGGGCATTTTTGGACAAACTATTTATTGTTATAGAATAACAAGGTGGGTAAATCGGGCAAACTTCTCTTAACAGAGAAGAAAAGGAAGAAATTGTTTTCAACTGAAGGAGATGACAACTCCTCGGTGAGGGGGCTTAGAATATGCCCACGGATGGTATGCCTGTCGTAAGAGGCGACTAAAATACCAAATTGATTCAAGGGGATATGTAGCGCAACCCTCTCAACGGGTTGATAGCGCAATATATAGCTTCTCCAACCCAATTTCCAACCTCAACTAGCCGTAGCGTCTCCGCTTTCATTAAAAGCCTGGGCTCTGGCGACCCTGAACTCCTGATGCATCAAGGGGGGTGGGAGGGCTAGTACCTTTATGGTGCTTGTTACCGGAACGTACCGGATCTGCATCTGTCAAAGGGTCATCGACATCGATAACACTCCCCAACGCCTTCGGGAAGTGTCCTTATCGCTACAATTACAACAACAACAAAAACAACAACAACAACTCCCCGGATTACTGCAGCAAACTGGAGACTGGGTACGAGCTGCACTCATTGTTGTTGTCTAGGTTTAGCTCGAGCGACCTAGAAGTTGATGCCATCGAGCGGGCTAGAGAGAAGGCTCTTTTCTTGACATCCAGCCTTATATGTCATACGTGTAGGGCCCACCAGAAGAGTTGATAGGCAAGTGCAAGATGTGAATACGCACCACACTTTATTGCTGCTCCAACGTTGTCCAGAGGTATCATATAAGGGCATAATTTGTCTAGGTATGATTGGATGGTCCTTGATAAGCCGACCTTCTTGGACGATGCCTACACAGACTTTAGCATAAAAAGTCATAAAAGTCTTTTAAAACTCTAGGTCAATGGACTAAACAAAACTCTGGGACACATTTTATCAAAAACTCTAAAAATGCTTATATCAAATTCGGCATTCTTAGGAGATTACGAGACAAAACGAAGCCACCAATGTGAAGTTAGTTGTTGAATCTTCGTAGAAGACAGCTTAGTATGCTGAAATGAGTACGCATAAAAAAAAAAAAACAATTCTAATAAATTTCTGTGCATAAATTGAATGCTCCTGCAAAAAGTTAGGTTGAGAAAAGTCCCACCGAAAGGTGAAATAGTATAGAGACTGATATAAATAGAGAAAATGGAGTGGTCAAAAAAGAAGTGGTGAGGCCTGCGGGGACCTTTACAAAACACACCTGCCATCGGAAGACAGGAATGTTACAGTATTGCATAAGTGGTAATAACAATTTCCAGGTTTAAGTTGGCAGGTACAAATTTCGGTATACTAGAACTAGGCTGGCATAATGACCGTGAAATCGGTGAAAATAATATTTGAGGGGGGTGTTAGACTGATTGATGTCTAGTATACTTGGAGGAGGGTTCGCACCGCCTTACTAAAAAATTCAAGAAAGAGCAGTCATATGCACCTCAAAGACTACAGCCTTATGGTCTTATATCTTTCTAGCTCAAAATGCTAGCATGGATGCCTCTCAAGAATTCAAGCCTCGAATAGGCTTCAGTGTTGGCTATATAATTAATTTACTATACCTTAAGTTAACAAAGAGCGGACATACTATAAATTCTCGTATCCGAGCTTCAAAATCGATCTGAGAGCCACAGTAGAGGTGAGTTGTTTCTGCAAAGGGAATAAGAGAAATTAAGAAGACACAAGAGATACTTATGATCAATTAAACAACAAATTTGAGGTGAAAAGCGGAGCCCATACACAGCTTCTAAGTGAAAGCCTTTCGATATTAGGCTTTAAAATTTGCTCAAATCCCTATAGAGAGAGGACTTAAGGCTCATGATGGGTATACTAACAGGGCGCTGCCTGAAGCGTCGTCAATAACAACAGAGGTAGGAGGTAGAAGCCCCAGAGTTGTATGATCTCTAGACAGCAGTTAAGATAAGACATTGTTATGGTCCACTTGGGAGAGTCACCTTTGGAATGCACCAAGTGGCTAGTGATAGGGAAAAGGTTAGGATTCACCCTCACTCATGTCTGCCTGGGATGGTTAAAACACCTTTTGTTAGTTTCGTGCGGGTGTCATCGCAAAAAATTTCCTATGACATTGACGGATTTTCAATAACACCTGACGCAATGGTGTAGGTGGCCCATCTCATCAGCTGATTTTATTCGTTTCATTGTACTGACATGGAGATTGTCAAAAGGATATAGTGAACGTAAAATGCAACCGATGCATTAGCAATTATGCCCTGCGTGGTGGTAAAGTTTTACCTAATTCGGCGCACAACGTTCCCGCGAGACACAAAAGTTGCAAAGTTTTACGCTTTCTCTACGTTCCATTCACCTATCATCAATACAAGGGTTTGACAACTGGAACGCGACCGATATAGTGCTGTAGAGATGAGCCAACGATGACAATGAACCAATCGATAATCGCCGCCGCAGTAGATAACTGCGTTTTTCCATCGCTGAATGAAAAAAGAGAAGAGCAAATTTTTCGCCGAGACTATAACTGCGCGGCCATTTTGAGCAGGAAAAAAAAAAATAAAAAAAGAAAAAGGGAATTAAGGGGACGGCACGCATGGTCAAAAAGCGGTCTTTTCTATTCGGCTGCCGTATGAATTGGATGTCGCACTTAAAGGTAAAAAGTGATTGTGTACAAAGTGAAAGTGGTGTGGAAAAAAGGCCCACGTTTAATGCGCTGTGGCTGCTATTTGAGGAAAAGTACATTCATACGTCACCCAGGTGTACTTATGGTATGCAACCACAGTCCAAAAAGTGATAGTTCGTGAAAAAAAATTGATTAAATTATTGCTGGGCAAAACGAAACTGACATGACTGATGGGGCAATGTTATATCTGTACGTATAAGATCTCGATACAGATTTTGTCGCGCCGACCCAGGACGAATTCAAGGGCGCCCATAAGCAAAGTCACTCTCTGCCACCATCAAGGCTGTACCCGAGATACCACTAACTCAAGTAACTATTATTATTAGCACCCACACAACAGCGCAACATCACGCGCTAAGGCTACCAGGCGCAACCACAACCGCAACCCCATCGGCAGGCCAACCAAGTGCGTAACATCTACCAGGCCGTTTCATATAGGCCCACCGACCTAAGCCGGCATAACAAACGCCGGCCACCACAACACCGACCTAAGCCGGCATAACAAACGCCGGCCACCACAACTGCAATCCCATCGGTAGCGCCAACCGAGCGCGTAGCATCCACCAGGGCGCTTCATATAGGCCCAACTACCCAAGCCAGGCTTAACAAACGCCGGCCACCACAACCGCAATCCCATCGGCAGCGCCAAGCAAGCGCGTAGCATCCACCAGGCCGCATCATATAGGCCCACCGACCTAAGCCAGGCGTAACAAACGCCGGCCACCCCAACCGCAACCCCATCGGCAGCGTCAACCAAGGGCGTAATCTCCACTAGGCCGCCGCCACCTCAACAGCAGCAGGCGCAACCAGCAGAGCCGACGCATATAGGCCTGCTGTAACATCGACCGGGGCAACAGCAACCAGCAGACCAGCCGTGACACCAATACCCAACACGAAAGCGGTGAGTTCGTTCGGGATACGGAAAATATTTTCAGGGAAAAAGAAACTTTACCAACTTTGCTTTTACCCTGGTTTTTGTATTGTCTAATTCAGTTAGGCCTAAACCAGTATAGGAAGTAATACAATACACACATGTTTTATAAAGTGCGTCTTTTAAAATTTATTCTTTTTTTTTTTTTCAAATTACCAAAGCGAAATATTAAATTATACCTTCTTGAAGTTTTGAAGATAGTTCATTATCAAAATCGTTCTGACTTTTCGAGGAATCGTTAGAATATTGTTTTGTTACATCGAAACGCGACTTTATTAACAAAAAAGAAAATTATTCTTAACAACTGGTAAAAGGATATTAAATTGGTTGCACCCACATGAATGTATCTTCATAACGTCCAAAGACCACTTACAATAATTAATTAAATAAATTGACAAGAGAATTTCTAACTCAACTTCTGACTCAAAATAAGACGTTGATACTGACGATGTGGGCGATATCTCTAAATCCTGTATATATAAAGAAATTTACGATTGGATTAAATGCAATTTGAAAATATTTCTTAAAGTAGGTGTTTTTGAAACAGATTTTCTGTAAATGCTTCTAGAATTTTACTTATTTTTTTTAAATCTTAATAAGATTTATTGTTTTGCTTAATGTTGTATTTTAGTTACAATTACTCAAATGCACTTCCACACAAACGAAAAATACACAAATCAATAAATGTTTGAGTTTGCGCTGTTAAATTTTGTTTAAAATCTGTTAAATACTAAATAATTATTGTTTGAGAAAATTTTGTAAAAATCTTCTATTAAGGTTATCGTCTCAAGGGGTATATTTGCGATACATACATACATACATATAAAGTGCTCAATAAAAAAGTATAATAATTGGACTTGATAAAATGCGCCTTTCCCAGATTTTGTCTAACTAGTATATACATATATACGTACATCAAATACCTATAAATTTAATTTGTAATTACTTGCTATGTATAAGTTACTTAACGAACATCTACAAAATGATAATAGCTACAAAAGATATAGCAAGCATCAATTTGGTAAAACTTAATGGAACAAGTAAGAACGGGACTGTCTTCGGTTGTGCCGAAGACTTCATACCTTTCATGAATGGGGCTGAACAATAATCTTATCCCGTTCGTAATCTCCGAATATTCGGATGTATAAGATAAGAAATATATAGTGAACAGATCTGCATACCTTAACGATTTTTAAGATAAATATAAAATAAAAAACAGGTAGGTACTTTGTGTGAGGATGCAAAGTTTCTGTTTTTTTGTGGTCTGCGTGTAAAAACTATGAGTGCGAATCACGTATTTCAACAATATATGACGTAAACGTAACTATTTGATGGAATTTGATGAATTTTGAAGCTTCTAGCCGTAAAAAAGGGGCAAAAATAACAGTTTATATGAAGTATATAATATATATACCACCGATCTCTATGATTTTTTCAGACAACAATATATGCTATATCCGTAAGCATATGGTGAAATTTGAAGCGTCTAGCTGTTAAAAAGGGGCAGAAATTGCGCAAAGTTTCTTAACTGAACAATCGGTTGTATGAGATATATACTATATATACAACCGATCTCTATGATTTTTTCAGACAACAATATATGCTATACACGTAAGCTTTTGGTGAAATTTGAAGCTTATAGCTGTTAAAACGGGGTAGAATTTGCGAGAAGTTTCTTATCTGAACAATGGGTTGTATCAGATATATACTATATATACAACCGATCTCTATGATTTTTTCAGACAACAATATATGCTATATACGTAAGCAATTGGTGAAATTTGAAGCTTATAGCTGATAAAATGGGGTAGAAATTGCGAAAAGTTTCTTATCTGAACAATCGGTTGTATGAGATATATACTATATATACAACCGATCTCTATGATTTTTTCAGACAACAATATATGCTATAGTTGAAAGCAATCGGTGAAATTTGAAGCTTATAGCTGTTAAAATGGGGTAGATATTGCGAAAAGTTTCTTATCTGAACAATCGGTTGTATGAGATATATACTATATATACAACCGATCTCTATGATTTTTTCAGACAACAATATATACTATATACGTAAGTATTTGGTGAAATTTGAAGCTTCTAGCTGTTAAAATGGGGCTAAAATTTGCGAATATATATATATATATATACTATATATATATACTATATATACCACCATATATATACTATATATACCACCGATCTTTATGATTTTTTCAGACAACAATATATGCTATATACCTAAGCATTCGTTGAAATTTGAAGCCTCTAGCTCTTAAAATGGGGCAGTAATTACGAAAAGTTCCTTATCTGAACAATCGGTTGTGGGGGATATATACTATATATACGACCGATCTCATCAATTTTTTCAGGCAACAATATGTGCAATATACGAAAGTATATAGTGAAGTTTGAAACTTCAATCTGTTAAATTGGGTAAGATATTACAAAAAACCTCTTTTTCTGAAAAATCGGTTGTATGGAGGATATATGCTATAGTGGTCCGATCCGTTCGGTTCCGACAAATGTCTAATCGGACACCCAAATACACCCGCTCACCAAATTTTATCAAGATATCTCAAAAATTGAGGGTCTAGTTTGCATACAAACAGACAGACGGACAGACGGACAGACGGACATGGCTAAATCAACTCAGCTCTTCAACCTGATTATTTCGGTATACTTAATGGTAGGTCTATCTATTTTCCTTTAAGGACTTACAATTTTCGGTTTCGTGACGAAATTAATATACCATTTCATTTTCGTGAAAGGTATAAAAATAGTTAGGTAATCTGTATGAGGATGCAAAGCTTCACGTTTTTTGTGGTCTGCATGTAAAAACTATGACTACGAATCACGTATTTCAAAAATATATGACGTAAACGTAACTATTTGATGAAATTTGATGAATTTTGAAGCTTCTAGCCGTAAAAAAGGGGCAAAAATGACAGTTTATATGAAGTATATAATATATATACCACCGATCTCTATGATTTTTTCAGACAACAATATATGCTATATCCGTAAGCATATGGTGAAATTTGAAGCGTCTAGCTGTTAAAAAGGGCAGAAATTGCGCAAAGTTTCTTAACTGAACATTCGGTTGTATGAGATATATACTATATATACCATCGATCTCAATGATTTTCTCAGACAACAATATATGCTATACACGTAAGCATTTAGTGAAATTTGAACATATCTAAACGATTTTTAAGGTAAATATAAAATAAACAAGTAAGGAAGGCTAAGTTCGGGTGTAACCGAACATTACATACTCAGTTGAGAGCTATGGAGACAAAATAAGGAAAATCACCATGTAGGAAAATGAACCTAGGGTAACCCTGGAATGTGGTTGTATGACATGTGTATCAAATGGAAGGTATTAAAGAGTATTTTAAGAGAGAGTAGGCCATAGTTCTATGGATGGACGCCATTTAGGGATATCGCCATAAAGGTGGACCAGGGCTGACTCTAGAATGTGTTTGTACGATATGGGTATCAAATGAAAGGTGATAATGAGTATTTTAAAAGGGAATGGGCTTTAGTTCTATAGGTGAACGCCTTTTCGAGAAATCCCCATAAAGGTGGACCAGGGGTGACTCTAGAATATGTTTGTACGATATGGGTATCAAATGAAAGCTGTTAATGAATATTTTGAAAAGGAGTGATCCTTAGTTCCCTAAGTGGACGCCGTTTCGAGATATCGCCATAAAGGTGGACCAGGGGTGTCTCTAGTTGTACGATATGGGAATCAAATGAAAGGTGTTACTGAGCGTTTTAAGAGGGAGTGGGCATTAGGTCTATAGGTGGACGCCTTTTCGAAATGTCGCCATTAGGGTGGGCCAGGGGGGACTCTAGAATGTGTTTGTACGATATGGGTATCAAACGAAAGGTGTTACTGAGCATTTTAAGAGGGAGTGGGCATTAGGTCCATAGGTGGACGCCTTTTCGAGATATCGCCATTAGGGTGGGCCAGGGGTGACTCTGGAATGTGTTTGTACGATATGGGTATCAAATGAAAGGTGGTAATGAGTATTTTAAAAGGGAGCAATCCTTAGTTCTATAGGTGGACGCCTTTTCGAGATATCGCCATAAAGGTGGACCAAGGGTGACTCTAGAATGTTTTTACGATATGGGTATCAAACGAAAGGTGTTACTGAGAATTTTAAGAGGGAGTGGGCACTAGGTCTATAGGTGGACGCCTTTTCGAGATATCGCCATTAGGGTGGGCCAGGGGTGACTCTAGAATGTTTGTACGATATGGGTATCAAACGAAAGGTGTTACTGAGCATTTTAAGAGAAAGTGGGCATTAGGTCTATAGGTGGGCGCCTTTTCGAGATATCGCCATTAGGGTGGGCCAGGGTGACTCTAGAATGTGTTTGTACGATATGGGTATCAAATGAAAGGTGGTAATGAGTATTTTAAAAGGGAGTAATCCTCAGTTCTATAGGTGGACGCCTTTTCGAGATATCGCCATAAAGGTGGACCAAGGGTGACTCTAGAATGTTTTTACGATATGGGTATCAAACGAAAGGTGTTACTGAGCATTTTAAGAGGGAGTGGGCACTAGGTCTATAGGTGGACGCCTTTTCGAGATATCGCCATTAGGGTGGGCCAGGGGTGACTCTAGAATGTTTGTACGATATGGGTATCAAACGAAAGGCGTTACTGAGCATTTTAAGAGAAAGTGGGCATTAGGTCTATAGGTGGGCGCCTTTTCGAAATATCGCCATTAGGGTGGGCCAGGGTGACTCTAGAATGTTTGTACGATATGGGTATCAAACGAAAGGTGTTACTGAGCATTTTAAGAGGGAGTGGGCATTAGGTCTATAGGTGGACGCCTTTTCGAGATATCGCCATTAGGGTGGGCCAGGGTGACTCTAGAATGTTTGTACGATATGGGTATCAAACGAAAGGTGTTACTGAGCATTTTAAGAGGGAGTGGGCATTAGGTCTATAGGTGGACGCCTTTTCGAGATATCGCCATTAGGGTGGGCCAGGGGTGACTCTAGAATGTTTTTACGATATGGGTATCAAACGAAAGGTGTTACTGAGCATTTTAAGAGGGAGTGGGCATTAGGTCTATAGGTGCACGCCTTTTCGAGATATCGCCATTAGGGTGGACCAGGGTTGACTCTAGAATGTGTTTGTACGATATGGATATCAAATTAAAGGTATTGATGAGGGTTTTAAAAGCGAGTGGCCCTTAGATGTATATGTGAAGGCGTTCTCGCGATATCGACCAAATGTGGATCAGGTGATCCAGAAAATCATCTGTCGGGTACTGCTAATTTATTTATATATTCAATAACACTAACAGTATTCCTGCCAAGATTCCAAGGCTGTTGATTTCGCCTTGTAGAACTTTTTCATTTTCTTCTACTTAATATGGTAGGTGTCACACCCATTTTACAAAGTTTTTTCCAAAGTTATATTTTGCGTCAATAAACCAATCCAGTTACCATGTTTCATCCCTTTTTTCGTATTTGGTATAGAATTATGGCATTTTTTTAATTTTTCGTAATTTTCGATATCGATAAAGTGGGCGTGGTTATGGTCGGATTTCGGCCATTTTTTATACCAAGATGAAGTGAGTTCAGATAAGTACGTGGGCTAAGTTTAGTAAAGATATATCGGTTTTTGCTCAAGTTATTGTGTTAACGGCCGAGCGGAAGGACAGACGGTGGACTGTGTATAAAAACTGGGCGTGGCTTCCACCGATTTCGCCCATTTTCACAGAGAACAGTTAGCGTCATAGAATCTATGCTCCTACCAAATTTCAAAAGGATTGCTTAATTTTATTTCGACTTATGGCATTAAAAGTATTCTAGACACACTAAATGAAAATGGGCGGAGCCACGCCCATTTTGAAATTTTCTTTTATTTTTGTATTTTGTTGCATCATATCATTACTGGAGTTGAATTTTGACTTAATTTACTTATATACAGTAAAGATATTAAATTTTTTGTTAAAATTTGAATTTAAAAAAATTTTTTTTTAAAAAGTGGGCGTGTTCTTCATCCAATTTTGCTAATTTTTATTTAGCACATATATAGTAATAGTAGTAACGTTCCTGTCAAATTTCATCATGATATCTTTAACTACTGCCAAATTACAGCTTGCAAAACTTTTAAATTACCTTTTCGTAAAAGTGGGCGGTGCCACGCCCATTGTCCAAAATCTTACTAATTTTCTATTCTGCGTCATAACGTCAACCCATCTACCAAGTTTCATCGCTTTAACCGCCTTTGGCAATGAATTATCGCATTTTTTCGGTTTTTCGAAATTTTCGATATCGAAAAAGTGGGCGTGGTTATAGTCCGATATCGTTCATTTTAAATAGCGATCTGAGATGAGTGCTCAGGAACCTACATACCAAATTTCATCAAGATACCTCAAAATTTACTCAAGTTATCGTGTTAACGGACGGACGGACGGACGGACGGACGGACGAACGGACATGGCTCAATCAAATTTTTTCTGGATCCTGATTATTTTGATATATGGAAGTCTATATCTATCTCGATTCCTTTATATATGTACAACCAACCGTTATCCAATCAAACTTAATATACTCTGTGAGCTCTGCTCAACTGAGTATAAAAATAGGTAGGTAATCTGTGTGAGGATGCAAAGCTTCACGTTTTTTGTGGTCTGCATGTAAAAACTATGACTACGAATCACGTATTTCAAAAATATATGACGTAAACGTAACTATTTGATGAAATTTGATGAATTTTGAAGCTTCTAGCCGTAAAAAAGGGGCAAAAATGACAGTTTATATGAAGTATATAATATATATACCACCGATCCCTATGATTTTTTCAGACAACAATATATGTTATATACGTAAGCATTTTGTGAAATTTGAAGCTTCTAGCTGTTAAGGCGGGGCAGAAATTGCGCAAAGTTTCTTATCTGAACAATCGGTTGTATGAGATATATACTATATATACAACCGATCTCTATGATTTTTTCAGACAACAATATATGCTATACACGTAAGCTTTTGGTGAAATTTGAAGCTTCTAGCTGTTAAAACGGGGTAGAATTTGCGAAAAGTTTCTTATCTGAACAATCGGTTGTATGAGATATATACTATATATACAACCGATCTCTATGATTTTTTCAGACAACAATATATGCTATATACATACGTAAGCAATCGGTGAAATTTGAAGCTTATAGCTGTTAAAATGGGGTAGAAATTGCGAAAAGTTTCTTATCTGAACAATCGGTTGTATGAGATATATACTATATATACAACCGATCTCTATGATTTTTTCAGACAACAATATATGCTATATTCGAAAGCAATCGGTGAAATTTGAAGCTTATAGCTGTTAAAATGTGGTAGATATTGCGAAAAGTTTCTTATCTGAACAATCGGTTGTATGAGATATATACTATATATACAACCGATCTCTATGATTTTTTCAGACAACAATATATGCTATATACGTAAGTATTTGGTGAAATTTGAAACTTCTAGCTGTTAAAATGGGGCTAAAATTTGCGAAAATATATATACTATATATTTATACTATATATACCACCATATATATACTATATATACCACCGATCTTTATGATTTTTTCAGACAACAATATATGCTATATACCTAAGCATTCGTTGAAATTTGAAGCCTCTAGCTCTTAAAATGGGGCAGTAATTAAGAAAAGTTCCTTATCTGAACAATCGGTTGTGGGGGATATATACTATATATACGACCGATCTCATCAATTTTTCCAGGCAACAATATGTGCAATATACGAAAGTATATGGTGAAGTTTGAAGCTTCAATCTGTTAAATTGGGTAAGATATTACAAAAATCATCTTTTTCTGAAAAATCGGTTGTATGGAGGATATATGCTATAGTGGTCCGATCCGGTCGGTTCCGACAAATGTGTAATCGGACACCCAAATACACCCGCTTACCAAATTTTATCACGATATCTCAAAAATTGAGGGACTAGTTTGCATACAAACAGACAGACGGTCAGACGGACATGGCTAAATCAACTCAGCTCTTCAACCTGATTATTTCGGTATACTTAATGGTAGGTCTATCTATTTTCCTTTAAGGACTTACAATTTTCGGTTTCGTGACGAAATTAATATACCATTTCATTTTCATGAAATGTATAAAAATAGGTAGGTAATCTGTGTGAGGATGCAAAGCTTCACATTTTTTGTGGTCTGCATGTAAAAACTATGACTACGAATCACGTATTTCAAAAATATATGACGTAAACGTAACTATTTGATGAAATTTGATGAATTTTGAAGCTTCTAGCCTTAAAAAAAAGGGGCAAAAATGACAGTTTATATGAAGTATATAATATATATACCACCGATCCCTATGATTTTTTCGGACAACAATATATGTTATATACGTAAGCATTTTGTGAAATTTGAAGCTTCTAGCTGTTAAAACGGGGCAGAAATTGCGCAAAGTTTCTTATCTGTACAATCGGTTGTATGAGATATATACTATATATACAACCGATCTCTATGATTTTTTCAGACAACAATATATGTTATACACGTAAGCTTTTGGTGAAATTTGAAGCTTCTAGCTGTTAAAACGGGGTAGAATTTGCGAAAAGTTTCTTATCTGAACAATCGGTTGTATGAGATATATACTATATATACAAGCGATCTCTATGATTTTTTCAGACAACAATATATGCTATATACGTAAGCAATCGGTGAAATTTGAAGTTTATAGTTGTTAAAATGGGGTAGAAATTGCGAAAAGTTTCTTATCTGAACAATCGGTTGTATGAGATATATACTATATATACAACCGATCTCTATGATTTTTTCAGACAACAATATATGCTATATTCGAAAGCAATCGGTGAAATTTGAAGCTTATAGCTGTTAAAATGGGGTAGATATTGCGAAAAGTTTCTTATCTGAACAATCGGTTGTATGAGATATATACTATATATACAACCGATCTCTATGATTTTTTCAGGCAACAATATATGCTATATACGTAAGTATTTGGTGAAATTTGAAGCTTCTAGCTGTTAAAATGGGGCTAAAATTTGCGAAAATATATATATATATATACTATATATATATACTATATATACCACCATATATATACTATATATACCACCGATCTTTATGAGTTTTTCAGACAACAATATATGCTATATACCTAAGCATTGGTTGAAATTTGAAGCCTCTAGCTCTTAAAATGGGGCAGTAATTACGAAAAGTTCCTTATCTGAACAATCGTTTGTGGGGGATATATACTATATATACGACCGATCTCATCAATTTTTTCAGGCAACAATATGTGCAATATACGAAAGTATATGGTAAAGTTTGAAGCTTCAATCTGTTAAATTGGGTAAGATATTACAAAAATCCTCTTTTTCTGAAAAATCGGTTGTATGGAGGATATATGCTATAGTGGTCCGATCCGGTCGGTTCCGACAAATGTCTAATCGGACACCCAAATACAGCCGCTCACCAAATTTTATCAAGATATCTCAAAAATTGAGGGTCTAGTTTGCATACAAACAGACAGACGGACAGACGGACAGACGGACATGGCTAAATCAACTCAGCTCTTCAACCTGATTATTTCGGTATACTTAATGGTAGGTCTATCTATTTTCCTTTAAGGACTTACAATTTTCGGTTTCGTGACGAAATTAATATACCTTTTCATTTTCATGAAAGGTATAAAAATTAGAATTAGAATCTAAGATTTAAAATATATTTTAATTGGGAAAATAATTAGACTTGTTTAAATAGAAACAGAAAGTGAAAATTTAAAGTTAGAACCAAAAATTTTAAATAGATTTGAGATGTGAACATAATTAAACTTAATTAAATACGTAAAAAAGAAAAAAATCAGAATTAGAAACTAAGATGTAAAATGGATTTTAAATGAGACAATAATTCAAGTTTTCTTTGGAAAAATATATATGTGGGATTTCTTTGTCTAGGGTTCCAATTAAAACTCGGTTAATTACTAGAACGTGTATATTAGCGTTTATTACATTTACATATGTTTTATATACGTGTTGTCAGTACCGCACTTCAAACTTGATTGTCGTTCGTCTCTTTTAACTAACTTGTGTTAGGCTCTCTTCGTCTAGTTCGGGTTGCCGGTCTAACTATTGCAGGGATGCAATTAGTGCAGTGTATAATTAAAAGGTATGTCCGCTTCTAGTTGTCCTACGTCCGTCTGTCAATCCCACATATATATTTTTACATAAATATATAGACACATCAATAAACATAGGTAACATAAAATACAATAAAATTACACTAAAATTACCAAAAATAAAATAAATCTTAATAAAGTAAAATAAAATAATATAAAATTTAATAAAATAAATATTATAAATAGTAATAGTAAGAAAACAATAAAATAAAATAAAGCACATTAAAATTTAAATTTAATAAACCAGGAACAAAAGAACTTATAATAAAATAAAATTCGATAAAATAATAAAGGATATAAATATTAATAATGAAAATACAAAATGAAATAAACTAAAATAAAATTAGATCAAATCAATTACAATAAAAATTAAACTAAAGGTACCAAAGATAAATGAACTATAATAAAATGAGGTTTAATAAAATAGCAGAAAGTATAAAATAATAGATATAAAAGCAAAGTAGGGTTAAAATTAATCTAAATCAAATTAAAATAGAATAAGATTAAAATTAAAATACATAGCTACAACAAACACAGTCAATAAGTTATAAAATTCAGTCTGATAACAGATAAAACTTTACGTCCTACTTTACTTTGACAACAATGGCAAATGGGAAACAAAACACCCCAACCAATAAAACCAGTAAATTCCTACGGCACTGACAGTAGAAGTTACAGTATGGCGTAAAATTTCAACTGGCACAGCCATTATATCTTATATTAGTTTGACACATTGATACACTTTTGGAAAACTTTTGAATTACCTCGTTGAAAGAAATTATCAAAGGCGGATTTCTTTAAAAATTTTTTTTATATATATCTTTTCATGAATTTGATAGTTGTAAGCTAGGAAATTGGAAAGTAATTGTAGCCCCTTTCCAATTTATCTAACTTAGGGTATAAGAGCAAAACAGGCAAACGTCCTAAAATTATGGAACTAGCAACATTTCCTTCAAAAGGAAATGCTTTTCTAATAACTACTTTCTTTACTTTTAAGTTGGTAGCATTAGATAATAATTGCATTGAATTATAAGGCCCTTGTTCAAGTACGTTCTATGAACCTCTGCTCTAATAAAAGCTCCATTTAAGATTTTTTTTTCTTTTGTGATTGCTAAAAGTAGTAAAACCTTCCCAAAATTGTGAAGAAAAGGTTTGCCAAAAAAATTGAACAAATTAAAACAACCGTGAACCGTGGGTTTTAAAGTCAAGGCCAGATTTTATTTGAAAAGTGGTTCGTCAGTTTCATAATTAATCACAACCTTATAAAATTTCCCTATTTAACTGCAATTTCGAAACATAGAAAATTTTGGCTCTAGCTGAAACCTGCATTTCTTTTCGTTTTCTTTATTTACTGTGCAATGTCGTATTCGTAGTGTAAATTCTTCGAACTCCTAAATTTTCGAACTCGTTCAAGACATTATTTCCATTTCCAACACTTGCTTATAGTATTTTACTTCAGTAGAAAAAGAAGCCATTTATGAACGACGCTTGTAAGCAGTTTGGTTTTGTCTTTATAGCCCATGCAGTGCAGCTTTTCTTCTAATAATCGTTGTTCATCTTATTTTTACATGCATACTGAATTCTAAATAAAATTTGTAAATAAAATGGGAATGCTGGTGTTCTGGGTCATTTAAAACGCACGTAGGGAATACAGGTAAGGGGCCACCGAACATTAGGTGCGTCGGTGGCCATGGATTGTAGGGTGGGTGAGGGTGCACCGGGCGTCGCAACAACACCCGCGTCGCCCCTCTATATATTCGGCCCTTTTCTTCTTTTATTTTAATTTTTTAGCTTTTTTTTTGTATTTAGTAACCGGTCATGTCCGGTTCGGAAATTTTTTTTGCGTCCTATGGTTTTTTTTTTTAATTTTTTTTTTGAATTTTTAAATTTTGCTTAACGGTCTGTCCGTGGCATCCGGTTCGACCGGATGTGGTTTTGTTTTCAATTTCCAGCGTTTTGAATTAGTTCTGCGCTGTGTCTGTTTTTTTAAAGGCATGATAGGAACTTTTTTTGTTATGGCGCAGGAACAGTAAGGTTGGCAAGGACCCCACCCAGCCGACATGACTAGCCACAGTGCTACCCCAGATCATTCCGACTGCCTTCCTTGCTGCTCCGCCGTAAATGCGAATCCACAGCAACATATACAGATTCAAGTTATAGACGGATTACGCAGAGTACAAAGTAGGATTCTAACATAAATCCTGGCACCTTATTGACCCTTTTGCGGTGTGAGCCTATTGTTTGGTCGATAAAAAATTCCGGTAGCACCATGGACATATTCATTTTATTTAGGTCTCTATTGGCTGTCCAGTTCGATCTAATCTTCCTTTTGAAATAATTTTAAAAATGCACCGTCAGGTATATGATACAAAATTTATAAAATTAAGTTCTCTTTACTTATTAAATAGCGTCATGTTTTAAGAAAAAAACGTATATACATTTTTTAACTGAAGTTATAATATTCGAAATTTACAGAACATTTTTGAAAATCTCGAACTATTTACTTGAAGTTCTCTGAATTTTTTTGCGTATGAATTTTTGTAACCCAATCGATTTAATTTACCAAAAATTTAAGTTATAGGTCTTAATATTAACATTGAGAGAGATAGAGAGGACTTCGCTTTCAAGTGAGTTCCAGGCGGGATTTAGAAAGGGATACTCTACAATCGACCATATTTTTAGTTTACCTAGCATATCTCAGCATTGCATTTCAAAGTGGAGAAACTGCATACTTTGTTCGTGGACTTTAAGGCCGCTTTTGACTACATAATACGAAATGCTCTTTCCTTAAAATTAAGTAATTTAGGTCTTTCAACGAAAATTATAGAAATAATAAGCAGTCTCTACAAAAATAATGTTGCAAGGGTGTGGGTTGGTAACACTGCCTCCGAATGGTTTCCAACAGAAACGGGTGTTAAACAAGGTTGCCTACTTAGCCCATTACTGTTTGCGCTTTTCCTGGACGATTTGGTGAATCACTTACCAAAGGGTATTATGTTTGGGGGCATCCATATAAAGATACTTATGTATGCCAGTGATGTAGTTATCTTAGCAGAAACCCCAAAACAATTACAGAAAATGATCAACAAACTATAGGAGTACTGTAGTGACTGGGGGCTTACAATAAATACGAATAAGACAAAAGTACTTATATTCAGGGGCTCAAAAGGTAGATACTGTAGAGATGAAAAGTGGCATTTGTGTGGACACGAGTTGGAGAAGTTTAAGGAATACAAGTATCTAGGAGTAGTTATAACGTACAATGCATCGTACCATAAACATTTGGCAAGTAAGCTTTAGTCAGCAAAATACGCTATAAACAGCACCTGAAGATCTTTTTTGTCTAAAAAATACATTCCTCATAGTCATAAGTACAAACTATTGAAGCAGCTGTACGAACAGTATTGGGCTATGCATCAGAAGTGTGGGGAATTGAATATTACGAAGAAGTAGAAAAGTTGCTGAGGTACTTTATTAAAAGGCTGTTCAGATTACCGCATAACACCCCGAACTATACGATTCATCTCGAAACCGGACTCCCAGAATTGTATACTGACTTCTTGAAAACACATTTCAATTATATTTGCAGGGTTATGGAAATGGGTAATAACCGTCTTCCAAAGCTAATCGCAATGCACTTGCTAGAAACTAGGTCTCAATGTTTCCAAAAGTGGGATGCGCTTGCCAATGAGTAACCTGCAACAATTCTAATAAAGGATAACACTTTGTGGAGACATTGGCACCGCAATATATTAGCTAAAATAGATGCAGTGAAAAGGGAACATTTTCTGTTAAAAGCTCAAGCTAGCGAAGTAAGACGAACTTACCCCGTCCTCGAACATAATCTTTGTGATCTTAATTATTTTAGAGATGAATTTAGCATATATGTGATCAGCAATTTGTTTCGCGTAAGAGGAGAACTATTGAAACTAAATTACCAACCTCATCTTGAGCAGCCAGATAATCGCTGTCCAATTTGCAACTCGGGAAACGAATAAAACGTTTTACACTTTCTGGGTAGTTGTCCCGTACTTATGGAATATATAATATTATTTTCTAAAAAAAGTGTATTAACACACCAAGAGATTAATGAATACCAAAACGGTAAAAACTGGATCACATTGAATCAATATGTTAAATACGCGTTAAAATATAGGAAGCAAATTTCAAAAGAGGAATTTTGAAATTTATATTTAAGAAATATTTTATTATATAATGTACAGAAAAACCTACTACCAGTACTTATAAACTGACGGTTCTACGCCAATTTTAGTTATAAAATAAAATTTTATATTGTAATCAACTTTGTAAAAAGATTCTGTTTAATAAAACAAACTACTACTACTACTATTAACATTGATTATTTGAAATATTTTTCCGATATGTGTTTCAGATTTTCTTCCATATAAAAAAAAGATATGTAAACATACAGACGTAAATTTGTAACGAACGAACAATTCATCGGTAACAAATGAATGATATAGTTCGTCGATTAAAAACCGATAGCAAGCCAGTAACCGGTCGATAACAAATCGGTAACACTCCAAAAGCCAATCGATAATAAGTCGATTTTATATACCAATTCGATAAAAAAAATTGGCTTAGCTAACCCCGGAAAAGTTTAGACAAACATGATATAGTCCCAGCCGTATTATCAAACCCAACAGACATTGTTATGAATTTATCTATCTATCCACCTTCTGTGTCTCCTTTTCTAATCCTCTTCCTCCCTTACTTCTTCTCATCTCTGCATTTTCTAGTTTACCTTATACTGCTCATTCAATTTCCCTATCCCTCTCATTATTTCGTAAATCTTCCCGCTTTTTCACCTACTCATCCCGCCCTAGCTTCTATCCATGTCTATGTCTCACCATTACCCTTGCTCCTCTTTCTTAATCTTCCTGTTAAACTCTTTTTATTAATTCGTCTCAAACCATTACTATTATTCTTACTTTTGCTCCCTTTGACCCGATTTTTCAGTAGTTAAACTAAGTTTGCAAAAGCTCTAATCAAACTTAAACTCCAGTTAAACTACTGGGTAGTTTTTCAGTCACAGTTTAAGAACGCCTTTGGGGTAGGCTTTTTTGTACGGTAACACTGGTATTTTATTATCTAGATAATTTTTAGATACGACAACTGGATGCTTACCTAAAAAACATTTGAAAAATATTTCTCCAGCGAAATATATATCTAGTTCCGGAGGTTATATCCAACATCATTATCTGGTTATTCTTAAACCAGTTTGTTCTCAAGTTGATATCCAACTTCGTTCTCCAATTACTATCCAACCTTTGAGAAATTTTGTAAAATTTATAGTTCTGGAGTTGATCTCCAACGTCATTAGCATTTTCAAAATATTATTCAACCTTTGAGAGATTGTGAGAAATGTACAGTTCTCAAATGATTATTCGACACGTTTCTCCAATTGATATCCTATCCAGTGAAGAATCGAGTTGACGTTAAGTTGAAAAAAATCTCCAAGGTGATACCACCAAAGCCAACATCTATTTATTGTGAGAAATAAACACCTCGTTGATAGCAGTAATGAAGCGTAATTATTCTCAGCGTGCTTTACACACATAGTATATTAACTTTGATTGGATAGCGGTAGGTTGTACAGGTATAAAGGAATCGAGATAGATATAGACTTCCATATATCAAAGTCATCAGTATCGAAAAAAATTTGATTGAGCCATGTCCGTCCGTCCGTCCGTTTGTCCGTCAAAACGATAACTTAAGTAAATTTTAAGTTTTCTTGATGAAATTTGGTATGTAGGTTCCCGGGCACTCATCTCAGATCGCTATTTAAAATGAGCGATATCGGACTATAATGACGCCCACTTTTTCGATATCGAAAATTTCGAAAAACCGAAAAAGTGCGATAATTCATTACCAAAGACGGATATAGCGACGAAACTTGGTAGATGGGTTGACCTTATGATGCAGTATAGAAAACTAGTAAAATTTTGGACAATGGGCGTGGCACCGCCCACTTTTAAAAGAAGGTAATTTAAAAATTTTGCAAGCTGTAATTTGGCAGTCGTTTAAGATATTATGATGAAATTTGGCAAAAACGTTAATTGTGTTACTGAATGTGTGCTAAATAAAAATTAGCAAAATCGGATGCAGAACACGCCCACTTTAAAAAAAAAAATTTTAAGTCAAATTTTAACAAAAAATTTAATATCTTTACAGTATATAAGTAAATTATGTCAAAATTCAACTCCAGTAATGATATGGTTCAACAAAATACAAAAATAAAAGAAAATTTCAAAATGGGCGTGCCTCCGCCCTCTTTTATTTAATTTGTCTAGAATACTTTTAATGTCATAAGCCGAACAATAAAGTACCAATCCTTGTGAAATTTGGTAAGGGCATAGCTTCTATTGCGGCAACTGTTTTCTGTGAAAATGGAAGATATCGGTTTAAGCCACGACCAGTTCTTATACACAGTCGACTGTATGTCCTTTCGCTCGGCCGTTAATACGATAACGTGAGCAAAAACCAAGGTATCTTTACTAAACTTAGTTCACGTACTTATCCGAACCCACTTTATCTTGGTATTAAAAATGGGCGAAATCCGACTATGATCACGCCACTTTTTCGATATACAAAATTACAAAAAATGAATAAAATGCCATAATTCTATACCAAATACAACAAGTAAGGAAGGCTAAGTTCGGGTGTGACCGAACATTACATACTCAGTTGAGAGCTATGGAGACAAAATAAGGAAAATCACCATGTAGGAAAATGAACCTAGGGTAACCCTGGAATGAGGCTGTATGACATGTGTATCAAATGGAAGGTATTAAAGAGTATTTTAAGAGAGTAGGCCATAGATCTATGGATGGACGTCATTTAGGGATGTCGCCATAAAGGTGGACCAGGGCTGACTCTAGAATTTGTTTGTACGATATGGGTATCAAATGAAAGGTGTTACTGAGTATTTTAAGAGGGAGCGGGCCTTAGGTGTATCGGTGGACGCCTTTTCGAGATATCGCAATTAAGGTGGGCCAGGGGTGACTCTAGAATGTGCTTGTACGATATGGGTATCAAATGAAAGGTGGTAATGAGTATTTTAAAAGGGAATGGGCTTTAGTTCTATAGGTGAACGCCTTTTCGCGAAATCGCCATAAAGGTGGACCAGGGGTGACTCTAGAATATGTTTGTACGATATGGGTATCAAATGAAAAGTGTTAATAAGTATTTTCAAAGGGAGTGATCCTTAGTTCCATAGGTGGACGCCGTTTCGAGATATCGCCATAAAGGTGAACCAGGGGCGACTCTAGAATGTGTTTGTACGATACGGGAATCAAATGAAAGGTGTTACTGAGCGTTTTAAGAGAGAGTAGGCATTAGGTCTATAGGTGGACGCCTTTTCGAGATGTCGCCATTAGGGTGGGACAGGGTTGACTCTAGAATGTTTGTACGATATGGGTATCAAATGAAAGGTGTTACTGAGCATTTTAAAAGGGAGTGGGCATTAGGTCTATAGGTGGACGCCTTTTCGAAATATCGCCATTAGGGTGGGCCAGGGGTGACTCTAGATTGTGTTTGTACGATATGGGTATCAAATGAAAGGTCTTAATGAGTATTTTCAAAGGGAGTGATCCTTAGTTCTATAGGTGGAAGGAAGCCTTTTCGAGATATCGCCATAAATGTGGACAAAGGGTGACTCTAGAATGTTTGTACGATATGGGTATCAAATGAAAGGTGTTACTGAGCATTTTAAAAGGGAGTGGGCATTAGGTCTATAGGTGGACGCCTTTTCGAAATATCGCCATTAGGGTGGGCCAGGGGTGACTTTAGAATGTGTTTGTACGATATGTGTATCAAATGAAAGGTGTTAATGAGTATTTTCAAAGGGAGTGATCCTTAGTTCCATAGGTGGACGCCGTTTCGAGATATCGCCATAAAGGTGAACCAGGGGCGACTCTAGAATGTGTTTGTACGATATGGGAATCAAATGAAAGGTGTTACTGAGCGTTTTAAGAGAGAGTAGGCATTAGGTCTATAGGTGGACGCCTTTTCGAGATGTCGCCATTAGGGTGGGACAGGGCTGACTCTAGAATTTGTTTGTACGATATGGGTATCAAATGAAAGGTGTTACTGAGCATTTTAAAAGGGAGTGGGCATTTGGTCTATAGGTGGACGCCTTTTCGAAATATCGCCATTAGGGTGGGCCAGGGGTGACTCTAGAATGTGTTTGTACGATATGGGTATCAAATGAAAGGTGTTAATGAGTATTTTCAAAGGGAGTGATCCTTAGTTCTATAGGTGGAAGGGAGCCTTTTCGAGAAATCGCCATAAATGTGGACAAAGGGTGACTCTAGAATGTTTGTACGATATGGGTATCAAACGAAAGGTGTTACTGAGCATTTTAAGAGGGAGTGGGCATTAGGTCTATAGGTGGACGCCTTTTCGAGATATCGCCATTAGGGTGGGCCAGGGGTGACTCTAGAATGTGTTTGTACAATATGGGTATCAAACGAAAGATGTTACTGAGCACTTTAAGAGGGAGTGGGCATTAGGTCTATAGGTGGACGCCTTTTCGAGATATCGCCATTAGGGTGGGCCAGGGGTGACTCTAGAATGTTTGTACGATATGGGTATCAAACGAAGGGTGTTACTGAGCATTTTAAGAGGGAGTGGGCATTAGGTCTATAAGTGGACGCCTTTTCGAGATATCGCCATTAGGGTGGGTCAGAGTGACTCTAGAATGTGTTTGTACGATATGGGTATCAAATGAAAGGTGGTAATGAGTATTTTAAAAGGGGTAATCCTTAGTTCTATAGGTGGACGCCTTTTCGAGATATCGCCATAAAGGTGGACCAATAGTGACTCTAGAATGTTTGTACGATATGGGTATCAAACGAAAGGTGTTACTGAGCATTTTAAGAGGGAGTGGGCATTAGGTCTATAAGTGGACACCTTTTCGAGATATCGCCATTTGGGTGGGCCAGGGGTGACTCTAGAATGTTTGTACGATATGGGTATCAAACGAAAGGTGTTACTGAGCATTTTAGGAGGGAGTGGGCATTTGGTCTATAGGTGGACGCCTTTTCGAGATATCGCCATTAGGGTGGGCCAGGGGTGACTCTAGAATGTTTGTACGATATGGGTATCAAACGAAAGGTGTTACTGAGCATTTTAAGAGGGAGTGGGCGTTAGGTCTATAGGTGGACGCCTTTTTGAGATATCGCCATTAGGGTGGGCCAGGGGTGACTCTAGAATGTTTGTACGATATGGGTAAATAACGAAAGGTGTTACTGAGCATTTTAAGAGGGGTGGGAATTAGGTCTATAGGTGGACGGCTTTTCGAGATATCGCCATTAGGGTGGGCCAGGGGTGACTCTAGAATGTGTTTGTACGATATGGATATCAAATTAAAGGTATTAATGAGGGTTTTAAAAGCGAGTGGCCCTTAGATGTATATGTGGAGGCGTTTTCGCGATATCGAATAAAATGTGGACCAGGTGATCCAGAAAATCATCTGTCGGGTACTGCTAATTTATTTATATATGCAATTCCACTAACAGTATTCCTGCCAAAATTCCAAACGCTGTTGATTTCGCCTTGTAGAAATTTTTCATTTTCTTCTACTTAATATGGTAGGTGTCACACCCATTTTACAAAGTTTTTACCAAAGTTATATTTTGCGTCAATAAACCAATCCAATTACCATGTTTCATCCCTTTTTTCGTATTTGTTATAAAATTATGGCATTTTTTTCATTTTTCGTAATTTTCGATATCGATAAAGTGGGCGTGGTTATAGTCGGATTTCGGCCATTTTTTATACCAAGATAAAGTGAGTTCAGATAAGTGCGTGGACTAAGTTTAGTAAAGATATATCGGTTTTTGCTCAAGTTATTGTGTTAACGGCCGAGAGGAAGGCCAGACGGTGGACTGTGTATAAAAGCTGGGCGTGTCTTCCACCGATTTCGCCCATTTTCACAGAAAACAGAGTCTATGCCTCTACCAAATTTAAGAAGGATTGGTAAATTTTTGTTCGACTTATGGCATTAAAAGTATTCTAGACAAACTAAATGAAAATGGGCGGAGCCATGCCCATTTTGAAATTTTCTTTTATTTTTGTATTTTGCTGCATCATATCATAACTGGAGTTGAATTCTGACTTAATATACTTATATACAGTAAAGATATTAAATTTTTTGTTAAAATTTGAATTTAAAAAAAATTTTTTTTAAAAAGTGGGCGTGTTCTTTATCCAATTTTGCTAATTTTTATTTAGCACATATATAGTAATAGTGGTAACGTTCTTGCCAAACTTCATCATGATATCTTCAACGACTGCCAAATTACAGCTTGCAAAACTTTTAAATTACCTTCTTGTAAAAGTGGGCGGTGCCACGCCCATTGTCCAATATCTTACTAATTTTCTATTCTGCGTCATAGCATCAACCCATCTACCAAGTTTCATCGCTTTATCCGCCTTTGGCAATGAATTATCGCATTCGGTTTTTCGAAATTTTCGATATCGAAAAAATGGACGTGGTTATAGTCCGATATCGTTCATTTTAAATAGCGATCTGAGATGAGTGCCCAGGAATCTACATACCAAATTTCATCAAGATACCTCAAAATTTACTCAAGTTATCGTGTTAACGGACGGACGGACGGACGGACGGAAAAACATGGCTCAATCAAATTTTTTTTCGATCCTGATTATTTTGATATATGGAAGTCTATATCTATCTCGATTCCTTTATATATGTACAACCAACCGTTATCCAATCAAACTTAATATACTCTGTGAGCTCTGCTCAACTGAGTATAAAAACTTAATATACTCTGTGAGCTCTGCTCAACTGAGTATAAAAAATGCAAAATATAACTTTGGAAAAAACTTTGTAAAATGGGTGTCACAGCTACCATACTAAGTAGAAAACAAGTAAGGAAGATTAAGTTCGGGTGTAACCGAAAATTACATACTCAGTTGAGAGCTATGGTGACAACATAAGGGAAAATAACCATGTAGGAAAATGAACCGAGGGAAACCCTGGAATGAGTTTGTATGACATGTGTATCAAGTGAAAGGCATTAAAGAGTATTTTATGAGGGAGTTGGCCATAGTTCTACAGGTGGACGCCATTTAGGGATATCGCCATACAGGTGGATCAGGGTTGACTCTAGAATTTGTTTTTAAGATATGGGTATCAAATGAAAGGTGTTAATGAGTATTTTAAAACGAAGTAATCCTTAGTTCCATAGGTGGACGCCATTTCGAGATATCTCCATAAAGTTGGATCAGGGGTGACCCTAGAATTTGTTTGTACAATATGGGTATCAAAAAAAAGGTGCTAATGAGTATTTTAAAAGGGAGTGATCTTTAGTTCCATAGGTGGACGCCGTTTCGAGATATCGCCATAAAGGTGGACCAGGAGTGACCCTAGAATTTGTTTGTACGATATGGGTATCAAACGAAAGGTGTTACTGAGTATTTTAAAAGGGAGTGGGCCTTTGTTCTATAGGTGGACTCCTTTTCGAGATTTCGCAATAAAGGTGGATCAGGGGTGACTCTGAACTTTGTTTGTACGGTATGGGTATCAAATGAAAGGTGTTAATGGGTACTTTTAAAAGAGAGTGGGCCTTCGTTCTATAGGTGGTAGCCTTTTCGAAATATCGCCATAATGTTGGACTAGGGGTGACTCTAGAATATGTTTGTACGATATGGGTATCAAATGAAAGGTGTTAATGAGTATTTTAAAAGGGCATGGGGCTTAGTTCTATAGGTGGACGCATTTTCGAGATATCGCCATAAAGTTGGGCCAGGGGTTACTCTAGAATGTGTTTGTACGATATTGGTATCAAATTAAAGGTATTATTGAGAGTTTTAAAAGGGAGTAGTGGTAGTTGTATATGTGAAGGCGTTTACCAGATATCGACCAAAATGTGGACCAGGGTGACCCAGAACATCATCTGTTGGATACCGCTAATTTATTTATATATGTAATACCTGCAAAGATTTCAAGGGTTTTTTATTTCGCCCTGCAGAACCATTTCATTTTCTTCTACTTAATATGGTAGGTGTCACACCCATTTTACAAAGTTTTTTCTAAAGTTATATTTTGCGTCAATAAACCAATCCAATTTCCATGTTTCATCCTTTTTTCGTATTTGGTATAGAATTATGGCAATTTTTTAATTTTTCGTAATTTTCGATATCGAAAAAGTGGGCGTGGTCATAGTCGGATTTCTATCATTTTTTATACCAAGATAAAGTGCGTTCAGATAAGTACGTGAACTAAGTTCAGTAAAGATATGTCGATTTTGGCTGTAGTTATGGTGTTAACGGCCATGCGGAAGGACAGACGGAAGACTGTATATAAAAACTGGGCGTGGCTTCAACCGATTTCGCCCGTTTTCACAGAAAACAGTTAACGTCATAAAATCTATGCCCCTACCAAATTTCAAAAGGATTGGTAAATTTTTTTTCGACTTATGGCATTAAAAGTATCATAGGAAAGTTAAATGAAAAAGGGCGGAGCCACGCCCATTTTGAAATTTTCTTTTATTTTTGTATTTTGTTGCACCATATCATTACTGGAGTTAAATGTTGACATAATTTACTTATATACTGTAAAGATATTAAATTTTTTGTTAAAATTTTACTTTGAAAATTTTTTTTTAAAGTGGGCGTGGTCCCTCTCCGATTTTGGTAATTTTTATTAAGCGTACATATAGTAACAGGAGTAACGTTCCTGCCAAATTTCATCATGAAACCTTCAACGACTGCCAAATTACAGCTTGCAAAACTTTTAAATTACTTTCTTTTAAAAGTGGGCGGTGCCACGCCCATTGTCCAAAATTTTACTAATCCTCTATTCTACGTCATAAGTTCAACTCACCTACCAAATTTCATCGCTTTATCTGTCCTTGGTAATGAATTATTGCACTTTTTCTGTTTTTCGAAATTTTCGATATCGAAAAAGCGGGCGTGGTTATAGTCCGATATCGTTCATTTTAAATAGCGATCTGAGATGAGTGCTCAGGAACCTACATGCCAAATTTCATCAAGATATCTCAAAGTTTACTCAAGTTATCGTGTTAAGGGCGGACGGACGGACGGACGGACGGACATGGCAAGTCTATATCTATCTCGATTCCTTTATACCTGTCCAACCAACCGTTATGCAATCAAACTTAATATACTCTGTGAGCTCTGCTCAACTGAGTATAAAAAATGAAAAAGTTATGCAGGGCGAGGTCAAAAGCCCTTGGAATCTTGACAGGAATACTGTTCGTGGTATTACATATATAAATAAATTAGCGGTACCCGACAGATGATGCTCTGGGTCACTGGGTCCATATTTTGGTCGATATCTCGAAAACGCCTTCACATATAAACTTAATGTCCACTCCCTTTTAAAACCCTCATTAATACCTTTCATTTTATACCCATATCATACAAACACATTCTAGAGTCACCATTGATCCACTTTTATGGCAATATCTCGAAAAGGTGTACACCTATAGAGCTAAGGCCCACTCCCCTTTAAAATACTCCCTAACAACTTTCATTTGATACCCATATCTTACAAACACATTCTAGAGTCACCCTTGGTCTACCTTTATGGCAATATCTCTAACAAAAAAAATAAAAAGCTAATTTATTAAAAACCCATCTTTGTGAAATTATATTTGAAAAAATTGTTTCTCCTTTTTGTAGAAAACTTACTCCCATAGGATGCCACAAAATTTTAACTCGTTTATATTTGTAGATTATTTCAAAATGGCATTAATAATTTAACGATGGAATTTAATGGACGAAATTCGAAAGAAAAAAATTCCACTGCGATTTTCCTTTTCGCTACTATATATATGTGCATATATAAAAGTTATGTATGTATAACTGGGCTTTCATATTCACTTAAAATGAGATAAAATATATAATAAGTATGTTGGTTTTTACTCCGTAGCTTGCACTGTTGTCACATGATTTTAATGAGTTAATGTGCAAGGATTAGAGCGTGTTGATGCAATAATGAGGTACGAGTATTATATTTATACGCTTCACACGTTAACCAAGCGTAGCATTAAATAGTTTCACAGAATTTGTGAATACTGCTTAAATGTAAGAGTACATATGTGTCTATGCGTGCATTTACCTATACTATGTTATGCTATATGTTGTTGTTATATGCATACATATAAAGGATATACACAAACATATAAGGGAACACATGTATTTATGTAAACAAGTTTGTATACGCATTTATACATAGTAAGCTGTTCGTATAACAGGATACTTGCAGAAGCAGAGCGTGTGTATTTAGTTAATATAACAGTACGTGTCAGATTGTTACCACAGCATCTGTTTAATATACACGAGTTGCCCTCGTGCAGCACTAAATACATGTAGGGTGGTGTAAATAGCGTTGACATCATACAGTGTGCGAGTTGAAAAGTATAAGCAGAAAAATAGTTTTCATTGTTCGCTTCCAACGTAAGTCCTCTACCTCAATAATTGTCTACTATATACTGTCTCTTTTGGGCCTATTTGAGTCTAACTGACAGGCGGTCGCCCGGTTGTGATGGTACCGTGCTCCGCCTACGGAGATTCCCGGGAAAGGCAACATCAAAAATTTAGAAAAAAGTTTATTCAAATAATTCAAGGTTCGATTCGAACTCGATTCGATAAAACAAAAAAACAATTGTTTATTCAAATATTTACATGTATATTAGAAAAAAGTTACAATATTTGCACACGGCGATGATTAATAGAACATGTTTCTGAATTTCACTTCTTCGTCAGCTAGCTTTTCGGGAGCTGAGTTTTGAACTTGAAATTTCCAACACGCATAATTCGTACTAGTGAAAAAGCAGATGCCTCTATTCACACAGCCAATTGAATACCCCGTTGTAGGTTTTGAAATTGGTCTCTTAGTATTCCCTTTTTGTTGCTATTATTTTTATAAAAAATTAGGTACATATGTATGTACCATATATACCATACATATATTTTTCTATCCAAATTCTGTGGAATATTTTCAAGCGCGTTCAACTGAATTTAGTAATCTGACTTTCAAGCAGTGCTTTATTAAGATTGCTTCCGCTGTTCACTATCAATAGTATTTATATGTATTTCATTAGCGAGACAGACTCTCCGAGTGTATTTTTGTTATGAACAGCCTCTAAGAGAAAATTAAGTTACCTTGCAGATGACGTTCGGTGCCGGTGTAAAACATGCATCTCCCCCCTTCCGCTATTTGTTAGGAAAAATAAGAAGGAGCATGACGCAAACTGGAAGAGATGCTTGACCTATGCCTAAATTTTCTTGGAGGCAAATCCGGCCAAGAAGAAAAAATGTCGAAGATCCCAAGAACGTTACCGGCGATGTAGACGAAAATGATGATCTACCCACTTTTTTCGCATGCTTGAAATCCAGAACCGAAGAAAGCTCGACGAAAAAGTCGGCAAAATTACAGTCAATAATGTTGCAATAAACATTTTGAGTAGAGCTTACGATTTATCAAACTTGTCCTAGAAGATATTTCTCAGCAGCGACTGAAATGAAGGTCGAGGAGCTAGCGAGTATTACGAGTATGTCGAGATTCGAGAATCTCGCGAGAATTGAGAGCCGAGAAGCTCGAGTATTTCGAGATTCGAGAATCTCACGAGAAGCCTTGTTCTCGATGTCGAGTTAAAAAAATAAAATATTGTGAACAAAATTATATGTATAATAAATGTGTTTTGAGTTAAATGTCATTGGAAAGCAATATAATCAACAAAAAATTCACAAGTAAAAAAAAACAAGTCTACAAATACTGTTACAACAACTAAGTTTATGTCGAGAAGCTCGCGAGATTTATGAGTACTTCGAGACACGAGAAGTCGAGGGGACCAGGACGCAGAAACAACAGAGGGTTCTTAAAAAAACAATAGATATGGGACATCATCGCTCATGTAAGAGGTGCTAATCCCATTTCCCAAAATTTTACTTACTTTCTTTTGACAAAAAATAAGAAAAAAAATTTTTATAAGAAACATAATAAAAATTTAAACGGAATATCAATTTAAAAACCAAAAAAACATTTTAATAAATCGTAGTCCAAATTCGTTCTTATATTTTATATAGGCTAACTGAAGACGTTTTTCGTCGCTGTTGTGTACACCTGTTTTTTAAGTTTTAGAATTTAACTTCGGATTCGTATTGACCAACCTAAAAACCGTAGGTTAGCAATTCGTAAGCCCTTTTTATAAGATTTTGAATAATATGCACTTTTAAACCTATGCTGGCCCACAATCCGAAACTACGAAATTGAGACTATGCTCTGTAGTACTGGGACCACACTGGGATTATTTCCTTTTTTTTGGCATCTCATCGTTACTTTTTCATCAGCTTTTAAGATCATTAGAAAACCAATACTAGAAAGTTTCGGTATAGTTTTGGTTCCGGATCGCGTTCAAAATTAAATTCGAATTCGAGCGCAATGAGCAAAGTTGTATTATAATTGTTGTCCAAATCAAAAAAGAGTTTTTCAATTATAGAAAAATTACCAAAAAAAAAACAGTATTTATCATAAAAAGGACTACCCCCACGCATTTTTCGAAACTAACACTTTTTGAATTCCTCCAACATCTACCTCATTCTTGTCCATTGATGTCTCGAAAACAGCGCACTGTGGATCATACGTGCCTACCCCTATCTCAGCATTGAACTTTTGCAGTTTGCAATTTCAAAGCACGTATCCAACACGTTTCCCACCTTATGGGGTTTACAAATTTGAATGGTTGTAAGTAGGATTGTGTCTAACAGTTGTTGTTGTCAGCATTAAAAGGGTTTGTTAAATTTATTTTCACAAAACCTAAACTAAAACTGTTACCAGTAGAAAATGAGTATTGGCTTAAAACAGGTAACTAATAACGGTATACAATCTACGCCACAATTTACCTAAACCCACCATATATATGCATACGAGCACTGTGTTTGACATGAGCAGGTGCTTCATTATCTCTCGTGAACGTAGGTGAACAATTATCCCGATGAAATTTCAGAAATGTTCAATATCTGAATAATCGGCTTTATAAGATATGTAATATATGAAGAACAGATACATATAAAAGACATTTTCGATAAATTCGCAGAGGAGCGCTCCGAAATACCCCAGCTTACCGCTCAATTTCCGCATATGCAGTTCTTATTGTTGTGGGAACCACAACGATACACTTTCTAGCTAAAGAGAGAAAATCAATTTATCACCTCCGATGAGAAGTAAGCAGAGATGCTGCTACCGTACGGGTGTGACAGAAATCTATCCGATGCTGGCAATAGCAACGGAGCTACAGGCAAGTGGATCAGGGAACTGAGTCCAGAGCTGGAGCCATGGTTGGAGCTGCCACATGTAGAGGTGGACTTGTACCTGACACAGTTTTTAGGTGGCCACCGCTACTTCCGGAAATATCTCCACATAATGGGCAAGGTTGAAGATGCAAAATGCCTATATTGTGGGCTTAAAGACATTGCATGTTTTTCGAATGCTATCATTATCAATCCATAAAATGACGGATGGAATTGACATATGGTATATGAACAGCATGTACGTCAGGAATATTCTAGTCGCGAAACGGCAAGATGGTCGCTTAGCCCAATAACGTGATAGTAACCAAAGAGGTCATGTAGTCCGGTAGCCATCAAAAGAAGAAGGGAGTCTTACACTCGCAGGTGCTGGCTTCTTAAAAAGTGTAGCACTCAGGCTAAATAGCTCCAATTGTGCATTAAGTATTTCCTCGTTACAGGTAACACAGAAAATAAAATCTTATATACAAACTTATCGTATTACAGTGTTTGTGGTTGAACTCTCTCGAAACGGCTCGACCGATTCTCACGAAATATTGTGAGCATATTGTGCAGGTCTGATAATTGGATCTTATCTATTTGTCAAAATATTGAGAGCTGTCCAGCCGTTATATATTTCCATACAATTTTTTTTTTGTTTTTATTGTTTATGAAACAGGGACTGGGATTTGGACTGGCACTGGCACTGGCATTGAGACTGGCACTGGGCCTAGGAGGGGACTGGGCCTAGGAGTGGGACTGGGGCTGGGGATGGGGCTGGGACTGGGACTGGAACTGGAACTGGGACTGGGACTGGTACTGGCACTGGTACTGGTACTGGTACTGGTACTGGTACTCGTACTGGGACTGGGACTGGGACTGGGACTGGGACTGGGACTGGGACTGGGACTGGGACGTGGACTGGGACTGGGACTGGGACTGGGACTGGGACTGGGACTGGGACTGGGACGTGGACTGGGACTGGGACTGGGACTGGGACTGGGACTGGGACTGGGACTGGGACTGGGAATGAGACTGGGACTAGGATTGGGACTGGGATTGGGACTGGGACTGGGACTGGGACTGGGACTGGGACTGGGACTGGGACTGGGACTGGGACTGGGACTGGGACTGGGACTGGGACTGGGACTGGGACTGGGACTGGGACTGGGACTGGGACTGGAACTGGGACTGGGACTGGGACTGTGACTAGGACTGGGAATGGGAATGAGACTGGGACTAGGATTGGGACTGGGATTGGGATTGGGACTGGGACTGGTACTGGTACTGGTACTGGTACTGGTACTGGTAATGGGACTGGGACTGAAAAACAAATGATGAATAATGTCGCGTTGCATCCGAAAATAATGGCGTTGCCTACATGGCTACGTTAAAAGCGAGAGCAACAAGAGGAGTGTGTTAGCGCTAACGCGAGAGAAAAAAGGGAAGGATGCGCTTTTACAGGAAGAAACAATCAGAGGTAGAAAGGGATGAGTGCAAGATCTTATCTGCCATCCACCAGAAATGATATCCGCAAGTGTTACAAACAAATTTGGGAACAGGCCGATGGTTCAAAGTTCGGGAAAAACTTCTACTAAATGAAAATGGTGTCGTTGTAACCGATGTCCAGAGAAAATGGATATTACGGAAGGAACACTTCTTTGCTCTCCCAAATGAAGACAGCGTTGTACTGCACAGGGGTGATGAACCCGATCCGCACTCAATGATGATGGAATTAATATCCCTGCGAAATATGGTCGGCCGAGTACATGCCTGGCGATTGGAATTTTCTGTTCTTTGCTCAATTCACAAGAAGGGAATACCTGCAAATTGCACCAACTATCGCGGATGCAGCCTTCTTAATTTCGCGTATGAGGTCCTGTCAAGTATATTGTGCCAAAGGTTGAGGCCCACCGTGAATCAGTTTATTGGACGTTATTAGGGCGTCTTCAGACCTCTTAAATCTACCATCGGCCAGATTTTCACAATGCGCCAAGTCTTGTAAAAAACCGCGAAAAAAGAATTGACACAGCTCTTCGTCAAATTCAAAGCCGCCTTCGACAGTACGAGAATAAGCTACCTATAAGCCGCTGTGTCTGAATTTAGTTTCCCCACAAAATTTATACGACTGTGCAAAATGACGTTAAGAAACACCTTCAGTTTAATCTGAATTGAAAAAGACCTCGAGTCGTTCGAAGCTGAACAAGTGTGACCCCATATCGGCCGGTTTACTTAATTTGGTATCACATTGATATCATCGGCCTGAACACCAACGCCATAAGCTCTGTAAATATTCGAACGCTTTTCAAGCAGAGATAAATCTGCAGTGGGAATACACAAATGGGAGAGTTTCTATACTCAGCGACAGTAAGGCCACACTCAATGCAACATCTTTAGTTCATATTAAATCATCAATAGCCCGTAAAGTACATGTAGAGGGTAAACCGTTCTGGGGATAATAACATCATTCGTTTTGCTTGGGTACCTGGCTACCAAGGGAAGGATAGAAACAAGCCTGAGTCCATCATGCTGATGGGATTACACACTACGAGGGAATAGCTCAGGCAAAAGGAGGCATCCCTTAGAGAACAATACTGGCGCAAAAGTCTAGGCCTTCAGCAGGCAAAAACACTTATAGAAGGATACAACCCAAAGCATTGTAAAGTCATGATAAACCTCCCTAAAGAAACTTAAGAATTTTAACAGTCATACTCATAAGTCACGGTAGAATAAAGAGCCACATGTTTAGCTTACTTAATTGGCGCTTAACCGTTTAAACGATTATGACCGTAAGTAAGAGCCACATGCACAAACTCTATATATATGGCCAGAGAGGATAGATAGAATAACAGACGCCATTTCAATTTTTATTTGTAATGTACCTGATTGGCGGTTATTAGAAAATTGCCTTCTACACATTTTTAAGAAGTTTATATTAAATATGTGACCCGGTCTATGAAAAGGTGGCTTATGACTCAAAAGAAATTTCTCCACTTTTTTTCTGGTTTCGATAGTTTTTGAGACGCCCTTTCACGTGGTGAAAACTAGAAGGCCCTAACTTGCTTAGAAGCTAAAAATGTAGAGAAAGAAGAGCACAAATGGAAGACGATGAAGCCTTTGGTTCCTTCGATGCCACTTTGATGGCTAGTAAAGCATCCTCAGATTTATTGATAGCATTTTTTTCGATGGCAATGGAGACAAAATATCGGTCAGAAACTGGTTTGTGCTTTGCCTTTTGGGAATGTCCGTTCATAATGCAAAAGAAAAACTACTAAGAAACTGAAGAAATGCATTGTTTATCATTAACAGCTGTTTCTAGCAATTTTTTTTTGAGTCATAAGCCACCTTTTCATAGGCCGGGTCACATATATTGTGATTGTTGGAAAGAGGATGAATTTGTTAATTAATACTATCCGTTAAAACAATCAAAAATGCCTCATGTAATTGTAAAGAAGCAATTTAAAATTACCTCTCAAATGGGACATTACAAATAAATTTCGCAAAAAGTATAAAATGACATTTCTTATTCTATCTATTCTCTCTGATATAGCCTAATATTCTCGGTCAGTTCTGTGGCAGCGAGGATGACACTGCAGAGCACATCCTGCTTGAATGCGAAGCAGTCGCAAGAAAAAGACTAAGGATACTTGGATCGCTAAATTTGGAAAGTAGACACATACACTCTCCCAAGCCGAGCTTCATTCTCGACTTTCTCAGAGGACTTGGTTTTGACGAGGTGTATAACCTCAAAACAATCTATCCATCTATGTATCTATCGTTAAAACCACTGATGAAAATTCATACAGCAGACATACTTTAACCATATGACAGATGATCAATTTTTACGAACACCAAAATGGAGCAGAAGGAATACGAGTATAAAAGATTGTTTGCAACTATTTTCATTAGCATGTACTCACACATATGCCCAATATCTCCTCTACGCGTACATGTGTATGTATGTATGTTAACACGTTTTAAATTTCCTCAAACACCTATTCATACTCATTTCTCCTGCTTCAAATATTCACCTAATAACCATATACGCTTCACACGCTACTAGCCAACTCAGCACTTTGCGGTTAACAAAGTAAAAATAAATTAAGATTTATGATGTAGAATATTTTTATGTTAGCCTATTTATTCAGTTTGTGTAGCTGTAGCTATTTTATTATAATTATAAGCTTTTATTTAGTTTCACTTTTGTTGTCTGTAATGGAATCTTGCAAGTTAAATTTGATACACTTCCCGGTGTCCGATTGAGCTGAAATTTTGCACACATGTATAACTCCGATGACAATGCAATATGGCTTTGTTAGAATTCGATAAATTAATCGATAACACAGTTATCGGTAAAGATTTGTATTTACTTTGGCATAACAGCCTAAGTCCCATACAAACCCACCGGTACCTATCCGTGGATTGTGATATTTGGACGTGGTGAATCACGCGTGTCACGCGTGGTGAATCTCAACGCTTGCGAAAAGCGGTGACACAACCCTCTGTTGTATTTCTGTGTATAACCAACATAGCTGAATTTTTAAAGCTGTTTAACTCTGTAATCTTTTCTGTAATTTATTTTGCTTTTGGAAAAATTACCTATTTGAAAAAAGCTGGCTGAAAAATATTGGCATAACAGCTTAAGTTAAATCAAGAATGGAAAATCTTGGAAAATTTGAGCAGATGTGGCAATTTCGCGCGTCCGTTGAACGAAATATTGACAATCTGCTGATCATCGCTAAGAAATTAGCGACATTCCATCAACTAAGCAGCACTTTAGCAATACTACAGTTATTATTTGGCCGCTCAAACACACAAATATTAATTGTGCATTAAATCTAAAATATACAAATACAACATAATAATTTACACGGCCAAAGCCATAATAATTCACACGGGTCATCAATTCTTTCTCTGATTCAAAATCTGAACTACCAGCGCTACCGTCAACAGCTCAGTGTCATCATTGCCAGTAGCGCCAATAACACCAAACTCGTGCCTGACACACAAAAGTCGTTTCATTCAATAGCGCAAGTAAAATGTACTACGCATTCACTACTAAGAAGCGTCAAAAATTCGCTTGGAGTAATTTCGTCAATGAGCTACCATTGAGCTGGCACCGCATTGGCGCTGGCGCCATGCAATTAACATCACTAAAATTGCGCGAATGCACAGGCTTATGACTTCAATACTTATATTTACAATGCTTTAAACTTTAAATACACCTCTGAAGTTACTGCGCATAAAATGTGTACTAATAAATTCCAATACGCATTATACGCAGATGTAACTGATATATGTGTTTTTGTTTCACCCCCTATACTTATATTTAAAGCTTTTCTAAGAACAAGCTTCTATTACTTGTTAATAAAACGAACTAAAAAGTAAAAAATAAAATTAAAGAAAAAAAAAGGTTTTTAAAAATAAGCTTTTATTATTTTGGTTAATAAAATTAACTAAAAAGTAAACAATAAATTGACTCTAAAGAAATATAACACTTTATAAGTTCATTGTAAGCTTAAACGATAATTAGGCTTTTTCGTCTGCGACAAAAAAATTCTATATTGTACATAATTATATATTTTTAACATTAAAACTTTACACCTAAATTATTAAATCTTACAGTTTATATCACAGTCCTAATTGTTCTAATAAAAAACGTGTTAAATTTTGATGGTATAATTAAGAACATTTAGGATCTCATTTTCTTGCTATCGCAATGTAACACGCTTTTATTAGAACAATTAGGACTGTGATATAAACTGTAAGATTTAATAATTTAGGTGTAAAGTTTTAATGTTAAAAATATATAATTATGTACAATATAGAATTTTTTTGTCGCAGACGAAAAAGCCTAATTATCGTTTAAGCTTACAATGAACTTATAAAGTGTTATATTTCTTTAGAGTCAATTTATTGTTTACTTTTTAGTTAATTTTATTAACCAAAATAATAAAAGCTTATTTTCAAAAAGTTTTTTTTTTTCTTTAATTTTATTTACTCCTTTTATTGCTTTTAACTTTTTTCCCTTCCATTTTTATGAGCATATGCAAAAAATTTTCTCCTCCATTAGTATTTCTAATTTTCGTACGGCAAATACACACTTACATAATCTTATGCTACCAGCACTCACTTATCGCATCATTTATTTTGCTTTAGTTACATATCGACTGACAGTCAGTCAGTCAAACACACTTACATATAACTTACGCAGTTCGTTGTTCCTGCAATTACGGAAATTACACACATTTTCTCATGGTAGGCTCGATGTATTTTCTACCCGTACGTATGTGGGCTTGAGGTAGGCGTATACACACAAGTATACATATGTATGTATATGGTGTATTTATGAGTAAATCTACTTTTGAGGTAACATCATGAAAGGTAACACCATAATAATAGTGGCACTTTATATATAGACGCACTGAGATGTTTTATACGATATTTAAATATATCAGCATATACATATATACTGTAACCAATTTACTGCAAATCCTCTTATTTGCCCCTTTGCTAAGTTCGTATCACTAAACTCTTGAATAAATAACTCCAATATTTTACTTAGTTAGTTATAAATTTCTCAGCTACAACTACAGATATATAATTTCTCATTTGAGTAATACTTGCACAAATTATTGCCCTCTCTTGCGACAACTCAGATAAGATATATGCATGTGTTTGTGCATTGCTTCTCCGCTGCTCGTATACGTACATATGTGTAGACGCAATTATTGATTCGTTTATGTAGATACATAATGACTGAATTATTGATGTGAATTCACGTCACTGCTTAGTATCGGCTTTGAGATGGCAGAACCCCTAAGGGGTTTGCTTATATTCGTAAAAATACGTATAAATTACTTAGCTTGAAAGATTTACTGTAGATCTTTATTTAATTAATAGTAATTGTAAGTAACGAAACAATGTACATATGTATATATATGGAGTATTTAGTGTCAATTGCTTCCACTTTAGGGAGGAGCCATGTGTAGGAGTACACGCAAGAGGGGAAAACTTTTGACCGGCATTAACCTGGGAATACCACAATCGACTATGATCGCATCAACATCCCCCAAATCGATTATGACGAAGTCAGAATAGCAATAACCAAATTATAAAGCAAGTAAGGAATGGTAAGTTCGGGTGTAACCGAACATTACTTACTCAGTTGCCAAATTACAGCTTGAACAATTTTAAAATTACATTCTTTTAAAAGTTGTCCAAAATTTTACTAATTTTCTATTCTGCGTCACAAGGTTAACCCACATACCAAGTTTCGTCACTTTATCCGTCTATTTCGAAATTTTCGATTTCAAAAAATTGGGCGTGGTTATAATGCGATTTCCTTCATTCATAAATAGCGATCTGAGATGAGTGATCAGGAACTAACATACCAAATTTCATTAAGATACCTCAAAATTTACTCTAGTTATCGTGTTTGCTGACAGACGGATGGACGGACATGTCTAAATGAATTTCTTTTTTCGCCAAAATCATTTTTATATATAGAAGTCTATATCTATCTCGATTAGCTTATACCGTTAAGGGGTAGCGTTATGCGAACAAAATTAGTATACTCTGTGAGCTCTGCTCAGCAGCTCTGCGGAGCATGCATCAGCTTCTTTGCAAAATTTGGTTGTGAGAGTGCATGCCCGATGATTGAAATGTGAGTGGTTTTTGCACAGTTCACAAGAAAGAGAATCCTGCAAACTGCGCAAGCTATCTCAACATATCAACCTTCTTAATATCGCATACAAGGTCCTGTTAAGCGTATTATGTGACAGATTGAAGCCCACCAAGAATCGGCTGATTGGACCTTACCAGTGCAGCTTTAGACCTGGTAAATCTATTATCGATCAAATTTTCACAATGCGCCAAATCTTGGAAATAACCAGCGAAAAAATTTAAAACCGCCTTCGACACCAGAAAAAGAAGCTGCCTATATGCCGTTTTGTCTGAATTTGGCTTCCTCGAAAAACTGTGCACAATGGCCTTGAGCAAGAGCATCAGCTCAGTCACAATTGGGAAGGATCACTTAGAGCCGCTCGAAACTAAACGAGACAGAGTGACCCCCTATCTTGCGATTTCTTTAATTTGAAGTTGCTTTCTCCAAACTGGGAAAAGAAGCGGAAAAGATGTGTTTGAGGGTGAATGAGCACTAAACAAAGTACGTGCTCTCATCGAGCAAAGAGTCAGCGCATTTGCGCCTTGGAAACCACGAGACTGTCGAAATAGTAAAAGGCTTCATTTATTTGGAGAAAGACATTAAAAAAAAACAACAACAATAACTCTCAAATCCAGCGAAGAATTACTATTGCGAATAAATGCTACCTTTAACTAGGTAAACAATTGAAAACTAAATTCCTCTCTCGGCAAACAAAAATCATGTTGTACTGCTTTATGCTTTATGCGTCCTGCTTTATGATGCAGAAGCATGTAACATGACAGCATCAGATGAAGTGGGAGTGAGCGTGTTCGGGAGAAAAGTTATTCGAAAAATTAACGTTGGGTAGGGTAACTAGGTTGGCACCTTGTCGTTGGTTTGAGGGCTTAGCCGAACTCCACAGCGCCCGATTGTGAGGTTTGCTGCGAGAAACCCTCGGTTCTGCAACCGGTACGAGGTGGAAAGAGGCGTCGAATGGCTGAATGAAGAGACAACGCTCAGCGGAAGGCGGCAAGCAAGCTTCCAATAGGCAGAAAGGACCCAGTCCCAGAGCCGCGAGGTAGGGCAGTCGCATAGATAAGACAAGTAAGCCCAAAGCGGTAAGAAAGATTGGCCCCAATAGTAAGGTAGCAACTACCTCGAAAGCTGCGAGTTAGATGAAGTTCCATCTACGGAGGTAGGAGATAAGACAAGGGAGATAACGCTAAGACTCCGGCTTTCTCGGAGGTGCTAAAGGGAATTAACGCAAAGGCCCGGCTTTCTCGGAGGTGCCAAAGGGAGATAACACTAAGACTCCGGATCCTAACACGCTAGAGGTGGGCGAAGTCGAAAAGGATCTCAAAAGCCTAAGAGAAAAAAAACAGGTGGAGGTAGCCGACGTCACCACGAAGGTATTAGAAGAGGACCAACCGCCAAATGGTGCAATGGCACAACAGTTACGAGAGGCTGAAAGGGGCCTCGAATACTATAAACCAAAAGAGCAAGGAGAGGGCGACGACGTCACGAAGAAGGTGCTGGAGGGGGGAAAAACAGCCCAATGGTGCTGCGAGTCCTACAGATATACCTTCAACACAGTAAAGTGGCGTCGAGCGAACCCCTCCTAACACTTGAGGAGGGTTCGTTAGACGTGGACGCTTATTCGTTCGTTAGACGTGAAGCTTATCCAGCAGCCGTGGCTCTCATCGGGAGGATAGGATTTGGCGTATACTACGCGCAAACGGAAGGACGGGTGCGAGCTGCAGTAATGGTAAGGAACAGCTGCATTCATATATGCTGCCTAAGTACACTATAAGTAGGCATATATCCTGGAATCCTGCTACATCGCCCATGCTCTGGAGGTTCCACCGATGGAGTGCAAGACTGTATTGCAGGACGAAGGGCGCAAAGGGCGGTTGGTCATAGGCGCGGATGCAAATGCGAACCAAAATGCGTGGGGAGGAGCAAATATGAACGAGAGAGGTTAATGTCTATTTTGTTATATCCTGCAAAACAATTTGCAGCCAACAAGGAAATGTCCCTACATACAGTGGTCCAACATCCAGCAATATTTTGGATATTATATTGAGAGGGTAGGGAAGGGAGGAACCTTTAGCAACCCTAGGTCAACGAACTGGACTAAATTCCAGAAGCGTTTAGAAACAAAACTGAGACAACACAAAGAGGTTGCCAATGTGGAGGAAATGGAGGAGTCGAATGAATTCCTAACAAAGACGCTTATGACAGCGTATAAAAAAGCTTGCTTTTTAAGAAGATTTAGAGGAAAAGCAAAGCCGCCGTGGTGGAGCAATGAGCTGAGTCGTCTAAGAAAACAGGTAAAAGTAATGTTTAAGCTCGCAAAGACCGCGGAAAGCGAAGCGTGTCGAGACCAGTATAGGGATCTACTGAGGGCCTACAAGCGTGAAATTTCCAGGGACAAGAGAATCTCATGGAAAAGTTTCTGTACGGACATAGAATGCTCCAGCGAAACAGCACGGTTGAAAAAAGTCCTAGCTAGGGGAAACATAGTCCAGGGACTAATAAAGAAAGAGTATGGGGAATGGTCACGGTTTAGACGGTTAGACGGTTTAGAAGAGCCAGCAAACATCACTCACACTTCCTTTACGGAGCGGGTAGTACCGGGCTTGCTGACCGATACCAAGATCGAATGGGCAGAGATGTCGTTTTCTAAGTTTAAATCGCTGGGCCCAGATGGTATATTCCCGGCCATGCTACAAGTTTCAAGTATTGGGGTCGAGGAATCGTTTAAAATAATATTCGATGGGTGCATAGGTCTGAATCATGTACCGCACTCTTGGAGAACTGCTCGTGTAGCTTTCCTACCAAAGGCGGGGAAGATCGGCCACGTGTGTCTTAAAGACTATAGACCCATTAGCTGCTCAAAACGTTTGAGAGGCTGTTAGATGTGTACATAAAGTCCAACGTGGATGAAAAGCTGCTCTCCACAACACAGCATGCGTACACCAAATGCAAGTCGGTAGACACCGCATTGCATAGGGTGGTAAAAACACAGAGAAATCCCTGGAATATAAGGAATATGCACTAGGAGTCTTCTGTCTCTCATTGGGTTTTACAGTGATTGTAATCTCTATTCTATACTATGGAGTTCTTTTTTAGTGGAATGCCACACAAAAAACAACATAACTCAAAAAATTAGAGGGGGTATGCAGACTATCGGTGCTTAGGATTACTGGAGCCCTGAAAAGAACCCCGACGGCTGCCCCGTATGCCATTCTGCTTTATATTGACAGTCAAGCAGCAATTATAGCAATAATCTCACACAGCACAGCATCTAAATGCGTGTTAGAGTGTAAGCAGTCTCTGGAGAGAATCGGGACAGGGAGAAGCATACATCTATATAGGGTCCCAGGGTATATGGGAATAGATGGGAATGAAAAAGCCGATGAACTAGCAAAAAAGGGCGCATCACTTGAAGCTTGCTCCGTCCCATTAGACTGAGCGAGATTAAGTGAGGGCGATAGGTGCACATGATCGGCCAAGCAGGAAGGGCGTGGGTTCAAGCGCGGGGCTGTAAAGTGTCGAAGATTATGTGTAGCTCTTACAACCTTAGACTAACAAAGTTGCTTCTTTCACTAAAAGGACAATTAGTTAAAAAGAGGGGACTGTAGACTTTTGACGGGTATTCTGACTGGACACTGCCTTCTGGCGTCACATGCCTTTAAATTAGGCTTCGTGGCACATATAGAAAGTGCGTTTTGCAGGAGGAAACGATCCACAGCTTAAAAAATATCGTCGGCGTCATGGCAAAGAAATTATTGAAATACACAATCTTCATTGATTTGAAATAATAAAAAAAAAATAATAATAATAATGCGTATAGTACACCTAATTGAATAAAAATATTAATTTAAAAATGGTTTTTTTTACAAGAAGGTAATTTAAAAGTTTTGCAAGCTGTAATTTGGCAGTCGTTAAAGATATCATGATGAAATTTGGCAGGAACGTTACTACTATTACTATATATGTGCTAAATGAAAATTAGCAAAATCGGAAGAAGAACACGCCCACTTTTAAAAAAAAAATTTTCTTAAAGTCAAATTTTAACAAAAAATTAAATATCTTTACTGTATATAAGTAAATTAAGTCAAAATTCAACTCCAGCAATGATATGATGCAACAAAATACAAAAATAAAAGAAATTTTCAAAATGGGCGTGGCTCCGCCCTTTTCCGTTTGATTTGTCTAGGATACTTTTAATGCCATAAGTCGAATAAAAATTTTCCCAATCCTTGTGAAATTTGGTAGAAGCTTAGATTCTAGGACGATAACCGTTTTCTGCGAAAAAGGGCGAAATCGGTTGAAGCCACGCCCAGTTTTTATACACAGTCGACCGTCTGGCCTTCCGCTCGGCCGTTAGCACGATAACTTGAACCAAAACCGATATATCTTTACTAAACTTAGTCCACGTACTTACCTGAACTCACTTTATCTTTGTATAAAAAATGGCCGAAATCCGACTATAACCACGCCCACTTTATAGATATCGAAAATTACGAAAAATGAAAAAAATGCCATATATCTATACCAAATATGAAAAAAGGGATGAAACATGGTAATTGGATTGGTTTGTTGACGCAAAATATAACTTTAGAAAAAACTTTGTAAAATGGGTGTGACACCATATTAAGTAGAAGAAAATGAAAAAGTTCTACAAGGCGAAATCAACAGCCCTTGGAATCTTGGCAGGAATACTGTACGTGGTATTGCATATATAAATAAATTAACAGTACCCGACAGATGATTTTCTGGATCACCCTGGTCCACATTTTGGTCGATATCGCGAAAACGCCTTCACATATACATCTAAGGGCCACTCGCTTATAAAACCCTCATTAATACCTTTAATTTGATATCCATATCGTACAAGCACATTCTAGAGTCACCCCTGGCCCACCCTAATGGCGATATCTCGAAAAGGCGTCCACCTATAGACCAAATGCCCACTCCCTCTTAAAATGCTCAGTAACACCTTTCGTTTGATACCCATATCGTACAAACATTCTAGAGTCAACCTTGGTCCACCTTTGTGGCGATATCCCGCAAAGGCGTCCACCTATAGAACTAAGGATTACTCCGTTTTAAAATACTCATTACCATCTTTCATTTGATATCCATATCGTACAAACACATTCTAGAGTCACCCCTAGTCCACCTTTATGGCGATTTATCGAAAAGGCGTTCACCTATAGAACTAAGGATTACTCCGTTTTAAAATACTCATTACCATCTTTCATTTGATTCCCATATTGTACAAACCTGGTCCACCTTTATGGCGATATCTCGAAACGGCGTCCACCTATGAAACTAGGGATCACTCCCTTTTAAAATACTCATTACCACCTTTCATTTGATACCCATATCGTACAAACACATTCTAGAGTTACCCCTGGCCCACCTTAATTTCGATTTCTCGAAAAGGCGTGCACCTATAGACCTAAGACCCACTCCCTCTTAAAATGCTCAGTAACACCTTTCACCTGATACCCATATGGTACAAACAAATTCTAGAGTCAGCCCTGGTCCATCTTTATGGCGATATCCCTAAATGGCGTCCTTCCATAGAACTATGGACTACTCTCTCTTAAAATACTCTTTAATACCTTCGATTTGATACATATCTCATACAACCTCATTCCAGGGTTACCCTAGGTTCAATTTCCTACATGGTGATTTCCCTTATTTTGCCTCCATAGCTCTCAACTGAGTATGAAATGTTCGGTTACACCCGAACTTAGCCTTCCTTACTTGTTTTTTTTTTATTTTATTATTTTTTTTTTTAATCAGCTGACTCTAATTAGGAACAGCATGTAAATTGTAGTTTACTTTCAGTTGATGTTTTCTGTGCAGCAATTTTTTTTTATACTCAGTTGAGCAGAGCTCACAGAGTATATTAAGTTTGATTGGATAACGGTTGGTTGTACATATATAAAGGAATCGAGATAGATATAGACTTCCATATATCAAAATAATCAGGATCCAGAAAAAATTTGATTGAGCCATGTCCGTCCGTCCGTCCGTCCGTCCGTCCGTCCGTTAACACGATAACTTGAGTAAATTTTGAGGTATCTTGATGAAATTTGGTATGTAGGTTCCTGAGCACTCATCTCAGATCGCTATTTAAAATGAACGATATCGGACTATAACCACGCCCACTTTTTCGATATCGAAAATTTCGAAAAACAGAAAAAATGCGATAATTCATTGCCAAAGGCGGTTAAAGCGATGAAACTTGGTAGATGGGTTGGCGTTATGACGCAGAATAGAAAATTAGTAAGATTTTGGACAATGGGCGTGGCACCGCCCACTTTTACAAGAAGGTAATTTAAAATTTTGCCAGCTGTAATTTGGCAGTCGTTGAAGATATCATGATGAAATTGGGCAGGAACGTTACTACTATTACTATATATGTGCTAAATAAAAATTAGCAAAATTGGATGAAGAACACGCCCACTTTTTAAAAAAAAATTTTTTTTAATTCAAATTTTAACAAAAAATTTAATATCTTTACTGTATATAAGTAAATTAAGTCAAAATTCAACTCCAGTAATGATATGATGCAACAAAATACACAAATAAAAGAAAATTTCAAAATGGGCGTGGCTCCGCCCATTTTCATTTAGTGTGTCTAGAATACTTTTAATGCCATAAGTCGAACAAAAATTTACCAATCCTTTTGAAATTTGGTAGGAGCATAGATTCTATGACGATAACTGTTCTCTGTGAAAATGGGCGAAATCGGTGGAAGCCACGCCCAGTTTTTATACACAGTCCACCGTCTGTCCTTCCGCTCGGCCGTTAACACAATAACTTGAGCAAAAACCGATATATCTTTACTAAACTTAGCCCACGTACTTATCTGAACTCACTTTATCTTGGTATAAAAAATGGCCGAAATCCGACCATAACCACGCCCACTTTATCGATATCGAAAATTACGAAAAATTAAAAAAATGCCATAATTCTATACCAAATACGAAAAAAGGGATGAAACATGGTAACTGGATTGGTTTATTGACGCAAAATATAACTTTGGAAAAAACTTTGTAAAATGGGTGTGACATCTACCATATTAAGTAGAAGAAAATGAAAAAGTTCTACAAGGCGAAATCAACAGCCCTTGGAATCTTGGCAGGAATACTGTTAGTGTTATTGAATATATAAATAAATTAGCAGTACCCGACAGATGATTTTCTGGATCACCTGATCCACATTTGGTCGATATCGCGAGAACGCCTTCACATATACATCTAAGGGCCACTCGCTTTTAAAACCCTCATCAATACCTTTAATTTGATATCCATATCGTACAAACACATTCTGTAGTCAACCCTGGTCCACCCTAATGGCGATATCTCGAAAAGGCGTGCACCTATAGACCTAATGCCCACTCCCTCTTAAAATGCTCAGTAACACCTTTCGTTTGATACCCATATCGTAAAAACATTCTAGAGTCACCCCTGGCCCACCCTAATGGCGATATCTCGAAAAGGCGTCCACCTATAGACCTAATGTCCACTCCCTCTTAAAATGCTCAGTAACACCTTTCCTTTGATACCCATATCGTACAAACATTCTAGAGTCACCCCTGGCCCACCCTAATGGCGATATCTCGAAAAGGCGTCCACCTATAGACCTAATGCCCACTCGCTCTTAAAATGCTCAGTAACACCTTTCGTTTGATACCCATATCGTACAAACATTCTAGAGTCACCCCTGGCCCACCCTAATGGCGATATCTCGAAAAGGCGTCCACCTATAGACCTAATGCCCACTCCCTCTTAAAATGCTCAGTAACACCTTTCGTTTGATACCCATATCGAACAAACATTCTAGAGTCACCCCTGGCCCACCCTAATGGCGATATCTCGAAAAGGCGTCCACCTATAGACCTAATGCCCACTCGCTCTTAAAATGCTCAGTAACACATTTCGTTTGATACCCATATCGTACAAACATTCTAGAGTCAGCCCTGGTCCACCTTTATGGCGATATCCCTAAATGGCGTCCATCCATAGAACTATGGCCTACTCTCTCTTAAAATACTCTTTAATACCTTCCATTTGATACACATGTCATACAACCACATTCCAGGGTTACCCTAGGTTCATTTTCCTACATGGTGATTTTCCTTATTTTGTCTCCATAGCTCTCAACTGAGTATGTAATGTTCGGTTACACCCGAACTTAGCCTTCCTTACTTGTTTTTTTTTAGGTTAATGAAGCTCGAAACAGCCGTATCAGATACAGTGGACCCTCGGTTAATGAACGCCCCGCATAACGAACATTTCGCATAACGAATACATTTTTTTGGGAAAAAAGTTTCGCTTTACGAACGAAGGCTCGCATAACAACCTAAACAGGGGAAACCCCGAATTCACATTATTGGGCTGTCTGCGTTTAGCTTTTGCTTCATAGTTCAGAATTTTGTTTTATTTTAGTGCAGAATTGTTCGTAAAATTAACAAGACGTGTTGAAACATACAAATTTTTTATTTTTAATTTTGCTTTTATAAAAATTGCAAAATAAAATGCCCTCAAAAAAAAAATTCGGAAAAGGAGAAAAATACAAGGACCAAAATAACTATTGAAATGAAACTCAAGATCATTCAAAAACATAAAGGAGGTTTGGGTGTGGCTGATTTAGGACGTGCGTTCAACTTGTCGAAATCAACGATTTCTACTATCCTCAAGAATCAGGACAAGCTTGAGGTGCTAAACGCTTCAAAGGGAGTATCAAGAGTTTCTTCGCAACGACCACAAATTCTCGATGATGTTGAAAGATTGCTTTTGATATGGATTAACGAAAAGCAAATGCAAGCTGACACAATTTCGCAGAATATAATTTGTGAGAAGGCTAAAACGATATTCACTACTCTGATTGAAAAGTCGCCAGGAACATCAACAGCAAGAAGGGAAGACTTCAAAGCAAGTAAGGGGTGGTTCGAGAATTTCAAAAAACGTACTGGTATTCATAGCGTTATAAGGCATGGTGAAGCAGCAAGCTCAGACGCTAAGGCTGCCGAGAGTTATGTAGGCGAATTCAAGAAGCTTGTGGATACTGAGGGTTACTTGCCCCAGCAGGTGTTTAATTGCGACGAAACGGGTCTTTTTTGGAAAAAGATGCCCAAGCGAACTTACATAACAGTAGAGGAGAAAGCAATGCCCGGCCATAAGCCAATGAAAGACCGCCTTACTCTGCTTTTTTGTTCCAATGCAAGTGGCGACTTGAAATTAAAACCGCTACTTGTCTATCATTCAGAGAATCCACGTGCCTTCAAAAAGCATAATGTTGACAAGAGTAAGCTAAATGTCATGTGGAAGTCGAACAGTAAAGCTTGGGTGACACGTGTTCTTTTTACTGAGTGGATCAATAATGTTTTTGGCCCCTCTGTGCTGAAATATTTGATTGAGATGGATTTGTCTCTTCGTGTCCTGCTTATTATGGATAACGCTCCTTCACATCCACCAAGTTTACAAGATGAACTCATTGAAGAGTTTAAATTCATCAAAATTCACTTTTTGCCACCTAATACAACCCCATTGCTTCAGCCCATGGATCAGCAAGTGATTTCTAACTTCAAGAAGCTTTACACAAAAGAACTTTTCCAGCATTGCTTTGACGTGACTGAAAAAACAAATCTTACTCTAAAAGAGTTTTGGAAAGATCACTTCCACATTGTTGCCTGTCTCAAAATTATTGATAAGGCATGGAAAGGCGTTACTAAGAGAACACTCGAATCTTCCTGGAAAAATCTTTGGCCCGACCGCTTTGCCGAATGCACATTTGAAGGACTCGACGCAGTATCTACGGATCCAATAACCAACGAAATAATATTTTTGGCTGACCGTATTGGGCTAGAGGTGGATGGAAATGACATCGCTGAACTTGTGGCAGAGCACAGTGAAGATCTGACTACCGACGAGCTTATAGAATTGCAATGTGATTTACAACAAGATGTTAAGAAGCAAACTTTATCAGACGAGGAGATAACCGAAGAAAGCAACCGTCTAGTGCAATCAGAGAAATGCTCAAAGCATGGGAGTTTGTGGCATCATACGTTAAAAAGCATCACCCCAGTCAGACAGCGGCAGTACGTGCAACAGAATTATTCAACGATAATGCTGTGTCCCATTTTGAACAAATTTTGAAGGGACGTCAGAAACAAACGACTCTAGACAGTTTTTTGCTTAATGTAGATTAATAATGCTAGGTACTAGGTTTCTTTCAATAAAAATTCAAATTGAAACATATAAGACTGTATTTTTTTTCGACCTGGAACGCATTATTTTAGTTTACATTGATTCTTATAGGAATAATGGTTTTGCTTAACAAACGTTTTGCATAACGAGCAAGATGCTAGAACCAATTGTGTACGTTAACCGAGGGTCCACTGTATCTTGATTTTTTTAATCACCTCTTTCAAATGTTATTCACACTCATTTATTAAAGGCCTATTTCATTTTTAGAGAAAACGTTTATTTAAGTATGCACTTTTCCCCCTCTTTCTCTCCTCAACACTGCTTAAAAGCTATTATTTCGAAGGCAACTTAAATGATAATGACAACAAAATTGAATGAAAACACCAATAAGGGAAAACATTCATACATTCATATTTTTCACCCTAAAACATTTGTGAAATATAAATGTGGGCATACGAAAGATGAACACTTAAACATATATAATTGTCGCTATACAAACATACTGGTCAGATAATTATACCAGAACATTTTTGGGGGAACATTAAACGAATTGATTGCAATCACTTTCACATACTTTCAAACAAAATGCCGACACAATTGTGGGCGTTGAGAAACAAAGAAATGTGTAAGTACTAAAAAGTCAGATAAACAAATAAAAATGTACACACACACATATGATAAACCAGTACATATTACAGTCAATCGTATACCTCAATTTAGAAGGTCAAAGTGAATGCGAACTGGAAACTTTTCATTCAAATATACCAAACTTAGATCATTTGGCCCAGAGATAAATATTTCTTCTGTACGTGTATTTGTCACTGAACTCACCTAAACGAATTGACAGATTTTGATAGAAATGGTGTTTGTACAATTTGGTTAGTGAAATGGGCCAAGGCCGACCTATTCTAGATAATCTTATTTATGGTGCGATTCGCTTGAAATTCGGTACCGGGGTATTTCTTTGACAAAGATAATATTTGACAGACTTTTCATTCCGTGAAGTAGACTAGAGGCCGACTTATTCTACACAAAGTAGTGTATGGTAAGATTTGCTTAAAATAAAGTAAAAGGGGTATTTGCGTGAGTAGCTCATCATTTGCGAAACTTTTCATTTCGGGAAGTGAACCAGGTACCGACCTATTCCAAAAAATCTTACTTATTCTTACGATTCTATTGAAATGCGGCACGCCTTTGACAAAGATAATATTTGAGAGACTTTTCATTCCGGTAAGTGGACCAGGGGCCAACCTATTCAACGTAAGACCATTTATAATGCGATTTGCTTGAAATTTAGTTTCGGGGTACTTCCACGGTCTGATCTATTGTAATTAATCGCATTTATTGTGCAAACCAAGAGAGTGGTCCTGTGATGTTTCTTTTTGGAAGTGGAACGGAAACCGATCTTTTCTATCTAATTCTATTCTTTGTTCGATTTGCCTGAAATTTGTTGTAAAGGTATCCGTTTTTATCATAAGTCGCTGATAACTGAAGTTTCGATTCAGGCATTACCGGAAGCAGCTATGACAGTGAACATAATTTAAAAATAATAACATTTGATTAATTCGCGATTTTATGCTACACTTTTGCCCAGTTTTTAAGGCGAGTTTAAATTACAGATAACGTTGACTAGAGTTTAACCCTGCCACTTTGGCCGCTTAAGCTGAGATGAGCAGCAAAATTTTATATTATCGAACAAATTGACAAGGTTAAACTATAGTTAACTTTAAATAAAGTTTGAACTCAGACTAAACAAGTAAGGAAGGTTAAGTTCGGATGTAACCGAACATTACATACTCAGTTGAGAGCTATGGTGGCAACATAAGGGAAAAAAACTATGTAGGAAAATGAACCGAGGGTAACCCTGGAATGTGTTTGTATGACATGTGTATCAAATGATTAATTATTATGATTATTAAAGAGTATTTTAAGAAGGAGTGGGCCATAGTTCTATAGGTGGACGCCATTTAGGGATATCGCCATAAAGGTGGATCAGGGTATACTCTAGAATTTGTTTGTATGATATGGGTATCAAATGAAAGGTGTTAATGAGTATTTTAAAAGGGAATGATCCTTATTTCCATAGGTTGACGCCTTTTCGACATATCGCCATAAAGGTGGACCAGGGGTGACACTAGAATTTGTTTGCACTATATGGGTATCAAATGAAAGAGGTTAATGAACATTTTGAAAGGGAGTGGGTCTTAGTTCTATAGGTGAACGCCTTTTCGAGATATCGCCATAAAGGTGGACCAGGCGTGACTCTAGAATGCGTTTGTACAATATTGGTATCAAACGAAATGTATTAATGAGAATTTTAAAAGGGAGTGGGCCTTAGTTCTATAGGTGGACGCCTTTTCGAGATATCGCCATAAAGGTGGACCAGGGGTGACTCTAGAATGTGTTTGTACGATACAGTTATCAAATTAAGGGTATTAATGAGGCTTTTAAAAGGGAGTGGTGGTTGTTGTATATGTGAAGGCGTTTATCAGATATCGACCAAAATGTGAACCAGGGTGACCCAGAACATCATCTGTTGGATACTGCTAATTTGTTTATATATATAATTCCACGAAAAGTATTCCTGCCAAGATTTGAAGGGTTTTTTATTTCGCCCTGCAGAAATTTTTCATTTCATTCTACTTAATATGGTAGGTGTTACACCCATTTTACAAAGTTTTTTTCTAAAGTTATATTTTTCGTCAATAAGCCAATCCAATTACTATGTTTCATCCCCTTTTTCGTATTTGGTATAGAATTTTGGCATTTTTTCGTTTTTCGTAATTTTCGATATCGAAAAAGTGGGCGTGGTCATAGTCCGATTTCGGCCATTTTTTATACAAAGATAAAGTGAGTTCAGGTAAGTACGTGGACTAAGTTTAGTAAAGATATATCGGTTTTGGTTCAAGTTATCGTGTTAACGGCGGAAGGACAGACGGTCGACTGTGTATAAAAAATGGGCGTGGCTTCAACCGATTTCGCCCTTTTTCACAGAAATATGTTATCGTCCCAGAATCTAAGCCCCTATCAAATTTCACAAGGATTGGTAAATTTTTATTCGACTTATGGCATTAAAAGTATCCTAGACAAATTAAATGAAAAAGGGCGGAGCCACGCCCATTTTGAAATTTTTTTTTATTTTTGCATTTTGTTTCACCATATCATTACTGGGGTTGAATGTTGACGTAATTTACTTATATACTGTAAAGATATTAAATTTTTTGTTAAAATTTGACTTAAAAAAAATTTTTTTTTTAAAAGTGGGTGTGGTCGTTCTCCGATTTTGCTAATTTTATTAAGCATACATATAGGAACAGGTGTAACGTTCCAGCCAAATTTCATCATGATATCTTCAACGACTGCCAAATTACAGCTTGTAAAACTTTTAAATTACCTTCTTTTAAAAGTGGGCGGTGCCACGCCCATTGTCCAAATTTTACTAATTTTCTATTCTGCGTCATAAGTTTAACTCGCTTACCAAGTTTCATCGCTTTATTCGTCTTTGGTAATGAATTGTCGCACTTTTTCGGTTTTTCGAAATTTTCGATATCGAAAAAGTGGGCGTGGTTATAGTCCGATATTGTTCATTTTAAATAGCGATCTGAGATGAGTGCTCAGAAACATACACGCCAAATTTCATCAAGATACCTCAAAATTTACTCAAGTTATCGTGTTAACGGGCAGACTGACGGACGGACATGGTTCAATCAAATTTTTTTTCGATCCTGATGATTTTGATATATGGAAGTCTATATCTATCTCGATTCCTTTATGCCTGTACAACCAACCGTTATCCAATCAAAGTTAATATACTCTCTGAGCTCTGCTCAACTGAGTATAAAAATCGGACCATAATGTAAGAAAAAAAAATTTCTATTTATTTAACTTTTCGAATTTAAACTGAACTTTATTGACTTTTTCGACAATCTTATCTTATCAGTCCTTTATTTATTTTATCTTATCAGTCCTTTTACTACTTTATTGAATTTCATTATTTGCATGCAATTAAAAATATATTTTCAATGCCAAAGAAGTTTTTATAACTTTTCACGCACGTAAATGAGTTTACATAGCCACTTGTTTAGGCTGGTGACAGAGAGCTTGCTTTAAGCTATCCTAGGCGAAAAGCAAATTTTTATTTCCATTTAAATAACACTTCTCGCTTCCACTTTGTCGTCTGGTAACATGCAAAACTAAGACTCCAGGCAACATCTTTGAAGAATTAAGTATTGTTTGAGAAGAGCACCTGCAAAATTTCGCATGTGAGCCAAACAATACATACAAATTTCCACACAGCCACATCGAAAAATAAACGTTCATGCAATAAAAAACACATCTCTAAATAAAGTAAAATTTGCTTGTGCTCAATTAATAACATCCTGCGTCTAGGTTTATTATCCATTCTTACATACATACATACATATATAGTGCATGTACAAATACAGTGACAACTGTTTAAGCAGAAGCGTATTAAGAATTTTGCAATTGGTCACAGAGCTAATTTGGTGGATACTTGGAGGCGCACAAAGTAATTTCCAAACTCATTAACTACTAATTTATTCTATAGCTCCACCCAACTCGTTACACGTCTCTAATATATCCCTGAAAAAAATCGTGCAATGAATCCCTAAGGAGAGTGGCCTGCGATTGATCTCTTTTGTCCACATTGGGGTATAATTGATCCCCTCTAGTCGCTTTTGGGTATATTTGGCATCAATCAGTATCAAATTCATGTAGTCAGTTAAAAAAAAAACAACAAAAAGGAAACAGAAACCAAATGAATAAAATAAAATAAAAAGATTAAATGTGTTTGAATAGCTTTATTTAATAAAAACGGGAAGTTAAAAAATTATAAAATCCGTAAGAATTTCCGTATGGGTAGAAAAAGGACTTGTCCGACTGTACCCATAGGCGAACAAAAAAAACTTGTCTGCCAGTTCCCGTAGAGGTAAGAAGAGAATATGTTCGACCCTACCCGTATGGATACAAAACGGGCCTGTCAGACACTTCCCATTAGGGAACAAAGAGGAAGTGCCGAACATTCCAATAAGGATCAGTCCGACAGTAACCGTTCAGGCATAAACAGGTACAATTGGTCTCTCCATAGGATATGCTCAAACAAAAGGGAGAACAGAACTGGCTATAGTCGCATAATCCTTTGCGACTCATCCTGGATTCATTCTAGACTAGTCGAGTTTTTTGGAGGGGAGTACACACACACTCACATACACAGCACGTGTAATACATAAACAGTGCAGCTGTGCAAAGACAAAATCATAAACTCTTCAATTAACGCTAGGAAGAATATTCTTCTAAGTATGTAAATAAAAGGACAAATCTTTATGGATTATGATACTTCCCATGATTGAATATATACGTATGTACAAAGTAATTTATATAGAAGGCGACACGTGTGCTTTTATTACACTCCATCACAAATTCCAATTTTTTTCTGCACCAGAGACGGCATTATGAAATTACAATGTAAAATCACCCCCTGATTCCGAAAATCAAGGTAATGTTTAATTCTAGGGTAATGTTTTTGAGATATTTACGATTTACCGTTTTTCAAAAAAACAAACAAAAAACAATTGGGTCCACTTAATCATATATATTTCAGGAACTAATTGCAAAACGGTTTAAAGCCTTTAAAAGGTAATAAAATTTGCTTTAACCGTGAATATAACACTTTTTTCTAGGCCTTGTAGATTCAAAGCTAACGAACAATCATTACGGATTTTTTCAATTTTTTTTGTAAACATATAAAAAAATTCGTACTTTGCGAGGAAGGATCTCGAAAACTCTTTAGTTTTTTACAAATTTTAAGCTATTGCATAGATTTTATAGCGGGCTTGGCAACTAAATGAAAAAAAACCGTAAAGAATATTTGTCAAAAAAGGTTCGAAAAGGTTCGAAAAAGGTTCGGTGTTAGCAACAGGCCAAATACATAAAATTGGATCTCTATCATAAAGTTATAGTTAAAGTTAAAGGTAAAGTTAAAGTTAAAGTTAAAGTTAAAGTTAAAGTTAAAGTTAAAGTTAAAATTAAAGTTAAAGTTAATGTTAAAGTTAAAGTTAAAGTTACAGTTAAAGTTAAAGTTAAAGTTAAAGTTAAAGTTAAAGTTAAAGCTACAATTAAAGTTAAAGTTAAAGTTAAATTTAAAGTTAAAGGTAAAGCTAAAGTTAAAGTTAAAGTTAAAGTTAAAGCAAAAGTTACAGTTAGAGTTAAAGTTAAAGTTACAATTAAAGTTAAAGTTAAAATTAAAGTTAAAGTTAAAGTTAAAGTTAAAGTTAAAGTTAAAGTTAAAGTTAAAGTTAAAGTTAAAGTTAAAGTTAAAGGTAAAGGTAAAGCTAAAGTTAAAGTTAAAGTTAAAGTTAAAGTTAAAGTTAAAGGTAAATTTAAAGTTAAAGTTAAAGTTAAAGTTACAGTTAAAGTTAAAGGTAAATATAAAGTTAAAGTTAAAGTTAAAGTTAAAGTTAAAGTTAAATTTAAAGTTAAAGTTAAAGTTAAAGTTAAAGGTAAAGGTAAAGCTAAAGTTAAAGGTAAAGTTAAGGTTAAAGTTAAAGTTAAAGTTAAAGGTAAATTTAAAGTTAAAGTTAAAGTTAAAGTTACAGTTACAGTTAAAGTTAAAGTTAAAGTTACAATTAAAGTTAAAGTTAAAGTTAAAGTTAAAGTTAAAGGTAAAGTTAAAGTTAAAGTTAAAGTTAAAATTAAAGTTAAAGTTAAAGTTAAAGTTAAAGTTAAAGTTAAAGTTAAAGTTAAAGTTAAAGTTAAAGTTAAAGCTAAAGTTAAAGTTAACGTTAAAGTTAAAGTTAAAGTTAAAGTTACATTTAAAGTTAAAGTTAAAGTTACAATTAAAGTTAATGTTAAAGTTAAAGTTAAAGTTAAAGTTAATGTTAAAGTAAAAGTTAAAGTTAAATTTAAAGTTAAAGTTAAAGTTAGTCAAATTTAAAATTAAAGTTAAAGTTAAATTTAAATATTTAAAAAATTTTTCCAGTTACCATAAACCTATAATTTCAATTATAAATATTCCTGAATAACCTATGTATTGTAACGAATTTGCTGTAAATCCTCTTATTTGCAACCCTCTGCTAAATTCGTATCGCTAAACTGTTGAATATATAACTCCAATATGTAATAATGCAAAATGGCCTTTATTCAAGTACTTCACAATAACACTTGTACTTTGCAACGAATAGCTTACTTAATAACCAAACTGATTGACAGCTCAAATGAAACTCTACTATTCCAAAATAATACTGCTATAGCTCGCTAGATAGCGCTTAATCCAAATCTCAAATCAAACTGAATTACTTCTTACTCGCCTGCCCCGCTTTTATAGTTTACGCTGCATACTTCTAGGCTCTTCGATTTCCAGAAGTTACTAGTTAGTTTCGGCTACAAAATCGCCAGCCACAACTACGTGCACAAATTATTGCTCTCTCTTGTGACAACTCAGATAAGATATATGCATGTGTTTGTGCATTGCCGCTCCGCTGCTCGTATACGTACATATGTGTAGACGCAATTATTTATTCGTTTATGTAGATACATAATGATTGAATTATTGATGTGAATGTTTGTAGTTTACAGTCTCTCGCGCATACGTAGGCGTATAAGTAAATGCATCTGTGTGTGACATCTTTCGGCTGCCTTATATATGTGTATACATGATTTGATTATTGAGGTAAATACTGCTTATAGTGGCCTTGGCATCGCCTTAGTGATGGTATAACTTAGTGATGTTAATATCCGTGACAGTATGTACATATCTTGTAAGATAATAATAAAAATTTGTTAACCAATATTAACTTCTCATTTATTCAATAAAAGTAAAAAATTTGTTTTCTTATCGGTCACCACGCTTAAAAAGTGTAACTTGAATTAATATCAAAGACAAAACTTGAATTAATATCAAAGAAAATAAAATGTTGCATAAGTATTATAATTGCATAAATTGATAATATGCAATAGCTTTACCGCGGCAGTCCCCGAGTGCCAAACGTCCTTTTTTTTCTCCAAGCTCTGTTTTATTAAAAAAAATAAAGTTTCATTCAACAACATCGATGGAATAATACAAAATTATTAAAGTCGTTGGTATGCTATGTGGTCTACGAAGTGGATACGCAAAATACTGTTGCTTTCTATGCAAATGGGATAGCCGAGGTCGTCAGGACCAATACATCATAAAGGATTGGCCAGAACGAATCGAGTTTCAAGTTGGGGTGGATAACATAAAATACTCTCCACTTATAAAGAAGGAAAAAATAATTCTACCTCCGCTCCACATCAAGCTCGGCCTTATCAAAAACTTTGTCAAGGCTTTGGACAAAGAAGGCGAAACTTTTCATCATTTGAAGAAAATCTTTACAAAGATTTCAGAAGCAAAAATAAAGGAAGGGTTTTTTGTGGGACCACAAATAAGGAAAATGATGACCAATAACCATTTCAAAGAACAATTGCCACGAGTGGAGGCAGCGGCGTGGGATTCTTTTGAAAAGGTCGTTACTTCTTGCTTAGGTAAACACAAAAGTCCTAACTACGAGATGACAGTGAAAGACTTAATCAAAAGCTAGACAGAAATGGGTAAATAAAAAACATATTTAAGACCGTTTTCTTCGTTAACTTTAAAACCTATCTGTATGATGATTTGTATTAAAATTTTTAAATTTACATGAGAATATGTAGCCCTAAATCTGAATTCATTGTCCAGTTCCGAACAAACAAGAACGAGAAAAATGTAAACAAAAAATTTGTTGTGAATTGAAAGATAAATCCAGCCTAAAAATATACTAATGTGTCACTTATATATTTATCTAATATGCTTTTTTATTTTCTTTCAGGAGTAAATATGTCTTTAAAAATTCATCTTCTACACTCCCATTTAAATTTTCTCCGCAAAATCTTGGCGACGAAAGTGACGAGCATGGCGAAAGATTTCACCAGCAAATGAAAATAATTGAAGGTCGGTATCAAGGATTCTGCGATGTCGCTATGATGGGTGACTACTGTTGGTTTCTCATAAGGGAAACCGATCAGAATCTAAACAAACGTCAAAACAAGAACCGTAACTTTTGCAATTATAAAATAAGATCATAGAGTTAAGACAAAATCATATGTACATAGCTATTATTTGTAGGGTACTTAAGTTTTACTATATGGATATATTTATTTGAATGCTTATAACTTTTGTATTAGTTCATCGATTTTCTTGAATCAAAGCTTGTTTTTTTTTTTGTAATAAATAATAAATAATTTTAAGTTATCAACAGAATAATTTAATTCAGATTAAAAAGCGTGGGGTGCATTTGACTACATTTCATATCTTTCCTCTCAGATAGTTACCAATACAATGATTGTAACATTCAATATCAAGCACCCCATGCTTTTTACTGTGAATTAAATTATTCTGTTAATAACTTAAATTTTAGTATAATTTTATTTTGAGGCGATTAACTATAAATGATTGTTTGACCTTCTACTTCTGTTATATAAACTCTTTTTAATTGAAAATTATTTTCTTTTTTAGTTCGGTTTGCTATAAAAGCGTGTTTTTTTAGTTTTTTAAACTATTATTTATTTTTAATTTTTAGTTCAAGTAATTTTAAATGTTTTATTCGAGAGTGATGAAACGGCAGCGGTCTATGGATGAATCCAACCCCACGGCACCGAAAAGGGCCAAGAAGCAGGGAGGCTGGATGCGGTCTTTCGCCGAAATTGCCAAGGGTCGGCAGATCATTGGCATTATAGACGAGAGCAGCGAAGATGGCAGGATCCCGAAACAACAGTGGAAGTGGATCGAGACCGCGCTCGCTACGGTGGCCGTTAAGGTTAAGAAAGACAACCCTGGTCCACCGCCATCTTACAACGATGCAGGGTGGTTCCAGGGCAACGTCAAGCTAATTGTCTGTGACGACGCCAGGTCGGTAAACCTCTATAGGGCCGCCGTCACTCTGATAGGTGTGGTATATCCGGGCGCTCGCCTCAAGGTAGTGGAGGCGCGTGATATCCCCTCAGGACTAAGGGCTAGAGCCTGGTATCCAGTGATGCCAACGGATCCAGCTGACATCCTGGAGCTGCTCCAGGTGTACAACCCGCCACAGGTTTGGAAGTCAATGCGGATAAAACTTAGCTTGTCCATTTCATGAGGAGGTACAAAGTACCAAATCTTACACTGCCAAGAATTGGGGGTACGTTCTTAGCGGTTAGCGATCAAGTCAAGTATTTGGGAGTCATTCTGGATAGGAAGCTATTATGGAGTGACCATATAATGGAGCGATCCAAGAAGGCAGCAGCAGAGCTGTTCACCTACAAGAGGGCAATTGGCACCTCCTGGGGATTCTCCCTAAAGTGACCTAATGGATTTACACAGCCATTGTGCGCCCGATTCTTCTTTATGGTGCCTTGGTCTGGTGGCCTGCACTAGCTAAAAGTACCTATCTTAAAATGCTTCAAAAATTGCAACGGACTTCGGAGCTCTGCATTACCGGGGCTCTCGGCTTCACTCCACATCCCGTTACATACATACATGGATACATAGATAGATACAGGCCAAGCTAATAAAAGCGTGTTAAAAAGGGCTCCAGTATGCTCTTTCGTAGATGTGCCATGCATCCAATTCTATCATTAATAAAGGAATGCGTTTTTCGTATTATGTGCAAGGTTTCAAATCTAAGGCAATTTGGGTGGTCATATGTTCAACTGACCTTATGTCCGTTATCCTTATGTCACCCCACCATCACATTATTGCATTGTCATCGAGCCTTGATATGTGTACAAAGTTTCAATCAAACTTATGGCCATTCAAAGTGGTAATAAGGCAAATTGACCTTATGGCCGTTGACCTTATGTCACCACACCATCACATTAGTGCATTGTCATCGAGCCTTGATACGTGTGCAAAGTTTCAATCAAACTTATGACCATTCAAAATGTTAATAAGGCCAATTGACCTTATGGCCGTTGACCTTGTGTCACCACACCATTCAAAGTGGTAATAAGGCCAATTGACCTTGTGTCACCCCACCATCACATTATTGCATTGCCATCGAGCATTGATATGTGTGCAAAGTTTCAATCAAACTTATGGTCATTCAAAGTGGTAATAAGGCCAATTGACCTTATGGCCGTTGACCTTGTGTCACCACGCCATCATATTAATGCATTGTCATCGAGCCTTGACACGTCTGCGAAGCTTTAATCAAACTTATGGCCATTAAAAGTGGTAATAAGGCCAATTGACCTTATGGCCATTGACCTTATGTCACCACACCATCACACTAGTGCATTTTCATCGAGCCTTGATACGTGTGCAAAGTTTCAATCAAACTTATGGCCATTCAAAGTGGTAATAAGGCCAATTGACCTTATGGGCGTTGACCTTGTGTCACCACACAATTATATTAATGCATTGTCATCGAGCCTTGACACATCTGCAAAGTTTTAATCAAACTTATGGCCATTCAAAGTGGTAATAAGGCCTATTGACCCTATGGCCGTTAACCTTATGTCACCAATCCATCACATTAATGTATTGTTATCGGTCCTTGATATGTATGCAAAGCTTCAAATTAATCAGACTTCTGGAAACCGGTGAAAATTAAGCTCAAAAATTCCGTTACATAGATACAGGCCAAGCTAATAAAAGCGTGTTAAAAAGGGCTCCAGTATGCTCTTTCGTAGATGTGCCATGCATCCACTTCTATCATTAATAAAGGAATGCGTTTTCGCATTCTGTGCAAGGTTTCAAATCTATGGCCATTTGGGGTGGTCTGAAGTTCAATTGACCTTTTGTCCGGTAAATTATGTCACCCCACCATCACAACATTGCATTGTCATCGAGCCTTGATACGTGTGCAAAGTTTCAATCAAACTTATGGCCATTCAAAGTGGTAATAAGGCCAATTGACCTTATGGCCGTTGACCTTGTGTCACCACACCATCATATTAATGCATTGTCATCGACCCTTGATACGTGTGCAAAGTTTCAATCAAACTTATGGCCATTCAAAGTGGTAATAAGGCCAATTGACCTTGTGTCCGTTGACCTTGTGTCACCACACCATCATATTAATGCATTGTCATCGACCCTTGATACGTGTGCAAAGTTTCAATCAAACTTATGGCCATTCGAAGTGGTAATAAGGTTAATTGACCTTATGGCCATTGACCTTGTCTCACCACACCATCACATTAATGCATTGTCATCGAGCCTTGATACGTGTGCAAAGTTTGAATCAAACTTATGGCCATTCAAAGTAGTAATAAGGCCAATTGACCTTATGGCCCTTGACCTTGTGTCACCACACCATCACATTAATGAATTGTCACCGACCCTTGATACGTGTGCAAAGTTTCAATCAAACTTATGGCCATTCAAAGTGGTAATAAGGCCAATTGACTTTATGGCCGTTGACCTTGTCTCACCACACCATCACATTAATGCATTGTCATCGAGCCTTGATACGTGTGCAAAGTTTCAATCAAACTTATGGCCATTCAAAGTAGTAATAAGGCCAATTGACCTTATGGCCCTTGATCTTGTGTCACCACACCATCATATTAATGAACTGTCACCGACCCTTGATACGTGTGCAAAGTTTCAATCAAACTTATGGCAATTCAAAGTGGTAATAAGGCCAATTGACTTTATGGCCGTTGACCTTGTGTCACCACACCATTCAAAGTGGTAATAACGCCAATTGACCTTGTGTCACCACACCATCATATTAAAGCATTGTCATCGAGCCTTGACACGTGTGCAAAGTTTCAATCAAACTTATGGCCATTCAGAGTGGTAATAAGGCCAATTGACCTTGTGTCCGTTGACCTTATGTCACCACACCATGACATTAATGCATTGTCATCGACCTTTGATACGTGTGCAAAGTTTCAATCAAACTTATGGCCATTAAAAGTGGTAATAAGGCAAATTGACCTTATGGACGTTGACCTTATGTCACCACACCATCACATTAATGCATTGTTATCGACCCTTGATATGTGTGCAAAGTTTCAATCAAACTTATGATCATTCAGAGTGGTAATAAGGCCAATTGACCTTATGGCCGTTGACCTTGTCTCACCACACCATCACATTAATGCATTGTCATCGAGCCTTGATACGTGTGCAAAGTTTCAATCAAACTTATGGCCATTCAAAGTGTTAATAAGGCCATTTGACCTTATGGCCGTTAACCTTATGTCACCCCACCGTCACATTATTGCATTGTCATCGAGCCTTGATATGTGTGCAAAGTTTCAATCAAACTTATGGCAATTCAAAGTGGTAATAAGGTAAATTGACCTTATGGCCGTTGACCTTATGCCACCACACCATCACATTAATGCATTGTCATCGAGCGTTGATACGTGTGCAAAGTTTCAATCAAACTTATAGCAATTCAAAGTGGTAATAAGGCCAATTGACCTTATGGCCGTTGACCTTGTCACACCACACCATCACATTAATGCATTATCATCGAGCCTTGACACGTGTGCAAAGTTTCAATCAAACTTATGGCCATTCAACGTGGTAATAAGGCCAATTGACCTTATGTCCGTTAACCTTATGTTACCCCACCATCACATTATTGCATTGTCATCGAGCCTTGATATGTGTGCAAAGTTTCAATCAAACTTATGGGCATTCAAAGTAGTAATAAGGCCACACCCTCACATTAGAGCATTGTCATCGACCCTTGAAACGTGTGCAAAGTTTCCATCAAACTTGTGGCAATTCAAAGTGGTAATAAAGTAAATTGAGCTTATGGCCGTTGACCTTATATCACCACACCATCACATTAGTGCATTGTCACGAAGCCTTGATATGTGTGCAAAGTTTCAATCAAACTTATGGACATTCAAAGTGGTAATAACGCCAATTGACCTTATGGCCGATGACCTTATGTCACTACACCATCACATTAATGCATTGCCATCGGTCCTTGATACGCATGCTAAGTTTCAAATTAATCAGACTTCTAGAAACCGGTGAAAATTAAGCTCAAAGATTCCGTTACATAGATACAGGCCAAGCTAATAAAAGCGTGTTAAAAAGAGCTCAGAGAGAAAAAAAATCTGCAAAAAAATAAAAAGTTTTCGAGATCCTTCCTCGCAAAGTACACATTTTTTTATATTATTACAAAAAAAATGGGAAAAATCCGTAATGATTGTTCGTTATCTTTGAATCTGCAGGGCCTAGCAAAAAGTGTTGTGTGCACGGTTTATAGCAAATTTTATTACCTTTTCAAAGCTTTAAACCGTTTTGCTTAATTCGTTAGTGAGATATATATGATTAAGTGGACCTAATTCATTTTTTTTTTTTTTTTTTGAAAAAAACGGTAATTCGTAAAAATCTCAAAATCGTTACCATAGAATTAAAAATAACCTTGATTTTCGGAATAAAGGGTGATTTTACATAGGAATTTCATAAAGGCGTCTCTGGTGCATTTTGGCTGTAAACCAGTGTTATTATACAAATTCTACTTGCAGTAGCAGTATAATTATACATATTTTAGTACTCGTTTTAGTTATAGCAATCTTCTAAGATATTATGCTTATTATATTTTTATTACTTTTGAATTTAATGTGTTTGTGGAAAAAAAATAGTATTTTGGTAGCTTGAGTAGATATTGAGGTAAGTAAGACCATATTTTATACCCAGTTGTACTGGTAAACTGAATTTCTTTTATAGCGCTCTATGTAAACTCCATTTGCCTTTGCTTTCATAGACCCAGAGCGAGGTATTCGCAGAGAATATGAGTGAGCCAGCGTTTCTTTCTAAAGCTCATAAAAGTGACAGTATAATGATAGATTCAACATAATTTAGTGATATGTTTGTTTTTGTTGTAGCAGTGACTTGAATGGTATGTTATTGTTGTTGTTGAAGCAGTGACATAAGTGCTATTGAGGACTACATTTTCCCGTAAAGGACCCTGTGAGAGTTCATATGCCCTCCTATAATAGCATAAGTTCTTACCTATGAAGCCTTTCTGCATCTTTTTTGTTAATTTTCCATTCTCAAAGTCTCGCCTTCCTATCAAACTTATGATAGCTCACTTTTCTTGTTGCATTCATCATGGCTATTTAGGCTGGGATTAGGTAAGCTTAGGTTGAACTAACTGGTCCATGAGGACCTCACATATACTGAATGAGTCCATAAAAAAAGTTTGTTTAATGCCCAACCCGAAAAACCTTATCAAACATCAGGTCCTATGTTATGCAATAGCTCCGTCTTCTTGCCAACTACAAGAAACTTTCTAGGACCCGTACCACATACCGCTTCTAGGTCTGACAGCGGTATTAATCCTAATAGCTGGAGTCTTAGCCTGAAAATGCAAGGCTTGAGCACAAAAAGTGCTCCTTTGTTTCTTCCTCCAACCCACATCTCCTGCATCTGCTATTTCTGAACAAGCCTAATTTAAAGGCATATGACGCCAGAAGGCAGTGTCTAGTTCGAATATCCGTCTTTGTTAGTCTAAGATTCTAAAATTTACACATGATACCATGTACCATGGGGTACCATGTATTTTTTCTGGTGCGCCGATATTAAACGTCTCATCGGTGAAGGCGCGAAGTGGTCTGGAGACAAGTCGGTCCACCTTTTCTTCCATTTCCGATTGCACGTTGGCGTGCGTAGATTTTAGCTGCAATGAGGTTGTAGTCAGAAAATACGTAATTTTTCTCGACCGTCGATGCAAGGGTGCAAAAAATTATTTACCGAGGCAAACCAACCAAGCATTCAAAATCCTTCTCCCACAATGTATTAGTCATCGAAATATCACTTTTCGGCTTGACCATTTCAGTAAACATAACATGGTGTAAATTCGTAAACACTTTTCTCAATCACCACATCTTAAGAAAGGCGGTGATTTGAGCTTTTCCCTCAAACAACTGTTCAGTGGCTCTATTTCCGTAAAAGAAACGGACAAGTTTCGATTAAATCAGTATTGAAAGAGAGTTGTTGGGTATATATCGAGCAATTTAGCCGTACTTGGAATATTATACATTCTTTTTTATAGCCCATATCTACTATCTTTTTTTTTACTTCAATAATCCAGACGCAAAGCAACATTAATTGCGTATTGGCCAATAGACAAACCTCCAATTTCTAAAGCAAACAAGTTGGTTTGCCACGAAAACGTTGGTTTTGGACTACAAACAATGGTCAAAGTATGCCACATTTTTACAAAAGAAAAAGCGTAACAAAAACAAGTAAGGAAGGTTAAGTTCGGGTGTAACCGAACATTACATACTCAGTTGAGAGCTATGGTGGCAACATAAGGGAAAATAACCATGTAGGAAAATGAACCGAGGGTAACCCTGGAATGTGTTTGTATGACATGCGTATCAAATGAAAGGTATTAAAGAGTATTTTAAGAGGGAGTGGGCCATAGTTCTATAGGTGGACGCCATTTAGGGATATCGTCATAAAGGTGGATCAGGGTTGACTCTAGAATTAGTTTGTACGATATGGGTATCAAATGAAAGGTGTTAATGAGTATTTTAAAAGGGATTGATCCTTATTTCCACAGGTGGACGCCGTTTCGTGATATCGCCATAAAGGGGACCAGGGGTGACTCTAGAATGCGTTTGTACAATATGGGTGTCAAACGAAAGGCATTGTTGAGTATTTTAAGAGGGCGTGGGTCTTAGTTCTATATGTGGACGCCTTTTCCAGATATCGCCAAAAAGGTGGACCAGGGGTGACTCTAGAATTTGTTTGTACTATATGGGTATCAAATGAAAGGTGTTAATGAGTATTTTGAAAGGGAGTAGGCCTTAGTTCTATAGGTGGACGCCTTTTCGGAATATCGTTATAAAAGTGGACCAGGGTTGACTCTAGAATGCGTTTGTACACTATGGGTATCAAATGAAAGGTGTTAATTAGTATTTTAAAAGGGCGTGGGCCTTAGTTCTAGAGGTTGACGCCTTTTCGAGATATCGCCTTTTTGATTTCGCCCTGCAAAACTTTTTCATTTTCTTCTACTTAATATGGTAGGTGTCACACCCATTTTACCAAGTTTTTTTCTTAAGTTATATTTTGCGTCAATAGACCAATACAATTACCATGTTTCATCCCTTTTTTCGTATTTGGTATATAATTATGGCATTTTTTTCATTTTTTGTAATTTTCGATATCGAAAAAGTGGGCGTGGTCATAGTCGGATTTCGGCCATTTTTTACACCAATACAAAGTGAGTTCAGATAAGTACGTGAACTGAGTTTAGTAAAGATATATCGATTTTTGTTCAAGTTATCGTTTAAAGGCAGAGCGGAAGGACAGACGGTCGACTGTGTATAAAAACTGGGCGCGGCTTCAACTGCAACACTATGTTGTTATTTGGTCTGCAAATGATTGTAATGCTAACTATGTTTATATGTTTTGTAAATGAGATTACAGAAGCAACTAAAGAGAAGTCAAAAACTATCGAAATAAAACGAAAAAGTGAAATTTAGTACACTATCAACGAATCGCTACTTCTTTCTTCCCATCTTTACCCAACGACGATATGTTAGGCTCGATTGATATGATATGCTATATCAGAAGCTGATAGTTAACCGAGGGATCCAGGTTCAAGTGATGGGACAATTAACATCAAAATATCAACACCAAGCCCCATGATATGATCATAATGATATTGTATATATGACATTTTCTTAGAAATAATCACATTTAATAGAAGTAACAGAAAAACGACGTGGTGTGGTGCTAGTGTGCTGCACCTACCCACCGCGGGTCATGGGTTCAAGTACCGATCAAAGCACCGTCAAAAATTTTTAAAACAGTTTTCTCAATTAGTAAAAAGCTATTCTAAGCGGGGTCGTCCCTTGGCAGTGGTTTGTCAACACTTCGAGTGTATTTCTGCCATGAAAAGTTTCTCAGCTGCCCTGTAGGCGCCGTTCACAGTCAGAATAAAATTTGTAGATCCCATCCCAACAATTTTTAAAGGAAACTAATAAATAGCACGACGAAAATTGGTACAGAAGCTCGGCTTTAATCTCCTTGGAGATATATAGCGCCTACTTATTGAACTATCCTGTCCTGTACTGCGGGATAATTTAGAAAATATTGTAACGAATTTACTTGCAAATCCTCTTATTTACCCTTCTGCTAAGTTCAAATCACTAAACTGTTGAATAAATAACTCCAATATTGAATAATGGAAAAATGGCCTTTACTAAAGTACTTCACAATAAAACTTATACTTTGCAACGAATAGCTTGCTTAATAACCCAACTGATTGATGGCTCAAACGAAACTCTCTCTTCGCCTCTTTTGTCGCGCCTTTTATACTTTTTGATTTCTGATTGCATACTTCCAGGCTTTCCCATTCCAGAACTTACTAGTTAGTTTCAGCTACAAAATCGCCAGTCACAACTACGTTTATAACTACACATTTGAGTAATACTTGCACAAATTATTGCCCTCTCTTGTGACAAAACAGATAAGATATATGCATGTGTTTGTTCATTGGTTCCCCGCTGCTCGTATACGTACATATGTGTAGACGCAATTATTGATTCGTTTATGTAGATACATAATGATTGAATTATTGATGTTAATACACGTCACTGCTTAGCATCGGCCTGGAGATGGCAGTACCCCTTAGTGTTGCTAATATTCGTAACAATATATCGGGATTATTTCGAGGTAATTTTGAGACAAATGGGATTATTCCGGAACTATTTTGAGATATTTATGGGATTATGTTAGGAACCATTTCGGGCCTAATAGAGAAAATGTATAATATAATATATATAAAATATAATATATATATTATATATATATTGTCACGGTTATTATCATCCCTAAGCTATACCATCACTAAGGCGATGCTAAGCGATGTTAACGTCAATAATCAAATCATGTATACACATATATAAGGCAGCCGAGAGATGTCGCACATAGATGCATTTACTTATACGCCTATGTGTGTGCGAGAGACTGTAAACTACAAACTCACATACATCTGAGAGACGCTGAAAAGTAGAAAATTGTAAACAAGTAGAAACTATATGAGAACTATAAACACTCGAAATAGTTGGTAAGTTCTGGAAATAGAAGAGCCTAGATGTATGCAGCGTAAACTATAAAAGCGGCACAAGCGAGTAAAATGTAATTCAGTTTTGAGTTGAGCAATCAATGAGTTATTGATTAAGCACGCGATCTGGCGTCCAATAGTAGAGTTTAATTTGAGTTATCAATCAGTTTGGTTATTAAGCCAGCGAGTAGCAAAGTATAAGTGTTATTGTGAAGTACTTTAATAAAGGCCATTTTTCCATTATTCAATATTGGAGTTATTTATTCAACAGTTTAGTGATTCGAACTTAGCAGAGGATTGCAAATAAGAGGATTTGCAAATAAATTCGTTACAATATATATAAATACGAATTGTTATCGGGCCGTTTTTATTATCCGATTCTTATCGGAATGTTATTGGTTTTTATCGAATTGTTATTGGCTTGTTATCGATAGCAAATGTCATCGTAGAGCTATCAGTATATTATTGGTGAATTATATACCTGCTATCATTTTATATAAAAATAACGATAACATCGATGACACATTTTAAACTCTTCGATAAGAAATCGCTAACTCGTCGAAATCTCGCCCATAACAAATTGCTAACAAATGGTTTACAAACTGATAACTTATTTAACATAAACGTATACAACGCCCATAAACCATCGATACCATTACGACAAATTATCGTTAAAGTTAGTTTTCCTTCAATTTTTTTTTCTTTCTTTAAATTTGTCCTAATTAATTGTTTTATATATTATTTCGAAATCAATGGGGGAAGGTGTTAGGAAACAATGCGTGACTATTTGCGCGATAACTTCGGGATCATTTCAGGACTATATTGAGGCAATTTTGAGATTTTTATGGAGTAATCTTGTGATCATTGCGAAACCGGCGATAGAGTTGGCTGTTCATCCACGACACAATAAATAATTTCACTGTTCATACAACAACCAAAGAAATTGATCTTAATGCGTCGACTTGGTAAAGTAGCACGTGCAGTTTATGATACGGCAAAAAAGATGAAATGGTTAATACATATATATTGGCGGAAGTTTCTATATAAAAAGCGCGCACAGGATGCACGAAAAGTTGCAACGCTTGTATATATTCCAATAAGTACAAAAGGTTGCGAAAGGAGCTTATATTTTACAAAAACAATTCAGCAATAAAGCATGACAGGATTTGTAAGTGCATGTGTAAATATTATCATTTGAGTTGGAGTTCAGCTAAAGCTCCACTTACTACCCTTAGGTGTGGCGCAGCTATTTTCCGGCGAATGAACTGGCAGACGAAGCAGCCATGCACAAACTTCCAAAAAAATTTCTGCACAATTGAATTGTTTAATAATGGTTTTTATCTTATTTTCCTTTCTGCGCATTTTCACTGTTTCGATTAATCTTTGAGTTAAATCAGGTTGTTGTTTAATGAAAAACACAAATCCAGTCGGAAGCTGTGAGACTAATGCGATTTTGGCTTTGTTATCGCAGATATCGACAAAATGGAAAGCCAGGAAGCACGCACAACAGAAATATCATCACAAATATCCATAAATATTGCATCCCAACTGGCATCGCAGAAGACAAATATAATATCTCGATCGTACGTTGGTATTGATTTGGCAAACACTCCGAGTATATTTCTGCCATGAAAAGCTTTTCAGTGAAAATTCATCTGCATTTCAGATGCGGTTCAGCATAAAAAATTTAGGCCCCGTTCCTCCAATTTGTTAGCAACATTAAAAAGAGCACGATGCCAATTGGAAGAGAAGCTCGGCCAAAAAATTCTTCGGAGGTTATAGCGCCTTCAATTCTTTATTTTTTTTTTTTTAATATCATGAAGCAAACATTGCCTGATTGTGCTGCAAACAAAAAATACATGAAAGATTATATTGGTGAAAATTCTGATAAAAAGGAATAACAACCGAAGCAATCCATATTTTCGCCAGAGTTTTTATTGCTAACAAAAGTGTAGTGGTATGTGTTTATATGTATGTATGCCATGTTGGTTTGAGCATATAAATAATTACCGAAAAGATTCGCCATCATACATCGACATCTGGTGAAGGCTTCCAGAGTGAATATTATCTGTGTTTGGTTTTGACTGCGAGATGAAGTGAAACAATGTGGATAAGCAAAATATGCGCTGTTTAAACGGTTGTCTTTAAAACGGATAGTTTTTTCTTTTTTTGCAGCTGGCTTTTGGGTTAATATTTCATTCAGTAGGTTAGAGTGAGTTTGCGCGTCTCCCTGGAGAGGTTGCTTTCCACAACTGCGAGTATAGATTTGTCTTTCAAAACGTAGTTTACCGGGCAATCCCTGGAGTAGTCCGCTGCATGGTTCTGAGGGCCTTATCGTGCTCCTTTTTTCATATGGCTAAATTCTTGGGGATGACTATTTAACTTGCTGCGCGGCATGGCCTTTTCAATCACATGTATGAAGGGTTGCCAGGTTGCTGAATATCAGTAGTAAATGTCTCTTCAGCATTTAATTTCTCTAATTTTTGGGAGTAATCTCGGCTCACTGTGTGAGCGATGACCTGTGGACAGACCTACAGTTTCCTTCAGTATGTTACTTTTAGACTGCGCGACCATTTTGGAGACGCGTACCATACAAGCGGCCGGCCAATTGCTTTAAACGTAGTTATGAGCATTCCTTTACCTTTTCCCCAAGTTCTGTTGGCAAGAGACGTGACGATTTTGTTGCAGTTTTGAATTTAAAGTACAATTTCGGCTACATGTTTGCAAAAATTTAGATCCTGATCGCACGTCATACCCAGTAGTTTTGAATTTGGGTAGCATAATCCCATCGACGTGGATGTTAAATATAATTGATAATTGCTTTGTGTATGTTCGTTGAAAATGTCGATCTGGAAAGATTAGGGAGGTAGCCGTTGATTTTATAAAATAGCTCATCGATGGATGGGCCGAGACCTGTTGCCATTTTTGTGCAGTTATCGGCGTAGGAAACGATGGTAACTCCTTCTGGTAGAGAAGGGAGTTTCGACTATAAAAGTGAAACAAAAGTGGGGATGGTGCACCACCCTGAAGCATCCCTTTAATAATTATTTATAAAAATACTTTTTCCACCATTTTCGCATCGAAATAAGCAACAAGCTTAACTGCAGTATAGAGCGCTTATGCGGCGGCCATCAGTGGACAAGCAATATAAATTCAAACAAGTAAGGAGGGCAAAGTTCGGGTGTAACCGAACATTACATAATCAGCTGAGAGCTTAGCTGCGTTGGTTTCGTAGGGTTTCGTAGATGGTTTAAAAGTGATTTTTAATTACGTATGACATACGTTTGGGAAATATCGGCCAAATTGTAGACCAAGGGTGACGTTTTTTGGAACGATTTTCCTTCATCCTTTGTCAAATAAGGGAAAATCACCATGTAGGAAAATGAACCTTGGTAACCCTGGAATGTTTTTTTAGGTCATGGGTATCAAATGAAAGGTGTTAATGAGTATTTTGAAAGGGAGTGGGCCTTAGTTCTATAGGTGGACGCCTTTTCGAGATATAGCGATAAGGATGGACCAGGGCTGACTCTGTAATGTGTTTGTACGATATGGGTATCAAATTAAAGGTATTAATGAGGGTTTTAAAAGGAAGTGCCCCTTAGCAGCATATGTGAAGGCGTTTTCGAGATATCGACCAAAATGTGGACCAGAGTGACCCAGAATATCATCTGTCGGGTACCGCTAATCTTTATACTCAGTTGAGCAGAGCTCACAGAGTATATTAAGTTTGATTGGATAAAGGTTGGTTGTACAGGTATAACGGAATCGAGATAGATATAGACGTCCATATATCAAAATCATCAGGATCGAAAAAAAATTGATTGTGCCATGTCCATCCGTCCGCCCGTTAACACGATAACTTGAGTAAATTTTAAGGTATCTTGATGAAATTTGGTATGTATGTTGCTGAGCACTCATTTCAGATCGCTATTTAAAATGAACGATATCGGACTATAACCACGCACACTTTTTCGATATCGAAAATTTCGAAAAACCGAAAAAGTGCAATAATTCATTACCAAAGACGAATAAAGCGATGAAACTTGGTAGGTGAGTTGAGCTTATGACACAGAATAGAAAATTAGTAAAATTTTGGACAACGGGGGTGGCAGCGCCCACTTTTAAAAGAAGGTAATTTAAAAGTTTTGCAAGCTGTAATTTGGCAGTCGGTGAAGATATCGTGATGACATTTGGCAGGAACGTTACCCCTATTACTATATGTACGCTTAATAAAAATTAGCAAAATCCGAGAAGGACCACTCCCACTTTAAAAAAAATTTTTTTTTTTAAGTAAAATTTTAACAAAAAATTTAATATCTTTACAGAATATAAGTAAATTATGTCAACAGTCAACTCCAGTAATGATATGTTGCAAAAATATACAAAAATAAAAGAAAATTTCAAAATGGGCGTGGGTCCGCCTTTTTTCATTTAATTTGTCTAGGATACTTTTAATGCCATAAGTCGAACAAAAATTTACCAATCCTTTTAAAATTTGGTAGGGGCATAGATTTTATGACGATAACTGTTTTCTGTGAAAATGGGTGAAATCGGTCAGTTTTTATACACAGTCATCCGTCTGTCCTTCCGGATGGCCGCTAACACGATAACTTGAGCAAAAATCGACATATCTTTACTGAAACTAGTTCACGTACTTACCTGAACTCATTTTATCTTGGTATAAAAAATGAACGAAATCCGGCTATGATCACGCCCACTTTTTCGATATCGAAAATTACGAAAAATGAAAAAAATGACATAATTCTATACCAAATACGAAAAAAGGGATGAAACATGGTAATTGGATTGGTTTATTGACGCGAAATATAACTTTAGAAAAACTCTGTAAAATGGTTGTGACACCTACCATATCAAGAAGAAGAAAATGATAAAGCTCTGCTGGGCGAAATAATAAACCCTTCAAATCTTGGCAGGTATTACATATATAAATAAATTAGCGGTATCCAACAGATGATGTTCTGGGTCACCCTGGTGCACATTTTGGTCGATATCTGAAAAACGCCTTCACATATACAACTACCACCACTCCCTTTTAAAACTCTCATTAGTACCTTTAATTTGATACTAATATCGTACAAACAAGTTCTAGAGTCACCCCTGGTCCACCTTTATTGCGATACCTCGAAAAGGCGTCCACCTATAGAACTAAGGCCCACTCCCTTTTAAAATACCCATTAACACCTTTCGTTTGAAACCCATATTGTACAAGCACATTCTAGATTCACCCCTGGTCCACCTTTATGGCGATATTTCGAAACGGCGTACACCTATAGAACTAAGTCCCACTCCCTTTTAAAATACCCATTAACACCTTTCGTTTGAAACCCATATTGTACAAGCGCATTCTAGAGTCACCCCTGGTCCACCTTTATAGCGATATCTCGAAACGGTGTCCACCTATAAAGCTAAGGCTCACTCTCTTTTAAAATACTCATTAACACCTTTCGTTTGATACCCATATTATACAAACGCAGTCTAGAGTCACCCCTGGTCCACCTTTATGGCGATATCTCGAAAAGGCGACCACCTACACAACTGCCACCACTCCCTTTTAAAACCCTCATTAATACCTTTAATTTGATACCCATATCGTACAAACAAATTCTAGGGTCACCCCTGGTCCACCTTTATGGCGATATTTCGAAACGGCGTCCACTTAAAGAACTAAGGCCCACTCCCTTTTAAAATACTCATTAACACCTTTTGTTTGATACCCATATTATACAAACGCATTCTAGAGTCACCCCTGGTCCACCTTTATGGCGATATCTCGAAAAGGCGACCACCTATATAACTACCACCACTCCCTTTTAAAACCCTCCATAATACATTTCTTTTGATACCCATATCGTACAAACAAATTCTAGAGTCAACCCTAATCCACCTTTATGGCGATATCCCTAAATGGCGTCCACCTATAGAACTATGGCCCACTCCCTCATAAAATACTCTTTAATGCCTTTCATTTGATACACATGTCATACAAACACATTCCAGGGTTTCCCTCGGTTCATTTTCCTACATGGTTATTTTCCCTTATGTTGTCAACATAGCTCTCAGCTGAGTATGTAATGTTCGGTTACACCCGAACTTAACCTTCCTTACTTATTTTATACTAGAGTGAGTCCAGTGGTTGAAATTCAACCACATAAGCAGTTAAAATAATATATACAATTTTTATTGTTCATACTTAACGATATTTACCTTATTAAGAAAAAAAGTTATTTAAGACCGTTAAAATTTTTATTAATATTAATATAATGCTAAATTGAACAATTTCAATATTGAACAAAACTTAAAAAACTATTACATAGTTCAAAACTAACTAAAATTTTAATTAATATATATTTATTTGTTCTAAGATGGCTTTAAAGTACTTTTTGGACGTAATGTTTAAAAATATAAGAAACTACAACGATTGATACCTAAGAAGATATTTGTTCTTATAAAAAAGTAACATTGCAAACCAAAATTCTCAAAAATACTACGGCTACTCTGGTAAAAAAAAACAAAAAATTCCAAGTTTGTTGTTACTAATAAAATGCTTAATGACTAAGTAGAACTTCTTTATATACAATTTTTTTTGTAAACACTCTGTTGTCCGGAAAGGAAAGGAAAGGAAGGGAAATGAAAGTAAAAGAAATGAAAGAAAAGAAAAGTAGAGGAATGGAAAAGAAAGGAAAGGAAAGGAAAGGAAAGGAAAGGAAAGGAAAGGAAGGGAAAGGAAAAGAAAGGAAGGAAAGGAAAGAAAGGAATATGAATGGAAGAGAAATGAAAGTAAAAGGAAGGAAATAAAAAGAAAATTAAAAGAAAGGAAAGGAAACGAAAATAAAGAAAAGGTAAGGAAAGAAAGGAAAGGAAAGAAAAGGAAAGGAAAGGAAGGGAAGAGAAAGGAAAGGAAAGGAAAGGAAAGGAAAGGAAAGGAAAGGAAGGAAAGGAAAGGAAAGGAAAGGAAAGGAAAGGAAACTAAAGGAAAGGAAAGGGAAGGAACTGAAATGAAGGGAAATTAAAAGAAAGGAAACGAAAGGAAAGGAAATGAAAGGAAAGGAAGGGAAGGAAAATCAATGGAAGGGAAATGAAAATAAAGTAAATATAATTTGTCATTTTAATATAATAATAGGAACATTCGATGGGTAATATAATGAATATGTAAGCTCAAAATTGGGAAATTTTATATTGCTCTGGCAGGAAGGGTATGATTTAATCAATCTGCTACTGGAAAACAAAAGGTATGGGGTAGTAATAGAAACATTCTATCGGTAGTATAATGAATAACTAAGCTCAAAATAGGGAAATGTTATATATTTTGTTTCATTTTTATTGTGTACAAAGCAACTCCTTGGCCATGCTCACGATTCAGCATAGTACACAAAAAGCAAGTACACACACACACAGCGTGTCTATAATATGAATAAGTGCATGTGTAGTGGTGTGACATTTATGTTAAATTTTTTATATTAAAATGATTTTTCAAATTTTTTTATTTATGGATAACAGTGCAGCTCAAAATTTCCTATCAATACATATATAATTTGTATACCTTATAATTACAGTTTAGCAGAAAACGGTTCCACATTTGTTTATCTTGCCTATTTATATATAAGATACGTAATACCACGAACAGTTTTCCTGCCGTGATTCCAAGGGCTCTTGATTTGACCCTGCAGAATTTTTTCATTTTCTTCTACTTAACATGGTAGGTGTCACACCCATTTTACAAAGTTTTTTCTAAAGTTATATTTTGCGTCAAAAAACCAATCCAATCACGATCTTTCAATCCTTTTTCGTATTTGGCATAGAACTATGGCATTTTTTTTAATTTTTCAAAATTTTCGGTATGGAAAAAGTGGGCGTGGTCATAGTCGGATTTCGGCCATTTATTAATACTGTTACGTATATTAGCAAAACAAAGGGGTGCTACCATCTCTAAGCCGATGCTAAGCAGCGCCTTGTAGGCACATCCATAGATCAATCTTTATGTATCTACATAAACGAATCAATCATTATGTCTACACATATGTAGGTACACGCAGCTGAGAGCAACTCACAAGCACAAGCATATCTGAACTGCTCCTAAAGGTATGCAATTGTGATTGTGGAAGTGTCGCTCGCACATACAAGCGCATGGGGTATGAGAGAAGCTATAAAAATTATACATCTGTAGTTGTAGCTGAGAAATTTATAACTAACTAATTAAAATTCTGGAAGCGCCTAGAAGAAGTCACGAGGAAATCACAGAGTATAAAAGCATCAGCGGTAGAGGCGCTATGAGCAGTTTCAGTTAAGCACGCTATCTGTCGGGCAATAAATCAGTTTCATTTGAGCTATCAATCAGTTTGGTTATTAAGCAAGCTATTCGTTGCAAAGTATAAGTGTTATTGTGAAGTACTTTAATAAGGGCCATTTTTCCATTATTCAATATTGGAGTTATTTATTCAACAGTTTAGCGATACGAACGTTGGCAGAAGATTGCAAATAAGGGGAATTGCAATAAATTCGTTACAATTGGTGTCAGAAGAGGAATTGGTGAATTAATTCCAGAGGACAACAAGGACATGGCAAAGTTCAGAGAATTGAAGATCCAGCAACTGAAGAAGGAGTTGGAGAGCCGTGGATTGAATACAAGCGGCGTTAAACTCGCACTTCAGGCACGGCTACGAGAGGCAATGGAAGTAGAAGGAATTGATGTGGATGAGTATGTCTTTTATCCTGATGGGGACGAGACAACAACAAAAATTGAAGAGAAAAACGAAAAATTGTAGACAGTTACGACCACAGACTTGAACGTGATTTTGGCTGCAATATCTGCACAAACATCGACAGTAAAAGAAATGTCGTCAGAAATAACATCGAAGATTGAAGCACAAGAAACGCGTATGTCAGAAATGTCGACACAGATTACATCCAAGATGGAAACTCAACTGGAAGAACAGAAGACATATACAGCATCCCAACTGGAATCGCAGGAGCCACGCATAACATCTAAGATGGAAGAACAAGAGGAGCGCTTATCATTGCAAGTGGCACAAATGTCTTCACAGTTAGAAGCACAAGAAGCAAGGGTAACATCAAAGCTGGAAGCGCAGGATGCAAAAAGCGCTCAATTTCAGGCAGAAGTCGATGATTTGAAGGGTCGTATGGAGCAGTTACAATTAAATCGCCCAGCTGTTTCAGCGAGTAATCCAAAGGTAAAAACACCATCCTTTGACGGGTATGTTCCTCTCCAGGTCTTTAAGCTACAGTTTGAGAAGACCGCAACAGTGAACAACTGGAATGCTGAAGATAAAGTTGCTGCACTCTTCGTGGCATTGACAGGACCAGCTGCCGAAATCTTACAGACTATTCCAGAGCACGAACGGAACAGCTGTGAAGCATTGATGGCCGCTTTCGAGAGACGTTATGGAAGCGAGCATAGAAAATAGATATTCCATATTGAGTTGCAAAACCGCCACCAAAGAGCGAATGAGACTTTGCAGGAGTTTGCCTCGGATGTTGAAAGGTTGGCACATTTGGCAAATGTGGACGCACCCGTGGAATACTCTGAAAGGTTAAAAATTCAGAGCTTTATAAATGGCATACAGGACGGCGAAAGAAAGCGAGCTACGGACGCAGAACCAAAGCCAACATTCGCAGAAACGGTATCACATGCTCTGATTCAGGAAACAGCGTCGCTTCTGTGTAAGCCAGTTTTCAAAGCACGCCGTGTGGAAGTAGAAAGTCCAGAGTGGGTACACGCAATATTGGAGGCGCTGAAAGGATCGCAAAAGCGGGGTGAAAAAGTTATCAAATGCTTCAAATGCGGGAAGCCCGGTCACATTGCACGTCATTGCGATGTTGGTCCTAATAGTTCCATCAATGTGGATGGCCGTAAACGCAAAGCTGGAGGAGATGAGCAAGAGCGAGTAAGAGGTAGAGATCGAGAGCTAGATCCAGCTACTGAATGCCCTGTGATATCTGTGTTGCAAATTGGTAGAAAATCGAGCAGTCTTACCGTCAGAGGGAATGTGGATGGTAAAGAACATGTAATGACTGTAGATACGGGCGCATCTCATTCCTTGATTCGATCTGATTTGGTCTACAGGAGAGTAAAGTCATTACCTGGAGCAAGGTTGCGTACGGTTACTGGCGAGTATAACCAAGTCCGGGGAGAAGTGATCTGTGAAGTCTTAATTTGGAAGTTCGTGGATTTACACAAATTCGTTGTGGCGGAGATTGTTGATGAAGTTATATTGGGAGTGGATTCCTTGGTTGGCCATGACATCAATATCGATATGCAGAGAAGGGTAATGCGTTATGAGAACCAAGATGTGCCACTTCACTTCAGGTTGGAAAAAGGGTTCAGCAGTAAGCGAGTGCTGGTGGAGGAGATTCGACAGAGACAGCGAAAGTCAAGGAAAGTCGATCGAGCAAATGTTGATGGATAGAATGGGCCAAATAAAGCGAAATCAAAGGTACCTGCGAGAAAAACACTGGCCTTGACAAACCCTAATGGACGATCTAAAACGACTGAAAGAATTTTTCAGAAAGAATGCAAGGGTGGTTTCAAGCCAGCACGCACTACTGTTGTGAAACGTCAAGACGATACTGATGATGCAAAGTCAATCCGCCAAGATCAAGCTCTGCGAATTAGTTCTTCATTGGTCAAGCAACAGAGTGCTAGAGAACGATCCAGCATAATGAGTAATAAGATGAAACAAAGGTACGTCAAGGAAAATAATTCGTAAGGTTTCCGGGAGGGAGATTTGGTACTGCTATACAACCCTCACCGGAGGAAAGGTGTTCCATCCAAATATCGGTGCAGTAGCGAAGGCCGTACAGAGTTGTGAAGACGATCAGTGATGTCATCTACCGCATACAAGCAATTGGGAAATCACGAAATAGAAGAGTGGTACATTTGGCGATGCTAGCAGCATTTAGACGGAGAGATTTGTCTAATCGGGACGATCAGACTTAGGTGGAGGGCAGTGTTACAAATATTAGCAAATTTAAGGGGTGCTGCCATCTCTAAGCCGATGCTAAGCAGCGCCTTGTAGGCACATCCATAGATCAATCTTTATGTATCTACATAAACGAATCAATCATTATGTCTACACATATGTAGGTACACGCAGCTGAGAGCAACTCACAAGCACAAGCATATCTGAACTGCTCCTAAAGGTATGCAATTGTGATTGTGGAAGTGTCGCTCACACATACAAGCGCATGGGTTATGAGAGAAGCTATAAAAATTATACATCTGTAGTTGTAGCTGAGAAATTTATAACTAACTAAGTAAAATTCTGGAAGCGTCTAGAAGATGCCACGAGAAAATCACAGAGTATAAAAGCATCAGCGGTAGAGGCGCTATGGGCAGTTTCAGTTAAGCACGCTATCTGTCGGGCAATAAATCAGTTTCATTTGAGCTATCAATCAGTTTGATTATTAAGCAAGCTATTCGTTGCAAAGTATAAGTGTTATTGTGAAGTACTTTAATAAAGGCCATTTTTCCATTATTCAATATTGGAGTTATTTATTCAACAGTTTAGCGATACGAACGTTGGCAGAAGATTGCAAATAAGGGGTGTTGCAGTAAATTCGTTACAATACCAAGATAAAGTGAGTTCAGATAAGTACGTGAACTAAGTTCAGTAAAGATATATCGATTTTTGCTCAAGTTATCGTGTTAACGGCCGAGCGTAAGGACAGACGCTCGACTGTGTATAAAAACTGGTCGTAGCTTTAATGGATGTCGTCCATTTTTACAAGAAACAGTTACCGTCATAGAAGCTATGCCCTTACCAAATGTCACAAGAATTGGTGAACTTTTGTTAGACTTATGGCATTAAAAGTACTCTAGACAAATCAAATGAAAAAGTCGTAGCCACGCCCATTTTGAAAATTACTTTTGTTATTGTAATTTGTTGCACCATAACATTACTGTAGTTGAATGTTGATATAATTTACTTATACACAGTAAAGATATTCAATTTTTTGTTAAAATTTTACTTTACATAACTTTTTTTAAGTGTGCGTATTGTCATCCGATTTTGCTAATTTTTATTCGGAACATATATAGTAATAGAAGTAAGGTTCCTGCCAAATTTCACCATGATATCTTGAACGACAGCTCGTAAAACCTTAAAATTACCTTCTTTTAAAGGGGCTGTGCAACACCCACTGTCAAAAATTTTACTAATTTTCTATTCTGCGTCATAAGCTCAACTCACCTACCAAGTTTCATCGCTTTATCCGTTTTTGGTGATGAATTATCGCACTTTTTCTGTTGTTCGAAATTTTCGTTATCGAAAAAGTGGGCGTGGTTATAGTCCGATTTCGTTCATTTAAATAGCGATCTGAGATGTGTGTCCAGGAACCTACATACCAAATTTCATTAAGATACCTCAAAATTTACTCAAGTTATCGTGTATACGGACAGACGGATGGACGGACGGACGGGCGGACGGACGGACATGGCTACATGAATTTCTTTTTTCGCCCAGATCATTTTGATATATAACAAGAGTATATATATATCTAGATTTGTTTATGCTGTTACGGGTACCGTTTTGAGAACAAAATTAATATACTCCGTGAGCTCTGCTCAGCTGAATATAAAAACTCAATAATATATAGCGGCCAGAATGTGTGTAACAGGAGCACATAGGCCATGTCCAACTGACTTCCACATACGCCTGACAGCTACAAACTCAGCCATCAGACCAAGGCTGTATGAAAGAGCTTGAAAGGCTTGAAAGAAAGAAGTAGCGTTATGCCAATAATGCTCTGTCAATCAATGTGAATTCGCAAAACAGATTTCCGTCCACCTACAATAAGCTTTGCTAGGCACTTTAGGGTAAAATTTCGCTCAATAACGTATTGGTCAGCCTATATAGTTTACAAAGCGGACGCCTCACTCTACACTGACGGGTCCTAAATTTTCTGGGGTGATATTCATTCGTCTTCGAAACTCAGCTAGAATATTCCTAGCGGACTACTAGCTGCATACTAGATATATAGAGGGCCTGTCATTTCCTGTTTGAGAATCATGTAACCAATATCACGCCATCGATTTTTTGATAGGATTTAGGCTCGGAAAAAAAAGTTCCACTACGCATACCCAAAAAAATAAGTTTCGAGCCTGCGAAAAAAAATGCCGGAAGGGTAAATTTTCGACCAAAACACTCCCCAAAACCAAAAAAAAATTTTTTTTTTTTCAAAAAACTGTTGTAAAAACGTTGGCGATAAGAGTTTTTTGAAAAAAAAAAAATATATATATTTTTTGGGTTATGGGGAGTGTTTTGGTCGAAAAATTTACCCTTTCGACATTTTTTTTTCACCGGCTCGAAAATTGTTTTTTGGGAACTTTTTTTCCTGAGGCCAAATCCTATCGAAAAATCGATAGCGCGATATCGGTAAACTTTCTTGCATACAAATCTACCCGACCCAATGCATATACTGTGACAGCCAAGCAGCGCACAAAGCGGTAGAATTACCATATACATTCTCTAAGGTTTTCGATAACTGTAAGAGAATGACAAAGGCCAGTGCATCGTGAGAAGTCTGTGACTAATCAATTACCAATCTCAAGAAATGCGCAATTCTCAATTGGTATGCTATAGACACCTGTAAAATAACCACCATAAGTCACGAATTTTAGACAGTAAAAGTGATCTTGACTTTATGGATACTTTCTTCAATCTGATATAACAAACATTTTTTATTTTTTTTTGAAAAATCTTTCAAAGGGTATATTAATTACTAAGTAGTAGGATAGCCTGTTTAGTACCATTCCCAGCCAAATGCGCTAATATCCTCATCATTAATACTTGACATCTACTTAGAAAATTATGATGGCTCATACATTGCAAAAATATTTATTTTGCAGGCATAAACATAAAAAATACAGCAACACAGTCAAGTCATATAAGTAAATGAGACATATGCACAAACATATAAGGTGTGTTTATTTAAGAAAAGAAGATATTCAATACTGACTTCATTGAATTGTCGGACTGTTGACTGCGGGTGTGAAATAAATAATGCGCTCGCGCTAAAACGTAATATCATAAATGAATGCCTGGAGCAAGAGCTAGACCAAAGTTGAAAAAAAAATAATAGGAAGAAACAATCAACACAAAAAACAATAACAAATATCCTCTCAATGAATCTTCACGTAAAAGTGGACAACAAAGGGATCAAATGGTTTTAGCGAACATCAATATTTGTATTGGCGTTCATATGTTTGTTTACTTTTCTGCGACAGCTAATAATGCCAGCCAGCCGGTGTTTGAGCGTTGTGTTGCAACCCAATGCCAATGACAGACAGGTCAAACAAAAATGTTGTCGCATCAAGGCAAAAACAAACAATAACTAATTTCCAATTGGATTAAATGAAACAGACGTGCGTGTGAATCCGAATGCATGCTTACGTACAAATGCACTTTGTATATTCACTATGTGTAGATGAATGTGACCTCAGTATACGAAAATCGGTGTGTATTCGTGTTCATATTTATTTGAGCGGTATAGATAAAAATGCCACGAATAATTGATAAAAAAATTGTAAATGGCTTTGTATTGTCAGGCAGATAGATGAACGTGGTATCGCGGAACGATACAAGGTGGCGGCGTGGGACAGCTGATTATAAACTTTTTTTATTTGATTTGATACATACACTTCCAGCGCAGTACGAATTTGACATTTGTCCATCGAATTTACAAAAACAAAGTACATGGAATTTTTAGTTATGTTTGTATGAAACGTGCGAACAAACACTGAAATTATGATGCTCTCAAGTGGCTCATTAAGTGACGGATGGCCTTGAGGGAATGAAGAACAAACAGCGCAAATTGCTGTATATATGTTGTACAGTGACATGCCCGAAGAGTAACTTAACTTATTCAAAACCTTTTTCCTGCCTCAACTTCACCAGTGTCCTTATTACTGTTGTAGTCATCAGGACACTACTCGAGTGATTCGGGTAGTGTTCCCGATGTTGATGGTCCTTTGCCGGTTGCAAATCCGGTACCACTAAGTTACTAGCCCGATCATCTTGGGAACAATTTAGTATGACCACATGAAAGTTTCGAGGACATACCACCCTTCCACCACTAGATCTATGAGGAACTCGGGGTCGCCAGAGCCTCGGCTGTTGAAGATAGAAGATTCGCCACGGGTGAAGTTGACAATTGGGTTGGAGAAGCCAGATATTGCGCTGGCAAACATAAGCCGACAAAGCTGCTCTCAAATAGTTCGCAATTATTTGAGCCTGATAAAATTATATCTATTGTAGTTTAACTTAAACCTTTGAACAAATTTTAGTGAATTTTAAAACAGTAGTTTTCTAGACCAGATATACCAAGCAGAGCTCCGCAGAACCTAGGATATTTATTTGGCATTCGCTTACAGGTCGTATTGCCGTATTCAGCAGAGCAAAGAGTGAATTAGTTTTCGCTTGTAACTCATGCAAAGATATCTTGATACGAATCATTTGTTTACACTCCAAAGTTTTTCGCTCTCACGATAGATTTATCTCAAATTTGTGCTGGAAACTATCACAGATAAATCTCCAGCGTTAGCTTAAGCGACTGCCTGAACAACTAAAACGAAACTTGCAATTGCAAGAAATGCGTTAAAAAATTATATGAAAAAATATCAAAATACGATCAAAATATTATTTCCCATCCCAAAAGTTGTTACTAAAAAAGTTTTTGTAATAATGAAGGCCCGATAGGACCAATCGATTCTGATCAAAGAACCTTTAACATAAGACATGTAGATAAGCCCTATCCACCAAACGAGGTTAACTATTATACCCTAGGTCCGATTTGCTCAAATTTCAAATGAAGCTTTGGTTTTCACTGTGAGTTAATGCGTTAAAATATTTGACTACTTAGTTTGACAAAAATATAAATTTTTCTTTGTTTTGTTTATATTTAACTTGAACTAGTCGTATTTGCTGTAAAATGAGTTTAAAGAAATAAATACTATACGACATTCAATTTACTAAATTGAAATTATAAAATCGCCGAAATAAAAATAAAAAAAATAAATAAATGTAAGGCGCGATAACCTCCTAATAGATCTAAGGCCGAGCTTCTCTTCCAATTTGCGTCGTACTCCTCTTGCTTATCCCTACAAATTGGCCGGACGGGACCTACATGTTTTATGCCGACTCCGAACGGCATCTGCAAGGCAGTTGAGTTTTCACTGAGAACTTTTCATGGCAGAAATTCACCCGGAGCCAAAACTGCCGAGGGGCGACCCCGCTTAGAAAAATTTTCTTCTAATTGAAAAACCTTATTTCTAAAATTTTGATGTTGCTTTGCCCGTGGTGTTAACCCAGGGCATACGGTGTGGTAGGCGGAGCACGCTACCATCACACCACGTAGGCCGCCAAATATATGTCACAAATTCCCATATTCATTATTTTATGTTTAGAATGGCATCATTGCCAAATTTAATAAAAACTGTGCATTTGGACAGTGCTCTCTCAAAACAAAGAGTCGCCAATACATTCATCTATACCTCAAACAGCAAACATCTCATGCGTAAATTGTTCATAATTCTTCTTATCATAGATTAGATTGATACGAATCTTTTGTTTGCGCTCTCATATTTTCGCTCTCACGAGGGATTTATCTTCTAGTTGTTGCTGGCAACAATCACAGATAAATCCCTCGCGCCAGCTGAAGCGGGTGCCAGAACAGAAAATGTGCCAGCCAAAACGAAAAACGTGCCAAAAATTTTGGTAAACTTTAGTTTGACCTACAACTGTAGAATAGCGTTCAAAAATTATGGGAAAAAGGATAAGAATACTTGTTTTAGTGTAAGTATTATTAGTTCGAAGGCGGAGGGTAAATATTATTTCCCATTCAAAAGTTATCACTAAAAATAGGTTTTGTAAATATGAACTCCCGATGCAACCAGTCCATTTTGATCACAGAACCTAGAACGCCAGACATGTAGGATAAGCCCTATCCATTAAATAATGTTAACTATTATATCATAGGTCCGATTTACTGAAATTTCAAAAGAATATATGATTTTCACTGCGAGTTAAATACGTTACAATATTTGACTAATTAATTTAATCGAAATGTAAATTTTACTTAGATTTGTTTATATTTAACTCTAACTAGTCGTATTATTGTAAAATAACTTTAAGGACATAAATATTTTACGACTATCATTTTATTAAATGATTGAAACTATAATCGCCGAAATGTATGTCAAAAATCCCCATTTTCAGATCTATTCATTTTTGTTTGGAGTGGCATCATTGATAAATGTTATAAAAAATGTGCATTTTGACAGCGCTCTCTCGAAACAAAGAGTTGCAAATCCATTCATCAATGCTTCTTATGCACACATACTACTACAAAAGATTGCGTTTGTGTCTGCCGGCTTTGTGCACCAATGTTCCACCAGGCTGTCCCTTTCCTTGCACTTCTGTTCGTACGCTTGTTATACTCAGATGAGCAAAGCTCACAGAGTATATTAACTTTGATTGGATAACGGTTGGTTGTACAGGTATAAAGAAATCGAGATAGATATAGACTTCTATATATCAAAATCATCAGTATCGAAAAAAAATTTGATTGAGCCATGTCCGTCCGTCCGTCCGTCTGTCCGTTAACACGATAACTTGAGTAAATTTTGAGATATCTTTATGAAATTTGGTGCGTAGTTTCCTGGGCACTCACCTGTGATCGCTGTTTAAAATGAACGATATCGGACTATAACCACGCCCACTTTTTCGATTCCGAAAATTTCGAAAATTCATTACCAAAGTCGGATAAAGCGATGAAACTTGGTAGGTGGGTTGAACTTATGATGTAGAATCGAAAATTAGTAAATTTTGGACAATGGGCATGGCACCGCCCACTTTTAAAAGAAGGTAATTTCAAAGTTTTGCAAGCTGTAATTTGACAGTCGTTGAAGATATCATGATGAAATTTGGCAGGAACGTTAATCCTATTACTATACGTGCGCTAAATAAAAATTAGCACAATCTGATGAAGAACACGCCCACCTTTTAAAAAAATTTTTTTTTTAAAGTCAAATTTTAAGAAAAAATTCAATATCTTTACGGTATATAAGTAAATTATGTCAACATTCAACTCCAGTAATGATATAGTGCTACAAAATACAAAAATAAAATAAAATTTCAAAATGGGCGTGGCTCCGTAATTTTTCATTTAATTTGTCTAGGATACTTTTAATGCCATAAGTCGAACAAATATTTACTAATTCTGGTGAAATTTGGTAGGGGCATAGCCTCTATGACGATAACTGTTTTCTGTGAAAATGGGCGGAATCGGTTGAAGCCACGCCCAGTCTATATACACAGTCGGCCGTCTGTCCTTCCGCTCGGCCGTTAGCACGATAACTTGAGCCAAAACCGATATATCTTTACTAAACTTTGTTCACGTACCTATCTGAACTAACTTTATCTTGGTGTTAAAAATGGACGAAATCCGACCATGACCACGCCCACTTTTTCGATATCGAAATTTTCGAAAAATGAAAAAAATGTCATAATTCTATACCAAATACGAAAAAAGGGATGAAACATGTTGATTGGATTGGTTTATTGACGCCTTCATAAACACAACTAAGGGCCACTCCCTTTCAAAGCCTTCATTAATACCTTCAGTTTGATACCCATATCTAACAAACACATTATAGAGTCACCCCTGGTCCACCTTTATGGCGATATCTCGAAAAGGCGTCCACCTATAGAACTAATGCCCACTCCCTGTTAAATAATCATTAACACCTTTCATTTGATATCCATATGGAACAAACGCATTCTAGAGTTACCCCGGGTCCATCTTTATGGCGATATCTCGAAAAGGTGTCCACCTACAGAGCTAAGGCCCACTCCCTTTTAAAATACTCATTAACACCTTTAATTTGATACCCATATCGTACAAACGCATTCTAGAGTCACCCACCCCTGGTCCACCTTTATGGCGATATCCCGACAAGGCGTCAATATATAGAACTAAGGCCCACTGACCTTTCAAATACTTATTAACACCTTTCATTTGAAACCTATATCTTACAAACACATTCTAGAGTTACCCCTGGTCCACCTTTATGGCGATATCTCGAAAAGGTGTCCACCTATTGAACTAAGGCCCACTTCCCTTTAAAATATTCCTTAACACATTTCATTTGATTCCCATATCGTAGAAACACATTCCAGAGTCACCCGTGGTTCACCTTTATGGCGATATCTCGAAAAAGGCGTCCACCTATAGAACTAAGGCCCACACTCTTTTAAAATACTCATTAACACCTTTCATTTGATACCCATATCGTACAAACAAATTCTAGAGTTGCCCTGGTCCACCTTTATGGCCATATCTCGAAAAGGCGTCCACCTATAGAACTAAGGCCCACGCCCTTTTAAAATACTCATTAACACCTTTCATTTGATACCCATATCGTACAAACACATTCTAGAGTCACCCCTGGCCACCTTAATGGCGATATCCCGAAATGGCGTCCACCTATAGATCTATGGCCCACTCCCTTTTAAAATACTCTTTAATACCTTCCATTTGATACCCATTTCATACAAACACATTCCAGGGTTACACTAGGTTTATTTTCCTATATGGTGATTTTCCTTTATTTTGTCTCCAAATATCTCAGCTGAGTATGTAAAGCGCCAAATACACGACACGAACATTTCCGCGAACATTCCCGTTATGTCATGTTTCTGCGACCTTTTCTGTCGTGTATGGTGGTGTTTGCCAGTTCACGCAAATGTTCGTGCGTGTATGGCGAAATAGCTCATAATCGTAGTAATTTCTGAACGGAACGGACGTGCGCGGAAAAGTAAAATGGACAATAAAAAATTTCTGAGTGAATTTATTGAAATGTATAAATCTTTGCCATCATTGTGGCAAGTAAAAAGCAAAGATTATTGTAATAGAATGCAATATTGCTGCAGCACAATTGTTGTCCGTATTCATCGCTGTCTGAAAGAGAACTAATGTTCGGCCAAAAGTTCGTATGGTGTATGGCCAAAGCTGCGAACAAGATTGCGGAATGTTCGCGGAAATGTTCGTGTCGTGTATTTGGCGCTTAATGTTCGGTTACACCTGAACTTAACTTTCCTTACTTGTTTTCTATCTCATTTTCATCCAGCTCTAAGAAACTTTGAAAGATTTGGAAATAGAATTCTATACCTAACAAGTAAAGGTGTCTAAGTTCGGGTGTAACCGAACATTATATACTCAGCGTGAGCTTCAATTGTACATTTCATTTCAGATAAATTACTTTTTACATAATACGTGGCACCGACCAAATTTGTCTCGCCTTCGCTTAGCATAAGCTACAACTGGTCCATAAAGCGAGTTTTATTTCGCTCCCTACTAAGCTCTGTATTAGAGGCCAATATTTTTTGCATAGAAATCTAAGAAATTCATTTCATATTCAATATGTTGGATTCTTATATAAATATATATGTATGTTCTTCAACATTCACATCATCTGGAGTATCGGCATTGTATTAAAATATGTTTGAAGGGCCAAACCCAATTTATGCATCTAAGCAACGCAACATTCAAATAAATGCTTGTCCTCCAGCAGAAAAGGAAAGCTGTACGAAAATAAAGGAATAACTTAACTTGTTTACAATAAAACGCTTGGAGGCTTATTTAGTGGTTTCGCGTGGCAATTTATCTACTTCCTTTTTCGGCTTTGACATGCATAGCTATATCCCGACTTAAGATGATTTTGTGGAAACCTTTATTGCAAAATAAGAACTTCAATTCAATAGCCGAAGGCTAATACCTTTACAAAGGAAACAAGTAAGGAGTAAATATTTGGCAGTGATGACAACCTATACCATTCATGAATTAAATTGAACTAAAACTTTATTGAAATTCATAGAACTAAAATAAAACAACTTTGATGGTGAGTGAGGACAAAACGAAGTATCTGCTGTCATCGAGCAAAAATTCGGCCCATTTGCCCCTTGGCAACCACGTCACTGTTGGCAGCCAAAATTTCAAAATAGTAAAAGACTGCTTTCATTTGGGAACTAGCATTAATACAAACAACAACATCAGCTCTGAAATCTAGTGAATAATCCATCTTGCGGATAGGAATGTTCTCTCTCGGCAAACAAAAATCTTGCTCTTCAAGGCACTTATAATACCCGCCCTGCTTTACTGAGCGGAAGCATGGTTCATGACAACATCAGATGAAGCGGCTCTGGGAGTGTTCGAGAGAAAAATTCTTCGAAAGATTTACGGACCTCTAATCGTTGCGTTGGCAAGCCAGGCATCAACATAGTCCAGCGAATTAAAATGCAGTTGCTACGATGGCTAGGTCATGTTATGCGAATGAAAGATGATGCTCCGTCTAAAAAATTTTTTTTATCGGAACACGCCTACGGAAGCCGAGGAAGAAGACAGCGGTCACTCCGCTAGAAGGACTAGGTAGTTAAGGATTTAAACTCCCTTAGTGTGGAATTTAAAAAAATAAAAATTGGTTTCTGCGAGTGAAGTACGGTAAAAGTAACATCAAGATATTTTTTCTAAATGGGGTAACCCTTCGACCTTTGTCGGGAAAAAATATTAATAAAAATACAACGCGCGATATACCTTCAAGTATATTTCTTCGATTAAAAGCTTTTCAGCAAAAATGTATCTGTCTAGCAGATATTGTTCGGATTAGGCATAAAATACGTATGCAGGTGCAGTACGAAAACTAGATCAAAGTCTGCACTCAAAGATATATCATCGAAGCTCAGAAAAATTTATATTTGATCGATTTTCCATCATACCTTGTCTTATATGTTTTTAAAATAGCTCAATGTTATCGTTAGGTGATCTCTTGATTTATAACTTGTAATAAAATGCCTCTGTTATAACGGAAGTCCTTCCAAGTGTATGATGAAAGTTCATCATATGACATACCGTAAATGAAGTATTCCATTTATTCATAACACTGCAGGAGATTTCGAGTTTTTTTGGGAGTTTTTGTCCTTTTAGTAGGCACCTAGAAATGTCTGGGAGCGGAACCTACAATGCAGTTGCCATTACGTGATATATGTGATCTACTGTGTTAGTCCAGTCAAATACATGCAAACTTTGAATATATTTTGAGAACTTTGCCCAAGCTTGAGTGGGGGGTAATTTTGCGATTATTTAGGGTATTGCTAAAAATTTTTCGTGAACATTTTCGAAAATATTTCGATATTAATTCGGAACTATTTTGGTTATACTAAGGCTTAACTGATCTAGGATTATTTATGAATTTTTTTTTGGATTTTGTGGTAGCGTGCTACGCTTACCATACAAAATAAATGGATGCAAGTTCCGTGAGGCAATGTAAAAAAAATTAGAAAAAAGTTATCGAAGCGGGGTTTATTACGAACTATGATTGTTTATCTGAAAAGCTTCGCAGCGCAAATTAGAATAGTTCAAACTCCTTTCGGGTTTATACTGCACCTCTTATTCTCATTTCTTATTTCATAGGAATCTTATTGGAATCATTTCATAAAAGTTTCAACAAAATTCGGGACTATTCCGAACTAGTAAGTTGCGGTTTTTTTTATAAGATAATTTCAAAAAATCCTCGAATAGTATTTGTGATCACTGCCAGATTTTCTGGGCTGTTATTGTATTGTTTTCAGGACCAGTTAATTACAGTTTTGGGATTGTTTATGGAAATATTTCAACATGATTTCGATTTTAATATATTTGTTGAAAATAAAATAGTATATCTAATATGGTCCAAATACGGAAAATTGTAATTCCTCAAAAGGGAAAGAGATAGGCTCACCAATAATTATCTCAAAATGCCCCAAGATACATTCAAAGCCCTACTGCAATATTAGACTTGTATTGCATATGGGATTCAAGGCGTTGATAAGCGCAATTCATAGCTTTCGAGGCTCTGGCGACCCCACGATGGGATGGCACACAAGATTCAATATGGTCATATTAAATCTCTCCCAAAATGGTCGGGCTAGTACCTCAATGATGCTCGTGACCGGAATGTACCGTATATATATATCCGGAAAAGAACCATCAATATCGATAACACCCCCCAAAACCTTCGAGAAGTGTCCTAATTGCTACAATAACAACGATCACTGTAGCATATATGTCCCACGCAAGGGGGATTTTGCCATTTCATCATCAATTTATTACCTAGAAGCTTGCGTATATATTATATATCGCATTTAATTATTGTTCAGACATCAAGCATTTTTTTCAGCTCCATTCACGAAATATTTAAGCTCTTCGGCACAGCCAAAGACATTCCCCTCTTTACTTCTTCGAGATAGTTGTCGGGATAATTAAGAGACTATTTCGGTACTAATTTGGTAAGGCAAAGTGTACTCTGACTTAAGATTTTCGAAGTGGTTTGTAATTTGAATTTACATAGCTACAGTAGTTTTTGACGTGTTTACTAATTTGTGTAAAGTATGTCCATTAGTGGATATATTCCTGTCTATGTTCCAAGGTACTAAATATTTTATAATTTTAATTTTCCAGTTCTAACAACAAAATCAAAAAACTGAAGCAATTAATGGAATGTTGCAGAGAGTGGTAATCCAAACCTTCACGAGAAAGCACCTCAGCTTCCCTTTTGGCATAACTTTCACTTTTTTGCCTGAATGTACACCATTTCGTCGACTGAGCTAGAATCACCCTATCAAAATACGAAAATCCCTCTTTCAGCATGTTTTAAAAAACGGAATACTCTGTCCCAAATTTTTTGTTTCTATAAACCCCATTCCAGTTAAATTTAAATAAATAGCGAGCCAATGTCGGTGTTCATGGAAAATATTTTGGCATGTTGTTAGTTTTGTACAAGGTCGTTTGAAAAAATTTTTGGAGATAGGTTGCTTTTCAGTCAAATTATGAGATTGGTCACTTCTCAATCCTTTTTTGCGAAGTGAAACTTTTTTGCGCTGACAGACATGCTTTAATATTCAACTACTCAAACTGCTGTTTTTGTATTCATGAAAGGTATATAACCTACTGGTTATGGTTGTATGGTACATACAACGAAATAACTTAGCGCCAATGATCGTATAAATTTCCAAGCTCTCTAAAGCTTGCGGGCAGGATGTTACAATGAAGGCATAACAGAGCATAACTTTTTGTAAATAGATACACAGAATTTGTAATGGTAGCTACTATCATTTATTTACGGAAGCAAATGACTTTTGAAAACGTTTGAGTACTTTCCTTAAAATTATTCGCAAAAAATCAATAAATTTGTAGATAAATATTTCTGAGTAAAAATCAATGGAATATTTGGGTTGCTATGAGCAGGTTGAACAACGAAAATGCGGCGGGAAACATATTCGTTTAATATTTTTACGCACTGTTTCTAAAATTCATACATGTATGAATAAGTATGAATATCGAGGAAAAGTATAGTTTGCTAACCCTCCACTCATTCATATTATCTTCCGTTTTAGTTCATTTGTATGGTTTCCGCTTCCGTTTTGCTATTGTGCTATAACTACATATATATTGATAAACTTAAAGTTAAGTAAAACAACGTTACGTTATATACATTTATACTGTGTATGTATGCAAGCATACATAACTACGTTTGCACGCTTACATTGCATGGTAGCATTTGACTGAATGCATTAGGGTCTGTTTCATGACAGCAATTTCATTACCCCCATTTCAATTTCAGTTTCAATTTCCCCAATGTAGTTTCAATATCTCGTTGAATGACTGACTGGCTGAGCAATTGACACGCTACAACGATAGCTTAATGGTAGTGTTATTTCAGTGGCTATGTATGTTTTGCACATCGAATTAACTTTAAAGTGAGCTCTCGGTTAGGGGGTTAATGTAAATAATAATCATTCGTATTTGTATTGTGCAAGTATTTGTTGTTATACTAAGTTACTTTACTTATAGATGACATGATGTTTTGATGTCATGCTAATATTCAATTGTATGTTTGATGCCCTTAACATAGCATTTCACTAAGAGCGAGCGAGTAAAAGAAAGAGTTCGCAAACAAGTAGTGATTGTGTGTGTATATGTTAGGGTGATCCTTTTAAATTAAATACATGATTTTTTTCCAGTCTCGCCACTTTAAGCAGTCACACATAGGTTAATCCCAATTGGAGATGGTCAATTGTAGTGATAGAACTTAAAAAAAAAGTATCGATACCAGTACTCATATAAAAAACTCGGATCAAAGTATCCCTGCTAGGGCTCATACCAAGTAAAAAGTATCGAGTGTACTCAATCCAAGTGAGTACTTCGGAAGTTTTATCAAAAGACAAAAAACTTTTTTTTAAATGACGGGGTCGCCCCTTGGCAGTACTCGTATTGTTCTATCACTAGTCAAGGGGTGTCGCACAGCGGTCGAAGCTAAGATTGGTTTATGTAAACTCAAAAAATTTTTCATTTTCAATACCCAAAATCGATAACTCTATAGTTGTCACAGTGATTAAAGTTTAGATTTTAATATACTGAGGCTTCATGGGGCAATTTAAACTTGGATCCCTTTACAACGCACCTCAATCACACCTCTAACAGAGACCAAAACTTATGTGTCAAAATTATACATATGTAATCGAGAGCGACATTTAAATGCCATATTTTTGACGTACGAATTACCATGAGATACTAGAAACTTTTTTTAAAATAATAAGTTCCCTAATGTGTATAAAATACTGTATATTTTAATGATAAATTTAAGGATTTATTGTCAAAATTAAATATACATTTTTAGTACCCGCTAAATTGACAATCATAAGGGTTCAAATTCTTTATAACTTTTTAACTCCAGACCTTAAATACAAAACATTTTGACAGCGAAATAGAATAGTATCTTTTCTCGGCTGCCATTTTTTTATCAAAAATTATCGATTTGCGATCCATCTATCAACAAATTTAAAATTTTTTATAAAAATTAATTTATTTAACATTCAAAAAAATATAGCTTTATTAAAGCATAGTTACCCAATATTTATTTATTTATTTATTTATTTATTTATCTCGTTTTAATCTAGAAAATGTGAACATTTTCATACAGATTACAAGAAAAAAAAATAGACACACAGTTATTTAATCGTAAAAACTAAAAGTTACCTAAAAGTTTACGTACATAAGTCATTTAATATCGATTTAAACATATTTTTTGTGGAGGAAAAGTCCAGACCCACAGGATTTGATAGCATATTAAACTCTTTTAAAGCTCTTGAAATTGGAGCATTAGACGCGTAATTTGTTCTAACCGTGTCCAGCCAGAAAGTATCGTGATTGCGTAGACTCCTCTGTGGGATATTGAAACAAATTCTGGCCAGCAGAAATGGGCAGTCAATCGCTCCACTTATCAAGTCAAAAACAAAAGTGAGAGACAGAATAGAACGTCTGCTGTTTAACGATTTTAGGCTTATGAGCAAACAGCGACTACTGTAAGAAGGAATCGGGTCGTTGAAATGCAACGACCGTAGGGCAAAGCGAACAAAAACTTTTTGCACACGTTCAAGCCTGGTAATGTGACAATTATAGAATGGCCTCCAGATAAAGACGGCGTATTCTAATTTAGACCGCACAAGAGAGGTGTATAGCAATTTTAATGTGTAAGGATCGGTAAAATCAGAGCTAAATCGTTTGATGAAGGCAAGTGTTGAATATGCCTTCGCTATTATGTAATTCAAATGGGTTTGAAACAGAAATTTACAATCGAATACAACACCAAGATCAGTAATTTCACTTAAAGTGGATAATCGAAGACCATCGATTTTATACCATGTGGGTAACGGACAGCGAGACTTTGAGTAGCAAACATGTGAGCACTTTTTTATATTAAGATTCAACTTATTACGTTTACACCAGTCGGCAACATTGTCTATATCAGATTGTAGCCTTACCATGTCTTCATTGCTCGTAATTGTCGAAAAAATCTTAAGATCATCAGCGTACAAAAGAAAATTTGCGTAATTGAAACAGCTGGTTATATCATTGATGAAAATTACGAAGAGAAGCGGGCCCAGTATGCTACCCTGCGGAACCCCAGAAGTCGCAATGAAAGGATCAGATGATGCCCCATCAACCGTAACCACACATTTACGAGAGGAGAGATAGGATTCAAGCCATTTTAAAAGAGTGGAATGAAACCCTAGAGCTGTCAGTTTCAATAATAAAATTGTGTGGTTCACCTTGTCAAAAGCTTTTGAAAAGTCAGTGTAAACTGAATCAACTTGAAGGCGATTTTGAAACGCAGAAATGCAGTATTCCGAAAATACGGCGAGGTTTGAGACTGTTGAGCGACCTTTAACAAAACCGTGTTGTTGAGCGGAGATCAAGTGATTTACCGTAAAATAAATTTTATTTTTAACTATAGCCTCAAACAGTTTTGAGACTGAGGATATCTTTGAAATTGGCCGATAATTCGCAATATTGTTCTTATTACCACTTTTAAACACTGGAGTGATAGAACTGACTTTCCACGCATCAATAAACACTCCTCGTTCAAGTGATTTATTGAACAGAACTAACAATGGGGAAGCAAGGGCAGAACATTTTTTTAATAGGTATGAAGACAACCCATCCACATCGGTTTTAGTAGAAATCTTCAGTTGTCGGATTCCTTCTTCTATATCAGCGAGCGTTAGGGTTAGCGATCCAAAATTTATTGGGGAATTTATGTTCGTGTAACACACCTGATCAAAATCAGTGCCAGCTTCAAAGTTTGACTTGAAGAAATCAGCAAAGAGATTAACAGCTTCAATAGTGGAGTGCGCTTTGGTCTCATTGAGATAGACAACAGAAGGTATACTCGAACACGATTTTCTGGAATTGACATATCTCCAAAATGATTTCGAGTTTTGCTTTATATCCGATTCGAACTTACGAGTATAATTACGCTTCAAGTCCCTGTTCATGGATTTAAATTTACTTGAATAAAACAGAAATTTGTCTTTATATATAACAGATTTGGACAATTTAAACTTCTTGAAATATTTGTTTCTTAAATTCTTAACTTTTAACAATCGTTTTGTATACCAAGGTATTTTATATCTGGGTTTCTTAAGGATTGGGATATGCTTAACGCAGATCTCACCTAACTTATATTTAAAGATTTCAAAGCAGTTGGCAACATCAACGTTGGAAAATATTGAATTCCAATCAATGGCATCAACTGCAAGGTTAACCATATCGGCATCCATTCGACTGAAGCAGAAATTAGTAACTTGTTCATCATAATGAACCGAATTAAACTCATAGAATTCGACCTTTAAAACGAATGGTATATGATGAAGACCAGGAGTAGATAAAGGATCAAGGCATTCAAATAAAGAAAAATGTACATTATCGTTGACAAAAATTAAGTCTAAAATGCGAGAAAGCCGATTTTGAAAACCATTTATCTGAGAAAGGCCGCAACTGGATAAGTTATCAACCAAGTAGGATTCAGATATACTATTTACGTTATTTGCATATAGCTCATTACTATCATCAATATAAGACCAAACAATATTTCCCAAATTGAAGTCACCCATGACACAGATACTATCATTATTATGACTAGATGCTACTGCTAAAATATTGTCCACATGTGCTCGGTATAGCATATCGTTGCTTGTCGGAGGTATATAAGAAGCGCAGATTAAAATGTTTGAAACGCCTTTTACTGCCACGCAGAGCTGATCCAATAATGTATCATCATTCTTTAATGTCACGAGTGACGAGCGAAATTTCCGATTAACTGCTATAAGAACACCTCCGCCTCTACTGTGACCAGTTTTAATATAATCACGGTCCTTTCGAAACACATTGTATAAATTCGAATCGAAATATTCATTATCAAAGAAACTCTCGTTTAGCCACGTCTCAACGAGAACAAAAATATCATAGTCCAGGTGCGAGCTCAAGGCATAAAGCAGCTTAGATTTGGTTCTCAACCCAGAAACATTTTGATAATATATTTTTATTTTTTTGGCAGGATTGTTATTAACGGAACTGGTTATCGTTGTTGTGTTGATACACCTTCTTGGTGAAAAAAACGAAACGGACGAATTTTCACAAATTCAGGCCATATAGCTGGATTAAGCACCTTATCAAATGAACATTCCGAAACACCCAACTTGAAATTGACTTTGGTTAAGCTATCTATGGGAATGTCTTTCTTTACCAATGTATGACATATCAATAAATTGGGTTCAATTTTAGCATGACTTGAAACATACGATAATATATCAGATTCCTTAATAGTAGGCGAAAATGACGAAATATGCAGAAACTTGAAAACTGGAACTACTTTTAACTCGCTGGTATTACAATTACCAATAACAATGGGCTTACTTAATTTCCTTCGAGTACTTTTTGCTTGAATTTCCCGCTGGGTTACTTGGCGCACTGTGGATGCTGGTACATTTACCGAAGCAACAGCAGATTTAGCAACAGATGCAAATGTAGGCGTAGCAGAGGCTTGCGACGCAGCATGAGGTGTCACTGCTAGCTTACGCTTAACATTTTTAGTGCCTGCAGCATTACGCACTTTAGATTGGGACGTTGACGTCATTTCACTATCATTAGGTACATCATTGACAGAAGGGGAAGGCAAAATAGTAACGTCATCATTTGTGCTCATTTGAGGTTCTGACTCATTTTCAATTATGTTTTCCTTTATTTTTGAATTTATTGGCTTTACACTCTCAGCATTCGCAGCAATAATTTCAGCGGTTGTAGGCTGCTTTGGTAGGTTAATAGCTAATTTAGCAACAATGCTACTAAGATTTTTAACCTCAATAGTTAGTGTTGAGAGAGCGGAATCTTTAGCATCAACCTGAGAGCGCAAAGAGCGAACTTCGGCAATAAGATCATCAGATTTCAGCAGTAGATTTTTGTTGTCTTCGTGCAATGTATTGACACGTAACAGAATGTGTTCATTCTCTTGCCTTACTTTACTAAGCTCATTAGCAAGAAAAGCAATTTGATGCTTCGGATTATGCACATCTTCACTGACATCAGATATATTATTTGTTTTAAGCGGCAGAGTTGACAGGGGCTGCGAACGTATAGATGAGCGCCTCTCAGCTGAGCAGGCTTTGCAGAAAAAAGGCTTTCCTGAAGTGAGCAGAAAATCCAAGTCACTCTGAAGCAAACCTACACATTCAAGGTGAAAAAACTCTTTACATCCATTGCACTGCACTTTTGGATTCTCACGATTCACTTTTTGACCGCAGTTGCACGGCATATTAAGTATTATCACTCTCTGATTTATGTTTGTGTTAATGTATGTTTGTTGTGCAGAAATTATGATTTGATTGGTATCATTTAATTTATCCAACCTTCACTCTAATAATATTGCACTTTGTCTTATTTTATTATTTCTTAAATTTTACCCAAGAGAAAATACGAAAAAAAAAAGACTAGAGTCATTTTTATTTTATTTTTAAACTCATAAAGTGTACAAAACACAGAGCGATTAGTAAAACACGTCCGAACAAGATGAGCAATACTATATTAATCGCAATATTATTGGTTTGTTAGGAACAAGTTTTCGATCTTTATCGAAAGTTGTCGATTCATTATAGAAAAGCAACCGATTATTTCTAGAAAGGTTCTCAATATATTAAAAAAAATTATATATTATAAAGTTATCGGTTCTTTATATACAAGCTTAGATGCACTATCGTAAGCTTATCGATTTGTTCTCAAAAAATTATTGAATATAAAAAATCTATCGAAGTTGTAAATTTTTCATCGAAAATTTATTTGATACCAAAAATTATTTGTTATCAAACTGTCGATTTACTGAAAATTAATCGATTTAATATCGAAAGGTAATCGATTTGTTACCTATTAAATTTTCAAAAAAAAGATCGATTTATTATCGAAAACTAATTCAATATTCTTCGAACAGTTATCGGTTTATTACTAAAAATTATAAACTTTTTATCGAATATTTGTCGATTTATTAAAAAAGGTAACCGATTTTTTATTTATAAGTTCCGATTTGCTATCAAAAATTACCATACATTTATTGAAACGTTATCGAAAACTATCGATATAGTAGCCTCATTGATTGTGATTCTTAAAGTCGACGATTTATTTTCAAAAAACTATGCATTACTTATCAAAAAGTTATCGGATTGGTATCGAAAAGTTATAGATATACTATAGAAATTTTATTGATTTTTATCGATTTACTAGGTGAGTGTACTACCTCCATACCACACGCTTTTAACTAAATAGCTGCCCATGACAAATTCCGTCCCTTGAGTGCCATTAGTTCGTCTTCTGAAGTCTTGTTCAAAAAAAAAAAAAAAAAATACCGGCATACGTTTCTTTTATCTATAACATTTTTTTTCACAGAAACATCTGCTTTAAAAACTTTAGCTCGATACTTATTCGCATTCATGTAGCGATATAAATACAATTTGAATCCAATCAATTTTGAAACACTCCATGTGCGTAAAGTTCTTGGGACGAACTACATATATTAAGAATATGTGATATCAAACTTTAAAATTCAATTTGCTCATCATAAATGAAATCATTTGCGCATTGGCTACACAATAGATATTACTTAGTAGCAAAATCATTGAGGCATTTGAGCCAATTGACCCAGTGGGCAGTAGTTGAGTGGTTTCATGATAAATATATTGGTGTTGATATTTATATATATAATAATGTTATATATATGTACAAAAGTAATATGCCTTAGAGTTATTCTTCTTGAGATTTTCTTATCGTCCACTGCATACACTTACGTACAATATGTATGTATATTAGGGTGGAGTGATCCCCTTTGGATTTTTTGTTTTTTTTGTTTTTTGTAATGGCCTAGCAAGGAATAGTTGTCTTTATAAGAGTTAACCAAAACCACCAAATATAATTTTCGTAGGATGGCGTTTTGAGGTACCCCCAGCCCCAAGAAATTGAGCAAAATAATCGCGATTTTACAAAGCTCACTATTTACATATTTATTTTATTTCTTTTTATACTCAGCTGAGCAGAGCTAACAGAGTATATTAATTTTGTTCGCATAACGCTACCCTGGAATGGCATAAACTAATCGAGATAGATATGGACTTCTATATATCAAAATGATCTGAACAAAAAAAGAAATTCATTTAGCCATGCCCGTCCGTCCGTCCCTCCGTAAACACGATAACTTGAGTAAATTTTAAGGTATCTTGATGAAGTTTGGTATGTACATTCCGGGGCACTCATCTCAGATCGCTATTTAAAAAGAACGAAACCCGACTATAACCACGCCCAATTTTTCGATATCGGAAATTCGAAAGACCAACAAAGTACGATAATTCATTACCAAAGACGGATAAAGCAATAAAACTTAGTACGTGGGTTTACCTCATGACGCAGAATAAAAAATTAGCAAAATTTTGGACAATGGGCGTGGAAACGCCCATTTTTAAAAAAGGGCAATTTGAAAGTTTTGCAAGCTGTAATTTGGCAGTCGTCGAAAATATCATGATGAAATTTGGCAGGAACGGTACTCCTATTACTATATGTGTTCTTGCGTGTTCGTTTTTTATGGTAAAATTTTAACAAAAATTGAATATCTTTACATAATATAAGTAAATTATGTCAACATTCACCGCCAGTAATGATATGGTGCAACAAAATACAAAAATAAAATAAAAAAAAATTTCAAAATGGGGGTGGCTCCGCCCTTTTTCATTTAATTCGTCTAGAATACTTTTAATGCCATAAGTCGAACAAAAATTTACCAATCCTTGTGAAGTTTCGTAAAGGCATAGCTTCTATGACGATAATTGTTTTCTGTGAAAATGGGCGAAATCGGTTGAAGCCACGCTCAGCTTTTATAAACAGTCGACTGTCTGTCCTTCAGCTCGGCCGTTAACACGATAACTTGACCAAAAATCGATATATTTTTACTTAACTTATTTCGCGTACTTACCTGAACTCATCTTATCTTGGTATTAAAAATTGGCGAAATCCGACTATGACCACGCCCACTTTTTCGATATCGAAAATTTCGAAAAAAGAAAAAAAAAATGCCTTAATTCTATACCATACCAAATACGACAAAAGGGATGAAATATGGTGACTGGATTAGTTTTTTGACGCAAAGTATAACTTTAGAAAAAACTTTGTAAAATGGGTGTGACACCTTCCATATAAGTAGAAGAAACTGAAAAAGTTCTGCAGGGCGAAATCAAAAGCCCTTGGAATCATAGCAGGAATACTGTTAGTGGTATTAGATATATAAATAAATTAATTTTGGTCGATATCTCGAAAACGCCTTCACATGTACAATTGAGGGTCACTCCCTTTAAAACCCTCTACCTACAGAGCTAAGGCATACTCCCTTTTAAAATACTCATTACCACTTTTAATTTGATACCCATTTCGAACAAACTCATTCTAGAGTCACCCCCGGTCCACCTTTATGTTGATATCTCGAAAGGGCGTACACCTACAGAACTATGGCCCATTTCCTTTTAAAATACTCTTGAATACCTTCCATTCGATACCCATGTCATGCAAACACATTCCGGGGTTACCTTAGGTTCATTTTCCTAAATGGTGATTTTCCCTTATTTTGTTTCCAAAGCTCTCAGCTGAGTATGGAATGTTCGGGTACACCCGAACTTAGCCTTTCTTAGTTGTTTAATATACATAACTCTAGTAAAATTTTTTGTTGATAATAGTATGTTTCTAATTAAGTGTATAAGTAAGAGTTTTACAGGCACATAGTAGGCCATGAAAATCAGTAGGTCTTGAAATCAATGAGGACAATAACAACAAGCGAAAGTAATTCAATGACACAAAAAAAATTGTACCTACCTTCTTTTTCAGAGTTTGGTTGCGTTGGGGCACCTCTAAACATACGATGAGTGAAATAAAAATTTTCATCCTTATTTCAGGTCTTGAAAGGCAACTTTCTGGAGTGATTTCGAAAAAAAAAAAAAATAAATTTAATCCACCCAACCTGTTTACTTCTTAAAATTATTTGCCAGTAAAAAAAAGTTGTGTTTTAAGTATATGTGGCTGTGAGTATTTTTGACTCACAATTTTGTGCGAATAAATTGACTTAAATTTATAGTGGATTTTTGTGTTCAAGAGCTTGTACGTGGTTGCTTCTAGAGCTTACGAATATGTTCGAGAAGAGATTTCTCGCGAGTCTCGCCTTCTCACGAGATTCTCGAAACTCGAATTACTCGTAAGGCTCGCGAGATTATCGAATCTCTAAATACTCGTCAGGCTTGTGAGATTCTCGAATCTCGAATTACTCGTAAGGCTCGCGAGCTTCTCGACATTCAACTTAACCGAATCATTGTCTGTTTTGTATAGAGCTTACGATTTCGTCTGGAGCACAAGCCAAAATGTCCGAAAAACCACAAGTAAAAAACCCCGAAATGTATAGAATATTGCCAATTCAGCGTCTGAATTGAAAGTCGAGAGGATCGCGAGTATTACGAGTAATTCGAAATTCGAGAATCTCGCGAAGCTTACGAGAAATTCGAGATTCGAGAATCTCGCGAGCCTTACGAGTAATTCTAGATTCGAAAATCTCGCGAGAAGCCTTGTTCTTGATGTGTCGCTGAAAATAAAATATTGCGAACAAAATTATATGTATAATTAATATGTTTTGAGTTAAATGCCATTGAAGCAATATAATCAACAAAAAAGTCACAAGTAAAAAAAAAAAAACAAGTGTATAAATACTGTCCATATAGTGATTAAGTAAGAATGTCGAGAAACTCGCGAGATTTACGAGGACTTCGAGACACGAGAATCTCGCGAGAAGTCAAGTTATCGATTTCTCCATTTCTCGGGGCTCGAAAATCTCGCTTATGTTCGAGAAGAAATCGCAAGTTCTAGTTGCTACGGATTGCTGAGCCACAATTGGACACAAATATTTTTTTTATATATTACCTCACGTACTATATCTTGGTAAGCATTCGGGTAAGAAATAAAAGAAACTTTAACTGCGCATAGTACATTTTTAATTTTCCTTCTGTATTGATTTAGTATTCTTCAAAACTTCGCATTCTTAATTGCGTTTAAATTTTACTTGGTCGTAATACTTGTTTTCGTCAGTATCATAGCCTAAAGGAGTCTCATGGTTTTTTTTTTTTCAGATGAAGGAGATATAACAGATCAATTCAGTTAAAGATGAACGTATCGTTCTGTTCAATAAAAGGTGGGGAGAGAAGGTTGCGCTTGCATAACGAGTTTAATGGAGCTAAAAAGGCAAGGTCCTGGAAAAAATAGGCGAACAAGGCGAATAGAGAGAAGAAAGCATTACAGTCCAAGCAATAATCAATCTGTTTGATTTTAACATGCTATAAATGAAGTACGCGAGTAATTTAATTATGAAATACTACTTCCATAGTAGTGTTGTAAATAAGGAATATTGTTCTGGACCTAATATTTGAGGTATTTATTCAACAGTTCAGCAATTCGAACGATAACACGTGGTGAAGTATAACCAAGAATTTCATATATTTGATACCGTATATTTTTGGGCCATTTCTGGACTAATTCGAAACTGTCTCGTAATTATTTCGGCTTAACTTAACAAATACTTCGGAATTTATTTAAAAATCACTTCGAAAATATTTTGGTGGAATCAATTTAGACTATTTTGGGACCGACTTGGAAAAATTTTAAATTTTCTTCGGGACGACGTTGAGAAAGAAGTGTCCAGTATATTTCGAAACCATTTAAAGAATGTTATATGATGACTTCGGTATTATTTACAGAAATACTTTGAGAATATCTTAGGACAAATTTAAGATTACTTCAGGAATATTTAAGGTTTCATTTCGAGAAAACCTTTGGATCGTTCCCCGACTATTTCTAAATTGTAGCAAAATAGTTTCGAAATGATTTTGAAGTTATTTTGAAATAATTCTGAAAATAGTCTCGAATCTATCCTATAACAGACCTAAAATGGCTTCGAAAAAGTTTTTAAAATTATTCTAAAATTATTTTCTTCATTGCTTTCATAACTGGAGTAGTAAGACCACTTTCGTTCTCTCCCCACCATTGGGATATAGGCCAGTGTGGGGCTATCCGGCATTACCTTGGCTGCACTTAATTCCTTTCTTTGCTGAAGATAACCTTGACATATGCCATTTGCTCCCGGAGGTTTGCCGAACTAACAGCGCTGTCGGTGAAGAAGCCTTTGCCGTACCAGACTGCTGGTGTCGGGCTTATCCGAGTATGCGTCCGGAAAGTGCGCTTCGAGTAGGGCGTTTTCTCCTTCTTTCTCTGTCCTTAAGTAGATTCCTTTGGAAAGCTCCATCGGCAGTCTTGTCTTCTTTTGGTGCTTCGCAAGGGCTTTATGCAGCTTTGCTGCCTGTGGAACTGCTGGTTTGCCCTCTCGAAATTTCCTAACGCACTGTATTTAAGCTTTACTAATTTCTTTGTTACTTGTTTTTAAATTTGCAGTGGATTCACAAAATTCCCTAAAGTTCTCTCTTTTAGCTTTTTTTAGTTTCATTTGCGTCTTTCTTGGTTGAAAAGCTTGCGCAAGGTTTTCCTTATACCCTAGAGCTTTCTTGGATATCAGGATGTTTTGTTGCATGGGCGTTTTGGTTCGCGGAAGCTAGAGATATATGCTTCCGTAATCAACTTGTTGAAGTCCTTAACTCTATCCTCCAGCCACACACAATTTTTCTTTCTGTTTTTTCTATCCCTAGAATACAAATTTTCTCAACTAAACACCTGAACGTGTCCAAGTTTGTGTTCCGGGGCTTTTCTTAGACGTTCGATCTACTAGGACAGCCCCGATAACCAGTTGCATAATAAGGTGGTCTAACATGGAAGGTTCCGAGGAAATCTGCAACTCGAGACCAGCTTATCAGCCAGATCGTTACCCAGGGTGATTTCCAGGACTTCTTCCATAGACCCAGTAATGGAAGGTTGATGAACTCATAACGTCGTATATTTCGTCATAACAAATAATAAACTTAAGACCACAATTTTCCATCGAATTGGTAAGAGTATATGGTAATAATTGGCTTCGCATCCCATGACAAAAGATAGTAATTGGTGCTCTCTTTGTGACCGCACACACCCACGGTTTCTGCATGAGTGCCAGGCCCAGAAAATCTCCCGGAAAATATGCGTGCTATCACCACCGAAAGGGCTTCATCATGATGCAGGTTGATCTTGGCAACCTTTGTGTGTGGACCGTTATTACATGATTTCCATTCGAAACTATGTCAGCCACTACGCTTAAGTGAGTACCAAAATTTATATCTATTGAGTAATTTTTTTTTATAATCACTTAAAAACAATTAAGGGAGGCTAAATTCGTGTAACCGAACATTACATACTCAGATGAAACCTTTGCACTATGGTTCAAAATCTAAATATTAAGGAATTAAAGCCAGTTATCGACTTTTGATTTTCCCAAAAAAAAGAATTACCTTTTATTACACATTACTGTAGTAAATAAAAAATTAAAAAAATAATGTCAGCTGGCTACCACTTGTTTGTCAGAAAGCTTTCAAAGTCTTGGTTTTGATTTTTGTATTCGTAAAAAAGAATTTACTCAAATTATATAAAAATCTCAAGTGGTGATAAAAAGCTAACGAATTTGAATAAAGTGTGTTTATAAAATGAAAAATATTAATAAAGGTATGTAAAATCAGGAACAACAACCTTTTTTCTGAAAAAAAAATAATCTTTAATATATTTTTGAGTTTAGATAAGCCGTGTTGTGTTTTGATTTTTGTGAGTTTTTTCTGTGTTAAATAGAATATAACTAAGTTGGATCAAATAGGATCAATATAAATTATATAGGTAATTTCAGCTAATAGTGTCCTCTTTAATGCAAATGTTATTTTATCTGCAAGAGTTTGCAAGCGAGGCTACAATTTTTCAGAGCAAGGTGTAATCAAAAATGGCGAAATTTTCAAAGTTTGGATTGATAATAAAAAAATTTTGTTGCGGTGTTCGATTGCGTTGCTGGAAGATTGAAAAACAGCTATGGGGAGGAAGAAATTGAATCAATAAAAAACAAGGTTAAAATTTTTTGTAGAAACGCCAATAGAAAGTGGCAGAAACACAGTCGAAATAGTTAGAGTGCGAGGCAGAACTTCTCGAAACCGTTACTGCAAAGCCTAGAGGCCGACCAAAACTCCAATATGATATGGTTTGCGAAAGGCAGAAAAGAAAAATAGCGTCTACAGTGTCATTAGAACAAGAACACAAATCGAATTTATTGCTTCATGCTGCTTCGATTTTGGGGAAACACTCAAAAGAAAAATATCTTCATTATGTTCTCAATGCAGTGAACAAATCTCCTTGTAGGCCAAGTAAGATAAAAAAATTTATTGATTCGAAGGTTGTGCATCCACTATCTTTGTCTCCTGGGGATGCTATGGCTTTTATCTTGGAGAATAATTTCACAAAACAACAATATAACAACATTCGGCAACTTAGCAAGTCTCGTAATTGCGATATTTATCCCCAATATAATAAGTTGTTGGAATATAAGTCACAATGCCGACCGAATGGAATACAAATAACAGAAACTACAGCAGTTGTTCCATCACAAAATTTACTCAACCATACCGTCAAACGAATTTTGTTACTCCAAGAAGACGTTCTGCTCCAGTTTAAAGGAGATAATACACTAACTGTAATTTTAAGCTATGGGTTTGATGGCTCTAGTGGACATAGATTTAAGCAAAATTTTTTTGAAAATACTCACGAGTCATTTGACCAATCGTTGTTTCTGACGTCAATAATTCCCTTAAAATTAGTAAAATGAGTCAAATTATACAAGATTTGATATAAACTATAGTCTTAACATGACTCTTACCGATGGAAAAGTTTTAAACGTTTTAACTGATACGAAATCTACCCAAGTTTGTGCAATATGCGGTGCTGGACCAAAAATGTTTATGTCAGTTAAGGACTTGAAATCTCCATGTTTTGAACCTAGATCGGATAGTTTGCAGTACGGTATAAGTCTCTTGCATACATGGATTCGTTGCTTTGAATTTTTCCTTCATCTTTCTTACATACTTCATCCGAAAATATGGCAAGTAAGAAGCAAAGAACATAAAGAGCAAATACAAAAAAAGAAGCGGTAAATTTAAGTAAATTTCTGGGACGAAATGGGTCTACATGTCGACAAACCCAAGACAAACGGAAGTGGTAATACCAATGACGGTAACACAGCGAGAAGGGCATTCACAAACGCAGAATTGTTTGCTTCACTTACTAAAATAGATTTAAGTTTTTTAAAACGCTTACAAATAATACTCGTAGCAATATCGTGTGAATACGAAGTAAATACCCAGCTATTTCAGAGCTACTGTGAGGAAACATCAAAATTGTATTTTCAGATTTACGATTGGAATCCGATGACATCAACTCTTCATAAACTGTTAGTGCACTCTTCGCAAATATTGGAGTTTGCGATATTGCCACTCAGTGTTTTAGGCGAAAACGCGTGGGAAGCGCGTAACAAAATTTATAAAAGTGATCGTATCGGACATGCCAGGAAAGATTCAAGAGTGCACAGTATGGAGGATGTTTTCGGTAGAGCTATGGACTCTTCTGATACACTATTATCTTCGTTACGGAAAAACAATAAAGCCAAACAAAAATTGTCTCTGCCACCTGCAGTAGTCTCGCTTCTAAAAATGCCTGACATCTTTAATGAATGTGAATTACCTTCCACCTCAAAAGCGGCACTAAGCAAGACTCACTACGAATCTGAGGATGACCTTTATGAATCCCTTTATTCACTCGAACTTGAAACTGATCATTCCTTTGATAATTGTAACGGTAAGATTTTAAAAACACATTTCAAATAAACAAACTTTAAAGTAATATAATTTCAGATATAGATGTTCCTGATGCAGAGTCGCACTTCTTTTAGGTTTTGATTTTGTGTTTTTTCGAGTTCAATAAATATTGTTTATATCGAAATATATAAAAAACTATCCTGTTTCAAATAAATTTAAATTTATAGTTTCCACTTTGTATGGCAGCAGTAGTGAAAAATGGGCGTGGCCCGCCCATTTTTGCCACAAGACGTTATTTTCATCTATAAATACCCCATGCAAAATTTTAGACCGACAGCTTAACCCCAACTATTTTATTCCTCAAAAATTCATTTTTGAACCAATGTGCTTTGGAGACAAAATAAAGGAGAATCGCCATGTAGGAAAATTAACCTAGGGTAACCCTGGAATAGAATTATGGCATTTTTTTCCTTTTTCGCAATTTTCGATATCGAAAAAGTCGGCGGCATTTTTTTTTAAATTTGATTTAAAAATTTTTTCTTTTAAAAGTGGGCGTGTTCTTCATCCGATTTTGCACATTTTTATTTACCACATATATAGTAATATTAGTAACGTGTCTGCCAAATTTCATCATCATACCTTCAACGAATTCCAAATTACAGCTTGCAAAACTTTTAAATTCCCTTCTTTTAAAAGTGGGTGGTGCCACGCTCGTTGTCCAAAATTTTACTAGTTTTCTATTTTGCGTCATAAGGTCAACCCACCTACCAAGTTTCATCACTTTATCCGTCTTTCCTTATAAATTATCGCATTTTTTCCGTTTTTCGAAATTTTCGATATCGAAAAAGTGGTCGTGGTTGTAGTCCGATATCATTCATTTTAAACAGCGATCTTAGATGAGTGGCCAGGAACCTACATACCAAATTTCGTCAAGATACCTCAAAATTTACTCAAGTTATCGTGTTAATGGACAGACGGACGAACAGGCGGACGGGCGGACATGGCTCGTTCAAGTTTTTTTTCGATACTGATGATTTTGATATATGGAAGTCTATATCTATCTCGATTCCTTTATACCTGTACAACCAACCGTTATCCCATCAAAGTTAATATACTTTGTGTGCAAACCACACTGAGTATAAAAAAACAACAAAACATCGCGTAACCATGTATTTGCTGTGTGGTTGTAAAAATTCAGTTTTTCTGTCTTTCCCTCTCTTTCTCTCACACCCGACCAGTATAAACTTTTTAAGCAGTTTAAAAAAGTTTAACAACACTTTTCTTTACGCCAAAAAACTCCACTCTTCTTCCCAAAGTTGTAACAAGATGCAATTGCTGTTTGGAAAAACTTTTTCACTAAGTTTCCCTACGTTTTAAGTCCACTTTTATCGAAAACTTACTACTTATTTTTGGAACGAAAAAAAATATTTTTACGCTCATTTATTGGTTTCATTGCATGCACTGTGATTTCTCACTTATAAGCCTTCGTTCGTGGTCAAAAAGTTCGCTAGCTAAGTTGTCGACAGCAACATACATACATACAAGCTGCAAATTTACCAAACTAATACAATAACAAGAACGGCTTAAGGCACCTAACCCATATAAATGTATGGTTGGTTCTATGTAAACTGGGATAATCCTGTCTGTAGACTTGTATGCGTAGTGAATATGACTCAGAGACAATTCGGGCTGGTAAGATCAGATAACCAATGTCCATTTTAGGGATTGCCCAGTTTTACAATTTGAAGCTGATATCGTTATTAGATGTTTCCTCCAGATACTTTTATGCAACCCGATCTAATCGTTTCGAACAGCTGAACATTAAGTGACTACTAAAAAACAAACAAAAAACCGCTAGAGTTGCCTTAGTAACAAAGCTGTACAGCTTGAAGTCCCAGTAATTACTGCCCACTTCAATTACCTTAAAAGCTTAAATTTACTTAACCCTGATAACTGCCCCAAGCATTCAGAGTCAAACAAAAGAAGGAACTCAACAAGTAGCAAGTAATGATTTCAACCCAGATTGATTGGTTTACTCAAGTTCTAACTTTCCAGCGTAAGATAACAAGGAATAAATGGAATTCCAAAGCTCTTATTGACAGCCTCTTCCTGTTTTTTTTTCTACTTTGTGTTGCGAAAAGGAGACTCAATGAAGGTTTTGTGCCATATATCGATCCGGAAAATTCGTGAAAATAGCACCGTAAAGGAATTAGGCCGAAAATCTCGCGAACCATTTGATATGATCCTCTTAGTTCATTCAACCTCATTTTTTTTTTTTTTTTTTTTTTGAGAAACTTTGAGCCGCCAGAGCGAGTCTTCGCCACGCCGGTGATAATAGATCCCCCCAGGTAGCCGCATTCCGGAAACTGTTAAACGCATCAACAAGAAATCACCGTTCAAAGATATATGAGGCAATCCCGCGTTTATAACTGAAGGAAGACAGTAACATGATATGGAATGAGCAGACTCCTGATCAAAAAGGAATACGCGAAATAAAAGTATTGTGGCGACTGAAAGTGATGTATGATGTTCTACTTGCACAGTAGTACTGAATACACAGTATTTTTATATACGGACCATAGGAGTTGATTTAATTGATACTGTTACGAATATTAGCAAAACTAAGGAGTGCTGCCAGCTCTAAGCCGATCTAAGCAGTGACGTGAATGCACATCAATAATTCAATCATTATGTATCTACATAAATGAATCAATAATTGCGTCTACACATATGTACACATTCCGGCGAGCAACATTTACATACAAGGCAGCGAGAGATGAGATGTCACACACCGATGAATTTACTTATACGCTTATGTGTGTGCGGGAGACTGTAAACTACAAACACATGCATATACCTTATCTGAGTTGTCACAAGAGAGAGCAATAATTTGTGCACGTAGTTGTGGCTGGCGATTTTGTAGCCGAAACAACTAGTAACTTCTGGAAATCGAAGAGCCTAGAAGTATGCAGCTTAAACTATAAAAGCGGCGCCAGCGAGTAAGAAGTAATTCAGTTTGATTTGAATTGTCAAGCAGTTACGAGTAAGACGATATCTAGCGAGCAATAGCACTATTATTTTGAAAGTCAGTTTCCTTTAAGCTATCAGTTTGGTTATTAAGCTATTCGTTGCACAATTTGAGTGTTATTGTGAAGTATTTTAATAAAGGCCATTTTTCCATTATTCAATATTGGAGTTATTTATTCAACAGTTTAGTGATTCGAACTTAGCAGAGGATTGCAAATAAGAGGATTTGCAAGTAAATTCGTTACAATTGGTGTCAGAAGAGGAATTGTTGAATAAATTCCAAAGGACAACAAGGACATGGCAAAGTTCGGTGAATTGAAGATCCAGCAACTAAAGAAGGAGTTGGAAACCCGTGGATTGAATTCAAGCGGCGTTAAACTTGAACTTCAGGCACGGCTACGAGAGGCAATGGAAGCAGAAGGAATTGATGTGGAAGAGTATGTCTTTCACCTTGATGGGGAGGAGACAACAAAAATTGAAGAGAAAAACGAAACATCGCAGACGGTTACCAGCACAGATTTGAACATGATTTTGGCTGCAATATCTGCTCAAACATCGACAGTGGCTTCTCAACTGGAATCGCAAAAGACAGATATAACATCTCAACTGGCATCTCAACTAGAAGAACAGAAAAAGTATATGTCATCTCAACTAGAAGAACAGAAGACGTATATGGTATCCCAACTGGAATCGCAGGAACCCGTATAACATCACAATTGGAAGAACAGAAGACACATTTGGCATCTCAACTGGAAGCGCAAGAGGCACGTATATCTGAAATGTCGGCACAAATTTCGGAACAGGTATCATCACAGCTCTTTGTGAAACTGGAAGAACAGGATGCAAAAATTTTACAACTCGAGGACAAAATTGATGCCGAAATAGAAGCGTTAAAAGGTCGTATGGATCAGTTACAACTAAACCGCCCAGCTGTTTCAGCGAGTAATCCAAAGGTAAAGACACCATCCTTTGACGGTTCTGTTCCTTTTCAGGTCTTTAAGCTACAGTTTGAGAAGACCACAGCAGTGAACCAATGGAATGCTGAAGATAAAGTTGCAGCTCTGTTCGTGGCACTGAAAGGGCCTGCCGCGGAAATCTTACAGACCATCCCAGAGTACGAGCGGAACCACTACGAAACATTGATGAGCGCTTTAGAGAGACGTTACGGAAGCGAGCATAGGAAACAGATATTCCAAATTGAGTTGCAAAACCGCTACCAAAAAGCAAATGAGACATTGCAGGAGTTTGCTTCAGATATTGAAAGATTGGCTCATCTTGCAAATGCAGACGCACCCGTGGAATACACTGAAAGGGTAAAAATCCAGAGCTTCATAAATGGCATACGAGATGTGGAAACGAAGCGGGCTACATATGCGAATCCAAAACTAACGTTTGCTGAAACGGTATCGCATGCACTGACTCAGGAAACAGCCTCACTTTTGAGTAAGCCAGCGTACAAAGCTCATCGTGTGGAAGTAGAAAGGCCGGAGTGGGTAGACACAATTTTGGAAGCACTAAGGGGATCTCAACAGAAGAATGCCGGAGTTATTAAATGTTTCAAGTGCGGCAACCCAGGTCACATTGCACGTCATTGCGATCTTGGTCCTAATAGTTCCAACAATGTGGGTGGCCGTAAACGCAAAGCTGGCGGAAATGAGCAAGAGCGTGTCGAAAGTAAAGAACGAAAACTTGCCCCGGCTGTTGAATGTCCTGTGATATCTGTGTCGCAGATTGGAAGGAAATCAAGCAGTCTTACCATCAGAGGGAATGTGGATGGTAAAGAGCGTGTACTGACTGTAGATACGGGGGCATCTCATTCCTTGATTCGATCTGATTTGGTCTACAGGGGAATAAAGTCATTACCTGGAGCGAGGTTGCGTACGGTCACAGGCGAATATAACCAAGTTCAGGGAGAAGTAATATGTGAAGTCCTAATTGGGAAGGTCATGGTTCTACACAAATTCGTTGTGGCGGAGATCGTTGATGAAGTTATATTGGGAGTGGATTTCTTGGTTGACCATGACATCAAGATCGATATGCAGAGAAGGGTGATGCATTATGAGAACCAAGATGTGCCACTTAACTTCAGTTTGGAAAAAGGGTTCAGCAGTAAGCGAGTGCTGGTCGAGGAGATTCGACAGAGACCACGAAAGTCAAGGAAAGTAGATCGAGCAAAGGTTGATGGATCGAATGTGCCAAATAAAGCGAAATTAAAAGTACCTGCGAGGAAAAGACCGGCATCAACAAACCCTAATGGACGCACTAAATTCACTGAAAGAATTTTTCAGAAAGAATGCAAGGATGATTTCAAGCCAGCGCGCACTTTTGTTGGGAAACGTCGGAACGATACTGAGTATGTGAAGCCAATCCGTCAAGAACAAGCTCTACAAAGTAGTTCTTCATTGGCCAAGCAACAGAGTGCGAGAGAACGATCCATAATAATGAGTAGTAAGATGGAACACAGGTACGACAGGGAAAATAATTCGGAAGGTTTCCGGAATGGAGATTTGGTACTGTTAAACAACCCTCACCGGCGGAAAGGTGTCCCAGCCAAATTTCGGTGCAGTTGGGAAGGCCCGTACAAGATTGTGAAGAAGCTCAGTGATACCATCTACCGCATACAAAGCATTGAGAAACCACGGAGTAGAAGAGTGGTACATTTGGCGATGCTAGCAGCGTTTAGATCGAGAGATTTGTCTGATCGGGACGATCAGACTTAGGTGGAGGGCAGTGTTACGAATATTAGCAAAACTAAGGAGTGCTGCCAGCTCTAAGCCGATCTAAGCAGTGACGTGAATGCACATCAATAATTCAATCATTATGTATCTACATAAATGAATCAATAATTGCGTCTACACATATGTACACATTCCGGCGAGCAACATTTACATACAAGGCAGCGAGAGATGAGATGTCACACACCGATGAATTTACTTATACGCTTATGTGTGTGCGGGAGACTGTAAACTACAAACACATGCATATACCTTATCTGAGTTGTCACAAGAGAGAGCAATAATTTGTGCACGTAGTTGTGGCTGGCGATTTTGTAGCCGAAACAACTAGTAACTTCTGGAAATCGAAGAGCCTAGAAGTATGCAGCTTAAACTATAAAAGCGGCGCCAGCGAGTAAGAAGTAATTCAGTTTGATTTGAATTGTCAAGCAGTTACGAGTAAGACGATATCTAGCGAGCAATAGCACTATTATTTTGAAAGTCAGTTTCCTTTAAGCTATCAGTTTGGTTATTAAGCTATTCGTTGCACAATTTGAGTGTTATTGTGAAGTATTTTAATAAAGGCCATTTTTCCATTATTCAATATTGGAGTTATTTATTCAACAGTTTAGTGATTCGAACTTAGCAGAGGATTGCAAATAAGAGGATTTGCAAGTAAATTCGTTACAATACTATGTTTCGATACAAACAGAATGCAACAAAGGATCGCGAATTTTTACTTTTCGTCACAATATTTTAAAAAAGATTAATAGATTTCCGTCATTCATCGCCTATTATCGAAAAATCTCTTAAGTAGCACAAACTAGCAGGACTTTCTGAGAATATTCCAGGATTCTCGCTTAACTCACCTAATTTACGTATTATATAGCCCTATTCTAACCTTGTGGAACTCTTCAACAATCACTTCTTTTAAATGTTTTCCTTATAGCGCGATGTGAGTGAACTTACCCATTGAAGTAATCGATGTGCATTGAGGTACATACCAGCTTACATGAAATCGGACCGGTAAACAAGCAAGTATTGATACGAAACAAATTTATTGCGGAAACGTTCAAAAACTAAAAACTCAGCAAATTTTCTTGTTCTTTTTTTGTTTTCTTTTCAACGGTATCGGAAAGTAATGACAGCTCAAAAAAATAAGTTCGCAAAACCAAAAATATGTGTGCAAGTCGGCGTAAAGTCGTTGGTTATGTTTGTTATAACTTTCCGATTGATGCATCTGCCAACGGCACAAAAGTCTCGGAGAGTTGGTTAGTTATTTGTTATTTATGTAAACACGTATAAACATAACAGTGGTCTTTATAGTTAAATAAATTAATTTCTTCTAGCCTTAGCTCATCAAATGATAATTGAAAGCACCCAACTACTACATACAAATTTTGGTCAGAATTGGAAGCAATTAAGACACGTCGTACAGTAGTCCTTATTCAGATTACCTAATGATGACTCAATATATCTTAGCGAATATTAGCAATTCTGCAGAAAATAACCGCAATGTAAGCAGATAAGACAACAAACAGCTATGCATTTATGTATATACACAGCAGCTAAGAGCGCAGACGACATTATATACACACGTACACAGGCACAAAGAGCGCAGCCACATTACTCGCTCATATTCATAGAAAACAACAGCGAATGTGAGATGCAGCGGATGAGTGAGATAAATAAGCAACTAATCGTGAATACTGTTCGCGAAAAGTCTTGACCCTTGTCGTTGTAAGTGAAGTACGCAAATTATTTGAATCATAGTAGCATTGTGAATGATAACTAAATGTGATATCTTACCTGTCAAATACCTGACAGAATGTTCAATGTGGCTACTTTTTAGCGTTTTGTCAGGGTATTCAATATAACGGCGCCTATCTTCAGCGGGTGATAGAAAGAGATACAGAATGAGACAGCGATAGTCAAATACAAATCAGGTGATCCAATCACTTTGTAATTTTGACGTCTATGCAGAAGATATCATATTTAGTTATCATTCACAATGCATAGTAGTGCTGTAAATAAATATCGTTTTGAATACAGACGATTTGGGCTTATTTACTTGACATTTCAGTGGTTTGAACGATAACTTAAAGAAAGATTTATCGAGAATGCTTGAGATTTGTTACAATATTAACATCTGAAATTCAATCACTGTAAGTCCATATCAATTATCAATTTAAGATTTAAGACAAAAAGAAAATCATTTAAATATTTACCTCACCCCTTAACCGCTTTCAACAGGGACCAAACTTTTTGTTATATTTACACCTTTATGCTGTCGTTTGAAGGTTTTATGAGGCCGCCCTTATAATGTACATACTCATGTATGTATACGTATAGGCGATTGCAATTTTAATTTCTGGTTGTTTCTTTATTCACTTTATTTACTGCTAACACCAGCAAGGAAAGAGATGGATTTCAAATAGTATTACGGTTTAAGTTTCATCAAAACTTAAGGGTTTTCTTATTCTTAATGTTACAGTTAATGTTACTGTTACTGTTACTGTTACTGTTACTGATACTGTTACTGCTACTGTTACTGTTACCGTTACTGTCACTGTCACTGTTACTGTTAACGATTCGGCTTTAAAAACTTTAGCGATGACGCTATGACTTTCTGGAAAATGGTTCAAAACTGCTACGTTCATGGCTTACCTCACATACACTGTATGAGCCTATATGGTTTCACTCCTGGAGCAATAAAGCTAAAAGCCACTGCAGCCTGAATATGCTTTTACGCAGACACAAATGCATGTCTTACCAGCTCATATCACATTTAAAGCGCACACATATTTAAAATCAAAGTGTATGTACTAACATCTAACAGTTCGGTTTATTCTCATATTCAGTTTAAAGAAGCTTTAATGTATATCTCTTGTCTGGCTTGCAGCTTCAATGAGTATGGGGTACAGAATTGAAAGCCAAAGTTTTATCTAACTAAACTTATAAGGGAGAAAAGAATGAAACGAAGTTGTGGAAAAGTAAAGCTTAAATAAATTTGCACAGGCTTACTGAAAAAAAAAAGGCTTTAAGAAAAAGCAGAAAAATGAATCTAAATGTTACAAAAAAATCTAGGGGAGACAGTTAAGGAAGGAAAAAATGCAGGGCTTTGGCTATCACATATGTATGATGCCGGAAATCTTGAGCTCCCCAAATGTGACAAGAACCAAATTAAATCAATTAAAACAATAAAAAGTGCAGAGCATGTTATTGTTGTTCAATCTGTATTTTAATTTTAGTTTCAATAGAAAATGACATGCTTGTTTGCAAATTATTGGCGCTATTTATTTTCATGGAAACATGGGCCGATCTTCTCTTTCAATTTGCTACGAGCGCCTTTTTAAGTTTCCCTAAAAATTGGCGAAACTGGACAAACGGCAGCTGCATTTTCGCTCAGAAGCTTTTCATGGCAGAAATACACTAGGGGTGTCTGCCAAACCAATACCAGGGAGTGATCACGTTTAAAGCTTTTTAATTGAAAAAAATCTTTTTTTAAGTTTTTGATGTTGCTTTGCGCAGGACTTGATCCCCAGACCTTCGGTGTCGTAGGTGGAGTTAATATAATGACAATAAAAGCTTATCAGTGTTGTGTACTGGTACACTATTTCGAATGTCCAAGGTTCACTTTGCGGAACGAGGAATATCTAAAATATTTAAAAAAATTTTTGTTTCTCTGAGGTGTTGCCAATATGCAGTGCTTCCAATGCCTAAGGTTGCTTTTCCCTTAGGGACAAATTTTCAGGAAATAAATAATCTGTCTTCGCAGACTCAGCATATAAAAAGGGGGAATGGTCACGTAGTAGGGAGCAGTCTATTGAAGCGCTTCAGGGTGCACATTTCCCACCGAGAAGTAAAGCAGAAGAGCCAGCAAACAATGTTTACATTTCGATAACGAAGCGGGCAGTTCCGGGCCTGTTGAATGATACCGGCGATGAAGACTTTTTATAATTTTTACCGGCGGATTTTAGATGAAATATTCCCTGCGTGCTACGAATCTCGAGCAGAGCGACCGTGGAATAATTTAGAACAATACTCTAAGAGTGCATAAGACTGAATCATGTACCCAACTCTTGTAGAACCGCTCGTGTCGTTTTCCTACCAAAAGGCTGAAAAGATCAGACATATGTATTCCAAAGACCACAGACCCATTAGCTAAACATCATTTCTGTTCAAACACTTTAAGGGGCTGATAAATGGGCACGAAAAGTCCAAATAGGATAATCTCCATATTAAAACATGCGTACTCCAAAAGCAAATCGGTAGACAGGGTAGTAGTGCATAGAGTGGATATCAATACAGAGATAACTTTGGAATATAAGGAGTACTACTAAGGAGTTTTCTTAAAATAGCCGGGGCTTACAGCAATTACTCTAAATAGGCGATTATGAAGGGTCTTAAGAAAATTGCAGTACTACAGGCCCAACCATGTGGATCGGCTGCATGCTTAACCTTAGAAAGATAAAGTAATTTTTTTTTTTAGCCTAGAAAGATAACGTATGTCTGAAAGACGTGTTCAAGTTTAACGACCTAAAGATATAAAAAAAAACTAACATTTTTTTTTGTTTTTTTTTTTTATAATTTTTTAATTGATATATATTGTCCTGTTTCAAATGTTTTTCAAAGAAAAATTTTTTTTTTAAAAAGTAAGTTTGACTTGGCTTGGATTTGTCATTACAAAAATAAGTCTTTTCCAAGGACCTCAGTTTATTAGCTACAATTACTATTTTAGGCAAAAATTACCATTTTAGGCAAAAATTACATATAAAATTTGTAGTCACGTAAAAGATAACGGTACGTCTATTAGACGTATTTTTAAAAAAACAATCGTGTATATTTCAGCAAACAAAAAAGTTACTACTGAAAAACAGCCCCCACTGACAAGCTGGTAATGGTAGCTGAGAAAACTGAGAATGAGAATGTCCTCTTTTTACGATTGTGGGAGACTGAGAGCAAAATTAAAACGACGCGCAATGGCGCCTTTTGAGTTTTTTCTTTGCAAAAATCATAACTGTTGAACCTGTGAAGATATTTTTAAAATTTAAAATGCAAATGAAAACTAATTATTTAAAGTTTTATTGTGTGGAAGCTCAGAATGTCACAGATACAGGGTGCTTAAAAAAAATTCGAAAATTTTTAGAAAAATGCAAAAACAAAGTGTTTTTTGTAAAAAATAAAAAAAATAGAATGAGATTTGTCTTATAATGACCTATTTGAGAATTAAATAAGATAAAATAATGATTTTGATAAGATAGCGTGGCACTGCCCACTTATGATAAAAAGTTGTATCTACGAAGTCACGTAATCAATAACTACCAAATGGATAGACGTATTGTTTCTTTTAAATGGCAATACTCTTATAAAACTCAAATATCCGTTTTTGGTGCCACAATAACAAGGTGCTTCAAAATTCATGGTAAAATTTTACATGATTTTTTTTTTTTTTAATTTACAAGCCAAATATATATTTTATTAATAAATAAAAGTTATTGAAAATGGTTCAATGAAATTTTATTTGAGCTAAAGTTTAAACAGCGAACGAATTTTGGAAGAGGGGAGTGGCACTGCCCATTTATGCTAAAAAGTTTGATCTTAGTAACCGCTTTACCAATTTGTACCAAACTCGATAGACGTATTGATTTCTATAAAAATTTAATGCTCGTTTGAAGGCGAAATGCCTAAGCTTTAAAATAAATTTGATGAACTTTAGAGAAATGCAATAACAAAAAGTATATATTTATAAATTTCTAAATTAATAAATTCTTTTTTTGAAATAAAAAATTAACATGTACATAGATGTCTTATTTTTCAATAAAGTAACAAAATTGATTAGTAAATCTCTTTTTCATTGTTGTGATAAGAAATGAGAAACTTATTTTATCTTAACATAGTCATCGTCACTGGAACATATATCTAACAAAGCAACCATTTCTGAGCTATACGCATCTGTAAGAGCTTTTTGTTTTCTTACATACCTCATAGATGATATAACTGGATCAGAAGAGATAGCTAACATGTTGAAAAGGTCTTTGTTTTGTCTAACTCGTGGCACTTTGCAGGTGTTCATACATATATTTCTTTTGTAGTACTTGTTCTTAGATTCTTGAGCTTCTTCAGACAATTCTCCTAATGGTAAGCACTGATACTCTATTAAATCTTTTCCATGTGCTAAAATGTTATGTACCGTTGGTGTAAGTTTCTTCTCAGGATACTTTTTATGCAGCAACTCTGTATTTTTAGATGCATATTCTCCAAATTTGGTTCCGTTAACTGGTTCATGGCAGTCTAAAATATTTAAAATTACTACCAATCTTTTCACAATATCTCTACCAACTCCTGTTATGCGAGCAGTCACTTCATCGTTTTCAAAAAATCTTTTTTGAAGAGTTACCATCATTTGTATTTCCTTATCAATACTTTGGACAGTCAACTATAAGGCCAATCTCTTTACAGAATGCATCCTGAATTATTTTGTTCTCCTGTTTTGTTTCTCCTTACATGTTGTATTGTCGTCGAAAACTTCTCCTTATTGTGTTAGTGTATAAGCCAGCTTCAAAACAAATTCCAGACATCTTATGCTAGCATGCAAAGGAGATATTCCATGCTCATAATTTAGTTTGTCAGTTATTGAATCATCAAGATTTTCAAAGTCCTTTTGGCTCTTCTTACAAATTGGACATTTCATTGTAGATGTCGTATTTAATATTAAGTTCAAAACTTTCCATCGACCATTGTTAGAAAAAAAATCATGCTTTATTGTAATGACATTCCCCTCTTCAATCCAATTATTGTTGGTTCTAATTTGGCAATTTGATTTTTTATATCACTCACTGTAGCTTTTATGAGTTCCGAAGACTCCTTCTCGTATTTAGTTTATGACGGACGTGGATTTTTCCAATATTCTAAAGCTTCATCTTTTAGTCGTAAAGGAAAAATAGAAGCCATAAACATATTAATATCTGTAATTGTTTCATCGCCTACATTTATTCTTTGTTTATATGCGCTTTGTCCTGATTATCCATCACAGCCCCACTTAGTTATCAATGTTAGCTCCTTTGGCAGTGATTTCAACTTCTCTTCAGAAAAACTTTGAAGAAGTCGTATAGACGTATGATCCATTAGGTTTTGTAACTCAATTTCAGCTGCTACTTCGGTTATTTTGGGACTTAGAGGAACTGCTTCTTTCTTGGCTTGAGTAATTTTTTTGTATCTAGGTAAAATATCGGCATTACGTTGCAATAATGACTTATGCAATATAATATATTTTTTCTTCGTTAAACTGAGATCTATAAACAGCACCAAAACTTCTTCGGGAGTGTATTTCTTGGGTAGCGCATTTGGTGGTGTGGGAATGCTGTTTTGGATCCTCATCAGTCGCTCTGGACTTGCTACCGCAACTGCTTCTGTTATATGAGACTTCACGTTTTCTTCGCATTTTTTATATTTAATAGCCAGTGCTTCTGAAAGATGAGTCATGGCCATAGCTTTTGTGGTATCAGGGAGCTTCCTTTTCCATGTGTAGGTAGAACACTCTTCTATGGGTTCTGTTGGTCTCCCTCTAGTTGGATTGGTTGACGTGATAGGCGTTTCTTCGTCCAAAAAGTTTTGTCAGCTAGCCACTTTTCATGCTGACTTAGAAATTTTGAATTGTTACGATAGGCGTCCTTCCATTTTCTTTCTATCATAATGTATTGTAAACCAATTTTTTCTTCCAGGCCTTCCTTTTCTTTAATGCTTGTTTCACTCGCTAATTCTCTCATAATAGCCATAAAATCCCGTCTTGACTTTGTAGATTTAAACACCGCAAATAGTTTCGAGTTTTCTAGATACATATTAGAATTGGCTTCGAGTGTATCTGACTAAACATTAAACTGTGAACTATATTTAAAAATACTATTCACTTTATTTAAGTAAGAATACTTAGTTCCTTAATCTCCAAAAGACGAATGATAATGTGCATTGTACGATGGATAGCTTTATATACCTACTCAAGTTATTAAAATGAATTTCAGGTATACAAGTCATAACTAAAAAAATGTATGTTGTTAACAAGTTCCAATAACAAAAACGACCTTACGGCCGTACTGAATTATATATACCTGCTCAGGCGCGTATGTATGCCCAAGGTTGTTTAACTTTATTTGATGTAAAAAGTGAAGTTGCAGCTGGACGCAGGTAGACTTTATGAATTTAGGTAACTGAATATTTCGCAAATAACTACTGTTAATTTGATGGAGCACATATTTTAACAATTTTTTTTTTTTCCATTAAAGTTTTAAAAAGGGCCTAAAATAGGCATTTGGAAAAACAGTTATATCTGCCAACTTTTAACAAAAAAAACAATTATTTTTTTATTTCAATCCTAAATGAAATTATCTTTAATTGCTATACAAGAAAACGACAACCGGCCGTCTTATTTACTCACAAAACCATTTTAAATACAAGGAAAAAGAAGAAAAATTTCAAATTTTTTCCAATGTTAAAAATTGGTCAACTTTGAGCGGCTCTACCGTGTAAACTATAATTTTCTGTAAAAAAAACAGGTATATATTCTTTATCCCTGGAAAATTCTCTAGTAGAAACATGCATTAGATTTAGCGAATGCTTTCATAATTTTTTTGATTTTTGCCATGCTTAAACGGCAGAGGCGCCACTGTGCGACGTACGTGTCTCACAGACGTATGTTATCTCACTAGAGTTAATTGCAGGAATATGATTTCGCAGTGGTCGCTGTATGAGGCTACACAATCGGTGAACAAGGGCACATTGCAGTTGTTATAAGTGGAAAGTGCTTCCAACAGTCAGCTCATTGATGGATTAGGCGCTATATGTAATATCGTGTTGAGTGTCAATGCTAGGCATCTAATGTTGCGGTTCACGCCATCGCAAAGAAGACTGATCAGACTTGTTTAGATGCTAGGAGGTATGTATAAGGTTCCGATTCTATCTTGAACTAGCAGCTGTGACCCTGCAGGGAAAACCAAATATCTGGGAAACATGCTAGACCGTAAGTTGTCGTGGACGTTATTTTTGCACTTTATGCATGTAAAATAATTCTGGGGTGTACGTCGCCCTTTGTACCGCTTTTGATATTTACAGCGAATACAAAGCTCATTCTACAGAGCCCTTGTGTGTTGGAGGGTCGCAGTAGTAAAGCGTCGTCAAATATTGGACGAACAGAGTACCTAGTTCCCTAGCTGCGCTTTGATTAGCCTTTTTAACCCACGATAGAGGTAGAAGAAGAGCGCTGAAATGGCAGACGAGGCGATACATATCTTCCAACTGTTCCAAAGTAAAAGTGACAGTATGGTCGGCGATATATTGTTTCAGATCATTCATTGTAGTGTTTTTCAGGCGGAAGTAGTAGCCATAAAACCAGTCGTAAAACTAGTGGAGGAAAATGATGCAACAGGGCGCATTGTAGACTTTCCTATCAGATAAGGCAAGATTGAACGCAGGCGAGAGCTGCACATTATCAAAGAAGCAGGTTAGGAGTATAACCACACGGGGGGCTGCAAAGTATAGAAAATCACATGCAGGTATTTCAACCTAAGACTAACTCTTATCATTCTGTAGAGGGCACTGTAGCCTCATGATGGGTATTCTGACTGGAAATTTTTGCCTTTCATGGAAAAATTGGATGATAAGTTTCGAAGTTCAATGAGGTCAAAAAAGCAATGACTTCTCTCAGCGGGCGAAAAGTCTAAAAAAAAATCGCTTCAATAGAGGTGAGTTTATTATTTATGAATATTAGCTTTATCGAAATATTAAAAAAGAAAAATCTAAAACAAGTTTTAACTAGACTAAGCAATTAAGGACTTTCTGGCTTGTCATTTATTATTTGTCTAGGATAACGCATTTGTGCATATATTTTTGGTATTTTTTAAATTTTAAGTATAACCTGTAAAAAATAAAAATTCTTGATCGAAAATGGCAGTTTGGGAAGGAAAAATATACAAATTGGAAACGAGCGAAAATTTTGATGAGTTCATGAAGGAATTGGGTGTTGATGTTTTCATGCGTAATATGGCTAACAGTTTAAAACCCACCGTCGAATTGAGAAGAGATGGAGATACTTACACCTTCACCACAATCTCAACCTTCAAAACATCAGTAATCACCTTTCAGTTGGGTAAAGAATTCGACGAAGAGACGCTTGATGGTCGCAAAGTGAAAAGCATCATGACATTAGATGGCAATAAGCTGATAGAAGAACAGAAGGGTGAAAAACATGTAACAATTGTTCGCGAATTCTCCGATAGTCAGCTAGTAACTACTATCACCCTCAATAATATCAGGTGTGTCAGAGTGTACAAGGCTATTTGAATGATGCGCAATGAACTACAAAAAGTGCTCATAAAAATTGCAAAAGAACTTTCGCAACATAAATTTCAATCAAGGACTTTTTTGGCAATCATTTTTCCACTATTAGTGACCTAAAAAGAAATAAAAGCAAAATTAAATGACATAAACTATTTAGTGCCAAGGACATTTTCACACACATACTTATTTCACACAAAAATGGACTAAAGAGTAAATTTTTGGCTGTGGCTATTAACTGGCATTTTTCAACAAGACTTGAGTATCGCATAAATTAATGATTTTAGTTAGGTAAGTGTAAGTATATGTTAAAGTGTTGGCCAACATTTTTTTCACTCACTATCTTTCAATAGTAACGATATAGTCGAGTATATTATATTGGATTTGGTTTTTGAGCGTAAACCTACGTAACTACTTACTTATGTTCTTGGCAACCAAAACGCCACAATATCCGAGCTTACTACACATCGATGATTTACAAAAATATAGATACAAATGTGCCAAATCATTAGGGTGGATTAAGAAACCTATGGTAACATATGTAACCTGTACAAAATTTTATTCAGGCAATATCTGGTGCATTGCTATTCCATTAAGAGACGGCAAATACCCCCCATCACAGATCTTTAGCACGCGCTCTTAACTAGTTGCTGCTTTTGTATGAGTCTTCCCAAGGTATTTGTCCTCAAGTGAATATGAGGGGAAATGCTCCGAGAGTATACATAAACCCAATCAAAACAAGTGAAAGTTGGAATAAGCTTATGGAAATGGAGGAAGGAAAGCTGATGTGGAATATAAAGAGGGGAAAAATTTTGAAGAAAAAGGAAGGGTGAAAACAACGGAGAATAAAAGATATTGTAACGAATTTACTGAAATTCCTCTTATTTGCAACCTGCTACTAACGTTCGAATCACTAAACTGTTGAATAAATAACTCCACTATTCATTAATGTAAAATGGCTTTTATTCAAGTACTTCACAAATAACACTACTACTTCTCGACAGATAGCGTGCTTAAATCAAACTGATTGCCGTGCCTGGACTGTTGCTGCTTTTTATACTGGTGGGTTTCCTCGGTGACATATTTCCAGGCGCTTCTATTTCTAGAATTTACTAGTTAGTCATCAGCTATAAAATTACCAGCTATCACTACTTTTATAACTTCTCATATGCGCGTGCATATGTGAGTGATACTTGCACAAATTATTGCCTACTTTTGGGAGTATCTCAGATATATGCATGTGTGTGTGCGTTGCTTTCCGCTGCGAAAAAAGAAGTGTACATTAAGCTTTTTACTGTTACTGTTAAGGTCTCAGTAACGCTTAAAGTTACGGTAACAACTATGGCTACAGCTACGGTAACAACTATGGTAACACTCAAGGTTGAAGTTACGGTTATGTCTGCAGTTACATTGACAGTTACGGTTACAGTAACGGGTTTTGGTAAGGTTACAGTTACGGTTACGGCTGTAGTTACGGTTATAGTAACGTTGACAGTTACTGTACGTCAACGGTTGCAGAAAAGTTACGGGTACAGTAAGGGTTTAAGTTATGGTTACAGCTACGTTAGCAGTCACAGTTGAAGTTACGGTTACAGTTACATTGCTAGTTATGGTTACAGTTACGGTTATTGTTAAGGTTGCAGTTTCGGCTACGGTTGCAGTTACGGTTATAGTTACGTTGACAGTTACGGTACAGAAACGGTTGCAGTAAAGTAAAGCGGTAAATAAAAACAATTTTCCCACTGCGGTTATGTTTTCAAGTCTCATACGCTTATAGAGAAGATTCTGTTTGCCTTTACGATGAAGCTTTTCGGACTATTCTGGCTATGGGTCAATTACGCTTGGTAAGATTATGCTTGAAGTCGCGATTGCAGTTAAGGTTACGCTTAGTTTTTCGAAGGAGGCTAAAGTTTCAGATATGATTATGGTTAATATAAGAACTATGGGTACCGGATACCAATTCCGGTTCCAATTACACATAAGATTAAATCTACTTATAACTACGTAAGGCTATGGAAAATGATATATGTATATCAATAAAGTACTATTGCGGTTGCAGTTATGGTTTCAATAACTGTTATGGTTGTGGTAACGTTAACGGTGATGGTCATAATGGAAATGGATTGAACTATTACCCAGAGCGATGCGAAGCGCAGAGAAAAAAGTTAAGTTTTAGATGTTATCCCTATAAGAATGTTATTCTCTGGCGTTTTCAAAAACCGGAAAAATGGAATAATTCTAGGAGAACAGAGGCGTGAGTGGACATTATAAAGACTTCAAATGGCCATAAATTTAATTGTATTATGAAAATAACATCTTAAGATAATTAGCCGATAATTTTTCGATAACTTTTAAACTTTTTTTCGATATTGAATTTATAACATTTTGATAACAAATCGATAACTTTTTGATAATATGCTAATAACTAGCAGCTAACTTCGCGATTTTGTGCGTTTCTACGTAAGCTCATACCGCTCATCATTATACCCTCTTCGGTAATCGCCGTAAGAAATGCGGACAGGACGATAAATCTTCCGGGAAACTTTTCTCTCGACCGCCAAAGGCTATCTCATCTTCCCACGATGCCGTCTAGGATTTCGAGCCATACATCAGGACAAGTATGATGAGCGACTTGTATTGCGCGACTTTTGTTCGTCGAGAAAAAACTTTGCTGAAATTTTGTTTGCTGTTACTACTGGGTTGTATACTTTGACCAAAAATACATTATTATTCCCGCTTGAGAGAAAAAGAAAGTGAAGAAATTTCCCACACTAATATGTATACAAAACTCATATGCATGTAGATATCCTTAAAAACAGCAAAGAAATATTGTTCCAATAGAACAAAAAGAGAAAGTCTTCAAAAAAAGCAAAGTACATTTCGAGTATTCAAAAGTGGGCGCCGAGTGGTCAATGGACAGCGCAATTTAGAATTTTTTATTTTTTTTTTATTTCTACACTTTGCACTTTTTTCTTCATACGGACATGTTTTACTTATGGAAATGGCATAAAAGGCCGGATGTAGTAGATGCATTTCCTGCCAGAAAAATGTGAACACTTTTACGCTTACTTTGCAATGCAAAAGATATTCAATACAGAACCAAAATTGTAGTAAGTTCAACAACAATATCAGGAAATTTTATAGAGCGTTTTGATAGCGCTTGCTGTGCTTAGAGGTACGTAAGTTGTGTATTTATCCTACACAGAGCTTGAAGAATAAGCAGTACTAAATAACTGTCGAGCACAAGTAAATGGTCAGTTGGACGTGACTCTTGGCTAATGCGCCAATTGCCTGGCAGTGATATGTACGAGTATTTGGAGTTCACTTTTAGCAGTTTGTATTGTACAATAATGTGAATATTGTGCGCCGTCTTAGCTTGAGCTGTTCGAAATGTGAATTATACATTAGTGAGAGTGAGCTGTGTGAGATTTGGATGTGTTATGCTCTAGCTTAGTTTCAGTTTAGTATTCATGAAACTCGTTTCAAAGCTATGAGGTATTATGTGTTAAAAAAATAAAGTTGTTCGCCAGCTTTAATACAGAGAAAATTTCAGCTCGTTCTTCTTTAATTAAATATTAAGGGTACACTATTTTCATCAAAGAAATTCTGATCCATTGATTCACAACATATACAATTTAAGCTAATCACTTCTTCTCTGAGCTGACTAGCGTCAGTTGTTAACACCAAAGGAGCTTAAATCGTTTTCCACCCAGTGCTTCCAGCAGAATGGGAGCTCCTTTCTTCTTTTGCTCATATAAGCAGCTCCTTGGTGTACTCGGTCCGAGCCGGAGCAACTTTTTCTATGTGGCTAACGTGGTCCATCCAGCAAATCCAATGTGCTTAACTGGCAGAACTATGTTGATATCTACAAATAGTTCATATAGCGTATTTTTTATTGGTTTGGAGGCCGTAAAATATAATTTTTATACCTTTCATGAACATGAAATGGTATATTAACTTTGGTCCGATGTTTATAACGTTGAGAAATATAGAAGATAGACTCATCATTAAGTATACCGAATTGATCAGGGCGACGAACTGAGTTGATATAGCCATGTCCGTCTGTCCGTCCGTCTGTCTGTTTGAACGCAAACTAGTCCCTCAAATTTTGAGATATCTCAATGAAATTTGGCACAAGGATGTATTTTTGTATTATATTAGACATTTGTCGGATCCGGTAGGATCGGACCACTAAAACATATATCTCCCATACAACCGATCGTTCAGATAAGACGATTTTGGTCATTCCTGCAGCAATTTAGAAAGTATAAACGTGAAACTCGGTGATATATATTCTAATATATCTTTGAAGATATCCTGAATCACTTTGATCGGAGATATATATAGTATATATCCCATACAACCGATCGTTCAGATAGAAAGATTTTTGGCAATTTCTCCCTTAATTTCCTATATAAAAGCGTTAAACTTGGTGCTATTTATTCTAATATATCATAGAAGATTTCCTGAAAAAATCACTATGATCGGAGCTACATGTATATATATACCATACAACCGATCGTTCAGATAGAAAGTTTTTGGCAATTTCTTCCTTAGTTTCGAATATAAAAACGTGAAACTTGGTGATATATTCTAATATATCATAGAAGATTTCCTGTAAAAATCATTTCGATCGGAGCTATATATAATATATATCCCATACCGATCATTCAGATAAGGGGGTTTTTTGCCGTTTTTTGTTTTATATTTATCTTAAAAATCGTTTAGGTATCTACATCTTTTCACTGTATATTTCTTATCTTATACATCCAATTATTTGGAGATTACGAACGGGATAAGATTATTGTTCATCCCCATTCATGAAAGGTATGAAGTCTTCAGCACAGCCGAAGACAGTCCCGTCCTTTCTTGTTTTTCTTTGTGAGCAGCACATAACTTTTGACTCATCTTGCAATTCTAAAGTGGTTCATGCAACAAGAAATTTTGGCAGAGTTTTGAAACGAAACCATTTAACATTCTCTGGCGATGCAGCGACGAGGAAAAAAATAACTGTTTTCAACAAGTGCTTATTTGGACTAAGTAGGCAATTAAAAAGTAAAGCCCTCTCTAAGTCCCTCATCATACCAGTCCTGATGTATGGCTCGGAATCATGAGCGCTGTCGAGAGAAGATGAGATGGCTCTTAGGGTGTTCGAGAGAAAAGTTCCGCGGAAGATTCATGGTCCTGTCTTATGACGATGGCGAGAATTGGAGGTATAATGATGAGCTGAATGAGCATTAGAAGCAACTTAGAATTCATTAGAAGCAATCTACGCAGATTCGAGCATAGTTAGGTTCGGTTAGGTTGAACTGTCCGTCCCATGAGGACCTCACATAGACTGAGTGTGATCTTAGTGTCATCAGATATTTATTTAACGACCATTATTTATAGCTGGAGTCTTAGCCTGGCATGCGCAGGCCGAGCGCAGGGCACGAGCACAAAACGTGCTCGATCGCTTCCTACTTCAACCAGCACATCCTACATCTGCTATCACTGACCAAACCTAATTTAAAGGCATATGACGCCATAAGGCAGTGCTCAGTCTGACTACCCGGCAAGAGCCTACAGTCCCCTCTTTTTAATGATAGAACCAACTTTGTTAATCTAAGGTTGTAGGACCTACATATCATCTTTGACACTTTACAGCCCCGTGCTTGAACCAACGCCTTTTTCGCTGGGTCTCTCAATCTCACCCAATCTAATTGGGATGTCTGCAGAGCAAGCTTCAAAGGATGCAACCTTTCTAACTACTTCATCCGCTTTTTCATTCCCATGAGGATAGTGCAGCGAATAAAAATCCAAAGGCTCTTGACTAGGTTATGTTTTGCGAATGGACGAAGACGTCCCGGCTAAGAAAGTATTTCAGTCGACACCGAATCTTTAGAGCAGATGGAGGGGGATACCTCCACTGAGTTGGGAGAGGTGGAGGAGGACTTGACCTCCTCATTGTAATATTGTTTGTACACGCCAACATGCAAACTATTTTCAATTTCAGTTCGTTAGCTCAATAAATAAAAGGTATGTTTTCGGGTATATTTCAAGACTTTTTTCGGATCTACTTTGGAAACTGGTTTTTGATAACTTAGCGTTAATTTGGGGATAGTTTTGAAATTGTTTTCTTCGCACCATTTGGGGAGTGTTTGCTGAAATCTGGTTTTTTGTCTTAAACTGATAATTTCTACTCCTTCCGCATTTTTCTTTTATTTATTTATTTTTTTTTTTTCATTTTTCATTTGTAATTCCTCATTGTTTTGTACTATTATTATTATTATTATTAGGCCTGGAAGCACTGCGACCTTTGTGCCGATCTCTTGTGCATGACCTTTCAGCTTTATTTTGTTTGTGGAGGTTTTTAATGTATCAAAGTATCTCTTCAGGCTTTTTACTCCATATCACATAGGGATTAAGGGTCACACCGACTATATGGGAGAGTCTCTGCCTTGCCAAAGCGTCGCATTCGTAGAGAATGTGAACCGGAGTTTCATCCTCCAGCTCGCAGAAACTACAAATTTGAGTATCGGCTAGATGAGGTTACTTAGGTGATATCGCAGACCGCAGTATCACGCATAGTATCCAGTGAGAGTTCGAAGGTCCTTCCTGCTTAAATAAATGAATTTGGCTGATACTTTCGTTGTCGGAAGTATAAACAGTTTGGCCTGTCTTTGGCCTGGGCAGTCAATCCAGTGCCATTTGAATTGTTTTGTTTCCCAGTTACTTATTGTTTTCTGGTGTGTGGTGTTGAAGTATACAAAAGGGTTCTGGACCATAGAATGCTGCTAACGAATCCTGCTTTGCTAGGTAAAATGCATGTTCACTACCTTCATGTGCCTGATGTCCGGGAACCCATCCTAACAAAACCTTGTTTTTGGCTCCCAGGCCATTAAGGATTAGCTAAGATGTAACTGTGTAGTATTGCAAGGCACACAGCGCTGCCTGACTGTCCGATATATTGTAGATGCTCTTCGAGGTTGAGCCTCTCCGTAGACATTTTCTACCACAAACTTCTATTGCATGGATTTCTGCCTGAAATATGGTGGGGTAGCATCTCATTGGTATCGATATCTTGAACTTCGGCCCATAGATGTAAGCTCCCGTTCTTCCGCCATCGTATTTCGATCCATCCGTGAACCGGACCCCCGAGTCAGGGTTATTTTACTGATTCCCTGTTTCCCAGTGGGTTTTGTCCACAATGCACGTTTCAAAGTTGCGTGAGATTCTGAGCTTAGCGGACATTACGCCATTTAGTTGAAATTTGGGATTTCCTAAGAATTTTTTTTATTAATTTCATATGCCCTATCACGTTTCATAGCTTCAAATCCGAAATATTTTTAAGTCTTAATGCTTCTAATGTTGCCATTCTCTCTATAGGAATAGGGAAGGGAGGCAATCTACTCTATGTACACATGGAAACTTTCGCTCTTGCTTTCACTCATTAAAAAAAATAAATACATGTAAGGCGCGATAACCTCCGAAGACATTTTAGGCCGAGTTTATCTTCCAATTTTCTACGTGCTCCTTTTAGTTTATCCTACAAATTGGCGGAACGGGACCTCATTATTTTCTGCAAGGCAGATGAGTTTTCACTAAGAGCTTTTCATGGCAGAAGTACACTCGAAGTGCTTGCCAAACACTGCCGAGGGGCGACCCGCTTAGAAAATTTTTCTTCTAAGTGAAAAATCTTGTTTCTTAAATTTTTGATGTTGCTTTGCCCGGGGCGTGAACCCAGGATCATCGGTGGCCGCCACTCTTTTATTCCATATTAATTGTAGATACAAGAGCTGAACTTCTTCAAATTAAATACAAAGTTTTGCGAGCGAACTCTTTCACTAGATTTAAACTCATTATGATCATAGTAGCAAATTAAGCAAACTTAAATATCGTTAGCTTAATGTGAAAAGGTGCTAAGTCACTTTTTACGAATTTTACAGAAGACGAAAAAAACTGAATAAATTTAGTAACAACTTTTTTTTCAAAACTATGAATGAGGATACTTTAGTTGCAATTCTTTTGAGTGTAGAAGCTTTGAAAAAGATAAACAAAAATCATGTATGCTAACCAAGCAGCTATTTTATGACTTAGCACAATTTCCTCACTCAAAACAAATTTTTTCTCTTGACTTAGCAACTTTTTACTCAATATGTTTCCCCATCACTCCTCCCTTTTAATGAATGAAATATAACACTAAAACTATATATTTCACAAAAAATATTTATTATTTGTCAAACTATTTCTAACTATTGGCGGCCACCGTGGTGTGAAGGTAGCGTGCTCCGCCTACCACACCGGAAATTCTTCGAAATCTAACAGAAAGTCCGGACAAATTCCATATGGTTTATTTAACTGAAATATTTTATGTAAAATTATGTTGATTTTTCTTAACTTCGTCCTACAAAACCGGTGAAGAAACTCACATTCTGCGAAGTGAGAAATTTAAAAAAAATTCATACAAAAATGTATTCAAAATATAAACTAAGTAGAAATGCTACAATCTGCAGTTTTACATCAAAGGCCTTCAACGCTTGTTACCCATTTTTTTTAATGGCATTTGATGAAATAAAAGTTGCATTTTATGCGCCTACATTCATGGGCTATAAAAAAATTCACACTCCAGTGCATACCACAATGTATCAATAGCATGAATGCGTAGCAGGAGTTAAAAAATATCTAAAAAATTCAAACTAAGTAATAAACGAAAAAGCAAAATCGCATTGCCTTTTTAACAGAATTTGGTTGGTAAAAGCGCCTATCTTTGTATGGATGTAGCTGCGAGTGAATGTGCGTAGCGAAGCGCACCAAACGCTGCTGAACGTAGCATACTGACAGAGACAGATGAGCCTCTCAGCGATGCTTTGCTTGGGGGCCACAAAACAAATAGAATTTTCATTCCACAAAGCGCATAAAGGAATATCTTTGCGTTTTCATATAGACACGTATGCGTACATATAAAGGTACATGCACAGCGAAAAATCTAGTGAGCGAACGCCAAAAAAAGTCTTACCTGCTTCCATGACCGATAGATTTTGCCCCGCTTTTTCTAAATGACCAAACCGATTTCGGATACAATTTTTTGTATGGTTTTTAGCTAGTGAAATAATTTTTCGCGCTCATTTCACACATCTATTTGTGCATATGTTCTAACCCATTTTTTTTTTATGAACAACTAAACCACTACCACTGAGATGATTTCTGTCTTACTAACCTAGACAGTTTCAATTTAGGTGACCACTGCTTTAGATTCCCTATTTCGTTACTTATAAATAACTGGATTTTTATACCCAGCTGTACTTGTACACAAGGTGTTATAACTTTGGTTGGATAATGGTTGGTTGTACAGGTATAAAGGAATCGAGATAGATATAGACTTCCATATATCAAAATCGTCAGTATCGAAAAAAAGTTTGATTGAGCCTTGTCCGCCCGTCCGTCTGTTCGTCCGTTAACGCGATAACTTGAGTAAATATATTAATGGTAATGTCCTAAAGCCTACTAATATCCATCATCCTCATGAAATCAATTTCTTAGACACCCTTTTTGGGGCTAATTTAATTCAGATTAACCACTTCGTTAATCAGTTAAACAATATCCTGGACCTTATTTTTGTTGCTGAGAATCCAATTACTCACTTGACCGAATGTACTTTTCCTATTTACATGTCTGATATGCATCATGTACCATTATCGTTATCTATAGAATTCTCCGACCTGGTGCCGAATAACAACATTAATAATACCGTCCGCTCCTATAATTTCAAGGATGCAAATTATGATACCTTTAACTCACTCATATCTGAAACTGATTGGAACTCTATTTTCTTTGCTAAAAACCTTGCTGAATGCTTCGATGCCTTCCTGCTTGTGTTATCAGACATCTTCAGTAAGAATCTCGCTTTACTACCGGTTAAAGTTCACAAACTACATTGGTACACTACTAGGTTAAAAAACTGAAAAATCAAAGAAATAAGTACCATAAATTATATAAAGCGACTTTTGACATTTCTTTAAAGATCAGTATACCTATTATATGACTCAGTTCAATGTTCTTGATAAGTTCTTATATAGTAAACACATTTCGCGATTTGAATCTTTTTGGAACTATGTTCGGTCTAAGAAAGATTGTACTATCATCCCAACCTGTGTGAAATTTAACGATACCAGTTCAGAGAGCTTGGCTATTTCAGTAAAACTTTTTGCTGATTTTTTCAAATTTACATTTGTTGTTGATGCGGATGATATTAACAACAGGTATTCCTTTGATACACCAAAGCCTTTAAACTTTGGGTCCTTTTCTGTATCTGAAATGGACATTATTAAGGTAGAGGTACCCTTCAGGTACAGGTACAGTCTTCACTGAAAAATGATATAAATGGTTTGTCTTGTTCTTTATTTAAAAAGTGTTGTATTTCTCTTTGTGTTCCATTGCGCCATATTTTCAATACTTCGCTTTCGACCGGAGTTTTTATTGATCGCTGGAAGCTGGCGTCCATCACCCCAATCTTCAAGTCAGGCAATAAAAACGATGTAAAGAATTATAGGCCAATATATAAATTGTCGACCTGTTCCAAACTTTTTGAAAAGGTAGTTAAGGACAAGTTATCGTTCGCTATCAATAAAATAATCGATCCATGTCAGCATGGTTTTATTGAAGGGCGTTCGACTGTCACAAATCTAGCGGGTTTTTCCCAGTTTTGTGTCTCGGCGTTCAAGGATGGATGTCAAGTTGACACCATATATGCAGATTTTTCCAAGGCTTTTGACACAGTTTTGCATAAATTACTTTTGTGGAAACTTGAAAACATGGGCTTTCATTCAAGTTTTCTGTTATGGCTGAAGTCTTACCTAGAAAATAAGATATATTTTATTTAATAATTTGGGAAAAAGTGGCATCAGGACAGACAAGGCGACAGCTGCTTCAATTATACCTTGTAAATCTCTTCAAAGCCTCTCTCCCGGGAGTGGGAGTCGAACCCGCACTCCTACGATAGTTGAAATGGTTACAAACGCATTCAGCTATAGATATATTTTGCTGAAATCGAGAAAACTAAGTACTACAAATTCTTAACAAGTTCGGGTGTACCACAAGGTAGCATCCTTGATCCTATTTTATTCATAACTTTTATTAATGATGTTGGCTCTTGCCTAAAATATTCTAATTATTTACCTTATGCAGACGATTGAAAACTCTTCCGTAAGATCACCAGTTTTTCCGATGCTTTGCGTCTGCAGGAAGATCTCATTGCTATTAACGATTGGGCTTCACAAAATAATCTGCGACTCAACATTAGTAGATGCTGTCACATAGCGTTTACTAAGTCAATGAATATTCTTTCCTCCGTGTATTCGATCTCAAACGTAACGCTTGCCTCAGTTGATGAGTTTCGTGATCTTGGCGTAATTTTTGATTCGTCTTTTACCTTTGCCAATCATGTTAACTTTCTTATACTAAAATCTTATACCAACTTAGCTTTCTTACGAAGATATGCGAAGGATTTCAAAGATCCGTATACCAGAAAGATTTTGCATAATTCCTTAGTACGTGCAAAGTTGGAATATGCCTCAGTCATTTGGATTCCGATATACTCTTCACACTATTTAAAAATTGAAAGAGATCAGCGGAAATTCATGCGGTTTGCTCTTCAACCTCTACACTTTGATAATCCCATGCCACTCTACAATGCGAGATGCACGCTTATCAATGTCATGCCACTTGAAGTCAGGCGTTCTGTTCAAGGCTTAATGTTTATTTTTGATATCATATCTGGTGCTATTGATTGCTCTGAACTTCTGGATCAGGTAACTTTCAATGTCCCTAACAGAGCCCTCCGCTTTCACAATACATTCTGTATCTAGGAGTCTAGATCTTGACTTTGACATGTCTAGGTCTCTTTTCAAGGCATGCATTGAGTCTTACTATCTATCACATTAAGTCATACTTAAATTAATAATTTAGTTCTAAGTAAACCTGTAATCTAGTCAGTAAGGTATGTAACCATTGACTCAATAAAGAAATGAAATGAAAATATATTCACCAAATTTGGTACACGAGCTTATCTGGACCTAGAATAGATTGGTGTTGAAAATTAGTGAAATCGGATGATAACCACGCCCACTTTTTATATATATAACACCTATAATACACCTAGAATGTTGAAATTTGAGGTGTGGACAAAAATTGAGACTCTTGATCAAAATTTAAAAAAAAAATTTAAAATGGGCGTGGCACCGCCCACTTGTGATAAAATCAATGTTACAAATATTATTAATCATAAATCACAAATTGTTAAACCTATCGTAACAAAAACCGGCAGAGAGGTTGCCTTTACTATAAGGAATGCATTGAAGAAAAATTAACGAAATTAGTTAAGGACCACGCCCACTTTTATAAAAACGATTCTTAAAAGGGTCGGGGACGAATAAAATAAGCTATATCTTTGCAAAAAAAGAGCTTTATATCAATGGTATATCATTTTCCAAGTGGATTTATAACAATAAATAGGAAAAACTTCAAATTTAAAAAATGGGCGTGGCACCGCCCCCTTTATGACTAAGCAACTTTCTATGTTTTGGGAGACATAACTCGAAGAAAAATTAGTTCAGAATAGAACCAATTGTATATGTATTATTGCGCAGCCTTGTAACACTATTAAGCACACAAACCAAACAACAACAGCAATTCAAGTGTACAGCTGGGTATGTAATGTTCGGTTTCACCAGAACTTAGACTTCCTTACTTGTTTTTTTTTAATCCTGCACTTTTTGTTTGGGGTGCTTTTTAAAAAGCGGGTACCTTTAACGGGTGCTTTTTTATACTCAGGTATTTTTTACGATCAAAATAATTTACAGAACTGGGTACTATTACCAATCTGGAAACTTTTTAGAACCGGGTACTTTTCATAACCGGGTAATTATTTTAACCCGTTTTTCGGATACGGATACTTTTTTAAAACGCTATAATTTCTCGAATTCGCGTACGTTTCCAAAACCGAGTACTTTTTCGAATTCGGGCACTTTATAAGACTAGAGGTCGTCTTTGCATCGCGGTACGATATTTGAGTCAAGGTACATTTCAAAAACCGCGCACTTCCTTAGAATCGAGTACTTATTTTGAATCCGGTTACTTATTTAATATTGTGTACTTGTTTGGATGCACGAGCTTTTTTAAAACCGAATAGCTTTTGGGATCCGAATACTTTTTCAGAACCGGATACTTATTTAAAACCGGGCATTTTTTCGTATTCGGTTACTTTTTAAAACGTGGTACTTTCTGGAGCCTAGTACTTTCTAAAACCCGGTACGTTGACTGACTTTGATAGTTATTCAGAGGCAGGTACTTTTTTAAAGCCACTTTTCGGATCAGGGATATTTTTAACCGGTTGGATATATTTTTAAATCCATTATTATTTTAGAATAAGGTACTATTTCAAAACCGAAAACTTTTTCAGATTCGCGTAATTTTCAAAGACCCGGTACTTTTTAGTTGCGGGTACTCCTAAAGAAGGGTATATTTTTGGATTCGGGTAATATTCTAGAACCTATATCTTTTTGTCAAATCGCGTAACTTTGGGGAGCCGGGTACTTATTTGAATTAGGTACTTTTCCTCATACAGGCTTCTTTTCAAAACCAAGTACTTTTGAAAGGAAGAAGAGGAATTCTGCAATCTGCGTCATTTATCGCGGAATCACTCTTCTCAACAGCGCATAAAATGTCCTATAAATCATATTTTGAAAAGATTGTAGTGCACTGTGAATCAGCTGATTGAAGCTAAGTATAATCAGTGCGGCTTCAGACCTGGTAAATCTATTATATACCAGATCTTAGAAATAGATGGAAAAATTTATGGAAAATGACCTTAAGAAATACCATCAGCTCAGTCAGAATTGAAAAGAACATCTCTGAGCCGTTTGAAAATAAACATGGTTTGAGACATGGTAACCCTTCAATGAATGATTTCTTTAATTTTATGCTGAAGAAAATAGTACTAGCAGTAGAACTTAACCGCTCTGGAAGAAAATTCTATAAGGGCGTGCAAAAACTCTCGTATGCTGACCACATTGACACAATACCTGTGAACACTAGAGGAGTAAGTTTTGCTTACTCCATACTAGTAGAAGAAACGGGAAAGATTGGTTTAATGGTGAGTGATAACAAAACGAAATACTTGCTCTCATTAAGCAAAGACCCAGCGCATTCGCGCCTTGGAAAACTCGTCACGGTTGCCAGCAGTAATTTCGAAATAGAAGAAGTCTTCGGTAATTTAGCAACCAGCATTAACATAAACAGCGTCGGCCTAGAAATCCAGCGAAGGATGACTTTTGCCAACAAATTCGACTTTGGACTAGGCAGTCAATTGAAAAGTAAAGTCCTTTCTCGGCAAACCCAAAATAATCCTCAACAAGTCACTGTGCGATAAGTTCTGATCTATGGTGCAAAAGCATTGACTATGATCGTTAATATCAGATGCTTCGGCTTTGGAAATGTTCAAGAGAACATTTTTTCGAAAGATATATGGTCCTATACGCGAAGGCGACCGCGAGTAATGAAGGATATTTATTGAAGAGCGGTAAGAGCCCTACGCACATACCAACACAGTCCAGCGAACTAAAACACAATGTTTCGGCAGAAAAAGAATTTTTATCGGAATCCGCCTGTGGAAGCAGAGGAAGATGATGACCCCAACCGCGCTAAAGAAAACGATTAAGATTCCCTTAGTGTGCGTATTTGTCTAGCGAAGAAGCGGCTGGTGCGCCTTATTAGACGACTATAAACGCTTAAATGGTTAAGCGCCAATTAAGCAAGAAATCATGACCAGGCGTATACTTAATATATTTCCAATAGAATTTACACCAAATTTTAATTTAGCGAAGCGTGTGAATAAATTCTTTATACCCTGCATAAGATTTAGCACACCTAAAACATTCTGTCTCTAAGTGTATACATAGGTATGCGTATTACCATGCTCTAGAGATTATAAAAGATGGAAATTCTTTGCGTTCCCCCTGCACAATTTTTGTTCACTTTGTATGCGTTGCGATTGATTTATTGAGAGACTAGCCTTTACCCGCGGCCCCGTCCGCAAGGAGAAAATGAAATATGTGGGCTATTCACGTTAGCCTGCTTATAAAGTTATCTGTTTAAAATTTTTTTTCTGTCTAATGCATTTTATTTTTGCAATTGAGTAAAAAAAAGAACTTTATGAGCTGATAACCTGATAGGATCCCAAAATGATAACGAAATTATCCAGAAAAAGCCACGAAATGACCCCGACGCTATCGCGGACGGATCCCGAAAACCACCCAGAAACGCCCCGGAAGTGTTTCCAAAAGTTCCCGAAGTAGTCCCAAAAAAACCCGAAATGACAACGACACGATTCTAGACTTATCCAGATAACCACACAGAAATGATGCCAGAAGGGTACCAAATTGATCCCGAAATAGTCCCGAAAAAGTTCCGAAATTACCCTGACGGGCTCCCCGACGGATCTCAGAAACCATCCAGAAAATATCCAGGAAGGGTCCCTAAATTATCCCGACTAACTCCAGAAAAAGTTCCGAAATGGCTCCGAGGGGATCCACGATGGATCGCGAAAACCATACAGAAATGATTCCGGAAGGATTCCAAAATGATCCCGAAATAGTCCGGAATTGACCCAGATGGGATCCCGCACAGATCCAGAAATGATCCCGGAAGGGTGCAAAAACTATCCCGGAAAAGTAACAAAAAATCCCGAAATGGCTCCTACGGCATCCCGGACGAATCCAGAAATGATCTCGGAAGGGTCCCCAAATGATCCCAAAATGGTCCCGAAATGACCCTGATGGATCCGGCAAACCATCAAGAAATTATGCCGAAAGGGTCCCAAAATGATCCCGAAATAATACAGAAAAAGTCACGAAACGACCCCTAGAGGATCCCCAAATGATCCCGTATTAGCCCCGAAAAGGTCCCGAAATAACCCCGACGGGATCCCGGACAAATCCCTAAAACCATTCAGAAATGATGCCGGAAGGAATCCCAAATGATTCCGTAAAAGTCCCGCATTGATTCCGACGGGATCCCGAACGGATACCGAAAATCATCTAGAAGTGATGCCGGAAAGGTCCTCAAATGATCACCTAATAGTCCCGAAATGACCCTTAAGGGGTCATGGACGGATCCCATAAACCATCCAGAAATGATCCCGATATATTCCCGAAGAAGTCCCGAAATGACCCTGACGGGATCTCGAACGCACCCCTAAATGACCCTGACGGGATCCCGGACAGATCCCGAAATCCATCCAGAAATGATCTTGGGAGGGACCCCAAATGATCCCGAAAAAGTCCCGCAATGATTCCGAGGGGATCCTGATCGGATACCGATAACCATCCAGAAGTGATGCCGGAAAGGTCCTCAAATGATCACCTAATACCAAAATGACCCTGACGGCATCCCGGACTGATCCCAAAATCCATCCAGAAATGATCTTGGGAAGGTCCCAAAATTATCCCGAAATAGTCTCGGAAAAGTTCAGAAATTACCCTGACGGGTTCCCGGACGAATCCTGAAAGCCATCTCTAAATGATCCCGAAAAAGTCCCGAAATGACCCTGACTGGACCCCGAAAGGATCCCGAAAACTATCCAGAAATGATGCCGAAAATGTCCTCAAATGAACACCTAATAGTTCCGAAAAGACCCTGAAGGGATCCCGAACGGATCCCGACAACTATCTAGAAATGATGCCGAAAGGGCCCGAAAATGATCCCGTATTAGTCGAGAAAAAGTCCCGAAAAGAACCCGACGGGATGCCGGACGAATCCCAAAAACCAGCCAGAAATGATGCCGGAAGGGACACCAAATGATCCCGAAAAAGTCCCGCAATAATTCCGACGGGATCCTGAGCGGATACCGAAAACCATCCAGAAGTGATGCCGAAAAGGTCCTCAAATGATCACCTAATAGTCCCAAAATGACCCTGACGGCATCCCGGACAGATCCCGAAATCCATCCAGAAATGATCTTGGGAGGGTCCCAAAATTATCCCGAAATAGTCTGGGAAAAGTCCAGAAATTACCCTGACGGATACCGGACGAATCCTGAAAACCAATCTTAAATGATGCCGAAAAAGTCCCGAAATGACCCTGATGGGACCCGGAAAGGATCCCGAAAACTAACCAGAAATGATGCCGGAAAGGTCCTCAAATGATCTCCCAATAGTTCCGAAAAGACCCTGACGGGATCCCGAACGGATCCCGACAACTATCCAGAAATGATACCGAAAGGGCCCGCAAATGATCCCGTATTAGTCGAGAAAAAGTCCCGAAATGACCCCGACGGGATGCCGGACGAATCCCAAAAACCATCCAGAAATGATTTTGGAAGGGACCCCAATGATCCCGAAAAAGTCCCGTAATTATTCCGACGGGAATCTGAACGGATACCGAAAACCATCCAGAAGTGATGCCGGAACGGTCCTCAAATGCTCACCTAATAGTCCCAAAATGACCCTGAGGGCATCCCGGACAAATCCCGAAATCCATCCAGAAATGATCTTGGGAAGGTCCCAAAATGATCCCGAAATAGTCTCGGAAAAGTCCAGAAATTACCCTGACGGGTTCCCGGACGAATCCTGAAAGCCATCCTTAAATGATCCCGAAAAAGCCCCGAAATGACCCTGACGGGATCCCGAAAGGATTCCAAAAACTATCCAGAAATGATGCCGGAAAGGTCCTCAAATGATCCCCTAATAGTTCCGAAATGACGGTGACGGGATCCCGAACGGATCCCGACAACTATCCAGAAATTATGCCGAAAGGGTCCGCAAATGATCCCGTATTAGTCGAGAAAAAGTCCCGAAATGACCCCGACGGGATCCCGGACGAATCCCAAAAACCATCCAGAAATGATGCCGGTAGGTATCCCAAATGATCCCGAAATAATCCCGAAATGACCTCGTCGGCATCCCGGACGGATACCGAAAATTGTCCAGAAATGATGCCGGAAAGGTCCACAAATGATCCCCTAATAGTCCCGAAATTACCCTGATGGGATCCCGGACGGATCCCGAAAACCATCCAGAAATGATGCCGGAAGAGCCCCCAAATGATCCCGAAAAAGTCCCCAAATGACCCCGACGATATCCTGGACGGATCCCGAAAACCATCCAGAAATGATGCCGGAAGAGCCCCCAAATGATCCCGAAAAAGTCCCCAAATGACCCCGACGAGATCCCGCACGGATCCCGAAAACCATCCAGAAATGATGCCGGAAGAGCCCCAAATGATCCCGAAAAAGTCCCCAAATGACCCCGACATACTCCAGAAAAGGTTCCGAAATGGCTCCGAGGGAATCAACGACGGATCGCGAAAACCATACAGAAATGATTCCGGAAGGATCCCAAAATGATCCCGAAATAGTCCCGAAATGACCCTGATGGATCCGGCAAACCATCAAAAAATTATGCCGGAAGGGTCCCCAAATGATCCCGAAATAAAACAGAAAAAGTCACGAAACGACCCCTAGAGGATCCCCAAATGATCCCGTATTAGCCCCAAAAAAGTCCCAAAATGACCCTGACGGGATCCCGAAAGGATTCCGAAAATAATACAGAAATGATGCCGGAAAGGTCCTCAAATGATCCCCTAATAGTCCCGAAATGACCGTGACGGGATCCCGACAACTATCCAGAAATGATGCCGAAAGGGTCCGCAAATGATACCGTATTAGTCGAAAAAAAGTCCCGAAAGGACCACGACGGGATCCCGGACGAATCCCAAAAACCATCCAGAAATGATGCCGGTAGGTATCCCAAATGATCCCGAAATAGTCCCGAAATGACCTCGTCGGCATCCCGGACGGATCCCGAAAATTATCCAGAAATGATGCCGGAAAGGTTCCCAAATGATCGCGAAATAGTCCCGAAATGATTCCGGAATAGTCCCGAAAATGTTCCAAAATAACCCCGACGGGATCCCGGACGGATCCCGTAAACTATACAGAAATGATCCCGGAAGGGTCCCAAAATGATCCCGAAATAGTCCCGAAAAAGTCCCGAAATTACCCCGGCGTAATCCCGGACCGATCCCGAAAACCAACCAGAAATGATCCCGGAACGGTCTCGATATGACCCTTACGGGATTACAAATAAGGTGAAGCTAATTATAAAACCATGTTAATAAGGCAGCAGGCGCATTGGAGCTAATAAAAAGTTAGATAGAAACATACAGGTAAAGCTAATAAAAGCGTGCTAATAAAAACAATTGATGGAGGGCGGATGACGGGAGTAGAGGAGAGGACCACTGATCGTTCCTCCAAAATTGTCTAGATCTCGTTCTGTATGTACCAGATACCAAAAACTATTGATTTAGGAGAAAATTTAGATTGAGTTATAACAATTTATGGATTTTACACCAGAGGGGGAGATAAAGGGGGGCGGGCGGAGGGTGTCACTGCTTACTTTGTAAGCCCTCGACTTATTTGACCCCTTGAGTCTGTGATATTGGTGAAGGCCAGTATACGTAAAGTTATAATGTGTAAAAATTATGAAAAATAATTTCTCGAAGGGTCGTGGGACCCCCACCCCTCTTTCCATGTTCGAAAAAAATTTCGCTAGTAGACTACTGTCTGTGTCCCAAATTTCATCAAAATCCGTGTAGCCATTCTGGCGTGATTCAGTCGCAAAGACGAAAAAATATAATAATTAAATTATAACTGTTCCTAGGGGGCGGGGACCACGCCCCTTTTGAAAAATATATAGCTAGTAGATCCTTCTAGACTATTGGCTATATGTGTGCAAAATTTCATCCAAATCGGTCCAGCCGTTCTTGTGTCATTGAGTCACAAAGACAAACGTCTGGACAAACATCCAAACATCCAAACATCCAAACATCCAAACATCTAAACATCCAAACATCCAAACATCTTAACATCCAAACTTTCCCATTTATAATATATATTAGATTAATGTTTGCGCATTTGTGTCATTCAACGCCAATACTGACAGCAGCAGAGAATTGGTCTTCACTTTTAGGTGTGATCATCAAACAAACGCCACACGCTAAGGCAATCAATAGCAGCATACAAGCGGTTATGCATGTCAGAGGTACATATTGATTCCATTATGCTATTGGCAACCTGAAGTGTTGAAAACAAAAGCGTCTAAATTATGAGCAAACATATTTGACTTATTGTTGCTTTTATTCTGCTATGCAGTTGACGTATTTTGAAACCATTTAGGTGCTTGTAGTTAAGTTATATTTTTTGGGATTTCACATGAATCTCGCTCTCAATTTTCATAAAAATTATCGTTGGTTGTATTCCCAAAAAACTATTTCAGAATACGTTCCCGAACCATCTTCCATTCTAGGTACTTAATCTAGTCAGTTTTGCGAAAGTTAAAAATTTAACAGCAGTATCTCTCACTGTACGAGGGCCACCTGTAGACTATTCTGTAGCGCGAACCAAAAAAGAGATCCCGCATTAAAAAATGAGAGAGCAAAAAATCATAGTTAGCTGTGAAATAATTTTCTCGGCGTCACGTCACGCTTTTGACAACATGTTTAATTGCTGACGCAGTGTTCAGACTTCATTTCAATCGGGGTATTTTGCTCCGCTCATACCTCATACTACAGTTTTTATCTCAAAGCTTTATTTGGGTCGAGTTGAAAACTAAATAGTAATAATACCTAATATTTTTTGGTTGAAGTTTTTATTGTATACGTATGAAAACCTGATTGTTTACAAGTGACGATTAAATGAAATGACGTGAATTAATTTTTCGTGTCTTAAGACATGTTTGTTCACATTTTACTAACAGCGTTTTTTCCTTTTTCGGTACGGAATGAGAATAGGAGTGAAATGTAAGCAAAAAATGTGTCCGGGCGCTATCTGTAAATCCCCGCTTCTTGAAGTTTTATATAAAAATTAAGTAGGTTGAGCCAGTGAGGTCAGCTAACCTTTTTTTGCGATAACAGTCGCCAATTGGGGGCACCCAGTGAGGTTAAATGTTCTTCCAACTGTTTTTCCAACTCGTGAGGGTCTCCTCTTTCATCTGTTAACAAACTACCGGAGCGTATTCGTTCATCCGCATAACATGCTCTAGCTAGCGAAGCCCTCGCATTTCCAATCGCTGCACTATCGTCATGTCTGCGTAAAGCTCATATAGCTCATCATTATACCTCCTTCGATACTTCCCGTCGACATCACGGAGATTGGACTATAAACCTTCCGGAGAACTTTTCTCTCCAATACTCCAAGAGCCATCTCATCTTCTCTCAACACTTTGCATGATTCCGAGCCATACATCAGGACAGGTATGATGAGTGCCTTATAGAGCGAGAATTTTGTTCGTCGAGAGAGGACTTTACTTTTCAATTGCCTAAAGAAGCACTTGTTGGCAGGAGTTATTCTCGGTTTGATTTCTAGGCCGACATTTTTTTTTTTTTTGCTTTTAATGCTGCTTCCCAAATGAACGAAATCCTTCAAAGTCTCGAATTTATATCCGTCAACAATGACGTGGCTACAAAAGCCCCAATGACAGCAAGTACTTCGTTGTTGTTGCAGCGATAAGGTTACTCCCCGAAGGCTTTTGGGAGTGTTATCGATGTGATGGTGCTTTGCCGGATACAGATTCGGTACGCTCCGGTAACATAGCACCATTAAGGTGCTAGCCCGACCATCTCGCGAACGATTTATATGGCCGCACTAAACCTTCAGGCCATTCCTCCCTCCCCAACCCCAAGTTTCATGAGGAGCTTGGGGTCGCCAGATCCTCGTCTGTTAGTGAAACGGGATCCACCGCTCGAAGGTGAGGTTGACAATTGGTTTGGAGAAGCTATTATTGCGCTACACAACCCCTTGAATTCCGCAAGTACTTCGTCTTGTCCAAGTTTACTGCAAGACCCACATTTTTCTGCTTCTTTATCTTATACCAACTCTTCGCCTCCAAGTTTGCACAGCCCGGCGGGTATCCCGTCATTACTTGGCACCTTGTGATTTTTTAGCCGTGATATTGGATGCCGGGGAGTGTTTTCCATCATCGGCGATCGGGGTATCGGGTTCGTCTTGCCCCACATTCTCTACGTCAGTTACCAGGTAGCCATTATCGTTACTACAGGAATCTGCCCCGGTCTTTAAACTTTCTGTCATTAAAAGAGCATGAATGGTAAACCGAAAATAATAATAATAATATTTTTCCGCAATAAATATCCAGGGAGATAGAATATGGTGTGTTAATGGGAGCTTTAGTTGGTCATCCTACACGTTTTAGGCCGACTCCATGTGCATCTGATAAGGCAGATAACTTTTTTGCTGAGAAACATTTCAATGCAAAAATACAATCGATATGTTTGCCAAACCACCAAATCAATTTGATGTTAGTTGTTCGCCCGCTTTCAAAAAGGAAGAAAAAATATACTCCGAAAATTTTATTTTTACTCCGGCGTAGTCGTTTACTCAGGTGACAGTTTTAAATACTCCGAACACTGGTAGTGAAACATGAGAGAAATGTAATAAATCAATAAATTTCAAATGCCCTACGTCATAACACTTTTTTTTTCGATTACAAATAAAACAGTTCCGGAATGCGGGATCTTGGCTCATTCGATTATGATTCTGTAGAATATAGAACAGATATGGGACTCACCTCTATCATTTGCCTTGTCCCCTTCCCATACGCTGTGTTGCGCACTCACATCCGCGGCTATGACAAGTCGTCCCCTGTCCGCTTCTTGATCCAGTAGACCAAGTGTATCTGATTTAAAATTTTTTATTCGTTTTAATAGTCAGTTCGTACTTCAAATCAGTTGCAGCTTTCATTATAGATAGCCCCATTAAAATTGTGTCAAAAAATCAAACTCATTTACTCAATGCTTAGTCAATTTTGACTATGAATATGCCGCAATGTTACGTATACGACACGTTGTACCTTTGGAATTATATGGAAATGCTATTAATAAACGAAACAAAGTCATTTCGTTAATTTGACGTTCTTAACGTTAATAAACGAAACGAAATGACTTTGTTTCGTTTATTAACGTTGATTATCGTAACGAAATGATATCGGTTCGTTGGTTAAGCATGCCTGGTAAATACCATGATTCAATTACCAGAGGTGTGTTCTCCAATGATGACAGAGCTTTGACACTCCCAAATTTAAAAATCTGGACAGCTGCTTTAACGAAGTAAGGAAAACGGGGAAAAATCAATCCCCTTCAGCGAAAATTGCAGTAGAAAATACCTTTAGTGGTATATTAGTAGTGATAATAAATATGTGAATGCCAACAGATTTTGAGGGAAATAATTCTTTTTATAGTAAATATTTGGTGAATTGATAAAGAGTTATGTTGGTTTGGTCATTATTTCAGAATTTGCTTGAAGAATGCCGTACGATAGAATTTTATTCGAAAATACACTATCTCAAAATTTGTTTCAAAAAATCCCTATCTGAACAGAAGGTCAATGCATTTCGACGTAAAAGGGAGTTAATGAAAAGCATTGTACCAAATTCTGAAACGGGAAATTTTTGAAAAATATTTTGAGAAAGGACGATTTTGAACATGGGGTGTTCCTGGAAGTGTTCCAGATAAACTTGGAATATTCGGAACACGTTCGTTTGATACTACCTCACAAGGTCCGAATATATAAAATTAGTATATACATAACATTCCAAATATAAACCGATTCCACAAATTCTTAAATGGAAATGAATTTTCCGAACATACGGAACGAACAAGTTGAAATACCCAAAGAGTGCATTTCGTTATGGCATCTTCATTATTTACTAATGACATTTTTATGTGAATCGATTTACTAGTCGAGTTTTTGACGTTGAACGATGAATTTTGAATTGGTTTAGGTTTCGTATGTTCACAGGTTTACGAAAGTACACTTTTCCTTGGTGTCCGTACTTTTCACAAAATTACCCATATTTGAGCACTTCATTGTGCAAAACGGTTAACTCCATAAAACAGAAAGTATAGAAATGCGATGAAATAATGTGCATTGTTTTTTAAAATTCCCTTTATAATATAAATTCAAATAATTATTGTATAGTGCATAAATAAAGATGTACTTTCATCTAAGAGTATTTAAAATTAATAAGAAAGACTAGCCCAAAAACGATCGTCAAAAATCTTAAAATTTTTATGTGACTGGTGGAGTTATTCGAATTGGCAAGTGAAAAAGTAATAAATTTAAATTCAGTATTTAAATTTTTATGTTTCTTCTCACAGAAAAAGTTAAGAATTAGATATTTTTATTAAAAATTTTTCCTAAAAATTAATATTAGCAGTTCTGTTATAATATATTATTATTTGTGATTAATTCTTCAGCAAAATAAATGATGTCTTCTTCATCAGGTGTACGTAAACACTCATTATTTCGATTTGTTCGGAAGTTTTTTATGTAATCATGTTTAACAGGAGGAATGAATTTCAGAAGTTCAATCTTTCTTTCCTTTTTTCCCTTGCTACAGCTCTACATTTAAGATATAATAAAGGCTGATCTAAATTTTTCAAAATTTTTGGTCTACCTGCCACAGATTTCCTTATTTTGATGGCATAATATTGTGAATCTGCATTATAGTCATATTTGAATTGTTTGAGGTGTGGTTTGGATATTTCTTACTTTATCCAGAGCATTTTAAGCCAATTTACTGGGAACACATTAACGGTTACTCTTCTGCCAATTATTGAATTTTCTAATGGTTTTGTCGTACACTGTCTTGTTTTAATTTCGAATTCAAAACTTATAACGAGCATTTTGTATTACATATATGCCGTTATCATTTAGCGCTTGCTAGTTAATTTAAGTTGCATTATTGAAACGATTTCCATTACAGTATGGAGTTAATCAAAGTGGCCTCTGAGATAAATTATTTATTATTCACTGGTCAAAAAATTGTTGTCATTTTGTGGTGCTAACCATTACTGATTGCGAAAGTTTTTTTTTATATAACAAGTTATAACTATAGCAAGTGCTTTTACACTTAAATGTAAGATTTTTCAAAAAGTGGTGTTAGTCGATTTGTGCAGTGAACGGCTCATTTAGCCACACTAAGAGATTATAATATAGTTAATAAATTCCCTTTAAAATTAAAAAAATTGTTCTAAGGAATTATGCAGCTTAGGACTTATCCGGTATTTGGAAACTGATGTATATTGGATGTATTTGAGACAAACCGGTTTCGGCGTTGTGTCAACATGAGTGTCGATTTTCGTTCTGATTTGTTGTTGTCGTTTGTCCTGTATTTATAGTTTGTAGGTACATCAGCAGGTATTGTCAAAATTGATGCTTGTGTATATTTAGTTATGTGTATATTTTGTGTGTTCATTCAGAACCGAGGGCGGTTTACTAATCAATGTATGTGGCCGACTGGGGTAGGTAAAAATCCGTAATTTTAGTCGTTTGACCTTCTTTGTGGGTTTGTTTTTTTGGTGTGTTAATTGTTTTGTGTTTATTTGTCGTTGTATGTTTGTCTGTTGTACCTGTGTGATTACTTTGTTTATTGTAAACAAGTTTTAAAGGCTCGAATATTGTGTTTATCTATTCGTTTATTATTCTACCCTCGAATATTTTCTGTTTATAGATTTCCATGCTTTCGAGTACATTGAGACGTCGGCCTTTTGCTTGAATGTGAAGAACCCTAACTGTTTTATTGATGTTTGCTGGGGAACATTCATTCTCGGTCATGTGACTCGCGAAGTTAGACTCGGGTATAATATTTGGATTCCGTATTTTTTTGTTGTAATCTCTAAAGTGTTCTCTGAACCTCTTTCTTATTTGCCATCCTGTTTGTCCTATGTAACTATATTGGGATCCGCAGGTAAGCTTTTATACACGGTGGCTGCTAAACGGATCCTCTGAGTTAGTGTTAGTTCTTTCTTTTTGCCCTAGATTGTTCGATGTTTTGAATGCTGTGTTAATTTTGTATTTTTTAAAGAAATTTGCCAATTTATAAGTTGCTTTTCCAGTATATGTCATAGTCGTCCAGCTATTATTTTCCTTTTCATTATTTCTTTTTGGTTCTCCATTTTTCCTTCTGAGTTTATCTACTAGTGCTTTTTTATATCCGTTGTTTGCAGCGATATTATATATGACTTCGAGTTCTCTCTTATATGCCTCTTGTGTAAGAGGTGTTCTTTCAAGTCTATATACCAAGTGCCTTAATGCTGCATTTTTATGCTGTTGGGGTGATTTGAGGTATTACGTATTATTATGTCGGTGGCCGTTGGTTTTCTATGCATGTCATAGTTAAATCTTTTGGCTTCTTTATCAATATTTGTCGCAAGGTCTAGATAGTTGATTCTTCCGTCTTTTTCGGTTTCTATTGTAAATTTTATATTTCTGTGCTGCTGGTTGAGGTACTCCAGTACAAGCTCTTCGTTATTAGTAGTTAAAACGTATATAATGTTATCCATGTATCTAGCATAAAATGACACACTTAATTTGGACTTCAGCTCCTGTATGTACTTTTCTTCCAGATTATGCATGAACACTCCCATAAAAATTGCTTATGTCGAGCTTCCCACCCCAGACCATTTGTTTGTCTATATATTTTTTTGTTGAATTGAAAATAGTTTTAACGTAAAGTGGTTCTTAGCGTATTTGGATTTGCATACTCTTCACTTTGTTTTTTTGTATTATGAACTATTGTTGAGCTAACTATGTCCAAAGTATCCGACAGTAGTATTGATGGGTATAAATCTTTTACGTCAAAATATACCAATTTGCTGTTCTTTGTTAGCTCTACGGTCTCTCTATTAGTTCTGTTGTGTTATCTATTACATATTCGTTCCTTAGCTCCAGAGTATCTTTCAATATCGTTTTTAAATATATGGACAGTTTGTAACATGGTGCCGATTTAAAATTAATGATCGGCCTCATTGGCGTGTCCGGCTTGTGGATTTTTGGTAGCGCAATCATTGGAGGAGCCGAAGGGTTCATTTGGACCAATCTATATGCCATGTTAGAATCTACTAAATTTGTTGCATTTTTTATAGCAACTTTGATTTGTTTTTGGTATTCATCTGTGAGATCCTCTCTCATTCTACGACATTTCATTTTCTCTATTAAATCTGCGGTTTTGGATATATATTCCTCTTTTTCGATTAGCACAGTGGTGTTTCTTCGCGAATCACATGATCGAGAATGAATGTTCCCCAGCAAACATCAATAAAACAGTTAGGGTTCTTCACATTCAAGCAAAAGGCCGACGTCTCAATGTACACGAAAACATGGAAATCTATAAACAGAAAACATTCGAGGGTAGAACAATAAACGAATAGATAAACACAATATTCGAGCCTTTAAAACTTGTTTACAAGAAACAAAGTAATCAAACAGGTACAACAGACAATCACACAACAACAAATAAACACAAAACAATTAACACACAAGAAGGTCAATGGCTAAAATTACGGATTTTATTATACCCCAGTCAGCCACCCAAATCGATTAGTAAACCACCCTTGGTTCTGAATAACCACACAGCACAAACACATAACTAATTATACACAAGCATCAATTTTGACAATACCTGCTGATGTACCTACGAACTATAAATAGAGGACAAACGACAACAACAGATCAGAACGAAAATCGACACTGATGATGGCACAATGCCGAAACTGGTTTGTCTCAAACCCAAATTTGACAAGGGATGACGGAAAATCGTTCTAATACACTTCAGTTATACACCTTGTCGGAAAATCAACAAACAAGATAAGTCATTTGGAAACTGTTTGCTGCCTATTTCGACTACTAATATTTTACGAAAAATCTCAAAGAAACAACACAGTAAATGGCTGCAAACTTAAAAAAATTTGTCAGCCTAGCAAACCTCTTGTGATTGAATCATGGTAAATACATACTTTTTCTCAAGAACATTTTATGTACATCTTGGAAGAAATAAACGTATCTATCTACACACAGTAAAATATATGAAAATACGAACTCACATTTGTGTATCGTTTTACGTCAGTACACGTACACATACATATATGTACGTACGTATATATGTATATGTACACTATCATTGTTAAATTGCTTTCAAATTGTGTCATAAATTTTCATATTGCATTCATATTTACATATTTACATATATAAATATTAACAACTGTATTTGAAACTTTGCATCTTTGTATGTATATACATACACATATCACCAATATTTACCGGTGTAATTTTGAACCTTTTTCCGAAGCCAATAAATCCTTCAGAAATTTCTTAATAATTCAAACTCTCTTTTGGCAGAAAAATATATAAAATCCTATAGACACAAATAACAAAAAAAAAAAAAATACAAATTTAAAAAGGATATGTGCAACGACACAATTTACTGTAAGCAGCATGAAATAGACATTTGTCGATTTTTTTTTTTTTTTCATTTACATTTTGCTTCTTCTGGTTTTCAAATTGCACTGGCAAACAACTTAATCCATAAAAAGTTCAATCGCCAGTCGTTAGTAGTAAAAAAATGGATGGGTTTTATGTACATACATACATAAGTTTATTAAAAAGAAGAAGATGGGAGGAGAATGAAGGAATACTTAAATGCTTTGAATGCGAGTGTGAGTATAAAAGTTGATACAGAAAGCTCGTATCGAAGTTTGATGCGATTGATGAATCAATTGGTGAATGTGGGTGCGTACGTATATAAAAGAACAAAAGATGATGGATGTATGTACAAACGTAAGTGAGTGCTGCTGTAAGTATGGCGGAAGTATATGTGTTTACTGTGCATTGCTGGTGCCTTGCAGTAATGCCTCAATGTAAAAGCCATAAGCAATTTCACTGGAAAAGTAAAGCTACATTCAATGTACTTAACTGTGCATCAAGGCATATGAGCATACCAACAACGACAAGCGAGCTTACAAACACATGTACACAATATATAGACCTTCAGGGCGTTAAAAATCGTCCATAATGTGTTGATGCTGAAAATGATTTTTATATAGTACAATCTCAATCGATTTACTTCTTAGTAGGTATTTTTATACCTTTCATGAACATGAAATGATATATTAACTTTGGTCCGATGTTTGTAACGTTGGGAAATATAGAAGATAGGCTCACCATTAAGTATACCGAATTGATCAGGGCGACGAACTGAGTTGATATAGCCATGTCCGTTTTGCCGTCCGTCCGTCAGTCTGTTTGAACGCAAACTAGTCCCTCGAATTTTGCGATATCTCAATGAAATTTGGCACAAGTATGTATTATTGTATTATATTAGACATTTTTGGATCCGGTAGGATCGGACCACTATAACATATATCTCCCATACAACCGATCGTTCAGATTAAACGATTTTGGTCATTCCTGCCGTAATTTAGAAAGTATAAACGTGAAACTCGGTGATGTATATTCTAATATATCATAGAAGATTTCATGAAAAAATCACTTTGATCGGAGCTATATGTATATAGTATATACCTATCCCATACAACCGATCGTTCCGACAGAAAGATTTTTGGCAATTTCTGCCTTAGTTTCCAATATAAAAACGTGAAACTTGGTGATATATATTCTACTATATCATGGAAGATTTCCTGTAAAAATCATTTCGATCGGAGCTATATATAATATATATCCCCTACAACCGGTAATTCAGATAAGGGGGTTTTTTGCCATTATTTATTTTATATTTATCTTAAAAATTGTTTAGGTATGTACATCTGTTCACTATATATTTCTTATGTTATACATCCGATTATTCGGAGATTACGAATGGGATAAAATTATTGTTCAGCCCCATTCATGAAAGGTATGAAGTCTTCGGCACAGCCAAAGACAGTGCCGTCGTTACTTTTTTTTATTTCCACACTTCTTCAACTTGTAGTACATTGTCGTGTGTATGTGCAATGAAATGCGCACCATTCTATAGCTCCATTGTTGCACGATTACGCATCAGTGTCACCTCATCGCCCTTTGGTATCAACGCAAACACTTACAGCATTGAGTTTCAGTCAACTTTTGTGATCCACCTTTTTTGTGGAGCGATATGTATTTTATGACAAATAAAATATTTGACATAAAAAATTATAGAATGGAATTAAGTGCCTGAGTTCAAGCGCGCAAACATTGTAAGCCCGTAAATGGGTGGGGAAATATGGATAAGTATTATGAATTGATAAATTTATTTAAAATATCTCTTATAAGAGGTTTTCGTAAATATATTGTAAGATTAAGTCTTTCGTGTATAGCAACGAATATCCAACATAAGATGACGAAATTGTGCCAAAAATCTGCTCACATAAATAGTTTAGATTAAGTTAAAAGCACTAGCCCTCACTGTAGCAGCTACTGTGTATTGAAGTATTTTGTAGAATCAATAAACTAAACTTTCGCCCCTATTTCGAGTTTGAAAACCACGAAGAGATCATTTAAAAATGGTTGACCGCGAGCAGCTACACTCTTTCTACTGAATATCGTACAGTGGCACAGAATATGTTTCATGATGTTTTCCTCCTCAATACATCTGCAGCTGCGGCAGTATTTTTAAAACTCGGTACTCATCCTAGCGAAGGGAGTACCCAGCATACAGTGACCATTAAAGAACCTTACAATGTACGAAAATCCTTACTTATTCCGTTTTAAAAGAGGAATAGGACGTCCTCTATCACTGCAGTGCTAAACCAATATTGATACCACGCACGTAAGAAGCGCTGACCACAGCCCTACTTATTGTGTGTCGTGCTCGCACTATAACTAAAAGAGGCATATATATGACGGCCGCACCTCTCCTAGCCAGCTCATAAGCTATACAGTTGCTTTCAATAACCCTGAATTCAGGTAGCCATATAAGGCTAAAGTTGAAGTGCTTAGCAATCGTAGTGATCGACTTTGTGTTGTTGATAAATGAGTTCAAGATTTTTAGCGCGGCCTGATTGTCCAAGGATATTATCCCCCTTTTCCCATCTTAAGGTGCAGATAATATACAGAACTTCGTATTGTCACATTTCCGCTTGATAAACGCTACAATGATCGGAAGCTCCAGTGAAAAACTACATCCCCCACATTCCCGTCAAGCTTGAAGCCATCAGAAAATATGATGATGGCGTCCTGAATAGCATGGAGGTAGTGCAATACTCAGTGAGTACTAATATGGCAACAGCGGCTTTTTTGTTCAAGATAATAGCAGAAGAGAAGGTGGCAACTCCCTTCATCCAACTGCCAGTTTCTCAAATTCGCAGACCGCGATAACAGCTATTTCTTTCGTTTCCAAATCAAGCGCAGGATAATGTTGAGTGGCTCTGCCAGAGCTTATACAGAGCTCCAAACTTATCTGAACTGTAAGGAAGAAGCTTGTAACGTTCGTGGCCTATATAAGCGCGGGCCATCAATCCAGAATACCATAAAGAAGAATTGAGCATATAAAGGATGTACAGACGAAATGGTCTACTTTTGCAGAAAAACACTGCGAGACAACAAATGCTCCTTTACAAAAAAAAAAAACGCAGTCGTTGCTTACTTGGTCCGATCCGATATATTGGCACTACATAGAAATATTTAGGGTTTTCTAACGTTCTCGTGAAGAGGACTACCTTCATTTTTCCTGAGTTGCATCGAGTTTTGAGCTTCTTACACAGTTACATATTGATGATAAATCGGTCGCTATTAGATTGCAGTTAGGGGGGCTGGCAAAAACCGTATGACCCACCAGTTGCATGATATGAAGTATTCAGCTTCAACACCCAAAGTAGGGGAGAGAGAACACCTCTTTACGGAGGACCTAGTTATGGGTCTAAAATAGTTAAGTTTTGAGTGAGAGGCTTTCTCCGCCCTTTGTATGAAAATTTCTTAACCTTCTTCCATAAACCGGATACATAACTAAGCCATTGGCAGCTAAAAAATACAACCCTGTGGTCAAGGAGATAGTAAGGCGCTGTTGGTTTTACGTACGAGGAAACATGATAAGTAGTATGAACTGCTGGCTATTTGTACAAGACTACCTACAAGTAGCTTGATGTTTCCACATAGGTAGTGGGAAGAGCGATCTTATGCCAATGGCAACAGCCCCTCTAAACTTTGCGGAATACTCTCACTTTTATCTCCCTCAAACAACAGGGGAGAGCGGTTGACCGAAACCATCATTAGCGAAAAGCCTCCTTACATTTAGGATAGATTTCTAACTCAATATATTGGCTCTGGCATTATATTATGGTATCAGCAGTGTTGCCAAAACCATAGGCACTGTCGTGTTAGCCTCGCACCTGAGCTGAATGATCGTATGTTACTTTTCTTCTGAAAAATGGGAATGGCAAACACCTTACTACTCAGAAAAAATATGGGGAAAATGTAGGTTTTTCTTACTAGCAGTGGGAAAGATCTGTCTAACGGAGCAGACGAGGTAAACAACCCCCATATGATTAAAAGGGACTCCCTTTCCAGCCACTTCACAGCAACTAGCAGCCACTTCACACGCCTAATCGAAACTGTCCTATTGAGTTTAAACTTGATGTCTTGCACACTGCTGCCTGGATCGGTATGCACGATATTTAATAGGTGAAATCTACATATGTTGGTATGTATGAACGTATGTAATGTCAGGTATGGGTATGTGAATATTATGGCTTGCATTTGCTACGTTTTAAAAAAAAAAAAAAAAAAAAAAAAAAAAAAAAAAAAAAAAAAAAAAAAATGCTTTTTGCAGGTCTTGATCCCCGGATCTTCGATGCGGTAGGCGTAGTAGGGTACCATCAAACCACTGTGGCCCCCTAGCTCCGTGGTGCTAACTAACAGCTATTAATATCTTCATAAAAATACTAATGAAATATCTTGTATATTATTTGTAATTGCTGTTTTTATGTAAAGGTGCGTTTTTCGCTCTTATTTGGAAACCAAATCTATAAATAAAGTTTTGGTTGTAAAGATTCGTGCTATTAGCGAGCTTTGGGCATTATTAGTCGTAGTGCTTTTGTTTAGCTATACCTTATTAAAATAATTTGTTAAAAATAAATGATGGCACTATTGTGAATATTTGATTAGGACTAACACTACATTACCGCCAGTTGCTAACATTCGCCAAATGGCAGCGCAAGCGCATGTAGATTTAGATGTTTGATTGATAGAACAATTGATTTCTGTTGATATTTGATTAGAGACTTTTATATTTGTTGCGCAAGATTCGCACGGGTCCTGCTCGTACTAATATATAACAGTGGTTGTAGATATGACAGAGATTTCGCTTTTAACAGAAAAACAAGTAAGGAAGTCAGAGTTCGGGTGAAATGGAACATTACATACCCAGCTGTGCACTTGAAATGCTGTTGTTGTTTTTTTTTTTGTGTGCTTAAACGCCCTGTTCATGAATAATTTTTCTTCTTAATTCGCATGGCTGGGTACACGGGTACCACAAGGCAGTTCATACGTGAGAACCAGCCATGAGAACTAGTCAAAAAAATTTTATATTATTGTAATAAAAAACTAATTTATTAAAAACCATCTTTATGAACGTATATTTGAAAAAATTGTCTCTTCTTTTTGCAGAAAACTTATTCCCATAGGATACCACAAAATTTTGACTCGTTTCTATTTGTAGATTATTTAAAAATGGCTTTTGAATATGCAAAAGATACCCGGGTACCCATCTATGCACAGGACGGTTAAGAGTGTTACAAGGCTGCGCAATAATACATATGGGGAAATCCACCAAACTTTGGTTTTTTTGGAGAAAAAATTTTTTTTTTAAAACATGGTATCACGCAAATATCATTTTGTAAGGAACATTGAGGGGTAAATTGGAGCTATAGTGCATCGGCGTTCCTCGTCTTACATAATGCCTCAAAAAGGTATAGTCAAAAGATCGAGCAAAATATATATAAACTGAAGCTGCAATGTTAAATGTACATTTATTTCAACATGTAAGGCAACCCTTATGATAAGTGTTGAGTGACCATAACATCAATCATTAAATATTAACCACGTCAGTTTTTTTGACCACATCAATCACTCACAATGAGGGTTACCTTAACAAACGTCACTTTGAATGGCGCTAATCAATTTCGCGCATTCAACCCGACAAGTCAGACAATTTTTGCACGAGTTGCATAATATATATTAAAATAAAGATACCCATAAAGTGCAAGTGTAAAGTTTTACTTTTTATTGGAAATTGGTGACCGACCCCTTTGGGTTTTCTAAAAACATTGTTTTTGGTTCGTAACAACTTGTTACTAACAAGCGGCATTAAAGTGGCTGATGTGGCTTACCAGTATTTCAACAACGCCGCCGAAAAAAAAGGTCGAGTGATACAACAGAAGTCCATCGGCTAAAATCCATGTCCATTTCAATGGACATGTTACATGGCGACCGTGACAGGACCCCTACCTCAATCCGATAATGGTAACAAGTCCGCTGTTACCATTATATGCGATCTCAGCAAATACTTAGTAACGATTGCGATACCTGATAAAAGTGCGAAAACGGTTGCATCAGCTATTTTTGAAAATTTTATACTAATATATGGCATTATGAAAACAATAAAAACTGATTTAGGTACCGAATACAAAAATGAAATTTTTTCAGAGTTAACAAAACTATTAGAAATCGAACACAGCGTACCATCATGAAACTCACGGCACAGTAGAGCGAAACCACAGAGTTTTCAATGAATATTTAATATCTTTTCTAAATCCCAAGTTTTCTGACTGGGATGTTTACTTGAAATATTTCACTTTTCTTCATAACACAACAACAAACGCAGTATTCGATAATAAATTCTCACCATATGAATTAGTCTTTGGCAAAGCAGCTAGTTTACCAAAGGAACTGCAAACCGATAAAATAGACCCGATTTATAACATAGAAAACTATTCGAAAGAAGTTAAATTTCGATTTCAAAAAACTCACGAATTAGCAAAAAAAGCAGTTACAGAACACAAATTAAAAAATCAAACCGGATATAACAAAAGTTCACAACCAATATCTGTCAAGGTATTTGACAAGGTATTGCTTGAAAAAGAACCCCACGACAAGCATAGCAGTATCTATATTGGTCCTTATACCATAATAGTTACTGACGGTGTAAACGTCACGTTAATTGATGACGAAATGAAAAAGGAAAAAATAGTACATAAAAATAGAATAAGAAAAATTAATTAAATAATTTTTTTAAATTCAAAGATAATTTAAAGTTAATTTCAATTGTTGAATTAGAAATAATTTTTTTTTCTTACAAATTTGAAAAAAAAGAAAATCAAATCAGATAAATTTAAACAATAATTAAAATTATAGAATTTAATTCATACAGTAGAATTAAAACAAAAAAAAAAAAAAATAAAATTTTTTTAATTATAAAAATTAAATTTAAGTCCTACTTTAGAACTAGACTTTAGAATTTAATTCTTAATTAAATCTAAACATAGATGTAGATTTAAATTTTAAAAGACTGTTAAAATTTTTAAGATAACTTACATCGCTTTTGGGACAGAAGAATTTGGCCAATTCTTCTTTTCCATAGGGGGATGATGTAAGGCAACCCTTATGATAAGTGTTGAGTGACCATAACATCAATCATTAAATATTAACCACGTCAGTTTTTTTGACCACATCAATCACTCACAATGAGGGTTACCTTAACAAACGTCACTTTGAATGGCGCTAATCAATTTCGCGCATTCAACCCGACAAGTCAGACAATTTTTGCACGAGTTGCATATTATATATTAAAATAAAGATACCCATAAAGTGCAAGTGTAAAGTTTTACTTTTTATTGGAAATTGGTACCGACCCCTTTGGGTTTTCTAAAAACATTGTTTTTGGTTCGTAACAACTTGTTGCTAACAAGCGGCATTATAGTGGCTGATATGGCTTACTAGCGTTTCAACAACGCCGCCGAAAAAAACGTCGAGTGCTACAACAGAAGCCCATCGGCTAAAATCCATGTCCATTTCAATGGACATGTTACAAACACTTCTTCACCGATTATATCGAAATTTTAACAAAATATGGAGATATATGCAGCTGTTAGCAATGTAAAATTTTTTTGATACACGAGACCCGGTTTTGTAGATATCGGTAAAAATATAAAACCGAATAACCGCCAAATATTTTTTAATGCAAAGCTTGCAACACATTTATTTTAAAACCTTTCTGCCGATTCTTTTGAAACTTTAAAAACATATAGATATGTGAACGAAGTATGTTAAGGTAAAAAAGTTTTAATATCCGAGATCAGGTTTTGGAGATATTGATAAAAATATAAACCCGGAAAATCTTAATTTTTTTTACTTATTTAAACACTTCTTAACCGATTGTGTTGAAATTTTATCAGGATATATATCTATGTGGGGTATATTTAGGTAAAATTGTGTTGATACCCGAAACCCGGTTTTAGAGATATCGGCAAAAATATAAAACCCGGTAACCGTCAAATATTTCATATCCGTTTGTTAATTTTTTCTCTACACCAAAGTAGTATGCCATCAATTGCCTCATCATGGTGTATTCACCCAAAGAAAGTTAAGTTTGTACCAAATTTGTGTTTCTTTTCATTTACTTTTAAATAAAACCTGGTTTAAAAAAAAAAATTTTTCTTCACTTTTTGACAATTGCCAATTTTTGGCGAAAATTTCGTATATTTGCCCCATGTACAAAAATCAATAGCTTTCCTTGCGTGAATATTCCAAGATGAGGCAATTGATGGTATACTACTGTGGTGTAGAGAAAAAATTAATAAACGGGTATGTAGTGATAAAAGTAAAATTGTGGCTGTGCCCACAAAAAACATGCTCTTGAAAAAAATTTACGCAACCAAGTGCTTCCACTTTTCTGCCTGTACCTTCAAAACTGAAAGGGGCACATCGAATTTGAAGCCCCAGGTATATTTATCCCTAATAGGCTATTTTCGTGCATAATCCAAATTTCAATACTCAGTTGCCTCAAAAAGCTATAGGCAAAAAACTGTCAATATTGAAAATGACAAAAACAAAGTACCGCTACTTTGATTGATGATAGTTTTTAGTATTGGAGGGGCTCATTAATTTTGCTCATACCTTTAGAATCTCCGTCACATTTAGTTAAAATTCCCTAACGTTTTAGCGATGCCTCAAAATTTTATCGAAAAAATTAAAAAAAAAAAATCAAGGGTATCGCTTGAAAAAGTGTAAAAATCCACACATATTATGTTTCGAAGTACTGCAAAAACTTACTATCAATTTTCTTGATTTTTATAATCATCAGATCGGATAGACAAAATGTCTAGCTTAATGTCCTTGTACTTTTTTCTTGCCTTAAAATTTTTGCCCGTGTGTAAAACCCGAGTATCCAAAAAAATTTAAGTTTTGGGGATTTGCCTATATACATATGGTTCTACTCTGAACTAATTTTTCTTCGAGACATGGCTCCCGAAACATAGAAAATTGCTTAGTTTTAAAAAGAGCGGTGCCACGTCCATTTTTTAAATTTAATTCTTTTCCTATTTATTGATATAAAGCTCTTGTTTGCAAAAATATAGCTTACTTTATTCGTCCACGATCCTTTTAAAAATCTTTTATATAAAAGTGGGCGTGGTCCTTTACCGATTTCGTAAATTTTTCTTCAAAGCGTTCGTTATAGTAAAGGCAACCTCTCTGCCGAATTTTACTACGATAGGTTTAACGATTTTTGCTTTGTGATTAATAATATTTGTAAAATTTATTTTAGTACAAGTAGGCGGTGCCACGCCCATTTTCTTATAGCAGTCCACACGTCAAATTTCAAGATTCTAGTTGTATTATTTACTAAATAATCAAGTTTTTTGTGTTTTCCAAAATTATATATGAAATTATATATAAAAAGTAGGCGTGGTTATCATCCGATTTCGCTCATTTTCAATACCAATCTATTCTGGGTCCAGATAATCTCGTGTACCAAATTTGGTGAAGATATCTCAATACTTACTCAAGTTATCATATTAACGGACAGACGGACGGACGGACGTACATGTGTAAGAAGGGGTTTTCACTGCTCGACCTTCTCACTTTATATTTTGTCAGGATTTAAACACACATGTTTTAACGTTATAATATTTAATGAATAATAGTATGTATTAAAAGAGTTTAATTAAAGTTACATTGAAAGTTAGAATATTTGATTATATTTCATTTGGCCACACACGAATAGATGATGTTAATCGTTTCGACCCTTGTAGGTAACTAACTCGTCGTGAGAGAGAGACTATTAGGGTTGCTGTTGGTCGGTAATATGCAAATATGGTAGGGTTGTAATTATTCGTCTTACAGTCGGCTATTCTGACATTGATGGGCGCCCTCGTCCATCCTCGTGGTCGTCGAAGTATTCGATTTCGTCATAATCATCAGGTGGAAATTGACACCACCGCTTTAGTTTATCTGAAGCAAATACAGATGAGTAATGCCTCTTCATACGCTGTGATTTAGGCAAATCTTCGATGACGTATCTGTCATTGCTTTCGTTACAATGAAAGGACTTTTGTAACGGGTCTCTAGCTTTCTGGACGTACCTGTGCTCGTAGGTTCATTTTCAGTTAGCACCAGATCGCCTTCTTTATACTGTGTTGGTTTGATATGCTTGGAGTCATAACGAATCTTTGCTTTAGCTCGTTCGACGTTGATACGTTGCGCTACGTTAACTCTAAGCTCTTGCAGTTCTTCATTCGTTACTGCTTCGTCGTTGTGTAATAATTGAGTTAATCGATTCTTTAAAATATCTCGCGGTTGAAACCCATATACTAATTGGAATGGTGTACAACCCGTTGTTTTATTTATAATCGTATTTATTGACCACTGTATATTGCGGAGATTATCGTCCCAATGTTTATCATCTGTAGTCGTTGGTAACAACATTGACAATATTGTACGATATGTTCTTTCTGCATGTGAATTCGCTCGCGGAGTTCGTACCGCATTTAAAATACTTTTAATGTCGTTTTCTTTGCAATACCTCTGGAATTCTTTGGAAGTGAAAGCACTCCCACGATCGCTTACAATTATTTGCGGAATACCAAAGTAACTACTTATTTCGTTTAGAACTGTGATTACATGCTTAGTCGAGGTGTCTTTCACAGCCCGAAGGATTGTGAACTTTGTGAAAGCATCTACTATCACCAAAACGTGTTCATTTCTTTTTGCGCTTTTTGGAAATGGCCCCAAATGATTGATATGAAGGGTCTTGTACGGAATAGGATCAATTTTATCATAGTGGTACTCACCCTCATTTTTACCGCCTGGTCTTCGATTGTATGCACATTCTACGCATGACTTTAAATAGCTCGTCACATAACAACGCATTCTTGGAAACCAGAACTTGTTTGAATGCACTGCAATGTTTTTTCCAAACCCATATGACCTGATCTGCTGTGATTGTCATCAACCACTCAATATCTTAACGATTTTGGCACAACCCACAAAAGTTTATTGTCTACTTTGCGGTATAGCCTTTCGTTTTCAGCAGTGTACTCTTTTCTAACATTGGATTTGTTAATTCGTAGATGTTCGATGATTTTCTGAATATTCGGATCTTGCATTTGCATTGAATGCACCCAATCTGCTTCGTCGATTGCTATTTTGTAGACTTTCATATCAGCTACTTCTAATTCTTTGGCTGACTCGACCGGCGCTCGGCTGAGACAGTCTACGTGCTCCATTCTTGTCCCTGGACGATGAACTACTTCTATGTCAAACTCTTGGATTCGCAGCCACCATCTAGCTACTCTCGGGATCATTTCGCGTTTTTTTCATGGTCGAATTTATTGCATTACAGTCGGTAACTACTTTAATGTGCTTGTCTAATATATAGTACTTAAAACGTTCAAGAGATTCAACCACCGCAAGGGTTTCTAACTCGTAGCTATGAAATTTGCTTTCAGAGTCGCTCGTAGCTTTACTATAATAAGCTATTGGTCGTAAACCATCTTTTTCGCGTTGCAGAAGTACGCTCGCTAACCCTATTGAACTTGCATCAGTTCATGCAGTTCATGCTCAGCGTCAGCACGATATGCTGTCAACAATGGTTTTGATATTAACTTTGCCTTAAGCTCATTAAACGATTGATCATGTCGAGATGTCCACTCAAAGGGCACATCTTTGCGTAACAATTGCCGTAATGGCTCAGATATCAGGGCATATCCAGGAATAAACTTCCGGAGATAACCACTCAACCCAAGAAATTTTCTAATGTCACTTACATTTTTAGGTTTTTCAAACATTTCTATTGCGATTGTTTTCACCATACCTGGGCTGATACCGTCAGCTGTCAACTCGTGACCTAAAAAGTTTGTAGTGTCTTTAAAAAGCTCGCACTTATTTGCATTTAGGGTAAGTCCAAGTTCACGCAGAACACTGAATACACGTCTGAGTTTAGGTAAGAACTCATCAATTAAATTAGCACATACCAGTATATCGTCCATGTAGTGAATCATGTCACCACCAACTTTCTCTTGTACTTTTGCCATCAGTCGCTGAAATACAATTGGTGCGTTACGCAACCTAAATGGCATTCTTTTGAATTCATAGTGTCCACACGTCGTTATGAAAGCGGTACATTTACGACTTTCCTTTTCGATTTGTATCTAGTAATACCCACTGTTCAGATCTAACACACAAAAATATCTAAACTGTTTGGCTTCATGCAGCCGCTCTTCAATATTTGGTACAGGAAAAATTTCTTTTTTGGTCAGTTCATTTAAACGTCTGTAGTCAATACAAAGCCTATCTTCATCATTTTTCTTTTTTACTAATAATACGGAACAAGCAAATTCGGAATTTGATTTTGCAATTATATCTGCATTTAGCAGATCGTCAATCATTTGTGCCAAAATTTTCTTTTTAGGTTCAGGCACTCTATAAGGTACTTGAGCTACCACTTTATCTGAATTCAGCTCTATTGTCATTTCTACAGAATTGGATTTACCAACATTTGCTAAACCTTTAGAAAACAAGTCACTAAAATCGCTTAACACATCGATGAGTTTCGTTTGCGCCCCTGTATCTTCGATACCACGCGCTAATTCACAGACTATTTCATTCTGTGTAACATTAATTTCTCTGTTACATTCGATTAAGTTGTTTTCAATTAGTTTCGGTAACTCGCTCACAAAGGGCTCATTTTCAAAACGCATTTTACCATTTTTCAATTTGACACTCAAATTCGGATAAATTAATATATCCTGCCCCAATAACATATCTGTTTTCAAAACATTGTCATCAACGATATAAATATATGTCTCAACAATAACTTCATCAATACACATTTCAACTTTTATTTTATTGTTTAGTACTTTTACACCACCACAAATACCTTTCATTTGCAGTAAACACTTTTCTTGCTCAATATCGATACATTTTGCTATCGATTCTTTAATCATAGAACATTGACTAGCTGAGTCAATAAATGCTTTAAATTTGTCACCATTTATCGATACCATCTTACTGAAGCATTTATCGTAATCACTCACATCGTTTTGTCGCACATCAGCATTTTGCTTTGTACCACTTCGAGACTCGCTTTTAGTATTTTGTATTTCACTCTTTTTCTATCTCTTTTGTGGTTTCGAGCACTGTCGCGAAATATGTCCATGACCTCCACAATTATAGCAAATAATCTTATTAGCATTCTCGCTACTTTTGACATTCTTGCTTTCCACACTTTGTTTACTTTCTGATTTATAGCGATTCAATGTATCACCACTCTTTCCACAGTTTACAAAATATTCGCTCAACGCTTCCCGCATTTGTTTGACAGATTCAAACCTAATTGCAGCAATAGCTAATTGTAATTCACGATTTTTTAACCCTTCACGAATATACTTTATGATTGCAGCTTCACTCAATTTTAGTTTTTTCCCTAATGCATTCATACGAAAGCAGTAGTCAACCGCCAATTCGTTGCTTTTCCTAGACGCATTTGACATCATATAATGCACTTGCGCCTCGTCAACATGTTGCTCAAATTCTAATTTCAAAGCAATAGCAAAATCATTCCAATTGGAATGTACGACCGACAACGCGTCAAACCACATACGCGCTGCGCCTTTCAACTGGCTGTATACGGCCAACAATAAACATTTCTCGTCAAATTGATATGCTACACGCACGGCATTTACACGATCGATGAATTGTTCAACTGTTATACACCCCTATTATGAATTTTCATACGATAGACGATAAACGCTTGCTAGCGTATCGTAAAAAATTTGCTTTCATATTGCGATTTCCACACGCCCGATAGATGTACTATTGTGAATGACAGCAGAGTTTTGCTTACAAATTTTTGTGAATTTATACGAAACAGATAGCAAAACAAAACAAAAATAACTAAATTGAATTGTCTTTACGTAAAGTGGCAAAAGTTTTTAAAATATTTCATAAAAAATGTTTTCTGCAACCTCTTTTGCCTTTTACATAAATGAAGAAATAGACGAAACTCGGATAGAGGCTATAGAAAGAAGAAAATTGAGAGATGCTCCCATACTTTGACATACTTAAAGTGCTTTGACATACTTAAAGTAAAAAAAAGTTTAATAAAAAAAAAAGGTAATAGTCTAGTTGAGGGGTCGACTGCTAATACGCGTCAAAAAATATCGAGAGGGGTGTCAAAAGACGCGTATTAATCTCGAGAACAATAATCCGAAGGCGGAAAATTTTATCCCTGGCCGGAGATATTTGCAGTTGAAGTTGGCGATTTCCATGTGGTTGTTGTTGTGTTTGTACCCACAAAAAAAAATTGTGCATCACCGTGGCGGTAGCCACGGTTATACCACACACCCGGACTTGGCATGGCGTAGCCCAGGGTTATTTTTTGTAAGCGCGGCCGAAGGCCGCCAACTCAGAAAGGTGTTCTGCGCAACAATACTATGGATCCGACCCCCCGTTTCGGAGGTACCCGCGGGTTTTTTTCGGTTTTTCATTAATATCTTTTGAACGAGTTAATATTTTTATTTTCCGCCTTCGGATTATTAATACTGATGACAATACGCGTCGTTTGACTCCTCTCCCGATATTTTTGGTAGAGTATTAGCAGTCGACCCCTCAACTAGACTATTACCAAAAAAAAATAGCTTTAACAGAAGTGGAAGGCAGTTTTCGCGCCCGAAAAAATAGGACATCGATTCCAAATATTTTGAAAGTTTGTGCCACATTAAGGTTTCTTGCCCAGGGATCATATCAACAGAGTGTTGGAAATGAGGCTTTAGTTGGATTAGGTCAACCAACAGTTTCAATAGTGTTGACGGAAACACTAAATGCCTGACAACGAGCACTCTGCAGTAAATGGATCAGATCGAAGTATACAGAGGAAGAAAAAAGGAGAGCTAAAAGAAATTGTTTTAGTACAAGCGGCATTCCAGGCGTAATCGGATGCATTGATGGTACGCACGTTAAGATTGTGGCACCGGAGAAAGGTTTGCAACATCTTTATTACTGTCGGAAGGGATACTTCAGTATAAATGCAATGATAGTGAGTATGAAAAAGAAAAATTGTATATAAAAATTTTTAAAACTAATTTTGCATACATTTCAGATGTGCGATGATTTAATGAATATTAAGTATGTCAATGCCAAGCACCCAGGGGCCACACATGACTCCATGGTCTTTCAAATGCCTGCGCTAAACCCACAGTTGGAAGCAATGTATGATCGTGGTGAAGCTAACACTTGGTTGTTAGGTATTTATATAGTTCAAAAATAGGTCCAATATGTTACTTTAACCATACGTTTTATTAAAGTGATGCCGGTTACGCCTTAACTCCTTATTTGTTGACGCCTTACAGAAATGCTGACGAAGGTACCCTAGAGAGCATGTATAATAACCGACATTCAAAGGCTAGAAACATGATTGAAAGAACCATTGGGGTTTTAAAGAGCAGATTTAGATGTTTGCTAAGTGCTAGAGCTCTTCACTACACTCCACCAAAAGCCACTTTAATTATAAATGTTTGTGCGGCTTTACACAATATCTGCAACCATTACAATGTACCCTATGATGATGTGGAAGCTGAAATAAATCAAAATGAAGATTCGGAAGTTCTGGAAGATGGTGTCAACAATGATGGTAGTACCTCACAACAAGCAGCGGAACAAATAAGAAGTGTGGTATTGTGCTTACGTTAAAATCCATTTTTTTATTTTAGCTTGAAGAAATAAATAATTTTCATTTAAAAGGTACATGTTTTCATTTATAAGGTACATGTTTTAATTTATAAGGTACAAAATTAGTATCACATTCATTGCGAAAAATTTTAAAAACTTAAATTCTAGGTAAAAAAAAAAATACATTCCAAATAAAATTTAATCCTAATCATTACATGATATTTACTAATATTTCTTTCTGTGCTTATCGCACATACATAGTTTTTCCAGTTGCCTCTTATATAAGTATAGCTGTTCTTTTTTGAGGGCCAACTTTTCTTTTTTTAAATGGTAACATTTTGTTTTGATATTTTCGATATTGGCTAAACGGTCGGCTATTTCCCTAAAAGTATTTAAATATTTCCTTTGGAACTCAGCTTGCTGAGCTGTTTGTCGTTCCAGTAGTGCAATCTGTTCGTCTTTTCTCACTCTCCGAGTTATATGAGGCACCTCGCCATGTAACTTTTCATTTTTATGAGGCACCTCCTCATCATCGAGGATCTCCACGCTGAAAAATTGCTCATTTTCGTTGCCATAATTCTCGTCGACATCTGCACCAAATTCTTCTCCTGGGAATCGTTATAAATTGTGTAGCTCATTAGCCTGTTTACCGTTTCCTCCAGGTGTGAAAGACTGACGGTGTTGTTTGTTCCCCCTCCTGTGGCAGTACATTCTGCACTATTATGGGCGCTCTTTTTTTGTTTTGTATTTTAAGTCTTTCCATACCTACATTTTAAATACATAATACTATATTCGGTTGAAAGATCACAACTTCTAATATTCTTACTCGTTGCCATGATTCAGAAGATCTTAATGGTGGTCCTATTGAATTAAGTTCATCTGCTCTTCTCTCCCAACGTGACTTGCAAAGATTCTTTGGGCATAAACTTCTTACAAGGTCCGTATTTTCCTCCATTAAAGAAACAAGCCGCTCTAGCTGACGCTTTGTGCTTACAACTCTCGGCCTGAAAAATCACAATTTGATTACACTGCCTTTCAAAACTCGGGTTGTTAACTTTAATACCTACATATATTTAATTTTTTTTCTTTTTAATTTTGTATTTACTTTTATTAAACTTTTATTGAAATGACTCGCAACGTATCGTGTAAAAAATGAGCATCGATAGCGAGCGTAGAAAATTGAGCAGCTGATGCGATAGTTAGCGTATGGCAATACCACGATAAACGACAAACGCTAACGATCGGGTTTCACACGCTAGAATTTATCTCATAATACGGCATAACAGATTGCAAGCGTTTATCGTGTATCGTATGGGTTCATAATAGGGGTGATAGTATTTTGATTTGATGGATCAAACGCGGGAATGGTCTCAGCAATTTCTTTAACCGAACTACCGCGCACTGTCGAATTAATAGAAATTGGCATTTGCGTTGTTTCTCTATGATTTTTTACGTTTGTATTTGCACTGGTTACCGCAGTCTGCATGACTGAAATTGCGTTTTGTAGCATTTCGCGCAAATCATTTATTTGCTCTTGTAAACTCGATGTTTCGCCCATTATAAATTCAATTTCTTCACCACCGTTTGCTTCTATTAACCTTTGTATTAATTCTGCCCGTGACCCGGTCGTGGCAAGCTCTTTTTCGCGTAAAATTGTTTTCAATTGATCAACACGTAGATCATGAATTTTCAGCATTTTAATTTGCTAATATTTTCTTATTAGAATTACCCAAATTTGTGTATGTCTCACTCGCTGCACGTAGTCGTCACGCGCTCGTTCGTTTGCCTTTTAATTACTCTTGTATATGTAATTATACACATTTATACATATATTCGTTTGCTTTTCGTTACGCCGTTTGTGTCTACACTTCTTTGAATTTTGTTGCACCGACTCTCTGCAGCCAACAACAATTCCTACTAAGCGATATTAGCACACAAACACACACAAGAGAAATATGACACTCGTCATATAACTCGTTCGTTCAACAAAGAGAGAAGATGAAATTCTTCATCTACAACAACTACACTCGCGGAAATTTGAATTTACTCGCCAACCGTCACTATTCGACGCGATGGAAAATTTTCGCTTTTAATATGCATGCACAAACATGTTCGACTTCAGAAACGACTTTTGCGATTTTACGCACAACATTTCGATTGAATCCACGGTTTATGTTTTTGATTTTATACAATTAAACACGAACAAATTGCGATGTACATTTACACATTTTTTCACAAATTTTCATATTTTTGCAAACGATTTGTACTCGCGTTGATTGCTATGGGCTTCGCAATCCCACTTCTGAGCTGTAAGAAGGGGTTTTCACTGCTCGACCTTCTCACTTTATATTTTGTCAGGATTTAAACACACATGTTTTAACGTTATAATATTTAATGAATAATAGTATGTATTAAAAGAGTTTAATTAAAGTTACATTGAAAGTTAGAATATTTGATTATATTTCATTTGGCCACACACGAATAGATGATGTTAATCGTTTCGACTCTTGTTGGTAACTAACTCGTCGTGAGAGAAAGACTATTAGGGTTGCTGTTGGTCGGTAATATGCAAATATGGTAGGGTTGTAATTATTCGTCTTACACATAGCCCAATCAAATTTTTTTTTCGATACTGATGATATTGATATATGGAAGTCTATATCTATCTCGATTCCTTTATACTTGTACAACCAACCGTTATCCAATCAAAGTTATAATACCCTGTGTAAAAGTACAGCTGGGTATAATCAATAACATTAGTTGAGAATCTGTGATTTTTACAGAATTTTGTTAGCCTGAGACCAACAGTTTTTCTTCTGTTTAAATGATTAAACACGCTTGTCCTCTTGACGAAAAACTCCGTTTAATTAACCATAATGCGATAGTTCTACTAAATAACTTTTATTTCAAGAAAAACAAACCTGATTTGTTGATTTTACTAGCTTGTTGTTATTGGAGCAATAAGGACACTCAACAAAAGCCTTCGGTTGTTAACAGTGGTCATCGTGGTCGCGTACCAAACCATGGCTGTCTACTAAAACGAGGGTCGTGGGTTCAACTCCTGGGCAAAGTAACACCAAAAATTTAGAAAAAAGATTTTTCCCGTAAGATAAAAAAGTTTTCGATTCGGGGTCGCCCCCACACTCCGAGTGTATTTTTGCTATGAAAAGATTACACAGGTCTGCGAAAAAATTTTTTTGTCAGCTGCATGAGATATTTTTACAGAATTATATGTTTTAAGTGCGCTGATTTCAAAAGGGGGGCCATTTTTCTCTTTCACATAAGGATCTTTTGCAAATTGAAACACATGAAATTGGTTAAAGCGCTCCTTTATTCAAAATTTTCATACAATACATATTTTTTTTAAAGCAAACGAAACATTATTTTGATACATATACTGATTCATGTTCTTTATGAAACTTCTTCTTCTTTTCCTTGATACGTTGGCGAGTCCTTTTCCGATTTCCATTTTAAGTTTCTCGCTTAAGCAGCCAACGGTATTCAGCAAGCATTGTGGCACCCCATCGCCCTTGGTACCTTCTCTCGATATCACGGACTTTCTGGTGAAATCGCACAACCTGCTCTTCACTGTAAGCTCCCAGGTTTTCAGGAAAATAGTCTATTTGAGAGTGTAACAAATGGACCTTCAAGCTCATCTTGCAGCCTTGTGCTCCGTATGCTGCTAGCATCCGTTGCACCATGATTTTATAGTTAGGATCCTTAGTATTTCCCAAAAACTTTCACACTACGTCCTTGAACGAAACCCAAGCTTCTTTTTCCTTCTCATTCATAGTTTTCACAAATGAAGGGTCCGTTAAAAGTTGTCTTATGTCGGGGCCGGTGAAAACCTCCTCTTTCAATTTTGCTTCTGACAGCTTTGGGAATTTTGTACATAAATATTTGAAACAGTCTTCCTCCTTTTGCAGCAATTCTAAAAATTTTTTCATCAACCCCAATTTGATATGGAGAGGGGGGCAATAAAACCTTATCTTGTGGTACCAAGGTAGTGTTTATATCATTTTCCTCTCCAGGTTTTAAATTTTCTCGGGATGGCCCATTAATTTTTTCCAGCGCTGTTTCCTGGCTCTACTATCCCACAAGCATAAGAAGCATGAGTATTTGGTATAGCCTGCCTACTGACCCAAAAGCATTGTCAGTATCTCGAAGTCCCCACAAATCATCCCTTGATGGTCTTGATACTTGATTTTTTCCAGGATAATGGCCAAATCGTTATAGTCTTCTTTCATATGCACAGAACGTCCAATCGGAATCGAGGCAAATTTATTTCCATTGTGCAATAACACTGCTTTAAGGCTAGTCTTAGATGGGTCAATGAATAGGCGCCATTCAAATGAGTCATACTTTATATCAAACCGATGTATGAGTTCTTCCACATTATTGCAGAAAACTAAGTTTCCTTCTTTTGAGAAAAACTGGATAAATCCTTTTTCTCGGTGTCTGTACCAGTAGTAAGAAGTGCCTGGTGATAAAAGGATTCTATTTTTTAATATAGAACCAAACAGTTCAGCTGCATCTTTTGAAAGACCTAAATCTCTTACTAAATCATTGAGCTCACCTTGAGAAAATAGCTAAGGCTTTCCATTTTCGTCAAAAGATAAATCTGAGCTAATGTAGCTTCGTCCTACAACTCACTAGGGTATTCATCCAAACTGGAAGGTGGCTGCGGGATAGATATCTCGGAGCCATGTGGCACTAGACTTATAGCTGAGTCAAGATTAGGATAACTTATGCTTCTTTTGTTTTTTGAATTTAATCCCTTTACGACAACTGAGAGGAAGTAGCAGTCAGTGGTATGATTTTTCTGCTCACGCCATATCATAGGTATTCCAAATCGAAATGCATTTTCCCCTAAACCATAAACGAAGATCTTCTTCGATTCTTCTACATACCATATGCGGGGCCCTTGGTTTATCTTGATTACCAACTTTTAATTTAAAGTAGGCAAAATAAACTTTCCTTACAAAATCACTTATATTACCAGTGAACATAGATACTGCAATATACATAAAAACTTATGTGATATAATAATTTGAATATTTTTTTCTGTTTTTAGGAGGTCAAAATCTGTAAGAAAATGTAAAAAAATCCTATGCAGTTTTTTGGTCACAGACCTGTGTTATCTGTGAAAATTAATTTGCAGATGTCGTTTGAGTCGGCATAAAACTTTAATCTCTCGTCCAGCTGATTTGTAGAGAAAATTAGAAAGGAGCACGAAACCTAGCATTATCACTGACTAAATCCTCCGCGAACTTATGTACAACATAGACGTGCCAAATGAAGACCATTTTGAACATCCACGTCGATGGCACTAACCTACCGACTATCCTACACCTCAAAATCTTGGGTGTGACGTTTGATCAGGATCTACATTTTGGTGAGCATGCAGCCGCAATTGTACGGAAAATCCAGAGAAACGCTCATTACCACATACAAAGCAATTGGCAAGCCGATTACACGCGTCCCCTATATGGCGCCAAGCCTAAGAACTACTCACTGGAAGAAGCTGCAGGCCTCCCAAAAATACTGCTCTCAGAACCGCCACGGGCTGTCTTCTTATGTCCCCAGAACACCATCTACATAATGAGGCGAGAATACTCCCCACCAGGGAGAGAATTGAGATGCTAACCAAACAGTTCCTGTTGAATACCCAGAAACCTGGGCATCCCAACAGACTTTTGATTGATTAGCCAACACCACCTAGGGGATTAAGGAGTCATCTCCGTAAGCATAATGAGGAAACACGGCACCTGAGAACTCAGTTGTATGAAGCAAAAACACACAAGCAGGTCCTCAGTGAACTCCACAAACAGACGTCGGACCTTTCTGACAGGAAGTGCCCGGTGAATCCAGTACTCAAAGAACAGTACCCAAAACTTGCGGAAGAGGAACGCATACTCACTAGGGAAACGCGAGTCACTCTAGCTCAACTTCGTTCTGGATACTGTAACAGGCTAAACTCTTATCTATCCAGAATCAACCCCGACATACAAAATGTATGCCCCGCTTGCAATGTGTCCCCATATGACTCCAACCATCTCTTTAGTTGTAATTTGGAACCAACGCCTCTAGCACCCCTTCCATTATGGTCCACCACTGTTGAAACAGCAAGTTTCCTTCGACTACCGTTAGAGGATATTGATGACAGTTTGTGATCGGTCGCACCTATTAGGTGGGGCGAAGCACTGCTAAAACAAAAACGAAAATTGGAGGAACAGCTCGGCCTAAATCTCCTCGAGGTGAACCGCACTAAGTACTGATTGATTGATTGGATATACAACAAAGTCTTGCAATTTATATTAATTTGTTGATCAGTTTTAATATGAAACATTTACAAGAACGACGTAAGCGCACAAATGTCTTTTGAACAAGTCAAGTATGAGCTTGAGCCGCCATATCGATGCATAAAATTAAACCGAGGATATTACTAAAGTCATTTTAGCGCATTTCCCCTTGATAGTTGTTATCTGTGGGTGAATTTGGAAGAGTTAATGCGGCGCCAACGCTTTACCTTTATGTATGTGTGCATTTATCGTTCCGCTATTGCCTGCATAAAGCTTAAATATTGAATGAACGGAAACCAAGCAACTGCGCAGCCAACTGACTTGTTTTAATATTAAAGTTTTACACTTCTTTTTCTTTTTATTTTTTTTTTTATCTACAAAAACTTGCAAGTTTGTAACGATTTTCGTTACTACAATTCACAACATCCTCCGCCACAAGCAAAGCAGCAACGTTTTTATACCCAGCTGTACTTGTTCACAGGTATTATAACTTTGATAGACTTCCATATATCAAAGTTATCAGTGTAGAAAAAAAATTTGATTGAGCCCATGTCCGTCAGTTAACGCGATAATTTGAGTAAATATTGAGATATCTTCACCAAATTTTGTACGCCAGCTTATCCGGACCCAGAATAGATTGGTATTGAAAATGAGCGAAATCGGATGATAACCACGCCCACTTTTTATATATATAACATTTCAGAAAACACGTAAAACCTGATTATTTAGTAAATAATAAACATAGAATATTGAAATTTGACGTGTGGACAAAAATTGAGACTCTTGATTAAAAATTTAAATTTTTTTTTTTAAATCTGCGTTGCAACGTCCAATTGTGATAAAATCAATTTTACAAATATTACTAATCATAAATTAAAAATTGTTAAACATATCGTAACAAAAACCGGCAGAGAGGTTGCCTTTACCATAAGGAATCGTTTGAAGAAAAATTTACGAAATCGGTTAAGGACCACGCCCACTTTTATATAAAAGAAGAAGGGTTGGGGACGAATAAAATAAGCTATATATTTGCAAAAAAGAGCTTTATATCAATTGTATTTCATTTTCCGAGTGGATTTATAACAATAAATAGGAAAAATTTCAAATTTAAACAAGTAAGGACGGGACAGCATTCGGCTGTGTCGAAGACTTCATTCCTTTCATGAATGGGGACGAATAATAATCTTATTCCGTTCGTAATCTCCAAATAATCCGATGTATAAGATAAGAAATATATAGTGAAAATATGTACATACCTAAACGATTTTTAAGATAAATATAAAATAAAAAATGGCAAAAAACCCACTTTTCTGAACGATCGGTTGTATGGGATATATTACATATACATAATATACATTATATATTTACAGGAGATCTTCTATGATATATTAGAATATATATCACCAATCTTCACGTTTGTATATTGGAAATTAAGGGAGAAATGGCCAAAAATCTTACTGTCTGAGCGATCGTTTGTATGGGATATATATTATATATCAAAGTGATCTTTCAGGATATCTTCTATGGTATATTAGAATATATATCACAGAGTTTCACGTTTATACTTTCTAAATTGCGGCAGGAATGATCAAAATCGTCTTATCTGAACGATCGGTTGTATAGGAGATATATGTTATAGTTTTCCGATCCTACCGGATCCGACAAATGTCTAATATAATACACAAATACATCCTTGTGCCAAATTTCATTGAGATATCTCAAAATTTGGGGGACTAGTTTGATTTCAAACAGATAGACGGACGGACAGACAGACGGACATGGCTATATCAACTCAGTTCGTTGTTTGTTGTTGTTGTTGTTGTAGCGATTAGGTTACTCCCCGAAGGCTTTGGGGAGTATTATCGATGTGATGGTCCTTTGTCGGATACAGATCCGATACGCTCCGGTAACACAGCACCATTAAGATGCTGGCCCGACCATCTCGGGAACGATTTATATGGCCACATTGAACCTTCAGGCCATCCCTCCCTCCCCACCCCCAAGTTCCATGAGGAGCTTGGGGTCGCCAGAGCCTCGTCTGTTAGTGAAACGGGATTCGCCGCTCGAAGGTGAGGTTGACAATTTTGTTGGAGAAGCTATATATTGCGCTACACAACCCCTTGAATCCCAAAAAACTCAGTTCGTCGCCCTGATCAATTCGGTATACTTAATGGTGAGTCTATCTTCTATATTTCTCAACGTTACAAACAATGGACCAAACTTAATATACCATTTCATATTCATGAAAGGTATAAAAACGGGCATGGCACCGCCCCTTTTATGACTAAGCAATTTTCTATGTTTCGGTAGCCATAACTCGAAGAAAAATTAGTTCGCAATAGAACCATATGTATATGTATTATTGCGCAGCCTTGTAACACTATTAAGCACCCAAAACAAACAACAACAGCATTTCAAGTGTACACCTGGGTATGTAATGTTCGGTTTCACCCGAACTTAGACTTCCTTACTTGTTTTTGCTATCTTTTATATGTATGTACATGTGCGTCAAAATGGTAACTCAGAAGACATCAAAGATGCCAGATATCTCACTATAAGCTACGGCTGAATGTTGCGGTAATGTTTTATGCCCTATTTACTGGCAGATCTGCAACAACAGCTTGATGAACAAACGGCGACACAAAGTGTTTAATACTTCCTTGCGTTGTATGTCAGCTTCTTGAATATAGTGGTATCGTTGTCGTTTTTTCGCTCAGACCGCTGTATGCGGCTTAAGTTTCTATCTCTTTTTTAATAATAGCCACATCCTGGTGGCATGCATTTGTATGGCTGCTAAAATTTATTTCGCGTGAAGTGCTCAATATACGAAATCTTTTTAATTTTCCTGCTCTAATTTTACATTTATTTCGTGATACACTTTTTTTATACCAAGTAGTGCTAATCTGGGCATCCAAAGCAAAATTTTTGGAAAAGTGCCACTCCCCCATGTAATAGACAATGCATTTTGTTAAAAATTGAAATCTTGTTATATCAATATGTATAGAATGTTTAGAAATGGGTGGCGCCTCGAACCCTTTTGGAAAAAATTTAAATTTGCTATATCTTCGCAATTATTGGAAGAGGTATCCAATATTTGATAACTTTTTGAAAGTAGGGAAATAACTTAACTAAGACTCAAGGGCCAGACGCTTAGGCCAAGCTGCTGTCGAAGCGGAGTCATACGAAATAAGAAAGGGAAATGAAACCGAAGGCCGCTATTACTAACAGCAAAAAGTGAAAATAAAAAGAGCTTTGAGAAGATGGGGCACGGATTTTAAAATATTACCAAAAGAAATTTGGGAAATGATGCCGACACTGGAGCTAAATACAGCTGAAGTTGAAAAAATATTATGTTGTTAGTGTAGAAATGAGATAAACTGGATTAAGCAAGGAAACAAATACAAGCAGGATAGCCTAGTGGTTAAGGCAACTGCAGTTTCACCGTGTGCCTCGCGGTTCCAATCTCGGTGAAACCTTTGATAACATTACGAAAATTGCCTGATGATGATGACGTGGCAGTTTTCGAAATGGTACCATCGCAATATGCCAGTAAATTTTTTTTTCTTCCTTTTCAGTTTCTCTTAGAAAAGACTTAATAATTAAATATTCAATTATTATAAGCCGGTGTTAAGCTCACGAATTCTTAAATAACAAGTAAAAGCACTTTTCTCCAACCGTGAAATAAGGCAAGAAATTAATGTCCCCATAAAAAATCTCAAAGAACCTCCGCCATTTCGTTCAGCAGAGTTTCCTCGTGCAGTAGGAAGCTCGAAAAAATTATAAGGACTCGATCAATGACATTCCCGCAGAATCCATTAAGGAAATCACAAAAATGGGCACAAAGAGAGTGCTGATTATGTATAATGCATGTCCAACCACCGGCTTCTTTTCCGAAACGTGGAAAAAGCAGCAGCTTGAGTTAATTGGTAAAAGTCAAGGGTACCACCAAAGTTACAGCCGGAAAACTTTTTGAAATGCTACCAAAACCACGTACCTCGCACGACTTAGAAAAAGCAAACTATCAACTAGGTAGCATCGCTTCAGGCTCGAAAAATGCATTTGAGGCGCAATCGAACACGCACTTAACGCTAAGTCGAAGCGAGTTGTGTTCATTGAAACCTTAGACGTGCGAGCTGGACAGACATACTAGCCGGTAAAGAGCAGCGACTTCAAATGCCATGCCACCTATAGCAAGTCAGAGGGTCCGCGAACAGTGAAAGTCATAGGCGGTAAAGCGTATGGATCAATTTTTGGCCTTGACTTGTGGAACGTCTCTTACGACAAAATGTTAAATCTTCAAATACCTGATGATTAACTCTTTATTGGATACGCAGACGATATAGCTGTAGTTATTACAGCCCGAATCACAGAAGAAGAAGGCATATAACTCAATCTAATCATGATACGCATAGAAACTCACATTGATTCCAGCTGCCACCTGAAAAAATACTCTTGATACTCCTAGCACAAAAATATATACCACCAGAAGTTAGCTTTAAAACGTTCTCCGTTAATGCAACATAAGTTGTAAGTCAACTATCCGTTGGTAATCAACTATCTACTAATATATTGGGCGCAAATTTAACATACGACTATGAAGGCATCTAAACAGGTCACATGACTCAAGGCAAATATCGGAGAACCAACAGAAAGCAAAAGAATTACAGGTGGGCATGATCCTACCCACGTTACTGTACAAGTCTTAACTGTGGCCAAACATAATTCGTAAGAAGAATTATTGTATGATTTTAACTGCCGTACAGTGATTATCGATAGTTTTTCGACAGCAAATCGATAACTTTTTTATAAAAAAAATGATGAATTTCGATAACAAAGCAATAAGTTTTCGATAAGCACTCGATATAGGTTTGATTAGAAATCTATAAGACGCCGATATCAATCGAATAACTTTTCGATTTCGAATCGATGACCTTTTGATAAAATATCGATAGCTCTTCGATAAGTTTACGCTTACGTTCTGTATTCCCCCGTACGTATATATTTTCTATATTATCGCATGTAGCATACCTCTTTCAAAGACTACGTTTCGGCTAACACTTACCATACGCTTACAAATTCCTCCATTCCGTGAGAAAAGAGCTTCACACATAAGGCGCAGCGAAGAGAGCTATTACAGACAGTCTCAACTCGATTAAAGGTCATCCAGCTTTAACTAGTTTGATCGGCTACATGTTAAGCTGCAAGATGATCACGTCGAAATGGGGTCTATGTGAGCAACGCTGCAGTGTGGGGTTTATCACAAAGTAACTAGGAGTAATATTAGATAGTTAGTTGTCATAAAAACTCCATATGGCGTCCACGGAACTGTATGCATGCAATAGCATGTGAGGCCCATCACCCAAAAATTCTGAAGGAAGCGTGCTTAAGCTTCAGCTGCGTTAATAAATATATTGATTGTCAGACGGTGATTAAGGCAATAATTTCACACAGTACTTAATAAAGAAGTGTTCTGGAATACAAAGAAGCATTGGAAAAACTTCACACAGGGCGGACCAGACATATATACTGGACTCCCAGACAAAAAGAGAGAGAGGGTAATGAAAAGCTGAAGAGTAGGCAGAGGAGGGTGCAACACTCGCTGAATAGACGAGAGACGTACCAACCCATTTGGGAGAGATAGAGAGAAGACAGGAAGGCATGATCCATCAAACAGCAAAGGCGCGGACAGAATCGCGGGGCTGCGAAATTTCTAGGATCATGTACAAAGCTTATTATGTTAGACTAAAAAAGTGGCTAATATCTCTGAAGATATAAGATTAAACGCTCACGATGGACATAATAACTAGACACTGCTTTCTGGCGTCACATGCTTATAAGTTAGGCCTGGTCAGTAACGTCGTGTGCAGGAAAAGCGAACTGAGGGAGGAAACGTTTGAACACTTTCTCGTGTTCTGCGCTCGCCAGTTCAAGGCTCCAGGGACTGCAAAGTTGCCAGATCTCGAGGCAGAAATTAAGAAAGATCCTCGCAAACTTTTAGTATTTACCAAGAGGCCGGAGTTTTTTTATAACGTTAGTACTGGCACCTGATTGAGGCTCCTCCGTTTGGTTCTGGACACATTCAGCCTATGTGAGGTCTTTATTGACTGGCCAGTTCAACCTAACCTAACCTTATCACACTACGGGCTGTATATGTTTAACTTTCAAGCACTTATAAAATTGTTTCCTCGTCTTTTTGGTGCAGCTTTGTTTTCCCTTACATATACCCTCCACCCCCAGTGATGTTGCTAAAAGTTTCAAATATTGCTGGAAAATTTTAAAAGCAAAAAAAAAAAAAACTTAATTGTTTCATTACCTTGAGCGCTGCCATTTATGTTGGTTGCAGATGATAAAAGAATGTTTGTGTGTGTATATTTGAAACAAAAATGTGTGTACGTTTTAAGCATACGCTTCAAAATTTGTTTGCCAATATAGCGTTAGCCACTACCGCCAAAATACTACTCAACAACTTCCACTTTAACGCTTTCGCTAAATATGTGCGCATGCGCCTCCGTTTAACTTCATTAGCACATTATCCATTCACACCGCCCCAAACACCCTTCTTCTTCACCAACTTCGTCTATGAAATGCCAAAAGTATACGCCACTAACATCGACGGCACACAACCAACGTTCTCAATTTTCACCATTGCCGCAAGCACTTCTGCTATGCGTAACTTTAGTGGTAGATTGCCAAAAGCATGAAGGGTATGATGGGCGTGGGCGTGGTCGTTGCGATGGCCGTAATGAAATTTGTTGCCACGAGCCATTGCACTTTGTCTTACTTTGTACTTTGTTGCTGCTACCAATTGCTGCTCATTTGCGAGTGAATACTTTGTACGCTTCGAAAGTATGGAGGCACTAAATAAGTAACCAGAAGTGCCACGTTTGCTCGTTAATCGTTACCGTAAGTGCATGCAGTCTTCATTCGTTCCAAAAAGCGCTCGCTGGTTTGCTTTTAAAGTGCTATATGTACATACGTATGAACGCAATATTCGTGGCTGATAGGTAATTTAGTAATTTATCGGTTTCGTTGGTGCGCTCTGCACTTGACGCTGTCACTAAGGAAGTTTAATTAATTTTCATACTCGCAACCTTCATGGTTACTGTTTTTAAGTGAAATGCTTTGTAGACGTAAACTTTCAATACTTCGTCTTCATGTTAACGTGGTGCCTGATGTGAATGTGCATTGTTGGAGCGGAAGTTTGCCAATAAGTAACTTTGTAACTTTGTAAAAATGTAAGAGAAGTTTTGCTTCTGAGTTGTTGATTTGTTTTTCAATATTTTTGGGTTAATTAAAGAATGTAAATGTGGGAGTTATAGCAGATACTTCTTCGATTTTTTCGCTGGCAGGTAGGAACATCAAGTACAGCCATGGTTATTCGATTACTTAACAGATATAATCTACAACAGCCCAGTACATCTGAGAGCAGGGAACTGATATCGAATATCATGTTGCCGTTCTATGTTGCTTGAATGTAAAGGCCCACACAAATACTCTGTTAACGATGGTTACAAACCGAGATATACAGAAAATTAATTTTAAAATGGAAATTTTTCGATCGACTTTTATATAACTTCTCGGTGATCCAGAGAATTGAAACTTAGCATATAGTTTGCGAGTCGATGGCACTACAATTCTTAGAAAACAAAATCCCGTCAGGTGCCAGACGAATCGAGATAAACGAAAATCCCTGAAAAAACGCAGGGAATTTTGCGATCGATTTTTAAGTAACTTCCCGGTAAGCTAGAGACTTGAAACTTGGGACGTAAGTCAGAACCCGGTCACAATGTAATACGTGATCAAAAAAAATTCGCTAGGTGGCGCGTGGATTGATATATTAAGAAAATTAATTTTGATTTGGGAATCTTTCAATCCATTTTTAACTAACTTCCCAGTGACCTAGAGACTTGACACTATGCACACAGTTCGAGGCTTGGTTACAATATAATCTACAGGAAACAAAATTCCGCTAGGTGGCGCGCTAAGTGAGATATCTACAAATTCTTGAAAAACGAGGCGAATTTTGCGATCGATTTTTGAATAACTTTCTGGTGAGCTGGAGATATGAAACTTGAGCTGTAAGTCAAAACCCGGTGACAATGTAATATTTTATCAAAAAAATTCCGCTAGGTGGCGTATGGATAGAGATATTAGGAAAATTCATTTTAATTTGGGAATCTTTCAATCCAATTTTAACTAACTTCCCGGTTACCTAGAGACTTGTAACTTATCACATAGTTCGAGACCCGGTGACAATACAATTTGTACAAAACAAAGTTCCACTAGGTGGCGTGCTAATTGAGATAACTACAAATCCCTGAAAAACAAGGGGAATTTTGCCATAGATTTTTGAGTAACTTTCCGGTGAGCTAGATACTTGAAACTTGGGCCGTGGGTCAGAACCCTGTGACAATGCAATACTTGATCAAAAAAATATCGCTAGGTGGAACACGAATCGAGATATTAGGAAAATTATTATTAATTTGGGAATCTTTCAATCCATTTCTAACTAGCTTCCCGGTTACCAAGAGACTTGTAACTTAGCTCATATTTCGAGACCCGGTGACAGTATAATCGACAGAAAACAAAATTCCGCTAGGTGGCGCGCTAAGTGAGATAACTACAAATCCTTGAAAAACGAGGGGAATCTTGCAATCGATTTTTAAGTAACTCCCCGGTAAGCTAGATACTTGAAACTTGGGCCGTTGGTCAGAACCCGGTGACAATGTAATATTTGATCAAAAAAATTTCGCTTGGTGGAGCACGAATCGAGATATTAGGAAAATTCATTTTAATTTGGGAATCTTTCAATCCATTTTTAACTAGCTTCCCGGTTACCAAGAGACTTGTAACTTGGCACATATTTCGAGACCCGGTGACAATATAATTTACAGGAAACATAATTCCGCTAGGAGGCGCGCTAAGTGAGATAACTACAAATCCTTGAAAATCGAGGGGAATTTTGCAATCGATTTTTGAGTAACTTTCCGGTGAGCTGGAGATATGAAACTTGAGCCGTAAGGCAAAACCCGGTGACAATGTAATATTTTATCAAAAAAATTCCGCTAGGTGGCGTATGGATCGAGATATTAGGAAAATTCATTTTAATTTCGGAATCTTTCAATCCACTTTTAACTAACTTCGCGGTTACCTAGAGACTTGTAACTTAGCACATAGTTCGAGACCCTGTGACGATACAATTTATAGAAAACAAAGTTCAACTAGGTGGCGTGCTAATTGAGATAACTACAAATCCCTGAAAAACGAGGGGAATCTTGCGATCGATTTTTGAGTAACTTGCCGGTGAGCTAGGGACCTGCAACTTGGGCCTTGTCTCAGAACCCGGTGACAGTGCAACATTTGAACAAAAAAAATCGCTAGGTGGCACACGGATCGAAATGGTAAGAAAACAAAGTTTAATCTGGGAATCTGTCAATCCATTTTTAACTAACTTGCGGGCTACCTAGAGACTTGAAACTTCGCACTTAATTAGAGGCCTGGTGACAATACAATTTACAGCAAACAAAGTTCCGCTAGGTGGCGCGCTAGTCAAGATAACTGCAAATCCTTTAAAAACGGGGGGAATTTTGCGATCGATTTTCGAGTAATTTCCCGACGAGCTAGAGACATGAAACTTGGGCCGTAAGTCAGAAGCCGGTGACAGTGCAATATTTAAAAATTCTGCTAGGTTGCGCATGGATCGAGATATTGAGAAAACTAGTTTTAAAATGGGTTCTTTGCCCAGTCCACAAGAAGGGGGATACTGCAAAATGCACCAACTATCGTGGAATCAGCATTCTTAATATCGCATATAAGGTCCTTTCAAGTGTATTGTGCGAAAGATTGAAGCCCACCGTGAACCGGCTGATTGGACCTTATCAGTGCGGCTTCAGACCTGGTAAATCTACCATCGACCAGATTTTCACAATGCGCCAAATCTTGGAAAAAACCCGTGAAAAGAGAATCGACACACATCACCTCTTCGTCGACTTTAAAGCCGCCTTCGACAGCACGAAAAGGAGCTGCCTATATGCCGGTATGTCTGAATTTGGTTTCCCCGCAAAACTTATACGGCTGTGCAAAATGACGTTGAGCAATACCATCAGCTCAGTCAGAATTGGGAAGGACCTCTCCGAGCCGTTCGAAACTAAACGAGGTTTCAGACAGGGTGACCCCCTATCGTGCGATTTCTTTAATTTGATGCTGGAGAAAATTATACTAGCTGCAGAACTTAACCGCACTGGAACAATGTACTATAAAAGCGTGCAATTACTGGCATATGCTGATGACATTGATATCATCGGCCTAAACACCCGCGCTGTTAGTTCTGCTTATTCCAAGCTGGAAAAAGAAGCGGTAAAGATGGGTTTGATGGTGAATGAGGACAAAACGAAGTACCTGCTGTCATCGAGCAAAGAGTGAGCGCATATGCGCCTTGGCAACCACGCTACTGTTGGCAGCCATAATTTCGAAATAGTAAAAGACTTCGTTTATTTGGGAACCAGCATCAACACTAGCAACAACATCAGCACTGAAATCCAGCGAAGAATCAATCTTGCCAATAAATGCTACTTTGGACTAGGTAGGCAATTGAAAAGTAAAGTCCTCTCTCGGCGAACGAAAATCATACTCTACAAGTCACTTATCGTACCCGTCCTGATATATGGGGCAGAAGCATGGACCATGACAACAGCAGATGAAGCGGCTTTGGGAGTGTTCGAGAGAAAAGTTCTTCGAACGATTTATGGACCTCTACGCGTTGGCGATGGCGAGTACCGAAGAAGATTTAATGATGAGCTGTACGAGCTATACGCAGACATCAACATAGTCCAGCGAATTAAAACGCAGCGGCTGCGCTGGCTAGGCCATGTTATGCGAATGAAAGATAATGCTCCGGCCAAGAAAGTGTTTCTATCGGAACCCGCCTATGGAAGCAGAGGTAGAGGGCGGCCCCCACTCCGTTGGAAGGACCAGGTGGAAAACGATTTAAACTCCCTTGGTGTGACCAATTGGCGCCGGTTGGCGGAGCGAAGGAGCGACTGGCGCGCCTTGTTGGACGGCCATAACCGTTTAGACGGTTAAGCGCCATTTAAGTAAGTAAGTAAGTAAGTTTTAAAATGGGAATCTTGCAATACTTCTTGTATATCTAGAGACTTGAAATCTGAAATATAGTTTATAACTCGGTGACAGTGCAATGTTTGATCAAAAAATTTGAGCTACGTAACGCACAATTCGAACTATTCAGAAGATTAGGCCATACCTTCATGGCTAGCCTCTTGAGTGTTGCAGGCGTTGTAGAAGTCCATCTCGTTGAAGGCCCAACTCAATGCACGTCCTTGAATACTTTTAGGCGTACGTGACTTTCACCACGATTCTTTTAGACTTTCAGGCGTATGCGAATTCATCACGATTTTCAGCTGTACAAATTATGTAGCTGACAAACGAGGTGGAATTCTCTTGTTATGATGCGAGGTGGAATTCTGTTGTTTTCGCCAGTGTTGTCAGCGAAAATTCCACTAATTCTCTATTTTGAACAAACAAATAAAGATAAGAATTTTCACTTAGGAATTACATAAATTACCAATCAAAGTTGCAATTGCCTTTTTGTTGGCGGTACTAGAAAATTAAATATAAAAAGATGATAAAAAACTTTTAAGGACTACCTTTATATAAATGGACCAAAAAATAGAAAACAATTTTTCCTTTAATACAGACATAGTCTTGTTGAATTTTAACTAAAAAACTTTAACAACTTTAACTTGTAAAAGAATTTTGGGATTTAAAATTATAAAGGTAGAGCGGGTTTTAAATTTTAAAGAATCAATTAGTTAATCCCAAGTACATGGTTTGCCTTAAATTGAAAAATTGCGCTCACCTTTACAATTTTAAATCGCAAAATTCTTTTTCAAGAGCTATTGCTAAAGTTTCTTAGTCAAAATTCAACAAGACTATGTCTGTATTAACGGAAAAATTGTCTTCTATTTTTTGGTCCATTTATATAAAGGTAGTCCTTAAAATTGTTTTATCATCTTTTTATTTTTTTATTTAATTGAAAAATTCATGCTATTCCTGCAAGTCGATAAGTTGTGATACAAATTTCATTTCTAGTTCAAAACTGAGCCTCATGTACCAAATAAGTACAAATTTGATAAAAACGAGATTTTCTCTAGTTAAAAAATCGTCAGTCCGGGTTTAAATATTTAATAGTTTAATAATAAATAAATAAATGTAAGGTGCAATAACCTCCAAAGAAAGTTTAGGCGCCGCTTCTCTTGCAAAGGAAATTTTAAAGCTACAAAGAGGTGGATGGTTGGCGCAAGGGTGATCAAATGGCGGACGAGGCGATACATGTGTACACAAATGGTTTGAAACTAGTGGATAGAGTAGGATCTGCGGTATGCTGCGCTGATCCGAAAATAAACAGATCCTACAAGGTGCCAGGTTACTGTAGCGTTTTCCAAAAGGAAACATTAACCGTAACCAAAGCAGTAGAAACACCGGAAACCTTGTTAACTTTTGTGAGCTCTGCTCAGCTGAGTATAAAAAGCTTTCTACACGGAAATACATTGTATCCCGTTACAGAGCGACAGAAGGCCGGCAATGCAGAAAGGTACCAGCTAAAGTGAAATATTTTTCACCTGGACCAGACAATTATTCAGTGTTTATATATCCAATGCAGATATTTATGGATTGGTTTGGAACTATCAAAAAAGGGCATAAAATCCAGTTTTGAACTAGGGGTGCTATGAAAAAGTTATAGATTAACAAGTAAAGGTGTCAAAGTTCGGGTGTAACCGAACATTTTATACTCAGCGTAAGCTTCAGTTGTACATTTCATTTCAGATAAATTACTTTTCTACATAACACGTGGCACCGCCCGTTTAAAAGAAAAATGTCTCCCCATTTCCTCTTACAGTGAAACCTGATAAGTGAAATATCATTGATTCAAAACTATTTTTTGCTAAGCTATAGCTTATTATTCTAGTCTACGACCCTTTTAAATTTGTGTTATATCTAAGTTTCCGTGGTCTTTAACCGATCCCGTCCATTTTTACTAGAAATATTTTCTGCTATAAGGAAAATATGTGTACCCAATTTTGTTATTATATGTAAATTTTTCTTCAAGTTATGGCTCCCGAAACATAGAAAATTGCTTAGTCATAAAAGGGGTGGTGCCACGCCCATTTTTTAAAATATGAATTTTTTCCTATTTATTGTTATAAATCAACTTGGGAAATGAAATACCATTGATATAAAGCTCTTTTTTGCAAAGATATAGCTTATTTTATTCGCCCACGACTTTTTTCAACTTTTTATCAAGAATCCCAATATCAGTCCAAACGTCAAATTTCAACATTCTAGGTGTATTATTTACAGCCTGAGGGCGGTACAGAGCCGATCGGCTCGGCAAAAGGACGACAATTAGTAGCCGAGGCACTAGCGGCCTTGGACAGGATTGATGCCGTCCTTAACCCATCACGCGTTGGCCGGGGGGGGGGGGGGGGGGGGGGGGCATGTTGAAGACATGATCCAATTTTTGGACTAAGTCCGCCCCTCCGTCTGGCAACACCGGCCAGTGCGGCCCAGCGCAAGCAGTGCAGCTCAGCTGTGCCTGCAATACTCGCCGCGCTCTCAATAAGAAAAATCAGTTTTATCTTAACTACCAACCCGCGATCACGCACCGATCGTTCCAGCAAATCGGAGTATTTTCGACCGCCCGCCATCGCGCAGTTTATAAATCTATATATACATAACTTTCAATGACACAGCAATATCAATCCGCTCATTTTCAATACCAATCTATTCTGGGCCCAGATAAGCTCGTGAACAAAATTTGGTGAAGATATCTCAATATTTACTCAAGTTGTCATGTTAATGGGCAGGCGGGCGGACGTACGGACATGGCTCAATCAAATTTTTTTTTGATCCTGATGATTTTGATATATGGAAGTCTGTATCTATCCCGATTCCTTTATACCTGTACAACCAACCGTTATCCAATCAAAGTTAATATACTCTGTGACTCTGCTCAACTGAATATAAAAAGAAAGGCTATAATGTGTGTTACTTGGTCGCTGGTGTTTGAAGAGATGCGTTTGTCGATTTTGTTCAAAATTTCACACAAGTTGCGTAAACCTCACGCGGTGGTGACTACATAGGTTTGATTGCGATCGACGTACAGGGTCTCGAGATATAGGCCGAAACGTGGACCCGAGTACTCTTAGAATGTGTTTAAAGAATATGGATAACAAATGAAAGCTGTTGATGCTTTAGTAGAGGGTAATTTTCATACCCCTGGGTGACTAGGGTCTCGAGATATAGGCCAAAACGTGGGCCAGTGAATGCCTAGACAGTGTTTATACAATATGGATATCAAATGAAAGCTGTTGATGAGTGCTTTAGAACAGAGTAATATATTATCCAGAGACGGACTGGGACTGGGATTAGGACTAGAACTGGGACTGAGACTCGGAGTGGGTCTGGGACTGGGACTGGAATAAAATACATACCACCCTCTGGGACAGGCAATAAGGGCTGCAGAAGATGAGAAATAATTGAGAGAAGATAAAAGAGAGAAGGGATTGAGAAAGAGATAGCACGATAGCACGATAACTTGAGTAAATTTTGAGGTATCTTGATGAAATTTGGTACCTAGGTTCCTGGGCGAAGCATTTTCTATTAGCAATATAGGAGTATTACATATATGATATCAACGCTGAAATTATCAGTTACATGAAAAGTACTGATATCATTAAATGTGCTCCTTTCAATTATTCCTTTGACTCTGTAATTGTTATACTCAGTTGAGCAGAGCTCACAGAGTATGTTAAGTTTGATTGGATAACGGTTGGTTGTACATATATAAAGGAATCGAGATAGATATAGACTTCCATATATCAAAATAATCAGGATCGAAAAAAAATTTGATTGAGCCATGTCCGTCCGTCCGTCCGTCCGTCCGTTAACACGATAACTTGAGTAAACTTTGAGGTATCTTGATGAAATTTGGTATGTAGGTTCCTGAGCACTCATCTCAGATCGCTATTTAAAATGAAAGATATCGGACTATAACCACGCCCACTTTTTCGATATCGAAAATTTCGAAAAACCGAAAAAGTGCGATAATTCATTACAAAAGACAGATAAAGCGACAGAGCTTGGTAAATGAGTTGAGCTTATGACGCAGAATAGAAAATTAGTAAAATTTTGGAAAATGGGCGTGGCACCGCCCACTTTTAAAAGAAGGTAATTTAAAAATTTTCAAAGCTGTAATTTGTCAGTCGTTGAAGATATCATGATGAAATTTGGCAGGGAAGTTACTCCTATTACTATATGTACGCCTAACAAAAATTAGCAAAATCGGAGAAGGACCACGCCCACTTTTAAAAAAAAATTTTTTTAAAGTAAAATTTTAACAAAAAATTTAATATCTTTACAGTATATAAGTAAATTATGTCAACATTCAACTCCAGTAATGATATGGTGCAACAAAATACAAAAATAAAAGAAAATTTCAAAATGTTTTATTGACGCGAAATATAACTTTAGAAAAAGCTTTATAAAATGGTTGTGACACCTACCATATTAAGTAGAAGAAAATGAGAAAGTTCTGCAGGGCGAAATAAAAAACCCTTAAAATCTTGGCAGGTATTACATATATAAATAAATTAGCGGTATCCAACAGATGATGTTCTGGGTCACCCTGGTCCACATTTTGGCCGATATCTGGAAAACGCCTTCACATATACAACTAAGGGCCATTCCCTTTTAAAGCTCTCATTAATACCTTTAATTTGATACCCATATCGTACAAACTCATTCTGGAGTCACCCCTGGTCCACGTTTATGGCGATATCTCGAAAAGGCGAACACCTATAGAACGAAGGCCCACTCCCTTTTAAAAATACTCATTAACTCCTTTCGTTTGATAACCATATTGCACAAACGAATTATAGAGTCACCCCTGGCCCACTTTATGGCGATATCTCGAAACGGAGTCCACCTATAGAACTAAGGATTACTCCCTTTTAAAAAACTCATTAACACCTTTCTTTTGATACCCATATTGTACAAACAAATTTTAGGGTCAACCCTGGCCCACCTTTATGGCGATATCTAGAAACGGCGTCCACCTATGGAACTGAGGATTACTCCCTTTTAAAATACTCATTAACACCTTTCATTTGATACCCATATGGTACAAACGCATTCTAGAGTCAACCCTGATCCACCTTTAGGCTATATCCCTAAATGGCGTCCACCTATAGAACTATGACCCACTCCCTCATAAAATACTCTTTAATGCCTTTCATTTGATACACATGTCATACAAACACATTCCAGGGTTTCCCTCGGTTCATTTTCCTACATGGTTATTTTCCCTTATGTTGTCACCATAGCTCTCAACTAAGTATGTAATGTTCGGTTACACCCGAACTTAACCTTCCTTACTTGTTTAATTTAAGATCTTCTGAATAATTTTGAGTATTTCTAATACAATCGTTCACTTCTATGACATCTTTTTGTAAATATACTTTGCCTCTTCTGCGTGCTTCGAGGCAGCTTGAGCGCCGACCATATAGCCATAGTAGTATAGCGTCATCAATCACAAGACGAACAGACAACCTGATTCCCTATCTGTGCTTCGAGGGAGATCTTAAGGCCACAATAGAGGTGGACGGTTGGCGCAAGGGTGCGCAAAGGGCGGATGAGACGATACATGTGTACACCGATGGTTCCAAAGTAGTGGAAGGAGTAGGGTCTGCGGTATACAGTGCTGATCCGGAAATGAGCAGATCCTACAGGCTGCCGGATTACTGTAGCGTTTTCCAAGCGGAAATATTAGTCGTAACCAAAGCAGTAGAAACCCCGGAAGAGAATAGCTTAAGCTGCAACCGTGTTAACTTTTATATTGATCAGTATATACAGTCATGCAGCAATTAAGGCAATAATCTCACATAGCACAGCATCTAAATGCCTTTTAGAGTATAAGCAGTCTCTGGAGAGAATTGGGACAGGGAGAAGCATACATCTATATTGGGTTCCAGGGCATATAGGAATAGATGGGAATGAAAAAGCGGACGAACTAGCTAAAAAGGGCCAACCCTTGAAGCTTGCTCCGTAGACGTCCCAATTAGATTGGGCGAGATTAAACGAAGGCGAGAGGTGCACATGATCGACCAAGCGGAAACGAAGCGTCGAAGTTTATGTGTAGGTCTTACAGCATTAGACTAACACAGTTGCTTCTATCATTTGTGGCTGAGCTCAGGCCAAGGGGGTCACTGCTGGCGGACAGTGAACGGCCTATTAATTAGGTTAGCTGCGAATATCAAATAAGCAGCCCTCGACCAAGAGCGGCTGGTGAGGAGGGTTTGGCTTAAAAGGCCTAACGCACCCTGAGAACCTCCAGTGACAGGGCGAGTAGATGCCGCCCTGAATTAAGCATCCACAGCCTAGTGCGGGGTTGCTTCGAGGGAATACCTACCCAAGACAGGGTGGCAACTATACGACGTGGGATACACACTCGGGAAGGTAAAGAGGTAAATTATTTGTAAATTTAAGGTGATTGTCACATTAAGACTGAGCCCAGTAAGGTCTTAATTAAGGTATACTGGAATCAACGACTCGGATATGTTTGTTAAGGGCTGGCGAATGTGGCATTCGGAAATCTTAGTACACGGCTTGACACACCGTCGAAATGACTTTCCGGTTAATGTCCCATTCGTCTCCGTCCCGTTAAAACCTTGGCAGGCCTTGGGGTACGTTCAAAGTCCGTCATCATTAAGTTGGTGGTGCAGGTTCGGTTGAGATCCTACCGATTAATACTGATCTGGCTCTGAACGCGGTCTTCATGAGGGACTGCGTCAACCTTCACGTGGCCTCCCTGCCTTCGCATAGACAACCACGGGATCTATATAGGTAACTGCACACTCAGACCAAGATAGCGGCCTCAAGTGGGGACCCAATTAAATAAATGATGAGCAACAACAATACTAAAATAAAAAACCAAACACAGGAGAATGAAATGGCGTTCAATCCGTTTGTAGGAAGGAAGCTAGCTCGCTCTCCAGAAGGGCGTGGCCCATCGGCTGGGGGCCTTAACATTTCGTCGCAAGTGGTAACGAAACCCAAAGGAGCGGAGGCCGAAAGCAAGCAAGGAGCGTTGTCGCCGGGTGCTACACCGAAGCTTTGCAAAAAGAACTCCGACAGCAAGGCTCAAACGGGCACACCATTATTAAGTGAGCTAATTAAGCAGGCGTCAGCTGCGTTAAATCAGCAAAACCCCCCTGGAGAGAAAAAGATGACCAAGCTAGGCAAGGCGATTGAGGACTTGATGCAGTTCTTCATAGGGCGTAATAATATACACGCGGAAATCAAGCGCTTGGCCTCCGTAATAAAAGTGCTGTACATCGAGTCGGCCCTAGAGGTAAAGAATTTAGAACATAAATTGCGTGCAAGCGAATGCGCCAAGGATAGAAGTCCATCACCCCCCGGAAAGCGACCGAGGAATAATTCGTACTCGACCAAGGAGAACAACGTGGTAAAACCCACTACTACTCTAAAAGATGTCTTACGAGGGCACGTGGGTGGACAAAAACGACGGCAAGAAACGCAAGAGAAGACGGAGCGGAAAGAGGAAACTGCAGCCCAAAAGACGGGAGAGTGGCAGTTAGCCAAAAAGAAGAGCAAGAAAAAATCACTTAAGGCTAGGCCGGATGCAATCATCATTTCCAAGGCGGGGGATGCGACGTACGCCGACATATTGCGTAAAGTGAGAAGATGCGACGAATTAAAATCCCTGGGTGATGACGTCAAAACGATTAGAAGAACGGCGAAAGGAGAGCTGTTACTAGAGCTGAAAAAATCGCAAGATGGGAAAACAAGCGCGTACCAAGCAGAAATTGAAGCGGTACTAAAGGACTCGGCTAAAGTTATAACAAAGTCCCAAATGGTCACGCTACAGTGCAGAGATCTCGATGAGATTACTACGCCCGAGGAGATTTGCAACGCCCTCCACCAGCAATGCAACATCAAACTTCCAGATGTGGCTGCCATAAAAAGCATACGCACAGGGTACAGTGGCACGAAGTCGGCACTTATAAGCCTTACAGCGGATGATGCCAAGGCGGTTCTTAATACGCAAAGAATCCGGGTAGGATGGGTTTCCTGCCGAATTAGAGAGCTCAAGCAAGAAAAGCGCTGTTATAGGTGCTGGGGCTACGGGCATATAGCTCAGAAATGTAAGGAGACTGTAGATAGGTCTAGCCTATGCAGGAAATGCGGCCAGGAAGGTCATAAGGCTGCAAGTTGCGAAAATGCACCGAAATGCGCGCTATGTGGGGGACAACATTCAGCAGGCAGTTTTAAATGCCCACAAGGAGAGGGCAGCAAAATGACTGTCTCATGAGGGTATTGCAGCTCAATTTAAACCATTGCGAGGCAGCCCAAGAGCTATTATCCCAAACAGTCTATGAAGGAGGATATGACATAATGGTACTCTCTGAACAATACAAAAATCGTCAGGAGCAGGGTTGGCTCTCAGATTCAGCAGGGAAAGCCTCAATTTGGGCACTAGGGAAATTTCTCCCACAGGAAATTATGACGCCAACGGTAGCAGGATTCACGTGGGCAAAAATCAACGGTATATACGTCTTCAGTTGCTATGCCCCTCCGAGCATGACCATCGCCGAGTTCGAAGACATGATATACGGGATCACCATTGAAGCACGAGGTAAACACCCGCTTTTAGTGTGTGGAGACTTCAATGCATGGTCATCTGTGTGGGGAAGTAGATGAACCAACGAAAGAGGGAGAGTTCTCCTCGAAAGTCTTACTTCTTTGAGGCTAGAACTCCTAAATGAACCAGGGATATATACCTTCGATACAGGTACCAGAGGATCCATTATAGATCTCACCTTCGCTAGCAGCGAAATAGCAAGACGAGCAAAATTGTCCATAAGCAACGTCTACACACACAGCGACCATAAAGCTATTAGCGTAGAGCTGCTCGAAACTCCACGAACGGTAGCAGCAAGACATCGACAAAGTAGGAAATGGAAACAGCACCTTTTCGACCCACAAATATTTGACATTATCTGGAAGGACGCCATAGTACGAGAATCGCATGCGGAAGACCAGTCGGTTCAAATCACTTAGTTGCTATGTATGGCATGTGATGCTGCCATGCCCAGAAGTCGCGGAAAAGCACAGCGCACTCCGGTATATTGGTGGAATGACGAAATTGCGGAAGAGCGTAGAAAATGCCACAAAGCACGAAGAATAGCGCAGAGGGCACGCTCATCACCACGATATGCAGAGCTACACAGCACCTATGTCGCACAAAGAAAGGCACTTAAAAATGCCATAAAAAAGAGCAAGAAGTTATGCTTTAGGGAACTGCTGGATAATGTCGACCTAGATCCTTGGGGATCAGCCTACAGAACTGTGATGGCCAAAGTTAAAGGACCGATATCACAGCAACCTACGTGCCCGATACTGATGAATATTATTGTTGAAACACTTTTCCCGGCGCAAGATCGCTGGACTTATCCAAGCGAGGATCTAGAAAGTACGGAAATTCCGCAAATTACAGAGCAAGAGGTGCTGGACGCTGCAAAAAGAGTTGCTGATAACAAATCCCCAGGACCCGACGAAGTACCAAACATAGCCCTTAAAGCCGCGATTACAACTAGGGCTACATTATTTACTGATCTTTTTAATGCCTGTATGCAAGAAGGCGTGTTCCCTCGCCCGTGGAAACGACAAAGACTTGTCCTATTGCTGAAACGTGGTAAACAGCCGGACCAACCATCCTCATATAGGCCACTTTGTATGCTGGATTCCCTAGGGAAGATTTTCGAGCGTATAATTAGTGGGCGCCTACAGCTGACTCTAGAAAGACCAGGTGGCTTATCGAATAGTCAATATGGATTTCGCAAATCAAGATCCACCGTAGATGCAATACAAACAGTCGTCAATATAGCTAGAGAAGCTATCTCTGGAGGCCAAAATAAAAGGAAGTTCTGTGCACTGATTATGTTGGACATCAAGAATGCTTTTAACACTGCGAACTGGATGCAGATAATGGCAGCGCTGCAAAGCTTCGGCACTCCAGCTTACTTACGCAGAATTATAGGTAGCTATCTTAAAGACAGAGTACTTCTTTTTGACACGGATCAAGGAGCTAAAGAGTACAAAATCACAGGAGGCGTCCCACAGGGATCTGTTCTCGGTCCAACGCTTTGGAATGTAATGTATGACGGGGTGCTAAAGATTGATCTACCAGAAAACACGCAAATTGTGGGATATGCTGATGATATTGCAGTGGTAGTAGTGGCCAAGAAACTGGACCTGCTTCAAGCATTATGTAATGACGCCGTAGCAAGAATAAAGGAATGGCTGACCAATACAGGACTGGAGTTGGCTAGCCAAAAGACGGAAGTGTTATTAGTAAGCTCCAAATGGTCGGCGAACGAGTTAGTCTTAACTGTCGGGGATCATCAAATCACCTCAAAGGATTCCTTAAAATACTTAGGAGTGCACATTGACTCTAAGTTAACTTTCAAAGAGCACTTCAGAGCGGTGGGGGAGAAAATTACCAAAGTTAATGGATCACTTATGCGAATAATGCCTAACATTGTTGGTCCGAGCGAAGCTATACGTCAGCTATTGTCCACAGTAACCAGCTCAATAATACTATACGCAGCACCAGTGTGGTATGGATCTAAACAGACCCATCAAAAATATATATTAGCAGCGTACCGACTTGCTTCTTTAAGAATAGCAAGTGCTTATCGGACGGTGTCCGACGACGCGATCCTGGTTCTAACCCGGAAAATCCCAGTGGACTTACTGGCATGCGAAATGGCCGATCTGTATAACACTAATATCGAGCGACCATCTGAAGAAGACAAGAAAAGAGCAAGGACACAAACAATAGCTAAGTGGCAAGAACGGTGGGAGGCCTCGAGTAAAGGGCGTTGGACTTTCACACTAGTTTGGAACGTAGCTCAATGGAATGAGCGGAAGCACGGCGAACTGAACTACCATCTCACGCAAATAATGAGTGGACATGGCGGTTTCAAAGAGTATTTATGGAAGCGTAGGATAGAGGAAGATCCTCATTGCCCAATGTGTACCACAGAGTTAGAAAACGCAGAACACGTCATGTTCTACTGCCCCCGTTTCCACGAAGAAAGACTCACCTTGCATGGAGTCTTTGGGGAGGAACCTACCACGAGAAATTTAGTTTCACATATGTGCAGCAGGAAAGAATGCAGGAGGGAGCGCAGAGAAATGCGCATGCGAAGCAGTGGTGATTAAATGGACACTCAGAGCAAATAGCGGGAACCTGGACGCAGGGACAACAGTAGGCTCTTAAAAAATGAGAAATATGGAACGCCACCCTGAAGTAATGCGAAAGTGGTGCCGGGGTGGGCGACGGTTCCAGAACGGGGCTGTTTTTTAGTCTACGGACACACGGTTGCTGCGACGGCAGCAATTATGGTGAATTAGGCATTTTTCAGCCTCCCCGCAAAAAAAAAAAAAAAAAAAAAAAAAAAAAAAAAAAAAAAAAAAAAGTTGCTTCTATCATTAAAAACAGAGGACTGTAGACTCACGACGGATATTCTGACTGGACACTGATTTCTGGCGTCACATGCTTTAAATTAGGCTTGGTCAGTGATAGCAGATGTAGGAAGTGCGGGTTGGAAGAGGAAACGATCGAGCACGTTTTGTGCTCGTGCCCTGCACTTGCTAGGCTAATACTCCAGCTATTAGGAGTGATACAGCTGTCAGATCTAGAAGCAGCAAGTGGCTTAAGTCCTAGGAAGCTTCTAGTATTTGCCAAGAGTACGGAGTTATTTTATAACATAGGTCCTGGTTTTTGATATGGTTTTTGAGTTTGGTCGGTAAAACAAACTTCTGGTAACACTACGGACTCAACCAGTCTATGTGAGGTCCTCATGGACCGGCCAGTTCAACCTAACCTAACCTTGCCTCTTCTGCAAAGAAGACAAAATGTTTCTATTCGAAATGATTTACAAAAGCCAGATATTGTTTTCAAGCCTAAGTTATCCCCTAGAACAAGTCCCAATGTAAAAGAAAAAAACATGATCGGTATTTTTTTTTAATGGATGTTGTGGCAGCGCGCTGCCCTCAATTCCGTCAGTTCCGTCAGCTTTTATTTTTAACCCCGTTTCTTCCAAAAATCGAATTTCTTCAATAAGTCCTTACGATGCTGAGTTACATCCAACATCTTTCAAATAACAAAATTTGACAAATGCGTCAACGAAAATAAATTCTAAACTAGACAACAAATATTGCGGCATAGTCGGAAAAGAATAATAGTGTTACGAATATTAGCAAAACTAAGGGGTGCTGCTATTTCTATTCCGATGCTAAACAGTGAAATCATGCACAACCATAGATCAATCATTTTGTATCTACATAAACGAAACAATAATTACGTCTACACATATGTACGTATACGAGCAGTGGAGATTCAATGCACAAACACATGCATATATCTGAGATACTCCTGAAAGTATGCAATGAGAGAAGCTATATAATCATGCAATTGTAGTTACAGCTGAGAAATTTGAGAGCTGATGGCAACTAGTCGATTCTGGAAATGGAAGCACCTAGAAGATGCGAACATTGAAATCAGAGAGTATAAAAGGCAGCAAATGTAGAGGCGCTGGAATTCATTTTGATTTGAGCTATCGAGCAGTTTTGATTAAGCACGCAATCTGTCGGGCTATAGAAGAGTTTCATTTAAACAATCAGTCAGTTTGGTTATTTAGCCAGCTAGTTGCAAATTAGAAGTGTTATTGTGAAGTACTTTAATAAAGGCCATTTTTCCATTATTCAATATTGGAGTTATTTAATCAACAGTTTAGCGATACGAACGTTAGCAGAAGATTGAAAATATGGGAAATTGCAGTAAATTCGTTACAATAAAATGCTCATATGGAATCTTTTGCTGCATGACTTCCTAAAGGGTTGTTTGTTTCGAAACCGTCAGAGTAAAGAAAATATGGGATAATTATTTTCTGTTTACCAATTCTTTGCTCCTTTTACTTAAAAATAGATCCATTAACAAAATTTGAATATTGCGTTTGGTTTTGTAAGAACTTTATGTTTTCTAATGTATCTCGATAAATAGATTTTAATTCGAAAGTTTTTATAAATAGAAGTCGTTATGGCATAATATATGCCTTTGAATTACATTCAGCCAAAGAAGGATTTCCAAATCGAATACGTGGCACAATTTCGTTGTTTATAGTATGTTCAGAAAAAGTGTGAAACAAATTTTTTTTCTGAATATACTTACAAAATTTAAATTCAGTGTTTACTTGTTGCAATGGATGAAAAACTTCGCACATTTTTGTAATTATTGGGAGCTTTTCGGCCGATAAAATAAACACAAAACACAAGGTTTCTCTTTTCCTCCTACGCGTTTCGATGAAATTTTTTCATCTTCATCAGGGAGACTGTATATGTATCATAAAATATGATATAAAACAAAACAAACATTAACGCATTAGTTAGAATTACACAATTTACATCACTCTGTTGTTAACATAATACTTACATTCAATTTATAACATTGAAACTTTCAACATCTAACACATAAATAAACAAAATTTTACATTTAATTCACTGCCTCCATTCATGTTGCCTGCTTCGTCCATTGGCTGATAATGCCGTCATATAAGCGCAGTTTTTATACTCAGTTGAGCAGAGCTCACAGAGTATATTAAGTTTGATTGGATAACGGTTGGTTGTACATATATAAAGGAATCGAGATAGATATAGACTTCTATATATCAAAATAATCAGGATCGAAAAAAAATTTGATTGAGCCATGTCCGTCCGTCCGTCCGTCCGTCCGTCCGTCCGTCCGTCCGTCCGTCCGTTAACACGATAACTTGAGTAAATTTTGAGCTATCTTGATGAAATTTGGTATGTAGATTCCTGGGCACTCATCTCAGATCGCTATTTAAAATGAACGATATCGGACTATAACCACGCCCACTTTTTCGATATCGAAAATTTCGAAAAACCGAAAAAATGCGATAATTCATTGCCAAAGGCAATTAAAGCGATGAAACTTGGCAGATGGGTTGACGTTATGACGCAGAATAGAAAATTAGTAAGATTTTGGACAATGGGCGTGGCACCGCCCACTTGTACAAGAAGGTAATTTAAAAGTTTTGCAAGCTGTAATTTGGCAGTCGTTGAAGATATCATGATGAAATTTGGCAGGAACGCTGCTAGTGTTACTATATATGTGCTAAATAAAAATTAGCAAAATTGGATGAAGAACACGCCCACTTTTTAAAAAAAAAAAATTTTTAATTCAAATTTTAACAAAAAATTTAATATCTTTACTGTATATAAGTAAATTAAGTCAAAATTCAACTCCTGTAATGATATGATGCAACAAAATACACAAATAAAAGAAAATTTCAAAATGGGCGTGGCTCCGCCCATTTTCATTTAATTTGTCTAGAATACTTTTAATGCCATAAGTCGAACAAAAATTTACCAATCCTTCTCAAATTTGGTAGGTACATAGATTCTATGACGGTAACTGTCCTCTGTGAAAATGGCCGAAATCGGTGTAAGCCACGCCCAGTTTTTATACACAGTCCACCGTCTGTCCTTCCGCTCGGCTGTTAACACAATAACTTGAGCAAAAACCGATATATCTTTACTAAACTTAGCCCACCTACTTACCTGAACTCACTTTATCTCGGTATAAAAAATAGCCAAAATCCGACCATAACCACGCCCACTTTATCGATATCGAAAATTCCGAAAAATGAAAAAAATGCCATAATTCTATACCAAATACGAAAAAAGGGATGAAATATGGTAACTGGATTGGTTTATTGAAGCAAAATATAACTTTGGAAAAAATTTTGTAAAATGGGTGTGACACCTACCATATTAAGTAGAAGAAAATGAAAAAGTTCTACAAGGCAAAATCAACAGCCTTTGGAATCTTGGCAGGAATACTGTTAGAGGTATTGCATATATAAATAAATTAGCAGTACCCGACAGATGATTTTCTGGATCACCTGGTCCACATTTTGGTCGATATCGCGAGAACACCTTCACATATACATCTAAGGGCCACTCGCTTTTAAAACCCTCATTAATACCTTTAATTTGATATCCATATCGTACAAACACCTTCTAGAGTCACCCCTGGCCCACCCTAATGGCGATATCTCGAAAAGGCGTCCACCTATAGACCTAATGCCCACTCCCTCTTAAAATGCTCAGTAACACCTTTCGTTTGATACCCATATCGTACAAACATTCTAGAGTTACCTCTGGCCCACCCTAATGGCGATATCTCGAAAAGGCGTCCACCTATAGACCTAATGTCCACTCCCTCTTAAAATGCTCAGTAACACCTTTCGTTTGATACCCATATCGTACAAACATTCTAGAGTCACCCCTGGCCCACCCTATTGGCGATGTCTCGAAAAGGCCACCTATAGACCTAATGCCCACTCCCTCTTAAAATGCTCAGTAACACATTTCGTTTGATACTCATATCGTACAAACATTCTAGAGTCCCCCTGGCCCACCCTAATGGCGATATCTCGAAAAGGCGTCCACCTATAGACCTAATGCCCACTCCCTCTTAAAATGCTCAGTCACACCTTTCGTTTGATACCCATATCGTACAAACATTCTAGAGTCACCCTTGGTCCACCTTTATGGCGATATCTCGAAAAGGCGTCCACCTATAGACCTAATGCCCACTCCCTCTTAAAATGCTCAGTAACACCTTTCGTTTGATACCCATATCGTACAAACATTCTAGAGTCACCCTTGGTCCACCTTTATGGCGATATCTCGAAAAGGCGTCCACATATAGAACTAAGGATTACTCCCTTTTAAAATACTCATTACCACCTTTCATTTGATACCCATATCGTACAAACACATTCTAGAGTCACCCCTGGCCCACCCTAATGGCGATATCTCGAAAAGGCGTCCACCTATAGACCTAATGCCCACTCCCACTTAAAATGCTCAGTAACACCTTTCGTTTGATACCCATATCGCACAAACATTATAGAGTCACCCCTGGCCCACACTAATGGCGATATCTCGAAAAGACGTCCACCTATAGACCTAATGCCCACTCCCTCTTAAAATGCTCAGTAACACCTTTCGTTTGATACCCATATCGTACAAACTCATTCTAGAGTCACCCCTGGCCCACCCTAATGACGATATCTCGAAAAGGCGTCCACTTATAGACCTAATGCCCACTCCCTCTTAAAAGGCTCAGTAACACCTTTCGTTTGATACCCATATCGTACAAACATCCTAGAGTCACCCTTGGTCCACCTTTATGGCGATATATCGAAAAGGCGTCCACCTATAGAACTAAGGATTACTCCCTTTTAAGATACTCATTACCATCTTTCATTTGATACCCATATCATACAAACACATTCTAGAGTCACCCCTCGCCCACCCTAATGGCGACATTTCGAAAAGGCGTCCACCTATAGACCTATTGCCCACTCCCTCTTAAAATGCTCAGTAACACTTTTCGTTTTATACCCATATCGTACAAACATTCTAGAGTCACCCCTGGCCCACCCTAATGGCAATATCTCGAAAAGGCGTCCACCTATAGACCTAATGCCCACTCCCTCTTAAAATGCTCAGTAACACCTTTCATTTGATTCCCATATCGTACAAACACATTCTAGAGACACCCCTGGTCCACCTTTATGGCGATATCTCGAAACGGCGGCCACCTATGGACTAAGGATCACTCCTTTTCAAAATACTCATTAACAGCTTTCCTTTGATACCCATATCGTACAAACATATTCTAGAGTCACCCCTGGTCCACCTTTATGCCGATTTCTCGAAAAGGCGTTCGCCTATAGAACTAAAGCCCATTCCCTTTTAAAATACTCATTACCACCTTTCATTTGATACCCATATCCTACAAACACATTCTAGAGTCACCCCTGGTCCACCTTAATGGCGATATCTCGAAAGGGCGTCCACCGATAGACCTAAGGCCCACTCCCTCTTAAAATGCTCAGTAACACCTTTCATTTGATACCCATATCGTACAAACAAATTCTAGAGTCAGCCCTGGTCCACCTTTATGGCGATATTCCTAAATGGCGTCCATCCATAGAACTATGGCCTACTCTCTCTTAAAATACTCTTTAATACCCTCCATTTGATACACATGTCATACAACCACATTCCAAGGTTACCCTAGGTTCATTTTCCTACATGGTGATTTTCCTTATTTTGTCTCCATAGCTCTCAACTGAGTATGTAATGTTCGGTTACACCCGAACTTAGCCTTCCTTACTTGTTATTGTTGACGTCTTCTTTGAAATTCATTGCAGTATTGATTTTTTGTTGTACTCGTAGAGCTTCCAGCTTCATTCATGTTCGTTCTTTCCCCTCACATTTTTTTAGTAAAGCTAAAATCAATCTCATTCTTAAGAGTATTTTTAATATTATTAACTAAGCTTTTATATATATTCGAAATATTCTTTTGGATGGTAAGAAAGAGCAACTCTTGTTCTTAAATTGTTTTTTGAATATAGTTCACTTGAAAATATTACAGCAGATTCCATAAGTTTATAATTTTGATAACCCTCTGTTTCACATATATTACTTTCTGTTTCACTACAGGTATTTGATGACCGGCTATTGTGGTTGGAACTTACAGAATTTGATTTTACAATATCTAAACTCAAGTTATAATCATTTACATCTTTTCGTGCTAAGCTGTTTGACAAATGACCATTTGCTTGAAAAATGCCCGTAGCAATTTTTTTGCGCGCATTTACAAACACCAATATTTTTATACTCAGTTGAGCAGAGCTCACAGAGTATATTAAGTTTGATTGGATAACGGTTGGTTGTACATATATAAAGGAATCGAGATAGATATAGACTTCCATATATCAAAATAATCAGGATCGAAAAAAAATTTGATTGAGCCATGTCCGTCCGTCCGTCCGTTAACACGATAACTTGAGTAAATTTTGAGGTATCTTGATGAAATTTGGTATGTGGGTTTCTGAACGTTCATCTCAGATCGCTATTTTAAATTAACGAAATGGCACTGCAACCACGCCCACTTTTTCGATATCGAAAATTTCGAAAAACCGAAAAAATGCGATAATTCATTGTCAAAGGCGGATAAAGCGATAAAACTTGGTAGGTGGGTTGATGTTATGACGTAGAATAGAAAATTAGTAAGATTTTGGACAATGGGCGTGGCACCGCCCACTTTTACAAGAAGGTAATTTAAAAGTTTTGCAAGCTGTAATTTGGCAGTCGTTGAAGATATCATGATGAAATTTGGCAGGAACGTTACTACTATTACTATATATGTGCTAAATAAAAACTAGCAAAATTGGATGAAGAGCACGCCCACTTTTTAAAAAAATTTTTTTTTAAATTCAAATTTTAACAAAAAATTTAATATCTTTACTGTATATAAGTATATTAAGTCAGGATTCAACTCCAGTAATGATATGATGCAACAAAATACAAAAATAAAGGAAAATTTCAAAATGGGCGTGGCTCCGCCCATTTTCATTTAGTTTGTCTAGAATACTTTTAATGCCATAAGTCGAACAGAAATTTACCAATTCTTCTTAAATTTGGTAGAGGCATAGACTCTACGACGGTAACTGTTTTCTGTGAAAATGGGCGAAATCGGTGGAAGACACGCCCAGTTTTTATACACAGTCCACCGTCTGGCTTTCCTCTCGGCCCTTAACACAATAACTTGAGCAAAAACCGATATATCTTTACTATACTTAGTCCACGCACTTATCTGAACTCACTTTATATTGGTATAAAAAATGGCCGAAATCCGACCATAACCACGCCCACTTTATCGATATCGAAAATTACGAAAAATTAAAAAAAATGCCATAATTCTATACCAAATACGAAAAAAAAGGATGAAATATGGTAATTGGATTGGTTTATTGACGCAAAATATAACTTTGGAAAAAACTTTGTAAAATGGGTGTGACACCTACCATATTAAGTAGAAGAAAATGAAAAAGTTCTACAAGGCGAAATCAACAGGGTTTGGAATCTTGGCAGGAATACTGTTAGTGGTATTGCATATATAAATAAATTAGCAGTACCCGACAGATGATTTTCTGGATCACCTGGTCCACATTTTGGTCGATATCGCGAAAACGCCTTCACATATACATCTAAGGGCTACTCGCTTTTAAAACCCTCATTAATACCTTTAGTTTGATATCCATATCGTACAAACACATTCTAGAGTCACCCCTGGTCCACCCTAATGGCGATATCTCGAAAAGGCGTCCACCTATAGACCTAATGCCCTCTCCCTCCTAAAATGCTCAGTAACACCTTTCGTTTGATACCCATATCGTACAAACATTCTAGAGTCACCCCTGGCCCACCCTAATGGCGATATATCGAAAAGTTGTACACCTATAGACCTAATGCCCACTCCCTCTTAAAATGCTCAGTAACACCTTTCGTTTGATACCCATATCGTACAAAGATTCTAGAGTCACCCTTGGTCCACCTTTATGGCGATATCTCGCAAAGGCGTCCACCCATAGAACTAAGGATTACTCCCTTTTAAAATACTCATTACCACCTTTCATTTGATACCCATATCGTACAAACACATTCTAGAGTCACCCTGGCCCACCCTAATGGCGATATCTCGAAAAGGCGTCCACTTATAGACCTAATGCCCACTCCCTCTTAAAATGCTCAGTAACACCCTTCGTTTGATACCCATATCGTACAAACATTCTAGAATCACCCCTGGCCCACCCTAATGGCGATATCTCGAAAAGGCGTCCACCTATAGACCTAATGCCCACTCCCTCTTAAAGTGCTCAGTAACACCTTTCGTTTGATACCCATATCGTACAAACACATTATAGAGTCACCCCTGGCCCACCCTAATGGCGATATCTCGAAAAGGCGTCCACCTAAAGACCTAATGCCCACTCCCTCTTAAAATGCTCAGTAACACCTTTCGTTTGATACCCATATCGTACAAAGATTCTAGAGTCACCCTTGGTCCACCTTTATGGCGATGTCTCGAAAAGGCGTCCACCTATAGAACTAAGGATCACTCCCTTTTAAAATACTCATTACCACCTTTCATTTGATACCCATATCGTACAAACACATTCTAGAGTCACCCTGGCCCACCCTAATGGCGATATCTCGAAAAGGCGTCCACTTATAGACCTAATGCCCACTCCCTCTTAAAATGCTCAGTAACACCCTTCGTTTGATACCCATATCGTACAAACATTCTAGAGTCACCCTTGGTCCACCTTTATGGCGATATCTCGAAAAGGCTTCTTTCCACCTATAGAACTAAGGATCACTCCCTTTGAAAATACTCATTAACACCTTTCATTTGATACCCATATCGTACAAACACATTCTAGAGTCACCCCTGGCCCACCCTAATGGCGATATTTCGAAAAGGCGTCCACCTATAGTCCTAATGCCAACTCCCTTTTAAAATGCTCAGTAACACCTTTCGTTTGATACCCATATCGTACAAACATTCTAGAGTCACCCCTGTCCCACCCTAATGGCGACATCTCCAAAAGGCGTCCACCTATAGACCTAATGCCCACTCCCTCTTAAAATGCTCAGTAACACCTTTCATTTGATACCCATATCGTACAAACAAATTCTTGAGTCAGCCCTGGTCCACCTTTATGGCGACATCCTTAAATGGCGTCCATCCATAGATCTATGGCCTACTCTCTCTTAAAATACTCTTTAATACCTTCCATTTGATACACATGTCATACAACCACATTCCAGGGTTACCCTAGGTTCATTTTCCTACATGGTGATTTTCCTTATTTTGTCTCCATAGCTCTCAACTGAGTATGTAATGTTCGGTCACACCCGAACTTAGCCTTCCTTACTTGTTAAGCTTATGTTCAAACCTTCAATGAGATATTAACTTTGTAACCGAATCAATTTTGTATTCACAAATAAAGCAAAAATACATTCTATTATTTTTTTTTTAATTAACCTAGTTTCGTGACATTTTTCAAAAAAAAAAAAAAGAAGTAAGGAAGGCTAAGTTCGGGTGTGACCGAACACCACATACTCAGCTGATAGCTTTGGAAACAAAATAAGGGAAAATCACCATTTAGGAAAACCTGGAATGGGTAACCCTGGAATGTGTTTGTATGACATGGGTATCAAATGGAAGCTATTAAAGAGCATTTTGAAAGGGAGTGGGCCATAGTTCTATAGGTGGATGCCTTTTCCAGATATTGCCATAAAGGTGGACCAGGGTTGACTTTAGAATCTTTCTGTACGCTATGGGTATCAAATGAAAGATATTAATGAGTATTTTAAAAGGGAGTAGTCCTTGGTTATATAGGTGGCCGACTTTTCGAGATATCATCATAAGGGTGGACTCAGGGTTGACTCTAGAATGTGTTTGTACGTTATCGGTATCAAATTAAAGGTATTAATGAGGGTTCTAAAAGGGAGCGGCCCTTAGTTGTATATTTGAAGGCGTTTTCCAGATATCGACCAAAATGTGGACCAGGGTGACCCAGAACATCATCTGTTGGATACAGCTAATTTATTTATATATATAATACCACGATCAGTATTCCTGCCAAGATTCCAAGGGCTTTTGATTTCGCCCTGGAGCACTTTTTCATTTTATACTACCTAATATGGAAGGCGTCACACCCATTTTACAAACTTTTTTCTAAAGTTATATTTTGCGTCAATAAACCAATCAAATTACCATGTTTCATCTCTTTTTTCATATTTGGTACAGAATTATGGCATTTTTTTTCATTTTTCGTAATTTTCGATATCGGAAATGTGGGCGTGGTCATAGTCGGATTTCGGCCATATTTTATACCAAGATAAAGTGACAAGTACGGATAAGTACGTGAACTAAGTTTAGTTAAGATATATCGATTTTTGCTCAAGTTATCGTGTTAAGGGCCGAGTGAAAGGACACGCGATAGACCCTGTATAAAAACTGGGCGAGGCCGATTTCGCCAATTTTCACAGAAATAGTTATCGTCATAGAATCTATGCCCTTACCAAATTTCACAGGGATTTGTAAATTTTTGTTCGACTTATGGCATTAAAAGTATTCTAGACGAATTAAATGAAAAAGGCTGAAGCCACGCCCATTTTGAAATTTTCTTTTATTTTTGTATTTTGTTGCACCATATCATTACTGGAGTTGAATGTTGGCATAATTTACTTATATACTGTAAAGATATAAAATTTTTTGTTAAAATTTGATTAAACAAGTTTTTTTTTTCGCAATCCGATTTTGCTAATTTTTATTTAGCACACAAATAGTAATATGAGTAAGGTTTCTGCTAAATTTCATCATGATATCTTCAACGACTGCCAAATTACAGCTTGCAAAACCTTTAAATTACCTTGCTTTAAAAGTGGGCAGTGTCACGCCCTTTGTCCAAAATTTAATAATTTTCTATTCCGCGTCATAAGGTCAACCCACGTACCAAGTTTGATCGCTTTATCCGTCTTTGGTAATGAATTATTGCACTTTTTCGGTTTTTCGAAATTTTCGATATCGAAAAAGTGGGCGTGGTTGCAGTGCCATTTCGTTCATTTAAAATAGCGATCTGAGATGAACGTTCAGAAACCCACATACCAAATTTCATCAAAATTTACTCAAGTTATCGTGTTTACGGACGGACGGACGGACGGACGGACGGACAGACTAAATGAATTTCTTTTTTCGCGCAGATCATTTTGATATATAGAAGTCTACATCTATCTTGATTAGTTTATGCCGTTACGGATTGCCGTTATGCGAACAAAGTTAATACACTCTGTGAGCTCTACTCAGCTGAGTATAAAAAATGTTGAATAAAAAGCCAAACAGCGTTACAGTACTGAGGATAATGTACATGAAAAACTTGAAAACTTTTAAAACATAAGTACAATGCTGCCAAAAATGATGGGCACTTAAGTTTTGTTCCATCCAAATACACAAAAAAATTGTCTAACGACTTAGTTCTAGAACCAGTAGCTATTACAACAGGTGGTGAAGTATTATTCTCTTGTGAAAATCGTTATTTTATTTTAACCAATAAAAAAAAATAAAATATTTTAACAAATATTTCCTATAAATTCGATGCCGAGTTTATATGGACTAAAAAACTGTCCATTCCCTCCTGAATGGTTACCCGTTTCGTAGATGCATTTTTCTTGTAACTTGCAACAGGTGTAATAACACCATTTATCATTATAGAAGTTATATAATTTCTGGTATTCGGAAATACAAACATACCCATTACTATATGTATATATGTACTTCAAAATAAAAGTTTTTCATGTGTTTACCTGCAGTGATATTTTCATTTTTCAATTAATTCAATAACTCTCGGCATACTTTGTCCTTTATATTCGTCTTATAATAATTGTATATTAATGGCAAAAAGTCATCCCATTTTGTCAATAAACGTGTTTTCCACGCGATGTGCTTTGTATGCGGGCTTACTCAAAATTGACGCTGTTTCCTGAGTTAGCGAACGGGATACCGTTTCAGCAAATGTTGGCTTTGGGTTCGCATATGTAGCTCGTTTCGTTTCGGCATCCCGTATTCCATTTATAAAGCTCTGAATTTTAACCCTCTCGGTGTATTCCACGGGTGCGTCTTCATTTGCGAGATGAGCCAATCTTTCAACATCCGACGAAAACTCCTGCAAAGTCTCATTCGCCTTTTGGTAACGATTTTGCAACTCAATTTGATATATCTGTTTCCTATGCTCACTTCCGTAACGTCTCTCTAGAGCGCTCATCAATGCTTCATAACCCTTACTCTGGAATAGTCTGTAAGATTTCAGCTGCAGGCCCTTTCAATGCCACGAGCAGTGCAGCAACTTTCTCTTCCGCATTCCAGTTATTCACTGCGGACGTCTTCTCAAATTGCAGCTTTAATACCTGGAAAGGAACAGAGCCGCTAAAAGATGGAGTTTTACCCTTCGGATTGCTCGCTGGAACTGCTGGGCGGTTTAGTTTTAACTGTTGCATAAGACCTTTCAACGCTTCTATCTCGGCATCAATTTGGTCCTCGAGTTGTAAAATTTTTGCATCCTGCTCTTCCAGTTTCGCAAAGAGCTGTGATGATACCTGTTCCGAAATTTTTGTCCACATTCAAGATATATGTGCCTTTTGCGCTTCCAGTTGAGATGACATATATGTCTTCTGTTCTTCCAATTGAGATGACATTTGCGACGCAATTTCTGAAATGTGTACCTCCTGTGACTCTAGCTGAGATGCCATTGTCGATGTTTGTGCAGATATTGTGCTCGTCACTGTCTGCGGTGTTTCTTTTTTTCTTCCATTTTTGTTGTTGTTTTGCCGCTATCATAATGAAAGACAAACTCTGCACGATTGATTCCTTCAAATACCATAGCTACACTTAGTCGTTTTTGTAGCTGGGATTTATTGCCAAAAGTAGCCAATCTACGGACTTCCAACTCCTCCTTCAGTTGCTGGATCGTCAACTCACTCAACTTTGCCACGTCCAAGTTGTATTCGAAGTCTTTAGTCAACAATTCCTCTTCTGACACCAATTCTAACGAATTTACTGCAAATTCTCATATTTGCAATCCTCTGCTAACGTTCGAATCACTAAACTGTTGAATAAATAACTCCAATATTGAATAATACAATCTGGCCTTTATTAAATAACTTCACAACAAATAACTTTACTATTGCTCGAAAGATTGCATGCTTAATCAAAACTGATTCTCGCGCCTCTATTGTTATTGCTTTTATACTGTGTGACTTCCTCGTTGCATCTGCTAGGCGCTTCCAGAATTTACTTAGTTACTGGTATATAATTTTAACTACAGATGCACGTGTGTAGCTCTCATATTCGCGTGTATTTGTGAGCGACACTTCCACAAGTATAATTGCCTACTTTTTGAGCATCTCAGATAAGATATCTGCATGTGTTTGTGCGTTGCTTCTCTGCTGCGTGTACGTAAATATGTGTAGACAGTAGACATAATGATTGATTCGTTTATGTAGATACATAATGATTGAATTGTGGATGTGCATACAAGTCACTCTTAGCATCGGCTTAGAAACGACAGTATCCCTTAGTGTTGCTAATATTCGTAACAATATTCTTTATAATTATATAGAACCACGTGAATATACTTTGCTATTAACGAAAAATTAGATAATTTAATATTTATTAAATAGCTGGCTTTATAAGTAAATTTGAACATTTATTCAGCCCAATTAAGCATTTAGATTTTTACGCTCGGAAAGGGAAACTCAATCTTCAAAGAGAGTTAAGTGATCACCTTGAAAATCTATTCATTCTAGAACTTTTGTAAATTTATTCGCTTACATATACGTTGAAACATATACATATTTTGGAGAAAATAAGGTTGGTAAAAAATGCTTGCATATTCATATCACAAAGCACAAAAAAATACTTGACTTTGTGCTCAAGGAAACTCGTTTCAATTCAATTCCATTAAATTCATGTACATCCATGGCTTTGAGTAAACTTTTTGCATTTTCACGTGTGCATGCTCGTATTCACATATCTCCTTATCGGTATGTATGAGTGCTTATACCCCTATATATGTATTGTGTGGTACATTGAGTAGTTTTATTTGTATATCATCAGTCAATTTGGTTATTTGTTCGCTTTACGTATGTCTAGGACATCGAACGTCAATGGTATCTATATTTGAATATTCAATATTTCTTTTGCGTTGATGTTTTCATTTTGACACAAAATTATGTGTAAGTTTAGGTATAAGTTATTCTATTTTTATTGCTGAAAAAATATTTTGAATTGAATTTATATGGGCACATGTGTATACATACATATACATATAATATATGGACATACATATGTACATATATACCATCATTTTTCAAAGCTTCTATGTAAAATGGGAAACATTTGCATTAAAACAAGTAAGTACATATATTGTGGCGAATGTTGACACCAATATGCTGTTAGTAAATACTCGCAACAACAAAAACGGCAAGCAGCCACACTTATGTACAAGGCAACGAAAAATATTCCACAAACATAACCAGTAGCTCGAAGTGAAGAGATATCCCACATACACACATGTAGTCATTAGCTAAGAGAAGAAGTTGCTACTCACACATACAAACGCATATAGCTAAGTAACCAATCAGGAGATACAACTCTTCTAGAAGGTGAAACGTCTAGACCTTATGCGAAGGAGGCAACAGAGATTATAAAAGCAGCGCAAGCTGAGGAAACAAAATCAGTTTGATTTGAACGCGCTATTAGTTGTGAAGTATACTTGTGAAATACTACTCCCAAAGTAGTCTAAATAAAGACCAAATTGCAATACTCAATATTTGAGTAGAAGGTGCAAAGTAATCGAAATCCCCCAAAATTCGTTACAATATAATACCGAAAGAGCTAAGTGATGGAAAAGAGCCATGTGTAGATGTTCACGTAACTTAGGTAATATTCTGATGGCAATTCACCAGCAAATGGCATGGGTAATGCTTTTGCATACGGTTCAATTAGCTCACTACTTTCGGTCACTTGCGGCCAAGTATCCTCTGCGTAGCCACTGAACACCTGTTGGGTGGTGTGCTAATATGAGCAGGCTACAACCTCCACAGCCCAATCCATCAAAATCGGTTTAGTGGCTAATCGCGTTTGATCACTATCAGGTGGAACTGCAAGCGGACATCTATCTTGAATCAAGCGGCTTGCTATAAAAAGGTGCAAGTTTTACTTTTCTTTCCGCTGAGCGGGTTTAGCGCTGCGCTTGTGACCCGCCACATAAAACTACATTTCGAAAGTTACAAGGCTTGGGTAAGAAGACAACCCTTTACTGATGGCGATTCATGCAAACATTTAAGGGACTATGATTTAAGAATAGATAGTGGTTTTATCGAAACTTGCATATGTAAGCCGAGGAAGAAGGCGACCCACTCCTCTGGAGGGACAAGGTGGAAATCAATTTAAATTCTCTTGATGTAACCAATTGGCGCCACTTTAGCCAACAAATAAGTTACTTGCGCGCCTTGTTATACGGTCATAACCGTTAAAACAGTTGAGCGCCAATTAAGTTAGTTAGTAAGCTGAATGATTTCAAATTTCGTGAAAAACTCTATTACTACATAAAAAAATAACCAAAACTAATAATATTTAGGTGGCAACCCTACTCAAATATATTTTTGTTATATTGCATTTAACAATTAATTTTGAAAAGCAAATCTGTTTTTCAGGGATAACAACCGATCTCCAAAAAACAGGAAATGGTGTTAATAATGACATAAACGGCGGCTGCGTGCTCTGCCTGCCACACCAAAGGTCCTGGGTTCAAGACACGGCTAAAGCAATATAGAAAATATAGACAAAAGTTTTCTTAAGGAGGTTTTTCACTGAAAATTCTCCTGTCTTGCGGATGCCGTTCGAAGCATAAATAAAGCCTATAGCTCCCATCCTGCGAAGTTGTGGAAAAAACTAGAAGTGACACGACGCAAATTCGAAAAGAACCTCGGCCTTAATATCCCCGATGGTAAATCACACTAAGTATTTTTTTTTTTAATTTTTATTTACTTTTTAAATTATTTTCTTACCATAACTGACAGTTTTTTCAAACTATTTATTTCTGTCATAGGTTTTGGGAAAGAATAATCACTCTGCTCTGTTTCAATTAAAATAATGTAAACTTAAAATTGATATCATGGGCAAGAAATAATTGTTATGTCTCAAAATTTACACGGGATTATTTCCATGATCATTGTGAGATAATTTCTGAATTGTTTGAGTTTAATGTTTGTATGATTTCGACAATTTTTGCGGTAGGTTCGGAATCATTCCCAAAGTATTTTGAAACCGTTTCGGTACACAGTATTTTGGATTTCTTTCAGATTGTTTTAGATATTATATCGAGATATTTGTGGGAATTTGTTGGGCAAATATTTTGGGAATATTTGTTCGATTATTTCAGCAAAATTTCGGGGCTATTTCCAAACAGTTATGACATCACAATGAATTATCTTGGGATTTTTTCCTAGGACAGTTGGAGATAAGTTCGGTACTATATTAGCAACTTTTTTTAGACTATTTTACAGTATTGTGGCAGTGTTCGGAAAATTTTGTTATGAATTTGTAGGGCTGTTATTGTCACCGGTTTATTATCAGCTTTTTATTTGTTTGTTATCGGCATGCTATCGCCTTGCTAGCGACAAGTTTTCGACTTGTTATAGAAGAGTCTTTAGTTTATTATCAGCTAATTATAGCCCACAAGTTGGTTTACCATTAAAAAATTATCCATTTGCAATCGAAACAAGTAAGGACGGGACAGTCTTCGGCTGTGCCGAAGACTTCATACCTTTCATGAATGGGGCTGAACAATAATCTTATGCCGTTCGTAATCTCCGAATAATCGGATGTATAAGATAAGAAATATATAATGAACAGATCTGCATATCTAAACGATTTTTAAGATAAATATATAATAAAAAACAGGTAGGTAATTTGTGTGAGGATGCAAAGTTTCAGGTTTTTTGTGGTCTGCGTGTAAAAACTATGACTACGTTTATATTGGGTATATAATATATGTACCACCGATCTCTATGATTTTTTCAGACAACAATATATGCTATATACGTAAGGACTTGGTGAAATTTGAAGCTTCTAGCTGTTAAAATTGGGCCGAAATAGCAAAAAAAAAAAAATATATATACTATATATATGTATATACCATATATACCATCATATATATATTATATATATATCACCGTTCTCTATTATTTTTTGACACAACAATATATACTATATACGTAAGCAATCGGTGAAATTTGAAACTGGGGTAGAAATTGCGAAAAGTTTCTTATCTGAACAATCGGTTGTGGGGGATATATACTATATATATGACCGATGTCATCAATTTTTTCAGGCAACAATATGTGCAATATACGAAAGTATATGGTGAAGTTTGAAGCTTCAATCTGTTAAATTGAGTAAGATATTACAAAAATCCTCTTTTTCTGAAAAATCGGTTGTATGGAGGATATATGCTATAGTGGTCCGATCCGGCCGGTTCCGACAAATGTCTAATCGGACACCCAAATACACCCGCTCACTAAATTTTATCAAGATATCTCAAAAATTGAGGGACTAGTTTGCATACAAACAGACAGACGGACAGATGGACATGGCTAAATCAACTCAGCTCTTCAACCTGATTATTTCGGTACACTTAATGGTGGGTCTATCTTTTTTTCCTTTAAGGACTTACAATTTTGGGTTTCGTGACGAAATTAATATACCATTTCATTTTCATGAAAGGTATAAAAATATCGACTTGTTACCGCAAAATAACCGATTTTACCGAAAACTAATCGTTTCTTTTACCGAAAAGTTATCCACATATTATCGAAAATAATCTTTTTGTTACCGAATCGTTAAGTTATTTGCTCTCAAAGAAATATCAATCCAATTGCGAAAGGTAATAAATTTTTAATTAAACAGTCATCAGCTTGCTATCGAAGAGTTATCGGTTCAATATTTTTGACGTGCTATTTATTTGCCGTGGAAAATTTATCGACTTAGTATCGATAATTGGTAGATAAACTATCGAAAAGTCATCTATTGCTATCGAAAATTGGTTTGTTACCAAAAATTAATCGTTTTTTTAATCGAAAATATATCGGTTTACTATCGCACTGTTGTTGAGAATATATCTTTTTGTTATTGGAAAGTTATCGATTTGCTATCGAAAGTCACGTATTTGCTATCGAAAAGTATCGCTTGGTTATCGAAAATTTATCATTTATTTACCGAAATGTTATAGAGTTTCTCATTTTGTAATAAATTATGTTTCAAAAGTCAGATGTCTATTTTTCCCTCTAAATATATGCCCTGCAAAAAATGGTGCAACTAACGCCTAACCTCTAGTCCTCGGTTGAGCATTAGCTAACTCTAAACTCATACTTTTCGGCCAGTAACAACAACAATTCCTTGTTGGAATTTCAAATTCAGACACAGAAAATAGTGCAAGTTAATGGATAAACAATAGCTTAACTGACTTACTTTATACAAAAAATTTCTGCTGGATTAGCAGAAGCTTGAGTCGGCTCAGCAAAGTTTCTCTAGTTTTCTTGTTGGGTATCTTTTAAAAATTATTCTAAATACGGCATCAAAAGACTCATTATTGAGATAAAGTTTATAGAGTTGTTCAAAGACTAAACTCTGTAAGCTTCAACTCATCTATCATCTGAAATATGTTTTTATGAAAGTTTTGTAATACACAAAATTTTTATACTCAGTTGAGCAGAGCTCACAGAGTATATTAAGTTTGATTGGATAACGGTTGGTTGTACATATATAAAGGAATCGAGATAGATATAGACTTCCATATATCAAAATAATCAGGATCGAAAAAAAATTTGATTGAGCCATGTCCGTCCGTCCGTCCCTTAACACGATAACTTGAGTAAATTTTGAGGTATCTTGATGAAATTTGGTATGTAGGTTTCTGAGCACCCATCTCAGATCGCTATTTAAAATGAACGATATCGGACTATAACCACGCCCACTTTTTCGATATCGAAAATTTCGAAAAACCGAAAAAGTGCGATAATTCATTACAAAAGACAGGTAAAGCGACGAAATTTGGTAGATGAGTTTAGCTTATGCCGCAGAATAGAAAACTAGTAAAATTTTGGACAACGGGCGTGGCACCGCCCACTTTTAAAAGAAGGTAATTTAAAATTTTTGCAAGCTGAAATTTGGCAGTCGTTGAAGATAACATGATGAAATTTGGCAGGAACATTACTCTTATTACTATATGTCTGCTTAGTAAAAATTAGCAAAATCGGAGAACGACCACGCCCACTTTAAAAAAAAATTTTTTTTTTAATTCAAATTTTAAAAGAAAATTAATATCTTTACAGTATATAAGTAAATTATGTCAACATTCAACTCCAGTAATGATATGGTGCAACAAAATACAAAAATAAAAGAAAATTTCAAAATGGGCGTGGCTCCGCCCTTTTTCATTTAATTTGTCTACGATACTTTTAATGCCATAAGTCGAACAAAAATTTACCAATCCTTGTGAAATTTGGTAGGGGCATAGATTTTATGGCGTTAACTGTTTTCTGTAAAAATGGGCGAAATCGGTTGATGCGACGCCCAGTTTTTATACACAGTCGTCCGTCTGTCCTTCCGCATGGCCGTTAACACGATAACTTGAGCAAAAATCGACATATCTTTAATGAACTTAGTTCACGTGCTTACTTGAACTCACTTTATCTTGGTATGAAAAATGAACGAAATCCGACTATGACCACGCCCACTTTTTCGATATCGAAAATTACGAAAAATGAAAAAATGCCATTATTCTATACCAAATACGAAAAAAGGGATGAAACATGGTAAGGTAATTGGATTGTTTTATTGACGCGAAATATAACTTTAGAAAAAGCTTTATAAAATGATTGTGACACCTACCATATTAGGTAAAAGAAAATGAAAAGGTTCTGCAGGGCGAAATAAAAAACCCCTAAAATCTTGGCAGGTATTAGATATATAAATAAATTAGCGGTATCCAACAGATGACGTTCTGGTTCACCCTGGTCCACATTTTGGTCGATATCTGGGAAACGCCTTCACATATACAACTAAGGGCCACTCCCTTTTAAAACTCTCATTAATACCTTTAATTTGATACCCATATCGTACAAACTCATTCTGGAGTCACCCCTGGTCCACCTTTATGGCGATATCTCGAAAAGGCGTCCACCTATAGAACTAAGCCCCACGCCCTTTTAAAATACTCATTTACACCTTTCATTTGATACCCATATCGTACAAACATATTCTAAAGTCACCCCTGGTCCACCTTTATGGCGATATCTCGAAAAGGCGAACACCTATAGAACGAAGGCCCACTCCCTTTTAAAAGTACTCACTAAACCCTTTCATTTGATACCCATATCGTACAAACAAAGTCTACAGTCACCCCTGGTCCACCTTTATTGCGATACCTCGAAAAGGCGTCCACCTATAGAACTAAGGCCCACTCCCTTTTAAAATACTCATTAACTCCTTTCATTTGATACCCATATTGTACAAACAAATTTTAGGGTCACCCCTGGTCCACCTTTTGGCGATATCTCGAAACGGCGTCCACCTATGGAACTAAGGATTACTCCCTTTTAAAATACTCTTTAACACCTTTCTTTTGATACCCATATCGTACAAACGCATTCTAGAGTCAACCCTGATCCACCTTTATGGCTATATCCCTAAATGGCATCCATCTATAGAACTATGGCCCACTCCCTCTTAAAATACTCCTTAATACCTTTCATTTGATACACATGTCATACAAACACATTCCAGGGTTTCCTTCGGTTCATTTTCTTACATGGTTATTTTCCCTTATGTTGTCACCATAGCTCTCAACTGAGTATGTAATGTTCGGTTACACCCGAACTTAACATTCCTTACTTGTTTTATCTGCTTACAAGCAAATCAAAACTTTTTTGTTTTACCTCTTTTTACATAAAAATACCCAAAAATTTTTAATATCTTTCATTATTTATTGTACTGAATTGTCAAGTAACCATAACGAAATTGGAAAGGTTCGAGTTTTGCTCTCTTCTGAATCACATTGAGCCACTCTGCAACTATGTTTGTATGTGTAATTTGGTTTATTTGAATTTGTCATTAATGTAATAAATTCTTGTGTGCACTGTCCGTAATCATGAAGTTTATATTTTTTCTTACTTTATTTATTTACTTATTTTTTTGTTGCCTAATTTGGCTTTCATTGCCTGTATGCCAATTTGCCATATTTATTTTTGAATATTTTGCCAGTCTCATAAATGTGGGTCTGCATGCCAAGCAAAAGAAAAATTTTAAACCTACGGGTGTGTTTTATAGTACTTTAAATTATACTGATAAATATATATATATCTACGTATATTTATACATATGGGAAAAACATGTTTGCCTAAATTTGCTTATATCCTGTCTGTCATATTAAAATATTTGTACAAAAATCCCATACTCGCCATTAACTCTCTTTAATGAGTGGTGAATGTAATCCACTTATGGGCACTTCTGCGGTTCGTTTGCTTTCCTTTTTGCTTTCTTTATCAACCAAGAAATTTATTTCAATTTCAGCAGTTTCATAAAAGCAAAAACCCGTAATAAATTCTATCAATATTGCATTGAGCCCATAAGTGCACAAAGGTTTGAATACCTTCATATACATATGTATGTGTATATGTCTATATTTGTATGTGGTCGGATTTAATCTAAGCATACGAAGAAGAAAAAGTCTGAATGCTTTTTGATAAGCAAATAAGTAACCGTAATAATATACCTCGAAAATACAGACATAGTAATAATGGAATGTATGCTTATATACAAGTATGTACGTATTTTTTATACCCAGTTGTCCAAGTTTAAAAGATATAACATTTTCTATCTAAGATAGTTAAAAGATCAAGTTAGCCTATTTGAAATAAGCAGCGTTACCGCTTTTTCTAGCGCGAATATTACGATTTCATATTGTCTTACAAAACATACCATTTACACGCAAAAATATCCATACCATCCGAAAAGGCGGGTACCGGGGTATATATATGTGAAACATTCTTTTATGATTTCGCAATTCTGCATTGCCACAACGGGTGCTATAAGAACGTTTCCCGCTGATGCACGTCGTGCCTTAGTGAGAACACCTTCCGTCCCTATTCTAATAGAGAAGGTGGCAACGCTTGCTGGACAAATACTTCCATATATTTTTCACCTAAATATGGGAAACACGACAGGGCATATGAAAGTATAAAGAAAATTCATAAGAAATACCATATTTCAACTAAGTGATGCAATGGCTACTGAGCTCATAATCTCAAGAAATTTGAGGTGTCCATTATGTACACAACTCTTTGGGAAACAGGCAGTCCATATACTGACCCGGACTCAGAGGATTAGTTCACGGATAAATCATAAGTTGATGACAGCAAAAACGGGAGCTGCTATGCATGAGCCGAGTTTTCAAAAATTAATACCAATGGAATGGGACCCCACTATTTTTCAAGCAAACGCTTATGAAATAGAAGCAGAGAAAATGTCTGCGGAGAGGCTTATCATGCAGGAGTAACCTCAATATGTCAGACAGGCAGCCTTGCAGGCTCACCTAACTACTTCTTAGCTAAAAGATGAATGCATTGGAGTCCATTTGGAATGATCTTGGAGCCAAAAAAAAAGTTTTAAAAGGTTTAAAGATGGGTACTCAGTAATTAAGGACATAAAGGTAACGGACAGGCATGACCCAGATCGTTTCTATACTGAACCAAAAACCTACATGTTTTCTTAAGAAAAAGTTTCTTAAAAGTTCACTCTGATTTTTGCTTAAAATTTAAGAAAAATTGCATACAATTAAGGAAATTTGAGTATAATCTAAGAAAGAGTTCGTAAAATTATATTTATAACAAAACTTCGTTCTTATAATATAAGAACCATATTCATTAAGCTGCTTGACTAAATTTGTTGATTATATTTATATTCTTAAATTCTATGAATCTGGTTTTTGGAGAGGTTTTCAATGAACATTTCTTAAAATTTGGTTCAGTGTATGGACCCATAAATGCACACAGTGGGATTACCGAAAGCAACTAGGAAACAAAGCAGATCAGGCGACATTGTTTTGTATTCCCAGGGCAAATACAGGCCAAACTGTTTTTATATATATAAATAGAACAAAAACAACAACGCCAAGTTTCTTTGAAAAATGGCCTTACCAACGCATAACTTTACCATACGATGCCATACGATCTATGGACTATGAATAAAGAAAATATGCAAAGAAGGCAATTGGGATAAGGTTTACAACAACTAAGGCATGACGTGGTTAAATGCGTTTGTAACACTTCAACCATCGTAGGGGTGCGGGTCGTCAAATCCCACTACCGGGAGAAAAGGCTTTGAAGAAATTTACAAGGTATAATCAAAAAAGCTGTAGCCTTGTCCGTCCTGATGTCACGTTGTTTAAATTCTTCCCAAATTATTAAATAAGTTATAATGTTATTTCTTAGATGGAAACGCCGTTTCAGGATCTCTTTTTGACTACCTTGAGATCATTTGAACAGGGTTTTTGGCATCGGTTTGGAGCTACTTCGGTATAACTTCGATTTCGCAATATTGTATGACTATTTCGGGATATTTTAATAATCATTTCTTCATCATCTATTGAATAGTATCAGGAAGACCTATGACTACCTATGATTTGGGATTAATATTGGTATAATATGACAAAGTTTCACGACTACTTTTGGGCTCATTTTAGGACTTTTCCGTAAGCATTGCTAGATTATTTCTGGAATATAAATAAAAATAAATGTAAGGTGCAATATACCTTCGAAGATATCTTAGGTTATCTTTCAATTTGCGTCGTGATCCTTTTATTTTTCCTAAAAATTGTCGAATCAGAACCTACATGTTTTACGCCGCCTCCGAACGGCTTCTGTAAGGCAGATGAGTTTTCACTAAGAACCCTTTCGTGGCAGAAATACAATCAGAGTGTCTTCCGTATCATTGCAGAGGGCGACTCCACATAGAAAAACTTGTTTCTAGTTGAGAAAACTTTTTTCTACATTTTTTATGTTGCTTTGCCTGGGAATTGAACCAAATATTTTTGGTAACACGGCGGCCATCAGGGATATGAGGGGAATATTTTCGGGACTCATTTGACACCGATTTGGGATAATTTAATATTGTTAAAAAATATTGTCGATACTTTTTCAATATCATATTCCGATTGATTTTGGTGTTGTTTCGAAACTATGTCGTTATTTCGGAACTCTTTCCTAAGCACTTCAAAGCCATTTAAAAATATCTTGGAATACTTTTCGTAATAAATTTGGAGCTATTTTCAAATCAAAACTATTCCGTGATCATTGAGGGCGTACTTGGGAATTGAAGACTAGTGTCCAACTATTTCAGGATTGTCAAAGAATATTTTGGGGACTTTTTAAGTGTTATATTGAATTTGATATCGGAGTTGTTTAGAAGTTGTTTCAGGATTATTTCGAAATAATTTTTGTTCAACTTGGAACTGTTAAAAAATGAAGTAACACTATTTCCGGTATTAGCTCGAGGTTATTAAAGAAAAATTTCGGGATTATTTTAAGTTTGTTTTGGAATAACTGCAAAATAATTTCTGGATTGTGAGAATCACAAGCTTCGGGATGACTTCGAGACTATTTTGAGAAAGTTTCAGGAATTTTTTTAATCGGTAAATATCAATGTATTTTATTTATTTAATTCGAAGTCACTTCAGAATTAGTTCTTGATTATTTCGGGACTTTTTTTGTTGTGTCTTCATATTTTGAAAACAGTTTTTGTATTATCCGGGTCACGCTGATACAGCAGTGCCACGCTCTATTGTTGGAATCTGCAGCTGGCTATATTAAGTAAAATTTCAACTCACTCTCGGCTTTCTTTGTTCCTTTTTATGCATCAAGAATATGTACATACATACATATATCCCGTGGTCAGTGTGGCCAAACTCAATGATTTCACACAAACAAACGTTTAAAAAGTTTGTGTTTCTCAATGTTAACTTAGCTTAGAAAACTGTCATATTGTGATGCGGTTTGGTCAACTATGTAAGGTTTGTTTTTTGTTAATTTTATTTGTTGACATAATTTTGGACTGCAAAATTGCTGATACCCTTATTTATTACACAACAATTTATTTATTTTTGTTAAATTTATATTTAAACCCAATTTTGTTATTCATTTTTTGTTAAATTTTAACCCGTATTCGATTGTAGTTTCTGAATTGATTTTCCGTTAAAAAATAAAAATTTTATATGTGGCGGGTATCTCTTTTTGTTGAGTCATTTAAAATGTGCATAAATAATTGGCTTAACTGTGTATCACATAAATGGACATAATTAAGTTGGATTTATAAAATTATGATAATGCCAGGAAAGGACATAGCTTTGAGAGGTCAACTTCCCTTTTCTGCTCAGTGTGTATGTCAATATTCTTTGAAGTATTTAAGCTATGTGATCCTTTGTGTTGAGACGTTCTACATTTGAGCTTACAAAAAGGATGCTTTAATTTTGAGTTTTCCTTTATAAACGTGTGAGGACCAAATATAAACCATTAATTTGGCCCACACAAAACCACCGCCCCACAACACAGGATCAGTAACACAGACAACGCAACACAAATAAAACTCTACATAAGAACACGATCAGCAACATAGCCAACACAACACGAAACACAAACAAGTCTTTGAAACATCACTAGCGCAACAATTTGCCGCAACACAACGAACTATGCTAGCAACATCAAGAGCATTGGCTATGAAAAGGGCAACACAACAAGGCAGCAGGCAGTCAGCACGCGGTTGTGGTTGCGAGCGGAGCTACTATTGGAGCGTTCTGGAAGGCACGTCGGTTTTGACCATTTCAAGCCAGTGTGTTTCTTAGGAGAAAGTCGTGGGCTGAGAATTGTGGGTAAGCTGGTTTTGACCGCTCTGCATCGCTTTGGACCACGCTCGCTCCCACGTAGGGAAACGTGCTCCACAGCATCGTGATCCCGTGCTAAACCAAACGTCAACCGCGACAGAAGTACGTCGGCATCCGCAGTAGAAGTGAATCGAAGTGAAACGCCACAGCTTGAATGTACCGATGCTAACGGATCTTACCTAACGGGACGCGAAGTTAGGGTTGTTACCCGAGCAGCAATGGAAGGGCATCTGAAAGGCGTATCGATTTTGACCATCGCAAGGCAATTTCCTTCATAGGAGAAAGCCGTGGACTGAGGATTGTGAGTAAGCTGGTTTTGGCCGCTCTACAACGCCTTAGACTGCGCTCGCTCCCTGCTAAGCGAAGGCACATAACGTCACACCACCGCCGTAAGCCTCGGAAGAAATAGCCTACGTCGATACCATTGGCCGCAGCAGAGTTACGCAAACATATGACGTTGGCCGCAGCAGAGTTACGCAAGCTCACGACGTTGATTTCTTTCTAGGATATTTGCCTCTTACTGCTTCTAGATCTGACAGCTTTATCACTTCTAAAAGCTGAAATCTTAGGCTGGAAAGCGCAGGGTATGAGCACAAAATATTCTCCATCGTTTCCTCAACCAACCCATAATTCCTATATCTGCTGTCAATGACCAAGGCTTATTTAAAAGCATTTGACGCCAGAAAACAGAATCCAGTCAGAATACCCGTCATAAGTTTACAGTCCTCTCTTCTAATGATAGAAGTTACTTCGTTGATCTAAGGTAGACGACGTACACATGATTACATCTCCGCACTTAGCTCCACGTCTTTCCTGCCATGTCAACATCGGCTGTGTTCTCTCAGTAGTTTTTTGAGTTTCAGGGCCATAAATATAATTTTTGTATTATGAATTTATGTTATTATTGTTGTTGTTTTAGCGATAGGGATACTCTCCGAAGGCCTTGGGAGTTTTATCGATGTTGATGGTCCTTTGCAGGATGCATATTCCGGTAACAAGCGCCAAGGGGTTGTGTAGCGCAACCATCTCAAGGGGTTGCCAGGGCAATATATAGCTTCTCCAACCCATTTGTCAACCTCACCTACCCGTGGCGAATTCTGTTTCATTAACAGCCGATGCTCTAGCGACCCCGAACTCCTGATGGATGTAGGGGCTGGGACGGCGTTATGGCCGAGAAGGTTGCATGTGGTCATACCAAATCGTTCTCGAGATGGTCTGGCTAGTACCTTTATGGTGCTTGTTACCGGAACGTACCAGATCCGGCAAAGGACCGTCAACATGTATAACACTCCCCAAGGCCTTCGGGGAGTGTTCTTATCGCTACAACAACAACAATAACAACATACACTCATATTTGTGATAGGATTCCCCTCGTGTAGGTGAGGTTGACAATTGGGTTGCGGAAGCTTTGGAGCTATAAAGCTTTGTATTGATCTTAACAACCCCTTGAATCCCCGTACTATATTACTTATATCCTTAATCAAAACAAAATTTACTACTTCTGACTATTTCTACCTTTATGTAGTTACTACCTTCGCAACTTTTTAGTTATAACTCATTTCCACCAAATTAAAATTTTTTTGCCTTAAAATTCGAAGTGAGAATGTATGCAGTTACAATGGCATGTTTAATGAGAAATTAATTAGGTTCTTGCATACCAAACAAGCATTGTTGTTGACGTAGTTTTGAGGTTTCGATTTGCAGTTAGTTGAACTGTCGAAAGTGAAGTGTCCACTTGGCGGTTCAGTGAACATTTGGCGGTATTTCAAATATAAATTCCACTACATTTCAATGCATGCAGAGGAGTGAGGGCAGAAGATAAAAGAGTTATGGGAGTTAAATGCGCCTTCTACATGCCGTAGTATGTATGTAGGAGTAGGAATATGAAACATTTGGTTGCGTTGCTGTTACGGATGTGTGACACTTCCGTTGCAGTTGCTGATTTTGCATATTCACTTCCTGTATGCCTTCATTCCTCTTAATTGCGAAAATGCGCTAGTAGAATATACAGATATTTAGTATTGTGTTATTTGTAATTTGTGGTCGAATGAGTTGGGTTTTGAATTAAAATGAATTCTATGTTTAGTATGGCATGACTAATTTAACTGTGACCGCTAACAAGGTGATACTTATGTAGTTGCAGGTGGTGCAACGAAACAAAAGTTCTGAACAGCACAGCAGTGCACAAAATAGGCTCATGAGAAGAAAAGTTGCAAAAAATATCGAAAAAATGTTTATACTTAAAACAACCAAAAAGTTTAGTGGTTTTGCGTGATTAATTAACATTAAATATGCGAGAAATTTTTTTCGACTTTTAATCCTATACCAAGACAATATCTAATCCTAACTATATACTTATTTGGTATGTAATGCAATAACATAGAATACAGCAAATTTTAGTTTTCCCATAGGCGTCTTAGCAAAGAGTGAGCATCATAGGCAATTTCTATATTTAACTCGTTGATAAAAAATCGCTAGCACTCCGATAAAAATCGATTACTTTTCCAAAACAAATTGATGTATTTTCGATAAAAAGTCGAAATTTTTTCAATAAAAAGTCGATAACTAATCAAAATTTTTTCGATAACATACCGATAATTCTTCAATAAAGATCAATGTCAAGTCGATAAAGAGTCGATAACTCATCAAAGATGCCTGCGATCGATAAAAAATTTACAACATTTCGATAACTCGTCTGTTTCTTGTGGATAAAATAACAAACCGATAGCTCGTCCAAAAGAACTGTAAAGCACGCGTATAGAACCTCGATAATATTCCCATTGATCGTCGATAACGGTTGTAATGAACAACAACCGCATCCATACCAAATCGATACACGTCGTTCGGTTTCGGTTTCAGTTACTCATCTTTCCTTTCCTAATCCCTTTTTTCCTCATTTCATGAGTTTCCTTTTAATTAAATATTATGTCTTGTCTATAAAAATGTATAATACTCCGATAAAGTATCTATAACTTTTCGGTTCAAAGCTGATATTTTTCTATAGCAAATCGATAAATGTACATAAAAAATTGACACATTTGAATAATAAATCGATAATTTTCGATAACAATTAAAAATCTTTTTGATAACGAATCGATAATCGCTTGATAAAATCAATATCAAGTCGATGAAGATTCTACAACTCATAAAAAATGTCTGTTATTGATAAAAAAGTTACAACTTTTCGATAACTCGCATATTGCTTGTGGATAAAAGGCCAATAAAAAATCGATAGCTCGTCGAAAAGAACTGAAAAGCATGCCCAGAAGACCTCGATAATAGTCCGATTACTCGTCATAACGGTTGTTATCAACAACAACCACAGCCATACCGAACCGATACACGCCGTCCGGTTTCGGTTTTGGTTATTCACCTTTCCTTTCCTATTCCCTTTTTTGCCTATTTCACAAGTTTGCTTTTACTTAAACGTTTTATCTCGTCCATAAAAATGTATAATACTCCTATAAAATATCTATACATTTTTAATACCAAGTGGATATTTTTCGGTAGAAAGTCGATAAATTTACATAACGAATCGATACATTTCAATAATCAATCGATAATTATCTATAACAATTAAAAAGCTTTTTGATAACGAATCGATGATCGCTTGATAAAAATTGATATCAAGTCTATAGGATTCGATAACTTATAAAAAATGTCTGCTTTCGATGAAAAATTTACAAAATTTTGGTAACTCGTCTATTTATTGTTTATAAAATGCCAATAACAAACCGATAGCTCGTCGAAAAGAGATGAAAAGCACACCCATAGCCAGTCGATAATAATCCAAGCACTCGTCAAAAGGGTTGCTATCGGCAACACACACATCCATATCAAGTCGATGCATGCCATTCGGTTTCGATTTTGATTTCTCATCTCTCCTTTCCTGTACCCCTTTTTTCGCACCTCCCACCATTCCTTTTCATTCCACCCACCGGTCAAAGCACTTGTATTCTGTAGTCAACCATTCAGCCTACCAAAGCAGCATACAGCACCTACAGTTATGTGTGGAAGACCTGATCCTACTTAACTTTGATAGGAACATTAGAGCGCATGATTTTTAGGTTACTCATTCTGCATGAGCCCGCCTTAGCAAGGAAATGTTACATTCATCATCGCATGGTCTCCTTCCATAGCTTTTCGCTTATTTTATCGCATCTCACATGGTCTGCTTCCATAGCTTTTCGCTCATTCTATCGCATCTCAGTGGGATGAAGCCGTAATCGACTAAAAAGTGTTATGGGATGTGTTCGGCCGGTATGCGTCTAATCCTGGAGAGGTGGGCGCACCGGGTCGATCCCAAAGAACGGGTGTGTTTGAAAATAAATAGGAGAAGACGAGATTTCTCGTTATAATAAAGCTGTTATTTTTATTGGTAGATATTAAATATACAGGAATTAATATTACCTTTGATAAACGACAGAGATCGCTGGCGGCAGATGTGAACAGGTTGGCTGTTGAAGTCAAAGAGGCCGGTTGTATAGCGAGCTACAACCGTTGACCCGCAAAATCCTCCGTTTTGGAGGGGAAAGGCACCCACACATCAACCCCGACATGCATATGCATGAGTGCTGACAAAAAGCACACATACACGTGCATGTACATGCATGCACATGCATGAGGGTGATGGTGTGGGTGGTTATAAATTAATTCGAGTATCGATTTGCAGAGTTGCATTGGGGGGGTCGCAATCAGATGCGGAAAAGTTAGGCATCCTGCCTAAACATGCCGGCCCCCCTTGCGATACGCAACATCGTTTTCCGCCAATGATTTCCGCTGAAACGAGAAAAAAATTAATATAAGACTTACACACTAAACTTAATCTAAGTGAAGAGTTCGTCTGCGACGCAAAATGGCCGGGAATCCTTTCCGACTTGCTTAGCATGCCACCTGAGCTAAGATGAAAGAATTAGCGGTTATGAACAGTGAAGTGAATATTTCTTGCCATTGAATTATACATAATTCTTAAGTATAGAAATTCAGAACGTAATATATATATAGTCGATGGCCAGTAAGGCTGGACGGAGAGGCCGAGGTCTCCGTTCCAGAGTGGCACCATTTTTTGTTATTCTTTGGTTTTTGTCGTTTCGGATGGAGAGGCCGAGGTCTCCATTCCAGATTTGCGGTTTTTTTGTGTTGGTTGGACGAAGAGGCAGAGGTCTCCGTTCCAGACTCGAGGGTTTTTAGGTTTTTCTGGGCTGGACGAAGAGGCCGAGGTCTCCGTTCCAGCGTATAACGTGTCGTGTCGCTCGCAGGTCGGCTGTGGCATTTTATGGATGTGCCAGGGCGAATGGCCTTGAGGTTGGTTGGGTGATGCGCGTTTTCGCTGCAGCGCATATATTTCGTCAGTTGTGTATTATATTATTACCCTACAAAACACTTGGTCACAAAACTTACCCACGCCCATGCAAATTTGACTACGAATATAATCTATCACCGTAAAATGACTAGTCAAATGACGTGGAGTGACGAGAGCGTTTTTGCAAAGTAGTTAGTGCTGTGATTTCGAGCAGCTTATGCATTTCAACAAAACCAGCAAGATTGCGGTGTGTGGGAGGTTGGAACGGACGTGATTCCAAGCCACCCGCACAAAATTGCTTGTTTTCGTGATACGCGTGGTGTTTTATTAACAAACGTACGTTCAAATATATGAATAAACCGAGTTTAAACCGAAGCGTAGAGGCTGACGAAGGTATGTATTTAATTTTGTTCGAAAGCTCATGAAGAACAGCGCAAATCGTAATTAAATTGGAAAGTGTACCAACTGCCGGTGCTTACATGCAGATTGGAGATGCGTTTTCCACGACGCGTTCTATCTGCACGTACCTTTCTGAGATTGCATGCAACCCTGTCGTGTATTTATTGGTTAGCTGACAGCTGGTATCGTGAGTTTGTGGAGTGAATATTTATATATATACCTTATGTATTTTGTCGTTGCACTAGTGCCGTAGAAAAGTTGATTTTTATCTCATTTCGGGACCTTTTCATTTCGGGACTCTTTAATTTCGGGACTCGGATTGTTTTTGTATCGAGGCCATAATTATGACGGTTTGTGATTTTTGTTGTTGAAAACAACAAGTCCTGCCCCCAGCCAGAAAAAACAAGCAGTACCGACGGCAAAAAAAATTCAAAAAAAAAATTTTTTAAAAAAATTTTATTTTTTTTTTTTTTTTTTTTTTTTTTTTTTTTTTTTTTTTTTTTGTGAATGAGGGTATAATTAATTATTAGGTTTCTGCCTTAATTTTTGTGCGTAAGTCTGTTTTCGGAATGTCCGAGGTGTCAGTATGGGTCAAAAAGGCCGACCCCGCTTTTGTTTCTTTTGCGGGTTCTCGGTACCAGCGTGCGTTATTTGGCGCAGCACTAAAAAATAAGCAGATATATGTACCTATGTTGGTATAAGCAAACGGACAGCCAGTGCACGGACTTCTCCGCTTAATTGATAAATGGACCTACTTTTTGACCCGTTTTCATTTTTTACTACTTCTATCACCAAGGACCAAAATCTACTAATATTTCAGTATTTTGGCATTGAAAAACAAAGACTGCGATCATTTGGTAAACGTATTTAATTGCCGAGTCCACCAAAATAACACTTAGCGGTGACACGAACCAATTTTGAAAAAATTTGTGTACAAATTATGAGATGAATGTTGCATATGAGTACGCAAATATTTTCCTACGCTATTTCCGTCAGTTTATGTGAATAAATTTGAGCGAAAAATGAAAGTTTAAGCAAATGCAATTCCAAAAGGGTGAGTATTATATAGGCATACGCTATTTATACGAATTTACATGTATTTCTTGTCTTGTTTACATGTTTGTAAAAAGGTTATTTCCGTGAAATGTGCGTTATTTGTTTTTCATTAAATCATGAATTGTTTTGTACAAATATTGACCCTCGCTACTGTTTTTAAAAAAAAATCTACCAACATTCTTGTTAACATTAAAGGTCCGCGCACTGGTACAAGCATACCAAAGGCAACGATAGCAAAAAAACGGATTCATACTTATATACTTGTATTCAACGGGAAATTCTGAGGAATTGAAACAACGGAAAATACTTTTGTACATGGAATGATTTTTTTTTCCGTTTTTCATTCTGGATTACGGCGTGGCTTGGCGTATAACCATTTTTTTCACTTAAAATTTCTTCTAAATCAAGTTGAAAACGAAAAGTGATAAGCTCATTGAACGCTACTGGAGTAGGCGGTATATAATTTTGATATGCTCCAATTCTGGAACGAATTTTATTTGCTCCATTGGATTACGAAGTGTCATTTTTATAGATGCAGTACCCAAATCTATTAAATGTAAAGTTGTGAGATCACCGTCCAGCACCAAATCTATAAGTTTCGAAACTTGACGTACGCTTTCGGAAATGCCGGATAAGCCAATAGTGTCAGGAGCATGTTTATTAAGCGATTCTGTAACTAAACATGCCATACGAACATGTACATATGTTATGTGGCAAAAAAAGGTGCCCATTCCAATCGAAGCCCCAATTCAAATGGTTTACGACCAACTTCGCAAGCATATTTTCACGTGATGTATAATCAAGGTGCAGTAGCCAATTGGATGAAATCTCAAAACTGTGCATTCCAGGTTTCCAGTTCTCCAATGGCAATGATTTAATAAGGTATGGATGGTTTGCAACTTCATTAAAATGTACTTTAAGTTGTAGTAAGATGAATGTGATAAGATCTTCGTATGACAATATTAAATTAACAAGCATATCACGCTCTGTTTTGTAACAAGTTTCACGAGTGTTAACATTTAAAAATCCGATATTCAAATATGTAAACAGATAGCTTTAATAAATTCTGTCACGCGCATTAGCTATTTAAAGAAAGTCTGTATCAGATAGTATATATAAATCTTCAGCCGAGGAGTACGCATTAGCAATATTGCATTTTTTGTCCAGAAATCAGGTGTTGGTACAGAGATAATAATCTGTATAGTCTTCTTGATTTGCTGGAAATGCTTCGATGGGAAAACCAACGTACAAATAATAAAACAGTTTCCAAATAATTTCGTTGTCGAGCGCATGAGAAAGCAGAGACGAAAAATACTGCCATGTGGCCAAATTTCTGGACCGATATATGTAGCTACATGCCTGGAATAATAAAGGCATTCAGTTCTACCGAAATGCGATCACATGTATTTGCATCCTTTGTAGGTTCATTATGTATATTAACTCATAATAATCCGTACAGTATTGCAATGTATGTCGTATTAGACGACCCAAAGGGTTTGCTAGTTGTTTGTAGCGCTCGGTGTTATATGTCAGCATACCTTCACCACAAATTACAACTAATCTAGAAAAAAATGTTACGACGCGCAGTATATCATTGGCAGATATGTGGTCTGGTGATATTATATGTATAGTCATTAAGAAAGTTTTCAATCTTTAAAGCCGAAATAAAGATCCTCTCAAATGGTATTTGATTCAATAGAGCTATTGAATCGCTCTCTTTTAGACCGATACATTCGCCACTTTGATTGTGACTATCCTCGCCATCTGAACCTATGACTATCCAGCGTTCTTCTCGGGCAGGATCCGATATTTCTTAATCAAAATCCTTTAAATATTCGTTGCGTTTTTTACTTGGCAAAAAGCAATATTTGCAAAGTATTGCACAGTGATTAATCTCCGGGGAATTGAGATCCATTGGCATTTCACTGCTTTGTATGCCTTTCCCATACGTATTTTGAGTTTTTGCTTGAGCGAGGATTTGAAAAAAATGCAGTTGCCCAATCTCCAACACCACAAGGGCAACGTAAAATATTGAAAAGTAAAAACCAGTGATCCTCTTTAGTTGCAATAAGCAAGTGCCAGGCAATCAGCTTGCCAAGCCATATTTTTAAATTATCTGAGAAGTCCTCATTAGGGCGCAATTTGCGCATGAACGTGAACAAAATTGATATAGAGCGCTTCAAATGGGCTACATAAGGAATTACAGCAGCGTCGTGAACTTTTCGCAGTTCGATTTGTTCATTTAGTGTAAGCATTGCCAAGCAATTAGGTGAAATTATATCCTCGATCGTTCTGTCGATCTTTACTTTAATAATTTTTGCCTTGATGAGATTTGTTGCATGAATGTTAAAGACTAAATCATAGAGATGGGCCAAGGAGCGGAGGTCCTTTACAAAATTTTTTTTTTTTTTTTTAAGGTGAGCAACTTTGTACGCGACACTTTCTTTCAAAATCACACCATCTCTGCGAAAGGGATTTTGTAACTTGAGCCTGGGTCCATATGTGTCCTTGTGCCTTTTCTACACGTGTTTTTTGCTTTTTCCACATCATACATATTACCAGTAAGTTTGCTTTGTGGCGCTTAATACAGGGCGTGATTCTCGTATGTCTCCAACAAAGAGTTTCATAAGAAAATCCAACTCGAATTGTGTGACCATGTCTAACTCAGCGCAATGATATAGTTCCTTTTGTTGTTCGCAAATAAGAGGCCGTAACTGCGTGTTGGCGAAACACTATTTTGGTGTTGCAACACTTTTTTGCTCATATATTACTTTAGATGTGGTTTCGATATATTGTAATGGCTCAATATTGGGATATTGTGCTATTGGCAGCATCTTCGCGTGTGCAAGTGCAAGTGTACTTGTGCTCACTGCAGGCGCTGTTGCCGTTGAAAGCACCTTTATTAGTGGTGTGGCAGCTTTTGCAGTGACCTCTTGGCCAGTTAGCTGTGCAGCGAACGACACTTGCTCTGGTAGAGACTCGGCGTAATTTTCTTCAATTGCTCCATTGCAGTCTATGTCACCACTTACAATATTTTGTGATCCTGCAGCTTTTTGTTCATCAAAGTCCGCGGACCGATTATACGCTTGAGCTAAAAAATGTACTTGTTGCATTTTCCAATGTTTCAGTTACGTTCAATTGTGCTGGCACATATTGCTTCTTATTTTTGTTTAATTGTTAAATGTATTAATTTATCTAAAATATGCGCAACTTTTGCTTTCTTAGTATCATCATTAAATTGCTAAATTTTATTAAATTCTTTAACCATATATTCTCAACATAATCTCAACATAAATCTTTCAATTCAATTGTGCTACGCTGAAAACCTTGTATACATTCCTCCAAAAATTCAACTGTTAAATGTGGTTCATTGGTTACTAATTTTTCGCTAACACATTTAATGAATATTGTATTATTGGAAGGTATGCATAGACCTTGTGTCTCCAATAGTTGACCTTCAATTTTTAAATCAAAAGATGCTGTCAGCGCACGGTATCAAGGTTGGTTAAAATAACCAACAAAATTAGACCACGCTAACAGACGAAATTCAACTCCGTTTGTTTGAATAAAAATACGTTTAAGCACTCGCCGTTCGGGCCGCAGTGCGCCAAATATAACCAAAATATTGGAGGGATTCTGCTATAGGCAGAAGGAGTCTCTCTTCAGATTATTATAAAATTTTTGATTTTTAAAAATTGGATTATCTTGACAAAATTCCTGTTGGCCTCGTGCCGTTGGCCGAGTGCATATGTGTTCTCTGGCAGACAATGGATCTGCGTTAGGGTTCTGGTGTCCTCGCTCGGGGCGAGTGAATGTGGGTTGACTTTTGGTGTCCTCGCTCTGGGGAGTGAGTGAATCTGGGTGTTTTCTGGTGTCCGCGCTCTGGGTGAGCGAGTGAATTTGGGTTCGTTTTGGGTCTCGATAGGAAGGTGGAGTTCGGAAGGGGGTGAAGGAGAGGAACGGAGGGATTGTTATGAGGAGCTATTGGCCTTCTCGCAGTCCATCTCCTCCGTTGGGAGAAGGATCAGTTTGACCAAAGGTCGTCTGACTTGACCCTTCTCTGTTTTGAGGTCGACTACACGTACTCGGTCATCTTCGCCGGGGTGTACGTTGACAACTCGACCTAACCTCCATTCGTTGGTAGATAAGTTGTCCTCTTTGAGGACATCGAGATCTCCCACTTGTATATTCTGTCTGGGATGCTTCCACTTCACTCTTTTTTTGAAGTTCGTATAGATATTCGGTTTTCCATCGCTTGCAGAAAGTGTGATGGAGGACTTTGAGTTTCTGCCACCGATTGATCATCGAGGCAGGGCTCTCACTAGCATCCGGCTCTGGCGGAGCCAGTAGATGGCTGCCAGTGAGGAAATGACCTGGAGTAAGCGGCTCAAGGTCCGTTGGGTCATTGGATGCCGGGCTGAGCGGCCGCGAGTTCAGGCATGCCTCGATGCGGCACAAGAGGGTATGGAATTCCTCGAAGGTGAATTTGTGTGGTGAGGCTATCTTTTTGAAATGGCTTTTGAAGCTTTTCACTCCAGTCTCCCACAGCCCTCCCATGTGGGGAGCGCCCGCAGGGATGAAATGCCAAGTGAGTGACTGGTGGCTGTACTTCAAGACAGCATTGTCTCGGGCTTGTGAAATGAAAGTTTTAAATTCCGACCGTAGGGATCGTGAAGCTCCGACAAAGTTTGTACCGTTGTCGGAGTAGACGTTTTTGGGACATCCGCGTCTAGATATGAAACGGGCAAAAGCCGCAAGAAATGATGGGGTGCTGAGGTCAGTAGTGGCCTCCAGATGAATCGCTCGTGTGGAAAAACACACGAAAAGGCAGACATAGCTTTTGGATAGTCGACACCCTCTGCCGCGGTAACTTTTAATGTCGAAGGGTCCGGCGAAGTCGACTCCAGTATTCGTGAATGCACGGCTGAATGTCGTGCGTTCCCGAGGGAGAATACCCATAAGTTGGGTCTGAGCACGCTTTCGGTGTATCGTGCAAACTTTGCAATTATGAATGGTTGCCCTAATCATGGTTTTGATGTTAGGTATCCAGTATTGGGTACGTATCAGACGCAACATGAGTTGGTTTTCCCCATGCAGACTTTGTTGATGAAACATTAGGACTGTCAGACGGGATAACCGGCAGTTGTATGGGAGGAGGATTGGGTGGCGTTCATTAAAAGCTAAGTCCTTTGACGCCCCGAGTCGCCCTCCTACCCGAATGATGCCATCTTGGTCTAAGTAGGGATTAAGTGAGAGTATTGCACTTTTCCCTCCTATTGGTTTTCCGGCCTTTAGATAATTATATTCGGAATTATAATGTTGTTTCTGATAGATCTTAATTAAAAGTCGTCATCAGGGGAGATTAAGTGCGACATGACCTGGAATGAATTTTTTGTTTCGGGGTGGGTTCTTCGGTAGAACCTCATAACGTATGATAAGACCCGTAGAGCCCTAGGTAGGTCGGAAAAACGTTGAAGAACATCGATAGTATTTACTGTTGTTGTTGCGCAGGTCTTCGCCCTCTTTTCCTCTACGGAGGTGATGTAGTCACTTTCTTGTGCTGGCCATTGGGAAGTGTCTTCTTGCAGCCAAGAAGGTCCCTGCCACCACAACGAATTTTTGACCAATTCAGACGCCGGTAATCCTCTGCTACCTAAATCTGCTGGGTTAGACTCTGAGTTCACGTGCAACCAGTCCTTATTTCCGACCATGTCGATGATCTTGGTGATCCGATGTGCGACGAAAGTGGACCAGGAACACGGCGGTTTCCTTATCCATGCGAGGACGATAGTTGAATCCGTCCAAAGGTGCACTTTCACTGGTCCCAACTTGAGGTTCCTGAAAATTGATTCGGTGATTTCCGCTAACAGCACGGCTCCGCAAAGTTCCAATCGTGGAAGAGAGAGAGTTTTCACTGGGGCTACTCGGGTTTTGGCCAGAAGCAGGTTTGTGCAGACATTATCATCCGATTTGACGCGCATGTAAACGGTAGCTGCGTAAGCCTTTTCGGATGCGTCACAGAATCCGTGGATCTCGATGTCGGTTCCTGGAGAAAAGTTGACCCATCTAGGTATCCTGATTTTATCGATTTCATTGTATTGGTCGGTGAAGGTTTTCCATCGTTCCAGCGTACTGGTAGATACTGGTTCGTCCCAAGCGGTGCCTTCTAACCAAATACTCTGCATGAGTATTTTTGCCACAATGACCATTGGTGCCGGCCACCCTAATGGATCGAAAAGTTTGGCGATTGCTGATAGTATCGCTCTCTTCGTAATGTTTTCCGGGTTGTCCAGCGTCCCTGCTTTAAAATAAAATAAATCGGAGAGGGCATTCCACCGAATTCCTAATGCTTTAACTGTACTGGTATCTTCGAAGGCCAGGAAGTTTTCACTTAGCAGGTCTGCTTTGGGGATGTCCCTTAGAATGTCCTTTGAATTGGATGTCCATTTGCGAAGTGGAAAGCCCGCTGAGTGTAGGACTTGACGAATTTCATCTCTGGCTTTAATAGTCGAGTTGATCGTATGTCCACCCGCTAATACGTCATCTACATACATGTATTCTCGCAGTATGTTAGCCGCTGTAGGGTGTGGATTTGAGACGTCGTCTGCTAGTTGGAGAAGCGTTCTTATCGCGAGGTATGGAGCGCAATTCACTCCGAAGGTAACCGTCTTTAATTCGTAGAGACTAATAAGGTCATTCGGGGAAGTGCGATATACAATGCGTTGAAATTTGGTGTGATTTTCGTTCACCCAAATTTGACGATACATCTTTTCGATGTCGCTATTGAAGACAAAACGGTATAGTCTCCATCGTAATATAAGGATGGGTAGATCGGCTTGTAGAACTGGGCCTGGGAGGAGAATATCATTCAAGCTATTACCGTTGGCCGTAGGGCTCGAGGCATTAAATACTACGCGTACCTTTGTAGTGGTACTTTCTGCTTTAATAACGGCGTGGTGGGGCAGGAAGTAATGATCCGAATCGTCGGATGGGATATTCTTTTTTAATTTTTTCATATGTCCGAGCGTTTCATATTCTGACAACACTCGAACATATTCTTTACCTAAATCTGGGTTGTTTATTAGCCGCCCCTCATTCCGGAAGAACTGAGAGCATGCGCGTTTCAGGGACGGTCCTAAGTTAATATTGTTAGGGTAATCCTGCCGGAATGGTAGTGACACGGTGTACCTTCCATTCTCACTTCGCTGCGTGGTTTCTTTAAATAGTTGTTCGCAGTACCTTTCTTCTTCATTTAATATTTTATTTTTTGATACATTTTCTACCTCCCAGAACGCTTTGAGTTGGTTGTCTAACGCAACCTCGTTGTAGAAAGACATAATGCTCTTCGTTAGATTCGGTGATTCGATACGACCGGTTAGTATCCAACCGAACACTGTCTCGTGGGCTAAGAGTGTGCTTAGCACATTCTTCTTTATACCGCTCATTATAATTTGGGGATATATATCTCCGCCAAGTATGAGGTCTACGTCTTCGTTGACGTAGAACCTCTTGTCTGCCAAGACCAAGTCTGGGAATGCCTGCATAGTCATTGCGTTGATATGACAGGATGGAAGATTCCCAGTGAGTTTCGCTAGAACTAGTACTGGTGTAGTCAGGCTGAAGCAGGGATCCACTGGTGAACGTAATTCGATGTTGGATGCTTCTTTCACCTGAGCTGACACCGCATTTGTGATGCCTGAAACATGGGCATGCATTTTCCTTGCTGGCAAATTGATTCTGCGTTTCAGTCTTTCAGTTATTAAGGAACATTCAGACCCAGAATCAATTAATGCCCGCGCGGAGAAGTCGGTACCATGTTGGTGAATGTGTACGCGAGCAGTTCCTAATAGCACGCCTGTGCTGGAATTGGCATGGCAGGATTTGACATTCTGATTCGCAGAGGAAGGTGGTTGTCCCGATTCCTGTCTTTTTCTTGCCTGTGCCGAAGTTGATGGGGCATTATCCGCATCTTTGAAGGGATTTCGTACCGCCGGTTGCTGAAGTGTGCCCGCATGCAGGAGCGTGTGGTGACGAGAGTGGCATTTGGAACAGTTGTATGAACTGGTGCACCTCGTCACTGTGTGTCCTGGGGATAAACAATTCAGGCAGCCATTTGTGGATTTGACGAATTTAATCCTTTCTACTGGGTTTAAATCGCAAAAACGTGAACAGTTGCGTAATCTGTGCTCCGTAGATTTGCACATTTTACACTTTGTTTTTGTTGTTTGCTTGGTTACTTTGGTTTGAAAAGCACCAAGTCTTTTTGTAGGGTTTTCTGTCGACTGGCGCGACGTGTTTGATTTTTGCACTTTAGAAGTGGCATTCCCTGTAAAACCAGACACCGTTTCAAGTGTCTGGAAACGATTTGACAAGAATTTGTCCATATCCTCCCACTTGGATATGTCCGTCTTGTGGTCAATGCTCTGCTCCCATAGAGCCAACGTATTTTCAGGTAATTTTGTCGAACATAAATAGGTAATAATCGCATCCCAATTTGAAACATCGATCTGATGTATTTTTAAAGATGCCAAGCAATTATTTTTGTCGCGCTGTAAGGTTTTGATAGAGTTGCCGCACTCGCTATCTATCTTTTTTAGATTAAACAAAATTTGTAGTTGTGAGTTTACGAGAATCCGCTTATTCTCGTATCTCTCACATAGGTTTTTCCAGGCTATTTCGAAGCCTTCGTTTGTCAAGGGACATTTCTTGGCGATGTCCTTTGCCTCACCTTGAGTTTTCTGATTGAGGTGGAACAACTTTTCTACCGGGCTTAGGCGACTGTTGTTTTTGTATATGGCCGTGAACAGGTCACGAAACGTAGGCCAAGATAGGTAGTCGCCCTTGAACACCTCAGTATCACAAGCTGGCAGGCGGATACTATGTTCGCGCGCACGTTCTCCCTCAGGTTTGACTGCCCTATCTTTTTCCTCCTTCAATTTGGCTTGAAGTTCAGCCATGTTCGACATGCATCTCAGGAATACGGCATATGCCGCTTTATGCTTGATCTTGACCGCTGCAATTTTCTTTGCGTCGAGCGTGTCAGAGCCAAGCAACTCCTCTAGGGCGTTCTCTGCTTTTTCCCACTTAGCTTGCAACTCTTTTTGCTGTATTGCAAGAGTGTGCACAGTGTGCAGAGCCGCATTGATGTCATTAAAATCGGCCTCGAATTCGATTATTCGATCGGCCAATCTAATGTAAGAATCCATGTTCATGGTTGAAAGGTGGAGAGCAAATTAACCAAGGGATGTAAAAACTTTGAAAACCTGAGCGAATCACCCAACCAACAACTATTAAAATTACGCAAAATTGATTTCTTACTTTTAATTTGTTTATTTTTATCTGATTTTGCAGATTATTTGTGCCTTAAAACAGGGAGCAGGGGGAATCAACACCAATTTGTATTGTGCGAAGTAAAGGGGGGGGGGGGGCACTCGCCACTTCAACCTTCAATTTTATTATAAGATAAGTGCGCGCGTTGATATAAACTCGACGAAAAGTGTGAAACCGTGAAATAAATCTTATGCAACAGAGAACAAAACTGTGTAACAAGATTAATTAGAGAAATTAGTGAAAAAAATGTGATGCAAAAAGAAAATTTAAATCGAATGGCGTGAAATTTTATGTGAAAGTGAGGTTATGTGTACCTCTTCCTTGTGCTGTGTCCGGAGAGCCTTACCGCTGGTGGGGGGACAGACCAGATAGTCACAAGGAATCTTAAACGACGTTAATGCAACGCGTTTGCACTTATTTTCCTTTTTGGCACTACACAGTTTTTTCACACTTTTCGCGGTTAACTACAATCACGTATGGCACTTTAGATCGATTTTTCGCACTTTTATTTATTATTTTAACCAAAAAAAATGTTGCAAGAAATATTGCACTTACTGTGAGCTTTTTGGTGATTTGTATGTTCTGGTGGTGATGTGGCAAGATGACTTGTGGTGTTGCTGATGGCTTAATCTGGCTGTCGCTTGCTCAGTGTTTTGCACGCTGGTATTAAATCTAATATATATTATAAATGGGAAAGTTTGGATGTTAAGATGTTTGGATGTTTGGATGTTTGGATGTTTAGATGTTTGGATGTTTGGATGTTTGGATGTTTGGATGTTTGGATGTTTGGATGTTTGGATGTTTGTCCAGACGTTTGTCTTTGTGACTCAATAACGCAAGAACGGCTGGGCCGATTTGGATGAAATTTTGCACACATATAGCCAATAGTCTAGAAGGATCTACTAGCTATATATTTTTCAAAAGGGGCGTGGTCCCCGCCCCCTAGGAACAGTTATAATTTAATTATTATATTTTTTCGTCTTTGCGACTGAATCACGCCAGAATGGCTACACGGATTTTGATGAAATTTGGGACACAGACAGTAGTCTACTAGCGAAATTTTTTTCGAACATGGAAAGAGGGGTGAGGGTCCCACGACCCTTCGAGAAATTATTTTTCAAAATTTTTACACATTATAACTTTACGTATACTGGCCTTCACCAATATCACAGACTCAAGGGGTCAAATAAGTCGAGGGCTTACAAAGTAAGCAGTGACACCCTCCGCCCGCCCCCCTTTATCTCCCCCTCTGGTGTAAAATCCATAAATTGTTATAACTCAATCTAAATTTTCTCCTAAATCAATAGTTTTTGGTATCTGGTACATACAGAACGAGATCTAGACAATTTTGGAGGAACGATCAGTGGTCCTCTCCTCTACTCCCGCCATCCGCCCTCCATCAATTGTTTTTATTAGCACGCTTTTATTAGCTTTACCTGTATGTGTCTATCTAACTTTTTATTCGCTCCAATGCGCCTGCTGCGTTATTAACATGGTTTTATAATTAGCTTCACCTTATTTGTAATCCCGTAAGGGTCATATCGAGACCCTTCCGGGATCATTTCTGGATGGTTTTCGGGATCGGTCCGGGATTACGCCGGGGTAATTTCGGGACTTTTTCGGGACTATTTCGGGATCATTTTGGGACCCTTCCGGGATCATTTCTGTATAGTTTACGGGATCCGTCCGGGATCCCGTCGGGGTTATTTTGGAACATTTTCGGGACTATTCCGGAATCATTTCGGGACTATTTCGCGATCATTTGGGGACCCTTCCGGCATCATTTCTGGATGGTTTTCGGGAGCCATCCGGGATATCGTCGGGGTCATTTGGGGACTTTTTCGGGATCATTTGGTGGCTCTTCCGGCATCATTTCTGGATGGTTTTCGGGATCCGTCCGGGATCTCGTCGGGGTCATTTGGGGACTTTTTCGGGATCATTTTGGGGCTCATCCGGCATCATTTCTGGATGGTTTTCGGGATCCGTCCGGGATCCCGTCGGGGTCATTTCGGGACTTTTTCGCGACTAATACGGGATCATTTGGGAACCCTTTCGGCATCATTTCTGGATGGTTTTCGGGATCCGTCCGGGATCCCGTCGGGGTCATTTCGGGACTTTTTCGCGACTAATACGGGATCATTTGGGAACCCTTTCAGCATCATTTCTGGATGGTTTTCGGGATCCGTCCGGGATCCCGTCGGGGTCATTTCGGGACTTTTTCGCGACTAATACGGGATCATTTGGGAACCCTTTCGGCATCATTTCTGGATGGTTTTCGGGATCCGCCCGGGATCCCATTAGGGTAATTTCGGGACTATTAGGGGATCATTTGGGAACCTTTCCGGCATCATTTCTGGATAATTTTAGGGATCCGTCCGGGATGCCGACGAGGTCATTTCGGGACTATTTCGGGATCATTTGGGATACCTACCGGCATCATTTCTGGATGGTTTTTGGGATTCGTCCGGGATCCCGTCGTGGTCCTTTCGGGACTTTTTTTCGATTAATACGGGATCATTTGCGGACCCTTTCGGCATCATTTCTAGATAGTTGTCGGGATCCCGTCACGGTAATTTCGGGACTATTAGGGGATCATTTGAGGACCTTTCCGGCATCATTTCTGTATTGTTTTCGGAATCCTTTCGGGATCCCGTCAGGGTCATTTTGGGACTTTTTTGGGGCTAATACGGGATCATTTGGGGATCCTCTAGGGGTCGTTTCGTGACTTTTTCTGTTTTATTTCGGGATCATTTGGGGACCCTTCCGGCATAATTTCTTGATGGTTTGCCGGATCCATCAGGGTCATTTCGGGACCATTTTGGGATCATTTGGGGACCCTTCCGAGATCATTTCTGGATCCGTCCGGGATGCCGTAGGAGCCATTTCGGGATTTTTTGTTACTTTTCCGGGATAGTTTTTGGACCCTTCTGGGATCATTTCTGGATCTGTGCGGGATCCCATCTGGGTCATTTCCGGACTATTTCGGGATCATTTTGGGATCCTTCCGGAATTATTTCTGTATGGTTTTCTCGATCCGTCGTTGATTCCCTCGGAGCCATTTCGGAACCTTTTCTGGAGTATGTCGGGGTCATTTGAGGATTTTTTCTCGACTAATACGGGATCATTTGCGGACCCTTTATTCATAATTTCTGGATAGTTTTCGGGATCCTTTCGGGGTCCAGTCAGGGTCATTTCGGGACTTTTTCGGGATCATTTAGAGATGGCTTTCAGGATTCGTCCGGGAACCCGTCAGGGTAATTTCTGAACTTTTCCGAGACTATTTCGGGATACTTTTGGGACCTTCCCAAGATCATTTCTGGATGGATTTTGGGATCAGTCCGGGATGCCGTCAGGGTCATTTTGGTATTAGGTGATCATTTGAGGACCTTTCCGGCATCACTTCTGGATGGTTATCGGTATCCGATCAGGATCCCCTCGGAATCATTGCGGGACTTTTTCGGGATCATTTGGGGTCCCTCCCAAGATCATTTCTGGATGGATTTCGGGATCTGTCCGGGATCCCGTCAGGGTCATTTAGGGGTGCGTTCGAGATCCCGTCAGGGTCATTTCGGGACTTCTTCGGGAATATATCGAGATCATTTCTGGATGGTTTATGGGATCCGTCCATGACCCCTTAAGGATCATTTCGGGACTATTAGGTGATCATTTGAGGACCTTTCCGGCATCACTTCTGGATGATTTTCGGTATCCGTTCGGGATCCCTTCGGAATCAATGCGGGACTTTTACGGAATCATTTGGGATTCCTTCCGGCATCATTTCTGGATGGTTTTCGGGATTTGTCCGGCATCCCGTCGGGGTTATTTCGGGGCCTTTTCGGGGCTAATACGGGATCATTTGGGGATCCTCTAGTGGTCTTTTCGTGACTTTTTCTGTATTATTTCGGGATCATTTTGGGACCCTTTCGGCATAATTTCTTGATGGTTTGCCGGATCCATCAGGGTCAATTCGGGACCATTTTGGGATCATTTAGGGACCCTTCCGAGATCATTTCTGGATCCGTCCGGGATGCCGTAGGAGCCATTTCGGGATTTTTTGTTACTTTTCCGGGATATTTTTTGCACCCTTCCGGGATCATTTCTGGATCTGTGCGGGATCCCATCTGGGTCAATTCCGGACTATTTCGGGATCATTTTGGAATCCTTCCGGAATCATTTCTGTATGGTTTTCGCGATCCATCGTGGATCCCCTCGTAGCCATTTCGGAACTTTTTCTGGAGTTAGTCGGGATAATTTAGGGACCCTTCCTGGATATTTTCTGGATGGTTTCTGAGATCCGTCCGGGAGCCCGTCAGGGTAATTTCGGAACTTTTTCGGGACTATTTCGGGATCAATTTGGTACCCTTCAGGCATCATTTCTGTGTGGTTATCTGTATAAGTCTAGAATCGTGTCGTTGTCATTTCGGGTTTTTTGGGACTACTTCGGGAACTTTTGGAAACACTTCCGGGGCGTTTCTGGATGGTTTTCGGGATCCGTCCGCGATAGCGTCGGGGTCATTTCGTGGCTTTTTCTGGATAATTTCGTTATCATTTTGGGATCCTATCAGGTTATCAGCTCATAAAGTTCTTTTTTTTACTCAATTACAAAAATAAAATGCATTAGACAGAAAAAAAATTTTAAACAGATAACTTTATAAGCAGGCTAACGTGAATAGCCCACATATTTCATTTTCTCCTTGCGGACGGGGCCGCGGGTAAAGGCTAGTAATATACTATCGAAATTTTGTGGTATAGCTGTTGATGGGCAAATATTTTTCCGTATAACTTTTTATGTTAGGAATTCTGAAGTGTGTGCGGTCAGCTATGATGCTTTGTTGTGGACTGTAATTTAGGTGCTGTTTCCAATTCCTGGTGAAGATGGACCAAATGTTCGGCCGGTGTGCGTCTAATCCTGGAGAGGTGGGCGCACCGGGTCGATCTCAAAGAACGGGTGTGTTTGAAAATAAATAGGAGAAGACGAGATTTCTCGTTATAATAAAGCTGTTATTTTTATTGGTAGATATTAAATATACAGGAATTAATATTACCTTTGATAAACGGCAGAGATCGCTGGCGGCAGATGTGAACAGGTTGGCTGTTGAAGTCAAAGAGGCCGGTTGTATAGCGAGCTACAACCGTTGACCCGCAAAATCCTCCGTTTTGGAGGGGAAAGGCACCCACACATCAACCCCGACATGCATATGCATGAGTGCTGACAAAAAGCACACATACACGTGCATGTACATGCATGCACATGCATGAGGGTGATGGTGTGGGTGGTTATAAATTAATTCGAGTATCGATTTGCAGAGTTGCATTGGGGGGGTCGCAATCAGATGCGGAAAAGTTAGGCATCCTGCCTAAACAGGATGTACTTCATCTTCCAACATGGCTTTTTGTTAGTAAATGACCTCCCATGGAGCTAGAAACCAGTGGCTATCATGTGGCCACTTACGTTGTTCTGGGTGATTGTAAATTTCTGGACAGCTGGGCTGAGATTTTGTCGGGCTGTCAAGCCACCTTGTCTAGTTGACTAGCACCCCTTGCGAAATCAAATTGTTCTCTATACTAGAATACTGGAGAATTGACGCTCACTGCAATAGGAATACATTCCAGTGCGGACACAATGTGGGGAACAATTCTAGGAAGGCATCGGTGGCATTTTATTTCTACAGGGCGCGATCACCAGTAGATAGGAGGTGTGTACTGTCGTCAAGTTTTGTAAACAGATTTTGATGAAAGTCTGACTTCAGACACACTAGCTTTATGACTTTTTACCAACCAGAGACAGTCTGCCAACTGTCCTAGTAACGAGAGCATCTTCACGCCTAGCACTGTGTTTAGTTCAGTGGGGCGAACACCAGCGGTAATAAGGCGCGAAGCGCTTTTGCACACTCTGTATTGGCTTATTAATGGGCTGCGGGATGGAAATGCGCTAGACGTCACCGCAGCACTAAAGGCTTAGAATCCCCCCAGCGGGTTAGGGGATCAGAATATATCCGCGGTAGGTATGCCTGTCGTAAGAGGCGACTAAAATACCAGATTCAAGGGGCTGTGTAGCGCAACCATTCAGGTTGCCAGCGCAATATATAGCTTCTCCAAACCCAATTGTCAACCTCACCTACCCGCGGCGAATCCTGTTTCACTAACAGACGAGGCTCTGGCGACCCCAAGCTTCTCATGGAACTTGGAGGGAATGGCCGGAATGTTTAATGTGGCCACATAAATCGTTCCCGAGATGGTCGGGCTTGCACCTTATTGGTGCTGTATTACCGGAGCGTACCGGATCTGCATCCGGCAAAGGACCATCACATCGATAACACTCCCCAAACCTTTGGGGAGCAACTTTATCGCTACAACAACAACAACAACCGGCTTAACAGTAGGCTGAGGGGAAGGAGTGTGACAACATTGAGGTGGCGACCGATCTGCGAGGAATGTAGGAGCAACTGCACATCCATTACTTTTACCCGTAATTCATTATTGTGGAGTTGATAAATAAACTGCTTGTTCTTAACACCAGGGGAGTGCTGGACAACAACAGCAACGGCTGTGCGATGCATAGATTTTTGTTTAATGTGACATGTGTCTTTAGAGAGATGGTCCGTTGTTCTCTTTTTGTGCTAAAAGCAAAAACCCATTAAGCAAACATTTCCAAAATGTTTTAAAAAAAGTCCTTCAAATTACTCGACCTAGCTTCACTTCAAGCAACCCATCCTTTCAAGAACTTCACCTTCCAAACAATTTAACATCTTGAATAAAGAATATTTTTATGGAAGGAAATCGCAATTGACAACTCCACCATTTCCGTAATATTCTTTTTCTGCATTTTAACACCAACTTTTTGCATAGAAGGGAAAAATGAAATGTCAAACTATTTGAAATGAAAGCTGAAAGTATAAAGAAGGAAAGTTAACAAAACCTTGCAGCAAAAAAGGACCCACAAGTCAATGTACAGAAGCAGTGTGGGGTAGCGCAAGTTTCAGATCTAAAAGCTGCTTAGCGACAGTGAAAAGGGCAAAGGTTATTTAAGTTAACGGATGTAAGAAATAAATAACACCAACAATTGCAAACAATCGACCGCTGCTGGCAGTTACGCAAGGTAGCCGCAAAAGATGGCAGCTGCTTGTTTTACGATAAGGCAGCAATGAACGGAAATATAGCACAAAATTCCGATAAGAGTAACAGCTAAGAAGACAACTGTAAGTTTTAACTTTTACTTTTTTCTTTGATTGCACTCCCTTCTCCTTCGTTATGCGATTTGAGATGATGTCCGTGGTTCAGCTGGCATGTTTCAAACTTTATAGTACATACTAAGGATGCAAACTTTTATAGAAGTTGATTTTATTGCACCGCTAATCGCATTGGCCGTCAGTCGAGGCATGAGCGGTTAGCCAGCGTGGAATAAATACGTAGGCACATGAGCTAACCAGAAAGTTCCCACTTCTTATTTGTTGATTGGCTCAGCTAATGGTTGAAGTTCCCTGCATTTCAAGATATTTTCGTCTAGCTTTCAACCACACAGAGTCTTTCAATGTGGCGTTCCTCGTTCCATTTTGCACTCCAGCTCCATTTTTTAAACACTATTGGCGTCTATTGGAGAAGCAGAGCAGCCTTGGCATATACTGGCTAACCCAATTAGTATGCTCCTCACAACAAGGTTTTATATGCTGGTGCAGAACGTTTGAACTCCAGCGTTCAACCCTTCTTTGGCTTTCTTGGACCGATATCTCAGCCCCGTTATAACTTTCATCATTTGGTTAGGGACGACTTCGCCGGTTATTGGCATCCATTTATGCTGGAAGTGCTAACTTATAAATCTTCTAGGCCACTAGAACCGCTCGCTTGAACGCCTTTGGTTTGGTCTTTTTTTTTTCTTGTAGCGATAAAGGCACTCTCCAAATGTTTTGTATACCCGTATACATAGATACGGAACCATTAACGTACTAGACTGAACATCTCTTGAACGATTCGTTTCGGTTAGGTCAGAATGACAATTAGATAAGAGACCAATTGAGGCTAATGGTGCAAGACAACACATTAACCCCCCCAGTATTTATCTGTCTTGTCCCGATAGCTTTGTACTCCTGCGATTTTAATGCTTTCCTGCGTGTTTTTGTTATTGGTTTTGTCCATGCAAGTCACTTGTCATGATTCACCATTCGGATGCGGATGTCTGATTGCCCAGCGATGATGGTGTCAAATAGCAAAAGTTCACACTCTACCACCGGCGACTTTGCACCTATAAATCAAGTCTGCGATAACAGCGTAGGGGTCACACGAAGGTTGGTACCTAAATGGGCTGCTGAGATCGTCTTAAGGCCTCTCATACTGGCGTGTGTGCAAAGGCGGTTACCTTACTGTATTTGGAGGGGACATTTTCCCTTCTTTTTCTCCCCCTTCTGGAGAGATTTCAATATTGGTGGTAATTTGCTGGATAAAATAAAATAGCACAATTAAGTCACTACACCGACCAACGCGTTAGCGACTTCGACCACGTTGAACTGGCAGGGTCATCCAACCTCCTCCTTCCGTATGAAGAGTGAAATCACCACAGCCTCTACTGCTAGATAAAAGACTCAACATAGGTTGGAAAAGTTGACAATTAGATTGAAGAAGCTAAATTAAATTGAGTTACGGGGCACTGGCGCCTTCAGCAAGAGTGCCAGTTTACTTAGGCGAGTCTTATGCAGTTGGAACTAGCTAGCTAAGTAAATTAAATTATCAATCTGCTTAAAATTCTCGTGATGGCATCCTCTGGCTTAACTAGGCACTCCTCCTTATTTCTGCTCTTGGTTGTGTGCTACTAAATCGTTGGCTCCCGCTTCAGTATAACGTCGCTCAGTGCATTCGTTTAAGCGCTGTCCCTACTACGATATGGCCGAACGCTCTCATACCGCCGCAAAGGTATTGCTATTTCAAAGCTCTCTGCTGCTTACTACCCTTGGCCGATGCACAGTTTTTCGGCTGAAGAAGTAGTCGCTGAAGTCATTCGCCCTACGTCGTCCGCATTATATAATAAGCCAAACTATCTCACTCACATGCTCTTTATCTCTACAGGGACGAGAGGAGGGACAAAAAAGTCAAATGTAGAAATAGGGCAGCAAGAAGAGTGAGATAAAGAGAAGTCAGGGGGAGATGGAGAGGTAAAATGAGAGTTAAAGGTGAAGATAAAAGTATAAGAATAGATTAAGAATAGCAAAGGAAGTGGGAGAAGGAAGTAGTAGAAAGAAATGTAAGTTTTCACCAAAAGTTACCATCTTTTCCAAAAAAAACAAAAAAAAATTCTGAAAAAGGTTGAAGCTTCGCGGTGACATCGGCGAATGATATTAACAAAGCATAGGTGCCTGACACAAAGTGCAAAGCAATGACAGGGTGGAAAACCCAAAGAGATGTATTCATGTTTTTAAAAACCACCTTTTCTAACAACTTGACAATCATACAAAGCCAATTCACTGCAGTGATGCAAAGCAATTCAAAGTTTTCACTAACTAAACGAATGAAGCGTTGCATCTGAAGACAAGAGCAAAAACTTCTATGGTAACTTTTTTGCGTGCGCACATTTGGTGAGTAAGAAAAAGAATAAGGTGCGCTAAAAAAAGGGAGTATCTAAAAAAGGCTAGCAAAAGGGCAACAAAAAAGTTTGCAGATTAAAAGTGCGCAGTACAGGAGTGATGCAGGGAAAACTTAAAAATTGCTATTTGTTGCTGGAATTTGTGTCAGCGTTACTGCTGTTGCTTTATGACAGTTGACAAAACGGTTTTTATTACACTCAAGGAGAAAAGGTTTTCATATTTTTATACTCAGCTGAGCAGAGCTCACAGAGTATATTAAAAGTCCTGTTATTGAATAATTTTTCCTCTTAGTTCGCATGGCTGGGTACACCTGTACCACAAGGCAGTTCATACGTGAGAACTACTAGTGGGACCTGTGTATCCCAGTCATGAGAACTAGTAATAAAAAAAACTAATTTTAGTAATAAAAAACTAATTTATTAAAAATCCATCTTTATGAAAGTATATTTGAAAAAATTTTCTCTCCTTTTTGTAGAAAACTTATTCTCATACGATGCCACAAAATTTCTATTTGTAGATTATTTAAAAATGGCTTTTGAATATACAAAAGGTACCCGGGTATCCATCTATGCACAGGACGGTTAACTTTGTTCGCATAACGGTAATCCGTAACGGCATAAACTAATCGAGATAGATATAGACTTCTATATATCAAAATGATCTGGGCGAAAAAAGAAATTTATTTAGCCATGTCCGGCCGTCCGTTTTTCCATCCGTCCGTAAACACGATAACTTGAGTAAATTTTGAGGTATATTGATGAAATTTGGTACGAAGATTCCCGGTCTCTCATCTCAGATCGCTATTTAAAATGAACGAAATCGAACTATAACCATGCCTACTTTTTCGATATCGAAAATTTCGAAAACCCAAAAAGTGCGATAATTCATTACCAAAAACGGATAAAGCGATGAAATTTGGAAAGTGAGTTGACCTTATGACGTAGAATAGAAAATTAGTAAAGTTTTGGACAATGGACGTGGCACCGCCCACTTTTGAAAGAAGGTAATTTGAAAGTTTTGCAAGCCGTAATTTGGCAGTCGTTGAAGGTATCATGATGAAACTTGGCAACAGCGCACTGCTATTCCTATATGTGTGCTAAATAAAAATTAGCAAAATCGGATTACTAACACGCCCACTTAAAAAAAAAAATTTTTTAAGTCAAAGTATAACAAAAAATTGAATATCTTTACAGTATATAAGAAAATTGTGTCAACATTCAACTCCAGTAATGATATGATGAAACAAAATACAAAAATAAAAGAAAATTTCAAAATGGGCGTGGCTCCGCCCTTTTTCATTTAATTTGTCTAGGATACTTTTAATGCCATAAGTCGAACAAAAATTAACCAATCCTTGTGAATCCTTGGGGCATAGATTCTATGACAATAACTGTTTTCTGTGAAAATGGACGAAATCGGTTGAAGCCACGCCCAGTTTTTATACACAGTCGACCGTCTGTCCTGCCGCTCGACCCTTAAAACGATAACTTGAGCAAAAATCGATATATTTTTACTAAACTTAGTTCACGTACTTATCTGAACTCACTTTGTATTGCTATAAAAAATGGCCGAAATCCGACTATGACCACGCCAACTTTTTCGATATCGAAAATTACGAAAAATGAAAAAAATGCCACATTCTATATCAAATATAAAAAAAGGGATGAAACGTTGTAATTGGATTGGTTTATTGACGCAAAATATAACTTTAGAAAAAACTTTGTAAAATGGGTGTGACACCTACCATATTAAGTAGAATAAAATGAAAAAGTGCTCCAAGGCGAAATCAAAAGCCCTTGGAATCTTGGCAGGGATACTGTTTGTGGTATGAGATATATAAATAAATTAGCGGTACCCGACAGATGACGTTTTGGGCCACCCTGGTCCACATTTTGGTCAATATCTCGAAAACGCCTTCACATATACAACTACCACCACTTCCTTTTAAAACCCTCATTAATACCCTTAATTTGATACCCATATCGTACAAACACATTCTAGAGTCACCCCTGGTCCACATTTATGACGATATCTCGAAAAGGCGTCCACCTATAGAACTAAGGCCCACGCCCTTTTAAAATACTCATTAATACCTTTCGTTTGATACCCATATTGTACAAACGCATTCTAGAGTCACCCCTGATCCACCTTTATGGCGATATCTCGAAAAGGCGTCCACCTATAGAACTAAGGCCCACTCCCTTTTAAAATTCTCATTAATACATTTCATTTGATACCCATATTGTTCAAACGCATTCTAGAGTCACCCCTGGTCCACCTTTATGGCGATATTTCGAAAAGGCGTCCACCTATAGAACTAAGGCCCACTCCCTTTTAAAATTCTCATTAATACATTTCATTTGATACCCATATTGTACAAACGCATTCTAGAGTCACCCCTGGTCCACATTTTGGTCAATATCTCGAAAACGCCTTCACATATACAACTACAACCACTTCCTTTTAAAACCCTCATTAATACCTTTAATTTGATACCCATATCGTACAAACACATTATAGAGTCACCCCTGGTCCACCTTTATGGCGATATCTCGAAAACGCGTCCACCTATAGAACTAAGGCCCATTCCCTTTTCAAATATTCATTATCAGCTTTCGTTTGATACCCATATTGTACAAACAAATTCTAGAGTCACCCCTGGTCCACCTTTATGGCAATATCTCGAAAACGCGTCCACCTATAGAACTAAGGCCCATTCCCTTTTCAAATATTCATTATCAGCTTTCGTTTGATTCACATATCGTTCAAGCAGATTCTAGAGTCACTCCTGGTCCACCTTTGTGGCGATATCCCGAAATGGCGTCCATCTATAGAACTATGGGCCTCTCCCGTTTAAAATACTCTTTAATACCTTCCATTTGATACCCATGTCATACAAACACATTCCGGGTTTACCCTAGGTTCATTTTAGGATAGGATGGGATAGGTTAGGTGGTAGCTACCCTGATAAAGATGGCTCACTTGGACAACACGAAGGTCCGTTTTGATACCACATTCACAAAAAATAACTATAACTTAGATCTAGGTTAATTTTACTACACGGTGATTTTCCCTTATTTTGTCTCCAAAGCTCTCAGCTGAGTATTTAATGTTCGGTTACACCCGAACTTAGCCTTCCTTATTATTTTTATTATTTGAATAGGAAGAAATACAAACAATAGTGCAAAGCAAAGTACGTGCTTAAGGATATTTGTGTCCAAGATTCAAAAAGTATGCACTTAAGTAACTTTGATGAATGACAAAATAAATTATCGGAGAGATTGAAGGGAAAGAATTTATGAATGATAAAATGCAAAAATGCAAAATAATAGAAAATAATGCTTGATTAAAATATAGTACATATTCCTTACTTAATTTCATTCTTGCAACAAATATATGTTATATTTATTCCTTTGTCATCATCATCCTGCAACTGGTTTGAAGATGCAGAATTCCAAGACGGAAAACAAGGCGGCAAGCGGCTGAAGGTGACAAACCTGCCGGAGCCATAGGCGGAATGGGAGTTAAAAAAAAAAAAATAATAAAAAAAAATACTTGACGCGATTTGTTGATGTTTCTCTATCCGAAACTGGAATCCAGGACCGTCTGGGTGGTAAGCTACCGCAGTGGAAATATTAGCTAAATAGAAAATAGGACTGTAACCAGAGCCAAAATCGGACTTAAATAATACAGAACCCTATATAGAAACCGGAAGTGGAGCTGAAACCTGAGAGAAACTGGAACAACATACAAATAAAAACTGAAATCGTTACCGTAATTGAATCCGAAAAGCAACTGGCAACAATACCAGAACCAAAATAGGGTCTTTAACAAGTTTTGAAATCTAAATATAAATCTTGTCCGAAGCTGGAGACAAGAAAGGAACCTTATTTCATATCGTAACTGGTGTCACAACTGAGATTAGATAGGAATTGGGACTGGAACGGCAAACAAGACCATACATTAACCAATAACTAAGCCTGACCGCAAACGAACCAGAAACCAGAACCGAAACGGATGCTGGAATTTGAATCAACACTAAAACGAGAGATCTTTCAAAATGTAAAACGCGGAGAGCCGGAACCGGAACCGAAACCAGAACCGAAACCGGAATCGTAAAAAAAGCAGTGCCGGCATTATAGCTAAAAGTAGTCCGGAAGTCGGACCAAATCGAAACGAAGTCCCGAACCGCAACCGAAACCAATTTCTGACCGAACATAGAACAAATCGAACAAAAACCAGAAACGAAACCGTACCAAATCCAGAATTGAATTCGAATCAAAAACTAGGTCGAAATCAAGACTTTAGCCGAAACCAAATCCAAAGTCGTAATTGAAAGTGAATCCTTGCCCAACAAAGGTTGAAACTTGACAGAAACCGGGTCATAAGCAGACCTAAATAGAAACCGAGTCCGATTTCAAAAGAAACAGGTAAGTGTGTTAAGTTCCGGTACAAGCGGACATTAAATACTCACTTCAGGGCTTCTTTCGTATAAGTCATTCAGCTTCAGTCCTTTGATACTAAGTATTACCAAAAGTGGGCATCGTTGTTAATCGATTTTGCCCAAGAAATATTTCTCTCTATAAAGGAAATAAGCGTACCCAGTTTTTCACGATAGGTCAATTCCTTTTTAAATTATGGTTGATAAACATAAAATAAGGGGTGACCCAAAAAGGGGCACATTTCCAAAACTTTCTGGTATATTCATTTTCGCTTATACATACATCGAAGAAGTAAACATGCATTATTACTAAGTTACTCTATTGCCTATTTCAAGCATCACTGTAGACTTATGATGGGTATTTTGACTGGAAACTGCCTTTAAATAAGGCTTGGCCAGTGATAGCAAATGTGCAGGAAGTGCGTGTTGGCGGAGGAACCGATCGTGCATGTTTTGTGCTCGTGCCCTGTGCTTGCCAATCTAATATTCCAGCTGTTAGGAGTGACACAGCTATCAGATTATGAAGCAGCAAGTGGCTTACATACATCCTAGAAAGCTTCTAGCAATTGCCAAGAAGACTAAGTTATTTTATACCATTTATTTATTTATTTATTTATTTGACTATAAATTTTACAATTAATCAGATTAAATATAATTACGGATAACAGAATAAATTACAGAAACATACATATTGAGCAAAATTATATTATAAAATATGTATATATATTATTAAGTGAGTTGTCGAGATGGACTGTGATGCCGAGCCAGGGAATTGATTATTAGTGCTGTCGGAATGGACGTAATTTCAAGCAGCTGATGTATATTTAATACACAATAAGTACGGCTGCGATGCGTGGGAGGTTGGAAAGGACATGATTACAAGCCACCCGACCATAGCAACTGGAGCTGGTAACAGATTTAGTTTAACATGTTAATTATGAATAAGTTATGAGTTCAAGGCAGTGAGTATATATTATTTTACACTGTAGAGTGTGTCACAAGTACCAATATTATTGCAGTGATTAGTGAATTCTTGACACAGATAACGACGAGGTTCATGCATTTGAAAATTCGATCTACATGTGATTAAATATAGCGGTTGGAAATAACGAGAGGGCCTAAAAGGGACATTAAGCATTACCTCACCAAGCAGAAATGGACTGTTTATCTTCCCCCTTGATAGTTTTACCATGAATAAAACGCCAAGCATCTCCCTACGGCTCTGTAGTGAAGGCAGCTGTAAAAGTTTAACCGGCTGCAGTAGGGCGTTAAATACCTTGATGGATACCAGGGCAAATGATTTAAAGCAAAAAGCAAAAATTGCTTTTGAACCGATTCCAATTTTTCGCTATGGATCTGATAACGCGGATTCAATATAATGGAAGCATATTCCAATATAGGTTTTACTCACCACAAAAAAATAGTTTTAGTGACATATGGGTCATTGAATTCCTTTGATCCCTTTTTACGAAAACCAAAGTCCCTCTAGCCCTATTCACACACGATTCGATACGTAATTGAAGTCCAGTTTAGGGTCCATTATAACGCCAACAACAGTAAAGTTTGTGACTTGCTTAATGATATAATCGCCTATCAAGTACTGATGGGATTTAAAAGATTTCCTCGTAAAATACATAAACTTGCACTTCGGTAAGTTTAGTGACATGACGTTTACATCACACCACTCAACTAGGTTATTCAAATCCGATTGAAGAAGTGCCTTATCTTCAGGTGAGCGAACGGGCATAACTAGTTTGACATCATCAGAGGCATGAAGTGCTTCAAAACATTTGGGAGGCCATTAATCAAGAGCAGGAACAACACTGGACCAAGGTGACTGCCCTGGGGAACTCCAGAAGATACCTTGATGAATTCAGACAAGCAATTGTTAAACACAACGGTTTGATTTCTTCCTTCCAAGTACGAAGAAACCCAAGAGAAAAGCCGTGATGGGAACCCCAATCGATCGAGTTTTATTAGGAGTAAGGAATGGGAAACTTTACCAAACGCCTTACTGAAATCAGTGTAAATGACATCAACTTCGCAGTTCGTTCTAAAGTTATTGATTTTCAAAGGTTTTTCAAGTTTGACCGTTAGGTAAACTTCTGGTAACACTATGAACTCATACAGTATATGTGAGATCTTCTTGGACCGGCCAGTCCAACATAACCTAACCTAATCGTCTACATTCGTTTAAAACCTCCTTTATAAAAAAGTGGGCGTGATCGTCATCCGAGTGCGTCCTTTGTTTGAAAAATGTTTGAGGGTTATAAGCAAAATTATAACAAACTGGTCCTCGAGTTATATATATACATATATATATTCTATGTCATGCCCATTTTCAAAAAAAGTTATAAACTCAATTTCTTTCAAAGTCGCAATCCTCATCCGCCTTCCAAATACAGCTAAGCAGCTAACCAAGCAGCTATCAAACTCAGATGGGTACCCGGTCACAGGAACATTGAAGGCAACGAAAAGGCGGATGAAATAGCAAATTCAGGAACATCATTATACATCACGGAAGCAGTCGCGGTTCATCGACCATTCACATCAATTAAAAGAGATATTCTCACCTAACTTAGGAAAATAACAATCCGTGATTGGTACTCTGCGGGCACCTGTAGAATCACCAAGCTAATCTGGCCAGAGGAAAAACCAGAAAAGAAGCCATGATCTATTAAATAGGTCTAGGAAGGAAATATACAGAATCACGGCCACTGCTACAAGGCACTAGCCATTTGGCCCACGCACAAGTATAATGGGTATCCCCTACAATGAGAGGTGTGGGGGCTGTAGACAGGACGGTGCCGAGGAATCGGTTACTCACTTCATTTGCGAATGTCCAGCCCTCGCGAATCTTCGGTCCCGAACTCTAGCCAGCTATGTTTTTCCGGACTTAAGGGCGGTGTCAAACTGCTGCATCAAGGACATCAGTAGGTTTATTGTTTCAACCAAGTGGTTTGAGTAAAACAATATGCACGGTACATCAGTTAAATATAATTCGCTCCAGGAGAAAGTGCATCAAAATGGCGCCTATAGCGCTACTTGGGCTTAAATACCATGGAGTGGTAAAAACGCGTTGATATAAAGTTGTGTTTCACAAAGATATAGCCTATTATAGTCGCCTACGCTTCTTTAAAAAAACCCCTTTTATATAAAAGTGGGCGTGCTCCTTAAGCGATTTCATTAATTTTTTCCAGACTCATTTCCTAAAATAATATGAATCAGTTAACCAAGATTTGTGTTGACCACTTACACCGTTGTTGATTTTTTTTTGAAGTTTTAAAAATTTATTTTGTCAAAAGTGGGCGGTGCCACGCCCCTGTTTAAAATATGAGAAAAATTTAAATAAGAAATTAGTATTTCAATGCACGCATGCCTGCTATATTTATTTATTTACACGTTTTTGGGTCCGACACTGGCCTGAACACAAAGAAGCACCAATCGTACCTGTCAACTAAAGTACGGCATTTTTGATGCATTGCATGCTTACGTATTGTTACGGCACTGCGTCAAGGCGTTGCCACACAATAGCGGCTGTCAACTGAAAATTTTCAAAATCTTGAGAGCAACCAAAGCTAAGAGCAGCCGAGATTCTTTGTTGGCTGGCACATATATTAACAAAACACCAATGCAATTAAGGCTGACATAAAAAAGCTTATAATAAGTAGATGTGAAGGTATATTTGTACGAGTGTATGTTTGTTTTAAAAAGTGAGTAACGCCAAAATGCGTATTTTTGACAACAATAAAAATTAAGAAATGAAAGCACAGCTTTCACAGTTACAGAAAATATTTGTTGTTGTTGTAGCAGTGGAAATTAAATGGGGTTACACTGAAATGACAGTCCTTGGTCGGGAAAAATCCCGACTCGCTCCGGTACATAGAACCGACTTCCTTGGGAAGCGGAAAATATATGTCTTAAGGTTCCCTTGATGTATTTCTTCATATTTCGAACTTGGTGGTGTATCATTGAAGTTAACTCCAGCAGTGAACATGAAATAAGAAGTAAAAGTTTCAATCAATTTTGTTTTTTTTTTTGTGTATTTTTCGATAGTTTAAGAAAAAACGTCAACGAATTTTGTAGCTTAAACTATGAACCAATCTCAAGATCCATTTCGAAAAACCGATCAAATTTAGAACTTCTTATTTAGAGGTTGCTGGATTTTTTTTTGCCCAATCAATTTAAGTCTAACAAAGTAAAATTTATAGGTCTCTCAAATTTCACGTTGATTTTTGATAGTTTTTTTCCTAAGAGTGTTTCAGATATTCTTCCAAATAAAAACTAACCATTCACCCTTCGTGTGGGAGGATATATAGGTTAGGTGGTAGCTGCCCTGATAGGCGAAGCTCACTTGGACACCATGAAGGTGTGTGGTATTACACATACAATAAAATAACGGTGACGGAGCTATAGCTGCTTATACTGTTTTCACACAGAAACTTAATGATCTCATTTCACCTGCTAATGAAATCGTAATTTTTTTGCTTTCACACAGAAGTAACTGCTCGATTAGTATGAAGGATGAGACAGACAATCATGGCGGAAGGATACAAGGTGGGAGCATGGTGACGTACCTACAAACAAAAAAAAATTCCATGTACTTGTAAATTCGATGGACAAATGTCAAAATCATACTGCGCCGGTAGTTGATGTATCAAATCAAATAAAAAAGGTTATAATCAGCTATTCGATGCAACCACCTTGTATCGTTCCGCCATGCAGATAATGTCATTTGCTTTGACAAATGACATTTTTAAGCACTGAACACACCAAAAACTAAGAAGCGGAAACGGAAGCGGAACGCTGCCAACAGAGTTGCATTGTGCTTTTGACTTCATTAGGCATTCAATTAGCTACTAATGAAATAATAATTGATTCGAATTTTGTAGGGAAGATTGAGCTCAATAAGCGTCTTAATGTAGAAAACTGTCTGTATTATTCAATAAGCCGTCTGTGTGAAAACAGTATTAGATAGTTGTCGCGTAGCAACAATAAAGTTCCGAATGATACCGATCTCAATCTTGAATAAATCCTCCGGAAATACAAGTTAGTCGCGACCGAAGTACTGTAGCCTAGTTCTGGCAAAAGCTGGGCAATCAAGCATAAAGTGATTCGATGATTCCAGCGCATAATCCTCCATACAGCTACAGTAAGATATGGTTTGCAGCATATTGAGACGTGTCGCATGGATTCGCATGCATTTCCATGGGGCAGAGCTTTGTCAAAACCCAAATGACAAGGAGAGCCTTTGTGAACCAAGTTATTTCGGGCTAGCGGGGTCCCGAAATACCTGCAGATATCTTCATCCGGTTCAATTTACCGATGCGGGCTAAGAGATCCGCTTGACAGAATATATACAACAGCCTTGAAAAAAAAAAAAAATATGAAATTTCAGTCATTTCGCTCTATAGGCCATTTATCATAAGCAGGCATATTTTCATCCATAACACCATTATGGCGTTGAAGTTTAATTTTTCTTCCCCAGCCATATGCAAAAGTTGTCTCCCATTCCATCGCAGTAGCTCTAACCGTTCTTGTGACCTGTTGGGTTTAAACATTTTAATAGTGCGTAATATTGAAAATTAAACCAAAGCTATTACCTACCAGATTCCAAACTTTTTTTTGCTAAAAGTTTTCCCCTTTTTCTAAAGTTTCGATACTGAAAAAGTTGACTTCCGCAGATCTCCTCTTCCAATTTGCGGCGTGCTCCGAATTCATCTCGAGTTCAATTGCATCAAATTATTAAGAAACAACAAGAGAAGTTGAAGACGGTGTCGCGTCCACCAAATTCATCGACTACAATGCGAAATCTACAACGGCTTTCTGAAAAGACTCCGGTTTTTAAGCCTAAGCCCCAACTCCAACGTGCGCCGAACTAAAAAATGAGCAAAGTAACATGAGAGTATAAACGCTTTAAAAACAATAAAACTAATTTTAGTGGTGAAGTTGAGCTCTTTTGAATCAAAATATATACCTAAGACTTAACGCTTATAGGGAAAGCAGAAGATTTCATATGGAAATAACAAATTTAAGAAGATTCAGAGGAAAAGTAATTCCAACAGGGGACAGCAAGGGGCTGGATGTTCTTAAAAGAAAAGTAAGTTACATTTTTAAACTGGTAAAGGTCGCGGAAAGCAAAGCATGCCTGCCGAGTTGAGAGTCTCTCGTAAAGACCTACAGGAGTAAATTTCATAGTGCTAATGAAGCCTTATACAAAAATTTTAGTGCGGGAATCGAATGTTTTGGCGAAATAGGCATTTACGCAAAGCTCTAAGGGGTACATAGTCCAGGGACTAATAAATTAAGAGAACGGATAATAGTCGCATTAGAGTAAAGAGTCACTTTGGTTTATATTAATGATCTGCACGAGTAAAATTAACTGGGCGAAAACGGTCTCGTGTTGGTGTAAAAATTCCATATTTAAGGTAATTAAAGTGAAAGAGGTATTGGTAGTAAGAAAAGGAGTGGTAGTGGTTGTGGAAGTGGTAGTGGTAGTATGGTAAAAGTGGGATATAGAGTGGGTGTGCGAGTGTGAGCGGGAGTAGTAATGGGAGTGGGAATAGGAGTGGGAGTGGAAGTGCGAGTGGGGGTGGGTTTGGGATTGGGAGAGGGCGTAGGAATGGGTTTAGGTTTTTGAATGAAGATAAATGGAAAAATGGTTGAACAAGAATGGATGCAAAAAGCGGAAGAAAAAAAGCCTGCTGGGTACTCTAGTATTCTATATTTCTTTGGCATAACTAAGGTATCAATTAAGCTATAAATTACATTCAAACCTTTCCTTTTTATACTCAGTTGAGCAGAGCTCACAGAGTATATTAACTTTGATTGGATAACGGTTGGTTGTACAGGTATAAAGGAATCGAGATAGATATAGACTTCCATATATCAAAATATCAGTATCGAAAAAAATTTGGTTGAGCCATGTCCGTCCGTCCGTCCGTCTGCCCGTTAACACGATAACTTGAGTAAATTTTGAGGTATCTTGCTGAAATTTGGTATGTAGATTCCTGGGCACTCATATCAGATCAGTATTTAAAATGAACGATATCGGACTATAACCACGCCCACTTTTTCGATATCGAAAATTTCGAAAAACAGAGAAAATGCGATAATTCTTTGCCAAAGACGGATAAAGCGATGAAACTTGGTAGATGGGTTGACGTTATGACGAAAAATAGAAAATTAGTAAGATTATGGACAATGGGCGTGGCACCGCCCACTTTTACAAGAAGGTAATTTAAAAGTTTTGCAAGCTGTAATTTGGCAGTCGTTTAAGATATCATGATGATATTTGGCAGGTACGTTACTCCTATTACTATATAATATAAAAATAAATAAATAAAAATTAGCAAAATCGGATGAAGAACACACCCACTTTTAAAAAAAAAAATTTTAAAAGTCAAATTTTAACAAAAAATTTAATATCTTTACTGTATATAAGTAAATTAAGTCAAAATTCAACTCCAGTAATGATATGATGCAAAAAAATACAAAAATAAAAGAAAATTTCAAAATGGGCGTGGCTCCGCCCATTTTCATTTAGTTTGTCTAGAATACTTTTAATGCCATAAGTCGAACAAAAATTTACCAATCCTTCTTAAATTTGATAGGGGCATAGATTCTATCACGGTAACTGTTTTCTGTGAAAAAGGGCGAAATCGGTGGAAGCCACGCCCAGTTTTTATACACAGTCCACCGTATGTCTTTCCGCTCGGCCGCTAACACAATAACTTGAGCAGAAACCGATATATCTTTACTAAACTTAGTCCACGTACCTATCTGAACTCACTTTGTCTTGGTATAAAAAATGGCCGAAATCCGAATATAACCACGCCAACTTTATCGATATCGAAAATTACGAAAAATGAAAAAAATGCCATAACTCTATACCAAATACGAAAAAAGGGATGAAGCATGGAATTGAATTGGTTTATTGACGCAAAATATAACTTTAAAAAAAACTTTGTAAAATGGGTGCGACACCTACCATATTAAGTAAAAGAAAATGAAAAAGTTCTACAAGACGAGATCAACAGCCCTTGGAATCATGCAGGAAAAATGTTCTTGGTATTGCATATATAAATAAATTAGCAGTACCCGACAGATGATTTTCTGGATCACCCTGGTCCACATTTTGGTCGATATCGCGAAAACGCCTTCACATATACATCTAAGGGCCACTCGCTTTTAAAACCCTCATTAATACCTTTAATTTGATATCCATATCGTTCAAACACATTCTAGAGTCACCCCAGGCCCACCCTAATGGCGATATCTCGAAAAGGCGTCCACCTATAAACCTGATGCCCACTCCCTCTTAAAATGATCAGTAACACTTTTGGTTTGATACCCATATCGTACAAACATTCTAGAGTCACCCTTGGTCCACCTTTATGGCGATATCAAGAAAAGGCGTCCACCTATGAAACTAAGGATTACTCCCTTTTAAAACACTCATTACCACCTTTCATTTGATACCCATATCATACAAACACATTCTAGAGTCACCCCTGGCCCACCCTAATGGCGATATCTCGAAAAGGCGTACACCTATAGACCTAGTGCCCACTCCCTCTTAATGTGCTCAGTAACACCTTTCGTTTGATACCCACATCGTACAAACATTTTAGAGTCACCCCTGGCCCACCCTAATGGCGATATCTCGAAAAGGCGTCCACCTATAGACCTAATGCCCACTCCCTCTTAAAATGCTCAGTAACACCTTTCGTTTGATACCCATATCGTACAAACATTCTAGAGTCACCCTTGGTCCACCTTTATGGCGATATCTCGAAAAGGCGTCCACCTATAGAACTAAGGATTACTCCCTTTTAAAATACTCATTACCGCCTTTCATTTGATACCCATATCGTACAGACATTCTAGAGTCACCCCTGGCCCACCCTAATGGCGATATATCGAAAAGGCGTCCACCTATAGACTAATGCCCACTCCTTCTTAAAATGCTCAGTAACACCTTTCGTTTGATACCCATATCGTACAAACATTCTAGAGTCACCCTTGATCCACCTTTATGGCGATATCTCGAAAAACCGTTCATCTATAGGCCTAAGGATTACTCCCTTTTAAAATACTCATTACCACCTTTCATTTGATACCCATATCGTGCAAACACATTCTAGAGTCACCCCTGGCCCACCCTAATGGCGATATTTCGAAAAGGCGTCCACCTATAGACCTAATGCCCACTCCCTCTTAAAATGCTCAGTAACACCTTTCATTTGATTCCCATATCGTACAAACACATTCTAGAGTCACCCCTGGTCCACCTTTATGGCGATATCTCGAAACGGAGTCCACCTTTGGATCTAAGGATCACTCCCTTCTAAAATACTCACTAACACCTTTCATTTGATACCCATATCGTACAAACATTCTAGAGGCACCCCTGACCCACCCTAATGGCGATATCTCGAAAAGGCGTCCACTTATAGACCTAATGCCCACTCCCTTCTAAAATACTCATTAACACCTTTCATTTGATACCCATATCGTACAAACATTCTAGAGGCACCCCTGGCCCACCCTAATGGCGATATTTCGAAAAGGCGTCCACCTATAGAACTAAGGATTACTCCCATTTAAAATACTCATTACCGCCTTTCATTTGATACCCATATCGTACAAACATTCTAGAGTCACCCCTTGGCCCACCCAAATGGCGATATATCGAAAAGGCGTCCACCTATAGACCTAATGCCCACTCCTTCTTAAAATGCTCAGTAACACCTTTCGTTTGATACCCATATCGTACAAACATTCTAGAGTCACCCTTGGTCCACCTTTATGGCGATATCTCGAAAAGGCGTCCACCTATAGAACTAAGGATTACTCCCTTTTAAAATACTCATTACCACCTTTCATTTGATACCCATATCGTGCAAACACATTCTAGAGTCACCCCTGGCCCACCCTAATGGTGATATTTCGAAAAGGCGTCCACCTATAGACCTAATGCCCACTCCCTCTTAAAATGCTCAGTAACACCTTTCATTTGATTCCCATATCGTACAAACACATTCTAGAGTCACCCCTGGTCCACCTTTATGGCGATATCTCGAAACGGAGTCCACCTTTGGATCTAAGGATCACTCCCTTCTAAAATACTCATTAACACCTTTCATTTGATACCCATATCGTACAAACATTCTAGAGGCACCCCTGACCCACCCTAATGGCGATATCTCGAAAAGGCGTCCACCTATAGACCTAATGCCCACTCCCTCTTAAAATACTCAGTAACAGCTTTCGTTTGATACCCATATCGTACAAACATTCTAGAGGCACCCCTGGCCCACCCTAATGGCGATATTTCGAAAAGTCGTCCACCTATAGACCTAATGCCCACTCCCTCTTAAAATGCTCAGTAACACCTTTCATTTGATTCCCATATCGTACAAACACATTCTAGAGTCACCCCTGGTCCACCGTTATGGCGATATCTCTCCACCTATAGAACTAAGGATTACTCCCTTTTAAAATACTCATTACCACCTTTCATTTGATACCCATATAATACAAGCACATTCTAGAGTCACCCCTGGCCCACCCTAATGGCGATATTTCGAAAAGGCGCCCACCTATTGACGTAGTGCCCACTCCCTCTTAAAATGCTCAGTAACACCTTTCATTTGATTCCCATATCGTACAAACACATTCTAGAGTCACCCCTGGTCCACCTTTATGGCGACATCTCGAAACGGCGTCCTCCTTTGGAACTAAGGATCACTCCCTTTTAAAATACTCATTAACATCTTTCATTTGATACCCATATCGTACAAACAAATTGTAGTGTCACCCCTGGTACACCTTTATGGCGATTTCTCGAAAAGACGTTCACCTATAGAACTCAAGCCCATTCCCTTTTAAAATACTCATTACTACCTTTCATTTGATACCCATATCGTACAAACTCATTCTAGATTCACCCCTGGCCCACCTTAATGGCGATATCTCGAAAAGGCGTCCACCAATAGACCTAAGGCCCACTCCCTCTTAAAATGCTCAGTAACACCTTTCATTTGATACCCATATCGTACAAACATTCTAGAGTCACCTCTGGCCCACCCTAATGGCGATATCTCGAAAAGGCGTCCACCTATAGACCTAATGCCCACTCCCTCTTAAAATGCTCAGTAACTCCTTTCGTTTGATACCCATATCGTACAAACATTCTAGAGTCACAATTGGTCCACCTTTATGGCAATATCTCTCCACCTATAGAACTATGGATTACTCCCTTTTAAAATACTCATTAACACCTTTCATTTGATACGCATATCGTACAAACGCATTCTAGTGTCACCCCTGGCCCACCCTAATGGCGATATTTCGAAAAGGTGTCCACCTATAGACCTAATGCCCACTCCCTCTTAAAATGCTCAGTAACACCTTTCATTTGATTCCCATATCGTACAAACACATTCTAGAGTCACCCCTTGTCCACCTTTATGGCGATATCTCGAAACAGCGTCCACCTTTGGAACTAAGGATCACTCCTTTTTAAAATACTCATTAACACCTTTCATTTGATACCCATATCGTACAAACAAATTGTAGTGTCGCCCCTGGTCCACCTTTATGGCGATTTCTCGAAAAGACGTTCACCTATAGAACTAAAGCCCATTCCCTTTTAAAATACTCATTACTACCTTTCGTTTGATACCCATATCGTACAAACACATTCTAGAGTCACCCCTGGCCCATCTTAATGGCGATATCTCGAAAAGGCGTCCACCTATAGACCTAATGCCCACTCCCTCTTAAAATGCTCAGTAACGCCTTTCATTTGATTCCCATATCGTACAAACACATTCTAGAGTCACCCCTGGTCCACCTTTATGGCGATATCTCGAAACGGCGTCCACCTTTGGAACTAAGGATCACTCCCTTTTAAAATACTCATTAACAACATTCATTTGATACCCATATCGTACAAACAAATTCTAGAGTCAGCCCTGGTCCACCTTTATGGCGATATCCCTAAATGGCGTCCATCCATAGACCTAAGGCCCACTCCCTCTTAAAATGCTCAGTAACACCTTTTATTTGATACCCATATCGTACAAACAAATTCTAGAGTCAGCCCTGGTCCACCTTTATGGCGATATCCCTAAATGGCGTCCATCCATAGAACTATGGCACACTCCCTCATAAAATACTCTTTAATGCCTTTCATTTGATACACATGTCATACAACCACATTCCAGGCTTACCCTAGGTTCATTTACCTACATGGTGATTTTCCTTATTTTGTCTCCATAGCTCTCAGCTGAGTATGTAATGTTCGGTTACACCCGAACTTAACCTTCCTTACTTATTAATTTTGCCTTCAATGCCTGTTAAAGATTTATGCAATCAGGAGTGAAGGCAATTTGGCAAAAGCCAGCTCACATGTAAAGGTAAGAAAATAAAAGAAAGTGAAATTTCAAATATGAAAATTATTTATACCAAAAACTTTTCATATTAAGCAATTAGAGTACTCATTTTCAAATAAAATTCGAAAGTGAGCAATTTTGCTATATACTTTTCGAACTAGTAAATTGCCGAAGTCATATACATTCAAGTTAAAGAAAACAAAAATTACAAAAATGTTTGCATTCCACACATTTTACTGCAAATTTATCTTCTTATTCGTAATACTTTGTGTTATTTTTTTATTTTTTTAATTTTTTTACAATGTCCTTTTACCATAATAATGACCGCCAGCAATTACATTGAGTACACAGTCGAGTGCTTAGTGACAATCGGGCACGCATTCACTCGTGCACGCACACATACACCCACATACACATTCATATCAGCAATTATCCCTGTAAAAAATCGTGCAATTAACCTATAAAGAGGCTGGTCTACGACTCATCTCTTTTATCTATCGCAAATAACAGTCACCGAAAGCGATATTTTCAATTGAAGCAGTTATGGTTTCGTTTACTCACAGAGAAAACCCCCAGCTGGTTAAGGGGCCCGTCAAAAGAGGCGACTCAAATACCCAAATGATGCAAGGGGTTTGTAACGCAACCATTTTAAGTTACTTCCAGCGCAATTTATAGTTTCTCTAACCCAATTTTCAACCTCACGTACCCGTGGAAAATCTTATTTTTTTAGCTGCCGAGACTCTGGCGACCACAAGTCCCATTGAACTAGAGAGTGGGCGGATAATTGGAATTAGCTATAAAAATAAATGTATGATTAAAATATAAAATCCATTAGAATTCCCGCACGGATTGAAAGGGGACTTATCTGACAGTAGCCATAGGCGTAGAAAGAAAACTTGTTCGACACTGCTCGTAAGAGTAGAATCTGGCCGAAAGTACTAGTAGGGATACAAAGAAGATCTGACCGATGCTACCCGTAGTGGTACAGGGGAAACCTGTCATACAATACCTATAAGGGTATAAAAGAGAGTAGAAAAAGAGTATGTAAGACAGTACTCGTATGGGTTAAAAGAGAACTTGTCCTACAAAACCTGATCCCGAACCGAACCGAACCGAAGTTATAAAGGGGACGAGTCCGATGCTAACCCTTCAGGCATAAACCGATACAAATTTTCTCTCCATAGGACATGCTCAAACAAAAGAGACCACTCCAGCGTATATAAAAAGATAAAAATTGGCTATATATGCAAAAGGAATTGCGACTCATCGTGGCTTCATCGTAGACTAGTTGCATTTCATACAGAGATACTTAACTTAAAATATATTTCCTTTTATACTTCCTATAACACTTCTTGCATCTTGCGCACAATCATACTAATGGCAGTAGAAGAGAACATTTCTGACTTTAGCGGCCATAACTTTTGCGCGTAACAAATGCTTGGCTTTTATTACAGAAAACGTCGGATTAAGATTTTGCGCGCTTTTTATTGTTATGCCTTATTTTTTTTTGCAGTCATGTTTTTTTTTACGGCACAAAAAGTTTTATACTGGCATTTATGTTTTTATTTTCATTTTACTTATTTTCTTTTAGTTTTTCTATTTTTAATTTTCATTCTGATCGCATTTTTAATTTTAAAAAATTTTTCTGCGTTTTCAATTGTTTTTGTTTCTTGACAGTTCGTAGGGTGTGGCATATAATTTTCCTAATTGTTCTTGCATTTACGCTAATTCTTGGTCTACTTTGTAATTTATAATGTTAGTATTATACTTCTTAGTTGGTTATTTGGCCATCGTTACCACGTACTTTTTCCGCCGTTTTTTCTTACATTTCTTTGTTTCTTTCAAGCAAATTTGTATGTTTTATCGCTTTGTATAAGTGAAATTACGAGCATACATAAACTTAAAATTTTTATGTGCGACATAACAACATTTTTAAAACTTTTTAAAAAACGGCACACTCTGGTTTAATTTAAATAGAAACTTTGTGCCGTTATTAAAAATATTGAGTAAATTTATGAAACGTTAAATGATTGAAATTAAATTTTAAGTTGCTACCGAAAATAAAAAAATAAAATTTGCTACACTGACAGATGTCGCAATACTGCAATACAATTTGCAAGAAAAAATATAAACTAGAAAACTACGAATCATCAATGTAATAGCTGTATAGTTAGAACAGCGGGACTGTTGAAGAAGCTTAGCACCTGACGAAATGAATCTATTCAACTAGCTTTGGCAGTAAGTAAAAACAAGTAAGAAAGGCTAAGTTCGGGTGAACCGAACATTAAATACTCAGCTGAGAGCTTTAGAGACAAAATAAGGGAAAATCACAATGTGGGAAAATGGACCTAAAGTAAACCTGGAATGTGTTTGTGTGACATGAGCAGCAAATGAAAGGCATTAAAGAGTATTTTAAAGAGGAGTGGGCCATAGTTCTATAGGAGGACGCCATTTCGGGATATCGCCATAAAGGTGGACCAGGAGTGACTCCAGGATGCGTTTGTACGATATGGGTATCAAATTAAAGGTATTAATGAGGGTTTTAAAAAGGAGTGGTGGTAGTTGTATAGGTGGTCGCCTTTTCGAGATATCGCCATTAAGGTGGACCAGGGATGGCTCTAGAAAGTGTTTGTACGATATGGGTATACAATGAAAGGTGCTAATGAGTATTTTAAAAGGGAGTGGGCCTTAGTTGTATAGGTGGACGCCTTTTCGAGATATCACCATAAAGGTGGACCAGGGGTGAGTCCATAATGTCTTTTTGCGATATAGGTACAAATTAAAGGTATTAATGAGGGTTTTAAAAGGGAGTGGCTCTTAGTTGTATATGCGAAGGAGTTTTCGAGATATTGACCAAAATGTGGACCAGGGTAACCCAGAACATCATCTGTCGGGTACCGCTAATATATTTATATATGTCATACCACGAACAGTATTCCTGCCAAGATTCCAAGGACTTTTGATTTCGCCCTCCAGAACCTTTTCATTTTCATATACTTAATATGGTAGGTGTCACACCCATTTTACAAAGTTTTTTCTAAAGTTATATTTTGCGTCAATAAACCAATCCAATTACCATGTATCATCTCTTTTTTCATATTTGGTACAGAATTATGGCATTTTTTTCATTTTTCTTAATTTTCGATATCGAAAAAGTGGGCGTGGTCATAGTCGGATTTCGGCCATTTTTTATACCAAGATAAAGTTAGTTGAGATAAGTACGCGAAATAAGTTTAGTAAAGATATATCGATTTTTGCTCAATTTATCGTCTTAAGCGCCGAGCGGAAGGACAGACGATCGACTGTGTATAAAAACTGGGCGTGGCTTCAAGCGGTTTCGCCCTTTTTCACAGAAAACAGTTACCGTCATAGAATCTATACACCTACTAAATTTCACATGGATTGGTAAATCTTTGTTCGACTTATGGCATTAAAATATTCTAGACGAATTAAATGAAAAAGGGCGGAGCCACGCCCATTTTGAAATTTTTATTTTATTTTTGTATTTTGTTGCACCATATCATAACTGGTGTTGCATGTTGACATAATTTACTCATATACTGTAAAAATATTAAATTTTTTGTTAAAATTTGACCTAAAAAAAAAATTTTAAAGTGGGCGTGTTCGTCATCCGATTTTACTAATTTTTATTTGAAACACATATAGTAATAGGAGAAAGTGCCTGCCAAATTTCATCATTATATCTTCATCGACTGTGAAATTACAGCTGGCAAAACTTTTAAATTACCTTCGTTTAAAAGTAGGCATTGCCACGCCCATTGTAAAATTTTACTAATTTTCTATTTTGCGTCATAAGGTCAACGCACTTACTAAGTTTCATCGCTATATCCGTTTTTGGTAATGAACTATCACACTTTTTCGGTTTTTCGAAATTTTCGGTATCGAAAAAGTGGGCGTGCTTGTAGTCCGATTACGTTCAGTGTAAATAGCGATCTGAGATGCGCGCCCTGGAATTTACATACCAAATTTCATCAAGATACCTCAAAATTTACTCAAGTTATCGTGTTTATGGACGGACGGATGGACGGATGGACATAGCTAAATGAATTTCTTTTTTCGCCCAGATCATTTTGATATATATAAGCCTATATCTATCTCGATTAGTTTATGCCGTTACGGATTACCGTTATGCGAACAAAGTTAATATACTCTGTGAGCTCTGCTCAGCTGAGTATAAAAAAAAATGTTACAGGAAAGCTTGAGCTGGAGTTGAACCCATGATTTTACAAATCAAAATACCTATAAAAATCAAATAAATTTAAAACGGCTTATGTAACTATACAAATATCAGTAGTGCAGAGCTTTACTTTTCTTATGCCCGATTTCTTAAATGCTTGGTTTCATTTCTTGTAAATTTTTTTCTAAAGAGCGCAAAATAACAAACTGGCGGTTTTGCTCAGTGCCGATTACAATATACTACAGCAATTTCTTAACAAACTAAATAGGTAGCCTTGCTCAAAAGCTAACAATACGATATGAGAGTGGCAGGTTTTTTTTGTGTTTTTTTTTTAAGATAATGCCATAAGTTATCGACGCGAAGAGGCGAAATTCATTGTTTTTTGCACAACTTTACCAAAACCACCAAACCACGGACTAATTCATTCTATGGGAGGACGAACCAGTTCATCCTAACCTAACCTCACACAAAGCAGCCGATTTAGTAATAAATAAAAGCTGATACTCTTCCCTGATACAAGTAAAGGCGAGGTGAGTGGTACCACAAATGTAATTCATCCTTTTCCAGGAAAGCCGAGTAAGTTGGGTTATCGTGTATTCCGATTACTGTCATGATTTACATATACCATGCGAAGTGATATTTAAGAAATCTTACAACTTGTGGGATACACTCAAAGGGAATCAAGCTGCCTGCATTCTTGTCTGTTCAATAATAGTATGTACTTAGGCTAATCTTCTGAGATTATAAATATTATAGAACAGAAAATTCGAAACGTTTCTGACAGTGACCGGAAGAAGTGTGATATAGAGTCCACGATGGTCAGTTATTTAGTCATCTTATTTAAACGTGCTCCCGGTTTTAAATCAAGTATTGAAGGAGCGTTAAGTTCCATCAACTAGTCCCTGATCTAGAGGATTGCGAAAAACTCACCCTGGAAAATTGAAACAGATGATGAATATGTCCTAACTAAATTTGGTAAATTGGCTTATCTGGACCCAGAGTAAACTGTTTTTGAAAATGGGAGAAATCGAGCGATAAAACCTACCTCTACTTTTTCGATATTGAAAACTTTTCTAAAGGGAAAATTTTTATTCTTCATTATCAGGGACCGCCCATATTTAAAAAAGAAAACAAAATTATGCTCAAGAATCTTTCCTATCCTTACGGGATTTCAGCAACACGCTAATCTAAGCTTGTTTTATATATATATATAGGTATGTAGCTTTCTATAGAAATAGCCTCAATACTTTTAACACTGTTATTTCCAAAACGATCGTTGTCTGTTTGTAGCACGAATAGCGATATGACAAGCAAAACGATAGTCAAAATGATAACAGCCGACTCTTACGTTATCTCGGCATTCTCTATCAGGAGCAGCTGCTGTGAAAGCGAAAACGAAGTGTCACAAGCAAATGACGAAAACCAGTTTGACAATCGCTTTCTTGCAGTCGACGAAGAACGTAAAGCTAGGCGATAAACGAAAGCGTGAGCTTCGTTCGACAAACAGAGTGAGGCTGAGTATAATAAAAAATGTTACGTATACGCACCGGTGTACGTCTTTTTAAGGTGGTTCATATATCGCTCATTTACTGCAACGCACAGTGTTTCGTGTAGAACAAGCTAGCTGGACAAAAACAAAGTTCTTATTCCAAGAAAAGTGTAATGAGAAATGAAAGAAAACAAACAAAATAACAGGATTTTTGCTTTTTTTTGATATTTTTGCTCATATATATTGAGTAATTGAAGTAAGAAGGCAGGAGTGGCCGTAAAATGCACTGATTAATCTGCAAAATTCTTGTTGAATATTAAGCTTCATATTTCTTTTAAGTGAACACTTTTATATAATTTTTTTGATGAATTCTAAGCTCGGAGGTGAGTTAAATTTTCTAATAATAATTCTTTCGCAATTAGAGTATTTTCAATATATTTAACATTCCGTTATTAAGAAGAAAAGGTATTTTTTCTCTATATTTTTAAATTTAGGGACAAAAAAGTTACATACATCCGCGGAAATCCGGGCTAAATTTTACATATGTTATAGTAGCAAGTATTCTCTGATAGTCGAAAGAAAAAACCATTGCGAATTCTTTGCACATCTATTTTTAATTTTTTTTTTGCAGATTTAGTTATCTCTACATATAAAATAGGATGTATGTACGTACCAGCTCCGACGAGATATTTGAACCTTTAAAGCTGACCTACAAACGGCAAAACCAATTCCCAGGTACAGGAAATAAACACGTAGCCATAAAATACACAAAAATAAACGCGCAAGGTCAACAAGGGCACACCAAAAGCAATCCTAATGCAGGTATAATCACACAGGAACGCTACATAAAACAACCCCATTTGGTGGCATCTACGCCAATACCTGAATGTAATATAAATACAACTGATAACAAATCAGAACGATCAACGACACTTAAGATGGCAGCACAACAATCATCAACTATTCACCCTGTCGGAAAATCAACAACATAAAGCAGTTTAGTTATAACCGTACCAAGAACGGAGTTTTTTTACATTTGGGTTCAACATTCGAAGGAAACAAGATATAAAGAATTATTGAGTTTTGTTGTACTTAAGTACGATTTAAGCGAAGCAGCCGAGTATTCGGTGAAAAGTTTAAGCTTACAAATATCGCCATATTCGTCGACGCTGGATCAAAAGTGGAACACTTCTGGAAGACATAAGGCGCGATTTTTGAATAAAAACTCGGAGTGCCTTTCGGGTCACATTTACAATAACGATGGATTCAAATTTGCCATCAGACCAACCAACCACTTCTTTAGGTAACCCCGGCCCCGGAACACGAAAGAAGGACTTTGTTAGCTGCAGTGAAAAAACCAAACGGCGTCGAGTGGATGACCTCTTGCAATCTAGAAGTCCTGGTGTGTTACTTTATGCGGCAGAAGTATCAACGCGTATGTCTGGCAACAGAAGTGTTGCTAACATTATAAACAAATCACAGGAAACCACTCAAATATCCGGCAAAAAGATGACATGTGAGCCAGATGCAAGATGCTTGAGCAATGTAGAATCTTTAGCATACTACGTAGATAGCAAGTCGACGACTCATGGGTGGGTACAAAACGACTCGGAAGTGGAGCAGCAAGGCAGGCCATAAGGTTTATCCATCATTTTATAGTCTAAGAAAAGCTAAGGCAGAATGCTATTCAAATTAAGTTGATGTGGGTGAAACACGTGCGGAAATTAAAGTCCAGTCCGCATTAGATAAAACTGTTGAGCGTTTAGTTTTAGCAAATCAAGAAGTTTTTGTTAGTTTTTTACCTACAAACTTGACGTATAGTTTAATCAGCAAGTGGGGTTGCGATGGAAGCTCTGGCCATAGCACATATAAGCAAAAGTTTACATGCAGTTCTGATACTGATGAGTTTTTGTTTATATTTTCTTTCGTTCCTCTTCAGTTACAGCACGAAAAGGGTAACATTGTTTGGCAGAATCCTCGACCTTCTTCTACGATGTATTGTCGTCCAATTAAATTTATTTTCTCTATTGAAAGAAAAGATTTTATTGTTTCTGAAACGAAAAAAGTTTTAGAGGAGGTAAATGCTTTGTTTCCTCACATAAATTATCGCCTCGAAGTAAAAAAAATGGCAACTTAGGAAAGAGGCAGATAAAGAGAGTGTTAAGCAATGTTCCAACGGAATCCAGAATATATTTAAAAGTGAACTTGGATTGATAGTAGATCAAACAAAACCAGGAATTGGCAATACCAATGATGGTAATACTGCTCGAAGGTTTTTCGAAAATTCTGAGGCTAGTTCTGAGGTTACGGTATTGGATGTAACGCTCATCAAAAGATTCGACACTCTCCTTTACGCATTAGAATCTGGGTACAATATAAATATCCAAAGATTTGAAAAATTTGCGGTCGAGACAAAAAACTATACATAGATCTCTATCCATGGTTACAGTTCATAAAATCTTAGTGCATATAACTGATATTATAAAATCAGCAATTTTACCTATTGGTCAACTTTCTGAGGAAGCACAGGAAATCCGTAACAAATACTTGAGACGACTTAGGGCCGATAACACACAAAAGCAGTCGCGTGAAGCCAAGAATAGAGATCTTATGAATATGTTGCTTATAACATCGGGTCCTTTAGTTAACAGTTTTAGGGAGATACCTAAGAAAAAATTTAAAAGTCTGACTTCAGAAGTCTTAAATTTACTGTCCCCCGATAATGTTGAGGAGTCAATAAATACCCCAGTTGTTTCAAGCTTTAACAGTAGTGTTGCTGATGCTCATGACTATTCCACAAGTGACTCATCGACGGAAAGTGATGATAGCGAATAATAACATAATTATAAAAGATAACCTACCCTATAACTTTTTGTTGGATCAGGCTTTATTCAATTTAAATCTATTGTCTTTTCTACTTTGTATGATACTTTACTTTTAAGTTTTTGTAATAAGTAATTTTCACATAATTAATTTAATTATTTACATTGTTATTATTATTATTGTAATTCACTTTTACATTCCTGACTGGCACTATAAAATAATTTTGTAAAAATTGTAGTGCCAGGATAAATACTCAAGTAAATTAAAAATATGTATGTTCATATGTACAGTCACTCACATAGATAAGTAGACACCCCTTTTTGGACAATTCTTACAATTTTCGCTTTCGCAAATTTATTTTAACTAATTTCCCATAAGAAAATTTGTCACGATCTATAACAAAAACTAAATTATATTTAAAAATGTTTGAAAAATTCGAGGAAAAAATTTTAATTTTTTTTTTTTTTTGGAATTTTTAGAATTTTTTAGAGTATTGAGATTTGTAGTCCATTCAATTTAAGTACAATAAAGTAATATTCTTTAGTCCTTTAAATTTTTTTTTTGATCTATGTCACTTATTCACATGAGTTACTGTATATGAAATAAGCAAATGTATGCATATGAACTAAAATTTTGGAAAAAAATAAAAAAAAGAACATATGGCTGAAAAAAATGACGTAGTTGTAATAAATGACTGCATATGAAACGGAAAATCTCATAAAATAATTTTGTCCAGCTAGCTTGTTCTACACGAAACACTGTGCGCCGATATCGTTCGTTAAAAGTCTCGTTCGACAAACAGAGTGAGGCTGAGTATAACAAAAAATGTTACGTATACGCACCGGTGTACGTCTTTTTAAGGTGGTTTATATATCGCTCATTTGCTGCAACGTCGTCATAATTAAAAAAAACACAATTTTTCCGGAGAGCCATTCAAAGATTTTAACTGCCATATGTTGCGCATATAAAGGCATATTTTCATTTTTATACCACGTGCTAAATTTTTAACTGATCACGAAGATTTTTTTATACAACATAGACCATGATATTGGGTACGTTTATTTAATCTATTTAATCTATTTATTTATTTAATCTTGAAATTGTTACATTTCTTACAGACTAATTACAAATGCAGGCAAATACCAACTAACTTAACTGGTCAGTAAGTAGAATTTTAAACCTATTTTCACAAAAGACTCTTTAAGAGCTCTGACAACAGGAGCATTGGCAGCATAATTAGTCCTCGCCAGCCCCACATAAAATGTGGCATGACTCCTTAAACAAATATTAGGAATAACAAAGAAAATACGTTCAAGTAAAAAGGGGCAGTCCACCACCCCAGATATCAAATTAAAAATGAAAGTTAGAGATAAGAAGGTACTCCTACAATTTAGTGTCTTAAGACCGATAAGCTAACATCTAGACTCATAAGCGGGACCCGGAAGTTCAAAATGAAGGGGTCGCAGAGCATACTTAATAAAGATTTTCTGAACTCTCTCCAATCGACTAATATGACAGGAATAATACGGACGCCAAACAAAAGCAGAATATTCTAGTTTCGAGCGTACCAGTGAAGTAAAGTGTGTCTTTAAAGTATACGGATCGGAGAAATCTGAACTGAAACGTCTGACAAAAGCCAGCATAGAGTACGACTTAGCTATGGTATCGTTAAGATGGCTATGAAAAGTAAACTTGGAATCAAAGACCACCCCAAGATCAGTGATTTTAGAAACAATGTCTAGTTGTGAGCCACCAATAAAATATGAAGTAGGGATAAGAGTACGGGACTTGGAATAGGAGACATGGGAGCATGTTTTAATATTTAAGGGAAGCATATTTTTCTGACACCAAGCTACAACATTGTCAAGATCACTCTGAAGTTTCGTCGAATCAGAGGAACACGTTATTTTGCTAAAAATCTTCATGTCATCAGCATACAAGAGAAATTTTGAATATTTAAAACAAGTAGTAATATCATTGATGAACATCACAAAAAGAATCGGACCCAATATACTTCCCTGAGGAACCCCAGCAGAGGCAATAAAAGAATACGAGGACACCCCATCAACTACAACTTCACATGATCTATTAGAAAGATACGATTTAAACCAATTTAAAAAATTTGAACCAAAACTTTGTAACTTTGATAACAAAATACGATGGTTAACTTTATCAAACGCTTTCGAAAAATCCGTATACACTGTATCAACTTGGGCGCGGTTACTAAAGGCTTCAATGCAGTATTCGGAGAAAACTGCTAAATTAGAAGTGGTTGATCTCCCAGACATGAATCCATGCTGATCAACAGAGATGAGACGATGAATAGAGAAAAAATTTTATTTTTCACTATGCATTCAAAAAATTTTGAGACAGTGGAAATTTTAGAAATAGAGCGATAATTGGAAATATCGTTTTTATTGCCAGATTTAAAAACTGGCGTTATAAAGGAGATTTTCCATGCATCAATGAAGACGCCTTGCTCAAGGGATTTATTGAAAAGCAGCCAGATCGGGTAGGCGAGAGCTGCGCAGTTTTTAAAAAGGTGAGAGGACAACCCATCGACATCAGTCTGTGACAACATCTTGATTTGACGAATCCCAATTTCAATATCATCTAACGAGAGTTCAAGAGCCCCAAAGTTTAGTGAAAAACGACTAGCATCCAAGGCACTAAAAAAACCACCACTACTCAAAACAGGGTCAGCCTCGAAATTCGTGCTGAAAAAATCTGCAAAAAGATTTGCAGCATCTAAAGCCGAATCCGCTTGTGCATCTTTGTAAAATACAGCAGAGGGAATACTAGAACACGATCTCTTTGACTTCACATAACGCCAAAAAGCTTTCGGATTCACTTTAATATCGTCTTCAAATTTACTTATATAATTCCGCTTCAAAATTTTGCTCAATGACTTAAATTCTTTCAAATATTTTAAATACAATTCCTTGGAAGTAGGAGACCTAGATTTTTTAAATTTTTTGAAAAACTTGTTTCGCAAATTCTTCAGTTTTTTCAACTCTTTTGTGAACCAAGGAATTTTGTAAACCTTTTTTCTTACACTCGGAATATGTTCACAACAAATGCAATTTAAATTATTCTTAAAAATATTAAAACAACTGGTAACTTCAACCTCAGCAAATAGCGCATCCCAATCAATAGACTCAATTGCCGCATTAACAGCATCAACATCGTAATTTTTAAAACAAAACTTGGAAAGTGAATCTTCTACGTAAGAACTAAACTCATAAAATTCCAAATGAAGAACAAGCGGTACATGATGGGGACCAGGAGTGGACAAAGGGTCTCGACATTACTGGAGGCAAAAATTCATATTATCGCTTAAAAATATGAGATCTAATATTCTATTAAGACTGTTATTAAAACTGTTAATCTGACTAAGGTCACATCTTGAGAAGCCGTCAATCAAATAGGTTTCAGCAAACGCATTTGAAGACATAGGAAGAAGCCCCCGACTATTATCAAAAGTAGACCATTCTAGATTACTGAGGTTGAAGTCGCCAAAAACGCAAACATTTTCATGACTAGATGCTAAGGCTAAAATATTATCAACATGCTCTTTACAAAGTAAATCGCTACTAGTAGGCGGTACATAAGAAACACAAATTAAAAGTTTAGAAACTCCATGTACAGAAACGCAAAGCATATCTAAAAGAGAATCAGGATTCGGCAATGACACCAGAGTCGCTCGATATTTTCGCCGAATCGCAATTAAAACGCCTCCTCCTCTAGATAGACCAGTTTTTAATGCATCGCGATCTTTTCGGAAACCGCAGAATAAATTTTCATTGAAAAATTCACCATCCATAAAAGTGTCATTTAGCCAGGTCTCGACAATAACAAAGATGTCAAAATCCAAGTTTGAACTCATCGTATATAGTGAGTCAGACTTGGTTCTTAGGCCAGATATGTTTTGAAAATAAATTTTAAGATCCTTGCAAGAATGAATATTAGCTACATCCCGCGTCGAGGTTTGTATAGAAATGTTTAAACGGTTCCTTGTACCATCTGACCCAACCAATTGCCATTGGACATCGGTTGGACCTCGTCGTTTTTTGAACGAAAATTAAAAGGACGCACGGCAATGTTTGAAGGCCATAAGTCAGGCACCAATAGCTTAGGTAGTACACTTTCCTCAACACCCAATTTAAAATTAATATAACGCAGAGAATTGGGATCCACGCCAATCTTCACCAACGGAAAACAAACAATGGAGTTAACATCAGTGCCAGTATGTTGAGAAATATGAAGTTTTATTTTATCGGATGTGACCGAGGCAGAAAAAGGCGAAATATGTTATTAACTCAAAAGTCATGTTTTTTGAGTTATAACGACGTTGCAGCAAATGAGCGATATGTTTGCGTGTAATCGGTTAGTTAAAAAAAAAAAAAAACTGCGTGCTTGTTTCAAATGCACAGATCAATTTTTTTTCTTCACATTGCATTGTCAGTAACTTTTAACTATATGACCTAGTTTCAGGTTTCTGTGTACTTGAGAGATATATATATAAAGATATATATTTATGTATTTAGTTTTCAAAAGCATCTACATGTAAGCTTCATAAGTTCTTTCAGCTATGATGAGATTCACATATGCAAACATTTTTTTGTTATTAATGCACTACGGCATAGATAATATTTTTTGGCAAATCCCAATTTAAATGCCAACTAAATCACATAAATTTAAACTTATGTTCATGCAAAAATGCATCGACTCATATTTTAAGGATATTGTATGTGTGTACGGCGGCCACCGTTGTGTGATGGTAGCGTGCTTCGCCTATCACACCGTATGCCCTGGGTTCAACTCCCGGGCAAAGCAACATCAAAATTTTAGAAATAAGGTTTTTCAATTAGAAGAACATTTTTCTAAGCGGGGTCGCCCCTCGGCAGTGTTTGGCAAGCGCTCCGGGTGTATTTCTGCCATGAAAAGCTCTCAGTGAAAACTCATCTGCCTTGCAGATGCCGTTCGGAGTCGGCATAAAACATGTAGGTCCCGACCGGCCAATTTGTAGGGAAAATCAAGAGGAGCACGACGCAAATTGGAAGAGAAGCTCGGCCTTAGATCTCTTCGGAGGTTATCGCGCCTTACATTTTTTTTTTTTATGTGTGTACGTACATATGTAAAGATATTTATAGTCTAAAAAGTAAAGCATCATAAATTTTTGCCACATTATTAAAATCACATTATTTGCAGGCTTGCTGGCATATAATACTAGGCATATATGGAAACTCAAGTCCAATTTCATACCATCAAAGCACAACGATAGCAACGAGCCTTTGGCAAAATAGCCAAACCTCTGAAAGCAATTGGAATCTCCAATAAAAAAATAGCAAAAAAAATCATAAATGGAATGGAAAACTGCGCATAACTGTAACAGTGAGACGAATGATCATGATGGCAAGTGAATGAATGAAGCCAAAGTGAATGCTAGCTAAAGCTAAAAACTGCATACGAATACGAACGTAAATTTGAATATTAAAGCATTTTGCTGCACCATAAAGATTCACCACAAAAAAAAAAGAAAGAACAAATGCTTTTTTTATCACCATTTCACCTGCCGCTAATGACTGGCCGCACTGTAACTATTTCCCTTTTAGTAATGTTAGCCTTTTTTGTTTTTTTGCTTGCATCACAACGACGGAAAACTACCGGAAGTAGCATAAAGTTCCAGTGCAATGTTAGCCGTAAAAATGCATAATGCAACAGCACACCAACTCTAGCAGCAACAACAAACTTCGAAAACAAAATATACAAAAAAAGGAAAACCACCCACACAAATACCCGAGGAAGTGAACAAGTGATAAAATGCCAGCTGCCAAATGGATCAGCCAGTAAATGCAGCCATATAAATATTTATATATGCGTGTATGTATGTGTGTGTATGTAGTAAATAAAGCTAACTTTGTCGGCCCACAGCAGTTGTCAGTTGTCGTTTCCGCATTTCCATTAGGTAATCCTAATGCTTCATAATAACTTTTCATTTCCCTGCATAGATAAAAATAGACCTGTATTTGCTGTAATTTTATATTTGTTGCTTTTTTTTGTTTTATTTGCTGTTGATAATGCTTTTTGTCATTTATTGGTGTTATTGTTATTTTTATTTTTAGCTCACTAGCCATAGCCACTCAAATGACTATAGTAAATTTCTAAAAAGAAAAAACATATAAGGGTATCCCTGGTAGCGGTTGTGTTATACAGTATTTATTTGTTGTTGTTGTATCCTGCAAAAATCACTCCATAAGGATATAGGCAGACAAGAGGACTGTCTGCTATAAATCCGGTATTGTTCGGTATTAGCACGTTATGGTACTAGTCCTGCCTTCTAAGCCTGGTTTCTCTTACTCCCGAACTATCTGAGTTTGCTATAAAATTTCATATTTATGAATGGTATAAATGTACTGCAAAAAATAAGAAATTCTATATTTTAAATTGCATTGTTAACTCACTGAAATTTGCATCAAAAATTTATAAATAAAAGTGCGATGCGCCTAAATGGAATAAAATGTGAAAAATATCTTTTAAACTTAACAATAAATGAATGAAAATAATTCTAAATTGAGTTTTTGTGCGCGTATGTGTGTATCTAAATATAAAAGGCTTTAATATTTTGGGAAAATTTTTAACAACGTGACATCAGGACTGAAAAGGCGACAGCTGTTTCGACTATACCTTGTAAATCTCTTCAAAGCCTTTTCTCCCGGGAGTGGGAGTCGAACCCGCACTCTTACGATAGTGGAAATGGTTGCGAACGCATTCAGCTACGCCATGCCTTAGTTGTTGTAAAGTTTTTCGCAATTGCCTTGTTTTGCATATTTTAATCTTTTGCACATTGCATACTTCGTGTGCAATTATGTGTCAAAGCTATGCTTGTTGGTACGTCTGTTTTCAAAGAAACTTTGGTATTGTTGCTGTTTTTGTTCTATTTATAGAACTACAACAAATTAACCAATTTTGCCTGTTTGTACGATTTAATCGGGGATTGCCCGTATTGCTTTTTTAAATATATGAAAATATTTATTTGAAGCAATTTTTAATTTTATAATTGCAATGTGTAAAAGATTAAAATATGCAAAAGAAGCCAATTGGGAAAAACTTTACAATACAACTAAGGCATGGCGTAGCTGAATGCGTTTGTAACCATTTCAACTATCGTAGGAGTGTGGGTTCGACTCCCACTCCCGGGAGAAAAGGCTTTGAAGAGATTTGCAAGGTATAATCGAAACAGCTGTCGCCTTTGTCCGTCCTGATGTCACGTTGTTTAAATTTTCCCAAATCATTAAATAAATTATAATATTAAAAATTGCTTCAAATAAATGTTTTCATACATTTAAAAAAGCAATACGGGCAATCCCCCATTAAATCATATAAAAGGTTTTAATTCACTATAAAACTTTGTCGAACCTTGGATATACTAAACCTTTGTAATTATAAAACATCGCAGTGAAATTTATATAGTTATAATTGTGTTTGATACAAAGTTTAGAAAATAAATAAACATGATTTTCGTAAAATGTCTTACATATTTAACAAACTGATATGTGATTGCTATTAACATAAAATTGCAAGATTCAAGGTTCGGTTCGAGCTCAAACCAGAACAATAATTTTTTTCTAATAATAATCTCTATTCCGATTATAGCCACACACCAAAATCTTAATCTGAATTGAAGCCCAATCTCAATCTCAATGTCATTTTCAATATTAACCAAAGTGTCAATGTAAATCTTAACTCAAATCTCAACCACTGCGTCAATATCAATCTTAACTCCAATCTCAACCTCAACGGCAAAATCAATACCAATCTTAATTCCAATCTCGACTATAGCAAAAAGTTCAATATAAATCTCAGTTTTGTTCTTATTTTTCTTAAACTCAATCTTAATTACAATCTCAATCTCCACCTAAATTGCAATCGATATAAATGAATTAAAGTCGATCTTTTTCTCAATCTCCATCTTTATTTTAATCTTAATAGCAAACTCAATCTAAATCTCAGTTTCAATATCACTCTCAGAATCAATTTAAATCGTAAGCATAGTCTTAATTTCCATATCAATCTGAATTTTAGTTTTAACATCAGTTTCAATATCAAATTAAGTATTAGTATCAATATTCATCTCATCTCAACCTTCACTTCAAACTCGATCTCTATCTACTATATCTAATTATAAGTCTTTATATCAATCTCATTCGCAGTTTCAATTTTAATTTCAATCGAAATCTGAATAAAAACTCGATCTTAATCTAATTCTCCTTCTCAAATTCCATCCGACTTCATCCTCTATATCTAAATCTCAATTTTATTCTCCATCTTTATCTCAATATCAATCTTTATATCGTCCCTTATCTCTGTGTCAATCTCAATAGTAATCGTAATAGTAATCTTATTCTCAGTTCCAGTCTTAATTTCAGTTGCAATAGCAATCTTAATCCCAATTTCAATTTCGAATTTTTTTTGAAAAAAATTCATAGAAGTTTTATCTCAAAATATAGAAAATAAAAACTTAATTGACGAAATTTTATAAATATTTCCACTGCTATATTTCTGTTTGCTCCTTTATGTATATAAGTAACAGTAAAGCACAGTTCTCTACTTGCCAGCCATCTCCTGCTATATAAAGACATATTAAGGATGCCATACATAAAGTTTAAATATAATGATCATATGTTTAATTCGTATGCAATTGCATATATTTGCTTAAGGCCGTAGAGACACCATACCAAGTGTTTTTACGCATATTTCTTGCATGTTTTTAAAAAAATGTTTCTCTTAGTTTTTGAAAAAATGATGGGAAAAGAACAAAAAGATAAAAAAACCAACACTGAAATCGGAACTGTAGCTGAAAGTGGACGGCTTGCTATTGGTTATCGATGGTATGTCGGAGGAATATTAATTTTTATCGCCGAGTTATCGGTTGGTGAAGAGCATGCTATCGGTTTGCTGCCGACGATTTATAGAAAATTGTCAGTTTTTTAGATGACAATATTATCGATGACTCATTGGCAGATGCCGAAAACAGTTTATTATGTAAATAGTACGTCGATAACCCCTTAGCCGATGAGAAACCAATAACAACTTGATGATTCGACATTAGCAATTTAATAACAAACGGTTTGCTACATGAAAGTGTCGCTTCAGATAAGAAATGGGTAACTCGTCGATATCGGATTTAACCCTAATTAGCTGTTGATAATAAAGGCGTTTTTCTAATTATTTCGACTGAAAACCTGAATATAGAAATTTCTGAGCTGATAAAGTTCTTCTCAAAAGGTCCCGATATTGTCCTAAATAATTGCCGATATGGTTCCTATTAAAGTCTTACATCATTTTCGAAATATTCCTGAAATAGATGCAAAATGGCTCCGCAGTTATCCGAACTAGTTCCTACAACATTACGAAAAAGTTTCGATTTTGATACAGAATGATACCAAAGTCATGGCGAAAAGATTTGAAGCGTTTAAAATTTATTCCGATTATATTGCAAAGTGATCACCAAAGTAGTGTAGTAAAAAAGAAAAAAAAACCACAAATTTGTTAAGTAATAGTCTCTAAATAGTCTCGCAAAAGGTCTTCATCTTAGATATACATTTTTATGTTTCACTCGTACTTGGTAATCAAAAGTTTTTAGTGTTTTTACAGACATAAATAAATAGATGTAAAGCGCGATAACTTCCGATGAGTTTTTAAGCCGAACTTCTCTTCAAATTTGTGTTTTGCTTCGTTTTAATTGTTCCTACAAATTGATGAGATGGGACCTACAAGTTTTATGCCGACTCCAAACGGCATCTGCAATGTAGATAAGTTTTAATTGAGAAGCTATTCACATATTCAATTTGCATAAAAATACGAGCTTTGATGATGATATTTGTGCTTGAGGAAGGTTAATAATATTTACGATAAAGTACATTTTTATTTTACTCTGCAGCGAAAGACGGCGTCACAAAGTACCAGTTTCGCACTACAGGTTTAATGACTACCTCCGAACTGGTGCTAATCTAATGCAGAACGGGACAGTTGGCAGCCACACACAAATTACTCCAAGGCAGTGACTATTTCTGAACCTCCTACGAATGCCGTTGCCAATTTACAATTCGTAGTCACTGTAAGAGGACAGATTAAAATTAATACTACGGTCTGTTGATCAGATAGCTTCGGGAATTGTGCTATGTGCAGCAGGCAATCTGTAGTTGAATTCGGGTGTAACAATATTTTATTTATTTATGTATATCTACAAGACATAGTCCCCACAATAGGATAAATACATCAGAACAGAATAAAATAAAATAAAATAAAATAATAACAATTACACGAAACAAGGAGTTCATTAAAAAAAAAGTCTTGGCGACTTAAATACATTTAAATACCAATTAAAAAAATATACTGTATACTGGTTACATCATTCAAATTAAAAATCTAAAAGACGCACAGAGCTATAGGGGGTTACACCTTACATATTTAACGTAGTAAAGAGGTAGTTTTTAATTCTGAAAATCGGGTCGCAAGCATCTAAGTTTTTGCAGTGATTATTGGAATCATGACAAATGCCAAGAAGTGGGTCATGCGTTTCGAAGTTCGATCTGAATGTAATTATATGCAGTTGTTGAAAATGTCTAGACGGTCTGACTGGCACATTTAATTTAATTTCGCCAAGCAAAAATGGGCTAACTGTCATCCTTCTTAAGAGTTTTACTATAAATAAGACATTAAGCATCTCCCTACTGCTCTGTAATGGAGGCAACTGTAATAGTTTTAACAGTCTGCAGTACGGCGGAAGATCCATGACGTGTCCCATGGCAAGTGTTTCAAAGCAAAAAGCAAAAACTGTTTTTGGACCGATTCCAGTTTATCGCAGTGAATCTGATAACGTGGGCACCAGATTGTCGAAGCGTATTCCAATATTGGCCTCACCAATATTGTTAAATGAGTTACGGATCATTAAACTCCTTATACCACATTTACACGAACGCCGAAGTACCTAACCAAACTTAAACTTTTTTATTGATTTCTTATCCAACTAACTTCACTATATAAATAATACGAATACTCTAAATACTTGAAAACTTTCATTTACAACACCAAGAAATTTGAAATGCATGCCATTCACATATATACCACACTCTTAACTGAAGTCTCATAAAGCCAATTAATTTAATTATATACCATCATCAGCGCCAATACATACTAAATCTTCTGCATAGTAACAATCAGTCTGCACTTCAAATGGGCCTTAGTTAGTTAAGTTATTAAATAAAATGATGCGCATGCATCCTTCATTCTTATTAACTCTCCTAGCTATATTTTAGCTCATTATATACATACTTGTTTCTGAAGCAAGTGGGTACATGCAGACTGGTACATAAGTAAAAGCCTTCAAAAGTGGCGGAAAGACAAGTGGATAAATTTGTTCTTTCACCAACTTAGTACTTACATATTTATTTATTTTCCTCAATTTTTGTTTTATTTTATTCTATTTTTTTCATTCTCATAACATAAAAATGTGCAGCTCAAGTGCATGTCAAACAATGCAATAAACTGAAGGCGTAACTAACAGCAGCAACACCAACAGCAACAAACAATGCGCCATAATCAACAGTCAACAACAAAAGCCACGCACACTCATAAGAATTATGAAGCCTTACGAAGCGCACAGCAGGCGGACAACTATGAAAATTATGCGCTACAAGAAAAGTAAAACGAGAAAATTTGTATAAATATGTGTAAAGAAAAAATTGCAAAAAATGCAAGAAATATATGAACAAAAACAAAAAAAAAACAAGTAAGGAAGGCTAAGTTCGGGTGTAACCGAACATTACATACTCAGTTGAGAGCTATGGAGACAAAATAAGGAAAATCACCATGTAGGAAAATGAACCTAGGGTAACCCTGGGATGTGGTTGTATGACATGTGTATCAAATGTAAGGTATTAAAGAGTATTTTAAGAGAGAGTAGGCCATAGTTCTATGGATGGACGCCGTTTAGGGATATCGCCATAAAGGTGGGCCAGGGCTGACTCTAGAATGTGTTTGTACGATATGGGTATCAAATGAAAGGTGATAATGAGTATTTTAAAAGGGAATGGGCTTTAGTTCTATAGGTGAACGCCTTTTCGAGAAATCGCCATAAAGTTGGACCAGGGGTGACTCTAGAATATGTTTGTACGATATGGGTATCAAATGAAATCTCTTAATGAGTATTTTGAAAAGGAGTGATCCTTAGTTCCCTAGGTGGACGCCGTTTCGAGATATCGCCATAAAGGTGGACCAGGGGTGTCTCTAGTTGTACGATATGGGTATCAAATGAAAGATGGTTATGAGTATTTTAAAAGGGAGTAATTCTTAGTTCTATAGGTGGACGCCTTTTCGAGATATCGCCATAAAGGTGGACCAACGGTGACTCTAGAATGTTTGTACGATATGGGTATCAAACGAAAGGTGTTACTGAGCAGTTTAAGAGGGAGTGGGCATGAGGTCTATAGGTGGACGCGTTTTCGAGATATCGTCATTAGGGTGGGCCAGGGGTGACTCTAGAATGTGTTTGTACGATATGGGTATCAAACGAAAGGTGTTACTGAGCATTTTAAGAGGGAGTGGGCATTAGGTCTATAGGTGGACGCCTTTTCGAGATATCGCCATTAGAGTGGGCCAGGGGTGACTCTAGAATGTGTTTGTACGATATGGGTATCAAATGAAAGGTGGTAATGAGTATTTTAAAAGGGAGTAATCCTTAGTTCTATAGGTGGACGCCTTTTCGAGATATCGCCATAAAGGTGGACCAAGGGTGACTCTAGAATGTTTGTACGATATGGGTATCAAACGAAAGGTCTTACTGAGCATTTTAAGAGGGAGTGGGTATTAGGTCTATAGGTGGACGCCTTTTCGAGATATCGCCATTAGGGTGACTGTTGTTGTTGTTGTTGTTGTTGTAGCGATACGGTTGCTCCCCGAAGGTTTAGGGAGTGATCGATGTGATGGTCCTTTGCCGTTTACAGATCCGGTACGCTCCGGTAACACAGCATCATTAAGGTGCTGGCCCGACCATCTCGGGAACGATTTATATGGCCACATTAAACCTTCAGGCCAATCCGGTATTTTAGTCGCCTCTTACGACAGGCATACCTACCGCGGGTATATTCTAACCCCCTGACCTGCTGGGTTAGCCAGGGGTGACTCTAGAGTGTTTGTACGATATGGGTATCAAACGAAAGGTGTTACTGAGCATTTTAAGAGGGAGTGGGCATTAGGTCTATAGGTGGACGCCTTTTCGAGATATCGCCATTAGGGTGGGCCAGGGTGACTCTAGAATGTGTTTGTACGATATGGGTATCAAATGAAAGGTGGTAATGAGTATTTTAAAAGGGAGTAATCCTTAGTTCTATAGGTGGACGCCTTTTCGACATATCGCCATAAAGGTGGACCAAGGGTGACTCTAGAATGTTTGTACGATATGGGTATCAAACGAAAGGTGTTACTGAGCATTTTAAGAGGGAGTGGGTATTAGGTCTATAGGTGGACGCCTTTTCGAGATATCGCCATCAGGGTGGACCAGGGGTGACTCTAGAGTGTTTGTACGATATGGGTATCAAACGAAAGGTGTTACTGAGCATTTTAAGAGGGAGTGGGCATTAGGTCTATAGGTGGACGCCTTTTCGAGATATCGCCATTAGGGTGGGCCAGGGGTGACTCTAGAGTGTTTGTACGATATGGGTATCAAACGAAAGGTGTTACTGAGCATTTTAAGAGGGAGTGGGCATTAGGTCTATAGGTGGACGCCTTTTCGAGATATCGCCATTAGGGTGTGCCAGGGGTGACTCTAGAGTGTTTGTACGATATGGGTATCAAACGAAAGGTGTTACTGAGCATTTTAAGAGGGAGTGGGCATTAGGTCTATAGGTGGACGCCTTTTCGAGATATCGCCATTAGGGTGGGCCGGGGTGACTCTAGAATGTTTGTACGATGTGTGTATCAAACGAAAGGTGTTACTGAGCATTTTAAGAGGGAGTAGGCATTAGGTCTATAGGTGGACGCCTGTTCGAGATATCGCCATTAGGGTGGACCAGGGGTGACTCTAGAATGTTTGTACGATATGGGTATCAAACGAAAGGTGTTACTGAGCATATTAAGAGGGAGTGGACATTAGTTCTATAGGTGGACGCCTTTTCGAGATATCGCCGTTAGGGTGGGCCAGGGGTGACTCTAGAATGTTTGTACGATATGGGTATCAAACCAAAGGTGTTACTGAGCATTTTAAGAGGGAGTGGGCATTAGGTCTATAGGTGGACGCCTTTTCGAGATATCGCCATTAGGGTGGGCCAGGGGTGACTCTAGAATGTGTTTGTACGCTATGGATATCAAATTAAAGGTATTAATGAGGGTTTTAAAAGCGAGTGGCCCTTAGATGTATATGTGAAGGCGTTCTCGCGATATCGACAAAATGTGGACCAGGTGATCCATAAAATCATCTGTCGGGTACTGTTAATTTATTTATATATGCAATACCACTAACAGTATTCCTGCCAAGATTCCAGGGCTGTTGATTTCGCCTTGTAGAACTTTTTCATTTTCTTCTACTTAATATGGTAGGTGTCACACCCATTTTACAAAGTTTTTTCCAAAGTTATATTTTGCGTCAATAAACCAATCCAGTTACCATGTTTCATCCCTTTTTTCGTATTTGGTATAGAATTATGGCATTTTTTTCATTTTTCGTAATTTTCGATATCGATAAAGTGGGCGTGGTTATGGTCGGATTTCGGCCATTTTTTATACCAAGATAAAGTGAGTTCAGGTAAGTACGTGGGCTAAGTTTAGTAAAGATATATCGGTTTTTGCTCAAGTTATTGTGTTAACGGCCGAGCGGAAGGACAGACGTTGGACTGTGTATAAAAACTGGGCGTGGCTTTCACCGATTTTCCCCATTTTCACAGAGAACAGTTACCGTCATAGAGTCTATGCCCCTACCAAATTGGAGAAGGATTGGTAAATTTTTGTTCGACTTATGGCATTAAAAGTATTCAAGACAAACTAAATGAAAATGGGCGGAGCCACGCCCATTTTGAAATTTTCTTTTATTTTTGTATTTTCTTGCATCAGATCATTACTGGAGTTGAATTTTGACTTAATTTACTTATATACAGTAAAGATATTAAATTTTTTGTTAAAATTTGAATTTAAAAAAATTTTTTTTTAAAAAGTGGGCGTGTTCTTCATCCAATTTTGCTAATTTTTATTTAGCGCATATATAGTTATAGTAGTAACGTTCCTGCCAAATTTCATCATGATATCTTCAACGACTGCCAAATTAGAGCTTGCAAAACTTTTAAATTACCTTCTTGTAAAAGTGGGCGGTGCCACGCCCGTTGTCCAAAATCTTACCAATTTTCTATTCTGCGTTATAACGTCAACCCATCTACCAAGTTTCATCTCTTTAACCGCCTTTGGCAATGAATTATCGCATTTTTTCGGTTTTTCGAAATTTTCGATATCGAAAAAGTGGGCGTGGTTATAGTCCGATATCGTTCATTTTAAATAGCGATCTGAGATGAGTGCTCAGGAACCTACATACCAAATTTCATCAAGATACCTCAAAATTTATTCAAGTTATCGTGTTAACGGACGGACGGACGGACGGACGGACGGACGGACGGACGGACGGACATGGCTGAATCAAATTTTTTTTCGATCCTGATTATTTTGATATATGGAAGTCTATATCTATCTCGATTCCTTTATATATGTACAACCAACCGTTATCCAATCAAACTTAATATACTCTGTGAGCTCTGCTCAACTGAGTATAAAAACGACAACAGACAACTGCCATCAGGACGAGTATTTTTGAAGATGTGAATATCCAAAAAAAAGTCAAAGAGTTGCGCAGTTGAGTTGCTGCTTCAGTTGCAGCCAAGCATTAATTGGTACGATACGTCATTCATATGAGAGCTGAAGAGAGAGGGGAGGAGTGATATACTTTTATTTACGTATGAGGATACGGTCATTTTCATTCATTGAAATGCGTTTTGAAGTAGAGGCTTGAGTAATAGGTCCGACACAAGCAGTTTTTCATATATGTGGATGAGTTTAACACATGCTTATGCATTATGAGTAGATTGCATGTATTTTTATGGAGAATGGTAGAATGAGCGATACTAGCGCCATCTGAAAAGTAGCCAACTCCCCAATTTTGTTCCAAGCAAATCATAAGAAGAAGAATTTGATATTTGCTTTGGCTAAGGCACACTTTGCATGTGAAATTATTTTTCCCACTGGTTGGTAAATTTTCTAGCATGAAATTTTACTCATGTACTTCTCATATGGAGTAAGCTGCCCTAGTACGAGCTAATCTGTGTACAGGTGATTCAAAGACGCTTCTGCGGAACGTCAAGAAAATGATTGGTTACATCCCATAATTGTGCACAGTTGATTAAAAAGGATGCATAACAGGAACAAAAAATATGGTGGATATTCTGATGATATACAATGGCGAGTTTATTAGAGTTGTATAAATGTAGCAAATAATCATATGTATTTAATTAACGAGCTTTGCTCATATTGCTTTATACAATGGTTTTTTTAATTGATATTAGAGAAAAGTTGTAAGTTTACAAACGGCAATGGTTACTAGGACATGTTTCTGAATTTCAATTCTTCATCAGCTAGCTTTTTCAGGAGCTGAGCAAATAATGTTGAGAATAAAGTCGAATGTTTCATATAACTGAACTGCTTCGGGCGGTTGTTCAATTGCAATAGGGTCCCTCGTCATAGAAAATTATGGATAATTGTAAGGGAGTGTATTTCCCACGCTTCTTTTTGAAATTTTTGGAAACTTCGTTGGACCTAAGCATATGATCAGGCGTACGCTCGTAGTACTTGCGATTCATGAGATGCGTCTTCAGTGCAGTTTGTAAGTACCTATGTTTGATGAATTATAGTAGTCATTCATTTGGGAAAAGACATTTTGGCTTATAGATGTCATCGGTAGTTATTCACGGAAAACTGACGTATGCTGAGAACTGTGGCTAAGAGATGTATCTTAAGTGTAAATGGCTTAGTAACCATGATTAATGAAAATGGTGTATCTTTCGAGTGGATGTGTTAACAACATGTGAGAAAGACATTTCATCCAGAGATACTCACAACAAACGGACATTTCGCTTTATAGATTACACCTAAGTAGTTTTTAATGGGGAAAAGTAATTTTAGATCTTATGTAGGACGTCGTTGTAGTTAGTTCACAGTGAACGTGCGTTCTGGATCATATGCCATACAAAGGTTGTATCACATCCCTAAATTGTGTTCCAAATTCCTGGTGCTCAGAAAGGGTTGCTCACAATGCCCCTAATACATGTATTTAAATTGTTCTATACACACAGAACATATTGCAAGCGAATTACTTTTGAACAGGGCAGAACGTACTAAGATCCCGGGGTGAAGTTGCCTAACAACCGGTTGCCATTAACCATAAAATGGCTGGAGCTTGATACACTCCGACCTTACTAAGGTAAGGACTTGTAATTGAATCACCCGAATACAAATAATTTGGTACCAAACGATTCGGCAAAGGAGTGTTGAGAGAAAACAACATGGAGCCCATAATTTGGGCCATTGATCATGCAGTAGATCCGTCTTTGACACCGTGGATTTTGGTCTACACAGACAGCTATCTGCCTTATAAGGCACTGTCGACTACGTTCTATGTTTTGTTCAAATTATGGTAAACCATGGAAGCTGTGCACGACTTAGGCGATAACAAACAAGTAGGGAAGGCTAAGTTCGGGTGTAATCGAACACTACACACTCTGCTGCCAAATTACAGCTTGCAAAACTTTTAAATTACCTTCTTTTAAAAGTGGGGCGTGCCACGCCCATTGTCCAACATTTTAATAATTTTCTATTCTTCCTCATAAGGTCAACCCACCTACCAAGCTTCATCGCTTTATCCGTCTTTGGTAATGAATTGTCGAACTTTTTCGGTTTTTTGAAAAAGTGGGCGTAGATGTAGTTCGATTTCGTTCATTTTAAATAGCGGCTGAGATGAGTGCCCAGGAATACCCCATACCAAACTTCATTAATATACCTCAATATTTACTCAAGTTATCGTGTTTACGGAGAGACGGACGGACGGACGGGCATGGCTAAATAAATTTCTTTTTTCGCCCAGATATGTTTTATATACAAAAGTCTATATCTATCCCGATTCGTTTCTGCCGTTACGGGGTACCGTTATGCAAACAAAATTAAAATACTCTGTGAGCTCTGCTCAGCTGAGTATAAAAATACGATGATCTGGGAATATTTTTTAACTTGGTCATACATTGTGGCTGCTATTGAAGGCTACGTGGAGTTTTAATCACATTTTAGATAATCGTCCAAAAAAATTTCATATTTTATATTCCTGCTAACTGTAAAAAGCGGGTTCGAGACGAAAGTATTGCAATAAGCTTGCTCATCTTTCTTCATTGGCACCATTTGTACGTGGAGAATCAATAAATTACCTATTGCCATACTAAATGTTTGCCTTGTAATAAATCTTATCATTGTGCTTGATCTACTTAATCATGAGTCAAATAGAAGAGCATACTTTGTAAGTATTATGCATTTTCACAATATGTGTATTAAAAGTTTTTTCGGAAGTACATCCCTTCGGTTACAAGTTGTATGTGTGTTGTTAGATTGCGAATGTGAAAAAACCTACTGCAAATATTTTGCAAACTAATTAACTGGTGATTGAGCAAAGTTTGCAAGAACACAAAAGCGTAGAACAAGTGCAACGAATGTAAAATATGGTTAACATAAAAAACAAATAATGCAAGGCTCGATAAACGCCCAAAAGATTTTAGGCCTAGCTTCTCATCCAATTTATGTCATGCCTCTTTTTAATTTATCTCACAAGTTGGCGGGACGGGACCTACATATTTTACGCCAACTCCAAACGGCATTTGCAAGGGAGATGAGTTTTCACTGAGCAGCTTTTCATGGCAGGAATACTCTCGGAGTGCTTGTTGAATCATTACCGAGGGGCGGTCCCACTTTCTTCAAGTTGAAAAAACGTGTTTCTTAAATTTTGACACTTCTTTGCTCTTGATGTGAACCCACAATCTTCGGTGTGGCAGGCTGAGCACGCTACCACCATACCATGGCATTGTTAGCATAGGGATAATAAAAATAACAAAAACAATGTTGATATGTTGGAGATTAAAAGCAAAGACAATATAAATATAAAGGGTCAATTTACTGCAATGTTGAAAAATTAAATTTTCTGTGTAAAAAAGGTAAATCAGAGTGCACTATAATATCAGTGTATAGGGAAATGTGAAATGAACTGCGTTTATGCGAAATGTGGCCATAAGTGCAAGTGTAGTTGACGTAAGCAGATTTTCACATGCCGTCTAGTGTCCTGGTGGAGAAAAACAAGGATGGTTTACGTACTAAAGTCGGGAAGATGGGGAAACGATAGTTGGCCAAAACTTTCAGGGCAATAAGCCTAACATCTTTTGTGGTGAAAATATTTAAGCCATTGCTTAACACATAAAGGATATTCTTTATGCGATTCCTCTTTGCATGGAAGAACATGCATATCTGAGAGGAAAATCCATAGAGATAGCGCTACATGAGGTTGTACGAACGGTGGAAAAATCCTTCTGGCCGCGTTAAATAACCTAAAAGCTGCTTTAAATAACCAAAAAGCTGACGCAATAAAATAAGCTCTCGATAGGACAGGGCTGGACGACCCAGTATGGTATTGAATATTGCCTCTTCTTCTTAACCACGAGAAATTTACTGGATTCGGGGGAGTGTTAATTAGTATGCAGATATGTGGAGGCACACCAGAAGTTGGAGTGCACTCAACTCTGCTGTGGCTTATTACTATACAAAATATTTTAGCAAAATTTATGTCAAAATTTTGTGAGGATTGTAGCGTATGCTGACGAGTAGCGATCCTAATTTCGAGTCTATTCCCTTCGTGCAATCATGAAAAGAACGTTGGCTGGGCACAAAGATGCTATCTTAGGCTTAATCAGGAGACTATTGATCTTTTACTTGAACAAGAACAAACCAACCACTTTGTATTACCAGGGCTAAGAAGTAAGAAATTAGCGCTATCAAGTAGTAACAATCGAATTGCACTCATGGAGGAACGGATATGGAAGGCTTGCATCGCTTTTACGCTCCTACGGAAAGTGATGTTTGGTAAGAAATGGGGCCAAAGGGAATAAGGCCAAAGGTAGTGCTACGGCTACATGAGCCAGTGGTGCGACTAGTGTTGATATTTGGCTCTATTGTGTGTTAGGAAGCTCTTAGTAAGAACCACTATCTCAACAACCATCTTACTGCTTGTGTTGGTGTCAACGGATACTGCCGCGCATGCCGCACTGCCGTTTAAGAACCCATTTTAAACCAGTTCCGAAAGACATGCGCATATTATGTACGCCGTCACAAACTTCACTGGGACTCACGGAACCTGGGTGTTGGTAGGATAGTGAGAAAAGGCATAGCAGTAACATTAAGTTACTTCCGCTGGGAACTTTTAATTCCGAAAGATACTTTTATCCCCGCAATTCGCTGTTTGACGGCAGTGTTAACACTGCCACTCCAAGTAGAAATATTTGGTAGAGGGTCACAATACCAGCTAATAACGGCATATTAATTTACATCGATTGCTCGAAAATAAAAGCAGGTGTGGTAGCTGGAATTTTCACACATTCCCTAGAGATTTCTATATCACTCAAAGTGCCGTCACACTGTTGAGTGCTTCAAGCAGAATTCCTTTCGATACGGCTGGCCTGCAAGTCACTCAGAATACGGAACATAACTGGCAAAGTATGTACCTTTATTGGCAGCTAAGCAACAATAAAGGCGTTAGCTCCAACATATTTTAGCTCAAAGCAATTAGGGGCATGTTAGCAACTTATGGCTGCGTTATCCTACACTCTGGAAATATCCAATAAATAGATTTTGCGATACAGGGAAATCAGAGGATATGAAAAGGCTGTTTAGCTGGTACATATGGGCTCAGCGAAAGAAAACGAAGGAATAACCAGCATCGAAGAAGTTATAACACGGGAGTGTGCAAGTATGAAGTTCTAAATTTAGGCTCAGCAATCACCACGGACTATGCAGTTTTCAGAACTACACGGCCAAAATACAATACAATAATAGGAGAAAAATAAATCTACTGGGTGGATCAAGCGCTAACATCCATAAACTTGAAGCGGTCTGCACCGGCCATTATGCTTTATGCATGCATGCGGCATGACCACTGCTTAGGTTATAAAGGCATTAATATAAAAGAGACTGTTAACAAGTTGCCGTGAAAGTGTCCACCTCTCTCTAGAAGAAGTTTTAGAGACTTTGGATGCGACTTTTTCGAAAATCTGGGTAGATTATCATAAATAGGGATCTCAAAAATTCTTGTTTTTTCTAAACGACTCGGGCTAGTATATATCCGATATGGCACTCAGTAGGTTTCGATGAGTTTTATGTTATCAAAGCGTCTTTTCTTCAACTACTTGCGTGACCTAATTCGCAATCTTAATACCTTCCTCTTTGCCTATCGGACCTGTAAAAAAAAAGTACCAGTACAAGAACAAGTATCAGTACCTCAGTACTTCGAAAAATGAGTACAAGTATAAGTATCGAAGTACATGTACTTGAATTGTTGAAGTCCAGTAAAGTGGTTGTAAGTACTTTCGACGCACTTTGACTAGTATTGAACGGGTTTGAAGCGGATCAACTAATATTTTTTAACAATCTGCTCAACTACTGATCGAAACGGTATTTTCCACAAATATGAGATCTTTTATGATATTAAAAATTTTTGTAAATTGTTCGCTAATTTATTCATTAATTTTAAACATCTCATCACCTTTAGCGAAGTTCCTTTCACCATTTGTTGGAATGATTCCCCTTCCACAGTTCAGAGTTGTGAAGCTCATCTCTCTGTCATCAAACCGCTTTTTTATACCCTAGCATAAAGCTCAGATGAATTAAAGCCTTACAAGTTATATATAGTACTACATTGCCCACTGCATATATGTACAAAATTGTTATCACTGAAGCAACTCGTCACGTAAGAACACACATGGAGATCGAATTTTGAAGTCCCAGGCCGACCGATGCATAAAGAAATAATATATTTTTTGACTTTAAAACTCCAGGTATTTATACCTTATTCTTTACGTTTGTCTGCATTTAGGAAAATCATGTCTTTATTAACCCTCAATTTTTTAAAATAGATGAGCTATTCGAAGAAATAGGCCGTGGTCAACCAGCACCTTTACGATCACCTAACTTTGACAAAATGGTTGAAGAAGAGTTTTACAGGTATCTTAATGATACATACACAGAGTTTAATATGCTTCAGATTTACCCTATTAAGAAGGACTTATCACTCAAAATAAATACGCCCTTAGCTTCCTCCGCCATAGTAGAACGTTTATTTTCCTTAGAAAGCATTGTTTATAGTCCTAGAAGGCAAAGAGTGACGGACTTTTCGTTTGAAAAGCTAGTACTAAGGAAACAAACACAAAACTACTTTAATATTGTTAGCTGTTGTACTTATTTAATATGTTGTTTTACTTCTTGCTGCTTTCTAATATGAATTATACTCATCTTAATATATAAAAAATACGTGTCACAACATTTTCGGCCGCGATGGACTCCTAAACTACTCAACCGATGTTGAATTTGTTTTGCACCCCGTGTGTAGTTTTATCTAACTTGAGACATAGGATAGGTTATATCTCAGTTTATAGTCGCAATATTATTTGATTGCAAATTTTTTTTTATTATTTATATGTAATAATAAAATGTTACGTATACGCAGTAGCACTCATATTTTCAAGTGGTGCGGATATGCTTCCGTGTAATTGCTTGGTGTTTAATTAAACAACCTGCTTATCAATAAAAAATATTATAGCGAATGATATCAAGTACAGCACAACACCAGGCCCGCCGAGAAGGTAGGGGGGTTTCTGAGGGGTCCGCGATTTAGAGGTAATATGACATTTTTTTTTTAATTCAGGAGTGTCTTTAGTTGTGTAGAGGGTAATTTTCATACCCCTGGGTGATTAGAGTCTCGAGATATAGGCCAAAACTTGGGCCAGTGAATGCCTAGACAGTGTTTATACAATATGGATATCAAATGGAAGCTGTTGATGTGTGCTTTAGTACAGAGTAATATATTATCCAGAGACGGACCGGGACTGGGATTAGGAATAGGACTGGGACTGAGACCCGGAATGGGTCTGGGAATGAGACTCGGAGTGGGACTGGGACTGGGACTAGAATAAAATACATACCACCCTCTGGGAGAGACAATAAAGGATGCAGAAGAATGAGAAGAAATTGAGAGAAGATAAAAGAGAGAAGGAGAAGGAGATTGAGAAAGAGATAGAATGAGACGAAGATGGGGATAGATGAAGCGAAAAAGACGGAGGGAGGAGTGAATAAAAGGATTAGGAAAAAGTGAAGAGGGGTGGAGGGCAGAGTGAGACGGAAAAAGCTTATCAAAATGTATGCAGATAGGCCAAATTTAGGCCAGGACAACGTCTGCCGGGTGTTCTAGTATTCAAAAAAAAATTTGATAACAGATGTTGTATATTTTGATTTTCAATTTATGAATCAAACTGACATATTTTATCAGAAAAAGTACTTTCGTGTACTTGCAAGTATTTCGTAAGTATATCTACTTGTACTTTCGGATTCGAAGTACAAGTACTGTAGTTCTTATACTTTGTACTTAGATTTGAAGTACTTGAGTACTTGTACTTATTTAGTACAAGTACAAGTATGTACTCAATACTTTACAAGTTTGCTACCTATGTTAGGATTCATGGACAAATTACGAAAGAAGTCAGAAATTTAATTTTTGTGTTTCTAACTCGATCTGTCTGAATTTAAATAAATATCCTAATTTTCATTAAAGAGCTCTGTATTTTTATGATATCGAATATTTTCATATGTTTTAACAATTGGGTGTACCAAACGTAGTTTCTTCTTATGGTATTTTCCCTTATAATTTTTATAATATTAAATTTCAAACTTAACTATGCCTTTGCGCTAAACTTTTCGACAAAAACTTTTTGTTTGTACTTTTGTTACATACCCACTTAACTCTTCCGGCAGTTGTCTTATTTAATCACGGTCAAGATGCTACAAAGTATATCATCTTTTTAAGTACCTCGTTATGATGTGAACACGAAGCTTATTTGTAACTATGTGAGAGGAAATATTTTCAAGATTATTTTCAAAAGTACAAAGGTATTCCAAAATTAATAAATCACTAAAGCTTTAAACATCACTCAGGTTGCTTGTTGCTGCTGAGATGTTTCTTTTATTTCACACCTCCCCAAAATCATTCTCGCAGGCATATATTAACGGCGTGTATACAGATCTAGTACTAGAGTGTGTTTTACAAAACATAATTGCTTAACTGTTTGCTTCCTTTCCTGCTTTCGAAATGAGTTCATAAATGTTGAATTATGTGACAAAGAAAATTATCACAAATATCTTACGTGGGACGACAATGTGCAAACTGAGACCAACTAATGGCAAATATCTTAACTTTGCTATCCAATTAGAGCTCAAATTTAAGAAAGTAGAAAAGGATGACTTTTAGTTATGAAAATTGTATAAGAACTTAACAAAAGTTGAAAGGATAACACAAATTAACATAGCTTATGTGCACTTAGTACACCATCAACACAATAGTAATAAGAGTCGAAGAAGAAAAAGAGAAGTGTAAGAATATGAGATAATAAAGAAAGTGTAATTATCGTTAATATTCATAGACTAATTTAGGCCAGCAAACAGGTGTGATAGGTAGTTAAGATACGAAAATGAGTAGACAACGTTCCTTATACGCTTATTAGGTTTTAAACAAAAGTTTTTCAAACTATGACTGACTACGCAACTAGTAAGATGAGGAAAAGGAAAAAAGAAGGACCCTGCCTACGTGACCACGCTGAGTGCGGGTGCGGCAAAGTGGGGTATATTTTAACGTTATCGTGAGATGAAGAAGTAAAAGAGACGCCTTTTTAAATGGTAAAAACGTGAGAAAGAGCGGCGTGAGTGCGAGGAGCTTCAGATGTTGGCTGATAAGGATAATTTCCGAATATGCAACCAAAAGACCCGTTGGATGACGGAAGATTGTAAGACTGAGGTAGATTGCTGCAGAAATGTAATAGGGGTTATGGCAACTAACGTATAGAGTGTGCTTAAGCTGTCTAGAGAACACTACGCCTCATTGCTAGCTTGAGATGGACAAGACGAACACGATACGCTAAACACCTATAATGGTAAACACGTTCCGGCATCAGACTATGACGAAGTGGAATGGCAATATAAGGATACAAAATCACAGTGAGCCAGGCAATGATTAGATAGAGAAGCAAACAAATGTGGGTCTTGTGATAAATGAAAAGAATACAAAGTACTTGCTGTCATCCGAGAAAGAATCGGCATTTTCGCGCCTTGTCAGCTACGTCACTGCAGCGTAAAAATCCAACGGAGAACATCTCTTGCCAACAATTGCTACTTTGGACTGAGTGGGCAATTGAAAGGTGAATTCCCCTCTCGACGAAAGCTTGGCCTCCCTTGGTGCTGCCGTCTGGTGTCAGTTATCGCGAAACAGGGATAGCTGGCGTGACTTGTCGCAAAATGGTCAAAATCGCAACAAAAAATATACCTTTCAAAAGGCTTTTCTAATAAGAGATATTAACCACACATTTGGTGACAAACTTTCACTTTGATTTTTTTTATTTTTGGCCTTTGGAATTGCCAACTGTGCATCGATGCGGGCACCAGTGCACTTAGGGTCAAAAAGGTCCCATTGTGATACCACGGGGATCTCTCCCCTACTCAAAACAACAGGCCGATTCAGCAAATGTCGCGAATATCTTAGGTTCCAACTTAGCCAGATCACAAAGATAGTCAAAGTAGGGAGATCGCAGAGATTTCTCCCTTTTACGAAAAAGCGTAGGACAATCGCACAGAAAACGCTTGACCATTTCTATCTCCTCTTCGTCTTTGCAGCTCCTACAGTAATCATTGTACGGAGCACCCAGCCGTTATGCATGCTTCTTGTGCGTCCCGCGACCCATTCAGGCCAAACAAGCTTAGTGTGGTAGCAGGATTCGAGGTTGCTCCATTTCAAACCCGCTTCCCTAAGGAAATTCCCTTTCAAAGTTAGCTTACAGGCAGGGAGCGGCATGCTCAATCCCTTCCAGGATAATGAAAGCGGAAGGGATGCAAGTTCGTCAGCCACCTCATTGCTCGGTATATCCGAGTGTCCAGGCACCCATACCAGACTGAGGGAAGTTTTCCCTGCGATCTCGTTAAGAGATTTGCGGCACTTCTCTACTGGCCCAGACTTACGTGTGTCCGATTCAAACAAATTTGATTATAGCCGTGAACAGCATTTCTTAGGTGATCAACGGCCTCATTTATAGAGGCCACTTCCGCATGAAGGACGCTACAGTGATCGGGTAGGCTAAAGGATAGATTCCACCCTAGTTGAGGTGCAAAGACACCGCTGTCCAACTTTTTATCAAGTTTGGAGCCGCCCGTATATATCGGCAGCCTATCATATTTGTGTCTAAGTTTTATAGAAAAAATTTTATTGGTGTAATTATTTCCAATGAATTTACTGCACCTACATAATAACTAATCCTCGCTAAAAAAAAGTTTTTGAAAATCTGTGTATATTTTGGGTCCTGTCCAGTTATGGCTTATGATAGATAACACGAGCCCAGGCCCAGCGAGGTTTATAGAAAACTTGCGTTTGCTTATTTACACGTGTTTTTATTACTAGGCCTTTATGCACTGCGAAGTCTATTTATATCTATTTAGTTTTATTTAACGAGCGGCTTGTTTTTCAGCGGGCCTAGCTGGATTCTATATGTTTTCCAGAAAGAAAATTCTATACCGCACTGAACCAGTCTGCTTTTGTTCTACATTATTATGTATGCTGCCTAGATAGCAGTTTTTCTTAGATGCTACCCCAGTTGAGTTTGACTTGTGCTCCACCTGCAGCCGTACTGTATTATTTAATGCTAGCTCGATATAAATAGACGTTGTTAGATAGAAGATAAAGCAAAGGCCAATTAATTGGTCAAATAGAGCCCCATGGCAGCCGGATCGAAATTATTTAGTTTGAACTCCGCTCGTATTGAGATCAGAATACAAAGAGGCCAATGTCATACATTCCTTAACATTTTTATTGTAAAAATTTCAAAATCAATTTTTAACAAGTAAGGAGGGCTAAGTTCGGGTGTAACCGAACATTACATACTCAGCTGAGAGCTTTGGAGACAAAATAAGGGAAAATCACCATTTAACAAAATGAACCTAGGGTAACCCTGGAATGTGTTTGTATGCCATGGGTTTCAAATGGAAGGTTTTAAAGAGTATTTTAAAAGGGAATGCGCCTCAGTTCTATAGGTGTACGCCATTTCAGGATATCGCCATAAAGGTGGACCAGGGGTGACTCTAGAATGTGTTTATACGATATGGGTATCAAATGAAAGGTGTTAATGATTATTTAAAACGTAGTGGGCCTTAGTTCTATAGTTGAACGCCTTTTCGAGATATCGCAATAAAGGTGGAGCAGGTGCGACTCTAGAATGTGTTTGTGCGATATGGGTATCAAATTAAAGGTATTAATGAGGGTTTTAAGAGGGATTGGCCCTTATATATGGTTGTATATGTGAAGGCGTTTTCGAGATATCGACCAAAATGTGGACCAGGGTGACCCAGCACATCATCTGTCGGGTACCGCTAATTTATTTATATATGTAATACCACGAACAGTATTCTTGCCAAAATTCCAAGGGCTTTTGATTTCGCCCTGCAGAACTTTTTCTAAGTTATATTTTGCGTCAAAAAACCAATCCAATCACCATGTTTCATCCCTTTTTTCGTATTTTTTATAGAATTATGGCATTTTTTTTCATTTTTCGTAATTTTCGATATCGAAAAAGTGGGCGTGGTCATAGTCGGATTTCACCCATTTTTAATACCAAGATAAAGTGAGTTCAGATAAGTATGTGAACTAAGTTTAGTAAATATATATGGATTTTTGCACAAGTTATCGTATTAACGGCCAAGCTGAAGGACAGACGGTCGACTGTGTATTAAAACTGGGCTTTCACTGATTTCGCCCATTTTCACGGAAAAGAGTTACCGTCATAGAATCTATGTACCTACCAAATTTCACAAGGATTGGTAAATTTTTGTTCGACTTATGGCCTTAAAAGTATTCTAGACGAATTAAATGAAAATGGGCGGAGCCACGCCCATTTTGAAATTTTCTTTTATTTTTGTATTTTGTTGCACCATATCATTACTGTAGTTGAATGTTGACATAATTCACTGATATACTGTAAAGACATTAAATTTTTTGTTAAAATTTGACTTTAAAAAAAAACATTTTTTAAGTGGGCGTGTTCGCCATCCGATTTTGCTAATTTTTATTTAGCGCACATATAGTAATTGGAGTAATAATATCTTCAACGACTGCGAAATTACAGCTAGCAAAACATTAAAATTACCTTCTTTTTAAAGTGGGCGGTGCCACGTTCATTGTCCAAAAATTTTACTAATTTTCTATTTTGTGTCATAAGGTCAACGCACCTACCAAATTTCGTTGCTTTATCCGTCTTTGGTAATGAATTATCGCACTTTTTCGGTTTTTCGAAATTTTCGATATCGAAAAAGTGGGCGTGGTTGTAGTCCGATTTCGTTCATTTTAAATAGCGATCTGAAATGAGCGCCCAGGAACCTACATACCAAATTTCATTAAGATACCTCAAAATTTACTCAAGTTATCGTGTTTACGTACGGACGGACGTACGGATGGACGGACATGGCTAAATGAATTTCTTATTTCGCCCAGATCGTTTTGATATATAGAAGTCTATATATATCTCGATTAGTTTATGCCGTTACGGATTACCGTTATGCGAACAAAGTTAATATACTCTGTGAGCTCTGCTCAGCTGAGTATAAAAATGACATTGTTTGAGGAGAAACTTTTGTCTGCTCTGGTCCATCAAATGTAGGTAAATAATGTAAATAAATATAAAGCGCGTCATAAATCCAAGGTGATCCGTTTTGAGCTGCTATAGCACTTTTCGTCGTGCTTGTTACTGCTTTTCCTAAAAATTTGCGTCACCGGACTTTAATGTTAGGTTCCAACTGCAAACGGCATTTAGAAAGCAATTGATTTTATTCTGAGAAATTTTTCAATGCAAAAATACATTCCGAGTTTTCCGAATTTTGTTTTATTTTTTTTTTTTTTTGATTTTTTTTTTCGGCAGTTTTATTCAGGAGCTTTGGTGTGGTGAGAGGTCATGCTATCACCACGCCACGGTTGCCAGCAATAGTGTGAATGAAAAAATTGATATTTCGATATAAATTTAATGTATCTACATACATATGCTTCCTCTGCTGTGCTCTCTTGTTTACCATTTAAGCTGATGTAGTAGCGAATGGACGTTTTGGATCATGATGTGTCGGAAAGGTTGTATCATGTCCCTAAATTGTGATCCTGGTTTGCTGGTGCTCAGAACGCGTTGTTCACATTCCCCTAATATTTACGTTAAAATTGTATAGTAGTATCATATATCTAATGAGCCCTAGCATCAGAACATGTTACAGCGAAATACTTGTGCATGGAATTAGAATCGTAGTGGAATTCAAAGTGGAGTTGCTACGCAACCGAATGAAATTGTCCATAAAATGGCGGGAGCTTGATAGACTCCCTATCAGACAAAGGTAAGTACTTGTAATTGAAACGTTCCGGTTACAAGCTAATTGATACCAAAGACTCGGCTAAGAAGTGTTGAGGGAACGCAACATTTAGTCGATAATTTGGGCCATTGATCATGCAATTAGATCCGTGTCTTAAAATGTGGGGTTGAGTCTTCCACTGACAGGTACTCTCGTTAAGCACCTATTTTGAATTGAATTGAATATTTATTGAATACAACATATATATAAGATCGACAAGTTTTTAAATATAACCCGCGAAGCTACAGTGCTTGTCTGCAGGTTTATATTATAGATTTTATGATTAAAACTAGCAATTGCATAATATACAATGTGCACAAATGACATAACAAAATTACAAAAACATTTTTATTTTGTGTATTTTTACAATAAGTTCAAATATGGATAGCGTTACACTCTGATTTACTAAAAAAGCAACTGAATTAAAATAAGGTACGGTTTACAGTAATTGTGCAAGTTTTGCGGTTTGAGAATTCATTTACAATAAACTTTTAATATGATTTTTGATTAAATTTTTTCTTTTGACTGTGTTCGGTAGATTTGTAAGCTCTTTTGGTAGTTCATTGAAAAATGATGGAAGCAGTACAGATAGGGTGTTTTTACCATAATTATTTGAAAACTTAGGCACTACGAGGCGATTTTCTAACCGCCTTCGCGTTCCATGATCGTGGGAGATAAGAATTTTGAATGTGCATTCATCGTAAAACTCGTTGAGTATCGTTAATTTAAAAATGGACTTTACGTCTAGTAATTTTAAGGCTGTATTTAGTTCAAGACTTGGGGTATATATATTTTTCTTCTTGGCAAGTATTTTCAAATTATAATATTGACTTTGTTGAAGTATCCTACAATATGTTGACGATCCCCAAGTGGCGATTCCGTGTCTTAAGTAAGACTCCGACAGGGCTAAATATGCCTGGAGCAACACGTCGTAACTCGTACAGAAACTTAGATGGCTTAAGACGTACGACGTCGACCTTAGTTTTCTTTGGAGATGGGAAATGTGTGCATTCCACTTAAAATTTTCATCGAGAATAACACCGAGGTATTTGTATGATGGAACGGTTTCTATATCGCAATTTCCATAGAAGCTGGGTTTTACCTATCAGAGAATGTACATTGGTATATAATTCATTTATGAATCTTAATCTCGATTGAGTTTGAAACCCATTTAAACATCAATACACAGATAAAAATGACTTATATAAACGAGTGCAGCTTTTGAGACGTTATACATATGTACTCGCATTCTTAGAAAAATATGTAAAATATAATTATTTGTCATACATTTAAATATATAAGTGAGTAGTACATTTTTTCATAGTAATCATATGTTGACACTAATACATCTATATACAAAAATTTTTAGTAATTTTCCAGCATTAATTGCAATACAAAAGCATCCACTCAGCATTTGACTACCCAGTGCCTCAAGCATACATCTACTTTCAAACACACGCACACATACACAAGCATATCTTTAGCCGTTTAAGTACTTAATACTTCATTTAGCATGCAGTATTTGTTGACCTACTCTACTGACTTTTCATTGCATTCTTGTCATTGTTTATACACCCATTTTTGTCTGCCTTCTATTTTGTTTTCATATTTATTTCTCTTTGCATGCTTATATATTTATATACAGTTACGAACATCCATACCCATTACGAATCGTTTTCACATGTTTCATTTGCAAAACTCCTCCAGACTAACTAATATTTTCTCTCTATAGTATAACAATAATAATATGGCACAGTCTCGAATGAGGTCAACAACTGAATATATCTCTGCTTAGCGCACAGCATAGAAGCGAGTGCTCTCAGTGAATGTGCATGAGTGTGAATGCATTTTTAAATGAATGTGCATTAGTGTGAATGAATTTTCCATTGAATGTGCATGAGTGTGAATGCAGTTAACTAGTTCAAAAGAAAGCCAATGTGACAGCAAGCTCAAGTGTCACAAAAAAAAAAAAAATAGAGTTAAAACAAAAACGCTTACAGCAACGAGTAAATCAATTTCACAGCTTTTTGTGCCATATTCGTATTCCCCTTTCATCAAGCGTTTCAGCATTTTTAATATTTTTGGTAAAAATTTCATGTCATGTACATATTACTATTATTTACTGCGAAAAAAGCTTTGCAAATTTTCATTATCCTTAAACGTTAAAAAAATATATATATGGGGTATTCCATCCCATTTTGACCAATTTTGAACCCGACCCCTTTGGAATTGGCTGAAAGTTTTTCTTCTTTTTCTAGCTTACGAAAGATGTTTTTCAGAAGTTTTCCAAATTTTTTCATCCAACTCAAAAAAAGTTATGAATTTTTAAAAAAACACCGTTTTTGTTTTCAAAATGCTATAACTTTTTCAAAAATTGACCGTTTGGGATCTCTTTTTTTTTTAAATATGTTTTTAAATGTACTTTTCGGAAAAAATTCAAAAAAATTTTTTCTCGGCCCACTCCGGGATTAGTGGGGATGATTGCAGAATTGATTGAAGTTTTTTATGAGAAAAAAAAAAAAGGGCGAAATTCGAAAAATCTCTAAAAACTGAAAAATTCAAAAAAAAAAACTTCAAAATTGTTTTTGAATTTTTCCGAAAAGTACATTTAAAAACATATTTTTTAAAAATAAAAAGATCCCAAACGGTCAATTTTTGAAAAAGTTATAGCATTTTGAAAACAATAACGGTGTTTTTTTTTTTGAATTCATAACTTTTTTTGAGTTGGATGAAAAAATTTGAAAAACTTCTGAAAAACGTCTTTCGGAAGCTAGAAAAAGAAGAAAAACTTTCAGCCAATTCTAAGGGGTCGGGTTCAAAATTAGTCGAAATGGTATGGAATACCCCATATACATATATGTATATAAAGGGAGCAGCTAGATATTTGAATATGAATGCGTGAAATAAAATGTTCTTTGTGAGAAAGTAATTTCAATATATATGTTACAATGTGTATATTTAAGTGCCAATATAAATAGATATGTATATGAGTAACAATAAAAAGCAAAATAAATGTCTGATTATTTTAATTCACCCACATTACACTAAAAGTTCACACTTTTACTCTCGTATGAAAGCTCAATTGTGCATGTGTTAAATAAATATACTTATTATTAAAGCGAACATTAGCAAATTTGATACATCACTATGCCAGTAATAAAGAAATTCTGCACAACTATAACAGCAATTAAGAAGATGAGACAACAAATAACTACGCACACAAGTACACAGGATCAAAGAGCGCAGACGACGTTACCCACACAGTAACAAAGAGCTCAAACGAAATATTTCACGCGAACACATAGAAGAAAGCTGCAAATATAAGATGCAGTAGATGACAGAAATACATAAGCAACTTACTCTGAAGCCTGTTCGCAAAAAGTCTGGAACCTGGGTGTAATAGACGAACAAGAGATCTGAGAGTCTAAAAGCGGCGCTGTCCAAACGATGGTCAATAAGCTTGACTTAAAATCTTTGTAAGTGAAATACGTGAATAAATTCAATTGTTAAATTTTGCTGCCATAATAGTGCTGTAAACAAAGAACATTTTGATAATGAAGATTTATGTTTATTTATTTAACAGATCAGTGATTTCAATGTTAACCGAAAGCAAAATAATAATGGAAAAACTACTCTAAGACTTCCTATATAATTATTATTAGGCCTCGATGCACAGCCAACTTTATCAAGATAAACTTTGCTTGACCTTTTAGGCTATAACTTTCTGTGGAAACTCTTAAAGTTTTCAAATACCTCTGCATACCTTTGACTTCATATATCCAGAGGATTAGGGGACACGTCACCTAAATGGAAGAGTTTCTTCCTTCTTAAAGCAACGCATTCACAAAGGATATGAACCAGTATGTCATTATCTAGCTCACGAAAACAAAAGATTTTTCTATCAGAAAGATTTAACTTACTAAGGTGATATTGCATGCAAAAGTTTCTCTTTGAGTACCTAGTGGGTGTACATATGTCCTATCTGCTTAGATAAGTGAGTTTGGCTTATGCGCAAGGATATTCAATATAAAGTTTTCTGAAATAAATTTTTTTCCAGTTAGTAATTTTATCCTTAAAGTGTGAGAAAAAATCCGTATGGTCTCCGAATAATATTGAAATAAAACCGAAATAAGCCCATATATGGCTCTCCAGTGGTTCCGAAATAATACCAAAAAACCATCACAGAATATTCCCAACATTGTTCCGGAAGGTCAAAAGTTAGGTTCAAAATGATGAGAAATATTCTCGTAATATAACAGATTCAATTGTGAAAATAAATAAATAAATTTAAGGCGCCATAACCTCTGAAGAGATTTTAGGCTGAGCTTCTCTTCCAATTCTTAAGCAGTCAAGAAAATTATCTCAAAAAATAAAGGACATAGTCCCGATAACTACCCGAAGTATGGACCGCCGAGCACCCCGGAGGTATCGGAACTGATTTCGGAGCAGCACCCACACATAGAGTATAAAATGTCCTGAATTCGTTACAGAATTCCTCTTTAAGAATAGGGTGCCGAAACAATTATAAAAGTGTTCAGAAATTAGTTCTGAGTAAAGTAGTCCAAAATTTCTCTCACCTAGTCCCAAAATAATAACAAAATGGTACTTAATTATTCCCACAATTGTTTCAGAAAAGTACAAGTGCACCTCCAAAATGATCTCGAAATAATCGGGTAATGGTACTGGTTCAATTTTTGAATAGCCCACAAAAATCACGAATCATCCCGATGATTTCTAGGGCATGCTTCTGAATTTTACTTCTTTATCAGCTAGCTTTTCGGAGGCTGAGCTGGGAACTCGAGTTCATCTGCTTTCCTACAGGTATTAAGGTATTACTCAGCTATATGAATGCCCCGCTGAATCTATTTATAATTTATATAAACTTCGCAAAAATAGTCACCTTTTCGTAAAATGTTGGTCTCTGCATTTTCCAGTAATCACCTCGTAAATAAATTAAAACCAATACGATCCCAATTCATAAATAAAATCAAGAAATAGTTTTACAATTTTTTCAAACTATGCCTAAATTCTTTCACTGACTCACGTTTGATGTCGTATTTTGATCATCTCGTTACAAGTTTTGCAAGTCGTTTATGCTTCACAATTACTGGCACCAAACGTAAACGCCAAAGGAAATATATTTTTTCTCAAGCCACTTTTCCAATTTCATTTGAGGACTTAATATCCCCTTTTGGCCTTATTCGGCTAATGGATTCCCCCCATAAATACAGAAAACAAAAATTCAGAAACACATTTTAGCATAACCTAGCCAGCGTAGTCGCTGTGTTTTAATTCGCTGGACTATGTTAATGTTTGTGTAAAGCCCGTACAGCTTATCATTAAATCTTCGTCGGTACTTATTTGTTGTTGTTGTTGTTATATTAACGATAAAGACACTTTCCGAAGAACGAGTTAATTGTCCTTTGCCGGATATAGATCCGGTACGTGCCGGTAACATATCACCATTAAGGTATCAGCCCAACCATCCCGTGACCGATTAATATGACCATACCGCCTTCCCATCCCCTGATTCCATGAGGAACTTGGGGTCGCCAGAGCATGCTAAATATGTGTATGATAAATTAACATTTGTAACAGGATTCCCCTCGCGTAGGTAAGGTTGACAATTGTGATGCGGAAGCTTTGGAGCTATAAAGTTGTGTATTGCTCTTATCAACCGCTTGAATTCCTGTAAATTTACTTGAAAAAGATAAACGCGAAAACGATTTAATTAATTACATGCTTGCCATTGCACACAATTTAGAATTGAAGGGCTTAGAACCAAAAGGATCTAAGTAACATCGACGATGAATTGAGATAATTAAGGTTAATGTAAATTACTTATTGTAAATTCTGGGTAAATGAGTATGAAATGATTCCTGTCTAAATGAATGCAGGTTGGTCAACTAATTCAAAGGATGTTTACTGCAGATGGAAAATAATTGTAAATTTCCAAAAATTATTGCAAAAATATCCAATAATTATTTCAATAAAATTTCGAACGTTGATTGCTCGGCCAAAAGAACATGTAGAATTTTTTCGAGTATGCAGTCTTGTAGCCCGTTTAATTTTAGTATAATAAAGTGCTAAACTTAAGTTCGTAGGAAGTCTCGCTGATTTTTGGCAATTTTTTTTCTGGATCCAAGCGCACTTAGACCCTTTTGGCTACAAAAATTGTTGCAATAAAATTTCGAACGTTGATTGCTCGGCCAAAAGAACATGAAGAATTTTTTCAAGTATGCAGTTTTGTAGCCCGTTTAGTTTTAGTATAATAAAGTGCTAAACTTAAGTTCGTAGGAAGTCTCGCTGATTTTTGGCAATTTTTTTTCTGGATCCAAGCGCACTTACACCATTTTGGCTCCAAAAATTGTTGCAATAAAAATTCGAACGTTGATTGCTTGGCCAAAATAATAAATTTTCGCGAATTTAGCATAAATTAGGCATAGTGACATTATACTAAGTATTTACAGAAATTATACAACATAAAATACAACATACATGTAAGCCTGCTTTTACATTAGTTAAGTATTGAACCCAAGTCTGCGGCACAGAAGAGAGAGGGGAGAGGCTTCTTCACCTCTTTCTTTATTATACTAAAATTAAAAGGGCTACAAAACTGCATACTTGAAAAAATTCTGCATTAAATTTTATTTCTTGGAGGAGCGCAATTAGATCCTTTTGGCTCCAATCATTAATGCAATAAATTTTAGTACGTTTTTGGCCTGGCAAATATATGGGCACTAAAATGGCCAAAATTGCTTGGATCGCATTGTCAACAAATAGACACTATATTAAATATACAAATACGGGTATAACTCAATTTAAAAAAAAAAATGTCACTAGATCCTTTTGGTTCTGAGCCCTTCAATTTTAGATTGTGCTACTTTTTCTTCATATGTACAAAATGCCTTCCAAATAAATAAATGAGAGAAATTTAATGTTTTTTCTGTCGTGTGCTTACTTTTTGAATTTTGACTTCTGAGTTTTGACTACTTCTGAAATTTGACTTCTAAAATTCCACTTCCGAAATTTGACCTCTTAGACTTCAGTTCTGAATTTGGACCTCTGAACTTTGTCTTTCTGAAAAAAGGGTTCTGACGAATGTTTTCTGAAAAAATGTGTTTCTGAATTTTTGGTTTGTGAATTTATGGGGGGCAACCAATATAACTATTTTTAAGGCAGAAACTTGTCCGTGCATTAAAAGGACCTAACCAGTGAAGTCCTTGGAGTTCTATTAGCAGCACTAGGTAAAAACTGTCTTACGACTCCTGCAAAGACCATCCTATATCCTTTTAAAATAGTTTATGATCCTGTAAAGCAGATTTTATGAGAGTCCAATTGCGAATGGTTTGTGTTGCTTTTTCCAAGAATAGAGAGGCCTCCACAGTTTCAAGTCTCAATATGGACGCTTCTCCCAAAACTCCGATGTACCGATTTATTATTTAGTGCATGTATTATTGCTGCCTTCATTAGGTTAGGCTAGGTACGGTTAAGAGGGTGTTATAAATCGATTTCTTTTTCTTCTTATCCTCACAGCTTCTGCAGAGGGAGGTTGTTAGTATGCTTTACCGTCGGAGCATTGATGCAATAGCGCAATGACCTGTGATGACACCCATTAGTATTTTCACTGTAGATTTTTCAGGAGATAACCCAGTGGTGACAATACGGAGCTGTCCGCTTCGCTTGTATCCATGTTTGAAGCCTTTCTGACAATTTCATCAGCAAATTCGTCATTTTCAATATCGGTGTGCACTTGAACGCAGCAAAGGGAGACATTGTGGTGCCTTATGGTCTATGGTACGTAATATAAATTGGGTAATGGGAGAAAACCCACCATTAAAATTTCTTTAAGTGTCGTACGCATTACATTTTATTGTCCAACATATACATACATACATATACACATAACATGTGGTATAATATCACCGCCCGATATACATTTGTAAAATAATCACCCAAATTTGGGTCTCCTTATAATATTGATTTCAAAAATTCCTAGTACAATCAATCAGTAAAATACATAGCCAAACAAACAAATTGAATTTCGTACACAAACTAAAAATTCTGCAATACAATTGTCTGCATATGTGCAATATTTCTCTCTTAATTCCAGTATACAAGCTTAGGTAGTATTATTTAACTTTGCTTCAGCACATTTATATGCAAAGTCAAAATACCTTGGGAAGCTAGTAATCAAAAATTGCACCCTACTTTTCAAACGAAACATCATGCTACTAAAATTTTTCTGTTTCTATGATATATTGTTTAAATCTCCCGTATTTTTCTCTTCGAACAGGTAGAGCTAATCAGCCTCTGGGCTACAAATATCACAAGTAATATTGGCAAATAAAAAGTATTACCGAAATCTGATGCTGTTGCTAATCCCAGAAATAATCAAAATCTAATAACGTATACATATGTACATATTAGGGTGGTCCTCATTATTCGACTTTTAGAAACTCAAAGAGGCATGCCGTAAACCCATTTTGTACCTAAAAATAGTGATGGCGTATGTATATATATATTCTTTCTCAAGTTCTTAGAGGTCGCTAAAAATGTCAAACTTTTAGAAAAACTATTCTAATAACTCTCCTTGACGAAGTGCTTCCTTCAAATTGTTTTTGATTATTTTACAATGAAATAGAATGCAGAAAAAGGTAGTGCAGTACAGACACCTTTCCCCCACCACTTTTACTTTTTATTCCGTTGTCCACGCAGCAAGTCCACCTCGTATATCATATTGTGACGATTATTACTCACATCCCTAATCCGATGCTAAGTAAATAAAGTTACAACAACAATAAAGCAGAGAGTCACTTGTATATACATAAACGTATCAATCATTTTGTCTACACATGTGTAGGTACACGCAGCTGAGAAGCAAGCCACAACCACATGCATATATCTGAGATACTCCTGAAAGTATGCAATGAGAGAAGCTATAAAATCGTGCAATTGTAGTTACAGCTGAGAAATTTGAGAGCTGATAGCAACTAGTAGATTTTAGAAATGGAAGCGCCTAGAAGATGCGAACGAGGAAATCAGAGAATATAAAAGGTCGCAAATTTAGAGGCGCTGGAATTCAGTTTCATTTGAGGTATCAATCAGTTTGGTTATTAAGCTAGCTAGTTGCAAAGTGTAAGTTTTATTGTGAAGTACTTTAATAAAGGCAATTTTTCCATTATTCAATATTGGAGTTATTTATTCAACAGTTTAGTGTTTCCAACTTATCAGAAGGGCAAATAAGAGAATTTGCAGTAAAATTCGTTAAAATATAGTGAGTGCTGATGCGGACTACGCCAAAAAAAAATATAGCTAGTGCAAAAAGCGGCGGCCGTGATGTGATGGTAGCGTGCTCCGCCTACCACACCGAAGATCCTGGGTTCACGCCCCGGGCAAAGCAACATCAAAAGGAAAAACATTTTTCAGTTAGAAGACAATTTTACTAACGGGGTCGCCGCTCGGCAGTGTTTGGCAAGCACTCCGAGTGTACTTCTGCCATGAAAAGGTCCCAGTGAAAACTCGTCTGTCTTGCAGATGCCGTTCGTAGTCGTCATACAACAAATAGGTCTCATTCCGCCAATTTGTAAGAAATATTAAAAATAACACGACGCAAATTGTAAGAGAAGCTCGGCCTAACATCTGTTCGGAGGCTAACTCAAATATTCAGTATATCCATATATGTAATACTACTATATTGCTAATAGAAAATGTGCGCAATTAGTTTTGAATTCGAAATCAAAACAAGCCAGACTACAAATTTTTTGTGATTGTAGGAGCAGAAGTGTGACATTCGTTTATTCAATAAAAAAACAAAAACATTTAAATAGCAATATATCGGTACTCTGATGTTTGTGAATGTACCTAGCCTGTAACAGCAATATAGGAGTATTACATATATTAGTATTGCAATATCTCATTTATTTACAACTCTACTGTAGTAGTAGCACAATACTCGCGTACTTCACTAAAAGCGTGTTAAAATCAAACTGATTGATTATTTCTCGGCTTGCGCTACTTTCGTCCACTCTGTTGCCTCGTTTGTATATTTCTCCTAAAATCTAGACTTTTCGCGAACATCTGCTTTTTTATTTCTCTTGTATGTATCTGGCGTGTTTTGTCTTCTAGATATATCGTGTGTATGTGTGAGTAATAAATTCTGCTCTTAGCTGCAGGCTACATGTATGTATGTGAAATATTGTCAGCTCAGTCAGAGTTGGAAAGACGTCACCGAACCGCTCGAAACTAAACGAAGCTTCAGACAGGGGACCCCCCATTTTGCAATTTCTTCAATTTGGAGAAAATTATATTAGTATTTAACCGCTCTGGAACAATATTCTATCAAAGCGTGAAATTAATGGGGTATTTTTATTAAATTGATATCATCGGATTGAAGACACTCGCCACAATTATGTCTACTTAAAACTGGAAAAGGAAGCAGTAAAGATGGGTTTCATGGTGCATGAGGACAAAGTAGCTGCCGTCAGCGAGCAAAGAGTAAGCGTATGTCCGCCTTGGCAACCACGCTGCTGTTGGGAGCTATAATTTAGAAAGAGATGAAGCGGCTCTGGTAGTGTTCGAGAGAAAAGTTGTTCGAAAAATTTGCGGACCTCTACACGTTGGCGATGGCGAGTACCGCCGAAGATTTAATGATGAGCTGTACGGGGTTTACACAGATATTAACATAAAAAAAATAAATAAATTTAAGGCGCGATAACCTCCGAAGAGATCTAAGGCCGAGCTTCTCTTCCAATTTGCGTCGTGCTCCTCTTGATTTTTCCCTACAAATTGGCCGGACGGGACCTACATATTTTATGCCGACTCCGAACGGCATCTGCAAGGCAGATGAGTTTTCACTGAGAGCTTTTCATGGCAGAAATACAATCGGAGCGCTTGCCAGACATTGCCGAGGGGCGACCCCGCTTAGAAAAATTTTTCTTCTAATTGAAAATCTTATTTCTAAAATTTTTGATGTTGCTTTTCCCGGGAGTTGAACCCAGGGCATACGGTGTGATAGGCGGAGCACGCTACTATCACACCACGTTGGCCGTTATTAACATAGTCCAGCGAATTAAAACACAGCGACTACGCTGGCTAAGATATGCTATGCGAATAAAAGATGACACTCCGGCTAAGAAAGTATTTTTATCGCAACATGCTACGTAAGAAGAAGAACAGGGTGGCCCCTATTTTGCTGGAAGGACCAGGTGGAAAGCGATTTAAACTCCCTTGGTGTGACCAATTGACGTCAGTTAGCTGAGCGAAGAAATGCCTTGCGCCTTGTTGGACGTCCATAGCTGTTTAAACGGTTAAGCGCCAATTAAGTGAGTAAGTAAAGAAGAATCGGCACAGCAAGCAGCTAACCCGACCCTTTTTAATAATTTGAAACATTTAGCGATAAAAAAGTCCACACAATTTTCAAAAAATTATACAAACCTCGTAAGGTAAATACCGTGTTCAAGAATATTTACAAATCTGGTATAGTCATATTAAAATGAGCTGAATTCAGCAAAATTTAATCTTTGCTTGCATGTGCGCTAGCACGAAGTATCTAACAAAATTTCGACTAAAACATATTTCGTATGTATTTATATTTTCACTATACAATTTTCATTATATTTAGGCTTTGTTGCAACTTTTTAACACACTCTTACTTCTCTTAAACAAAAGGTTTTACTTTGTATTTAGTAGAATAAGCAAAAATATAATGGAACGAAAAATATTTATATACCTACATACATACAAACATGCATACATACATAGAGCACATGTAAAATAACATGAAAATTTTAAGGCTACATTAAAAAAACTTAAGGGTCCCAAATTATATAAAGTCAACGCATTTATCTATTAATATGTGAGTAATACGCAATATCCATATGCAGGAAAAATTTTGTCGATTGAAAATTTCTACCCCTCAAACATTCTGGTAGCGCTCATAGTTTAGAAATTCGATATGAGTCCGAAATATGTTAAAAACAAGAGCCTCAGAAATATGATCCTAAAAGAGTCTTTTATGACTCCGTTATTATAAAAATTATGAGCAAGACATGTATAGTTAACAAAGAATCTTTGAACAAATATTCGCATTTGATTATTGAAAATTTTTCATTTGAATAAAAATTTAATTATGTAAAACCTTTCCTTGACCTTTTTCCACTTTTTTGTTGAATATTAATACGGAATTGGTTTATTTCATTGTTTCTGACTGTCTTTATTCATTGGATCCCAGAAGTGTAAGTACTTACTTACTTAATTTGCGCTTAACCATTTAAACGGTTATGGCCGTCCAACAAGGCGCGCCAGTCGCTCATTCTCTGTGCATACCGGCGCCAATTGGTCACACTAAGGGAGTTTAAATAGTTTTTCCACCTAGTCCTTCCAACAGAGTGGGGGCCGCCCCCTACTTTTGCTTCCATAGGCGGGTTCCGATAGAAACACTTTCTTGGCCGGAGCGTCATATTTCATTCGCATAACATGGCCTAGCCAGCGCAGCTGCTGCGTTTTAATCCGCTGTATTATATTGATTTCTGCGTATAGCTCGTACAGCTCACCGTTAAATATTCTTCGGTACTCGCCATCGCCAACGCGTAGAGGTCCATAAATATGTCGAAGAACTTTTCTCTCGAACACTCTCAGAAGTGTAAGTACTCAAGGCATTTGCTTGTGGATTTTCAAAGCACCATTATCTCCTCGGCTTCCCGTTTATATGGGTGCTTCCCTTTCTAATCCCAGGGATTTCATCTAAACTATCTGCTTAGATGCTTTGAATATGCTTCCCTCTGAAGTATCCGTAAATATCCTTATCCAAATGTCAAAAATATGTAATTCAAAGTCAAATATGGCAATATATGTATGAGACTTTTAAGGCTCATAAATCGCTCGAAAAGTTTCAAAATGAAGTCCGTGCGGAGTCCCATAAGTGCTGAAAGTGAGCTGTTTATGATGTCAATATTTTTCATCTATGAGTCATATTGAGAGTTATATCGTATATGGAAACGGGCTTATGTCAGACGCTCATCACACGAAGGAATATTATTCATATCGTACTCTTAGACAAGCTCATAAAAGCGTAAATGCTCAAATTTCAGACTCCTTTTTGATCCCTTTATGACTCCAAATATTTACTGGGTAAAGATGAAAACGTCTACATAATTTTTGCATACACATGTTTTCAATTAAAATTTTCAGGTGAATGTTACTTTTTTTGGAGATTTAGTTTTTTTTTTTTTTTTGCTACATAATTCAGTACTTGTAATTAGCTTAGTTGAATTTCTCTAGTTGGCATCTGATAATTTTCTTCCTAGTTTTTTTTTTTAATCTCTGGTTATACGTTGGGCTAGGTTGAATTTAATTTCATTGTTTTTGTTGTAGAATGTACTTCTGCAAATGAAATTACTGTTGTATGCGGTTTATTATTGCATTTTCGTAGTTAGAAAGCAGAAATCTGTAGAATCATGATGACCAAGGAGATTTGTAGTTAATCAAATCAAACCAACGTACGTAGAAATGACCACAAAATTGAATACATATTTTGAGTAAAAAAGGAAAACAAGTTCAGTTCCAACCAAATTTTTATACTCAGACGTAAGCTTAACAAATACGTTGGAGTTTAGATCATGTGTGGCCACTAGGCTTGGAAAAAGAAAAATTTTACAATAATCCCCCTAAATTTGATTAATCGTGAGGCCTTTTTTCTTGCTTTGCAAAGACTACCGAAATTGCTAGTGGCCATGTGATTTTGGTATTAATAAGCTTTATATTTCCTTCAAATGTCCTTTTGAACCTACTTTTTTGTCTGCTTAACCAGTTACAACCTATTGAAGCTTTTTCTCGGTTTGCTAAATTATGGAAAACCAGTTATGAGAAAACGGTATATCTACATGTATACATGACAAGTAATAAAAGAACTTCTATATAACTACTAGAAGACCCGGCAGAAGTTGTCCTGCCCTAAATTTGGCCTATCTGCATACATTTTAATAAGCTTTTTCCGCCTGAATCTGCCCTTCCCCTCTTCACTTTTTCCTAGTCCTTTTGTTCACACCTTCCTCTGTTTTTTCACTTCATCTATCTCCATCTTCGTCTCATTCTATCTCTATCTCAATCTCCTTCTCCTTATCTCTTTTCTCTTCTCTCAATTTCTTCTTATTCTTCTGCATCCCTTATTGCCTGTCCCAGAGGGTGGTATGTATTTTATTCCAATCCCAGTCCCAGTCCCACTCCGAGTCTCAGCCCAGTCTTAGTCCTAATCCCAGTCCCAGTCCGTCTCGGGATAATATATTACTCTGTACTAAAGCACTTATCAACAGCCTTCATTTGATATCCACATTGTATAAAAACTGTCTAGGCATTTATTGGCCCACATTTTGGCCTATATTTCGAGACTCTAGTCACCCAGGGGTATGAAAATTACCCTCTGTTAAAGCACTCATCCACAGCTTTCATTTGATATTAATATTCTATACACACATTCTAGGGGTACCCAGGTCCACGTTTTGGCCTATATCTCGAGACCCAAGTCACCCAGGGGTATGAAATTACCCTCTACTAAAGCACTCATCGACAGTTTTCATTTGATATCCGTATTCTATAAACATACTCTAGGGGTACCCGGATTCACGGTTTGGCCTATATCTTGAGACCCTAGTCACCCAGGGGTATGAAAATTACACTCTACTAAAGCACTCATCAACAGCTTTAGTTTGATATCAATATTCTATAAACACATCCTAGGGGTACCCAGGTCCACGTTTTGGCCTATAGTTCGAGACCCTACTCACCCAGGTGTATGAAAATTACCCTCTACTAAAGCACTCATCAACAGCTTTCACTTGATATCCATGTTCTATAAACACACTCTAGGTGTACACGGGTCCACGTTTTGGCCTATATCTCGAGACCCTAGTCACGCAGTCACTTATCCTATATTTCAAGTTAGATCAAAATACACACGGGGTGCAAAACAAATTCAAAATCGGTTCAGTAGTTTAGGAGTCCATTGGCCTCAATTGTGTGACACGTGTTTTTTTATATATTAAGAAGAAGAAAATAACAAAATAATTACATCGGTTTCTAAGAAATAAGAAAAAAATGCGCATTATTTGGAAGGCCAAAGAAAATGTTTCAGGGCTCTTTCTCAATAAGATTTACATTTTACAAAGGCACTTTATCGACTTTTTATAAAAAGTTGACTTTTTATTCAACAGATTGTAATAAAGTATTTTTAACCGACCAGTCCAGTAGTATATTGGTGCCAAGTACCGCCTCTCATGTCCTCTCTCTTGCACATTGAGCAATATCAACAATAAAGCAAGGCGAATCTTGCAGTGATTCGTCTGATACCTGAGGTCGTTACAGGAAGGCAGGTTCTATCAATATGTGGTGCGCGTACACGCAGAAGCCGTTGTTTTATAAAGCGGTTCACTATATATATAATTGTTTGACCGCACCTCACATGACCCATTAGGGGCTTTTCCTTCACATAGTCACCTTTTCAAGCACAAAACCGTACTTGGGTACTGACATAGGATGGTCCTGTGTGTTTCACCAAGTTTTTGTAACTAACATTGAGATTGCTTACTTACTTACTTAATTGGCGCTTAACCGTCTAAACGGTTACGGGATTATTCATCCAAATGTAGAAATTTTTTACATACATAGCTCTTCTTCGTACTCATTTTTCTCGTCGTTGAAGGCTTTACAGCAAAAGCTAATATGTTTTTAAAAAGCGCATGGAATGCCAATTCAGAAACGATTAACCCATAGCGTACTAGGTTAAACTGGACGGTCCATGAGAGCCTCACAAAACTGAATTAGTCCATAGTATCCGAAGCTTCGCTGCTGGTATATTCCATTAGAGGTTAGCGTGAACAACGTTTAACCGGCCTGAAACTAAGTCGTGTAGTATTTCAGCCTAACAGTCCCTTTTCAGAGCAAACCCAGATGAATTCCACTGATACCTTTCTGAGGTATGCTGCTCACTTCACCTGATCAGGCATGTTAGCTTTTATACCTTGCCAAAATTCCATTAGTTGGTCTTTGTAGTCTAGAGTATCAATCAGACTAAACCACCATACTTTAGGTTTATATAAAATGACTTTGTGATACATGTCATGTACTATATAAGAAAACATTCTTGTATTCCTTCAGCAGGTTTTTTGAGGTTAGAAAACAATACCGGAGCTTTATTTGATATTTTCGCAATAGTCATATTCCAGATTTATTTGAGTTGGAGAAAATTATGCCAAGTATTTGGATTCAGGGACCATACTTATTGTTGTGCCTTTCACTTTCAGTAAGTTGATAAAGGGATTTTTTTTCAGTGGACGTGGTGAGCTCAGTTCTTTTGAAATCGGAAGTGCTGCTTCCACAAGTTTTGTATCACATGGAAATTTGAGACTGCCCTCGCTGGTTGAAGAGCTTAGACTATTTTCGCATTAGTTATATTGTCCTAAGAAACGACTAGAATACACGAGCTCAAATTTTCTAGTATTCATGCCCACATCCGCAACACTACCTTTACATTCTGGGAGTTTTTTGCGGTTAAAAACAACTGCCTTCCTAAGTTTTGTTAACATTCATGAAAGACTTAATTGTGAAATTTAATTTATGAAGGCTGGATGAAAATAAATTATTTTTAATCCTAATTCAAAAAAATCAATAACACCTAAAATGAATGAAAGCACGCATACATTATCTCTGATAAAATGGATTATGTTATATGTTTGAGGAATCGTTGATTGATGTTATTTGTGTAAGTGCAACATGGTCATTAGTGAAATATCGTTGATCTGATTTCTTGTATTAGTAGCTATAACGTCATATGGAATCACAGGAAACGTAAGAAAAGGGGTGGTGTGACTATATATTGCAAAAAAAATCTTAGCATTAAGCATCTTAGTATGTCTGTCGACTCAGATGTTGAGTTTATCATGTCTGTGGTCTCTGATGGTGTAAAAAATCTTTAGTTTCTTGTGTTTATAACCCGCCTAAATGTAGCACGTTAGATTGTTTTTTTACTGCGCTCTCCGAGTATCTAATTGATTATGAATATTACGTCATTAGTGGCGATTTCAAAGTTAATTTACTTGTAAATGACTCATATAGTAAAAAACTGTGTGATCAAGTTTCACCAGCAGGTTTAGGCATAGTAAGTGACACAGTGCCAACGAGGTATGCTAACAACTCCAATCCCAGCTTATTAGAATATTTTATGATATCTGACTTGACATGTATTCTTAAATTTGACCAGTTTTGTTTTGTATCAGACCAAGACCTAATTTTTTGTACTGTTAACGTTGGGTTTAATTGTCCTGAGCCATATGTTTATGTATATCGGGATTTCCGTTCTGTGGATACCAAAGTGTTTTACAGTGATTGTTCTTGTATTACTTGGAATGATTGTTTTATTTAGATACGGTAGATAAGAAACCTGAACATTTTAACCAAAACGTAAATGTCATATTTGATCGTCATGTCCCTACACGTACTGTCCATGTTTTAAATAAATCTTGTCCTTGGTTTATTACAACAGTTATTTGTGCAATAAAAAAGCGCAATAAGCTGCACGCCAAATGGAGAAGGTCCCGAAATAATGCTTCATGGGCTTTGTACGAAGCTACTCGCAACGAAGCACGACAATTAGGCAGTCCAAAAAGAATTTCTTTCATAGCAAATTGGATCCCTCTCTGCCATCAAAAGAGCTATGGCGTAACCTTAAAACCCTAAAGGTTCATGGGAGAAATAAGGTGGAATGCAATATTGACCCTGACATACTAAATAATGGTAATCGGTTCCAGCAACAACTCCAGCTCTGTCAATACTTTTATTAATACGTTTGAATTTAAATATGTTAGTGAGTGTGACGTAGTAAAGTCTATTTTGTCTATAAAACTGTGTGCAGTGGGTAATGATGGGGTTCCGTTAAAATTCGTAAAAATTGTTCTTCCTTTTATTGTAAATCCTCTGACCACATTATTAACCACTCTTTTAAAAGTGGTTGTTTTCCTTCTGCTTGGAATAAAGCAGTAGTTTTGCCTGTCCCTAAGGAACCGCTAGCTGCTGGTCCTTCGGACTTCAGACGCATTAGTATCGTACCATCGTTCTAAAAAGTGTGCGAATTCTTAATGGCTGAACAAATACCTAATTTGCTTAGAGAAAACAACTTGCTCTCTCCTCTACAGTCTGGCTTTAAGCCTAAACACAGTTGTGCCACTGCTATGGTAAAAATCATGGATGACATCAGCGGCCCATTTGATAATGGCGACCTAAACATTCTTTGCATGTTGGATTTCTCTAAAGCATTCGATTTGGTAAACCACGAGCTATTGTGCTGGAAACTCCGTTATTTCTTTACCTTTTCTGATAGTTCCATTAAAGTCATGGCTAGTTGTCTCCAAGGTAGGGAACAAAAGGTCAGAGGACAGAAAGCTTCGCCAGAATTCAAATCCATTAAAGTAGGTGTTCCTCAGGGATCAGTGCTTAGACCTCTATTATCTAGTATGTTTGTCAATGATGTGTTTTCCGTGTGTAAGTATGTTAACGTCCACGCATATACTGATGATATTCAGTTGTACCTTTCTAATCGTGTTGGCCTCGTTGAAGACTTATGCTTCAAAGTAAACTGTGATCTGTCTGCTGTATTCTGTTGGGCTAAAAACAACGCTTTATGTCTCAACGCTGCAAAATCGTACGTTATGCCGATATCCAAAAATGAAATCGACCCTGAAAGTATTCCATTTTTAAAGATAGGCTTGCAGGCCCTTAGTACTACTGAAAAAGGTAAAAATTTAGGCTTTGTATTAAATAACAAATTTACTTCTTTCAACCATGTCAATAAAGCAATCCGCAATGTTTATGTAATACTGCGGATCTTACGCATATCGACACCATTCACACCACAGGAAACTCGTCGCAAGTTTGCAATGCAGCTAATTGTACCCCACTTCACATAATTTGAACTTGTGTATACTAAACTTTACTCGGAGTTCGCCAACAAGATCAATGTAACCTTCAATAATGTTACCAGGTACGTATATGGGGTAGGTCGATACGATCACATATCACCCTGGAGGGATAAAATTCTGGGATGCAAAATCCTTAATTACTTGGCTGCCAGAAACTGCATGTTCATGTTTAAACTATTAGAATGTAAGGTCCCCAAGTATCTCCATAACTAACTGCATTTTGCCAGGTCTCAAAGAAACTGTAGATTGGTGGTTCCAATGTTCAAATACTTAACGTCTAGCAGATTGTTATACTCAGCTGAGCAGAGCTCACAGAGTATATTAACTTTGTTCGCATAACGGTAATCCGTAACGGCATAAACTAATCGAGATAGATATAGACTTCTATATATCAAAATGATCTGGGTGAAAAAAGAAATTCATTTAGCCATATCCGTCCGTCCGTCCGCCTGTCCGTCCGTCTGTAAACACGATAACTTGAGTAAATTTTGAGGTATCTTGATGGAATTTCGTATATAGATTCCTGGGCGCTCATCTCAGATCGCTATTTAAAATGAACGAAATCGGACTACAACCACGCCCACTTTTTCGATATCGAAAATTTCGAAAAACCGAAAAAGTGCGATAATTCATTACCAAAGATGGATAAAGTGATGAAACTTGGTAGGCGCGTTGACTTTTTGACGAAAAATAGAAAATTAGAAAAATTTTGGACAATGGACGTGGCACCGCCCACTTTAAAAATAAGGTAATTTAAAAGTTTTGCAAGCTGGAATTTGGCAGTCGTTGAATATATCATGATGAAATTTGGTAGGCACGTTACCCCTATTACTATATGTGTGCTAAATAAAAATTAGCGAAATCGGATGGCGAACACGCCCACTTTTAAAAAAATTTTTTTTTAAGTCAAATTTAAGTATAAAAGTAAATTATGTCAACATTCGACTCCTGGAATGATATGGTGCAACAAAATACACAGATAAAAGAAAATTTCAAAATGGGCGTAACTCCGCCCTTTTTCATTTAATTCGTCTAGAATACTTTTAATGCCATAAGTCGAACAAAAATTTACCAATCCTTGTGAAATTTGGTAGGGACATAGATTCTATGACGGTAACTGTTTTCCATGAAAGTGGGCGAAATCGGTGGTAACCACGCCCAGTTTTTAAACACAGTCGACCGCTTGTCCTCCCGCTCGGCCGTTAACACGATAACTTGCGCAATAAAACGATATATCTTAACTCAACTTAGTTCACGTACTTATCTGAAGTCACTTTACCTTGGTACACAATATGGCCGAAATCCGACTATGACCACGCCACTTTTGCTATATCGAAAAATACGAAAAATGAAAAAAATGCCATAATTCTGTTCCAAATATGAAAAAAGAGATGAAACATGGTAATTGGATTGGTTTATTGACGCAAAATATAACTTTAGAACAAATTTTTTAAAATGGGTGTGACACCTACCTTATTAAGTAGAAGAAAATGAAAAAGTTCTGTAGGGCGAAATCAAAAGCTCTTGGAATCTTGGCAGGAATACTCTTGATGGTATAATATATATAAATAAATTAGCGGTACCCGACAGAAGATGTTCTGGGTTACCCTGATCCACATTTTGGTCGATGTCTCGAAAACGCCTTCACATATACAACTAAGGGATACTCCCTTTTAAAACCCTCATTGATACTTTTAATTTGATACCCATATCGTACAAACACATTCTAGAGTCACCTCTGGTCCACCCTTATTACGATACCTCGAAAAGGCGTCCACCTATAGAACTAAGGCCAACTACGTTTTAAATAATCATAAACACCTTTCATTTGATACACATGTCATACAAACACATTCCAGGGTTAGCCTAGGTTCATTTTGCTAAATGGTGATTTTCCCTTATTTTGTCTCCAAAGCTCTCAGCTGAGTATGTAATGTTCGGTTACACCCGAACTTAGCCTTCCTTACTTGTTTTTTATTAGCGCTGTTAGACTTTGGAACTCAATTCCCGAATCAAATAAAGTGAGGCTGAATAATAGCAATTTCAAAAGCATTTTACTGAAATACTTCGCTAATGTTGATATTTCTTCTATATTTTGACTAAAATACTCTTTCTAAAATAATCTTTATGCCATCTAATGTCCTTGTTTCTCCTTTCATTGTTTTCTGTACCTGCACTATTCATGTGCCTAGATTAATTTGTAATAGTATAAGATTAGTAAATGCATATATAAAACGCACACTTTTATGTCAGTACGTAAATTTTAATTTTCTTTAAATTTTATATTGTGAACTTCCCATTAACATAAAATGTATTATCATAAGTTTTTAATGTCAGTTGATGTACATATAAAAGACTTTAAGTTCTTAGTTCTACAAATTTTTTAAATAAATGACCGTCCAGCAATTTTCATTAATAACAGGTTTACATATTCATCTTCTTTTATCCATCAAGGCCCACTCTTCACTGCACACATTTTTCTCCTTAAACATTCTCTCTTACTGCATGTCATTCATATTTCGGAACTAATTATGTTACAATAAATGTGTAATGAGTAAAGTGCTTAAATATGCATTACATTCGAAAATTATTGGACTTGCGAAAAAATTATTTGCATGCATAAGTACTTACAACACAAATATCTTTACAGCAAAAGTTTTACACAAAAAAGGAAATGAAAAATTACTACGTTGCTATGAAGAACGCATTTGGCACTTTTATGCCAAAGGCAGGACTTTTGCATGCCAGGCCGTCATTCATTTCCACGATTAGTTAGTCGACGCTCATAATTTTGGATTTTATTAACCTTGGCTACAGGCGAACTACAAACTCATAAAACTAATATACAAAGTAATGGTGAATACAGTTTCGTGCAGCGTCAAAACAAAAATTCTAATTGCCAACGGTAGCTATAAATTGCAAAATGGTAAAAACGCCAAAAAAATATTTGAAACACGCATAGACTTACACATCAGAGCTCGTGATATTCGATTAATCGAATATTTGATTTATTCGAATGTTCTTATATTCGATTTTCAGAATCGAATACACAACGTCGATTATTCTAATGATTGCTCGTTGTTGATTGTTCGAATCATCGTTGCTGATGACATTGACTATGATTCGAATGTAAAATATACATAGGTAAACTTTAAGCGGCCTCCGTGATGTGATGGTAGCGTGCTCCGTCTACCATATCGAAGATCCTGGGCATAGCAACATACAAATTTTAGAAACAAGTGTTTTGTTTCTTTTGTATAAGTTTTTAATAAGAAACACTTTTTTTTTTTTTTGATTAGAAGAAATTTTTTCTAAGCGGGGTCGCCCCTCGGCAGTGTTTGGCAAGCACTCCGAATGTACTTATGCCAAGAAAAGCTCTCAGTGAAAACTCAACTGCCTTGCAGATTCCATTCGGAGTCGGCATAAAGCAATTAGGTCCCGTTCCGTCAATATTTAAGAAAAATTTAAAGGAGCACCACGCAAATTGGAAACGAAGCTTGGCCTTAAATCTCTTCGGAGGCTATCGCGCCTTACATTTATTTATTTATTTTTTTAACTTTATGCATAAAAACCCATACTTTTCATTCTAAACCAATTTTTGCGCTTTCTACTTCAGAGCATCAGTATCAGCGAAAATTGTGCTCCGCTGCTGCTTCGGCTCTGAAAAAAAAGTTACAGAAATTTTCTTGCGGTGTTATGGTCAATTACGCGTTTCAGTTTGGGGCTATTTCGGGATCATTTCGAGAATATTTTGCGGATCTCCGTTGTCATTTCGAGTTCATTTCCTGCTTATTTTGGAGCCCATTACAAGATTCTGCTGAAGTCATTTTAGGTCCACTTAAGGGTAATATTGAAATGCTTTCGTAAACTATTTTGAGCCTCCCGATGTCATTACGCGATCAACTTAAGCCATTTCCTAATGATATTGGAGACTTTTTTCAGGGTACTTTCAGGTCTTTTCGAAATCATTCCAGCGTCATTTGGGGATAATTTTGTGGTCTGTTTTTGGTTCTTTTCCGAACGACCTTTTTTTTTTTTTTTTTCGGGTTTCTCCCATAGTACTTTTACGATGACTGTGGCGATTATTTCGGTCTGTCAAATTATTAATAAATACCGAAGTCTCCAAAATAGCCGCCAAAATCATTACTAGTTACACCGAAATGACCTACAAATGATTCAAATAAACCCCGAATAGACACAATATAGCTCATAGTAGCGCTAGAGTATTGCGTTTTATTTACTTTATGCTCTTTTCATGCTCAGAGCCCGAGCAATAGAAAAGTAAAGTACAAAGTAGCTTAATTTCTAAGTTCGTCCAAATTGTATCATTTAAGTCTTCCTTGATCAAAAGGTATATGAGGGATGGTGGAATTATATTTTCTATTAAAAAACATTTGTCTCTGTAATTTCGGATGCACTGACGTGTCCGGTATATCGTGCCACTATTTTCGTTATTATTTAGTGGTGGGCCAGGTCTATTTCTAGACGGGAATTGGCAGAACTTAGCTTTTTGAAATAATCTCAAAATTGTTTGACAAAAATAAAAATCGTAAATAAATTCCGAACATGTCTGCTATTTAATAGTCCCTAATGTAATCCCTTAATATGTAATAAAGAAAAGTTCCAAATATTTTCCGTAATATCCCCCAAATTATCGACAGCCACTCTGACAGTGATTACAAAACTAGCGTTGATATATCTCTAAAACAAAATGCAGTTGCGGTATGTTGCTGACTCTCAAAACTGCCACTCATGAAGATATGTTTAGATTTTTGTCACTGAAATGTGCATCCGTAAAATTTGTATGCATTTTTGCGATTATTTATGCGGATTTAAATTTAATCCTTTGTGTTATATAAAAAATTGCATTTAAATACTTTACTCACGTCTTCCTGGTGCCAGGATGAATAAACATATTTTTGAGTTTCATACAATTATTTCAAGAAAGCGGTGTTAAAAGCTCTCATGCCGGTCGATTTTTGCTCATCACAACTCGGTTGATTTTGAACTTACTTTACGAAAGTCCACTTTATTTTTGAACTAAAGTTGTTTGCCATAACTTCAAATATGTTCCAAAAAATTCTAAAAAATATCTATTTTGGATCACGTTTTAAAATTTTCACAATAAGATTAATTTTTTCCGAAAGTTTATGTTTTTCTCAGCAGAATCGGAATGTTCGGAAAATTTTAATCGAATACTCTATTAATCGCATTTTTCGAATATTTTTAAGAGCCCTATTATACAAGCTATGTACGTATGTGCGCGAAAAGTTCATTTTGGAGACAAAAAAGGAACAACATAATCGACAATTTTAAATAGGCGAAAAGTAACGCAACAAGCAAATTATTTAACCTTGAATAACGCGCATTGGCTAAGTGTACGCACTTGAGGCAAAGCAACGTAGGTACCCTGCAGTCAAAAGCCAAAGTAGTCAGCAAATATTCTGGTTCATTGACTAGAATTTTGTGGGGTTATTTATCAGCTTTTAAATAATTCATTGACTAAAACTTTGTGGTGTTATTCATACTACTTAGTATTTGAATAATTTATTCGACTAGAATTTCGTCTGTCGGACTCTAGGAAATGCGTGAGTGCTTTCCGTAGCCAATTCGCAATGCATACTTCAGTTGACAATGCTAGATATCGTCCAAATCAACGTGCACATAAACACAAGCATGATGAGTCGTCCCTCACCGTTGCCTCAACGGAGGTTAAATAAACCATTGAAAAAGCCAAGCTCTCCATATCAATAGTCCCAGACGGAAAACCTATGCCGATGCCACGACACCTTGGCCATTAGAGCATCAGCACCCTAGAACATTTTTTCGAATTGTCGTTAAAAGGCAGAGTGGAAAAAGTGGACAATTTTATTTTGAGTCATAAGCCACCTTTTCATAGGCCGGGTCACATATACGTAATTTTATTAAATTTTATTCCTAAGTATAATATAGTGAAGTAATAAATTTTAAAGTTATAATTGTATATATGTACATACTTTTTATATATAAGAAATATAATGAATGAAATGAATTTGAGCTAATTTTTCAATTTTCAAGTATTTTTTCAACCCGACTGGGACTAGTATATTAACTAGTAGGATGCTGATGCAAATATCGACTAGTATGTCAACTGTTTTACAATAATACATAAACTTAGTAGTATGCCAACTGGTATGTTGATGTTGAATACACTAACTAGTTTGCCAATTGGTATGATGCTGATGCAGAGACTGGCAATTGATATTTCGTAGGACATCGCTGTGTTAAAAATACCAGTTGCTAATATAGAAAAATTATAGAACTCATACTATTTGGGATTTTTGGCAAACTAGTATTCTTCTAGTATATAACTAGTTGGTTTGACTGCAGGGTACATACGCACACACTGGCACAAATATATGTAAGTGTATACTTGTATACAAATATTACGTATCCGCCGTGGATGTTTACTGTATAGCGATTCGGTTACATGCAAATGCTCGTTATTTGTTGTAGAATGCGAAAATTATACCGCTAACTGGTTCGAGTGAAGGGCATCGACTTTTAAGTATTTTTTTGAGTACCTCTATTTTAATTTGTAAATGCGTAGGTATGTGTGTGCTGGTATGCTCATATATTACAACACGACACGTTATTATTTAGTACAGAAATATGAATGCAGTAATAATTTATGCAACAGTAACTGTGCTGCTGAAGCCGTTGGGAGTAAATTGGGTTGAGTATTTACATACCTTACTGGATTCAGGGCGCCACTAGTACCGGCATATTTATTTTTAACAAAACAAAAAAAAAAAAAAAACAAAATGTACTACGATTTTGCATATGATGCTGAAGATTGTCATAAAACTGTTCAACTTAAATAATAAAGTAGCAAAATATTGAAGTGGTTCATAATTAACTAGAGAAAATAGAGAAAAACAGCAGTACAAGGCTCAAGGGAAACAAACTAACCCGAAACTCTTGTTACTATCACCCTTGCAGAGAATCGCTTTAGCAGCGAACTTATGCTGAACTATCGCATTAAGAGACAGTACTAATTCCTTTCCCGCACTTTAACCGTAAGATGTGGCTTTACGTGATTATTTTCCATTTTGTTTGCAGGATCAATGCATGCTCACCATTACTACCGTTGGTATTTGACTGACTGATTGGAATTACATTTTCCCACCACAGCGGAGATTAAGCAAATGAATGCAAGGCGCGACATACCTTAGAGGAGCATTAAGGCCGAGATTATCTTCCAATTTTCATCGCGCCTCTTTTAGTTTTTCTCAATAATTGGCGGGACCGCGCCAACATATTTTACACCGACTTCGAATGGCATCTGCAGAAATAAAATCGGAGTATCTGATTAGAAAAAATTGTTTTTACCATTATGATGTTTCTCTAAATTTTAACCCCTGATTTAGGTGTGGTAGGCTGAGCATGGTACTATTACACCACAGTGGAAATTATACATATTATAAACAGTCGGAAACAGCAACCAAAAAATTCCACCAGATGGGAAGCTCTAATTCTATGCATAGTAGTCTGAGAAGTCTGCAAACGAGTTATCGGTTTAAACATAAGTAAATTATCGACGATGTAGAGAGAATTTCAATTAGTTTTCGAAGTTTTATAAATTTGCTATCGTATTCAAATATTGGGTGACTTTTTTGTGCACGAGTTATCGCGTTTTTGCCGATTTATTATTGAAAAGTTATCGATTTATTATCCATCAGTTATTGATTTGCTATCGAAAAATAAGTGATTTGTTATTTAAAAGTTATCGAAAAGTTATCGATATTATATCGGAAAATTATTGATATGTTATCAAAAATTATCGATTTGTGATTGAAAATTTATCAATTTGATATGGAAAAGTTATCGATTTTTAAGCGTAATATTACCAATTTGCTTTCGTCATATTATGGAAAGGTTATCGAATTGTTGCGAAACGTAATCGGATAGTTATTGAAATGTTATCAATTTTATATCAAAAAGTTATAAATTTGATATGGAAAAGTTATGGATTTCTTCTCGAGGTATTACAAATTTGCGATAAAAAAGTTATCGATTTCTTCTCGGGGTACTATCAATTTAATATCGGCGATGACGACTCACCGGTTTGTTATGAAAAAATATACCGATAAAACTTCAACATGAAATCTACATTCCGCCGATAACAAGCCGATAATAAATCAGTTTGAAGGCAATGACTGGACGATATCTACGTCATAACAATCTGATTACTCGAATATGATTCGGTATCAGTAGTAAAGCGACGATAAAGAACTAAAAAACTCGTCATTAACGGATAAGGAGCCGGAGAATCTCTAACCAAAAATTCCGAAGTTATTTGCTTCTGCTAATTTACCTCTGTTGTGGTTCAACTTTAAACTCTGGACCTATATGTTTACATAACGAATTTTAGGAACTCTTGGCTTAACCGGTTACTTTTATTAAACTGATATGTTTAATATAGACAGTTGTTTTTAGAATCAAGCTACAATTACGGAACTGCATATTTATTTGGAACCGGTTACTTTTCTGAACCAGTTATTTTTCTTAAACCGGATATTATACTGGAAATCATATATTTCTCAAGAGTTGATAATTTAGCAGAAACCGTTTACTTTTGTTTTGTGTTACCTTTCTGGAACCTGTTATTTTCTGATACCGGCAACTTTTCTGGAATCGGTTACTTTTGGCTTTGTTACTCAATCGCGTCAGAACGGTCAAATTAAAAGTTTGCGCGAAGATATTCAATAGTCTGGAAGAATATACTGGATATTTGTGTTTGGAAAAAGGAGAAGTAGGAGAGTCCCGCACCTCCTCGTTTCAGTTACTATTGTTGGAATGTTTTACTCATTTTGTTACTCGAACACGCCGGAACGGCTAAACAGATTTGGATGAAATTTCTTACAGAGATTGACATTAGAATGGAAGATCTATTGATAATTTTCTTCTTTATGTGGAGGTGGGAACATTACGTTATTAATTACCTTAAGCCTACGCAACTTTGATTATATTGACGTCGAACACTAATATTAAGTCTAGGTGCTTTAATAAAGTATAAAAATTTTGTAGAAGTTTGCAGATACACCCCTTTCCCCATCCACACTCCTTCTTTCAGAAACAGTAACCTCAAACTGCTATAGCTGTTCGTGTATTTGTCGTAGGGCAATAAAATATGGTATATGTGTTACATAGAGCAATTTTTTAACGATTCAAAAACAAAATCATTGGCGCTTTTTGGTTTTGGAAAGGGGGTAGGGTCCTAAACCTCTTGGGAGCATTAAATTTTAATTACTTTGTTACTTTAATTATATTAACTTTGAATAATAATATCGAGCTTAGAGCCTTCATTGAGCTACACATATTTTTAAAAAGTTTGGGGATACCCGGCACCCTCTGCACTCCTTCTTCCTGGAACACTATGTAACACTATGTTTTAACTGCTAAAACTCTCTGGGTGTTTGTTCTATTGCAATAGAAATTCGTATCTGGACTATATAGATATATTTCAAAGGAATTTCGAAAAGAGACCAGTGGCGCAGGAACTGCCCAATCTTAGCCCCTCCAGAAGAGTATCTTTAAATTGCATTAACTTTTGGAGTATTTGTCTTAAACCAATAATATTTGATACCTGCGAAATACAGATAGAACTCTAAATAATTTTGAAAAAGTTAGCAGTGTCGTCACCTTCTTCTTGCACTTCCCTCGCCTCTTTAACAGTTTTCAAGAATCGTGATTGCTTTACGTTAATTCGTTTTAGATCAAAAATGTTTGGTGATATGAAAGCGAGATCACTTGGGGCACATTCATCGTAATCTAAAAAAATTTGGTGTCTAGTTCGCTTGAATTGGGCCGAGTCAACTGTAGAAGAGTCACTTCTGCAATTAGTTATTTTAGGAACATTTTGGGGCTATTTCGGGATCATTGCGTTTCAGGGGAGTCGATAAGTGCTTACAGGAGTCCCTGTCTTCGTAGACCTACCTACCTACCTACAGATCAATGTCCGTTGACCTTCGGCCCAACAAGTTGTTACCAATCGGTGAGCTGGGGTGTTCAAGTCAACCAACCTTGGTTTGGCCGAGGAGGACTATCCATCCTCCCCTTCCATTTTCGGGTACTTGCACCCGGTTGCACGGCAACTCCATCGCGAGTTCCGTGCTTGTCTCAGTGTCCCTCTTTCATTGATTTTGATATCTCGATATCTGATTAACAAGTTAATCAGATTGAGATATTGTGTTTTGTCGCAATTTAGGAATGTGACCAACCTTTTCTGTCCTGCAGTGTTACAACAATGTATAATACATTGTTAACGACGGAGCTGGTTTTGCTTAGATATTGCTTAAGGGCCGCACTACGTTGACAAACAGAGTGACCTTGGCACCTATTATGCTCCGTATTAAACTCCATCACAATTAATATCAAGGGATGTGACCAACCTTTTCCGCACACAGACCTGTGAGTGCCGAGTGCCCGCCTCAGCAATGTCTCTCGACATCGCTTAAGACCACACTCGTTGACAAACATTGCGCGCCATATTGTGCTACATTTGTCTTCCATATTTGCTACTATAATTTCACTCCAATTTCCACTCAATTACGCAACAACTATGCTCCATTTTACACTCCAAATTACACTTCTACCACAATTAAAGGGATGTGTCCAACCTTTTCCGATCACAGACCTGTAAGTGACCGAGTACCTGCCCCAGCAGCATCTTTGCATAGCAGTCGGCCATACTGCAGTGATTTGACAACATCAAATCATGCCACATTTTTGGATATGGCCATCCATTCCGCGAACGCCTCCTATTCGCTACGCAGTCTAAGGCAGCCTCAAACATCTCAAAAGACGAGATGAGCACCGGCCCACTCGTACAATTATCGATTGTTTTTCGGCTGGCAATAGACATACGTTTCTTCTTCACCATCTTTCATCCGTGTTTCAGCATGTATTACCGGTATCTCCGGTTGCCACAATTATGGGATGGGGCCAAACTTTCATCTGCCCCTCAGGGTCAGCTTCTCAATGAATTTGGGTACACTGTGACAAGCAAGAGACCGAATTCCCTTGGGTTTGCACGCTCCCAAGGAAAACAAGTCTACTCAGAGCGTGTCATAAAGTGAACTCTTATTTGAAACCACAACCACCGCGATGCTCCCACAAAGGGGCCATCCCAGGACAGGAGGTGAGACCTGAATACAAAGCATCGTTCGATGCAGTGCATCAGATCACACTGGCTTCTCCTGCTCCCTCGGTAGCAGTATTTATAAAGACCTTGCCTAGGGTCCCACTGGGTGATATCCGCGTCCACCCTGCTACCTTTCGAGTAAAACACCTTACTCATGGATTGGGTACCCATGGTTTTATGGTCGCCTTTTACGACCGGTATACCTAGCGTGGGTATATTCTTTCCCCTAGCCCACAGGGGTGTTTTCAGGGGAGTAATGGATCTCCCAATTTTAAGAAAGCCATTATATACTTCCATCTGTTTATCGTTGCATGGTTCTCACCGAGACTGCAAATATTACGCGGTTTGTTGAGACTATGGAACTATTTTTTTCTTTATGGTCTCGGTAGTGTTTTCAAGATCGAATCGTAGTATATCGCAATAACTTTATGTTGTAAATTTTATTCGTGCAGACATAATAAAGCAAGATATAAAAAAATTGGTTTTATATTCCTTACGTCCATAGTTTCCAGCTCCTGAACCGCTGTGTATCATCGTGGCTGCTTTTCCGAGTCATATTCCTGTAGGCTTAAAACCTCAAATTCCCCTTAGGCGACAATGCATGTAAAAATATACGCTCTTGGATCTAGGCTGTATTCGTAGCAAGTTAAGCTTCAGCTTGCTACACACGTGTACATATATACACATATGTAATAAGTGCATTAATATCCCTCCTAAAAAATGTGAATGTACTTTAAATACATAGCAGTTATATAATATTTTTCAGTTATTCATGTCATTGTGGCAGTGAAAATGTGTTTCGCTACCATTTTAAGAGCCACACAAACTGCATTTTAATTTATGCATTTAATATATTATATTCATTGTTATTTTCTTGTTGCTCTAATTTTAGCTACATATTATATATCTGTGGGTGTATATGTGCAAACATCTACAAACGCAAATACTTACATTTATATAGTAAAAATAGTTTATTATATAGCGCCATTTGGCTTCGTTTCAAATTTTTTTATTTTTTCCAAATGGTTACCTCACTGAAGCGCGATCTGGCAACCATTGCACTTTGGCACCATTGTGCATTTTCCGCTGTTTATGCTACGAGCATTGCCATTGCCTTCTGGTGTGGCACCAAAAGGTATACAAACAAACAATCATACACGCATGCAAATATACATTTCTTATTTACATATAAATCAACATGCAATGTGCATTACGCTCAATTTAACAGGATTCCAGTGTCTGTCTTACTTGCTGTATATGTATGTGTAAGCTCAGTGTTTACAGCTATGTGTTTACGTTTACGCATGTATGTACGTGTGTGTGTTACGTGGCATGTGCACGAATTTTATCAATTGCGTTTTTGCAATGGCTCCGGTATTTTATGACAACCGCATAAAGGTGCGCCATTTAATTTCAACGTGAAAGGAAAAATAACAAAATTTCATTGAGGTCAAAAAAAAAAATGTTTGTTTTTGCGTAACTTTAAAGTTCATTGCAAAAAGGAAGTTCGTACTTTTTTGAGTGTACTTTTTGCAGATTTCAGATACGTTCAGGTATGCATTTATATGTATGTTGGGGAAAATTAGAGCTTAAGGATTATGATAATTTGCATAATCTTTTTGCAAGTATCCAACGAATAACTGCATTTTATGAAGGCTACCAATGCTAAGCATCGCGAGAGGTATAAAAACGCTTTGTCGGCTGCTCGGTATGCCATTCTGCACATTCCACCACCTATAGACCAGATGACAAAGAACATATCGTTATCAACTGCAACGAGGTTCGAGGAACAAACGTCTCAGTCAAATAGGGCTAGATCAAAAGAAGGCAGAGTGGCAGATGGTGGGCCAAGCAGCAATGGTCTATAAAGGGTTGAAAGTCATATGTAAGCGTTACAGCCTTTAAATAATAGATTTAGATTTAGATTAGATTTAGATTAGATTTATTCATTCTTTCAATAAGTTGTTTACATATATGTATACAATAGGAACTTAACTTAAAAAATTATTAATAAATGAAAGAAAGTTAAGGCATTCAGTAAAATAGTATGCAATTTTAGTGTTGAATGGCGTCACAAATTAAGATTAGTGAACATGTGCGATATGTGTGGGGTAAAGGTAAAGATAATCCATAAGTTCAATGAGTTAAATAATGAAAATAATAAAGCATTAAAAATAACAACTTTGGTTTAAGTTCACTAAGTGACAGGGTTCAACAAAGTTTTGATCTCGTTTATGACAGCTCTAATAAAAATGATTTAACATTTTTTAAAAATTCTCGCAAATTCCTAATGACACGCATAGTCGCAGGTATCTTATTGAAGACTTTACAAGAAACGATAGTTAAGAAGTTATTAAAATGAGTAGTACGAGAAGTGGGAAAAACAACAAGTCCCAGTGAGTTTTGCCTTAAGTTATAATTATCACAGACGAGGCTGTGTAAATATCCACAGCGAACAAAAAATATTTTATAATAGTACATGTGTTTTACCGGAAGAATTTTCATTTCCCTGAATAAGTCCATGCTGTGTTGAAAACGGTTAACGTTGCAGATCTTCCTTATGAAAAATTTTTGAGTAATAAGAAGTTGCTGGATATTATTGGGGTGGTGCAACAGCATATGCCATATTGAAGCCTTGAGTGAACCAACGCGTAGTAGATTGTTCTAAGCGTTGCGTTTTGAACATATCTTCCTCAGACTATAAAAATAGCGAACTGTGGATCGCATGTAGGACTTCAGGCGAGAAATATGTGTTGACCAACTTAAGGATTGGTCCACAGAAATTCGCAGATATTGGAAGACTTTAACTCTTTCAATTGGAAAACACTTGTCGCTACAAGTTGTTTCAGAATTATACCACGTTCCAGAGCACAACAAAAATGTTCGCAGTCAGTGGCGTGGAATATAATATCAATATCGGGAGAGATTTTTGAATGTAAATCGAAATACATCATCTGTTTTTTCCTGCTAACAATCATTTTATGTGTAAAGAACCACATTCTCAACAGATGAACATCATAGTTGACACCTGCTACCAAATCTAGATAGTTCGTTGAACTATAGGCTATAGCAAGGTCATCTGCAAACGCGGTAACCTTCCCAAAAAAGGGCAAGGAAAATAAGGAATTCAAATAAACTAAGAACAATGTCGGACCTAAGACAGAACCTTGGGGTACTCCCAGTTTAATAGTAACAGAATCACTGAAACAACTGCCAACCTTAACTTTTTGCGCTCTTCCTGATAAGTAAGATTTCAACCAGTTATACATAAAGCCACGAAGGCCCACGCAATGTAATTTATTTAACAAGATTTGGTGATCTACCATATCAAATGCTTTCGTGATAGCTACAAATAAGCCAGCACAGTTCTTTTTTTTTTTTTGTCTAACTCGGTATATATAAAGGAGCAGAAGTTCAAAAGGGCATCTTCGGTGCAACGTCCACATCGAAAACCAAATTGCATCGGGCTGTAAAAATTTTTGTTGTTAAGAAATTAAAGAATTCTACGTTTAACAAGCTTTTCAAAAGTTTTCGAGACGGAAGAGAGTAAAGAAATTTGTTGGTAATTGTTTATATCTTTTTTGTCACCCTTTTTAAATAAGGGAATGACTACAGCACATTTCAAGTCAGTAGGAAAAATTCCAGAAAAGATGCTTTTGTTAAACAAATAAACTAAAATATCGACTAAATTTAAAGCAACATTTTTCAAAACCTGATTGGAAATTCCATCAGAGCCACAAGATCTGGAGTTATCTAAAGAAATAACTGCCTTTAATATTTCAGCGCCGGTAAAAGGTACAAAGTAAAAGCTGCTGCCTGAGGTCGAAAATATAGGGTTAATCATCGAAGTTTCGCATGTGCCTGCAATTGTGTGAGTTAGACCGACTGAAGAAAAGTGACAGTTAAAGAGATTTGCTACAATTTTGGGATCAGAAATGTTTACACCACTTTGTAATAAAATAATTGATGAGTCGACTGATTTAGAACCCCGATTAAAAATATTGTTTATTACCTTCCATTCCTTCTTTGGGTTCCCATGCGATGCTCTGAACTCGTTTCTATAGAAACTGTCGCGTTCAAAACGGACTTCTTTCTTTAAATTTTTACATAAGTCTCTATACCGATTATGAATCCTCGTATTGGACGAATATTGAGCGCACTTTCTCCCAAGCTTATTTTTAAGGCGGATGGTTTTAACCAACTGCTTCCTGATCCAAGGCTTCAACTTTATTTCAGACCTAGGTGGAGTGAAAGAAAAGCTTGCTGCCTGTGTATGGCTAATAAAGATATTTAAGAAGATTTGGTATGCAACAGAAACGTTATCTTCAGCACAAACTAAGTCCCAGGACTCAAACCGTAGGCTTTGGTTGAGGGAACCGAAATTAATCCTGGTGAATTTAGAATTAGCATTACTGCTATTCGGGGTTGTTTTTTTGCGTGTAATGTTTATTACTAAGCCTGTCATAGAATGATCTATAATGTTGAGATTGAGAATTATACCAGTAACAATATTAAATATATAACTGCTGCTGCGAACAAATACACCGTCGAGACAGCTCCCAGAAACACTACGGGTAGGTTCATTTAAAAGTATGTTAGCCCATGATTAGTCATAAGAATTAAGTAGCTATCCGTTATAACATTTAGGTTGAGGATATCTAAATTAAGGTCACCTAGAATAAAAAAGTACCCAGAATTTTCACTGCAAAGAAGATTTGAAAACTCATCCAAAAATGTCTGAACAGCGAACGAGTGTAGCCTGTAGACACACATGAAACTGAAAACTTTGGAATCCAACCTTAAAGATATCTTTAAAATGTCAGCACTCGTAATATCATATTCTATGTATTCACATTCGTAATTACTTCTTGTGACGAACTTTTCCTTGACTTGCCGGGGTTGATCTCAGTCCGTCCAGGGTTCCTGGAAGTAGAAATTCCTAACGGTCCTTCTGAAAGAATAACTCTGATTTGTTCGATACAAAACGTTATAAAGATTATTTATTTGATAAAATTCTACTTTTCTACTCCTAGGCTGATTTCCTTGCTCTATAAGAGGTGACGGAGGTGATAAAGCCCTCGGCCAACCTCTGCGGTCGAATGGAGTGATAAAGCCTCCAGACGAGTATACTCTAAGTACAAATGAAGTGAAAAAGCCTTCAGGTGTACTCTTGGTCGGTAGTGATAAAACCTACCGACTCGTATGCCTGTCTCCTAATCTCTCAATTTCAATGCGAACTCGTCGCCCTTATATACTAATTTTTGCACGCAGGCAAACGGTTATTTTATAATAACAACTTTGAACTAATAGTATTAACAATATAAAACAACTGTTAATCCGGTAAATATTTCCTTCCCATGAATTTCCATGCACCATAATGCTCCTTATTGAATACAATGCCTTTGTACTTGCTCATACCGTGCTTTCCAGGCTTTGGTTTATATATTGTGTGTTTGTATATTTGTTTGTGGTCACCTGATTCTAATGTTGTGTTTTGCTTTGCCCAATGCTTCTGCCTTCTGTTGTATGGCGTGAGTTACGTCCATATAATAACTATTCACCCTATTTTAAATACTTAATATATGTAAGCTCTTACTTTTGTCCTCTATATGTAATTCCATTTTCATGTATTCCACTTTATAATATTTCCCATTTTTATATACTTTAAACAACAGTAATATCTGCCTTTAAAATAACGTTTTAAGAAAAGCTCTCTCAGCTTCTAACAGATCTTTATCATTGACACAAATCAATCAAGTTTTGCACTTAAGAGTGAATAGACGTAAAATAAGCCTTTCCGAACACAAATTGAAATTAAAATATATATATAATATAAATGAAATTTAAATGTGTTTTTCTTAAGTGGCGCAGTCAACGGCAAACCAACGCATACCGCTTAGCTTAAGCTAACCCAAATAATAATAATCTAAGTAAAACAAAAAACTGAAGTTATACTCAAAATTTTATATATGTGTACCAGTAAATCTGAAGAGCATAAAAAGTGTTACATTCGCAGTGATAAGCTATTAAACATTTTTATATTTAATTATTTGTATTGAAACATACATACATGTGTACAAATTAACATTAAAATAATCATTTAAATCAAAAAAAAAAAAGAAGAAAAAAAAAGCAAGTGAATTTGCAAATTTATGATGAAAAAAATAACTGTTACGCTTATTCCGCAAGAAAGCAACAACAAAAAAAAAAAAACATTAATGAAAAAATTGGAAATTTGAAGAACATTGACCAGCTCGATATTACAAGACTCACAAAAACAAAAACAAAAACAAAAAGAGAAAAAATCAGTTTCTTGAAGCTCATCATAGAAAGTGGCAATAACAAAGCATTAACAGCGGAAGTGCAAGAACAATTTAATAAGTGTAGAATTGAGTAAAAAACGTAATCATGGCATTCCAGCTGACGTTTACTGACATCATCAAAGATGCTCAAACGATTCAAATATATAAAGGAGACAATTCTTACGCTTTATCATCGTTCATAGGAGAAGTGGAGTCAGTGAGAGCTATTATAAGGGAGCAAACTACATTACTAGCATACGTTCATGAACGAGTAGTACTCAATAAAATACAAGGCGCTGCTTTGCATATCATACGTACGTTGGGGGCGTCACCAACTTGGGAGAGCGTGAAACGAACCTTAGTCAAAAATTTCGGAGTAAGAGAGTCTTACGATGAGCTTTATAAATGTGCTCACACAATAACAAACAACGATATTGTAAGTTATTATATGCAGCTTTTTAATATTTGTTGTAAAATTAATGAAAAGTTTGAATTTGATAATGAAAAGCCAGTAGAGTATGAACCACTTCGTGTCGATAAGTTTATTTTACACACATTCCTTAATAATATTGATGTTAATAGAGCTTCAGTCATTATTAATTCTAAAGTTACAAATATTCGAGATGCATTTCAAATATTAGAAGAAAACTGTTTAGTTCGTAATGATAATAAAACAAATCAGAGAGGTTCTCATAAAATTAACGTAAGCCAATTTAATGAACATTCGCAATATCCAAGTCCAATGTTAATGTCATTTCCAGCACCAAATCAATATTGTAGTAAACAATTTACTGATTCGCAGATTCGTAATAATAACTATAAATATAGTAGCAATTTGAGTAGATTTCCTAACTATCATAATAATAATTGTCATTCAACTCAGTTTCAACCTTCTCTAATGAGAAACAATAATGGTAACAGAAATAATTTAGCAAAGTCTTCTTCTGCTCAATATGACACTTACAACCATAAAAATAATAATAATGTGTCACCAATGGAAGTTGATCATTTTCAAGCAGATGTACAATGTGGTTGTTGTGTTCACAACACAGATGAAAACGTAAATTTTTTTACAACGGCCTCAAAAAACCATTATCATTGATCGAGCTAACTATTGATGGTGAAAAGCTTTTAGCGTTAATAGATACAGGTGCAACTACTTCGCTACTTGATATAAATAAATTGCCAAAATATAAAAGATTACCTCTGATGCAAAATATTTATCTAACATCGTTAAATAATAGCACATATATAACACATGAAATAATTACAAAACTCCCTATAGAATTTAATGAAAACGCTACTATGACTTGGAAATTAGTAGATTTTAAAGGTAAACATTTTAATGCAATTATAGGGCAAAATATATTGACACCAATGCGTAGTATTGTAGACATGTACAATAGAACTATTACCTTAAATGATAATAAGATACATTTTTATCAGCCAAATCCTTATATTTCTGGCGAAATCCATATTTTAGAGGAAATTATTATTGATAAGCAAATCCTTGATAGCTTACTTCATGGGCTAAATTCTCAAGAAAAAACTGTTTTGGAGAAAATTCTTGAATGCTATAAGGACCTTATTTATGTAGAAGGGCAAAACCTTACTAACACTAATATAATACAGCATGAAATTAAAACTATAACAGATAGACCGGTGTATTCGAAAATGTACCGCTATCCGCAAATACACGAACAGGAAATATGTAGGCAAATTGAGGAAATGCTTAAGCAGAAAATCATTCAGGAAAGCAATTCGCCCTATAATAGCCCGTTATGGGTAGTTCCTAAAAAGTTGGATAGTTCCGGCGAAAAGAAATGGAGGATTGTAGTCGATTACCGTGCTTTAAATAACGTAACAGTCGACGACAAGTTTCCCATTCCCAATATAGAAAATATATTGGATAAATTAGGTCGAGCACAGTACTTTACCACGATCGATTTGGCAAAAGGGTTTCACCAAATTCTTGTTAAACAAGAAGACCGGTTGAAAACTGCCTTTTCCACCCCGTATGGTCATTTCGAGTTCATTCGCATGCCATTTGGACTAAAAAATGCTCCAGCTACGTTCCAAAGGCTAATTAATAGCATACTGCGAGACCTAATAAATAAGATTTGTGTTGTCTATCTGGACGATATTTTAGTTTTCTCTACAAGTCTCGAAGAGCACATTAACGATTTAAATCGAGTGTTAAAAAAACTTCGTGAAGCAAATTTGAAAATTCAAATTAATAAATGCAAATTCTTTGCCAAGGAGACCCTGTACCTGGGCCATGTCTTAACCCCCGAAGGAGTTAAGCCTAATACTACTAAAGTGGATCAAATTTTGAAGTTGGAGTTACCAAAATCAGTGAAGCAGATAAAATCGTTTCTTAGCATGACTGGTTATTACAGAAAATTTATGAAAGATTTTTCTAAGGTAGCTTTTCCGATGATAAGGTACCTGAAGAAAGGGGTTAAACTAAATTTAAACGACCCGAATTACATAAATTCTTTCGAGAAACTAAAAAAAATAATAACAGAGTCACCTGTACTTAAGTACCCAGACTTTAACCAAGAATTTCAATTGGTAACTGATGCAAGTTTGGACGCTCTTGGTGCCGTCTTGCAACAGAACGGCCATCCAGTTTGCTATGCAAGTAGAACTCTGAACGAGCACGAAAGGAACTATTCGGCAACCGAACGAGAAGTTCTTGCTATAGTTTGGGCTACTAGTTATTTTAGACCATACTTGTATGGTAGCAAGTTTGAAATTTTGTCCGATCACCAGCCTTTAAAATGGCTGTTCGTTAAATCGCAGGGGAAAATGAGTCCGAGGCTTCATCGTTGGCTTATCAAACTAAGCGAGTTTAATATTAACGTCAGCTACATTAAGGGCAAGGAAAACCTCGTGGCGGACTTTCTAAGTAGGATTAATGCAGATACTAATGAAATTAATAATATGACAGCTGCTTCTACAAGTTCTTTATATAATAATATACCTGATGATTTGGACACCATTCACTCACAAATGGAAGATTTACATGACCACATTCCCATTCTAGAAACTGTGGTGAATAGATTCAAAACTCAAATTCTTTTAGTAAATAATAAACAAAAAGCTATGGAAATAAAGCATAAAAATAAAAAGATTTATATAAGCTCTTCTGACTTGGAAAATAATTTAGAACCAATTTTAAAACAACACATAGTTAGTGGAAAAGTGGGCATATACACCGAGTTAGATGACAATCATTATGGCATATTGCAGAATAAAATAATAGATATGTTTGGAGGATTTAAAAACATTAGATTTGTCCGCTGTTTATATAATGCTAGGGACATAGATACAGAAGAAGAAGCTTTTAAACAAATCCATAATTATCATAAATATGAGACCGGACATACAGGCATTAATGAAAATTATCTAGGTCTAAAGAAATTAATTTACATTCCTAATTTGAAGCTTTTAATACATAAATACATAAATAACTGTTCCACATGCACTAAATCAAAGTTCGGTCGTAAACCTATTAAAGCAAAATTCCACTTAACTGAAACTCCTTCAGATATAAAGCAAATAATACATATGGATGTCTACACGAATTCAAAATCAAACTTCTTAACATTCATTGATCGTTTTTCAAAATTTGCAACTGCTTTCTATTTAGAAGACAGAAACAGTCAAACCGTTATAGAAAAAATAAGGCTCTACAAGTCTCAAAAAGGGCATTTTCAGAAGCTCATTTGCGACAATGAATTTAAAGGTATAAGTATAATGGAATTTTTGAAAGCTGAAAATATTGCTCTCCATCTGACAAAAGCCAACAACCACTCTGGCAATGCTGATATTGAGCGTTTGCACAATACAATTTCCGAAAAAATAAGAGTACTTACTATTGAGGAGAAGACATTAGGTATAAAAGATAAAATAAGTAAAGCTATAGAATTCTACAATAACTCTTACCACTCTGTTACGAAAGAAAAACCAATAAACATTGAATTTGGAAATTGTGACAAAGGAAAAATATATGAAAATATAATTGTAACGAAGCAAAAATATATTAACAAGCAAAATAAAATTAGGGAAAACTATGTAGAACAAAGAACTGATGGTTATATTAAGAATTACAAAGCTCTACGACATAAAGAACAACCTAAGTATAAGAGTTCCAAACTCGAAAACATTCACAGCTCAAATATCAAGAGAAAATTAAAATATGATAAAAATGATATGAGTGATATACAAAGTTGAATATAATAATCATATGGTATAAAGATTTAAGTATTTAGATATATTTATATAGTTTTCATTTTCTTTTTCCTTTTACATAATGATATGAAACTCAAAAACTCAATTAATGAAATAGAATTTAAGATATATCTTCAATTCTAGCAATGGAGAAGTTACGTCCATATAATAACTATTCACCCTATTTTAAATACTTAATATATGTAAGCTCTTACTTTTGTCCTCTATATGTAATTCCATTTTCATGTATTCCACTTTATAATATTTCCCATTTTTATATACTTTAAACAAGAGTAATATCTGCCTTTAAAATAACGTTTTAAGAAAAGCTCTCTCAGCTTCTAACAGATCTTTATCATTGACACAAATCAATCAAGTTTTGCACTTAAGAGTGAATAGACGTAAAATAAGCCTTTCCGAACACAAATTGAAATTAAAATATATATATAATATAAATGAAATTTAAATGTGTTTTTCTTAAGTCGTGCGTTGGTGTGTTGTATGCTAGTGCGTAAATATATATAACGAAATTTCAATTAGTAGCGGCGCTTATTTTGACGACTTGCTGCTGATCTCCGTTCACTTAAGTTATTATGTATGTTGTATTTGTAACTGGGTACATTGGATTTTGAGTGTGCAAAGGGTTGATCGACCGCTGCATTTTTATGTTTTGTGCGTATCTACTTTCCAAATATTTAATGCATGTTAGGGTGATCCTATATTCAAAGTTTATGTTTGCGAAAATGTAAATACTTTGCTTGCGTGCAAAAGTGCGCAAGTCTAATTTGTCCTTCGATTTAATAATTATCAATTCAACGTACAACCGAATATATGTATTTAGAGTATAATTCATAAAGGTATACATATGTATATTTCATAAAAAATGTATAAGTGGTAAATTCAAATATAAACTCCAAGTTATTTCAAAATGTATCTTCTTTAGAAAAATTTATGGATATGTGTGTGTTGTGAGGATACAAAGTCCTCGACTTTGGGGTCCTCACATTCTTACAAAAACTCCAACACCACCCGCTGAATATCGGTCATTTGTATTTGCAAAGAAAATATAGCCAGGTATAGTAAAGTCACGTATTTCGTGACAGTATATCCATATTTCGGAAACAAAAATTAAATCCGGTTTGATTTTATAATAATACAGCTACGCTTATCATTGAAAATAAGGGAATGTGGACTCATGACGCATACTCTGACTGGGCACTGTCTTCTGGGGTCATATACTTTAAAATAAAGCCTGGTCAGTAAGCATCAAGTGGTGCAGCGAAAGCGTTAAATGGAAATGAGAGAGCGTCTGATGCAACAGACGAAAACGTCATATGGAAATCAGAATTGTCAATTGTAAATGCGAAAGCATAACTTCGATACGAAAGGAGTCATTTCCGAATGGGCCACTTTTAAATAAAATTGGGAACGACACAATTTTGGTTGAGAATATTCAGTTGGAATAATGAAAGTTTCAACCTTAAATGTGAAATATGTGTGTCATATGTGAATTATGAACAGTCAATTGTAAACGCGAAAGCGCCATACGGAAATGAGAAAATATCAGATGATCTTCGACATCTTTATATAAAAGTGATAATTCTCAAGTGTATATTAGGGCGGCTGCAGTGGTGTGGTGGAACGTGCTCCTCTTACCACACCGAAGATCTTGGTTTCACGCCCCGGTCAAAGTAAAATCAAAATTTTAGAAACAATTTTTTTTTTTTCAATTAGCAGAAATTTGTTTCTATTTCTGCTGTGAAAACTGAGTTGTGATCGAAAACAAGGGACGTTTTTAAGACTTCCGAAGAGGTTGTTAGGCTAAAGGATACGCCACTAGGTGTTTTAGATTCGTCGGTATACAAAAGTTTGTTGTTACCGAGTTTTCTTTGTGTGTCAAGGAAACTACTTGGATGTACGTCATTCGTAATTGTAAAAAGTCCATACATTCATTTATCCAACGCAATAAGCAGTGTCCGGAATAGTGTCGGCCAACCCACATAGAACTTCCGATGAGCGCATGCGCTGCTTGTATAAGGTGAGCTTTTCAATGTTAGAAAGACCAGCTGAAACATATAATGGACTTAGTTTTCGTGTGCGGCAATAATCCAAGCCATTCGAGAATCAAGTCAATAAATCCCATCGTGATTCTGTGTGGAAAGGTAAAACCATTGAGTCACACCTAATTATATTTATGGATGTGATTCTATAGCACTCCAAAAGCATTTTACCATTACAACCAAAACCCGCGATCCGGCACTCATAGGCCTAAAAAATAGTAAAATATAAAGGTATTTTACTTTCCCTATTTCTAGGTCTCTCTTTTTACATATTTTACCTTTAGTGTCTCGTTCCACTTTTGCTTTACATAATCCTCCCTCCACTCCCTTTTTAAAGTTCCTTGTCTTTTCCTTTTCCCTTTCCCGTTTCTTTACTCTCATCGTTTTCTATTAATCTTCCACACCCTTATCAAATTCCGCTTCCCTTTTCTCCTCTCTTAGTAATACCATAGATGTGAAAGTCCGGATACCAAGATGTCCAGACGTTTTTTTGTGTGACTAAATCACGCCATAGTGGTGTAGGTTTTTTTTAAGGAAATGAGGTTTGGCGGCCACCGTGGTGTGATGGTAGCATGCTCCGCCTACCACACCGTATGCCCTGGGTTCACACCCCGGGCAAAGCAACATCAAAATTTTAGAAATAAGGTTTTTTAATTAGAAGAAAATTTTTCTATGCGGGTTCGCCCCTCGGTAGTGTTTGGCAAGTGCTCCGAGTGTATTTCTGCCACGAAAAGCTCTCAGTGAAAACTCATCTGCCTTGCAGACGCCGTTCGGAGTCGCCATAAAACGTGTAGGTCCCGTCCGGCCGATTTGTAGGGAAAATCAAGAGGAGCACGACGCAAATTGGAAGAGATGTTTATTGTTTTTTTAGTTTCGTTGTTCGTAACTCAATTACTTCAGAATGATTTAACTAACTTGGACGAGATTTCGTACAAAAAAGTCTATAGTTTGCCCCCTCGCAGCTTCGTATTCTATCTAAGGGACTCGAAACTTAATTTTCCTTATTTCTCGTCGTTTCTTGGGTCTTCGTCTTCTCTCTTTCTCTCTCTGTGCTACTACAAAACTCATCTTTAGTTCAAATTTCGCACTAGCCACTTTTACATATTGTGCGAGGTCGCACGTGCTAGAGATTTTACGAGTCAGCTGACGCAATTGCATATGCATACAATAATCCACTGGCAACAACAAAATTGAACACACGTTTTAGATTCGCTTGTGCAACTACAAAAAACCAAACCAGCCAGCATTACGATACAGCTGTATTTGCTATTCGCTCTTTAGTTACTTTATATCATTACACCCGCGCTCACAACTTTTCTCATTTGATAATTTTGTATTCGATTTGTTTTTTTTTTGGTTTTATTATTTCCGATGGTGTTGCATAATATTGCTCGTATTTTTGCTATAAAATTCCACCCCATAAGAATGACTGTGTATGTAAGTTTAAGCAAAACATAAAATGCAGTGAAGCAGCAGATATCGTTCGTTCGCTCGTGTTATATACGTGGTGTTGTTGGGTGGCAGCAAGTACTATGTTGCATTGGATTAGCAAAATGATTGCAGAATGAAGCCAAAGTAAAATTTGTATCACTTTTTGGGCTTAGTTGTTATAAACAGGAAGAGAGAAAAAAAACATGAGTTAGCAACACAAACATTCAAAATTTGCAATGGAGCATTCCACGTCTCGTGCGATGCAAAATTTTCATTAATAATGGATCAATAAATCATAAATAAATAATAAAAAATAATTAAAATTTATTTAAATTCTAATATTACCCCCAAAAAATAACTTTTAAATTAAAATAAAACAAATCCAAAAAATAAAAATTTATAAATATTATAAAGATTTATAGGGTCTTCTCGTCTTTTAATAAAATTTTAGTTTTTTTACTAAAATATAAAATTCTATAATAAATTTATATGAAACAGATTATACTCCATCCAACCATTCACACAAGCCTTCAATTAAAAGACTAATGATTATGCTCCTTTGCACAGTTAAATTACTGCGGCCATTAAAAATTTTTCATTGGGTTTGGGCTTCAGGTTAGACTTTAACAATAACTCAAAAAGACATGTTTTTATTAAAAAGGCGAGTAATATATTTGCCGAGTTTTTTATATAAACTATCCATTAAAATTTACTTATATATATATACTAGAAGACCCGGCAGACGTTGTCCTGCCCTAAATTTGGCCAATCTGCATACATTTTAATAACCTTTTTCCGTCTGACTCTGCCCCCCCCCCCTCTTCACTTTTTTCTAATCCTTTTATTCACTCCTCCCTCCGTATTTTTCGCTTCACCTATCCCCATCTTCGTCCCATTCTATCTCTTTCTCAATCTCTTTCTCGCTTTTCTCTTGTCTCAATTCCTTCCCATTCTTCTGCATCCCTTATTGCCTATCCCAGAGGGTGGTATGTATTTTACTCCAGTCCCAGTCCCAGTCCGACTCCAAGTCTCAGTCCCAGTCGTAGTCGTAATCCCAGTCCCAGTCAGTCTCTGAATAATATATTACCCTCTACTAAAGCACTCATCAACAGCTTTCATTTGTTATGTATATTATATAAACAAATTTTAGGGGTACTCGGATCCACGTTTCGGCCTATATCTCGAGACCCTCTACGTCGATAGCAACCAAACCTATGTAGTAACCACCGCGTGAGGTTTACGCAACTTGTGTGAAAGCTTGAACAAAATCGAACGACGCATCTCTTCAAACACCGGCGACCAACTAACACACATTTTAGCCTTTCATTTTATATATATACATTTTTATTTTTCACACTTCACTATAATATTAAAACGAAATGCAGATTTGCGTTGCTTTTGAAATTCGGATTAAAAATTGCACATGGAACAACTAAAGACTCTCCTGTATTAAAAAAAATGTCATAGTACCTCTAAATCGCGGGCGCCCTCAGAAAACCCGGGCCACCCTCTCGCCAGCCCTGGTGATATGCTATATATATATATATATATATATATATATAAAGTTAAAGAAGCACGTGCACAAACATATCCATACCAACTGAAAATAGGTGCACCACTGCGTATAAGTAACACTTTATTATTACGTATAAACAAACAAAAAAAATTGTAATAAAATAATATTGCGACTATAAATTGAGATACAACCTATCATATGTCTCAAGTTAGATCAAACTACATACGGGGTGCAAAACAAATTCAAAATCGGTTCAGTAGTTTAGGAGTCCATCGCGGCCGAAAATGTTGTGACACGTGTTTTTTATATATTAAGATATATATGTATATACTAATTTAATCATTATTTCTTTTCAAATAAAATAAAACAAAAAATTTATAAAAAATTAAAATTCTTAATTAATATTTTAATAAAAATAATTTTTAACAAAATTAGTAATAACTTCTAATTCTAAGCATATATTTTAATAATTAATTTATTTTATTTATAGTAATTTATTTTAAAGCTTATCCCTTAAAATATTATTATTTATAAATTTATTTATTAACAGAATAAATAAATAATTCAAAAAATACTAAATTTAATTTTTTTCCAAAAAACTAGATATATTCATAAACGAATAGGATTTCATTTCTAATAATTTATTTAAAATAATTTTAATACAATAAATTTCATAAATTATTAACTCTTATAAAATCGAGATTTATATTATTATTATTAATTATTTAATAAACCCTGATACCCAAGGTACAAACAATACATTTTTCTTATAAAATAAAAATTTTTCAAATTATTTCAATAATATTTCACAATACAAATATATTATAACTAAATATATGTTTTCATTAAAAATTATTAAAACACTAATTTTTATAATTATTTTTAATATAAACTAAAAAACAAATGTTAATACTAATAATAAATAAATAAATAATTAACAACAAGTAAGGAAGGTTAAGTTCGGGTGTAACCGAACATTACATACTCAGTTGAGAGCTATGGTGACAACATAAGGGAAAATAACCATGTAGGAAAATGAACCGAGCGAAACCTTGGAATGTGTTTATATGACATGTGTATCAAATGAAAGGCACTAAAGAGTATTTTATGAGGAAGTGGGCCATAGTTCTATAGGTGGAAGCCATTTAGGGATATCACCATAAAGGTGGATCAGGGTTGACTCAAGAATTTGTTTGTTCGATATGGGTATCAAATGAAAGGTGTTAATGAGTATTTTAAAAGGTAGTAATCCTTAGTTCCATACGTGGGCGCCGTTTCGAGATATCTCTTTAAAGGTGGACCAGGGGTGACCATAGAATTTGTTTGTACAATATGGGTATCAAAAGGGAGGTGTTAATGAGTATTTTAAAAGGGAGTGATCCTTAGTTCCATAGGTGGACGCCGTTTTGAAAAGCATACCCGAGCCCTTCCGTTAATTTGAAACCATCGGTTTACACGCGTATGATTTTCCTGCTAATTTCACACCATTTCGCTTACCTTTTTACTTTATTGTAGCCCCATGGTATCTCAAGAATAATTCGATAGCCACTTTTAGAATTTGTTTACTGCTATTTCGATACAGAAAGGAAAGAAAGGTTGTATGAATCTTTTTACCAAAACGACCCATCTATCTTGTTTTCAGTCTTTTGAATCCCTCTTTCTGTAAGTCTGCAGTTACGCTGGTTATGGTGCGGTGTCGACAGTCGCCTAATTTAAAATTTTGGTGCACTGAAAAATTTCAATCAGTTTTTTCAACCCTTCTGTAATTTCAGACTTGTGTTGCTATAATTAAGGGATGCGGCCAACCTTTTCAACTGGAAGGTGTCACACCACCTATATTCAAAGAAAATTTTCTTAGCACACCAAGTTCTATATAACCGGTCTAAATTTTTTGAAGCTCTTTTAAAATATGTTTCTTTTGAAAAAGTTATATTATTTCAAACCTTGATTCTATTTTTAGTATTCTATTCCATTTATTTAATTACTTTTGAACTTTTTGCGCATATTCTTCAATATTTTTGAAACGAATTGCAATCACGTTTGCTGTCACCTACATTATTTAGAGAGAAATGTTGCTTGCTGCAATGTATCACTCCACCTTAATATTGTTTGCAGTCGGCAATAGTGTTTGACTGTCAACGTGCTACAAAACTGTATAAGTTAATATCATCGAATGACGCAGCTGCTACTTGACAATTCGAAGTAAAATTGTTGTTGTCATGCTGCTGTTACTGTTGGCGCTAGCCAAATAGCCAATATCACAAATGTTATCTCTAAGTAGTTTGACTATATGTACATAAGTATATATGTATTCACACCATCCAAAAATATATATTGGATACCGTCATCAGCTGCAACTACTTCGATCTTGTTCTTCTCTTCAGCCCACTATATAATGTTCTCTGCACTCATTGTGCTGTGCTCATTGTACTCCACGGACATTGATGATGTTTTTGCTTTTCACTTTGCTGCTCATTTACTGTCCAATCAGCAACTACAGTTGTTTGTTATTTTGCTCTTGTCATCATTGCTGCTATCACCACTAGTACAGAGTTGTTGTTGGGCTAGTGCATTTTGTTGTTTTAAAAATGTCGCTGTCAGCATGCAGTTCATCATTTCTCATGGCAGTAGCATTGGGAGTTTACAACATCTCGTGGTGTATTTCGTTGCATTTTGATTTATGGAATATATTTGCAAATGACATTTTGTGGTAGCGTAAACATTGTTAACTCTAATAAATTGTGCCAAAAACATGTAGTTGTATAAAAAATTTGTTGATGTAATGTAAAAGAGAAATAAAAAATTATTAGCATGAAAAGTGTATCAGAGGAATGTACTCAAAATTAGGCCATTTTATAAGTATGCATAACTTTTAGGACTTTAACATTTTTTAAAAATGGTTTCGATGTTTGTTTGAAGAACACAAGCAACTAAACCAATATTCTTATGTTTACAAATTTTGGATAAGCTTAAAAGACATATAAACACCCAATGAGAAGGGGCTCAAGTAAAAATGTGAAAGATAACAAGTAAGGAAGGCTAAGTTCGCGTGTAACCAAACAATACATACTCAGCTGAGAGCTTTGGAGACAAAATAAGGGAAAATCACCATATAGCAAAATTAACCTAGCGTAACCCTGGAATGTACTTTTGTGACATGGGTTTCAAACGAAAGGTGTTATTGATTATTTAAAACGTAGTGGACCTTAGTTCTATAGGTGGACGCCTTTTTGAGACATCGCCATAAGGGTGGACCAGGGGTGACTCTAGAATGTGTTTGTACGATATGGGTTTCAAATTAAAGCTATTAATGAGGGTTTTAAAAGGGAGTGGCCCTTAGTTGTATATGTGAAGACATTTTGGAGATATCGACCAAAATGTGGACCAGGTTCACCAAGAACCACGAACAGTATTCCTGCCAAGATTCCAAAGGCATTTGATTTCGCCCTGCAAAACTTTTTCATTTTCTTCTACTTAATATGGTAGGTGTGACACCCATTTTACAAAGTTTTTTCTGTAGTTATATTTTTCGCCAATAAACCAATCCAATTACCATGTTTGATCTCTTTTTTCATATTTGGTATAGAATTATAGCATTTTTTTTTCATTTTTCGTAATTTTCGATATCGAAAAAGTGGGCATGTTCATAGTCGCATTTTGGCCATTTTTTATACCATATAAGTACGTGAACTAAGTTTAGTAAAGACATGTTGATTTTTACTCAAGTTATAATGTTAACGGCCGAGCGGAAAGGCAGACGGAAGACTGTGTATAAAAACTCGGCGTGACTTCAACCGCGTTCGCCCATTTTCACAGAAAACAGTTAGCGTCATAATATCTATGCCCCTACCATATTTCAAAAGGATAGGTAAATTTTTGTCCGACTTATGGCATTAAAAGTATCGTGGACAAATTAAATGAAAAAGGGCGGAGCCACGTCCGTTTTGAAATTTTCTTTTATTTTTGTATTTTGTTGGACCATATCATTATTGGAGTTGAATGTTGACATAATTTACTCATATACTGTAAATATATTCAGTGAGCGTGTAAATATATAAAAGTGGGTGTGTTCGTAATCCGATTTTGCTAATTTTTACTTAGAACACATATTTCATCATATATTCAACGACCGCCAAATTACAGCTTGCAAAATTTTAAATTACCTTCTTTTAAAAGTGAGCGGTGCCACGCCCATTGTCCAAAATTTTACTAATTTTCTGTTTTGTGTCATAAGGTCAACCCACTTACCAAGTTTCATCGCTTTAGCCGTCTTTGGTATAGAATTATCGCACTTTTTCGGTTTTTCGAATTTTCGATAGGCGCGGTTATGGTCCGATTTTGTTCATTTTAAATAGCGATCTAAGAAGAGTGCCCAGGAATCTACATACCAAATTTTATCAAGATATCTCACAATTTACTCAATTTATCGTGTTTACGGACGGACGGAAGGACGGACGGACATGGCTAAATGAATTTCTTTTTTCGCCCAAATCATTTTGATATATAGAAGCCTATATTTATCTCGTTTAGTTTATGCCGTTACGGATTACCGTTAATAAGTAAATGATTTCGAGTGGACAACGAATGTGTATCCTATGCTCAAGTTGTAAAAGTTTAACACATCTGCACCAATGTACTTGGATACATTAAAAGCCTCCACATACAAAATTAGGCAGAAAGGTCATGTAAAATAGATCAACACACAGGTCGCAGTGCTTCCAGGCCTTATAATAATAATGATAACCAATTTTGAAAATTTTCAACGTAAAACTATACACAGCTTTTTGTCATACTTCGAAAAATTTTAGTTTAAATTATTTTTTTCTTATTTGTTGTTTTTTTTTTTTGCTTCACACCTCAACCAATTATATTATCACATACCAAATACAGTTACCTAAAAAATGACGTACAACTTGCTGCAACATTAATTTAAATTATTCAGAAAATGCACTGCCAGGCAGTTGCTGACACAGCAAATGTTAATTAAATATCTTCCTGCGAAAAGCAAACTAACTTTACGGCCAAAAATGCATAATTAATTTTTAAAATTTTAGTGAGTGTTACTTTTTTGCTGTGCTGGTATTGCTTGCGGATTTACTTATATTTTAGTAGGTACATGTAAACGTGTATTCATAAATGATAGTCGAAGCGGCCAGCTTTTTTTTTTTGAGACCGCCTTTGCGCTACTAGCAGATGGATGTATCCAGTGTTGCCATTATGTTGAAATTTTTCGGAATGAAACTGAGAATAATATGGGCTTAAGAAGATATGGATGTAATATTAATGCAAAGAAATGCATCACATACATTTAACATGCCCCATTTTAATAACCTGAATAGTGTTTTACACCAAATTATGAAAAAAGGAGGTGGGTATTAAATACTCGTGAAGTTAGATGGTTAAATATTTCTGTATGCATATGACTCAAAAGCAAATATAGGCATTGAGGTGGTCCTTATATGTCAAATTTCTGCGTTTTCCAGTCTCATATCTATAACGTGTGATACCAAGTTTAAATATCAGATAAAAATTTTGTTCCTGATTGGGCACGCTTAAGGCCTATTGAACAAGGGTTAGAGTTCAGAGTACTTTACGAAGTCTCAATTTATTAAAATGTGAAATTAAATCGATTCCAATCAGGACCAAATGCAAATGTGAAATCATCTACTATAATATTATCCACCTTGGGTATTAGAAAATAAAATAAATTTTCGCTTTTTATGCCTCTGAAATCTTAATTTTTTTTAAATGCGACATAAAACATTATCGTCTCAAATGGTGTTACCGTTTGAAGAGGAGAGTGGAAACTTTAGAAATTTGATTTAAATAAATACCCTTATAAGCATAGAAATAAACACTATGACCACATGTAATCGTAACCAAAGTCGTAACTGTAAATGTAACGGTAATTCAGATTATAACCATAACCACATATATTGCCGTGTGCGAATTCTTAACCTTCAGAGTTACTCTCCTTAACGTTAATTGCAACAATAAACGTTATTGTAACAAGCACGCGGATCTTGAAAACTCTCTCAGGAGAGCCGAATGCGCCCTGAATGGGATATTAACGCCTTGATCTAGGACTGAACAGCTGAGCATAAACTGACTGTATGATTTCGTCTCGTCATCTTACATACAGCTTATATAGCTGGAGCTGTCCATATATTAAGGTGCACCGTATGGACTACCATTGGACAGCTCTCATTTTACAATCCAAAAACATAGGATAGATGAGTTTTTGTAAACACTAATAGCTCTATCGAGCGCTTGGTGTCAATAGAGGGCAAGAAAAACTACAACCGACATGAAGAGTGGTAAGCCTAGCGTTTGCTTGAATGGCACGAGGTTCAATTGCCCAGAAGCAGAGAGCAAGTGGAAGCAGAGTCTCAAAGGCTTTACAAGCAGACAAGTACAGATCTCCAGTGCCTTCCCAGGCCAAGTAATAAGCCTGCAAGTTGGCAGGGTTATCCTTATGCCCTGAAATTCAGATAACTTTTATAAAAAATAAGTAAGACGCCACCGTAAGTGAAGTCCTTCACAGTGCTCGACCTCACGGTGGAAGAGCTTAGTTTTTTATTAATGTTGCAGCAGATAGCATCTAATCTACAGCATTCTTAAGAGCATCTATCTTCACCTGGAAGACGCTGCCGTGATTGGACGGGCGTAATTTTCGGCAAACAAGCTAACGGCAGAATAATCCACCATTATCATTCCCGTCCAGCTTAGATTAATTCATGATAAGGCTCACTAAGCTCCCAACTCATATTAATTACACAGTATATTCCTTCGTTTTGGGAATATTAGTGGTGCATGTGGGAAAAGGAGTCCTGTCAGGGATGAAGTCAAATTCGGTCAGAATGTTGGTACGCCTGTAATTCAAAAGCTTATATATCGCGTCAGGAAGTCAATAGGGCACAGATTCGGCAGTGGACTCTTGGAGAGAGCGTATCGAATGTCCGTCAACAGCGGTAGAAATCAACCAAAGTTTAACTAGCCCTGTTCTGCATATTAAGTTACATGTCAGCATGCTGTCAAGAAAAACCCAAGGGTAATTGGTCACTGTCAGATAGCACCAGTGGTACTCCGCGACAGGTCATGAGTAAAAACCAACACTTGGCAGTTCTTTCACTTAAGGTTCTGAAATATTTCGTTCATTACTACCACCCTAAGAAAAAAAGGGAGAACACCCACGTGTCGTGCCAATTTTGTTGGTGTATATTTATACTCAATAATGTAGTAGCTTGTACCAAATTACAGGAACGAGTTATATGTAAATTGCTGGAATTCCTGATTACATGAGCAAAAATCGCTGCATATGAAAATATGAGGAATTTTAGTCTCATCTAGATTGGCAATCTTAAAGTAGATATCAACCATTTCAGAAAATTCGTATGTTTCTATTTTTTTTTTACTGTGCATTCTTTTTTTTGTTGTAATATGAATTTTTTTTGTTAACATTGTTGTTGATTTCTCTTGTGAACAGAAGGAGCAGACTGCAGCGTACCAGCGGTTAATAGCATTGGGTTGGCAAGCGGCCGAGTTTTATACTTCACACAGCCTGCACATTTCTACTTACTTACTTCGTGTGTCTCCACTATTGTATGTGTGGTTTGTACTTTATTTGTGGAACGTGTTCCTGTGACAGCCCAGAGGACTGTGTTGCATTTAATGTTAATGCAGCCTATATACATAGAATATTTTTCGAGCCCATATACATAAAACGTTTCGCCTTAGACTTCAACTTTGACAGATAAGAGCGTCAGGAGAATTGCTGAACTTTTTGCTAGGCTTTGCATTTCGTAGACTCAGTGTAGCAAGATTGCATCCAAACCACACATTGCATCATTAAGGTTAAAGTTAAAGTGAGATTTAAACCTCTATTTAAATCAGCTATAAGTCTATGTATCTCGTATGCAATATAGCGAGTGTGGTTTAATTGCAAAGTAGTCTCCTTAGAGGTTTACAGCATAAGACAGCTACTGTAATTAAAAATTTGCTTCGCTAAAATGAATCGCTTTTAGCACAACATTTTTATACTCAGTTGAGCACAGCTCATAGAGTATATTAACTTTGATTGGATAACGGTTGGTTGTACAGGTATAAAGGAATCGAGATAGATATAGACTTCCATATATCAAAATCATCAGTATCGAAAAAAAATTTGATTGAGCCATGTCCGTCCGTCCGTCCGATAACACGATAACTTGAGTAAATTTTGAGGTATATTGACGAAATTTGGCACGTAGGTTCCTGGGCACACATCTCAGATCGTTATTTAAAATGAACAATATCGGACGATAACCACGCCCACTTTTTCGATATCGAAAATTTCGAAAAATCGAAAAAGTGGGATAATTCATTACGAAAGTCGGATAAAGCGATGAAACTTAGTAGGTGGGTTGAACTTATGACGCAAAATAGGAAATAAGTAAAATTTTGGACAATGGGCGTGGCACCGCCCACTTTTAAAAGAAGGTAATTTAGAAGTTTTGCAAGCTGTAATTTGGCAGTCGTTGAAGATATCATGATGAAATTTGGCAGGAGCGTTACATGTATTACTATATGTACGCTTTATAAAAATTAGCAAAATCGGAGAACGACCACGCCCACTTTAAACAGTTTTTTTTTTTAAGTGAAATTTTTACAAAAAATTTAAAATCTTTACAGTATATAAGTAAATTATGTCAACATTCAACTCCAGTAATGATATGATGCAACAAAATACAAAAACAAAAGAAAATTTCAAAATGGGCGCGGCTCCGCCCTTTTTCATTTGATTTGTCTAGGATGCATTTAAAGCCATAAGCCTTGTGAAATTTGTCAGGTTCTTAGATTCTAGGACGATAACTGTTTTCTGTGAAAAAGGGCGAAATCGGTTGGAGCCACGCCCAGTTTTTATACACAGTAGATCGTCTGTCCTTCCGCTCGTCCGTTAACACGATAACTTGAGCAAAAATCGATATATCTTTACTAAACTCAGTTCACGTAATTATCTGAACACACTTTAAATAAAAATAAATGTAAGGCGCGATAACCTCCGAAGAGATCTAAGGCCGAGCTTCTCTTCCAATTTGCGTCGTGCTCCTCTTAATTTTTCCCTACAAATTGGCCGGACGGGACCTACATGTTTTATGCCGAATCCGAACGACATCTGCAAGGCAGATGAGTTTTCACTGAGAGCTTTTCATGGCAGAAATACAATCGGAGCGCTTGCCAGACACTGCCGAGAGGCGACCCCGCTTAGAAAAATTGTCTTCTAATTGAAAAATCTTGTTTCTAAAATTTTGATGTTGCTTTGCCCGGGAGTTGAACCCAGGGCATACGGTGTGATAGGCGGAGCACGCTACCATCACACCACGGTGGCCGCCAACACTTTGTATTGGTGTAAAAAATGGCCGAAATCCGATTATGACCACTCCCACTTTTTCGATTTCGAAAATTACGAAAAATTAAAAAAATGCCATAGCTCTATACCAAATACGAAAAAAGGGATGAAACATGGTAATTTCATTGGTTTATTGATGCAAAATATAACTTTAGAAAATAACTTTGTAAAATTGGTGTGACACCTACCATATTAAGTAGAAGAAAATGAAAAAGTTCTGCAGGGCGAAATCGAAACCCCTTGGAATCATGGCAGGAATACTGTTCGTGGTATTACATATATAAATAAATTAGCGGTACCCGACAGATGATGTTCTGGGTCACCCTGGTCCACATTTTGGTCGAAATTTTGAAAACGCCTTCACATATACAACTACCACCACTCCCTTTTAAAATCGTTATTAATACTTTTAATTTGAAACCCATATTGTACAAAAAAATTATAGAGTCACCCCTGGTCCACCTTTATGGCGATATATCGAAACTGCGCCAACCTATAGAACTAAGGCCCACTCCTTTTTAAAATACTCATTAACACCTTTCATTTGATACCCATAGCGTACAAACAAATTCTAGTGTGACCCCTGGTCCACCTTTATGGCGATACCTCGAAAAGGCGTTCACCTATAGAACTAAGGCCCACTCCCTTTTAGAATACTCATTAACACCTTTCATTTGATACCCATATCGTACAAACAAATTCTAGAGTCACCCCTGGTCCACCTTTTTGGCGATATATCGAAAAGGCGTCCACCTATAGAACTAAGGCCTACGCCCTTTTAAAATATTAATTAACACCTTTCATTTGATACCCATATCGTACAAACAACACATTCCAGGGTTACCCTAGGTTCATTTTCCTGCATGGTGATTTTCCTTTATTTTGTCTCCATAGCTCTCAACTGAGTATGTAATGTTCGGTTACACCCGAACTTAGCCTTCCTTACTTGTTGTTGATGCTTTTGGACAGCTGATTCAGTGAAAAAGAACTGACAAAGTTAAGTTCGATGTACAGTTAAAATATTTATAACGAAGTTTTTTTTTAACATTTGCATGACTGAGTTCAGTAGGTATACCCTCGACAACATGCAGTTTCCGGTCTCGCTTTCGGAATTTATGATGACAGTACATTGCATAAAAGCCAAAGTATTTCGCTGATAACTGCATGTTATGGGAGTGATAAATATGCTCCGAAAGTATTCTACCAACTTCCGGATATGAGCTAGTGCAAGGTCTAAATAAACGAAATTCCATGACTCTAGTGCCGGCACAGGTAAAATTAAAATACTGTAGAGAATTTTTAAAAAAGCAGATTGTGCCTCGCCAGTGGTCTGTGAAGCCTTCCGACTATAGTTCTGACATTAAAAGCTTCGATGCAAAAAGTCATCTGCTTTGCAGTTCCATTCGGAGACGGCATAAAACTTGTGGGTCCGTCATTTGTTACGAAAACGGAAAACTGAACAACACAAGGATGGTCAGGTAGCCCATGTTGTTGTTATTGTATTAAAGATAAGGTACTCCCCGAAGATTTTGGGGAATGTTGTCAATGTTGATGGACATTTTCCGCATATAGATCCTGTACGTTCCGGTAACAAGCACCATTAAGGTACTAGCCCGTCCTCCTCGGGAGCGAGTCGCTAGAGCTTCGCCTGATAAATATGTATACGGTATATTCATATTTGTAACAGAATTCCCCTCCCGTAGGTGAGGTTGAAAATTGGGTTGCGAAAGCTCTGAAGCTATAAAGCTTTATAGGAAGCTCATCTTTAATCTTTTTGGTGGTATACTGCAGCAAATAGTTTGTATAATTATAACTTAATCCCCTGGCCCTGTCTATAAGAAAGTGCATGCTCAGTTCTAAAATCTTATAACACTAAGCCTCTGACTAGACAGAAATATTTAAATATCTTCTGTAACACAAACAATGCAATGGCAGTCATACATTTCCCTTTGGTGTGCATGCTTTTAATCACATTGCCTCTCAGCATTGCTTATGGATATGGGGACCACATCCAATAGCCACATCCATGCCCAAATACTCTTTACCTTTCGCAAGTGTTGGCGTCCATTTCTCTTTAAAACGGTTTTAAAACAAAGACGTATGTTTATATGATCTAATAGGGGATTGCCCGTATTGCTTTAAATGTATGAACATTTATATGACCAATTTTTAATTTTATAATTTATTTAATAATTTGGGAAAAATTTTAAACAACATGACATCAGGACGGACAAGGCGACAGCGGTTTCGATTGTACCTTGTAGATCTCTTCAAAGCCTTTTCTCCCGGGAGTGGGAGTCGAACCCACACTCCTACGATAGTTGAAATGGTTACAAACGCATTCAGCTACGTCTTGCCTTAGTTGTATTGTAAAGTTTTTTCCCAATTGCCTTCTTTCGCATATATTATCTTCCACATGTCACATACTTCGTATGCAGTTATGTGTTGAAGTTATGCATGTTTGTAAGGCGGTTTCATAGAAACTTGGTTCTGTTGCTATTTTTGTTCTATTTATAGAACTACAACGAATTAACCAAATGTTTATCTCTTTATATGAATTAGTAGGGGATTGCCCGTATTGCTTTAAATGTATGAACATTTATTTGAAGCAATTTTTCATTTTATAAATAAAGAAAATAAATTATAATTTATTTAATAATTTGGGAAAAATTTTAAACAACGTAACATCAGAACGGACAAGGCGACAGCTGTTTCGATTATATCTTGTAAATCTCTTCAAAGCCTTTTCTGCCGGGAGTGGGAGTCGAACCCGCACTCCTACTATAGTCGAAATCGTTACAAACGCACTGAGATACGTCATGCTTTAGTTGTTGTAAAGTTTTTCACAATTGCCTTCTTTCGCATATACATATTATCTTCCACATGTCACATACTTCGTACGTAGTTATGTGTTGAAGTTATGCATGTTTGTAAGGCGGTTTCATAGAAACTTGATTTTATTGCTGTTTTTGTTCTATTTATAGAACTACAACGAATTAACTAAATGTTGTCTCTTTATGTGAATTAATCGCCCGTATTGCTTTAAATATATGAACATTTATTTGAAGCAGTTTTTAATTTTATAATTTATTTAATAATTTCAGAAAAATTTTAAACAACATGACATCAGGACGGACAAGGCGACAGCGGTTTCGATTATACCTTGTAGATATCTTCAAAGCCTTTTCTCCCGGGAGTGGGAGTCGAACCCACACTCCTACGATAGTTGAAATGGTTACAAACGCATTCAGCTACGTCTTGCCTTAGTTGTATTGTAAAGTTTTTTCCCAATTGCCTTCTTTCGCATATATTATCTTCCACATGTCACATACTTCGTATGTAGTTATGTGTTGAAGTTATGGATGTTTGTAAGGCGGTTTCATAGAAACTTGGTTTTAGTGCTGTTTTTGTTCTATTTATAGAACTACAACGAATTAACCAAATGTTTATCTCTTTATATGAATTAGTAGGGGATTGCCCGTATGGCTTTAAATGTATGAACATTTATTTGAAGCAATTTTTAATTTTATAAACAAAGAAAATAAACTATAATTTATTTAATAATTTGGGAAAAATTTTAAACAACGTAACATCAGAACGGACAAGGCGACAGCTGTTTCGATTATATCTTGTAAATCTCTTCAAAGCCTTTTCTCCCGGGAGTGGGAGTCGAACCCGCACTCCTACTATAGTGGAAATCGTTACAAACGCACTGAGATACGTCATGCCTTAGTTGTTGTAAAGTTTTTCACAATTGCCTTCTTTCGCATATAGTATCTTCCACATGTCACATACTTCGTATGTAGTTATGTGTTGAAGTTATGCATGTTTGTAAGGCGGTTTCTTAGAAACTTGGTTTTATTGCTGTTTTTGTTCTATTTATAGAACTACAACGAATTAACTAAATGCTGTCTCTTTATATGAATTAATAGGGGATTGCCCGTATTGCTTTAAATGTATGAACATTTATTTGAAGCAATTTTTAATTTTATAATTTATTTAATAATTTGGGAAAAATTTTAAACAACGTGACATCAGGACGGAAAAGGCGACAGCTGTTTCGATTATACCTTGTCACGTTGTTTAAAATTTTTCACAAATTATTAAATAAATTATAAAATTAAAATCTGCTTGAAATAAATGTTCATACATTTAAAGCAATACGGGCAATCCCCGATTAATTCATACTAGTATCGCCCGTGGTCGAAATTCGACCAACTTGTATTTTTTCCACTCACTCTATGCATCCAGTGTTGGGGTAGTGCAATAATGCGTTAATAGTTGAGCAATGAGTGGAAATATAGCAAACTGATATATCTTACTTAAAGTTCTCATTAAAATTTTGAATTTGACCTAAGACGTTATAACCTTTGATTGTATTTTCTTAAATTTTCTACATTCTTTTCAAATGTAATTATAAGTTTTGGTGTAGGGCTCCTTAAAAAAAATATAACAAATATGTAAAATCAAATGAAATTTACATAGAATTGTGGTGAAATTACTTGAAATTGAATTGAAAATTTGCATTTTATACACCACCCGGGAGATACACCGTTGGCGCGCTAGCGAAGTTAGTTTTGGGTGCTCGGTTCCCCAGTAGGCTTATATCACCAATATAAACTACATATACATATATCGCCCATTTACTTCAATAGCGTCATAATTCAAAAAACACGAATTTTTAGTTAAGAACGAAGAAATGTGCAAAAGGAATTTACCCTATTTCACACCACCTGTTAGGTATGAAATCGGCGCTTTACTATAATATATGTATTTATAATTAATTAAATAAAATTATAATTTGCCATTAATTGTTATAAATGAATTTAGTTAGTTTCAACAAAAGTTAACTCATTACTTTTGATTTTCTTGAAAACAACTAGAATCAAAAACAAATAATCTGTTAAATAAAGACTTAAGTATTTACGTGTAAGTAAAATTTGCCACAAAAAATGGGCCGCTCAAAAATTTATTCTATTTAAGGTTTTTTGGTACGTATTTTGGAACAGTTTTTTAGGATTTTGGTAGAGGCTATTATAGATAAGTGGCAACATTGGGCACCATATTTGTATGCAGGTGAAACATTTGTGCCTTCGAATTTAGCGGGGATACATAAAATTTGAAATTCATATTAAACACTTAGATAATTGTTCCCAAAGACGGCGCGCTTGTGCATAAAGGTTTAGGTATTTGAAATCCGCATTAGCAAACTTAGATAATTGTTCCCAAAGATGGCGCGCTTGTGCACGATAGTTAATTACGATATTTGTATGAATTGTTCGAATTTACAAAAAACTTTTTCTATTAATTATAAACAAATAGAGTAATATTTGTTAACAAAAACAGGCCTATGCACTGCGGCTGATCAACACGAATCGATTCATATAACTTTTATATGATTTTACGTATGCTAAGTATGCGAAACAGCCTGTCAATTGATTGTATGGAAATTTTGTTAGCGTATTAATATTCATATATAAAGAGACAGCATTTAGTTAATTCGTTGTAGTTCTATAAATAGAACAAAAGCAGCAATAAAACCAAGTTTCTATGAAACCGCCTTACAAAAATGTATAACTTCAACATATAACTACATACGAAGTGTGTGATGTGTGGAGGATAATATATGCGAAAGAAAGCAATTGGGAAAAACTTTACAACAACTAAGGCATGACGTAGCTGAATGCGTTTGCAACTATTTCAACAATCGCAGGAGTGCGGTTTCGACTCCCACTCCCGGGAGAAAAGGCTTTGAAGAGATTTACAAGGTATAATCGAAACAGCTGTCGCCTCGTCCATCCTGATATCACGTTGTTTAAAATTTTTCCCAAATTATTAAAAAAAGGTATGCAATTAATGCGTCATAAATAATGGCACTATACTGGACCCCAATCCTAGACTTTTAGGGTAAACAATGTTATAGCAAATTTAGGAGAAAAATTAAAGAAGGGATTTGTGCCGGAATTTCAACGTTAGTAAAGGTATGATTAGTTTGGGGGGCCGTTCGTTCAAGAAGTGAGCTCACCTGTATACCTTTTGGTTCATTAGTGACTACTGCAGAATTCGCACATTCTTGCCAGCAACACCAAAGCACCATTTCTATCCTTTTGACCGTGGAAGAAGATCAGATAATGTGAAGCGCTGCCTGCCAGAGCATAATCACGGCGTTTTGTCAATTATTTTCCGCCATTAGTTCAAGTTAACTGCAGTTTTGCTAGCCCTCTCATCCATTTAAGCCTTCTTCCTGTGTACAAGGCATTTTGGTACTTAATCTTGTCACACAGCACTAGAGGTATTCCCCAATCGATGGTGGTCTTAATTTAAGGATCATCAACTTTCTCGTGAAATAGAACTATCCCCGTTTTACAAGAGTTGATAGCTGTTCCTCATAATTCTGAAATTATCATCGAGCCATGGGTTCGTTATCGTTATCGGTTTGTTATTGTTTTCTTATCGACAGCTTAAGATGTTTCATCGAATTTGTATTGAATTCAAGCGGTATTTGTTTCATTAAAAACTTAGAATCATCTATAACAAATTGATAGCACGTCAATAATAAATCGATATCATTCCGATTACAAATCAATAAATGTAAAAAAAAATAAATAACTTGTCGACTACAAATGGATGTTTTGTCGATAATAATTCGATGAATTTCGATAGGCATTTGAAAATTTTTGGATAAATAAATCGATAAATTTTGTATAACAAATTGCTAGCTTTCTAAAATAACTCGATAACTAGTCATTAACAGACCGATAGCAAATGGGTAACTCTCTGATGAAACCGATAATTTTTTTATAACAAATAGATAAATTTTCGATAACAAATCGATAACTTTTCAATAATAGATTGCATAGACTTTCTGATAAGATAGCGATAACTTTTACATAGATAATCGATAGCTTTTTGATAATAAATTGCAAAGTATATTAATAGTGTTGAATAAAAAACCAAATTTCGATAACCAGCAGGTCAGTTTTTGATATTTTTTCGATAAATAACCGAAAAATTTTCGAAACAATGGGGGCCACCGTGGTGTGATGGTAGCGTGCTCCGCCTACCACACCCGATGCCCTGTGTTCAAACCCCGTGCAAAGCAACATCAATAATTTTAGAAATAAGCTTTTTCAATTAGAAGAAAATTTTTCTAAGCGGGGTCGCTCCTCGGCAGTGTTTGGCAAGCGCTCCGGGTGTATTTCTGACATGAAAAGCTCTCAGTGAAAACTCATCTGCCTTGCAGATGCCGTTCGTGGTCGGCATAAAATCATGTAGGTCCCGTCCGGCAAATTTGTAGGGAAAATCAAGAAAAGTACGACGCAAATTGGAAGAGAAGCTCGGCCTTAGATCTCTTCGGAGGTTATCGCGCCTTACTTTTATTTATTTTTTTTTTTTTTAATTCAAAACTTTTCGATAACAAATCGATAACATTTCAATAAATAACTCATAAGATACTCTGATAAGGCAGCGATATATTTTCGGTAAATAATAGAAAGCTTTTCGATAACAAATTGGTAACATTCCGCTAAAAATCGATAACTTTTTGATATTAAATCGATATAGGGCGCTTTTGGAAAATATTTCGATACAAAGCGTTTTGAACTAACAGCCGACGTAGGAAGATATTCAACTTAACAACCGAAATATTTATTAGCAATGTCAAGTAAAAAATTCTAGTTTACCCAATAAATAAACAGATTTTCCCACAGAGCACTTCTAATGACCACCCGCAGTTAGATCGATTTTGAACGTGAAAACACATCGATTTGCATTTATGTGGTATTTTTGTTGAGTTTTCGATAACAAATGGATAACTTTTCGAGAAAATAATATCAATACTTTCTGATAAGACAGCGATAACTTGTTTATAAATAATAGATAGCTTTATGATAGTAAATTGTTAGCGTTGCGAAAGCAAATCGTTAACTTGTTGATGACTTATCGGGAAAGGGCTTTTTCAAAAAATGTTTCGAGATAAGGCGTTTCGAACTGGTAGCCGACGGAGGGTATCACCCCCACTCGGCAGTCGAAATATTGGCAATGTCTAACAAAAACCCAAATTTTCCTATGGAGCACTTCTAATGACCACCCACAGTTAGATCGATTTTGGACGTAAATATATTTCTATTTACATTTATATGGTATTCCAGTCGAATTTGTTATTTAGTTGTGTACGTGGATTTGACTTGGATGGACATGTCTGTGGGGATGCACTTTAATGCCAAAATATGCATATTTCCACACTAATTAAACTAATTTGAGAGCTAAACAGAAATACAAACATACACGTAAACATACAAGTGAATTGTAGATGGAACTGACAGTGGTAAAATCGGCTTAGCTTTTAACCATTTATATATTTTTATGTATCTAACGTGTTTGTAAACTTTGTCGATATGCACATACATACATACATTAACCTGGGTCGATTTGTATGGACGAAAGTTAACCGACGATATCGCGCCATCGATTTTTCGATATGATTTGGGCTCAGGAAAAAGAGTTCCACTACGCATACCCAAAAAAATAATTTTCGAGCCTGCCAAAAAAAAAAATGGCGAAAGGGTCAAATTTTCGACCAAAACACTCCTTAAAACCCAAAAAATTTTTTTTTTCAAAAAACTGTTGTAAGAACGTTAGGGGTTTTTAGGTTTTGGGGAGTGTTTTGGTCGAAAAATTTACCCTTTCGCCATTTTTTTTTTCGCAGGCTCGAAAATTATTTTTGGGTATGCGTAGTGGAACTTTTTTCCTAAGCCCAAATCCTATCGAATAATCGATGGCGCGATATCGGTTAATAAATCCACCCAGTCTAACATACATATTTATGTACAACTGATACGTAATAATTTGTAGGATTATAATACCATAATATTGTTGGTGGTTAAAATATTTTCGTAATATTCAAATATGTTAGTACTTACATACATTTATATGTAAGTATTCACGTAGAGGAAATGATAAATTATGGAAATTAACAGGAAGTGGCTAGCAGTTGAGTGGCTGAATTTGGCAACGCTTTATGATTTTGGTTGAAATTGAAATTTGCCAAAAGCTTATTCATGAGCATATTAATTTATTTATATGCACTTTGATGATGCAAAATTTGAAGTTTTTTCCAACTGAAGTATTCATTCTATGAAAATTAATGAGTTGTGATTGCTTTTTGTATTTTAAGTTTTCCTTTATCTTTTTTAAGCAAATAAAGGTAAAAGTTAAAAAGTTCAGCTACCTAAGGTTATAGGAGTGTAAATAGGACATTGTATAATGTGCTGAATATATGAAGGACGATGGGGTGGAATTATGCCTAGATGTGTAGCTTTTGTGAGGACTAGTCGTTAATAATACTAGTCGTTAGTACGGGTTAATTGATTAATTTCAAAACTGACACACCATAGTCAAACTTGGTTTGGAGCCATACGGCAAACTTTGTTAATTTTGCGAGAATGTCGGGTAAAATAAAATCACATTAGCAAAAACAAGAAAGGAAGGTTAAGTTCGGGTGTAACCGAACATTACATACTCAGTTGAGAGCTATGGTGACAACATAAGGGTAAATAACCATGTAGGAAAATGAACCGAGGGTAATCGTGAAATGTGTTTGTATGACATGGGTATCAAATGAAAGGTATTAAATAGTATTTTATAAGGGAGTGGGCCATAGTTCTATAGGTGAACGCCATTTAGGGATATCGCCATAAAGGTGGATCAGGGTTGACTCTAGAATTTGTTTGTACGATATGGGTATCAAATTAAAGGTATTAATGAGGGTTTTAAAAGGGAGTGGTGGTAGTTGTATAGGTGGTCGCCTTTTCGAGATATCGGCATAAAGGTGGACCAGGGGTGACTCTAGAATGCGTTTGTACGATATGGGTATCAAACGAAAGGTGTTAATGAGAATTTAAAAGGGCGTGGGTCTTAGTTCTATAGGTGGACGCCTTTTCGAGATATCACCATAAAGGTGGACCAGGGGTGACTCTAGAATGTGTTTGTACGATATGGGTATCAAATTAAAGGTATTAATTAGGGTTTTAAAAGGGAGTGGTGTTAGTTGTATATGTGAAGGCGTTTTCCAGATATCGACCAAAATGTGGACCAGGGTGACCCAGAACATCATCTGTTGGATACCGCTAATTTATTTATATATATAATACCACGAACAGTATTCGTGCCAAGATTTCAAAGGTTTTTTATTTCGCCCTGCAGAACTTTTTCATTTCATTCTACTTAATATGGTAGGTGTCACACCCATTTTACAATTTTTTTTTCTAAAGTTATATTTTGCGTCAATAAACCAATCCAAATACCATGTTTCATCCCTTTTTTCGTATTTGGTATAGAATTATGGCATTTTTTTCGTTTTTGGTAATATTCGATGTGGAAAAAGTGGGCGTGGTCATAGTCGGATTTAGGCCATTTTTTATACCAATACATAGTGAGTTCAGGTAAGTACGTGAACTGAGTTTAGTAAAGATATATCGATTTTTGCTCAAGTTATCGTGTTAAAGGCCGAGCGGGAGGAAAGACGGTCGACTGTGTATAAAAACTGGGCGCTAACCAAATTTTACAAGGATTGGTAAATTTTTGTTAGACTTATGGCATTAAACGTATCCTAGACAAACTAAATGAAAAAGGGCGGAGCAAATTCCGTTTTGAAATTTTCTTTTATTTTTGTATTTTGTTGCACAATATCATTACTGGAGTCGAACGTTGACATAATTTACTTATATACTGTAAAGATGTTAAATTTCTTGTTAAAATTTGACTAAAAAGAGTGGGCGTGGTCGTTCTCGGATTTTGCTAATTTGTACTAAGCATATATATTAGTAATAGGAGTAACGTTCCTGCCAAATTTCATAATGATATCTTCAACGACTGCCAAATTACAGTTTGCAAAATTTAAATTACCTTCATTTAAAAGTAGGCGGTGCCACGCCCATTGTCCAAAATTTTACAAATTCTATTTTGCGTTATCAGTTCAACTCACCTACAAAGTTTCATCGCTTTATCCATCTTTGGTAATGAATTATCGCACTTTTTCGGTTTTTCGAAATTTTCGATATCGAAAAAGTGGGCGTGGTTAGCGTCCGATATTATTCATTTTAAATAGCGATCTGAGATGAGTGCTCAGGAATCTACATACCAAATTTCATCGAGATACCTCAAAATTTACTCAAGTTATCGTGCTAACGGACAGACGGGCGGACGGACATGGCTCAATCAAATTTTTTTTCGATCCTGATGATTTTGATATATGGAAGTCTATATCTATCTCGATTCCTTTATACCTGTACAACCAGCCGTTATCCAATCAAAGTTAATATACTCTGTGAGCTCTGCTCAACTGAGTATAAAAAGGGCTCTCTCAAAAATAGAATTTTCTAGAACTTAATTGGCATAACATATTCCATCTACATATATGGTAAAGGCGACAAAAAACTTAACATACTGTAACGAATTTGCTGCAAATCCTCTTATTTGCCCCTTTTGCTAGGTTCGTATCGCTAAACTGTTGAATAAATAACTCCAATATTGAATAATGGAAAAATGGCCTTTATTAAAATGCTTCACAATAACACTCAAACTGTGCAACGAATAGCTTAATAACCAAACTGATATGTAGCTCAAATGAAACTCCACTAATCAAAATAATACTGGTATTGCTCGCTAGATATCTTCTTAGTCGTAACTGCTGATCAACTCAAATCAAACTGAATTACTTCTTACTCGCCTGCACCGCTTTTATAGTTTATGCTGCATACTTCTAGGCTCTTCGATTCCCAGAAGTTACTAGTTGTTTCGGCTACAAAATCGCCAGCCACAACTACGTGCACAAATTATTGCCCTCTCTTGTGACCACTGAGATAAGATATATGCATGTGTTTGTGCATTGCCGCTCCGCTGCTCGTATACGTACATATGTGTAGACGCAATTATTTATTCGTTTATGTAAACACATAAAGATTGAATTATTGATGTGAATGTTTGTAGTTTACAGTCTCTCGCGCGCACATAGCCGTATAAGTAAATGCATCTGTGTGTGACATCTTTCTGGGCTGTCTTATATATGTGTATACTTGATTTAATTATTAACGTAAATACTGCTTGGCATGGCCTTAGCATCGCCTTAGTGATGGGATAACTTAGGGGTGGTAATATCCGTGACACTGCCCTCCACCTAAGTCTGACCGTCCCGATCAGACAAATCTCTCGATCTAAACGTTGCCAGCCTTTCCAAATGGACCACTTTCATTTTTGTTCGTGGTTTACCGATGGTTTGTATGCGGTACACTACATCATTGATCCGTTTTACAACTTTGTATGGGCCTTCCCAATTACACTGCAATTTCGGGGACAAACCTTTTTTACGTTGTGGGTTGTATGACAGCACCAAATCTCCTTCCTGAAAACCTTCTGAATTAATTGCTTTATCGTATCTGGCTTTCATCTTGTCACTCATAATCTTTGTTCGTTGCCTTATCAGATCATGTATTTCTCTTAACCCTTCTTCCAAATCACTAGTGGATTTCCTGACATTTCTCTCCGCATTGGCATCTATCCCAAACTTCAAATCAGCTGGCAGTCTAAGGTCATTGCCAAAAATTACTTTTGCAGGGGTTTGGCCCGTTGTCTCATGCATTGCTGATCGGTAAGCCATCAAGAATAATGGTATGCGGGTATCCCATTCTTTATGGTATTTGTCTACTACTTTCCTTAAGTGCTCCTCCAATGTTCTATTGAATCGTTCTACCATACCATCGGATTGAGGATGCAATGCAGTTGTCCGTGTTTTTCGAATGCCCAATGACTTACACATTTCCTGGAACACAGCTGATTCGAAATTCCTGCCTTGGTCAGAATGTAACTCCATTGGTACACCATACCTTGCAACCCATTCGTTTTTAACCACTTCTGCTACTGTTTCTGCTTCTTGGTTTGGGATTGGGTATACCTCTGGCCATTTACTGAAATAATCCATAACCACCAGTACGTATTTGTTTCCGCGGTTACTAGTAGGAAATGGACCTGCGACATCCATGGCGATCCTTTCAAATGGCGCACCTGAGTTATATTGCTTCATCTGGCCATGACTTCGTGTTCTGGGCCGTTTCGCTCTGCTGCAAACCTCGCAGTTCGCAATCCACTCAGTGACCGACTGACGGCAACCAACCCAATAGAATCTCTGTTTAATCTTCTTGAGCGTCTTCGTGATTCCAAGATGACCTCCGCTTGGACCATTATGCAGCTCACTGAGCACGTCAGGAATCCTCTTTCTGGGAACAACTATCAGTTTATTCTTGTATTTACCATCCTCACTCTCCCATACTCGATGAAGGCAACCGGATATCAATTCTAAACTGTTCCACTGTGCCCAATATGACTTCGCAATGGGACTCTCTGCTGACATCTCTTCTCTGTTTGGTCTTTCATTTCGTTCGAGCCCTTGCATAACACGTGACAGATCTGCATCTTCTAGCTGGCACTTTCTTAGCTGTTCCTTGTCCCATTCATCTGTACATGTTATATTCATTAGCCGGACATCTATAATGTCTTCTTTAGCCTCGGCTTTTGAACAGTGCTTGCATTCCAAACTACATGGTCTTCGTGACATTGCATCAGCATTTCCATGGGTACTACCTTTTCGATGCTCAATGGAAAAGTCGTAGCTTTGTAGTCGCTCGATCCACCGTGCCAATTGTCCTTCCGGATTACGGAACTGAAGAAGCCATTTCAACGCTGCGTGATCTGTCCTGACACGGAATCGCTGGCCGTAAAGGTATTTGTGAAAATGTTTAATGCAGTCTACCAATGCCAACAGCTCTCTCCGCGTAACACAGTAGTTCCTCTCTGGTTTTCCAATCGAACGGCTGTAATATGCAACTACCTTCTCCTGTCCATCGACCAGTTGTGATAAAACGCCTCCTATAGCATATCCACTCGCATCTGTATCCAGAATAAATGTTGCTCCTGCAATCGGATATGCTAACATTGGGGCAGTGCACAAACGCTCCTTCAATGTTTGGAAAGCCACTTCTTGCTCCTTCTTCCATTCAAAAGCATTGTTTTTTCTTGTAAGCTCATGGAGGCTATGGGCTACGCTGGAAAAATTTGGTACAAATCGGTGGTAATATGTGCACAGCCCAAGAAAACTTCTCAATTCATGTAGGTTCTGTGGTCTTGGCCAATCCTTTACAGCCTCTATTTTTTCGTTCGCAGTGCAGATGCCCTCTGTCGTTACCTTGTGACCCAAATAATTGACTTCCTTTTTAAACAGCGCACACTTTTTGGGACTTAACTTCAGACCAGCGCCAGCTATTCTCTGGAAAACTTCCTCCAAGTTCTTAAGATGTTCATCAAAGTTCTTGCCCAATACGATGATGTCGTCCAGGTACACCAAGCATGTTTTCCAATGTAGTCCTTTCAGTACCCGGTCCATGAGTCTCTCAAAAGTAGCTGGTGCATTACAAAGTCCAAAAGGCATCACTGTAAATTGCCAAAGACCATCACCGACACTGAAGGCTGTTTTCTCTTTATCTTCCTCCTTCACCTCCACTTGCCAGTAGCCGCATTTCAAGTCCAGCGTGGAAAACCATTTCGTACCAGATAGCGAGTCCAGAGTGTCGTCAATTCTTGGCAATTGGTAGCTATCCTTTTTCGTTACGTCATTCAACTTCCGGTAGTCCACGCAAAACCTCATTTTTCCATCCTTCTTTTTTACAAGTACTACCGGTGAGCTCCATGGACTAGCTGATGGTTCGATGACGCCGCTGTCGCTCATTTCTTGAATGATTTGACTCACAACTTCCCGCTTCGCCAGTGGAACACTACGTGGAGCTTGACGGATCGGCCTCGCATCTCCAGTGTCAATTTGGTGTTTCACAACGTTGGTGCGGCCTGGTTTAGAATCATCCTGGTCAAATATGTTCGCGTACTTTAGGAGCAGTTGTTTTGCCTTACTCTGATAGGCTTCCTCTAGCCCATGCGTCCATGCCGTGATATCATTTGAAAGATCAGTATTAATACATGAAACGTATTCCTGGAGCTGTTCACAGTTAATAACTACTTCGGCCTCTTGGCATCTTCCCAAAATAGCTCCTTTGGTCAAATTGAATGGTGACTTGAACTCATTGAGTACTCTTACCGGAATACGTCCATCTTGTTTTGTCATAGCCAGGGTTTTTCCTACAAGTATGCTCAGTGCTGATTTGTTTGCTGCTTCGACAACCCACAATTTGTTTGTCCCACAATCTCCATCTACCTTTGCCCAGATGACTGCTTCTGATTTTGGTGGTATTTGCTGACTCTCTTCCACCAGCACTCGTTTACTGCTGTAGCCTCTCTCGTAGCCGAAATTAAGTGGCACATCCATGTTCTTATATCGCATCGTCTTGCTTTGCATATCGATCTTGATGCCTTGGTTGATTAAGAAGTCCACTCCAATTATGATTTCATCAACAATACCTGCCACTATAAAATTGTGAAGTACCGTGACGTTCCCAATTGCTACTTCACATGATACTTCTCCTAGAACCGTGCTGTCTGCTCCAGTGGCTGTACGCAATCTTGCTCCATGCAATGGTGTTATCTTCTTGTTGACTAAATCCGCTCGAATGATGGAATGAGATGCACCCGTATCTACAGTCAGTAAACGTTCCTTTCCATCCACATGTCCTCCGACAGTAAGATTGTTTGACCTTCTTCCAATTTGTGAGATAGAGATTATGGGGCATTCAATTGAGGGAGCCAGCTGTCGCCCCTTGCGGCTGACTCGCTTTAGTTTAACGATTGAGTGGACTTGGAGATTTGCTCATCTCCTTCAGCTCTGCGTTTACGGCCACCCACATTGTTGGAGCTATTGGGACCGGTGCTGCAATGTCGTGCAATATGACCTGGGTTGCCGCACTTGAAACATTTAATAACTCCGGCATTTTTCTGTTGTGATCCCTTCAGTGCTTCCAAAATTGTGTCTACCCATTCTGGCCTTTCTACTTCTACACGATGAGCCTTATATGCTGGTTTACTTAATAGGGAGGCAGTTTCCTGAGTCAATGCATGTGATACCGTTTCAGCAAATGTCAGTTTTGGGTTCGCGTATGTAGCTCGCTTCGTTTCCACGTCTCGTATGCCATTTATAAAACTCTGGATTTTTACCCTCTCGGTGTATTCCACGGGTGCGTCCGCATTTGCGAGATGAGCCAACCTTTCAACATCTGAAGCAAACTCCTGCAATGTCTCATTTGCTTTTTGGTAGCGGTTTTGCAACTCAATTTGGAATATCTGTTTTCTATGCTCGCTTCCATAACGTCGTTCTACAGCAGCCATCAATGCGTCATAACTGTTCCGTTCGTACTCTGGAATAGTCTGTAAGATTTCGGCAGCTGGTCCTTTCAATGCTACGAAGAGCGCGGCAACTTTATCTTCCACATTCCAGTTGTTCACTGCTGCGGTCTTCTCAAACTGTAGCTTAAAGACCTGAAAAGGAACAGAACCGTCAAAGGATGGTGTTTTTACCTTTGGATTACTCTCTGAAACTGCTGGACGATTTAATTGTAACTGCTCCATACGACCCTTCAAATCATCGACTTCTGCCTGAAATTGAGCGATTTTTGCATCCTGCGCTTCCAGCTTTGATGTTACCCTTGCTTCCTGTGCTTCTAACTGTGAAGACATTTGTGCCACCTGTAATGATAAGCGCTCTTCTTGTTCTTCCATCTTTGATGTTATGCGTGTCTCCTGCGATTCCAGTTGGGATGCCATATATGTCTTCTGTTCTTCCAATTGCGTTTCCATCTTGGATGTTATACGGTTCTCCTGGGATTCTAGTTGAGATGCCTGTTGAGATGTTATATCTGTCTTTTGCGTTTCCAGTTGAGAAGCCACTGTCGATGTTTGAGCAGATATTGCAGCCAAAATCATGTTCAAGTCTGTGCTCGTAACTGTCTGCGATATTTCGTTTTTCTCTTCAATTTTTGTTACTTCCTCGCCATCAAGATGAAAGTCATACTCTTCCACATCAATTCCTTCCGCTTCCATTGCCTCTCGTAGCCGTGCCTGAAGTTCAAGTTTAACGCCGCTGGTATTCAATCCACGGCTCACCAACTCCTTCTTTAGTTGCTGGATCTTCAATTCACTGAACTTTGCCATGTCCTTGTTGTCCTCCGGAATTTATTCAACAATTCCTCTTCTGACACCAATTGTAACGAATTTGCTGCAAATCCTCTTATTTGCCCCTTTTGCTAGGTTCGTATCGCTAAACTGTTGAATAAATAACTCCAATATTGAATAATGGAAAAATAGCCTTTATTAAAATGCTTCACAATAACACTCAAACTGTGCAACGAATAGCTTAATAACCAAACTGATAGCTCAAATGAAACTCCACTAATCAAAATAATACTGGTATTGCTCGCTAGATATCTTCTTAGTCGTAACTGCTGATCAACTCAAATCAAACTGAATTACTTCTTACTCGCCTGCACCGCTTTTATAGTTTACGCTGCATACTTCTAGGCTCTTCGATTCCCAGAAGTTACTAGTTGTTTCGGCTACAAAATCGCCAGCCACAACTACGTGCACAAATTATTGCCCTCTCTTGTGACCACTGAGATAAGATATATGCATGTGTTTGTGCATTGCCGCTCCGCTGCTCGTATACGTACATATGTGTAGACGCAATTATTTATTCGTTTATGTAAACACATAAAGATTGAATTATTGATGTGAATGTTTGTAGTTTACAGTCTCTCGCGCGCACATAACCGTATAAGTAAATGCATCTGTGTGTGACATCTCTCTGGGCTGTCTTGTATATGTGTATACTTGATTTGATTATTAACGTAAATACTGCTTGGCATGAACTTAGCATCGCCTTAGTGATGGGATAACTTAGGGGTGGTAATATCCGTGACAATACTATCCTATTGATGTACAAAAATTGCACAACAGTCATTAAATTGGAATAAATAATTCCTATGGGCTTATGCCTCCAAATAAATGGCTTGTAAGTAAACCAGTGGGATAAAATCTTTTTCCAAGAACATTAGATTATTTTCAAGGTCTTTTTTTGTCGAGTTGGTTATTATAGCTATCTGCTGCTACTGCTACTTGTAGTTGTATTCAGAAGGGATCATGTAAGAACTTAGTTCTACTCGAAATCTTTATAGATTTGTTTATTAATCCAACTCCCGTCGTTTTCAAATATGTTTTAAGCAGAAATCTCTGTGATCTGGCAAGCCTAAAAATCACAATATTTTCTGAAAACATTCTGCAATGAAGGCGAGGAGGCTGATAAACTGGCACGTGGATGAAATATGAGCGAAACGTCAGCGCCAAAGAAGGCATGACATAAAACGGTGCACGACGCAAATTCGAAGAGCGTCTTGGCCTAAATATCCTCCAAGGTATATCACGCCTTGAATTTATTAATATTTAAATAAAATAATCCCTTAGTTGAACAAGATCAATGTCCCCATAACCAGACTACGATGAAAAGAAGAAAGGAGCCTTTTGAGTGGGTCTTAAACTATTACATTTTAGCAGTAATCACCGTCTTGCAACACTGCGTTTTGACAGTCGTTCCTGATGGAAACTTATAAGATAGAATGGTAAGCCCATTGGCAGTTGAAATATGCTGAAGACCATAGAGCTTCCAGGAGGCAGTTCCTTAAAAAATCAAGAGGAGTAAATTACGCGTTGAGTAGCGAGGAATCGAGGTCGGTTTTCTGTCTTTTTGACCTTGCTTGCGATTGAATGAAACTATTTTTAGAATAAGATCATAATGATTGCAGTATCTTATCAGCATCCCGGGCAACTGACGGATCTCTTAGTGCGTATTACTACAACTTAACAGAGTCAAGAGGGCTGTAGGGCATTCAGTTACTTGTGGTCATCTATTGTAAAGCTAGATGAGTCTAGGTCTATTAACAAAACTATGGGCAAACACTACAACTTGCACAGAAGCGATATCCTTTTGGGCAGAAGAGGATACCAGCAAGACTCATCTACCCAATTTGTATAGGGTTTTAATGGATTACTGTACAATACGATAGTACGATTACAGCTCCTATTTTAGATAATTTAAAAAGATGAGATAGAATCATCGAGTCTCTTCGTGCTTGATCCGAATTGAGCTAAAGTTACTCGTGCCAGCTCAAACGAATACTAGAAGGACTTTTGATAATTAATTGGCGTTTAACTGCCTAAAATATTTTGGATGTTTTAAACAAGTCACATCGGCTCTCGATATTTCGATATAACTGACACCAATAGGGTTCACCAAGAAGGTCAAGTATTCTTTCATCTAACTCTATCAACTTAGTGGAGGTATCTCCTATCCACTGCTTTCAAAGGTGGGTTTCGATTTAAGTACTTTCTTGGTCATGGCGTCTTCTTTCATTCACATAACATGACCTAGCGGAGAGCTTTGGACTTTAGTTCGTTGCGCATTCTTATTCCTGCGAAAAACTGATACAGTTCATCATTATATCACCTTTCTTATTCTATGTGAGCTTCTCGGACAGGACCATCAGTCTTAAGACGATATTTTTTTTGAACACTCTAAAAGCCAATTCATCTTATCTCTACACCGTCCATGAATCCGAGCTCGAATCAGGACTAGTATGTTGAGCGACCTCAAAAGCGTGATTTTTATTTTTCGAGTGAGGGCTGTAGTACTAGTATATCGCCATTATCCTTCGTAGTATCACAATTGATCTTAAGTTAGTTTGATTGAGCTTCTCGTGCCGAGGTGGCTATCGCTCAACCAAATCTATACAACGGATATTGGATAATGGGCACGCAAGCGGAGTACTCCACACTGTGAAGACACTGCAGTTGTATGAAAAAGAAATTTTCATATCTAAGGAACGGTTGTATTAAGTAAAGACTTTAAATTGGATTCAACTTTTAATTGGATTCAACTTTGTAGCTTCATAATTTCTCCAACCCAACTGTCAACCATTTTCCTCTTGGCGAATCCTCTTTCATATATGAACGTTTCGTACACATAATTTGCAGGCGATACAACGGTGACCCTAGGTTAGGTTAGGTTGAACTGGCCGGTTCATTAGGACCTCACATAGACTGATTGAATCCGTAGTGTTACCAGAAGTTTGTTTTAACGACCAAACTGAAAAACCATATCAAAAACCAGGACATATGTTATAAAACACCTCCGTCCTCTTGGCAAATACTAGAAGCATCCTAGGACTTAAGTCACTTGCTGCTTCTAGATCTGACAGCTGTATCACTCCTAATAGCTGGAGTCTTAGCTTGGCAAGTGCAGGGCACGAGCACAGAACGTGCTCGATCGTTTCCTCCTCCAACACGCACCTTATACATCTGCTATCACTGACCAAGCCTAATTTAAAGGCATGTGACGACAGAAGGCAGTGTCCAGTAAGAATATCCGTCATGAACCTACAGTCCTCTCTTTTTAATGGTAGATGCAACTTTGTTAGCCTAAGGCTGTTTACAGCTCCGCGCTTGAATTCACGCCTTTCGCGCTTGGTCGATCAATCGATTGCTTATATTTCAGGGATTTCTTTATGCTTATTACAACCCTATGCAACGCGGTGTCTACCGACTTGCCTTTGGTGTACGCATGCTGTGTTGTGGAGAGCAGCTTTTCATCCGCGTTGGACTTTATGTACACATCTATCAGCCTCTCAAAGGTTTTGAGCAGAAATGATGTTAAGCTGATAGGTCTATAGTCTTTGGGATACACGTGACCGATCTTCCCCGCCTTTGGTAGAAAAGCTACGCGAGCAGTTCTCCAAGAGTGCGGTACATGATTCAGCCTTATGCACCCATCGAATATTATTTTAAGCCATTCCACGACCGCCATAATTGAGACTTGTAGCATGGTCGGGAATATACCATCTGGGCCCGGCGACTTAAACTTAGAAAACGTCTTCACTGCCCATTCGATCTTGGTATTGGTCACCAAGCCCGGCACTACCTGCTCCGTGATCGAAGTGCGAGTGATGTCTGCTGGCTCTTCTGAACCGTCTCCCGATGAGAAAATTGTGTCGAAAAGCACCTCCAGGGATTCCTCATTATTACGTGACCATTCCCCGTTCTCTTTATTTATTAGTCCCTGCATTATATTTCCCCTTCCTAGTACTTTTATCAACCGTGCTGTTTCGCTGGAGCACTGTATGTCGGTAAGAAACTTTTCCACTTTTCGCCCTGGAAATTTAATGCTTGTAGATCCTCAGTAGATCCCTCTATTCGTCCCGTTACGCTTTGCTTTCCGTGGTCTTTGCGAGCTTAAACATTTCTTTTACCTGTGCTCTTAGAAGACTCAGCAGTCATAAGCGTCCTTGTTAGGAATTCATTCTACTCCTGCAGTTCCTCCACACTGGCAACCTCTTTGGGTTGTCCCAGTTTTGTTTCTACCTGTTTCTGAAATTTAGTCCAGTTCGTTTACCTGGGGTTTCTAAAGGTTCCTCCCTTCTCTACTCTCTTTAGGGGGATGCTGAAGCTGATATACGCATCGTCGGAGAAGGTTGTTTTATCAGGAACCATCTAATCATACCTTGATATATCACGCTCGGAGCTTAATATAATATCCAGAATATTGCTGGATGTTGGACCAATGTATGTAGGGACATTTCCCCTGTTGGCTATCTGCAAATTGGTTTGCAGGATGTAACAAAATAAAGATTCGCCTCTCTCGTTCGTATCCGCTCCTCCCCACGCATTGTTGTGCGCATTTGCATCTGCGCCTATGACCAACCGCCCTTTGCGCCCTTCCTCCTGAACTAGCCTTTTGTACTCCATCGGTGGAACCTCCGCAGAATGGGCCATGTAGCAGGATGCCAGGATAAATGCCTGCTTATTCTTTTGCTCAACGGCCACCGCTACGAGATCCTCAGTGGTGTAATTAGGCAGCATATATGAATGCAGCTGTTTCCTTACCATTACTACAGCTCGCACCCGCCCTTCCGTTTGCGCGTAGTAAACGCCAAAACCGCGCGTGCTAAGTTCCGCAATCTTTCCACCCGATGAGAGTCACCGCTCATGGATTAGCGCCACGTCAAACGAAACCTGCTCAAGGGTTAGGAGGAGTTCGCTCGACGCCACTTTACTGTGTTGGAAGTTTATCTCAAGAACTCGCAGCACCATTGGGCTATTTGTCCCCTCCAGCACCTTCGTCTTGACGTCGTCGTCCTCCCCTTGCCCTTTTGGTTTAGAGTATTCGAGGCCCCTTTCAGCCTATCGTGACTGTTGTGCCGGGTGTTCCTCTGTGCGCGTCACAGCACCATTTAGCGGTTGGTCCTCTTCTAGCACGTTCGTGATGACGTTGGGGACCTCCACCTGTCTTTTTTCCCTTAGGATTTTGAGGTCCTTTTCGACTTCGCCCACCTCTAGCGTGTTAGGGTTTTTATCCTTGGGACTTCTTTTCCTGAGTCGCATGTAGATTTTGCCAGTGCCAAAGGACATTTTGCCAAGCTGCGTGTAAAAAATATCCTCCGCCTGCTTGTTTATTTGGAAGATGTAGAACTCACCATCATCGGTAGGCCGAGATACAGTAAGTACCTTCCAATCCTGTGTCGGTATGTTTGGATTCTGATTGTGTCGCACGCTATCATCTTCACACCATTATACCATCCCCCGAATCAAAGTTTGGAAGGGGCTCACTTGGTTGTTCCCACATCATCTTAAGCATTAAGCTAATAAGCTCCCTTTCCACAGATCTCCACATTTCAGCACTCATTTGTCCGAAAGGACTGCTACGATCAACCAGCGCTAAAGTCAGTGTCTGCTTTGCCACATCACTCATCTTCTCGCGAAAAGCAGGAGACTTAGTGTTATCTCCCTTTTATACCTCCGAGAAAGCCGGAGTCTTAGCATTATCTCCCTTTAGATTATCTCCTACTTCCGTAATTGAAACTTCCATCTGACTCGCAGCTTTCGAGGTAGTTGCTGTTACGCTATTGGAGCCTATCTGTCTTACAGCTTTGCGCCTACTTGTCTTGTCTATGCGACTTCCCTGCCGCGCGGCTCTAGGACTGGGTCCTTTCTGCCTCTTAACAGCAGGCTTTTCGCCTTCCGCCGAATGTTGCCTCTTCATTCTGCCATTCGATGCTTCTTCCTCCTCGTACCGGTAGCAGAACCGAGGGTTTCTCGCAGCAAACCTTTTGAACTGCCTTCGACCTACTTCTACCGCTTCATGGGCCCATTCCAAGCGCTCGATCTCCACTTCTGTTGGCTCGACCACTGCTCCCAAGCGTTGTGCAATTCTTAGTGCTGCAGGGTACTGCGAGAGAGTTCTTTTACTTTCTCTGCTCCGTACCCCTCTCCAATCTTCGACTCCGTTTTCATTTGTGTGCTTCTCTAACATCGAGTTCATAGAATCAGCTCTACTGTCGCTCCCCGAGTCCGACGCATCGCTTAATGCGTATTTGTCGTCCTTGGATTGCGGCTCAGTCCTCCTCTTATCATCGTATTTTATTAAAATTAGGTAATGAGTTGTTCATCTTGATCGTACGACCACCTGCGCGACAAGGCGGGCTCAGCGGTCCAGTATTATATACGGGGAAAGAACCGTTCGCCACAGCAGTGCCCCTTACTGTGGTAAGGCGATCAAAACTTCCACTACTACACACCGACGATAAGGTGCCTACCCTAGTGAGGGAATGGTGACCCTAAATTCTCACAGAACTATGGGGTGTGGGTGGGATACTTAAAAGGTTCAATGACGTCATAACATATCGTTTCCGAAACGGTCGGGCTAACACTTTAATGGTACTAGTTCCCACAACCTACGATATCTTTTCCGGAAAAGGACCATCAACACTAATAACGCTCCCCGAAACCTTCGGGGAGTGTCCCTATCGTTAAAACAGCAATGCCTTTTTAGTTTGTACTTCAGCCATTATAGCCATCCTACCTACCTAAAAAGAACCCCTCAAAGTATTATGCTCACTTGCAGTGCAGCGAGTAAAGCTTGTAGGACGAAATGTAGTATCCCACTTTTACCCAATTGATTGTGATGAACGATGTCGCAATTACAATCACACTTTCATTCTACGCATTTCAATGCACACATACATATGTATGAATGTAAGACCATTCATACCTCTTTTGAGTTACTCTCCTTGTTCATTGTATGGTGAATTTGCATGCTAATTGCCTGCTTTACTGTCAAGCTTGGTGCAGTGACGGCAACGTGTGCTTACATAACGGTGACCTGTCTTTATTTGCAGCTGAGTTGCATTTTAAGTAAGTTTAAGGAAATATAAAAGTATAAATGGAAAAACAAGCGAAATAAATGGGGAAAACCAAAATTGCATTTAAAATATTCGCATTGAAATGCTTAAGTCGGTCAGGGCATTTAGCGCGAAAAAGCTTGCAGAATTTTATTCGAGATTTTCTTGTTTATTTTCCCTTTTTTCGCTTTGCTTTGCTCTTGTTCAACTTTTCTTTAGCCGATTGCAGTTAGTGTATACTTTAAGTCAATTTGTTTGGAAGGGTTTTCAGTATTTTCTACGTATTCATATAATTATTTTATTTATTTTTTTGTTTTGTATATATTTTGTTTGTTCTTTTTTGCTTTTGTTAAGGTTTTAGCAAAAGTTTGTACCGCTGCTGCACAGCCTCCGAAATTGATAGCCAGCAGTGAGTGTACGTACGTACTCATGTGTCAGCAACCATTATTTTCTTATTTTATTTTTATACCCAGTCGTACTTGTTTCATATAATTGTTGGCGAAAGTGGTATACAATTTTTTGTTCGAATTTGGCAATATCGCAGCAAAATCTTAAGAAAATTTCCGATAAACTATAGGCCTGTAACTTTGAGCAGTACTAAGAATAAAGGCGACGTTAGTACTTGTTACTACCTCGTGAATTTCGAGGTATAAAGGTAAACCACAATAGAGTTAACTGTACAAGCAGAAAAAATATCGATTTCTTAGCAATAACAAGTTGATAACTTTTTGATAATAATTCGAAAGTTTTTGATAAATAATCGAGAGCTTTTCGATAACACGCCTATAACAAAGTACTAGCATTCTGATAAATTTTCGATAAAAACCCGAAAGCGTTTTCATATCGATACATTTTCAGTTATCGTTAACTTTTTTAAGATAAATGGATAACTTTTTAGCAAAACGATAATACGTGAATAAAAAGCCAGAATTAGATTGGGTTGAGCCTTCCGGTCAGCAAGAACCTCACAAAAATGTATAAGTCAATAGTGTTACCAGACATTATTTGACGACCAAAGCAAGAACCCACATCAGGTGCTAGAACTTTTAGTATAGAATAACTCCGTCCCCTTGGCAAGTACTAGAAGTTTTCTAGGACCTATGCAGACTAATTATTGCTTCGAGATCTAACAAATCTGCAGCCCCTTTTGTTTTTTTTTTCTCGGACATTGTGGCAGCGCACTGCCTTCAAGTGGCCTGATGAAACCAGGCTAATCCTGTTTTTGTTTTGTTTTTTTTTTTTTTAATTCATACATACTATTTTTTTGTTTTGTTTTTTTTTTTGTCTCCTAATTCTTATTTGTGTGTTATTTATAATTTTTTTGTTACCGAGTCTTTGAGAGGCAGTGGCTTCTTGAGCGCCGAGATCTAAAACCGCTCAACTGCAGAGAAACTCATCAGCTGAGAAATAAAGATTCACAAAATACAATAGATTAAAAGTATAAATATAATTTTTTAATTATTAAGAGAAGATAGAACCGTCTTTTATATGGCAAAGAGCGAGTCCGAAACATCAATTATTCTCGAGTGGGAGATATAATCTTCACACAAACATAGAAAAGGTTCGTGTAGTTGGAAATTTCTTCTACATTGTTTAAGAATTATAGCTTTATAATGCCTTGAAAGTCGGCATGGAATATTCAAGTTTACTTCGTTCAAAAGAAATGGGCTTGAAATCGATCCATTTAAAAGTCTAGCCATAAATAGTACACCTAACATTTCTCTACGACTTGCAAGGGTAGGAAGATTTATTAGTTTTAATCGATTAGTGTAAGGAGGAAGATTATACGGAGAGTCCCATTGAAGATTTCTCAAGGCGAAAATTAAAAACTGTTTTTGAATTGATTCTAGTCTATCCACATGAACTTGATAACGCGGATTCCAGATTATCGATCCAAATTCTAATACGGCCTTACCAATGATGTAAAAAGGGTTTGTGTAACGTAAGGATCACTAAACTCTTAAAGCTGGAACCTTGCTTGTATAGTTAACTCTGTTGTGGTTTAACTTTATACTCCAGATGAGCATTATTTCATGTGTAGGTTACTCGAACTTCACTATGCAGTAACAAGTACTCACGCCTTCTTTGTTCTTAGTACTGCTAAAAGTTACAGTCGTCTAGCGTATTGGAAAGTTACCTAAGATTTTACTGCGAGATTATCAAATTCGGAAAATAATTGTATACAACTTCCGCCTACAGTTATATGAAACAAGTACGACTGGGTATAAAAATAAAATATGAAAATAATGGAGAGCTCAGGACACGAACATAGAACGTGCACAACCGTTTCTTCCTGCAGCTCGCACTTCCTACATCTGTTGATACTGATGAGAACAAACTAACAAGCATGTAACGCCAGAGGACAGTGCCCAGTTTTTATGCCCATAGTGAGCCTTAAGTTTTCTCTATTCAGAGATATTAACCACTTTGTGAATCCGATGTCGTTGTGCACGCCTTTACTCGTTGATGGATCATAAAAAAGTCCTATATTGTTTCGATATCTCCCAAACATATTGGGACATCTAACGTTAATGCAGCACGTGCTGCACCCTCCTTTACCAACCCATAACCTTTTTGTTGCCTTCTATCCCTTTATAGTCTGGCATAAATGTATGGTCCGGCCAAAGCGAAGTCTATCTAATGCTTCTTTGCATACTTTTTGATAAAGTTTCTTTGTAAGATTAGTGCCTTTTTCGTCGCCTGGCTATCAATATATGTATATATTGACGGGACTGCAGCTTAAGCACGCTTCCTCCTGAACTTCTGCTGCTTTCTTTATGGCTATAACTTCCGCCTGACAGGCGCTGCGTGATTTGGCAGCCTGTAGGATCTATATATTTTCCGATTGATACAGTAAGTAACAGGTCCTATAGCAGACCCATCCCCCTCTGTTTCAAATCTAAACATTTAAAAGAATGATAAAAAATCGTTTCATTTGTAGGAGCCGTTCAATAGTTTTAGAGTCGGACTTTTATTTGTGTTTGAAAAATAAAAGTCCGGATTTTACTTTTATATGTGAACTTATTTGAAAAGGTTCCGAAACATTAAAAGAATGCATGTTTCGATATAAGATGCAATGGCTACCCCCTTGATACCATAAACTTTCATCTAGGCCTATCTTTTGTCCCATACCTTCTCGACTCAAAAAAAAAAAAAAAAAAAATCTATTAAAATTGGTGCCTGCTTCAGCTACGAACATGGGTAAAATCTTCCAATATGGAGGATAGAGTTGTTATTGTTTTGTTGTTGTAGCTGAAAAGGCACTCTTCGAAGGATTTGAGAAGTATTGGCGATGTTGATGGTCGTATGCCGGCTATAGATACGATATGTTCCATTAAAAAGCATAATTAAGGTAGCAGCGCGACCATTGCGGGAAAGTTTTTGCGTGATCACATTGCCTTACCACCAGCCAAAGCCTTACTTGACAATCTCTTGAAGTTATTTTTGCCGTGTTTGCTTTTTTTGATTGTTTGCTCTGGTTTTGTTACGGTTGCTGCTGAATTCGTTGCATCTGCATATTGAGGCGGAACAGCCTTTGTGCCGGATTTTAAGTAGCATCGTGTGCCGAATTTTCATTTTTTTTTTGTTTTTTAATTTGTTCTGTACTTTTATTTTTAAAATTTTCGTGTTATTTCGTTTGTTTTTTACAGCAAGTGGAATATGGCGCACAAGATTCTGGTAGCAGTGTATGCTTTGCGGCTTTGAGTGTATTTTGCAGCCTCAGTTTCACTATAAAAAAAAAGGAAAAATTATAAACAAGAAAAAATTGTTTTTGAGCATTAAGCACCGTTGTCTGTAAAAGTTTTCGCAAAAAGGCGAAATGAGTTTTACGGGTCAACTGCGTGGAAAGGAAAATTTGGTGAATTCTTTACGTTTCATGTTATTTTTGTCCGTTTATCTTTTTATTACCTTTATATTAAGTTGCTTTCATGTTTGTCCCCTCATTTCCATACGAATTTTTGACCCACGGAAAAGTCTTTTTCGGTAACTCCCCGTTGAGCTATACACTTGATACTTAGAACATAGTTCAGATCTGAGAGACATTACAATGCAAGTGAAAAAAATCCGCTAGTTGGCGCACGGATCGAGATATACAGAAAATTTATTTTAAAATGGAAATTTTGCGATCGACTTTTAACTGACTTTTCGGTGATCCAGAGACCTGAAATTTAGCACATGGCTTGCAAGTCGATGGCACTACAATTCGTGGAAAACAAAATGCCGCCAGGTGGCAGACGAATAGAGATAAACGAAAATCCCTGAAAAAAACACGATTTTTGAGTAACTCCCCGGTGAGCTGAAGATATGAAACTTGAGCCGTAAGTCAGAACCCGGTGACAATGCTATAATTTTATCGAAAAAATTCCGCTAGGTGCCGCATGGCTTGAAATATTAGGAAAATTAATTTTAATTTGGGAATTTTTAACTAACTTCCCGGTCACCTAGAGACTTGTAACTTAGTACATAGTTCGCGACCCGGTGACAATACAATTTATAGAAAACAAAATTCCGCTAGGTGGCGTGCTAATCGAGATAACGGCAAATCCAAAGAAAACGAGGGGAATATTGCGATCGATTTTTGAGTAACTTGCCGATGAGCTAGAGACTTGAAACTTGTGCCGTGGGTCAGAACCCGGTGACAATGCATCATTTTATCAAAAACAATTCGCTAGGTGGCACGCGGATCTAGATATTAAGAAAATACATTTTAATTTGGGAATCTTTCAATCCATTTTTATCTAACTTCCCGGTTACCTAGAGACTTGAAACTTGGCACTTGGTTAGAGGTTTGGCGACAATACAACCTGTAGAAAACAAAGTTCCGCTGGGTGGCGCGCTAGTCAAGATAACCGCAAATCCTTTAAAAACGGGGCGAATCTTGCGATCGATTTTCGAGTAACTTCCCGATGAGCTAGAGACATAAAACTTGGGCCGTAAGTCAGAACCCGGTGACAATGAAATATTTTATCAAAAAATTCCGCTAGGTGGCGCATTGATCGAGATATTGAGAAACACTAATTTTAAATTTGGAATCTTGCAATCGATTTTTAACTAACTTCCTTGATATCTAAAGACCTGAAACCTGAAATATAGATTAGAACTCGGTTGCAGTGCAATGTTTGATCAAAAAATTTGAGCTACGTAACGCACAAGTCGAACTTAGAAGATTGGGCCATACCTTCATGGCTAGCCTCCTGAGTGTTGCAGGCGTTGTAGAATTCCACTTCGTTGAAGGCCAAACTCAATGCACGTCCTTGCATATTTTTAGGCGTACGCGACTTTCACCACGATTCTTTTAGACTTTCGGGCGTATGCTTATTTCACCACGATTTTCAGCTGTGCAATTTAAGTAGCTTACAAACGAGGTGGAATTCTCTTGTTATGATGCAAATTGGAATTCTGTTGTTTTCGCCAGTTTTGTCAGCGAAAATTCCACTAATTCTATTAAATCTTGCTATTTTGGACAAATAAATAAAGATAAGAATTTTCGCTTAGGAATTACTTAAATTACTGATCAAAGTTACAATTTCCTTTTTGTAGGCAGTACTAAAAAATTGAAAATAAAAAATGTTAAACATATTTTAAGGACTACCTTTATATAAATGGACCAAAAAATAGAAGGCAATTTTTCCTTTAATACAGACATAGTCTTGTTGAATTTTGACTAAAAAATTTTAACAATAGCTCTTGTAACTAAAAGAAATTTTGGGGATTTAAAATTATAAAGTGCGTGTTTAATTTTTAAATAATCAATTAGTTAATCCCAAATACATGGTTTGCCTTAAATTGAAAGATTGCGCTCCACAAGTGCTATTGTTAAAGTTTTTTAGTCAAAATTCAACAAGACTATGTTTGTATTAAAGAAAAAATTGCCTCCTATTTTTTGGTCCATTTATATAAAGGTAGTCCTTAAATATTTTTTTTTTCATTTTTTATTAATTTTTTTTTTTTTCAATTTCTTTTTCTCATACTGCAGCTGTGGTTTTTTGTAGGCAGATGGGCTAAGAACCACAACACTTTAACTTTTCATTTAGTTGCGCAAAGCAAAAAACAAAATGTTTTTAAAAGTTTTTAATAAATTTTCAAAAGAAGCACCGGCCTTAAAAGCCTAAAATAAATATAATAAATATTGTTTGTTGTTATTTGATTTTTGCTGGTAGCTAATTGCTGTACCCGCTCCCTTAATTTATAGCATGCAGCAAATTATTTATATTAAGCCATATACCAGCTTGTATACTTTAACGTGCTGCACTCATACATAGAAGTATGTATGTATATGTTAATCAACTTATTATTTGCTTAAGCTCTTTAGCAACCGCAAGGCAATCAACCAAAGGCACCACAACGATTCACTAGAAATATGATTTTAATTAAAATCTGAAAATATGGCAATTAAGAATGTGTTTAATTAAGTACATAAAGAAGAACAAAATATAAAAATAACAAGTAAGGAAGGCTAAGTTCGGATGTAACCGAACAATACATACTCAGTTGAGAGCTATGGAGACAAAATAAGGGAAAATCACCTTGTAGTAAAATGAACCTAGGTAACCCTGGAATGTGTTTGTATGACATGTGTATCAAATGAAAGGTGTTAATGATTATTTAAAACGTAGTGTTCCATAGTTCTATAGGTCACGCCATTTAGGGATATCGCCATAACGGTGGACCAGGGCTGAATCTAGAATTTGTTTGTACGTCATGGGAATCAAATGAAAGTGTTAATGAGTATTTTAAAAGGGAGTGGGCCTAATATCTATAGGAGGACGCCTTTTCGAGATGTCGCCATAAAGGTGGACCAGTGTTGACTCTATAATGTGTTTGTACGATATGGGTAACAAATTAAAGGTATTAATGAGGGTTTTAAAGGGGAGTGGTGGTAGTTGTATATGTGAAGGCGTTTTCGAGATATCGAACATCTTCTGTCGGGTACCGCTAATTTATTTATATATGTCATACCACGAAGAGTATTCCTGCCAAGATTCCAAGGGCATTTGATTTCGCCCTGCAGAACTTCATCATTTTCTTCTACTTAATATGGTAGGTGTAAACCCCATTTTACAAAGTTTTTTCTAAAGTTATTTTTTGCGTCAAAAAACCAATTCAATTACCATGTTTCATCTCTTTTTTTATATCTGGTACAGAATTATGGCATTTTTTTCATTTTTCGTAATTTTCGATATCGGAAAAGTTTGCGTGGTCATAGTCGGATTTCGGCCATATTTTATACCAAGATAAAGTGACTACAGATAAGTACGTGAACTAAGTTTAGTTAAGAGATATCGTTTTTTGAGCAAATTATCGTGTTAACGGCCGAGCGGAAGGACAGACGATCGACTGTGTATAAAAACTGGGCATGGAGTCAACCGATTTCGCCCATTTTCACAGAAAACAGTTACCGTCATATAATCTATGTCCCTACCAAATTTCACAAGGTTTAGTAAATTTTTTTCGACTTATGGCATTAAAAGTATTCTAGACGAATTAAATGAAAAAGGGCGGAGTTACGCCCATTTTGAAATTTTCTTTTATCTTTGTATTTTGTTGCTCCATATCATTACTGGAGTCGAATGTTTATATAATTTACTTTTATACTGTAAAGATTTTAAATTTTTTGTTAAAATTTGACTTAAAAAAATTTTTTTTTTTAAAGTGGGCATGTTCGTCTTCCGATTTCGTTAATTTTTATTTAGCACACATATAGTAATAGGAGTAACGTTCCTGCCAAATTTCATCATGATATCTTCAACGACTGCCAAATTACAGAGTGCAAAACTTTGAAATTACCTTCTTTTAAAAGTGGGCGGTGCCACGCCCATTGTCCAAAATTTTACTAATTTTCTATTCTGCGTCATAAGGTCAACACACCTACCAAGTTTCATCGCTTTGTCCGTCTATGGTAATGAATTATCGCACTTTTTCTGTTTTTCGAAATTTTCGATATCGAAAAAGTGGGCTTGGTTGTAGTCCGATTTCTTTCATTTTAAATAGCGATGTGAGATGAGTGCCCAGGAACCTACGTACCATATTTCATCAAGATACCTCAAAATTTACTCAAGTTATCGTGTTTACAGACGGACGGACGGACGGACATGACTAAATGAATTTCTTTTTTCAGCCAGATCATTTTGATATATAGAAGTCTATATCTATCTCCATTAGTTTATGCCGTTACGGATTACCGTTATGCGAACAAAGTTAATATATTCTGTGAGCTCTGCTCAGCTGAGTATAAAAATAAAACAAATATCGATAATGGAACTTAGGGTACTAGCATTTTATGCTCTGTAAAGGGCTCCTCATTTTTATGCCCAGCTGTAATTGTACACAGTGTATTATAACTTTGATTGAATAACGGTACAGGTGCAAAGGAATCGAGATAGATATGGACTTCCATACATCAAAATCATCGATATACATATGAAATTAGATTAAGCCATTTCCGTTCAGTCGTCCGCCCGTCCGTTTGTCGGTCTGTCCGTCTGTCCGCCCGTTAACACCATAACTGGGGCAAATATTGAGATATCTTCACAACACTAGCTTCTTCGGTACATTAACTTAGCTGGACCCAGAATAGATTGCTATTGAAAATGAGCTAAATCAAACGATAACCACGCCCACCTTTTCGATATTGAAAATTTTGAAAAATGGTAAAAATGAGATAATCCAAAAACGAATACAGCTAAGGTAATGAAATTCGGTAAGTGAATTGATTTTGTGACGCAAAACATAATTTCCAAAAAATGTTGGCATATTGGCATGGCACTACCCACATTAAGAAGAAGAAATTTTGGAAGTTTAACAACCCGTAACTGAAAAGCCGATAAAGATATGACATTGAAATTTGGCAGAGGCACTATCCTTGCCAAAATATGTACATTGAGATAATCAAAATCGTTTAAAGACAACGTCCCTTTTTATTGAAGGTCTAACCTTGACAAAGTTTGCAATAACTTGCAGTGCTACTCTCTCCAACGTGCTATTAATGTCAAAAGTCCAACAAAACTCTCCCAATGCGAACGAAATTTGGCATAATTTTTATACTAAATTAATATATATAGAGCAAAATAAGTAAATTACAAAAAAAAAAGTTCATAAACCGTATAGCCGAAACCATGACGATCTATCATCAGCAAGATACCCATTAAAGGCTTGACTTTGCAAGTTTCTATTTATTACTTGTTTTCTATTAATTGTGGTTTTTTTTACAACCGTCAATTGAGTGCGCCAATCAGATACTATTATCTCATTTAACGAGGCTTTTGGTTGCAGCCCATATGGTTTTTATTGGGTGTATAACTTAATCCCGACCTACAAAATCCCGAAACACTAAATCCCAAAACACATAATCCAGACACGACCAAATCCCGAGAAAAATCCCGACAACATGTAAATTTGGGACTATAACATTTTTTATATATTTTGTCTGTATTTTTGTATAAGCTGGATTCAGTTTTCACTCAGTGATAAAACGATGTCTTAAAAAATACACATATTCGGTATTATTCTATTATTTCAGGCACCCCTTTTGCGTAGACTACCTTCGACAGCGACTAATAAAAATAATCTTTAGCCGATCCAATCAGGCTGCGCCATGCACAGTAATTCTGCGTAGAACACCTTTTTGCATAGGCGGCCTTCGGCCGCGCTTATAAAAAATAACCCTGGGCTACGCCATGCCAAGTCCGTGTGTGTGGTATTTTGTCTTTAAAAAGACAACCACTCCCGCTGGCTCACCTGTGAGGACTGAATTGCAAAAATGTAAATTGGATGTTTATATGTGTGGTGCCGCAAACTGGTTGAGAAGTCAGCACACCGTTATTGTGATTTTCATTGGTTTGCTATCAGTGGTTGTTGACTATGCTATAAAAGAATAAGTACAAGTGGTTGTTGGTTATGCTATAGAAAAATAAGTACAGGGAGGTTCAGGTTTAAGTGAATAAGGAAATACAGGGGTTACGTTGTTGTAACGCTACGTTACATGCTTTATTTAAATTAATTTATTTTATTTATTATAATTTTATAACTGAAAATATAGAAGTTGAAGTAATCGACGCTCAGTATATTAAAAGCTTGGTTCCTCAATATGAGGTTGATAGCAGCTTATCAGAAAACGATGAAGATCCTAAAGAAATCACAGAAGTTTTTAATATCCCTACTTTATCGAGTACCGCATCTTCTGAAATTATTACTCCGCAGCAAATTAATTATAGAAATGATAACGTAAGTACTTTTATACGATTTACATAATGCTGTTTCTATTGTACAACAGCGTACTTTAAAAACTCAAATACTCGACCTACACGTCAAAAAAGGTCGATTTTAAAATTCCAAGCGTCTCCTGTATACACAGATGAAAGTGATGCTGATCTCAGCGATGCAGATCCAACTTTCCAATGCGCGTTTCGTAGAAATAACTATCTGTTTTATCAATCTTCTTCTTCAGTGAATTTAGATGAAGAGTCATTTGCTTCAACTCATAAAAAACCAAACGTATTAAATTGGATGAAAAATGAAAAGCTATCGTAACAGAGGTAAATCTTATGTATCCAGAGCTTAAAAAATTGTCCCGGCACGTTGCTTTAAAACACCATGTAATCAAAAATGTAGATTTAAATGTTCTGAAAAAATTAGCATCGAATACGAAATTTTCCGGAAATATTGGGATTTGGGTGACTTATTGGAGCAAAGGACTTATTTGCTTTCGTGCATGATCGACGTTAGCCCAAAATATAAGTATTCAAATGCCAAGCAGCCAAGACAAAACAATAAAGCATTTTATTTCCGAGTAGATAATAAGAACATAAGAGTATGCAAAACATTCCTTAAAGCAACTTAAGATATTTCAGAACGTATGATTTATACAGTTCAAGCAAAGTCGAAGGAGCACGTATTGAATCTACAAGATTTGAGAGAAAAATCTGGCAGTTCCAAGAACCCTCAACTGACTGAGGATATAAAAGCGCATATAAATTCAATTCCTTGGATTGAAGCGCATTACGTCAGAGCCTCCTCGTCTAAAGTGTACATAGATGGTAGTAAAACTATACGAAATTTACTTAATGATTTTAGAAGCCAGCAATACGATAATATAAAAGATCCTGGATAATATCAAAAATAACTTTAAAGTAGCTGTGTATGATTTAGAGGCAGTATTGCAATGTCCGAGAGGACAAACTTCTACATTTTACTACAAAACAAAATTAAATTGTTACAACTTGACTGTGACAGAACTAACAAGAAATGAATCCAAAGCAGCATATGAAAACGTACATTGTTATTTTTGGTAAGAAAAAGATGCAAAGCGAGGAGCTCATGTGTATGGCATTACTTGAAAAATTTAAGTGATCAAAGCGAAGACCAAATTGATGTGGTATTTTACTCGGATAATTCTTGCGGTTAAAATAAAAACAAATTTATAACTTCTTTGTATTTCTTTGCTGTACAAAACTTAAAAATTAATAGTATTACACATAAGTTCTTAATCAGAAGTCATAACCAAAATGAGACCGATAGCCTGCACAGTATTATTGATAGAGAGGTAAAAAAGAACTTAAATTCGGGCCCTCCGTATACCCCGATCAGTATTTAGCTTTAATTAAAAATGCAATAAAAATCTACCCACCTTTAAAAGTAAACGAGCTAAAATTTGAATCATTCTATGACTTAGAAGCTTTGCAAGCTGAATGGGGATACAATTTTAATACCAATATGGATGAAAAAGATTTAAATTGGAATTAAATAAAGGTTTTAAAAATGACTAAAGAGCACCCCGCCACATTTTTTTACAAAACATCTTACAAGCAAGAAACTTACGAGGAAGTGAATGTAAGAAACAAACGAAGAAAAATGAAGCCTATTACAACAATAGAACTTAAGCCGGCATATTTTCAAAAAAAAAATTGAGTGAAAACAAGAAAAAACATTTAAGAGATCTTCTGCAAAAAGGATTAATACCTTCCTTCTATGAAAGCTTTTATAATCCTATATTATAAATATTTAAATTTGTATTAAAAATACTAAAATAGTTTGAAGTGTTGAATGCTATGAATAAATAACACGAAAATCTTTAATAAAGAGTTTCCTTTAGCTTTTAATTTGACCGCTGATAAAAAAGTACATACTAATTTTGGTTAAACTCGTTTTTTCTGCCTCTACGGATAATTAAGTTAATGCCTTTGTGATACGATACTACAAAAATAAGATTATATATTTTTACAATAAAAACACTTTTGAGCGTGTACTCCAAATTTCTCCGTATGAAACTATTTCTGGCTGTATAATTTTTCTATTTTAAAGTGAATTAACTCAGAATGAAAAAACTAAAGCTTAAATTCAGCATCTCTTTCAAAGTAAGATGAAGACATTTTTTAGTAATCTGCTAGTTTAATAAATGTTGTTTCCTGTCATACTTTACAGTTAAAATCTAACTGTTTAAAATTACAAAACTTTTTTTTTCCTAAAATTTTGAATTACATCTCTTTACTTTGGAACGAGCGATATATATTTCAATATAGTTATATGCGAATATAAATTCTTGTATAAACAAGCAAAACAACGCGACCGATAAACAAATAAAATTTGTATACACAGTTGACACAATACCGTTATAGTATTGTAACTAGGAATAAATTTAACAGCTAACAACAAAACTAAAATTGGCATCAAGACAGAAATGAAAAATATGTTTTGCAATAAAATATAAAATAGTGACATGGGAAACAGAAAATGAGATTTGATTTTATGTATGTACCATTTTGAACATGTAGCTACATCTTTATGTATGTATGTTTGTTGTTGCTTGTAAGAGGTGAATGCAATATGACACCATATAGCAATGGTGCTAGTAATAGACAGTGACATTCGAAAATGGTTGGTAATAAAAACAGCTGCATTGGGAATGTTAACTTTGATGTTATGTGTATTTTGGTGTTATGCTTATTTCTATGTATTGGTAGTGACATCGAATACTAATTTGGCCTGAATTTTGAACTTCATGTTTATGGCAATAATAGCAAATGTGTCTTACCAAATGTGCAATGCATTTGTAGTGACAGAAATAGCAGTGTAACGATACACTTACGGCAGTTATGTTAACAGCACAACAATAAATTTTGCATATAATAATACACCTTTACATCTTATGTATAATGTTTAAGCAATGTGACTAGATGGTATCAAGCAAATACTTAAATTTAATTACTTAGAGACTTTTATCTCCAATGTTTGCTAGCATAGAGCTCGCAGGAAACCGAAGAATATGCTTCCTGCATAAGGAAAGCTGACAGGGGTTTAAAATTTTCGCTACGCACTCAGTAAAAAGGGACAGAATCCCTTAAGATTTCACATTTTTTTCGATAAATTTTCAGCAAAGATTCCAGAAAAAAGGTTTTGGGAATTACTGTCAGTATAATTTTTCATACCGGTGAGTGCATGTTATTAGATGGGACTACGGTGCGTATACGTAACTTTAGAGTGCAAGCCTGATAACCGACATAAAAAATTGTACATTGCAGGCAAAAACCCATTTGCATTTTTCATAAAGTTTATTTATTGTGTGCAAATAAAAAATGATGTTACTGTTATGCCTGGTTGATGCTCCTGCTCTATCAAACTGCATCAAAAAGTCAATTTTAGTAAAATTGATAATTAGCAGGTTTGCACTCTAAGCCGATATGCTACAAGAACGATATTGTAACGATTTTTACTGCAAACCCCTTATTTGCAAACTTCTGCTGAGTTCGAATCACTAAACTGTTGAATAAATAACTCCAATATTCAATAATGCAAAACGGCCTTTATTAAAGTACTTCACAATACACTCAAACTGTGCAACGAATAGCTTGCTTAATAACCACACTGATTGATAGCTCAATGAAACTCTACTATTCAAAATAACACTGCTATTGCTCGCTAGATATCGCCTTAATCAAACTGCTTGACAACTCAAATCAAACTGAATTACTTCTTACTCGCTGGCGCCGCTTTTATAGTTTACGCTGCATACTTCTAGGCTCTTCGATTTCCAGAAGTTACTAGTTGTTTCGGCTACAAAATCGCCAGCCACAACTACGTGCACAAATTATTGCTCTCTCTTGTGACAACTCAGATAAGGTATATGCATGTGTTTGTAGTTTACAGTCTCCCGCACACACATAAGCGTATAAGTAAATTCATCGGTGTGTGACATCTCATCTCTTGCTGCCTTGTATGTAAATGTTGCTCGTCGGAATGTGTACATATGTGTAGACGCAATTATTTATTCGTTTATGTAGATACATAATGATTGAATTATTGATGACATTCACGTCACTGCTTAGATCGGCTTAGAGCTGGCAGCACTCCTTAGTTTTGCTAATATTCGTAACACTGCCCTCCACCTAAGTCTGATCGTCCCGATCAGACAAATCTCTTGATCTAAACGCTGCTAGCATCGCCAAATGTACCACTCTTCTACTCCGTGGTTTCTCAATGCTTTGTATGCGGTAGATGGTATCACTGAGCTTCTTCACAATCTTGTACGGGCCTTCCCAACTGCACCGAAATTTGGATGGAACAACTTTCCGCCGGTGAGGGTTGTATAGCAGTACCAAATCTCCCGCCAAGAAACTTTTCGAATTATTGTTCTCATGGTACCTGTGTTTCATCGTACCACTCAATACCCTGGTTCGTTCCTTTACACTCTGTTGTTTGGCCGATGAACTACTTCGTAGAGCTTGCGCTGGACGGATTTGCTTTGCATAATCAGTATCGTTCCCACGTTTCCCCACAGTAGTGCGCTCTGGATTGAAACTACCCTCGCATTCCTTCTCGAAAATTCGTTGCTTCATTTTCCTGCGTCTTTTAGGTTTTGTCAATGCTAGTGTTTCTCTCGCAGGTACTTTTGATTTTGATTTATTTGGCCCATTCGATCTATCAACCTTTGCCTTCGACTTTCGTGGTCTTTGTCGAGTCTTTTCCACCAGTACCCGATTACTGCTGAACCCTTTTTCCAAACTAAAGTTAAGTGGTATGTCCTGGTTCTTATAGCGCATAATTTTTCTCCGCATATCGATCCTGACGTCATGGTCAACCAAGAAGTCCACTCCCAATATGACTTCATCAACGATCTCCGCCACAACTAATTTGTGTAGAACCATGAATTTTCCAATTAATACCTCACATACCACTTCGCCTTGGACTTGATTATATTCGCCTGTTACCGTACGCAACCTTGCTCCAGGTAATGACTTTACTCTCCTGTAGACCAAATCAGATCGAATCAAGGAATGAGATGCCCCCGTATCTACAGTGAGTACACGCTCTTTACCATCCACATTCCCTCTGACGGTAAGACTGCTTGATTTCCTTCCAATTTGCGACACAGATATCACAGGACATTCAACAGCCGGGGCAAGTTTTCGTTCTTTACATTCGACACGCTCTTGCTCATTTCCGCCAGCTTTGCGTTTACGGCCACCCACATTGTTGGAACTATTAGGACCAAGATCACAATGACGTGCAATGTGACCTGGGTTGCCGCACTTGTAACATTTAATAACTCCGGCATTCTTCTGTTGAGATCCCTTCAGTGCTTCCAAAATTGTGTCTACCCAATCTGGCCTTTCTACTTCCACACGGCGTGCTTTGAAAACTGGCTTACACAGAAGCGACGCTGTTTCCTGAATCAGAGCATGCGATACCGTTTCAGCAAATGTTAGTTTTGGATTCGCATATGTAGCCCGCTTCGTTTCCACATCTCGTATGCCATTTATAAAGCTCTGAATCTTTACCCTCTCGGTGTATTCCACGGGTGCGTCCGCATTTGCGAGATGAGCCAACCTTTCAACATCTGAAGCAAACTCCTGCAATGTCTCATTTGCTTTTTGGTAGCGGTTTTGCAACTCAATTTGGAATATCTGTTTCCTATGCTCGCTTCCATAACGTCGTTCTACAGCAGCCATCAATGCTTCATAATTGTTCCGCTCTCCTTCGGGAATCGTCTGTAGAATTTCCGCTGCTGGCCCCTTCAATGCCACGAATAGTGCAGCAACTTTATCTTCCGCATTCCAGTTGTTCACTGCTGCGGTCTTCTCAAACTGTAGCTTGAAGACCTGGAAAGGAACAGAACCGTCAAAGGATGGTGTTTTTACCTTTGGATTACTCGCTGAAACTGCTGGGCGATTCATTTGCAACTCCTGTATACGACCTCTCAAAGCTTCTATCTCGGCATCAATTTTGTCCTCGAGCTGCACAATTTTTGTATCCTGTGCTTCCAGCTTTGATGTTACCCTTATCTCCTGTGCCTCCAGCTGCGAGGATATGCGGGCCTCCTGTGCTTTCAACTGCTCAGCGAACTGCGATGTCATATATGTCTTTTGCTCTTCCAGTTGAGTTTCCATCTTGGATGTTATGCGTGTCTCCTGCGATTCTAGTTGTGATGCCATATATGTCTTCTGTTCTGCCAGTTGAGATGACACTGTCGATGTTTGAGCAGATATTGCAGCTAAAATCATGTTCAAGTCTGTACTGGTAACCGTCTGCGATGTTTCGTTCTTCTCTTCAATTTTTGTTGTCTCCTCGCCATCAAGATGAAAGACATGCTCTTCCACATCAATTCCTTCTGCTTCCATTGCTTCTCGTAGCCGTGCCTGAAGTTCGAGTTTAACGCCGCTTGTATTCAATCCACGGCTCTCCAACTCCTTCTTCAGTTGCGGGATCTTCAATTCACTTAACTTTGCCATGTCCTTGTTGTCCTCTAGAATTTATTCAACAATTCCTCTTCTGACACCAATTGTAACGAATTTGCTTGTAAATCCTCTTATTTGCAATCCTCTGCTAAGTTCGAATCACTAAACTGTTGAATAAATAACTCCAATTTGTAATAATGCAAAATGGCCTTTATTAAAGTACTTCACAATAACAAACTGTGCAACGAATAGCTTGCTTAATAACCACACTGATTGATAGCTCAATGAAACTCTACTATTCAAAATAACACTGCTATTGCTCGCTAGATATCGCCTTAATCAAACTGCTTGACAACTCAAATCAAACTGAATTACTTCTTACTCGCTGGCGCCGCTTTTATAGTTTACGCTGCATACTTCTAGGCTCTTCGATTTCCAGAAGTTACTAGTTGTTTCGGCTACAAAATCGCCAGCCACAACTACGTGCACAAATTATTGCTCTCTCTTGTGACAACTCAGATAAGGTATATGCATGTGTTTGTAGTTTACAGTCTCCCGCACACACATAAGCGTATAAGTAAATTCATCGGTGTGTGACATCTCATCTCTTGCTGCCTTGTATGTAAATGTTGCTCGTCAGAATGTGTACATATGTGTAGACGCAATTATTTATTCGTTTATGTAGATACATAATGATTGAATTATTGATGACATTCACGTCACTGCTTAGATCGGCTTAGAGCTGGCAGCACTCCTTAGTTTTGCTAATATTCGTAACAATATTAATTTTGATTGGAAAACGGTTGGTTGTACAGGTATAAAAGAATCGAGATAGATATAGACTTCCATATATCAAAATCATCAGTATCGAAAAAAAATTTGAATAAGCCATGTCCGTCCGTCCGTCTGCCCGTTAACACGATAACTTGAGTAAATTTTGAGATATCTTGACGAAATTTGGTATGTAGGTTGCTGGGCGCTCATTTCAGATTGCTATTTGAAATGAACACTATCGGACTATAACCACGGCCACTTTTTCGATATCGAATATTTCGAAAATTCGAAAAACTGCGATAATTCATTACCAAAGAGGGCTAAAGCGATGAAACTTGGTAAGTGGGTTGAAATTATGGCGCAGAATAGAAAATATGTAAAATTTTGGACAATGGGTGTGGCACCGCCCACTTTTAAAAGAAGGTAATTTAGAAGTTTTGCAAGCTGTAATTTGGCAGTCGTTGAAGATATCATGATAAAATTTGGCAGGAACATTACTACAATTACTATATATGTGCTAAATAAAAATTAGCAAAATCGTAGAACGACCACGCCCACATTTAAAAAAAATTTTTTAAAGTGAAACTTTTACAAAAAATTTAATATCTTTACACTATATAAGTAAATTATGTCAGCATTCAACTCCAGTAATGATATTGTGCAACAAAATACAAAAATTAAAGAAAATTTCAAAATGGGCGTGGCTCCGCCCTTTTTCATTTGATTTGTGTAAGATACATTTAATGCCATAAGTCGAACAAAAATTTACCAATCCGTGTCAAATTTTGTAGCGGCTTAGATTCTAGGACGGTAACTATTTTCTGTGAAAAATGGCGAAATCGGTTGAAGCCACGCCCAAGTTTTATACACAGTCGACCGTCCGTCCTTCCACTCGGCCATTAACACAATAACTTGAGCAAAAACCGATAAATCTTTACTAAACTCAGTTCACATAATTATCTGAACCCACTTTCTATTGGTGTAAAAAATTTCCGAAACTGACTATTAACCACGCCCACATTTTCGATATCGAAAATTACGAAAAATGAAAAAAGTGCCATAATTCTATACCAAATACGAAAAAAGGGTTGAAACATGGTAATTGGATTGGTTTATTGACGCAAAATATAACTTAAGAAAAAAACTTTGTAAAATGGTCGTGACACCTACCATATTAAGTAGAAGAAAATGAAAAAGTTCTGCAGGGCGAAATCAAAAGCCCTTGGAATCATAGCAGGAATACTGTTCGTAGTTCTGAGTCAACCTGCTCCACATTTTGGTCGATATCTCGAAAACGCCTTCACATATACAACTACCACCACTCCCTTTTAAAATTCTTATTAATACCCTTAATTTGACACCCATATTTTACAAACACATTACAGAGTCACCCCTGGTTCACCTTTATGGCGATATATCGAAAAGGCGTCAATCTATAGAACTAAGGCCCACTCCCTTTTAAAATACTCATTATCACCTTTCGCTTGATACCTATATTGTACAAACAAATTCTAGAGTCTCCCCTGGTCCACCTTTATATCGATATCTCGAAAGGGCATCCACCCATAGAACTAAGACCCTTTCCCTTTTAAAATACTCATTAACACCTTTCGTTTGATACCCATATTGTACAAACGCATTCCAGAGTCACCCCTGGTCCACCATTATGGCAATATCTCGAAAAGGCTTCCACCTATAGAACTTAGGCCTACTCCCTTTTAAAGTACTCATTAACACCTTTGATTTGATACCCATATCGTACAAACAAATTCTAGAGTCTCCCCTGGTCCACCTTTATATCGATATCTCGAAAGGGCGTCCACCAATAGAACTAAGGCCCATTCCCTTTTAAAATACTCTTTAATGCCTTTCATTTGATGCACATGTCATACAAACTAATTCTACAGTCACCCCTGGTCCACCTTTATAACGATATCCCGAAAAGGCGTCCACCTATAGAACTTAGGCCCACTCCCCTTTAAAGTACTCATTATCACCTTTCGTTTTATACCCATATCGTACAAACTAATTCTAGAGTCACCCCTAGTCCACCTTTATAACGATATCCCGAAAAGGCGTCCACCTATAGAACTAAGGCCCACTCCCTTTTAAAATACTCATTAGCACCTTTCATTTGATACCCGTATCATACAAACTAATTCTAGAGTCACCCCTGGTCCACCTTTATGGCAATATCTTGAAAAGGCGTCAACCCATAGGACTAAGGCCCACTCCCTTTTAAAACACTCATTAACACCTTTCGGTTGATATCCTTATTGTACAAACGCATTCTAGAGTCACCCCTAGTCCACCTTTATAACGATATCCCGAAAAGGCGTCCACCTATAGAACTAAGGTCCACTCCCTTTTAAAATACTCATTAACACCTTTCATTTGACAACCATATCGTACAAACAAATTCCAGAGTCACCCATGGTCCACCTTTATGGCGATATCTCGAAAAGCTGTCCACCTATAGAACTAAGGCTCACTCCCTTTTGAACTACTCATTAATACCTTTCATTTGATACACTTATCGTACAAACAAATTCTAGAGTCAGCCCTGGTCCTATAGAACTATGGCCCACTCCGTCATAAAATACTCTTTAATACCTGCCATTTGATACGCATGTCATACAAACATATTCCAGGGTTACCCTAGGTTCATTTTCCTACATGGTGATTTTCCCTTATTTTGTCTCCATAGCTCTCAACTGAGTATGTAATGTTCAGTTACACCCGAACTTGGCCTTCCTTACTTATTGCTAGATATATTTCTTTCTATAAAGAAAGTATATATTCCCAATTTAATAACGACATGTTAAGTTTTCTGCTAGTTATGGCACCCGAAATACATAAAATTATAAATAAATAAATGTAAGGCGCGATAACCTCCGAAGATATTTTAGGCCGAGCTTCTTTTCCACTTTGCGTCGTGCTCCTTTTTAATTTTCTTTTCATGGCAGAAATACACTCGGAGCCAAACACCGCCGAGAGGCGACGCATATTTTCCAAATTTTTTTTTATATTTTCTAACTTCTTATTATAATTCCATTTACAAAGTGAAATACCATTGATATTAATTAACAAATTTTTTTATTTATTACAATTTTTGTTGTTATATCGGCCTACTGATTTGTAAAATCGCGGGTTCGAATCGAGCTCAAGGCCTAAGAAAAAATTAAGAAAAAATTTATCTTAACAATAATATTGATAAAATAATTATTGTTAGGCCTTGAGCTTGATTCGAACCCGCGATTTTATTTATTACAGCTTATAAGCCTAGTTTAGTAAATCCATATCACATATTACATGAAATCTCTTCTCTCTATCTAATTGCAGTTGTACGACAATATGACAGTTATTTCTTTTTAAATACATTCCGCTTACTTCGCAGTTTCTTATATTTATAGGAAGTTCATTAAATCTTTTTAAACCTTTGTAAAATAAATTGAGATATCCCCTTTCCATGGAAAAGGGCGGAAGCCTAAAACTATTCTTATTTCTAGTACTCATATTGTGAATATCTTTTTGGTATACAACATTATTGCTCAAATACTCCCGTAAATCCCCTTTTTTAATATTAAAAACAAAAATCATGATATTAAACTCTTTTCCGCAAAGGTATACCTTATTAGGATTTTTTTGATGCCGAGTGTTTCGACGATAATTTATATAATACGTATCGTAGACATAGAGATCCCTTAAAAACTGGGTGCATGAGAGGAGTTTGGGTACTGATTGCTGTAAGACGCACCCTACTTTCCTCATACGTTCAACTCTCTAATAATGATTCTTTACTAGGCCAACTCTGTGTTTGAATTCGTGTGCCATATGGTATTATGTTTATCATTGTATCGTATATTCCGCCTTGCAGTAACGATTCGTTATACTGTTCTCACGTGAATAATATTTACGAAGTTTACAAAAATAATTTAAATAGTAACTTTTGCGTTTTAGGTGATTTTAATCTAAATAAGTTCGTTTGGTCTATCCCACTGAATGATAATATATTAACCCCAACTACTGTTAACCACGCCCATGAATTAAATTTCTTGGATACTCTTTTTAGTGCATAATTCATTCAGATAATCAATTCAGATTTGTGAATAAGATAAAGAATGTCTTAGATCTTATTTTTGTTGATGATAACTTAATTACTGATTTAACGGAAAGTCACTTTCCTCTTTGTAAATGGGATATGCATCATGCATCCTTGTTTCTAACATTACAATTCGTTGATTTTGTACTTAAAAACGATGCAAATCAAGGTATTACCCTCTTTAACTTCAGGGATGCGAATTTTTCATCTCTCAACCCGAGTATCTCTGAAATTGACTGGGAGTATATTTTCCTTGGAAAAGATGCCTCCGAAAGTTATGATATTTTTTTGTTTAAACCATTCGACTTATTTCGCAGTCAACTTTCATTGCTGCCTGATAAAATCCATAAACTATCCTGGTACACAAAAAGCTTAAAAAAGTTAAGAATAAGAGGAATAAGTACTTTAAAACGTATAAAACAACACACGATACTATCTTTAGAGATCCTTATTTGAATTATATGAGACAGTTCAATGTACTTGACAAGTTCCTGTACGACAAATAAATTTCTCGTTTCGAGGTGGAGCTAAAGGAAAATCCTAAGTCTTTCTGGAACTAAGTCCGATCGAAAAAAGGCTCATCTAATATTCCAACCTGCGTCAAATTTAATGGTATTAGTCCAAACAGTTTAGCCGAGGTAGTGAATCTTTTTGCCTATTCCTTCAAATCCAATTTCTTCAAATCCAATTTTGTGATTAATTCTGATATTACTGATAATAGGTATTGCTTTGATATACCCAAATCCTTAGTCTTTGGGTTCTTGTCGGTATCTGTAGCAGATATTATTAATGGTATATCCTCCTTACAAGCCTCTATGAAAAATGATATTGATGAATTGTCTTCCTTTGTTTTTAAACAATGCAGTAGTTTCCTGTGCATTCCGCTCTGTCTTATTTTCAATATTTCGCTCTCTTCGGACACCTTCATTGATCGATGGAAATGGGCATGTATCACTCCAACATTTAAGTCGAGAAATAAAATGAAGTCACCAACTATAGGCCAATCTCTAAATTGTCAACCTGTTCGAAACTTTTCGAGAAAGTTGTTAAAGATATAAAGATAAGTTAGCTTTTTCCATAAAGGCGATAATCGATCCTTGCCAGCATGGGTTTGTTGCAGGCGTTCAACTATCACAAATCTTGTTGTTTTTTCGCAGTTCTGTGTTTCTGCTTTCATGGAAAGCTATCAAGTTGATACCATATATACCGAATTATAATATATTTTACATTTAAGTTCGGAGATCTAGTTATCTTAAATTTGCACCTCTCGTTAGAGGACTTGAAGAGTTTAATCGGATATCTAGAAGTCTGGATCTTGACTTTACGATGTCAGGACCTTTGTTTAAGTTACTGATTGAGTCTTACAACAGAGCAAATCCAACTATTCCTTGAAATAATTGTTAATTAGTTTTAAGTTAATTTATGGTAATATTGTGAATCTAGTCAATAACGTTTTTTCCATTGACTTAATAAAGGTATGAATATGAATATATTATATTCGTCTTGAAAGTCTTTTACATAAATGTGGGCGTGGTCCTTAACCGATTTCATAAATTTTTCTTCGAAGCATTCCTTATAGGAAAGGCAACCTCTCTGCCGAATTTTGTTATGGTAGGTTAAATGATTTTTGATTTATGATGAATAATATTTGTTAAATATATTTTATCACAAGTGGGTAGCGCCACGCCTATTTTGAAATTTTTTTTTTCAAATTTTTATCAATTTGAATTCCTAAATGCAATGATAGCTGCATTCGATATCCTTTAGCGATTACGTTACTAAGCTTTCAAAGGACCTTAATTCGCCAAAGTAATACAACTAAAGTAAATAAATGTCAAGACTTGCTTTATACTCTGTCCGGAAAAAAAAAATAAAATTCTTTACCAACACACTTGCAATTGCAATGCTTTAGCTTTGCTCGCAGCTGCCGTTTTTACTGTTAAGTCAAAGTTATTCTCATCAAGAAAGTAGGCAAAAAAGAATGCACTTCAGCCACATCGTGTGCCCGCTACCAACTGCTAACTGTTCTTTGTCGCCTTTTCTTAAGTCAATTCATGCGTCCCAGTGCAACTCACTGTGCTGTCTGATATTCAAATTGATTTGTGGTGGCAACAGCTGCAGGCGCCTAACAACCTAAATCGTTAGAGAAACACAGTTTGCGCGTGTTTTTTGTTTGTGTTAGTTTCTTGCAGCGCTTATTTGCACTGCCGCAGTCGTCATGATAAACAGAAGACATTTACTGGTATTATTTTTATTATTTTTTCTTTCTTGCCTTTTAAAACAGACCTTTTTTTGTTATATCTCAGTGAAGCGTGTTTATTGCTTTGATTTCTCAATTGAATTTTTTTTTTATTTACATTATTTCTCACTTTCTTGACGTTGTTTTCAAGCACTTTAATGTCTTTCTCTTTTTATCCAACTTCTTGTGTTTGCATATCTGCAACAATTAGTTGTCAATACTACCACTTAAATATGATGCTGCGGAACAGATATCTGCCTGTCAGGGGAATATAAAAGAAGGCCTCGGATTTTTACACTAATCTAAGCAGAGCTCACAGAGTATATTAATTTTGTTCGCATAACGGTACCCCGTCACAGCACAAACTATTCGAGATAGATATAGACTTCTATATATCAAAATGATCTGGGCGAAAAAAGAAAATCATCAGCCATGTCCGTCCGTGCGTCCATTCGTCTATCCGTGAGCACGATAAATTGAGTAAATTTTGAGCTATCCTAATGAATTGGTATATAAGTTCCTTAGCACTCACCTCAGATCTTTATTAAAAATGAACGAAATCGGGCTATAACCACGCCTACTTTTTCGATATCGAAAATTTCGAAATACAGAAAAAGTGCGATAATTCATTACCAAAGACACCATGGTCACAATAACAAAGTAGAGATCTCCGTGAGCTTAGGTTTCTCTTTGAAGTACGCAGATTTAATAAAGTAATATTGGCAGTTGTTCACTGTTGAAATGAACAACAAGATCTGTATTTTTTTAAAAAATGAAATAATTAAAAAAAAATTTTAAATTAAACGGTTTTATTGAAAACAATACTTTCATGAAGAAATAATAATACTAAAAGCTAGAAAATAATTAGGTACGTTCTAGTTACAAGTCATCACACTCCTCACCAATCTAGGGCGTTGACGTGACATCAGAACGGACACCGAAATCTGTTTCGATTTTACTTTGTAAATCTCTTGAAAGCCTTTTCTCTCGGGAGTGTGATTGAAGTGTTACAAACGCATTCAGCCACGCCATGCCTTAGTTCGTGTAAACTTTATCCCAATTGCCTGCCTTGCATGTTCACGCGCCCAACGCTTTTATTTATTTGTCTGATCAATGCCATAGATTCCTCCTCACCAATCGTTTGATGACTAGTACCTAGGACCTTCCTAATTAAATTCTACCTCTTAGTAATTTTTTTACTTAATATAAGTATTCCTTTCAATAAAACAGATTAACTTAAAACATTTTTTTTAGTTATTTTATTTTCAATTTCTTAGTTTTTATTTAATTGCCTATTATTTCCTGACGATTTGTTAAAATCTAGCTTCTCAATACTTAATCCTTCCAAAGACTTTACTCGATCCTGCGCCACGTATGCTGTCCCTCGTCGAACTCCAAAATATTTTGGTGTCACTTCTACAGGACTGTATGTAATAAAAAAAAAAAAATAAAATAAATGCAAGGCGCAAGAGCTTCTCTTCCAATTTGCGTCGTGCTCCTCCAGATTTTACCTACAAATTGGCCGGACGGGACGTACATGTTTTACACCGATTTCGAACGGCATCTGTAAGGCAGACGACTTTTCACTGAGAGCTTGTCATGGCAGAAATACACTCGGAGCGCTTGCCAAACACTGCCGAGGGGCGACCCCGCTTAGAAAAAATTTCTTCTAATTGAAAAACCTTATTTCTAAAATTTTGATGTTGCTTTGCCCGGGGTGCGAACCCAGGGCATACGGTGTGGCAGGCGGAGCACGCTACCCATCACACCAAGGCGGCCGACTTGTAATACTTGTTCCAAATTAGAGCGAAATCGAACCAAAACAAGAATTTTTGAAATATATCGATCCGTGCGCCACCTATCAGAGTTTTTGTTATTGCATTTTCATCGGCTTCGTAACTAGATTCCAAGTACCAAGCTTGTAGCTTATTGATAATTTACTTAAATTTCAATTACAAAATTCGTAAACAACGCTCGCTACACAAAGTCAAGCTAAATAAACCCGTTTAAAAAAGATTACGTATACGCCATGTATGAAACACATACACATGCCTTTACAGAAGAAATCAAGTTTAGGGCATCATTCTGTATTGTGAACCATATCTCAGGCGAACGACTCGTATCTTGACGATTTCGTCTAGCAATGGTATTCTCTATCACTTTCGTTCGGCCTTTACGTTTCTTACGCTATGCCAAAGTGAAGGCGAAAGTATTTGTCAAACTATATGTTACCATATGTATTTTATTTAGAAACTTATTAAAATCACTTATTATTTTTAAAGTTTTTCATGTTTTTTCACTCAATTAAATTAATCTGGAAACAAAATTGATTTGTTTATTTTGGGTTTGTTTACATTTACAAAAAAAAAAAAAAAATTAGAAAAATAATTATAAACAAGTAAGGAAGGCTAAGTTCGGGTGTAACCGAACATAACATACTCAGTTGAGAGCTATGGAGACAAAATAAGGAAAATCAATCTGGGGTAACCCTGGAATGTGGTTGTATAACATGTGTATCAAATGAAATGTATTAAAGAGTATTTTAAGAGAGAGTAGGCCATAGTTCTATGGATGAACGCCATTTAGGGATATCGCCATAAAGGTAGACCAGGGCTGACTCTAGAATTTGTTTGTACGATATGGGTATCAAATGAAAGGTGTTACTGAGCATTTTAAGAGGGAGTGGGCCTTAGGTCTATCGGTGGACGCCTTTTCGAGATGTCCCCATTAAGGTGGACCAGGGGTGATTCTATAATGTGTTTGTACGATATGGGTATCAAATGAAAGCTGTTAATGAGTATTTTGAAAAGGAGTGATCCTTAGTTCCATAGGTGGACGCCGTTTCGAGATATCGCCATAAAGGTGGACCAGGGGTGTCTCTAGAATGTGTTTGTACGATATGGGAATCAAATGAAAGGTGTTACTGAGCATTTTAAGAGGGAGTGGGCATTAGGTCTATAGGTGGACGCCTTTTCGAGATATCGCCATTAGGGTGGGCCAGGGGTGACTCTAGAATGTTTGTACGGTATGGGTATCAAACGAAAGGTGTTACTGAGCATTTTAAGAGGGAGTGGGCATGAGGTCTATAGGTGGACGCCTTTTCGAGATATCGCCATTAGGGTGGGCCAGGGTGACTCTAGAATGTGTTTGTACGATATGTGCATCAAACGAAAGGTGTTACTGAGCATTTTAAGAGGGAGTAGGCATTAGGTCTATAGGTGGACGCCCTTTCGAGATATCGCCATTAGGGTGGGCCAGGGGTGACTCTAGAATGTTTGTACGATATGGGTATCAAACGAAAGGTGTTACTGAGCATTTTAAGAGGGAGTGGGCATTAGGTCTATAGGTGGACGCCTTTTCGGGATATCGCCATTAGGGTGGGCCAGGGGTGACTCTAGAATGTGTTTGTACGATATGGGTATCAAATGAAAGGTGGTAAGGAGTATTTTAAAAGGGAGTAATCCTTAGTTCTATAGGTGGACGCCTTTTCGAGATATCGCCATAAAGGTGGACCAAGGGTGACTCTAGAATGTTTGTACGATATGGGTATCAAACGAAAGGTGTTACTGAGCATTTTAAGAGGGAGTGGGCATTAGGTCTATAGGTGGACGCCTTTTCGAGATATCGCCATTAGGGTGGGCCAGGGTGACTCTAGAATGTGTTTGTACGATATGGGTATCAAATGAAAGGTGGTAATGAGTATTTTAAAAGGGAGTAATCCTTAGTTCTATAGGTGGACGCCTTTTCGAGATATCGCCATAAAGCTGGACCAAGGGTGACTCTAGAATGTTTGTACGGTATGGGTATCAAACGAAAGGTGTTACTGAGCATTTTAAGAGGGAGTGGGCATTAGGTCTATAGGTGGACGCCTTTTCGAGATATCGCCATTAGGGTGGGCCAGGGTGACTCTAGAATGTGTTTGTACGATATGGGTATCAAATGAAAGGTGGTAATGAGTATTTTAAAAGGGAGTAATCCTTAGTTCTATAGGTGGACGCCTTTTCGAGATATCGCCATTAGGGTGGGCCAGATGTGACTCTAGAATGTTTGTACGATATGGGTATCAAACGAAAGGTGTTACTGAGCATTTTAAGAGGGAGTGGGCATTAGGTCTATAGGTGGACGCCTTTTCGAGATATCGCCATTAGGGTGGGACAGGGGTGACTCTAGAATGTTTGTACGATATGGGTATCAAACGAAAGGTGTTACTGAGCATTTTAAGAGGGAGTGGACATTAGGTCTATAGGTGGACGCCTTTTCGAGATATCGCCATTAGGGTGGGCCAGGGGTGACTCTAGAATGTTTGTACGATATGGGTATCAAACGAAAGGTGTTACTGAGCATTTTAAGAGGGAGTGGACATTAGGTCTATAGGTGGACGCCTTTTCGAGATATCGCCATTAGGGTGGGCCAGGGTGACTCTAGAATGTGTTTGTACGATATGGGTATCAAATGAAAGGTGGTAATGAGTATTTTAAAAGGGAGTAATCCTTAGTTCTATAGGTGGACGCCTTTTCGAAATATCGTCATTAGGGTGGGCCAGGTGTGACTCTAGAATGTTTGTACGATATGGGTATCAAACGAAAGCTGTTACTGAGCATTTTAAGAGGGAGTGGGCATTAGGTCTATAGGTGGACGCCTTTTCGAGATATCGCCATTAGGGTGGGCCAGGGGTGACTCTAGAATGTTTGTACGATATGGGTATCAAACGAAAGGTGTTACTGAGCATTTTAAGAGGGAGTGGACACTAGGTCTATAGGTGGACGCCTTTTCGAGATATCGCCATTAGGGTGGGCCAGGGGTGACTCTAGAATGTTTGTACGATATGGGTATCAAACGAAAGGTGTTACTGAGCATTTTAAGAGGGAGGGGGCATTAGGTCTATAGGTGGACGCCTTTTCGAGATATCGCCATTAGGGTGGGACAGGGGTGACTCTGGTATGTGTTTGTACGATATGGATATCAAATTAAAGGTATTAATGAGGGTTTTAAAAGCGAGTAGCCCTTAGATGTATATGTGAAGGCGTTCTCGCGATATCGACCAAAATGTGGACCAGGTGATCCAGAAAATCATCTGTCGGGTACTGCTAATTTATTTATATATGCAATACCACTAACAGTATTCCTGCCAAGATTCCAAGGGCTATTGATTTCGCCTTGTAGAACTTTTTCATTTTCTTCTACTTAATATGGTAGGTGTCACACCCATTTTACAAAGTTTTTTCCAAAGTTATATTTTGCGTCAATAAACCAATCCAGTTACCATGTTTCATCACTTTTTTCGTATTTGGTATAGAATTATGGCATTTTTTTCATTTTTCGTAATTTTCGATATCGATAAAGTGGGCATGGTTATGGTCAGATTTCTCCCATTTTTTATACCAAGAAAAAGTGAGCTCAGGTAAGTACGTGGGCTAAGTTTAGTAAAGATATATCGGATTTTGCTCAAGTTATTGTGTTAATGGCCGAGCGGAAGGACAGACGGTGGACTGTGTATAAAAACTGGGCGTGGCTTCTACCGATTTCGCCCATTTTCACAGAGAACAGTTACCGTCATAGAATCTATGCTCCTACCAAGTTTGAGAAGGATTGGTAAATTTTTGTTCGACTTATGGCAATAAAAGTATTCTAGACAAACTAAATGAAAATGGGCGGAGCCACGCCCATTTTGAAATTTTCTTTTATTTTTGTATTTTGTTGCATCATATCATTACTGGAGTTGAATTTTGACTTAATTTACTTATATACAGTAAAGATATTAAATTTTATGTTAAAATTTGAATTTAAAAAATTTTTTTTTTAAAAAGTGGGCGTGTTCTTCATCCAATTTTGCTAATTTTTATTTAGCACATATAGAGTAATAGTAGTAACGTTCCTGCCAAATTTCATCATGATATCTCCAACGACTGCCAAATGACAGCTTGCAAAACTTTTAAATTACCTTCTTGTAAAAGTGGGCGGTGCCACGCCCATTGTCCAAAATCTTACTAATTTTCAATTCTGCGCCATAACGTAAACCCATCTACCAAGTTTCGTCGCTTTATCTGTCTTTTGTAATGAGTTATCGCACTTTTTCGATTTTTCGAAATTTTCGATATCGAAAAAGTGGGCGTGGTTATAGTCCGATATCGTTCATTTTAAATAGCGATCTGAGATGAGTGCTCAGGAACCTACATACCAAATTTCATCAAGATACCTCAAAATTTACTCAAGTTATCGTGTTAACGGACGGACGGACGGACGGACGGACGGACGGACGGACGGACATGGCTCAATCAAATTTTTTTTCGATCCTGATTATTTTGATATATGGAAGTCTATATCTATCTCGATTCCTTTATATATGTACAACCAACCGTTATCCAATCAAACTTAATATACTCTGTGAGCTCTGCTCAACTGAGTATAATTATAGTTTGTTTTTGAGAAAATGTATGCAAAATGTATACATCATAACCGAACGTTATCGTGAAGCCCATCTACGGGTAGAATGGAGAAATTTGCGTGATAAGCTAAAGGTATTGGACCTGTCGGACTCTGAGTAAGTGTATATTTACAAGTTGGTATGAATACTAACAGCACTCATCTTACCACAGATTTATTGCAAATTTTCGGGTTAGCAAGGAAGTGTTTAGACTTATATATGACGAAACGAAAATTCATATGCAAACCTCGTTCCGTAACACTTAATTGCCAGTGCAGTTGAAACGATCAACATTTCCAAGATTTCTGGCCACTGGAAGTTACCAAAAGTTGGTAGAAAATGAACATTTTTCAGCTATGAGCCAACTAACAGTGGCTCAGTGGTAGTCAACGGGGAATGTTTAAAAGTTTTTGAAGCGCATTTTTGTAAGTAATGAATAGTTTTGCAAAATAACAGGATGAGTAAAACAGAAGAAGTAACATTTTTTCACCTTATGTGGTATCCCGGGGATCATAGGATGTGTAGTTGGAACCCATGTGAGGATAAAGCATCAGTTATCTTTTCCACAATTAATTTAGGATGATAACAGCAACAACGCAGTTATATGCAATCATTTTCTGCAAATATTTGGCTACAAATCGCAGAGAATTTGCAATAAAGTTTTATATATACATTATTCGCGGTTTTTATAAGTAAACAGGTTTAAAGGCTGGTTTGTATATACTTGAAAAATTATCCTCGTGCCCGTCCTACCCTTCTTCCTACTCTGGCTTCCCCTCTTCTTCCTTCTCCACTTCTTTCTTTCCTCCTCCCATTCTTCCTTCTCCTATTCCCAGTCTTATTTTCCTCTTATTCTTCTCCTCCTCTTCCTGCTCTTTCTCCTCCTCTTTAGCTCTCTTTTCTTTCTTCTACTCTTTTTTTCCTTCTTTTCCTATCCCCCTACCCTCCACTTTCTCCTCTCCCTCGTCGTCGTCCTGCTCTTCCTTCTCCTCCTCTTCTACATGCTACCCTTTCTCCTCTTCCCCTCCATTCCCTTCCCCTCCATCTTTCCTCGACATTCTGCTCCTTTTTCTCCCCTTCCTACTCCTGCTCATCCTCTTCCCACTATTTTTCCTCTTACTCGTCCGACTCTTTCTATTTCTCCTCCCTATTTCTTTACCATCTTCCATTTGCCTATTAAAACTTTTTAAAGATGGATCATAGTCCTGCTAATTCCTAATTTGAGAAAAAGGTGAGATAATTATTTTTGTTGGCGATATACTTAGCGACCACCTCAGTGGTTAAATTTCAATCACTGGGCAAACTCTAGTAGTAATAAAGACGGGTGTTATTTGTAAACTTTATTTATTTTGAAATATTTCAAATAAGCTTTGCAAACTCGCAGCAATAGACTTCATTGCATCCGCTTGGGTTCTTACAACTTCCGAAATTTTCTTCACTTCCTGAGCTTGAATTTTTGCAGCTTCTGCATTCTCCTTTGCATACTTCGCTGTGCTTTCTTCGAACAATGTTTTATTTCCGCTTGGACGGTGTGTTGATGTTGTTGCATTGTTAAGGTCTGTGTTAGATTATGATAAGTTCGGTACAGAGGGTGACGTCGGATTTGTAGGTGTGTCTGAACATGTAATCGTGGTGGTAATGTCTGTTGTTGCTGCGATTGTTGCAGTGACTGGTGCTATTGTTGTTATTTTTGCTGTTTCCATTCTTATCTCTTACGAAAAGGATACTCAAAACACTTGCCCTGCCTGCTCTCAGCTCAGATCTTCAACAAAATTGATTACGGTTAAGTTGCTAGTAGTAACAAATTAACTTTAATATAGCACTTACCTTTTACACACAACCACGTTTCTTATTGGAGGGCTAAGAGCATTGATTTTGTTGGCTACCTCATTCCGTTGTAAATCGCAGCTAGATATGTCTTCCCCGAATTGAGGAGCACCTCTTGCAAGTTCCAAATTGGCTTCCAATTCGCTTAATAGCACTCCAAGCTGCAAATTTGTCATTTTAGCTCTTTATTTTATTGACTTATCGTTATAGAGAATGTTCATTTTTTACGTCTTCGTCACGTAAGAGTCAGCTGTTTTCGTCTTGAGCCGATATCATTATACATAATGCAAACGGACGAACGATTCGTCTCCGAGGCGAAAAGAACATTCGTTTTGCAATAGAGAATGAGGCCCTTACTTTCACTCACTGAAGTGAATGAATGCTCTTATATCATATGAGTTCTGGTTCACACCGTGCGTTACATATGATATGATACTAAATTGAGGAAATTTTCAATGTAGATAATCAACAAGAATTCCTTATTTGTATACATTTTATGAAAATGAAATGGTATATTAAGTTTGTCACGAAACTCAAAATTGTAAGTCCTTAAAGGAGAAGAGATAGACTGACGAATAAGTATACTGAAATTATCAGGATGAAGAGCTCAGTTGATTTGTCCGTCTGTCCGTCAGTCTGTTTGTATGCAAACTAGTCCCTCAATTTTTGAGATGTCGTGATAAAATATGGCGACCAAGTATATTTAGGTGTCCAATTTTATATTTTTGTTGGAACCGGCCGGATCGGACCACTATAGCATATACAACCGATTATTCATAAAAGAGGATTTTTGTCATATCTTCCTCAATTTATCAGATTGAGGGTTCAAACTTTACCATATGCTTTCGTATATTGCAAATATTGTTGTGTGGAAAAATTGATGAGATCAGTCGTATATATAGCATAACCGATTGTTTCGAATCACGGAATGCTTACGCATAGGGCATTCATTGTTGCCTGAAGAAATTGTATAGATCGGCCGTTTATATAGTATATGTCCCATACAAACGATTGTTCAGATAAGAAACTTTTCGCAATTTATGTCCCGTTTTAACAGCTAGAAGCTTCAAGTTTCAACAACTGCTTGCTTATATAGCATATATTGCTCCCTGAAAAAATTATAGAGATCGTTTGTATACACATATATTATATATCCCATATAAAGTGTAATTTCTGGCGCTTTTTATTGGCTAGAAAATTTCATTAAATAATTACGCTAAAGTCATATATTGGTGAGATAAGCGATTCATGGTGATGTCTATTTCATACACACCACAAAACACGTGAAACTTTGGGTTCTCACACAAAGTGCCTACCTATTTTTTATTTTGTATTTATCTTAAAAAATGTTTAGGTATGTACATCTCTTCTCTATTTAATTAAATTTATTTTAGATGCAGAACATAACCACTCTGAAACAATATTACGTAATAGCGTGCAAGTACTTGCGCATACTGACGACATTTACATCATCGGCCTGAACACCCGCAACGTAAGTTCTGCTTATTCCAAACTGGCAAAAGAAGCGGTAAAGATGGATTTGGTGGTGAATGAGGGCAAAACTAAGTATCTATTATCATTAAGTAAGGAGCCAGCCTATTTGCGCCTTGGAAGCCGCGCAAAAAAAAAAATACTTCGTTTATTTGAGAACCAGCATTAACACAAACAACAGTAACAGCATTGAAATCCAGCAAAGAAAATCTCTTGACAATAAATGCCATTTTGGACTACGCAGGCAATTGAAAAGTAAAGTCCTCTCTCAGCAAACGAAAAACCTGTCCTACAAGTCAATTATCGTACTCTTCTTGCCATATTGTGCAGAAGTATGAACCATGACAACATCAGATGAGAACATAGGATGCTCTGGAAATGTTGCAGATAAAATTCTTCAAACATTTTGTGTTCAGTGGCAACGGTATTGACGTAAATATAAAACCGACCCAGATTTGTGGGAAAATATAAATTTTGCATGAATTGTTTGTACAAAGGAAAGTTTTTTATGTTTTTTCAAGGTTGGATTAATTATTTACCAAACTTAAATGGTACCTTTACAAAAATACATTTTATGGCTCATGGGCTTACTTTATTGCTGTAATCACTTTTTTTCTTAATGTATCTAGTTATTAGCGCTGGGGAAAGGCATATTTTTTATTCAATTATCAAACGAAATTAAAAAGTAGGTAAGCATTGTACTAAGATAAAATCGTCTAGTAGTTGAATGTCAATCAAGAACAAAATAACATTGTTTCTTAAAAGTACGTTGTTTGGTCTAAAAGCGTTTAACTTGACAATGCTTCTTTTGGTTTCGATTATTTTGGAGCTAAAATAAGGATCATTATCAACTACTACCATTTTTCTTTTCTTATTTTTCAAACTCTCATTACCGCTAAAATTCTTGATATTTCCATTTCTCTTGAAAGCTATTCATTCTCATACTAATCATGGCAAGTTGCCAATGGCAATATCAATGTACAAACTTATTTTAGTTCAAATCATTTGTTTATTCCGATTCTACTTTTTTCTCAATTCATCACTCTATTTGAGTCCACATGCGATACACATCTGTTTTGGTTTTTTTTTTTTTTTTGGTTACTGAGAACTTTGTATATACAATACTGTTCGATGAAATAGAGTCAGGTACTTTCAAAATGATTTAAATCTAAAAATCTCAGCTCCGGTGGATTTAAATTTATTACGGTATTAGTTAGACAAGTACTGTTATGTACTGAAAATTATTACGTAATTGGCATGCATTAAGCTTAAACCATAATTCCGAGAATTCAAAATTTATTGCAGTATCACATTATTGCTGTCACATAAAATAGAACTAGGTGCTATGTCTTAGCTAAAGTCGTGTTCTGTGCTGTGAATCTTTGAGTTTTCATGAAAAGGTCAATTGAAATTATTGGAATATAATTAGATAATTTAAGCTCTATGTACGAGTGTATACTGTGGACGCATTCAGTCTATTAGAGCTCTTTACTGACCAGCCAGTTCAACTCAATACCGCGTTGCAACCGAAAGAAAAGATGCTGCGTATAGGACTAAATTAAAAGCGAGCGCAACAAGAGGAGTGTGTGAAGGAGTGTGTGAACGCTACGGCGAGTTAAAAAGGGAAGCGAGACGCCTTTTCAGGAAGCAAAAAGCAGAGGCAGAAATGCGTGAGTGCGAGGAGCTTGAGCTGCTTGCCACCAGGAACAACGCCCGAAAATTTTACCAAAAAATTCGGCGACAGACGGAAGGTTTTAAGACCGTGGCAAACTCCTGTAACAACGAAAATGGCAACCTTATAACTGATGTCCAGAGAGTACCTAGATTATGGAGGGAATACTTCTCTGCTCTCCTAAATGGAGACAACGATTTACCGCACATAGATGGGGAACCCGATCCCGCAATCGATGATGATGGTATAAAAGTCCCCCCACCTGATTATGACGAAGTCAGAATAGCAACAACCAGATAGAAAAACAACAAGGCCGCAGCGAGGAGTTGGTAAGGCGCATGCATCAGGTTCTTCGCAAAATATTGGCGGACGAGTGCATGACCGACGATTGGAATCTAAGTGTTCTTTGCCAAGTCCACAAGAAGGGGGTTACTGCAAATTGCACCAACTATTTCCGAATCGTCGCGAGCTTGCGGTGGCTGGAGGAAGTGGTTCCAAACCTCCAAAGGCAAGGCACGAACGCGCGCTTTGAGGTGGTGGATAAAGCGCAAATCCCACGGTAACAAAAGCTAAGGTATAGATACCATGCGTGATGAAGTCGGAGGATACACTGCGACTTCTGCAGAATCAGAATCCGAACATATCGACACAGGATTGAGAGGTACTTACTGTATCTCGGCCTACGGAGGAAGGTCAGTTCTACATCTTCCAAATAAACAGGCAGGTGAAAGATATATTGTACACGCAACTTGGAAAAATGTTCTTTGATATAGGCAAAATTTACATGCGTCTCAGGAAAAGAAGTCTCGGGGACAACAATCCTAACTCTCTAGAAGTGGGCGAAGTCGAAAAGGATCTCAAAAGCCTAAGAGAAAAAATACAGGTGGAGGTAGCCGACGTCACCACGAAGGTGTTAGAAGAAGACCAACGGCCAAATGGTGATGCGAGTCGCACAGAGGTACACCCGGCACAAAAGTTACGAGAGGCTGAAGGAAGCTCAATACTCTTAACCAAAAGGGCAGCGGGAGGTGCTGGAGGGGGAAAAACAGCCCAATGGTGCTGTGAATCCTACAGATAAACCTCCAACAGAGTAAAGTTGAGTCAAGCGAATTCCTCCTAACTTTAAAGGAGGGTTCGTTTGACGTGGCGCTGGACAAGGATCCGTGGCTCTCATCGGAAGGGTTTCTAGACTTAGCGCGCGCGGATTTGGCGTTGACTACGCGCAAACGGAAGGACGGGTGCGAGCTGTAGAAATGGTAAGGAAACAGCTGCATTCTTATATGCTGCCTAATTGCACTACTGAGGACCTCATAGTGGTCGCAGTTGAGCAAACGATTAAGCAAGCATTTATCCTGGCATCCAGCTACATAACCCATGCTGCGAAGGTTCCACCGATGGAGTGTAAGAGGCTAGTACTGGACGAAGGGCCCAAAGGGCGGTTGGTCATAGGCGCAGATACAAATACGCAACACAATGCATGGGGAGGAGCAGATACGAACGAGAGAGGCGAATCTCTATTTTTTTACATCCTGAAAACCAATTTGCAGATAGCCAACAGGGGAAATGGCCCTATATATATTGGTCCAATATCCGGCAATGTTATGTATATTACATTGAGCTCCGAAAGTGATATATCATAGTATGATTGGATGGTTTTTGATAGACCATCCTTCTCCGACCATGCGTATATAAGCTTCAGCATCCCCCTAAAAGGGTAGAGAAGGGAGAAAGCTTTAGAGACCCTAGGTCAACGAACTGGACTAAATTCCAGAAACAGGCAGAAACCAAACTGGGACAACCCAAACAAGTTGCCAATGTGGAGGAACTATAGGAGTCTAATGAATTCCTACAAGGACGCTTATGATTGCGTATAACAAAGTTTGCCCTCTAAGAAGACTCAGAGGAAAAGCAAAGCCGCCATGGTGGAGCGATGAGCAGAGTCGTCTAAGAAGACAGGTAAAAGAAATGTTTGAGCTAGCAAAGACAGCGAAAAGCGAAGCGTGTCGGAACCAGAACAGGGAACTACTGAGGATCTACAAGCATGAACTTTCCAGGGTGAAGAGAATCTCATGGAAAAGTTTCTGTACGCACATAGAGTGCTCCATCGAAACAGCATGGTTTAGAAAAATCCTAGCAAGGGAAACATAGTCCAGGGACTAATAAAGAAAGAGAATGGTCAGAAAGGGTAATGGTCACGTAATAGTGAGGAATCCCTTGAGGTGCTTGTCGATACGCATTTCCCGTAGGGAGATGGTTTAGAAGAGCCAGCAGACAGCACTCACACTTCGATCACGGAGCGGGTAGCACCGGGCTTGGTGACCGATACTAAGATCGAAAGGGCAGTGAAGACGTTTTCAATGTTTAAATCACCGGGCCCAGATGGTTCGGCTATGTGCATGCGTACATTAAGGTAATTCGGTAGACATCGCATTGCGTAGGGTGGTATCAAGCATAGGTAAAGCCCTGCAATATAAGGAATATCCTCTAGGAGTCTTCCTAGACATTGCCGGGGCTTTCAATAATGTTTCTAAATGGGCGATTATGGATGGTCTTAATTACATTGATGGATCGGCTGCATGTTACATCACAAGGGGGATTGTATGAGGCCACGAAATCAGTGGAAAGGGGCACGCCGAAAGGAGGGATGCTATCACCTCTGCTGGGGACGCTGGTCATCAACCAACTGCGATTCGATGAGTAACCCGTAAAACTTACGCGGATAAGACGGATATGGTGTTGTTTACAAAGTGGTACAAGGTCCCAAATTGGACCAGGCCTATGTTAGGAAGGGTAACCCTACAGGAGAAATCTTGCACAAAATATCTAGGAATCATCCTAGACAGTAAGCTGTCATGGAATCTCAACGTGGAAGAGAGGGTAAAGAAGGCCTCAACGGCACTTTATGCATTTAAAAGAATGCTGGGGTGTACATGGGGCGTATAGCCCTCTCTTTCTCATTGGGTCTTTACAACGATTGTAAGCCCTATCCTATACTATAGAGTTCTTGTTTGGTGGAAAGCCACACAAACAACAACCTACTTCAAAAAATTAGAGGGGGCATGCAGACTATCAATGGTTAGCATTACGGGAGCCCTGAAAACTCCCCCGACGGTTACAGTGTATGCGCACACCACCTGTAGAACTGGTAACAAAGAACATAGCATTAACAACTGCAACAAGGCTCGGTGCCTCGGGGCAGCTTGAGCGCCGACCATGCGGCCATAGTAGTATAGCGTCATTAATCACAAGACGAACAGACTACCTGATTCCCGATCTGGGCTTCGAGGGAAATCTTAAGGCCACAATAGAAGTAGACCTTTGGCGCAAGGTTGCTCAAATTGCGGACGAGGCGATACATGTGTACACAGATAGTTTCAAAGTGATCGAAGGAATAGGGTCTGCGGTATACTATGCTGATCCGGAAACGAACAGATCCTACAGCCTGCCGGATTACTGTAGCGTAGCGGAAATGTTAGCCAAAACCAAAGCAGTATACACCCTGGAAGAGAATAGCTTAAGCTGCAACCGTGTTAACTTTTATATTGACAGTCAAGCAGCAATTAAGGCAATAATCTCGCATAGCACAGCATCTAAATATGTGTTAGAGTATAAGCAGTCTCTGGAGAGAATCAGGAATCCAGGGCATATGGGAATAGATGGGAATTAAAAAGCGGATGAACTATCTAAGGAGGGCACATCCCTTTAAACATGCTCTGTAGACGTCCAAATTAGACTGGGCGAGATTTAGCGAAGGCGAGAGGTGCACATGATCGACCAAGCGGGAAAGGCATGTGTTCAAGCGCGGGGCTGTAGAGTGTCGGAGATTTATGTAGGTTTTACAACCTTAGAATAGCTAAGTTGCTTCTATCATGAAAAGAGAGGAATGTAGACTCATGACGGGTATTCTGACTAGACACTCCCTTCTGGCTTCACATGATTTTAAATTAGGCTTGTTCAGTGATAGCAGATGTAGGAAGTACGGGAGCACGTTCCGTGTTCGTGCCTTGGGCTTGCCAGGCTAAGACTCCAGCTATTAGGAGTGATACAGCTGTCAGATCTTGAAGCAGCACGTGGCTTAAATCCTAGGAAGCTTCTAGTATTTGCCAAGAGGACGGAGTTATTTTATAACATAGGTCTTGGTTTTTGATAGAGTTTTTCATTTTGGTCCTTAAAACACGCTTCTGGTAACACTGCGGACTCATTCAGTCTATGCGAGGTACTCACGGATCGGCCAGTTCAACCTAACCTACGTTTTTGTTGGTATGTGTCTCTATTTCATGGAACATGACTGTATATATGTAGCATCTGCTTTCACTTGCGACTTTGTATACTTTGATTGAAATTGTTGTTGAATTTTGTATCTTTTTTTGTTGTTTTTTTTTTTTTTTTTCAATTTGTCATTTTGTTGGTTTAGCACAATTTGTATTTGGTTGAAGAGACAATGGTTTATAACTTGCCGTTTGGGTCAACTGCTGTCGTCCTGCTGAACTAATGACAACAAATCTTTTCAAAGTGTATATCTATTGCTTGAATATACTACTTCGAAATTCATTTGTATCTTTTTAAATATTTATAATGCAGGTAAACCTTCACAATTTCTTTTTTTTTTTTTTTTTTGATTTTTTAAGGCTAAAGACTTTTTGTCTTTTTACAAGAATCGACTTTTGGGCATTTCTTGGCATCTCCCACGCGTTATGCATTACTTAATCATAGACCGATGTATTTTACAGACAACAGTATGAACAGACAAGCGTTTGTGTAGCGCCACCCATTCATTGCACTTCCAGCGTAGTATATAGCCTCTCCCACCCAATTGTCAACTTTATATTGCTGTTAGTGAGGCTCTAGCGACCCCAAACGTCTCAAGGTGGGTGGGGGGCTGGATGGCTTCGGAAATTCATCTAAGTCATATCAAACGCTTCCCAACATGATCCTTTTCTCCTTACTGCTGATTGTTACCGGAAGTTACCATATATTTATCTGGCAAAGGACCTTCAACATCGAAAGCACTCAAAGTGGTGAAGTAAAAGCTTTCTCAAGACAGTCGAATAAATAACCTGGTGTTCTGCTACCCAAACGTAGGAGATAATCGAGCTAGTATGAAAACTGCAGGCGGTCATCCATAATGAGCTCTTATATCATAAGGCCGGAAACGAAGATTATCAAACACAAACGTCTACCAATTTTGGTTATTTTAAAACTTTTATCCACGGTCCTTGTAAGTTTAAACTATGTAGATGCACCCATGAGTTACGCAATGATATCCACTTAGACTACCTATGATATCGAGGGCGGCATCCTTGGCAGAATAGTTACTTCCTAATTTTTCAAGGTGCTTTTTTTCTGCTGTTGCTAGGAAGTATAGCGCGACAAAAACATCCGTCAGAAAGTCTTCGGAGCTACACTTAGAGCTGATCAAAATGGCGCCTAGAGCGCTACTTGGGCTCGTTTCCATAGTCGGGCAGCACAGCCACCAGCAACATCTAGAACTTCTAGGAAAGTGACGCCGACGAAGGTATGTGTTCGAAGTCGCAGTCCTATAGCTCATGTGCTGACATATAGTATAAGGACCAGGATGTGTGATATCGACCGGTGGTCGAAATTGCTACTGTTCGCACGTCGGCAATTGTAGCTCTTTGATACAGCCGAAAAAACTGAAGGCGACCTTTGGAGCTATCAACAATAAGCCAGCACTGATGCTAATCGTTAAAACTGTGCCACCAGAGTCATGAATATTAGTAGAAAATTGATAACAGGTAAGCCGCCTTTGTGCGTTACCAGCATGTATCCACAAATGAGTTAAAGAAATCGTGCCGACGACGGGTATTAGAGTTAGCCCAGAGTCGACCATTTTGAACATCCACGTCGATGGCATTACGCTACCAACTGTCCTACACCCCAAAATCTTGGCTGTGACGTTTGATCAGGATCTATATTTTGGTGAACACGCAGCCGCAAATGTTCCGAAAATCCAGAGCCATAATAAAATCCTTAAATCCCTTGCAGTACTTGGGGAAAAGACAAAGAAACGCTCATTACCACATACAAAGCAATTGGCCAGCCCTTTGCGTGTTACGCGTCCCCTATATGGTCGCCAAGCCTAAAAACTACCCACTGGAAGAAGCTACAGGCCTGCCAAAATACTGCGCTCAGAGCCACCACGGGCTGTCTTCTAATGTCCCCAGAACACCATCTAAATAATGAGGCGAGAATACTCTCCATCAGGGAGAGAAATGAGATGCTAACCAAACAGTTCCTGTTGAATACCCAGAAACCTGGGCAACCCAACAGACATTTGATTGACGAACCAGAACAGCCTAGGGACTTAAGGAGTCACCTCCGTAAGCATTTTGAGGAAATACGTCACCTGAGAACTCAGCAAAAAAACACAAGCAGGTCCTTGGTGAACTCCACAAACAGGCGTTGGACCTTTATGCCAGGAATTGCCCGGTGAATCTGGTATTCGGGGAACAGTACCCAAAACTTGCGGAAGAGGAACGCATACTCCCCAGGGAAACGCGAGTCACTCTGGCTTAACTTCGTTCTGGATACTGTAACAGGTTACACTCTTACATATCCAGAATCAACCCCGACATACAAAATGTATGTCCGCTTACAATGTGTCCCCACATGGCACCAACCATCTCTTTAATTGTAATGTGGAACCAACGTCTCTAACACCCCTTTCATTATGGTCCACCCCTGTCGAAACAGCAAGTTTCCCTGGACTCGCGTTAGAGGATATTGATGACAATTTGTGATCGGTCGCAGCTATTAGGTGGGGTGAAACATTGCTACAACAATAACAACAACAACAAGAGTTAACCCAGAACATCTCATTCAGTAAAAATGCGCTACAAAAGTGTTACCATTTTAAGTATTTCTCCCTATCTCCGCAAGAAGCTAATCCCGAAATTTTCTGAATGATCCGCGAGATTTTGAGGCAAAAACCGCGGATCTTTCCGAAATAGCCGAAACGCCGATTTCCTTAAATATATATAATTAAAACCTTTCCAGATATTATTTTTTTTAAATTTCGTTGTTCCAGATCGTCAAACATACCATTGACGTCAGCAGTATGTTTCCATATTCTTTATTTGAGGACAATGTGATACTCTGAATTCCAGCCATTCAATTTAGCGGTTTACGCCGATCATTTTGTCGGCGCGTCGGACACGCCGCCGGCGCCGGTTAAGTGGCCGGCGTAAACCCCTAATACAGACCACCTGTAAATGTATAAACATTAGTATAAGGTGAATACACAAATTTGGGTTTTATGCAATAGAAAGTAATGCTGATGTTAGCTCTCTCTCTGTTTCTTAAAAGCTTTTTTGGAAGTATACCAATTCAGTAGAATAAACATAAAAATGTGAACAAAATTGCTTCCAACAATTATCAATGTCACTCAAGTGAACGAACATAAATGTGAGTCAAGAAATATTTGATGTGCTTCCATTAATGTAAAGGACAAACAACTGTCACACAGGCATAATATCTGAAATGTCTAAAGATGTGTGCTGTGGCAAAGGTTTTATATATGTACATATATTTGCGGGCACAAATATATACACATGTACTTTTAAAACAATGTTAATAGGTTTTACTTTTCTTTGAGGTATACCTTCTCATATTGCTCCTACTTTGCTTTCAAACTTTCTTATCTTGCCGACACTTTGGGTCACTTAAGCTATAGGCCAATATATGACCGCAGTTAAATATGGGTATTGCTCAATAAAGTTTTCTAAGCACGCACGTATCACATTAAAATTGACAGATTTTACACTTTGTGTATATGTTGAAAGTACATATGGGGTATTCCATCCCATTTCGACCAATTTTGAACCCGACCCCTTTAGAATTGGCTGAAAGTTTTTCTTCTTTTTCTAGCTTACGAAAAACGTTTTTCAGAATTTTTTCAAATTTTTTCATCCAACGTTAGGAATTTAAAAAAAAAAAAACAGTTTTTGTTTTCAAAATGCTATAATTTTTCAAAAATTTACCGTTTGGGATCTTTTTTTTTTAAATTTGTTTTTAAATGTACTTTTCTGAAAAAATACAAACAAATTTTTAAAGATTTTTTTTTTAATTTTTCAGTTTTTCGAGATTTTTCGAATTTCGTTTTTTTTTTTCATAAAAAACTTCAATCAAGTCTGCAGTCATCCCCACTAATCCCGGAGTGGGCCGATTTTTTTTTTTTATTATTTTTTTTTTATTTGATTGAAAAAAAATTTTCAAAAATAAAAATTTTTTTTATCAATTTTATTTATATAACAAAAAAATGTAAGAAAATGATTTTTAAGTATTCTTTTCTTTATATATTATGGTAATCTACGATTAAAATAACCAGGATTAACGAAAGCGAGTCATTTTAATCGTAGATTACCATAATATATAAAGAAAATAATACTTAAAAATCATTTTCTTACATTTTTTTGTTATATAAATAAAATTTATAAAAAAAAAATTTTTATTTTTGAAAATTTTTTTTTCAATCAAATAAAAAAAAATATAAAAGAAAATCGGCCCACTCCGGGATTAGTGGGGATGATTGCAGAATTGATTGAAGTTTTTTATGAGAAAAAAAATGGCGAAATTCGAAAAATCTCGAAAAACTGAAAAATTAAAAAAAAACTTTAAATATTTTTTTGTATTTTTTCCGAAAAGTACATTTAAAAACAAATTAAAAAAAAAGCAGATCCCAAATGGTCAATTTTTTAAATAGTTATAGTATTTTGAAAACAAAAACGGTATTTTTTTAAAATATCATAACTTTTTTTGAGTTGGATGAAAAAATTTGAAAAAATTCTGAAAAACGTCTTTCGTAAGCTAGAAAAAGAAGAAAATCTTTCAGCCAATTCTAAAGGGGTCTGGTTCAAAATTGGTCGAAATGGGATGGAATACCCCATATGAAGTTATATATGTACATATTTCTGTTGTTAAAAGTTTTGGATATTTGATATATTTTTCTTATTTTCTTTTCTTGAAATAATCATTGACACGTGCGAAATACAAGAGTTAGAGAATTGATCGCTTATTTTATTGTTATCATTCCGATGTGTGGTAGATTTTCTCAAGTTTTTTAAATTTTACTTTCCTCTTAGTTAAGCGCCCACAGACGAAGTTACACTCGAGTCAACACAAATATTTCACAATATGGACGACGTATTTGACGAGTTGGTTTTTTCTCGCTGGAAAGGCCAAAAGTCGTAGGATGGGATCGATCTTGTGGCATTTTGATAGTTATATGCGTTTGTTTTATTCTTCCTCCTCATACTCGTTGAAGCACCGAGGACTTCTCGCGGGAAAATACTTGAAATGCCTCCGTTGTACGTCTACCGCCTCACGGCACATGCCAAGCACTCAATTTTCAGGTATGTTGGTACGACTGTTGATTCTAATAGCTACACAATTCTTAATGCTGTACAGTGCGGTGATAGGGTCCTTTTACTCCCTCTTATCCGTATCCTTCTCCAATCTTATTTTCTTATTGGATTGATTTTTGTAGCGCTTTTGTATTCTCTCGCTTGTTATTCTATTATTCCGCTCTCCTCCTTTGATCAATATAAGATAATGGCAAGGTGGTATTGAAATATAGCTGGATATACACTCTAGCTGCATACTAAAAAATAAACGCAGTTCTTGGTAATCGAAATGCCAGCGCCTTCCAAAGATAAGGCGGCATAAATTGTATGCTAAAGCTTCAGAGATATAGTCGGGATCTGTGCAGTGCGGTTACGCCATCTTATAATCGATAAGCCCAACTCTTGTGAAAGCCTTTTCGAGTAAAAAATTAGTTGCTTAACAGAAAACCTCAAAATAAGAATTTTTGAGAAAAACTTGTTAAAATTTTAATTTCGCAAAGAAGAAAATTATTTAATTCAAATTCCTAGTAAATTAGCTATTTATTATGCTGACCTAATAAATCTCAAAGTTTGTTTATTTAAATTTATTGTACACAATATTTTTTCGCCAAATGACAGATGTCCTTGTATTTTATTAAACGTGTTACTTAAGTCGGTAGAACAAGCCAATGCTCACGTTGATTATACCATTAATATCCCTAGTGGTCCCACATTATATTTATAAAATTATGTATGTATGTATGTACAAAGCTAACCAAGGCAGTCTCAAAAAAGCTGGACTATCAAAGAGCGGATGGTAAAATGGACGGATGTATAGTGGCAATTTAGATAAACGACATCCTCATAAAAAGCGCAAAACCGTGTGCTAATACTACCGTAATTTTATAAATATTAAATGTGTTTTTGATGGCGTGTCACAAGCGTAGCGGAAGTTGTCCACAACAGGTAATGGATAAAAGTTTTGAATATAACAATAAGTTGGTAAGTATGTACTTCAGTATTTATTGTATACCCATGTACGTGTATATGTAAATATATATGTATTTATTTCAGCTGAAAAGCAACTGCTGATAGATAATTTCAGAGGCCAAAGGTGCTTTTGGTTAATAAGAAAAGTTTAAAAATATTTCTCTTAGCCACGAATATGCTGTATATGTGTAAGCATACTAACATTTCATATGGATATTTGTGTGCTCAAACATAAGTCTTAACAGAACATAGCCTTTGACTGACACACGAATAATAAAAAAACATCTTTTACTCTGTGTATTCTTTGTCCTTTCAATACATCTTAGCTTTGATGTAGAGTTAACTAAAGGAAATTTTTTGTAGCATTTACACTCACCTGCCATGCTTGCCTTAGTTTGTAACCTGAGCTGTTGAGTTTCTCACGTCAGTGGCCTGCAGAAAGATATATATATATATTTATCTTTTTTTATATAAGGCAATGAAGTTACAAGGGATTGAAGATGATTTAGTTCAAAGGACATATTTTTATTTATTTTTTTTTTTTTTTGTTTTATAAAAAAAAATTTAAAAGAACTCCTGCGCTGCAGTAGGAACCACAAATTGTCGATTGGTATAAAGTAAACGGGCTATGTATGTATGTATCCCTTTTAGCATTTACAAAGGTGAAAAATTGTATAGATAACTAGCTGCCTGCGAAGTATAAAACGAACCCCCGCTGATTGTAACGTATATAATTTTTGCCTTCTGAAGGTTTTGATGAAGTTGGGCGCCATAAAATGACTTCTCAAACCACATGATACCGAACAAAATTTAGTTTTCGCGTAGGTTGTAGACTAAAGTAAAAATGGTAGATTCATTGCTATTCATGGTCAAAAAATTTTTAAATTTTGAATTTTCTAGATATCACGTGGTCGACTCATCTAACAACGGCCGTTTTGGCCATATTTTACATCAATTTTTAATTATAACTTTCATGAACATGAAATTGTATATTAACTTTGGTCAGTGGATATAGCCATGTCCGTCTGTCCGTCCGCCCATCTGTCCGTCCGTTTGTCTGTTTGAACGCAAACTCGTCCCTCAAATTTTGAGATATCTCAATGAAATTTAGCACAAGGATGTATTTTTGTATTATATTAGACACTTGTCGGATCCGGTAGCATCGGACCACTATAACATATATCTGCCATACAACCGATCGTCCAGATAAGACGATTTTGGTCATTCATGCCGCAATTTAGAAAGTATAAACGTGAAACTCGGTGATATATATTCCAATATATCATAGAAGATATCCTGAAAAACTCACTTTGAGTGGAGCTATATATAGTTATATCCCATACAACCGATCGTTCAGATAGAAAGATTTTTGGCCATTTCTCCTCTAATTTAGAAAGTATAAATGTGAAACTCTGTGATATATATTTCAATATATCATAGAAGATTTTCTGTAAAAATCATTTCGATCGGAACTATATATAATATATATCCCATACAACCGATCGTTCAGATAACTTGGTTTTTTGTCATTTTTTATTTTATAAAATAAAAATAAATGTAAGGCGCGATAACCTCCGAAGAGAACTAAGGCCGAGCTTCTCTACCAATTTGCGTCGTGCTCCTCTTGATTTTCCCTACAAATTGGCCGGACGGGACCTACATATTTTATGCCGACTCCGAGCGGCATCTGCAAGGCAGATGAGTTTTCACTGAGAGCTTCTCATGGCAGAAATACACCCGGAACGCTTGCCAAACTCTGCCGAGGGGCGAACCCGCTTAGAAAAATTTTCTTCTAATTTAAAAACCTTATTTCTAAAATGTTTGATGTTGCTTTGTCCGGGGTGCGAACCCAGGGCATACGGTGTGGTAGGCGGAGCACGCTACCAACACACCACGGTGGCCGCCATTTTATTTATTATTTTATTTATATTTATTTTTTTATTTTATATTTATCTTAAAAATCGTTTAGGTATGTACATCTGTTCACTATATATTTCTTATCTTGTACATCCGATTATTTGCAGATTATGAACGGGATAAGATTATTGTTCAGCCCCATTCATGAAAGGTATGAAGTGTTCTGCACAGCCGAAGGCAGTCCTGTCCTTACTTGTTTTTTCTACGGAGGGCTTTTTAAGCGAGCCCTACTGAAAATATAACATTTCAAGAACTTATTCAAAATGACCTGTCTAATTGGATGCGAAATCTTTATAACATTGTCGTTCACATCCATAACTATGCGACTTCTCCGTTAAGAAGTAGTGCTCTAGTTTGAGCATTTAATATACCAGGGCTGTCTACGTGTAATTTGAGTAATATACACGTCTTATTATCGTTTAAACAGTTACTTTTATCTCTCACGTCATCAGCGACTGATTTGTATATACATTAAATGATGCGACTTATCACCTGGTGACAGTACCTGACCTTTGTGAACCGTGAAATAGTTAGTAGTATAAGCCATCCCCATCATAAGACCAAATATATCGCATTAGCAACTGCAACAACGCTTAAAGGCTCGAGGCAGCTTGAGTGCAGGCCGTATGGTCATAGCAGTATAGCGCCATCTAATATCGGGAGAACCGAACATGTGATATCATGCCTGAGCCTCGAAATAGATCTTATAACCACAATCGAATTCTACGGAAATCTCGTACCAGAGTGTAGAAATGGCAGAACAAACTATATACGTGTATGCCGATGATTCTACATTAACGGAAGGGGCGGGTGTGCTGTTTAATGTTTTAATCCAGAAACAAGTAGATCGTTCAGGCTGCTAGGTTACTGCAGCGTCTTTCAGGTGGAAATTATAGCCGAGAAGAAAGCAATGCAATTTTATATTTAAACTTTTTTACTTCACTGAACGCGAATTCCCTCCTCTCCCCCCCTCAACCTAACTAAGCAACTAAATTAAACAGAAGTACTACCTAAGTTAAACTGAAATTTGTTTGTAAAGCAATATCAACATATTATCAATTTTTTATAATTTTTTCTTTTTCTTTCTTCTTGAGTGTTACATTTTCAACTTCACCTAAAATCATAGTTTTTAAGTAGTATATTTTAGCTTCCAAAATGCTCTCTTGAAGATCTCTAAGAGAATTCGCCTTAGTGCCAGGATGTTTGCCATAGCGTATGAGTAACTTCTAAGCAGACTGTACATATGTAAACTACCAAATAAAGATAGAGAAATGAGAATCAAAGGGAGTTTCAGTTTTTATTAAGTTCTTTTTCGAAATATGCTATCAAACTAGCGTTTTGTGAAATTTTTTTTTTTTACTGAATACTCGCAAAGGCCAGCCGCAAAGGCCGGTATTGCATATTATCAAAAATACTAAACTTAAAACAAGTAAGGAAAGCTAAGTTCGGGTGTAACCGAAGATTACATACTCAGCTGAGAGCTTTGGAGACAAAATAAGGGAAAATCACCATTTAGCAAAATGAACCCTGGAATGTGTTTGTATGACATGTGTATCAAATGCAAGGTGCTAATGATTATTTAAAACGTAGTGGGCCTTAGTTCTATAGGTGGACGCCTTTTCGAGATAGGGTGGACCAGGGTGACCAGGACCAGGGTGACCCAGAACATCTTATGTCGGGTACCGCTAATTTATTTATATATGTCATACCACGAACAGTATTCCTGCCAAGATTCCAAGGGCTTTTGATTTCTCCCTGCAGAAGTTTTTCATTTTCTTCTACTTAATATGGTAAGTGTCACACCCATTTTACAAAGTTTTTTCTAAAGTTATATTTTGCGTCAAAAAACCAATCCAATTACCATGTTTCATCTCTTTTTTCATATTTGGTACAGAATTATGGCATTTTGTTTTCATTTTTCGTAATTTTGGATATCGGAAAAGTGGGCGTTGTCATAGTCGGATTTCGGCCATATTTTATAAAGTGACTCCAGATAAGTACGTGAACTCAGTTTAGTTAAGATATATCGTTGTTTTGTATTTTGTTGCACCATATCATTACTGGAGTCGAATGTTGACATAATTTACTTTTATAATGTAAAGATATTAAATTTTTTGTTAAAATTTGACTTAAACATTTTTTTTTTGTTTTTAAGTGGGCGTGTTCTTGATCCGATTTCGCAAAATTTTATTTAGCACACATATAGTAATAGGAGTAACGTGCCTACCAAATTTCAACATGATATCTTCAACGACTGCCAAATTACAGCTTGCAAAACTTTTAAATGACCTTCTTTTAAAATTGGGCGGTGCCAGGCCCATTGTCCAAAATTTTCTAATTTTCTATTTTGCGTCATAAAGTCCACGCACCTACCAAGTTTCATCGCTTTATCCGTCATCTTAGGTAATGAAATATCGCACTTTTTCGGTTTTTCGAAATTTTCGATATCGAAAAAGTGGGCGTGGTTGTAGTCCGATTTCTTTCATTTTAAATAGCGATCTGAGATGAGCGTCCAGGAACCTACATACCAAATGTTATCAAGATACCTCAAAATTTACTCAAGTTATCGTGTTTACAGACGAACGGGCAGACGGACGGACGGAAATTGCTAAATGAATTTCTTTTTTCACCCAGATCATTTTGATATATTGAAGTCTATATCTATCTCGATTAGTTTATGCCGTTGCGGATTACCGTTATGCGAACAAAGTTAATATACTCTGTGAGCTCTGCTCAGCTGAGTATAATTCTAAACCACTGTTGTAACAGCAATCGTACAAGCATCCCTTAAAACGAAAAACGATGAGTTATTTATTTCAAAAATTTTGTACCATTCCACCTATTTCTTAACTGTCGATGGATACATGAATAACAATAATTATTGGATATCGCTTAAAATTTTTGTAAAATTAACGCCGCAATGAGTCAGTAAAGAATTATTTTTAAGCTCCACATCCAGATGAGGCTATGCATAAAATTAAAATATTCTGCTTTACATAATAAACTTTAGCTAGGTTCGTAAATCGATATCTAGTTTGAAAAAGTCAAAAAATGAATATTATATAACTGAGAAATGCAGTCACTTCTGTAGCTGTTGATGTGATATGAACCTGATATATTTCACTAAATAGTTTTTGTCTGATAAATCGTTATTTAGGCTAATAAATTGATGAAATAATTGATGAAAAATGATGCTAGATACATTAAGCTTCCTGCATATCAATGAGATATCTCCCTTCAAACGGTCTCAAAATTATGAAGTTCCACGGTAGTACAGCAAAAATGTTAAAAGTTTATCAGGTCGCTTCTAAATTTTAGCATAAAATAAGAAAAACACGTACTTGCATAATACGTAGGATTTCATCTTATATTAAAACAATTCATCATATAAAGTTTCGTGTGTGTGTATACATGACATGTAAATTATGATTTTTTAATGAATTCAAAATGCGGTGTTGTCAGTGTTTTTCTAGCATTGTTTAAAATTACATTCAAACATACATCAATTCCTCAAAAATCCACACAGATATTAAGTCATAAAACAGCTACCGATTACGTGTTCAATCATTATCATCATTCACACACTGATGTTACAAACATATTTATTTGATTGCTTTCAGTCTTATACTAATTTGCTAAGGTACATCTTTTGTCTCTTATAAGGTTTGCATAAGGTATAAGTAAAATTCTATATTATGTACTGGTATTTGTGCATTGAAAGTTCATTTCATTACGCTTTGGTAATCTTGCATGAGATAAATCTTGTACGTTTGCTTGTATTTCTATCAAGGCAATAATAATTTGCGTACATAAATGCTACATTTCAGCTAGATTGTTCTAACAAAAGGGATTGACTGTTTTAATGTCAGACCGCTTGAGTGATTGATTCATATATTAGTTTATGGTTTGGGAATTTGTTTGGATGCTTTCATCAAAATAGTTCGCACACTAATCACTTATAGGCAAATGCATGTAATTATATGCATTCAGCTATAATATATAAGCAGGCACATCGAAGTACAGAGTAAAGCATGAGTGAAGGTGTTAAATCGCATTTTAAATTTCTACTGTTTTATGAATGAAGATGGATCCCTAATTTGATATTTAACTTTTAAAAACAGTTAAGAACAAAGTAGAAGTCCTAGGTGTTAAAATTTGCCAAATTTGATCGCTTTTTTGTCTAGTTAAATGTGGGAAATATTATATTCTTAAAAGAAGCAATATTGTTTTAAGCCTTTATCCAGTCATCAACTTCCTATATTTCTATTTGTGCAACTTAAACTGTGTTCATTAATTAATTTCTTGTGTGAATTTCCTGTAACCCACTAATCAAATGCCGACACGGCAAGCAGAGGTTTGGTAATTATTCTTGGAAAAAGATTTCCGGTAGGCAATTACTTACGATTTATAAAATCTACGTCATAAAGACAATGTACAGCATACACAACTATACATATATAAAAACATATAAGCATATTGTTGCAAATTTCAAGAATTTTTGATTAATCCTGTCTTCTGTTTTGGCTCAAAATATAGAATAAATATACCCCAATATTCAGTATATAAAAAAAAATTATTTTTACAACACTACTATGATAGTAAAACTTCACAATTAAAATTATTTGCGTACTTCACGTACAAGATGTTAAAATCGAACTGAATTATTCTTTCCCAGACTGCGCTAATATACTCACAGTTGCTACATTCACGTATTGTTCCCACTGTCCAGTTGCGTAACAACATGGTGGCAGGGCCAGCAAAATGCCACGGGCCCTGACTCAAGAGGGCACCGGGCCAAGAGGCCGTGATCTCAAAAATAGCTTAGTCAAAGTGAAAATATTTTACCGAATATTGGACATCATTATAAACCAACTGAAATCGCGTTTCATCCCAATCAGTGAAATTGTTTCAAACTTCAGTGTTTTAAAGCCTCTCACTTTAAAAGTTTTCAATGAAGAACAAAATAAAAGTGTTTTATTTAATCCGGCCTTGAGCTCAACAATAACAACAATAGTATATACTAAAGAAAATAAATCATGACACTGATTTTTAAAAAAAGGTCTAGAATTTGTTGAGATATATAAAAAAAAACATATCTGAATTAATTGGCAGAGAAATTCTCAGTTTTCTATCCACTTTCAGAGACGAAATAGAAAAATCGTTGCTTTATGTATTGCAACTTTCCTTAAGTATGCACTGCATTAATGTTATTTCTTACAATTCCTGTGACTAAAGCTAGTGCTGAGCAATCATTTTCAAAATTAAAATTGATTGAAACCTATTTAAGAAAATCTATGAGACAACGCAGTTTATGTAAGTTGGCTATTCTGTCTATTGAAAATTCTATAGCCCGATCTTTAAACTTTGATTATATTATAGACACTTTTGCGGAACAGAAATCTCGAAAAATAAGATTTTTCCTTAAAAAATATCTTATCGAAATTAAATTGTTATTTTTATTACATTATAAATGCATGCAGGTTTGCTCATGATGTTGTTCCTTCACCGATAATCCAGCGAATAGATGGTTAATGCATTGAGAATGAAAAATAGAACATTGGGCTAGCATGGACTATATACCATTCTCTCTTGCCTGAGAGGAAAAGTATATGATCATTAATGGGAGATATAAAACGTGTAAATGAGCACGCTGAAAATCTTCAAGTTTATTAAAATTAAACTGAGTATAACGTAACGATTTTTGCTGATAGGGTCCCATCAAAAGAATTTGACACGGTCCCCAGATTGTATAGTTACGCCACTGCCAGTGTCCAGATTTTCGCTAATAACCCAATCGATTAGTTGGTTATTCACTTCTCTTAAATCTCTGCATCTCCTATTTGCTATTGTGTTATATCCCACTCAGCATTTAGTTGATTAAATTTTGAATTTCCCTACATATAAATACAATTTGATTACTTTTTCTGACTAAATAATGAGTTATCATACAATTGAACAAAATAAATAATCAAATATGAACACTTTTGATGATCAAAAACTGGATATAGTTTTTCAATCACATTTTGGAATCATATTTGAATCAAATGTGTTTACTTTAGGTGATCGAAAATTTATAATAATTTTTCATTCAGCTTCCTGAATCTTTTATGAATATATCTGTTGACTGAATAATGAATTTTATACTTGTTGAAATTTTACTTTTCATTAAAAATTTTCTTTTTTTCACACACACATATTTTTTCAAACATGAAGCTAAGAAAAAATATAACAAAATGTGTATTATTTATACAAAAGATATGCTTCTAGACAAAAAATAATTTAATGCTGCTCGTGACCGAAGATTTGCTCAACCATTTCTCCACCTTCGGCTTCCCAGAAAATACATAATGATTGGACAATACAAAGGTGTTGAAAGCTATTTGAACACCAGGTAAGTGAAACTATCTTGACATATGTACCTGGATACGACTTCAACATCCCGTATCGTATTCGTAATTTAAGATGTAGACGATAATAGCAGACAATTTTTGTTGCTATATCGGCCTACTGATTTGTAAGATCGCGGGTTCGAATCGAGCTCATCATATCATAATGATAAAATAATTATTGTTAGGCCTTGAGCTCGATTCGAACCTGCGATAATAGCCGATGTTGGATGTTGTAGTCACAAGTGTAGGTATATCGGTCAAGTTTGTTTGCATGTTACCTGCGGTTCGAATAGCTCACTTCCACATGCTGTCTTCCCCTGATGAAGTAAGACTATTATGTAGTATCTTATTTAGAATGAGATATGAATAATAAATGCATGATAATCGCATTCAAAAATGATTCAAAAATCTCAACCAAAACGATTGAAATATGTTCACGAATATGATCAGAAAATGATTGTGAAAAGAAATCATATATTACTCTAAACCTATTAAAGCTCAATTTTACAATGATATCAAATATTAATAAAAAGCATATATGTAATACTCTTATATTGCTAATAGAAAATGCTCGCAATGTGTTTTGAATTCGAAATCAAAACAAGACAGCCAATAAAATTTTTGTGATTGTAGAAGCATAATGTAATGATAGAAGGTGGCGGAATATTTGACAGCTATCATATCGAACGGTCTTAGCTCCAGTGACCTCCAGGTTGTATTTTGGAAGCACAAGAGAATAGGGACATAAAAGAGGGCCTCTTTTGAAATAGTACTTAAATTAATACTTTTTAGATAATGATAGAATATAGATGTAACTTGATTTTAGTGCAACTTTTTGATAAAAACTATGAAATTAAGTTTGCTTTATTCATTTTTGAAACGTATACAGCTTATCGATGTTACTGGTAATGCTCTAGGACAGAGGTCGACTGCTAATACACGGCCAAAAATGTCGGAAAAGATTTTAAAAGACGTGCTTTGATATCAGTAACCTCAAAGTAAAGACCTTACTAATGTCAAAAGATGTTTTCAAAAAAAAAAAACTAATTAAATTTTATGCTGAAAGGGGTCCTGCGACAAAAGACTACGGATCGTACTCCTGGTCTTGGAGCGGTTAAGGGCCATTGTTCGTATTTAAATACCTAGCCAAAAACGTGTCTTTTGAACACGCTCCTGACAGTTTTGAACGGGTATTAGCAGCCCACCACTGTCCTGTAGTATAACTTACTTAATTGACGCTTAACCGTTTAAACGGTGATGGCCGTCCAACAAGGTGCGCCAGCTGCTTCTTGGATCTGCCAACTGGCGCCAATTGGTCACACCAAGGGAGTTTAATGATAGAAGGTGGCTAATAGAAAAGTCAACAGAAAACGGAATTTGAGAAAAAAGTGATGCCGTTGTATATTTTTTTTAGAAAAAACTATTTCTAATGTTTTACATACACGTTTTCCATTGAATAAAAAAGGAGTTTTGTGAAGCGACAACATTTTTATTTCTAAGGGCGTTCAAGATGGCGGCGTTAGAGCGAGAAACTGCTTACATCCGCCAGCTTCTATAATTCCACCATGTGTAGCAGTATAAGTCTGACAAGAAAAAAAATTAATTTAGGTACATTCGATTATTGAAAACAAAAAACAAAACGTTTAAACAGCAATATATCGGCACTCTGATGTTTGGGAATGTACCTAGCCTTTTGTAGCAATATAGGAGTATTACATATATGATAAAAAGGGTTTCGAACTCGGAATCATAAATGATTATTCAAGAATAATCATATTCATGGTACATTTTTTTCCAGACGATACATTAATTTTCGAGCAGAAAATGCTTTTAAATTTGAACCCTTTTAATCATCTTGGGGTATTTAAATATTTTTTCTTCAAAATTTTCAAAAAATGCTGGCTGGGATGTTTTTGAACTCTTCGTAGCTGTGTATATGTGTGTGTTTCGTATTTTACTCTCTTAGCTCCTGTACACATTTTTGGGTATTTTTTTTTTTTTGCCTCATCTTTCAACATAGTATTTGTGGTTGTGCAGCATTTATTAACTATAGAAATAGCGACGCATCAAAATTGCTTTCATTCACCACACTGGTCTAAACCATGGTATAAAAAAGAAGGTAGTTCCACTCAAAATTTTTTGACGTATTTGGGGATGTTTGAAGTTTTAAAATGTTTTTTGTTTTGCTAGAAGTATTGCCATACCGTTACTGTTTAGAGCGACAATGTGGTTTTTCGGGATGGAAATTTCCTTTAGGATGAACACGTAATGGTCATCTGAGACAATAGTAATGTGATTTAGCACGACTTGTGTGCATATATATCGATTGAGAATACAATAAAACATGCAATTTTATTGAAAAATAGTGGGTTATGACTCGTAATTGAACGACTCATATCTTTATGGCAGCTTGACCCCTAAACAGAAAAAAAAATGCACGAAAAATCCTGTTTTTCTGTCATGCCTGTACAGTGGATATTTCTCAAGGCATGTTGAGAAAAATGTAACTCCCAATTCTGCAGTGATTGGCAAGTGTTTAATTTGTTATCTTTGTGGGATATGGCATCCATGTCAATGCTAAAAGGGCACAGCATGTGTATAGGCGGAGATTGTCCCAAGGCGACCCCTGGTGCAACGCACAAAAGAACTCTCATAACTAGTGGCTAACATGCACAGCTACAGAGTAATGTTCTCCCTAAAAAATGGTTTCACAATTCCCTCCTCAGCGCCACTCTTGAATTATAAAATAAAAAAAAAATGTGGACTTGTGGCCAATTTTTCACCATTCAATTTCATTAAAATTGCGTTTAAGCATGCCAAACTCTTTAGCAATTGCGGTGTCGGTTTATAGGGACCTCCTTTGGACAATCAATTGACAAACGTGTATGTTTTGTCAACATGTTTTGAGCAAAAGTACGGACACCTAAGAAGGCTATATTCCCTTGCTTTGTATATTTCGATCCATGTTTCTTCCACCAAAGCAATTTTCGGGAGCTCGAAAAGCTTATTAAAAACCTTCTTTTATATGCTGATATTTCGTATTAAAATATATCTAACCCATGCGGCTCATTTTTATACTCAGTTGAGCAGAGCTCACAGAGTATATTAAGTTTTATTGGATAACGGTTGGTTGTACATATATAAAGGAATCGAGATAGATATAGACTTCCATATATCAAAATAATCAGGATCGAAAAAAAATTTGATTAAGCCATGTCCGTCCGTCCGTTAACACGATAACTTGAGTAAATTTTAAGGTATCTTGATGAAATTTGGTATGTAGGTTCCCGAGCACTCATCTCAGATCGCTATTTAAAATGAACGATATCGGACTATAACCACGCCCACTTTTTCGATATCGAAAATTTCGAAAAACCGAAAAAGTGCGATAATTCATTACAAAAGACAGATAAAGCGACGAAACTTGGTATATGAGTTGAACTTATGACGCAGAATAGGAAATTAGTAAAATTTTGGACAATGGGCGTGGCACGCCCACTTTTAAAAGAAGGTAATTTAAAATTTTGCAAGCTGTAATTTGGCAGTCGTTGAAGATATCATGATGAAATTTGGCAGGAGCGTTACTCCTATTACCATATGTACGCTTAATAAAAATTAGCAAAATCGGAGAAGGACCACGCCCACTTTAAAAAAAAAATTTTTTTTAAAGTAAAATTTTAACAAAAAATTTAATATCTTTACAGTATATAAGTAAATTATGTCAACATTCAACTCCAGTAATGATGTGGTGCAACAAAATACAAAAATAAAAGAAAATTTCAAAATGGGCGTGGCTCCGCCCTTTTTCATTTAATTTGTCTAGGATACTTCTAACGCCATAAGTCGAACAAAAATTAACCAATCCTTTTGAAATTTGGTACGGACATAGATTTTATGACGTTAACTGTTTTCTGTGAAAACGGTTGACGCCACGCCCAGTTTTTATACACAGTCGTCCGTCTTTTCTTCCGCATGGCCGTTAACACAATAACTTGAGCAAAAATCGACATATCTTTAATGAACTTAGTTCACGTGCTTACTTGAACTCACTTTATCTTGGTATGAAAAACGAACGAAATCCGACTATGACCACGCCCAATTTTTCGATATCGAAAATTACGAAAAATGAAAAAAATGCCATAATTCTATACCAAATACGAAAAAAGGGATGAAACATGGTAAGGTAATTGGATTGTTTTATTGACGCGAAATATAACTTTAGAAAAAACTTTATAAAATGGTTGTGACACCTACCATATTATGTAGAAGAAAATGAAATTGTTCTGCAGGGCGAAATAAAAAACTCTTAAAATCTTGGCAGGTATTACATATATAAATAAATTAAAGGTATCCAACAGATAATGTTCTGGGTCACCCTGGTCCACATTTTGGTCGATATTTGGAAAACGCCTTCACATATACAACTACCACCACTCCCTTTTAAAACTCTCATTAATGCCTATAATTTGATACCCATATCGTACAAACTCATTCTAGAGTCACCCCTGGTCCACCTTTATGGCGATATCTCGAAAAGGCGTCCACCTATAGAACTAAGCCCCACGCCCTTTTAAAATACTCATTAACACCTTTCATTTGATACCCATATCGTACAAACATATTCTAAAGTCACCCCTGGTCCACCTTTATGGCGATATCTCGGAAAGGCGAACACCTATAGAACGAGGGCCCACTCCCTTTTAAAAATACTCATTAACACCTTTCATTTGATACCCATATTGTACAAACGCATTCTAGAGTCATCCCTGGTCCACCTTTAGCGATATCTCGAAAAGGCGTCCACCCATAGAACTAAGGCGCACCCACTTTTAAAATACTCATTAACGCCTTTCATTTGATACCCATATCGTAAAAAAATTCTAAAGTCACCCCTGATCCACCTTTATGGCGATATCTCGAAAAGGCGTCCACCTATAGAACTAAGGCTCACTCCCTTTTAAAATACTCATTAACACCTTTCATTTGATACTCATATCGTACAAACAAATTCTAGAGTCATCCATTGTCCACCTTTATGGCGATATCTCGAAAAGGCGTCCACCTATAGAACTAAGGCCCACTCCCTTTTAAAATACTCATTAACACCTTTCATTTGATACTCATATCGTACAAACAAATTCTAGTGTCATCCATTGTCCACCTTTATGGCGATATCTCGAAAAGGCGTCAACTCATAGAACTAAGGCCCACTCCCTTTTAAAATACTCATTAACATCTTTCGTTTGATACTCATATTGTACAAACGCATTCTAGAATCATCCCTGGTCCACCTTTAGCGATATCTCGAAAAGGCGTCCACCCATAGAACTAAGGCGCACCCACTTTTAAAATACTCATTAACGCCTTTCATTTGGTACCCATATCGTACAAATTAATTCAAGAGTCACCCCTGGTCCACCTTATGGCAATATTTCGAAAAGGCGTTCACCTATAGAACTAAGCCCCACTCCCTTTTAAAATACTCATTAACGCCTTTCATTTGATACCCATATCGTACAAACAAATTCTAGAGCCACCCCTGGTCCACCTTTATGGCAATACCTCGAAAAGGCGTCAACCCATAGAACTAAGGCCCACTCCCTTTGAAAATACTCATTAACATCTTTCGTTTGATACCCATATTGTACAAACGCATTCTAGAGTCATCCCTGGTCCACCTTTATGGCGATATCTCGAAAAGGCGTCCACCTAAAGAAGTAAGGCCCACTCCGTTTTAAAATACTCATTAACATCTTTCGTTTGATACCCATATTGTACAAACGCATTCTAGAGTCAACCCTGGTCCACCTTTATAACGATATCCCGAAAAGGCGTCCACATATAGAATTAAGGCCCACTCCCTTTTAAAATACTCACTAACACCTTTCATTTGATACCCATATCGTACAAACTAATTCTAGAGCCACCCCTGGTCCACCTTTATGGCAGTATCTCGAAAAGGCGTCCACCCATAGAACTAAGGCCCACTCCCTTTTAAAATACTCATTAACACCTTTTATTTGGTACCCGTATCGTACAAACTAATTCTAGAGTCACCTCTGGTCCACCTTTATAACGATATCCCGAAAAGGCGTTCACCTATAGAACTAAGGCCCACTCCCTTTTAAAATACTCATTAACACCTTTTATTTGGTACCCGTATCGTACAAACAAATTCTAGAGCCACCCCTGGTCCACCTTTATGGCAATACCTCGAAAAGGCGTCAACCCATAGAACTAAGGCCCACTCCCTTTTAAAATACTCATTAACATCTTTCGTTTGATACCCATATTGTACAAACGTATTCTAGAGTCATCCCTGGTCCACCTTTATGGCGATATCTCGAAAAGGCGTCCACCTATAGAACTAAGGCCCACTCCGTTTTAAAATACTCATTAACATCTTTCGTTTGATACCCATATTGTACAAACGCATTCTAGAGTCAACCCTGGTCCACCTTTATAACGATATCCCGAAAAGGCGTCCACATATAGAATTAAGGCCCACTCCCTTTTAAAACACTCATTAACACCTTTCATTTGATACCCATATCATACAAACAAATTCTAGAGCCACCCCTGGTCCACCTTTATGGCAATACCTCAAAAAGGCGTCAACCCATAGAACTAAGGCCCACTCCCTTTTAAAATACTCATTAACATCTTTCGTTTGATACCCATATTGTACAAACGCATTCTAGAGTCATCCCTGGTCCACCTTTATGGCGATATCTCGAAAAGGCGTCCACCTATAGAACTAAGGCCCACTCCCTTTTAAAATACTCATTAACATCTTTCGTTTGATACCCATATTGTACAAACGCATTCTAGAGTCATCCCTGGTCCACCTTTATGGCGATATCTCGAAAAGGCGTCCACCCATAGAACTAAGGCCCACTCCCTTTTAAAATACTCATTAACACCTTTTATTTGGTACCCATATCGTACAAACTAATTCTAGAGTCACCCCTGGTCCACCTTTATAACTATATCCCGAAAAGGCGTTCACCTATAGAACTAAGGACCACTCCCTTTTAAAATACTCATTAACACCTTTCATTTGATACCCATATCGTACAAACAAATTCTAGAGCCACCCCTGGTCCACCTTTATGGCAATACCTCGAAAAGGCGTCAACCCATAGAACTAAGGCCCACTCCCTTTTAAAATACTCATTAACATCTTTCGTTTGATACCCATATTGTACAAACGCATTCTAGAGTCATCCCTGGTCCACCTTTATGGCGATATCTCGAAAAGGCGTCCACCTATAGAACTAAGGCCCACTCCCTTTTAAAATACTCATTAACATCTTTCGTTTGATACCCATATTGTACAAACGCATTCTAGAGTCAACCCTAAAAAAAAAAAAAAATCGTACAAACAAATTCTAGAGTCACCCCTGGTCCACCTTTATGGCAATATCTCGAAAAGGCGTCAACCCATAGAACTAAGGCCCACTCCCTTTTAAAATACTCATTAACATGTTTCGTTTGTAGCCCATATTGTACAAACGCATTCTAGAGTCATCCCTGGTCCACTTTTATGGCGATATCTCGAAAAGGCGTCCACCTATAGAACTAAGGCCCACTCCCTTTTAAAATGCTCATTAACATCTTTCGTTTGATACCCATATTGTACAAAAGCTTTCTAGAGTCAACCCTGGTCCACCTTTATAACGATATCCCGAAAAGGCGTCCACATATAGAATTAAGGCCCACTCGCTTTTAAAACACTCATTAACACCTTTCATTTGATACCCATATCGTACAAATTATTTCTAGAGTCACCCCTGGTCCACCTTTATGGCGATATCTCGAAAAGGCGTCCACCTATAGAATTAAGGCCCACTCCCTTTTAAAATACTCATTAACATCTTTCGTTTGATACCCATATTGTACAAACGCATTCTAGAGTCATCCCTGGTCCACCTTTATGGCGATATCTCGAAAAGGCGTCCACCTATAGAACTAAGGCCCACTCCCTTTTAAAATACACATTAACATCTTTCGTTTGATACCCATATTGTACAAACGCATTCTAGAGTCAACCCTAAAAAAAAAAAAAAATCGTACAAACAAATTCTAGAGTCACCCCTGGTCCACCTTTATGGCAATATCTCGAAAAGGCGTCAACCCATAGAACTAAGGCCCACTCCCTTTTAAAATACTCATTAACATGTTTCGTTTGTAGCCCATATTGTACAAACGCATTCTAGAGTCATCCCTGGTCCACTTTTATGGCGACATCTCGAAAAGGCGTCCACCCATAGAACTAAGGCGCACCCACTTTTAAAATACTCATTAACGCCTTTCATTTGGTACCCATATCGTACAAATTAATTCTAGAGTCACCCCTGGTCCACCTTATGGCAATATTTCGAAAAGGCGTCCACCTATAGAACTAAGCCCCACTCCCTTTTAAAATACTCATTAACGCCTTTCATTTGATACCCATATCGTAGAAACAAATTCTGGAGTCACCCCTGGTCCACCTTTATGGCGATATCTCGAAAAGGCGTCCACCCATAGAACTAGAGCCCACTCCCTTTTAAAATACTCATTAACACTTTCATTTGATACCCATATCGTACAAACAAATTCTAGAGCCACCCCTGGTCCACCTTTATAACGATATCCCGAAAAGGCGTTCACCTATAGAACTAAGACCCACTCCCTTTTAAAATACTCATTAACACCTTTCATGTGATACCCATATCGTACAAACAAATTCTAGAGCCACCCCTGGTCCACCTTTATGGCAATACCTCGAAAAGGCGTCAACCCATAGAACTAAGGCCCACTCCCTTTTAAAATACTCATTAACATCTTTCGTTTGATACCCATATTGTACAAACGCATTCTAGAGTCATCCCTGGTCCACCTTTATGGCGATATCTCGAAAAGGCGTCCACCTATAGAACTAAGGCCCACTCCCTTTTAAAATACTCATTAACATCTTTCGTTTGATACCCATATTGTACAAACGCATTCTAGAGTCAACCCTAAAAAAAAAAAAAAATCGTACAAACAAATTCTAGAGTCACCCCTGGTCCACCTTTATGGCAATATCTCGAAAAGGCGTCAACCCATAGAACTAAGGCCCACTCCCTTTTAAAATACTCATTAACATGTTTCGTTTGTAGCCCATATTGTACAAACGCATTCTAGAGTCATCCCTGGTCCACTTTTATGGCGACATCTCGAAAAGGCGTCCACCCATAGAACTAAGGCGCACCCACTTTTAAAATACTCATTAACGCCTTTCATTTGGTACCCATATCGTACAAATTAATTCTAGAGTCACCCCTGGTCCACCTTATGGCAATATTTCGAAAAGGCGTCCACCTATAGAACTAAGCCCCACTCCCTTTTAAAATACTCATTAACGCCTTTCATTTGATACCCATATCGTAGAAACAAATTCTGGAGTCACCCCTGGTCCACCTTTATGGCGATATCTCGAAAAGGCGTCCACCCATAGAACTAGAGCCCACTCCCTTTTAAAATACTCATTAACACTTTCATTTGATACCCATATCGTACAAACAAATTCTAGAATCAGCCGTGGTCCACCTTTATGTTGGTATCTCGAAAAGGTGTCCACCTATAAAACTATGGCCCACTTCCTCTTAAAATACTCTTTAATACCTTTCATTTGATATGTATATCATACAGACACATTCCAGGGTTACCCGAGGTTCATTTTCCTACATGGTGATTTTCCCTTATTTTGTCTCCATAGCTCTCAACTGAGTATGTAATGTTCGGTTACACCCGAGCTTAGCCTTCCTTACTTGTTTTTAAATACCTATGAAAGTAATTTAGTCGTATCCGTTTATAAGGAATCTATCAAAATTAGAAAAATTCGTAACATTTTTCAATCTGGTAGCTTGTTTTTGGTGAAATTGTCATTGTCCCCGCAATGGCCAAGATTAGCCACTTGATCACACTAAATGGCACTACCTCCATTTTTTGTATTATGGTCTAAACATATGTCTGATTGTTATGATCGAACAAATTTTCAGATCAAAATGCTGCTAGCTTTTCCTAATTAACCAGCCTTCTTTTACTTCGTGGTTTCCGAAATTTTCGTATGCGGTAGACTACATCGCTGATCCGTTTTACAACTTTGTCCAAACTTTCTTCAATTGATCATTTGAGGTAATGTGAGTTCTTCATTAAAGCATGCCATGTTTTTTGGGAGACAAAGTTAGTTTATTATTATTATTTTTTTTTTTCAGACGAGGCATCATCGAAAGCCTCAAAGTCGTGTGGGACTTTAACCGCTTTAAACCTTCTACCGTCAAGTACTAAGCCCCGGTACTACCGGCAAGTACTCCGTCGGGAGGTGTAAAACTTTGTAGTATAAAATTTACGCTGAAAACCACACACCGCCGAATTTTTAACTACAATGAAACATCAATACATAAATTGTATATATATACGCATACAAACTTACTTACGATGCTTGCTGCTTACCTACTTCCCAGTGACTTCCGGCGATCCGTAGGAGATTCGAGATTCCTATAAAAATATATACACTGCAGCATTTAGAAAAATCCTTCTATGACCTTCACTTTCGTTTATTTAAATTTATTTTGAACTTAGAGTATTCGCTGCTTCTGTGTTTTCTCCGTATTTCCAATGACGTGTTTTGTATGGTTCAAGAAGCCGTGTCTCCATTCCGTACCCATATACACGGTAGGTTTTCCTATTTACTACTTCCATGCCTTGCATCAATTACACAGTGCCACAAAAAAAAAAGGAAATACACTCATCAAGTGACCTAGCTAAGATTGTTTATGTAGTCAAGTGTAACACGAAACGGTATTTGAAAAATACGCTATACCCTCAAAATTTTTTTTATTGTTAAAAAACCGTTATTCCATGCTTGTTGGCACATAAAAGTTCCTAGAGGGGCTATTTTTGAACCGATTTCAATTTTTCCAACGGTTTCGGAAAGTTAAATAATGGCATTCTTAATATATAAACAGCAATTTGTTAGTCTATAAGGTATAAGAAGAAATTTTTTCACTTACATCTGAAATTTTCGTAAAATTTTTTCGTTTTTTCGAGTTTGATGCCATTTTTTTTGGTACAATTCGACATAATTACAACAAATATTAAAGATCAAGCAAACATTTCTAACTCGAATCTATTTTGAAAAAGTTAAATTTTTCTGTATACAAAGAACAATGGAATCAATACAAATAATATAATGAGGCGATATCATACAGTTTTACCGCTGGCCGGTCGACTGGTCGACCAAGCATTTCAACCATACGTTGCAATGCAGTGGGTGGTAAAAAGGTTGAAATTCTTGTTTTCGAAAAAACGTTGTAACATCTTAAATTTTTAACATTTTTCAATAATTAAGGCCTAGTTTTACTCAGAATTCATAGTAGAACAATAATATTTGTTACAATTAAAGCATGTTTTTCGAATTGTACCAAAAAAATGGCATCAAACTCGAAAAAACGAAAAAATTTTACGAAAATTTCAGATTTAAGTGGAAAAATTTCTTCTTATACCTTATAGACTAACAAACTGCTGTTTATATATTAAGAATGTAATTATTTGTCTTTCCGAAACCGTTGGGAAAATTGAAATCGGTTCAAAAATAGCCCCTCTAGGAACTTTTATGTGCCAACAAGCATTTAAATAACGGTTTTTTAACAATAAAAAAATAAATTTGAGGGTATAGCGAATTTTTCAAATACCGTTTCGTGTTACACTTGACTAGATAAACAATCTTAGCTAGGTCACTTGATGAGTGTATTTTCACTGTAGCACAGTGTTATCAATTGCTTGCATACGAGTGTTTACATACCTGTTAAGCTTCACTTTAATCTTCAATAAAAGAAAATGTATACAAATATTTTTTGTTGTACGGATTTGGTTTAAGTGATTTTTATTTCCTTGCTGTCACAAGTAAACATTAATACTATTTTCGTTACTGACACAGACATATGTATTAGGGTGTCCGCTATTTCTGAAGCTAGATTTAGTTTTCCGCCTTCTTCTAAATTTGATTTTAAGTCTCAACATTAAGTTTAATTTAAGTTGTTTGTTAAGAGAATAAATTTGTTTGGTCATTTCAATAGAAGAGAAACCATTGGTCCCATGTAAACAATATTCTGTAAAAATAACAGATTGTCAATAAATCGAACTGATTTTCTTATTAAAAAAACCGATTTTCTTGGTAATTCTAAAAGCCGTCAACTGTATATTTTATGCGAATGCGTTAGCTAATTTAAAAGGGAAAATTACGTCCGATGCGCCTACCACGCCGTTCTTATAACCTTGGTGCAACAGAAATCTCTGTCATATTAACAGCCTTCATTGTGGCTATAAATATATTTACAGTTTTTATTTGTATTGGTAGGTTGACAGTAATAATTGTGAGTTAATAGAGCTATGATGAAATTTTTTTTTTTTTTAAGTTGGCTGTGGAATTCCGAATTGACAATTTGTTCGATGTTGACTCAAAAGCTAATTGCGATGAATAAAATCTGATAGAAATTTCAAATGAATTTGTCCGTGATTTAATTGGTTTTAGCAGCATTTTCCTTTATTGAAGGTTTAGATATAGATCTAAATCGGTATATATAACGCACATACAGCATGCTACATATGTATATGTAGTTTAGTTAGATTTGGCATTAAGGAGGTTGCTTTGGCGTTAATTGGCGCTGGTTATGAAACACCTTTCTTGCGGATTGGGCTAATCTGTCTTATACTGTGGTTTTGTTGTTTTTGGTTTGAATTGATGTGTAAACATCTTTGCGAACGGTATGGTGTAATAAGAATTGTAAACGTAAAGTAGCTTTAAGTGTATGTGTAAGTGTAAGTGTATGTGTTAGTGTAAGTCTAAGCGTAAGTGTAAGTGTAAGTATGAGTATAAGTGTGAGTGTAAGTGTAAGAGTAAGTGTCACTTTAGGTGTAAGTGAACGTACATGTGTATGTGTAAGTGTAAGTGCTAGTGTAAGCGTAAGTGTATGTGTACGTGTGAGTGTGGGTAAGTGTAACTGTCACTGTAGGTGTGAGTGAACGTACATGTGTATGTGTAAGTGTAAGTTTTAGTGTAAGCGTAAGTGTATGTTTACGTGGGAATGTACGGGTAAGTGTAGGTGTCACTGTAGGTGTCAGTGAACGTACATGTGTATGTGTAAGTGTAAGTGTAGGTGGAAGCGTAAGTGTAAGTGCAAGTGTAAATGTAAATGTAAGTGAAAGTTTAAGTTTAAGTGTAGTTTTTAATGTAAATGTAAGTGTAGGTGTAGGTGAAAAAGTAAGTTTAAGTGTAATTTTCAATGTAATTATAAGCGTTGGTGTAAGTTTAGGTGTAATTTTTAATGTAAATGTAAGCAGTTGTTGGTGAAAAAGGAAGAGTAAGTATAAATATATCTGAAAGTGTAAGAGTGAATGTGTTTTTAAATAAATGTGTAAGTGTAAGTGTAATTCTTAATGTAAATGTAATTGTAAGTGTTAGTATATCTGTAAGTTTAGGTGAATTTGTAAATGTAACTGGAAGTGTTAGCGCAAGGTAATTGTAATAATTAGTTATTGATATGCTGCATGGGGTAATATAGAATGAAACTGTAGGCGTAATGTGCGAAAGTGGTTGGAGGAAACGAGGGAAAAGATGAAAACCCAAAACCAAACAAACTATATCGATGAGGTATTAATTTGTTATAGAATTTGTTATAGAAAATGTCTTGATTTTTAGTAATGGGTGTGTTGGCAATTTCGCATCGCCGACTTATCGGCCTGTAATCGATATGTAACCGATTTGTCGTCGCCGAGCTATCAACTTGTATTTGCAGTGATTAAGTATAATAAGTGATCGCCCAAAAAATTACATTGAGAATTTTATATTCACAAGAAGGTCTGTAGCACAAATATGGTGTTGCTTGTTATTTATGTCTGTTAGTGATTTCGATTATTGACTCTTTTTGTTTGCCGAGAGACTGGAAACCAAAAAGCTGACACATCTGGTGTTAGTGCCGACCATCGAATTAATTTGGTTTTACCAGATCTTTTGACATCGGATCAGCGATTCGCTCGTTACTTTAAAATTGGCTTATTATCAACGATCTTACTGTTATTTTTGGATTATATAACACTTCTTTTTGCATAGATCTGCATCTAAATTTGATAGAAAAAAACAATTCGCCGTTTCACAACTCAATCATTCACGACACATCCTTCACCAGTTCTGCCGTTATATATTTTTTGTGTATACGTCAACCGATTCACCATCAAGGGGTTTTAAATCAGCCATCCATTGTTCATTGGCGGTCACCGAGGTGAGATGGTAGCGTACTCCGCCTACCACACCGTATGCCCTGGGTTCACATCCCTGGCAAAGCAACATCAAAATTTAGAAATAAGATTTTTCAATTAGAAGAAAATTTTTCTAAGCGGGGTCGACCTTAGGCAGTGTTTGGCAAGCGCTCCGAGTATATTTCTGCCATGAAAAGCTCTCAATGAAAACTCGTCTGCCTTGCAGATGCCGTTCGGAGTCGGCATAAAACAAGTAGGTCACGTCCGGCCAATTTGCAGGGAAAATCAAGAGGTGCACGACGCAAATTGGAAGAGAAGCTCGGCCTAAAATCTCTTCGTAGGTTATGGCGCCTTACATTTATTTATTTATTTATTGTCCGGTTCATTGTTTCGCGATATTTCATTTATGTCCTTTTTTGTACCTGTCAAATTAAAGGAAATTGCTAGCAATGAGGTTATGCAATCCATTGGAAACGAACTGCTCAATATATTCCAAAGCTCCGCTGATGTCCGCTCATGCTTTATTGGCCCTGTGTACTCTAATTTTAGTTTTACAGAAAAATTATGCTCAGATCGAACTTCTGATAGAAGAGTTTTTCCCTCCAACATGCAGGAAAATAACGCATATGGTTAGATCAGGTTAAAACGGATGGAACGATAATTTGCATTCCCAAACCAACATTTAGGGCACCAATGAGCCAATTGTCATGCCATCAACAGTGAGTAATCTTTACTTGGTGCATTTCAAGCTTGTATTCCTCCGAAAAATCATTAATAAAAGGTAGAAGGAGAGCAGCCAACCTGATTTTAATTCGCGCTGAACAGTGGCACAGCAAACGATGCACGCTGTAGAGCTTTGCACGTAGCTCCATTCCCAAAAAGGTTACAAACACCTAGTTGTTGTTGTTTTAAGAGTGCTTCGCGCCATTCAAAAGGTGCGACCACTCAAAAATCGCCATCTAAAGTCATCTAATGGGAGACGAAAGTTACTTACAGATTGAGCTCGGTTCGACCATAGTGATGTTGCTAGATAAAATTTCGGGGGTATGCGCCTTGAAAGTTAAGCTGTTATGGAATATGACCGATAAGATGTTTGGGTGAGATAGTCGGCAGCGTAATTCTATTGACATGAGCATCCATTATTTGCTCATCTGTTCCCTCCACCTCGTAAACAGAGTAACCGTGTATTTAGTCATTAATAGTATCAAGTCGCGCGAGGTGGAGAAACCGAAAAAACTTGGGAGACACCTATTTATATCAGATACTAATTTTTATATTGAAGAGCAAGTTTCTGTTGCCATTGTCGTGCAGTACTCGGCATAAAAAATGAGAGTGACTCCTTCTGGTGGAAAAGGTAGCTCTTATATATAGTAATTGAATACTTAGTTCCTATGGCAGCCAGTGCTACGTACCGCAGCGACTCGAGATTTCAAGGACTGGCATTTCAGTGTAACCCCATTTAATTTGCTGCGTATCTGGCATGAATTGTCATCCTCCGAGAGGCTCCTTGCAGCTGGATTGCTTCATACTAGAGATATACGCCGCCGATAAACGTCACCGCCGCCGATTTTTAGCACGCCGCCGCCGAATGCCAAAAAAATGGCGCGGCGGTGGCGGCGGCGTCGGGCACGTTACTATATTTTCTACTCATTTAAGACTGTTTGAGCCACTTATTGAACATGTCGAAAATTTGTCGGATATGGTCGAAAGTGATATCATTGGATGCGCATCACTGCCAGTTATAAGAAACTAATTGCGAAATTTAACTCTTTCTAACTGTTAAAAAGTTATTTAAAACAAGTTAGGAAGGCTAAGTTCGGGTGTAACCGAACATTACATACTCAGCTGAGAGTTTTGGAGACAAATGTTGGAGTTGAATGTTGACATAATTTACTTATATACTGTAAAGATATTAAATATTTCGTTAAAATTTGACAAAAAAATTTTTTTTAAAAGTGGGCGTGTTCGTAATCCTATTTTACTAACTTTTATTTAGAACACATATAGTAATAGGAGTAACGTTCCTGCCAAATTTCTTCATGATATCTTCAAAGATTGCCAAATTACAGCTTGCAAAACTTTTAAATTAGCTTCTTTTTAAAGTGGGCGGTGCCAAGCCCATTGCCCAAAATTTTACTAATTTTATGTTCTGCATCATACGGTCAATCCACCTACCAGGTTTCATCACTTTATCCGTCTTTGGTAATGAATTATCGTACTTTTTCCGCTTTTCGAAATTTTCGATATCGAAAAAGTGGGCGTGGTTATAGTCCCATAGTGTTCATTTCAAATAGCGATCTGAGATGAGTGCCCAGGACATACCAAATTTCATTAAGATACTCAAGTTATCGTGTTTACGGACAGACGGACGGACGGACATGGCTAAATGAATTTCTTTTTTCGCCCAGATCATTTTGATATAAAATTTATATCTATCTCGATTAGTATATGCCGTTACGGGTACCGTTATGCGAACAAAATGAACATCTGCTGTGAGTTCTGCTCAGCCAAGTTTCCTTTGAAATAATTCTTACCTCTTACTTAAGTTGAGGATATATGTACGTTTGAGAAGGGTTTGAAAAATCATTTGGGCTTACATTCAAACATCTGTTGTTTATTTGCGAAACTATACAATAGCATCTGAAATGTAAATTTTATTTTCACACTTCATTCTTCAACACCCAAGTCTCCCGGTTTGACATTTCCTAAAGTTGGCCCTATTCAAAACTAGTCCCTTGGAGTGAATCACATTGATTATAGCCTATCAACCAAGTTTAAATATCACCTAGATGTTATGGCTCCTTTTACAAATGTGAAGACGTAGGCACATATATTTACCAAGTGTGGTTTTGTCCTTCGCAAGAACACTCAAAGTAGTGAAGCAAAAGCTTTCCCAAGGCAGTCGAACTAATGACCGTAAGTGCTAATACTCCAATGTAGTGGACAGTCGAACTAGTCTGAAAACTGAAGGTACGCGGTCATCCATAATGAGCTCTTATATCATAAGGCCGGAAAACAGCAGTTAAAATCTTTCAACTTAAAATCGGTCGACTATAATTCTAAAATATCGCTTTGATTTAACGAAGACTATGGAAATCAATGTTGTGAACACAAAAGTCTGCAAACTTTGGTCTACATTTTAAAAATTTTATGCAGGGTCCTTGTAAAAGTTAATTTATGTAGATACGCCGAGGATTATACGATTTTCACCCATGAGTTACGCAATGACATCCACTTAGACTGCTTATGATTTCGAGGGCGGCATCCTTGGCCGAATAGTCACGCCCTAACATTTTCAGGTGTTTCTCTGTTGCAGTTCGGCAGCATAGCGCGACAAAAACATGCGTTAGAAAGTCTTCGGAGCTACACCTATTGCTTCTAGGAAAGTGACTTCGACGAAGGTACATATGAGTTCGAAGTCGCAGTCCTATAGCTTATGTGCAGACATATGGTGTGGGAGTCAGGAGGCGTGGTAGTGTTCAGGATTGCTACTGTTCGCACATCGGGAATTATAGCTCTTAATCATCGGGAATTGTAGCTCGAAAAAACTGGATGCGCCCTGTGCCACGAGAGTCATGTATATTAATAGACCATTAATAGAAACCGTAAGTCGCTTTGTGCGTGGCCGCCTAGGAGCCACACATGATTTAAAGGAATTGTGTTCGCGCCGCTTATTAGGAGTTGTCCCCAGGTGAAACTACGCTTTGCACAAGATATACAGACAAAAGTGTGACCATTTTATGTATCTCTATTTCTTTTCAGCAGACGCAGCAGTACCAATTCCAAAGACCCGGGTTAGGTTCGAAGCCTCTCTGGAGTAAGTGAACGAGGGACAATCCCTCTGCAAGAAGCTACTCCTAAAACTGTTGAACAATCTACGAGGTTTTGAAGCAAAAACCCCGGATCTTTCCGAAATGGCCAAAACGTTGATTTCATTAAATACATACAAGCAAACACTTTCCTAAATATTATTTCTTTAAATAGAAAAATCAAGCTGTTTAAAGTAAGAACACCAGCGTACGTCGGCGCGCCGCCCACGCCGTCGCCGCCGACAAAGTGATCGGCGTAAACCTCTACTTTATACCCTTCTACTCCGCGAAGGTATTGAAACCAGCTCCGATCCTAGAAAGTAATTATGCTGCATGTGCCGGAAAAGAATCAACAAACACCCTAATATCTATATTCGTAACTTCAATAATCACTGAAATGGCAGTACGAGATGCGTTCTTGCATGTTCGAATAATTTCTGCTCTGATTTTTTGGCTGACTTTGCAAAAAAAGCAATAAAGAAATGTTAATGAAAGTGACAGCAATTGCGGAGGCATGCATAAAACTGCATTGCACTTCGCATTAAACATCGCACCGTTAACCACACCACATTGTCACACCGCACTTGGTGCGCATAAATTAATTACAACGAAAAAACAACCATCAACCGCAGCATCGTAACGTTATTTCACTCTATTAAAATGAGCAGCCGTCTAAATGTCGAAATGTGAGATGAAAAGCGAAAAGGAAATTGGAGCTGAAGTCAAGCTCATGCTGCTGCCTTTTACTGCTGTTACCAAAAAGATATCCGGCAACGTGGCAGCCAGGAGCAACAATAATATTGGCTCTGTATCAATATGTGTCAGGTGAATGCTGCAGTATTTTTAGTTGTTTTTGTTACGACTGTAGTAGCATCAAAATCGATTACTGCAACCTAAACTGTGCTGAGGGTAAATGAAGAAGTTTCAACAGGAAGAGTGGAGAATTTGAATAAAGTTGACTGCACTGCAACTCAGCCTGAAGTGCTTAATTAAGATAAATTCTTCACAGCAATTAACGTTTCACATTTAAATATTATACAAGTCATGTGTTTGGTCTTTGTTGTTGTTATAGTTGTAGTTGTTGTTTGTGTTATTATTACTTACTTGATGGGTTCTGTCAAATGTCAGGTGAGGCGAAAGTATGTGAAGGATGCTGCTATTGCAGTACTTCCGGCAAAAGCAAATAGGATTACATTAATACAAATTCGCATATACATAGGTACATACTTACAAATTATAAAGTTTGACAATGAGTGGACTGATGTGTTTCAGAGGCGTAGCAATACTTATTTACGTATATTCGGATGCCCTTAGGAAAGATCTTTTTTGCTACCTTTGGTAATTCAATAGCAGCTGTTCTTTGAGAGAGAAGGGTCAAATTGGCAACATCTATTGTCAGATTATATCCCATGGAAGACTAAAACGTTTCAAATTCCCATGGAAGAGTAACAAGGTACATTTTCACGTTGTTCGTTGTTAGGTTCAGTTGCTGTAATAACCTTCTACGCAAATAACGAACTGTGCTAGTTTTTTACTAGAAACACAGAAAACTGTAAGTATTCCATGGGATTGCTTATATTAAACAGTAACTACTGGCTTAACCGCTGCGTTGTATAAGGCCTTCTTAAATCACAGGAATCCCACATCAAGATGATAAAGGTAGGTAGGCAGGTAGGTATAATAGCTGCAGTCAGATCGCCCAAGTAGTTAATGAGACAGCCTGAGTTGCTTATAAAATCGAGAATATTTGGAAGGTCTATTTCCTATAATCTAGCAACATTTTCTAGAAGGCGACTTCCGAGGCATCTTAGACGTGTTCTCGCTAGAGCGTGGTATTCACACAGAAAATATTCAACAGTTTTTTTGGTAGTTATGATATTGCAACTTCTGCAACGGTTATTATGCAAAATGCGTTGAGTTAACAATTGATGCCATTTGATAAAACCAACTGCTGGCCTGGTGTTGTTGCAGTAGGTATAAGGACAATCCTCGAAGGCCTTGGGGAGTGTTATCGATGTTTATGGCCCTTTGTCGGACACAGATCCCGTACGTTCCGGTAACAAGCACCATTAAAGAACTAGCCCGACTATCTCGGTAACGATTTGGTATGGCTATATGAAACCTTCTAAGCCATCCTAGATCCATGGGGAACTTGGGTTCACCAGAGCCTCGACTGTTAAAGAAACCGGATTTGCAACGGGTAGGTGAAGCTGACAATTGGGTTGGAGAAGATATATATTGCGCTAACAACCCCTTTAAAGGGTTGCGTTACACAACCCCTTGAATCAATTTGGTATTATAGTCGCCGCTTAAAACAGGCATACCTACCACGGGTATATTCTAAGCCTCCCAACCCGCTGGCCGGTAGGCTTTGAGAGTTCATATTCTTGTTCTTGGTGGTTGCCTATTCTGGTTTTCTCACTTTCTTTCCGAGAATAATGACTGCCTGGAGTTAAATAATCTGATTAATACTCACCTCTCAATAACCGAGGACTCCAAATTTCCACTACCCCGAACTTTTGGCCTCTCCTTAACAGTAAAAATTTCCACATAAAATTACAGAGTCCTTTTATTTAAAGGTCATCCTCTCATTTACCCAATGAATAAAACGCCACTAATCTAACTTTAGAGTTTACAAAAGCTTCTCATTCATAACGAAAAAGAAACTTTACAAAAACAAATCTACATAACATACAAATAAACATAAAGACAGAATTTCCCAATTGTGTTGTTAGTGTAGAAATGAGATAAACTGAATTAAGCCAGGAAACAAATATAAGCAGGATAACCTAGTGGATAAGGCAGCTGCAGTTTCACCATGTGAGTCGCGGTTCGAATCTCGGTGAAACCTTTGATAACATTACGAAATTGCCTGATGATGGTTAAGTGGCTGTTTTGGAAATGGTACCATCGCAATATGCCAGTAAATGTTTCTTTCTTTCTTTTCAGTATCTCTTAGAAAACTTAACAATTGAATATTCAATTTATTATAAGCCGGTGTTAAGGTCATGAATTCTTAAATACTAACTATATATAGTTGTCCATGTGAGTCCTTTGCATTTAAGGTGAGATGCAAGCGGCTGCGGCTGTCACTGTCCTTGTCAAAAATGAAGACATTTTAGCTGACGATAGTTTGGCAAACGCTGTTAATTATTTCGCTAAATAACAATTGCTGAACATCAAAATGCATGATATCGGTGTAATCAATTGTTGGTTTGAGGTTGTCAAGTTATACGATCGTTCAGTAGTTGGTTAAGTTCATCGTTAACAGCAATTACGTTTGCATTAGAAGCAACTCAAAATTACACAGTACCACAATGTGACAACACTAAATTTTTAGTAATTTCAAAATCGCATTCCATACAGCAAAAATGGTAGATTGGTAGATACTGCTGATTGGGGGCTTAGAATATACCCGCGGATTTCCAGCGCAATTTGTAGCTCCTCCAATCCAATTATCAACCTCAAATACCAGTGGCGAATCCCGTTTCTTTAGCTGCTGAGGCTCTGGCTGCACCAAGTTCCATAGAATCCAGAAGTAAGGGGTGGAATGACCTCGAAGGTGCTATGTGGTCATATTAAATCGTTCCCGACTTGGTCGGTCTTATAACTTAATGGTGCAGAGGAACATCAACACCCATAACACTCTCCAAAACCATCGAGGATTTTCTTTATCGCTACAACAACAACTGCCGATTAGGTGCATACTTAGGCCAAATGAAAATGACTCATTATAACATCGGAAATATCTAGTAGGTGTTGGATATCTGCAGTCTCTTCTTCTCTTTCTTTTAGATATATGGAGACTTTCCAACGGTTTTGGGGAGCTTACACGATATTGCTGGTCCTTTGCCGAATATTGAATCGGTACTTTAAGGAAAATAGCACCATTTAAATACTATCACGATCCTTACGAAAACTATTTAACCACGTTTTATCTTCTTAAGCATTCAACCCCCTCTTCAATGCGAAACTTGGTTTGATAAAGTTAAAAATTCTGCTGGAAATCCCTCAAAAGAGTTGCGCTATAAAACCTTGAATCTCCATTATAAAGTCTTATTTACCGGTATTATGAGGATAAAACCAACACTCAATTGAAACACATATATAAAAAAAACTGCAATGATCACATATACGTCCATAAGGACAGGAGATTGAAGGAAAAGTATGAAGTCAAAACTCAAGCCAGAACCGAAGCTCCAACCGAAATCGGACGGATTTGTTATAGATGTGTTATCAGCTGGATATCGATGAGTTTTCAGTTAGTTATAAAGATGTTATTAATTTGTTATAGAAAAATATTCGACTAATTATCGAAAATTTTTCGCCATGTTATCAAAAAAATTTATCGGTTTGTTATGGAAAAGTTATCGATCTTTTAGTAGTGTATAACCAATTTGGTACAGTCTTGTAATCAATTAGTTATCGATTAAATAATTACCTTTTTTTCTTATGCTTTTGCTTTTTATTGAAAAGTTATCGATATGTTATGCAAAAATTAACGATTTTTTCGAAAAACTATCGATTTACTATCGAAAAGTAATCGATTTATATCGCCCTTTTGTTTAAAATTTATCAATAAATTATCGAAAAGTAATCGATATATTATCAAAGATATATCGATAGTTTAACAAAAAATAATATATACATTATGGAAAAGTTATCGATTCGTTATCTATTGCTACCAATTTTTTATCGGCGTGATATCAATTTGTTTAAGACGACTCGTTGACTTGCCATGAAGCGTATACCGATGCAACTTCAATACCTGTAACTTTTCGATTACAAACCGCAAGAAATCAATTAGTAGCCTATGACTGGGAAATAACCAGCCGGTAGCAATACGATAACTCCACAATAACTTGCCTTTCGTTAATAAGGCGAAAATAAAACAATAACTTGTCGGTATCAGTTGTAACCGATACGAAACAGGCAAACTCTTCAAATAGCCTGACCGTAACTTTAGAAACTCTGTGGCTTCTAACACCTTTTTTCGCCTATGGATTTGCAAATTTAATTTGGTCTTATAGAATAATTTTAAAAAAATTCCCTTGAATTTATCTTTAACTTTTAACGCTCTTTTTGAATCAAAATTTAAAAGCAAGTTCATTTTATCTTTGGTTCCATTTTTGCATACTCTAGTGTATATTAGAAAGACTTTCAGGTGTCTGACTTCAGTCTCCATGAAATTGACATTGCTCTGCTTCTTCATCTCGACGCTTACTCATTTACATATTTTGCGTTATCCGCCGTACTATAATAACAATTTCAGCTGCAAATATACTTTAAAAAGCTTTTCGTTCTATGTATGTGTTTGCAGCAATAGTTGCACTTAACCACATTCTATAAAAAATGAAAGGCGCGATAACCTCCGAAGAGATTTAAGGCCGAGCTTCTCTTCCAATTTGCGTCGTGCTCCCTTTTTAATTTTTCATACAAATTGGTGGGACGTGACCTACTTGTTTTATTCCGACTCCGAACGGCATCTGCAAGGTAGATGAGTTTTCACTGAGAGCTTTTCATGGCAAACACTGCCGAGGGGCGACCCCGCTTAGAAAAATTTTCTTCTAATTGAAAAACTTGTTTCTAAAATTTTTATGTTGCTTTGCCCGGGGCGTGAAGATCCTGTGTTCTGTGTGGTAAGCGGAGCACATTCTATACTTTAGTAAATAGCAGTGTTTATATACACTTATATATTTATTTATATACATTCAAAACATTTATCAAATTTGCATATTTTTTACTTGTCAGAGTTAATCTGCTTTTGAGGTGTTGTTGTTGCTTTCACGCTCTTATTCAAATTGTATGCTTCCTTGATTTATGCTTCGTTAAAACCAATTTTTCTACAAAAAAAAAAAAAAAACATTTGAAATAAATAATAAATAAATTGAAAGCGAGTTGTCCTGTCTGTCAAAGTGTGAATGACATTGAAATGTGGCTTTGTTGTTGTTGAGTTTTTGATGTTTTTAGAAATACAATAAATAGCAGTTTGTCCAGATTTTTCCTATACAATTTTGATTGTTTGGTAGACGAGTGACTTTAATTCAACCAAGTAAGGAAGTCTAAGTTCAGGCAGAACCGAACATTATATGCACAGCGTGTGGTCTTATAAATGTATTAAGGATAAATTTAAAGCTAAAACTTACCCTTTAAACATATGCAAATATCGTCTTCCGTAAGCAGCTATTAAACAGTTGCTTTCATAGAAACAATGTTAATTTTATGTATGTTTGTTTAATGGTGTGTTCAGTTTATACTTATGTTTAAGAATTCATGAGCTTAACACCGGCTTATAATAATTGAATTTCAATTATTATGGTTTCTAAGAGAAACTGAAAAGAATGAAACATTAACCTGTCGGGTACCGCTAATTTATTTATATATGTAATACTACGAACAAAATTCCTGCCAAGATTCCAAGGGCTTCTGATTTCGCCCTGCATAACTTTTTCATTTTCTTCTACTTAATATGGTAGGTGTCACACGCATTTTGCAAAGTTTTTTTTTTTTTTTCAAGTTATATTTTGCGTCAATAAACCAATCCAACTGCCATGTTTTATTCCTTCTTTCGTATTTGGTATAGAATTTTGGCATTTTTTTGATATTCGTAACTTTCGATATCGAAAAATTGGGCGTGGTCATAGCCGGATTTCGGCCATTTTTTTACATTAATAAAAAGTGAGTTCAGATAAGTACGTGACCTGAGTTGAGTAAAGCTATATCGATTTTTGCTCAAGATATCGTGTTAACGGCGGAGCGGAAGGACAGGGGGACGACTGTGTATAAAAACTGGGAGTGACTTCAACCGATTTCGCCCTTTTTCACAGGAATAAGTTATCGTCCTAGAATCTAAAGCCCTACCAAATTTCACAAGGGTTGGTAAATTTTTGTTCGACTTATGGCACTAAAAGTATTCTTGACGAATTAAATGAAAAAGGGCGGAGTTACGCCCATTTTGAAATTTTCTTTTATTTTTGCATTTTGTTGCACCATATCATTAATGGAGTTGAATGTTGACATAATTTACTTATATACTGTAAAGATATTAAATTTTTTGTTAAAATTTGACATAAAAATTTTTTTTTTAAGTGGGCGTGGTCGTTCTCCGATTTTGCAAATTTTATTAAGCATACATAATAATAGGAGTAACGTTCCTGCCAAATTTCATCATGATATCTTCAACGACTGCCAAATTATAGCTTGCAAAAATTTTAAGTTACCTTCTTTTAAAAGTGGGCGGTTCCACGCCCATTGTCCAAAATTTTACTAATTTTCTATTCAGCGTCATCAGTTCAACACACCTACCAAGTTTCATCGCTTTATCCGTCTTTGGTAATGAATTATCGCACTTTTTCGGTTTTTCGAAATTTTCGATATTGAAAAAGTGGGCGTGGTTATATTCCGATATTGTTCATTTTAAATAGCGATCTGAGATGAGTGCTCAGGAACCTACATACCAAATTTCATCAAGATACCTCAAAATTTACTCAAGTTATCGTGTTAACAGCCAGACGGACGGACGGACATGGCTCAATCAATTTTTTTTTTCGATCCTGATGATTTTGATATATGGAAGTCTATATCTATCTCGATTCCTTTATACCTGTACAACCAACCGTTATCCAATCAAAGTTAATATACTCTGTTAGCTTTGCTCAACTGAGTATAAAAAGGTAGCAGTGGTTGTCTTCCTTCGCGCTCTAGAACCGTTTTTATAAATTCTGACCCGTTTCTGTCTAGACCAGGGGTCTTCATTCTATAGCGCACTTGTGCTCTAATTTAATATGCTAAGAGGCAATCACTTTAAATTTTTGGAGACCCACGATCTAGTTCTGTTTGGTATATAGCACAAATGTCTTAGCAAAGTAAGCAGTGCTACTCTCTCATTGAGAGAATGGGGACTATTAACGAGACGAATTTTTGATAACTCCGTTTCTTATTGAGATCAATTCGGAATTTAATCGGGATCATTTCGGAGGTATACTCAGATAACTTCGTTTTTGCATTTGTGATTATTGGGAAAACGTAGACGAATAATTCGCAAACTATCTAAAGAGTATTTTGGGAATGCATACAGATATTTTCAGGACTGTTCGTGTATGAACTGTTTTAGAACAGTTTGTGGTGTATGTATGTATATTCGAACTTTTTACTGGAATCGTTTTAAGAATATTATCACGGAAATTTGGTGTAATTTTAGTGTATCTTTCCGGATCATTTCTTGAGTTATGGAGTGTTGAATGTATGAACCATTCTCGTACTTCGAGGTATACTCTTAAAAAAAGAATTAGCGAAATCGGTCAAATTGTTCTCGAGTTTCGCGCTTAGGAACGCATTCGGCGACTCATTTTTATATTACATATTATGATATTTCAATTTTATTTTCAACCATATTTGGTTAATCTACTTTTACCTTAGGGCTTCTGCAAGTTTTCCCTTCCAACATCTTTATTTACCGCAACGCTTATAACTATTTATGGATAAACATCTAGAAGAAACAATTTCAGTCCTTCTCGCTTGTTGGAGCACAAGTCGAGTGTGGAAAATTAGAAATTGTGGTTTTTCAATCTTGTCGTAGTGCTGTAAGCAACAATCACAAGGGCATGTGCACTTTGAGAAAGCGAAGTAATTTTGTACTTCAACAAGTTTTTGTGTACCTACATATTTATGTATGTATATGTTTTACTTGTATTAAACTCAAGTTAAGACATAGCCCGTGGGTTTGCTAAATCTTTATTTTATTTTGGTTAACAATGTAACAAAAAAAAGTATAGACGCATTGAGGTGGAATGGCAAGTGAAGCTATAAACAAAACTGCACTATGTAGATATTCACATACCCAAGAACTATTGTCGTTGCGAATTTTCGTACTCGTATACTCAAATGCCCAACTTCCGCATTGGTTTTACAATCCACCTTCGCACAAAAACTAAACAAAGGTGGTGCGAAAAAAAAAATTTTTTTATACTCCGTTGAGCAGAGCTCACAGAGTATATTAAGTTTGATTGGATAACGGTTGGTTGTACAGGTATAAAGGAATTGAGATGGATTTCCATATATCAAAATCATCAGTATCGAAAAAAAATTTGATTGAGCCATGTCCGTCCGTCCGTCCGTTAACACGATAACTTGAGTAAATTTTGAGGTATCTTAATGAAATTTGGTATGTAGATTCCTGGGCACTCATCGCAGATATTTAAAATGAACGAAATCGGACCATAACCACGCCCACTTTTTCGATATCGAAAATTTCGAAAAACCGAAAAAGTGCGATAATTCATTACCAAAGACGGATAAAGCGACGAAACTTGGGAGGTGTGTTGAATTTATAACGCAAAATAGAAAACTAGTAAAATTTTGGACAATGGGCGTGGCACCGCCCACTTTTAAAAGAAGCTAATTTAAAAGTTTTGCAAGCTGTAATTTGGCAGTCGCTGAAGATATCATGAAGAAATTTGGCAGGGACGTTACTCCTATTACTATATATGTACTAAATAAAAATAGGCAAAATCGGTGTACGAACACGCCCACTTTTAAAAAAAATTTTTTTAAAAGTCAAATTTCAACAAAAACAATAACACCTTTCTTTTGATACCCATATTGTATAAAAAAAATTCTAGGGTCACCCCTGCTCCACCTTTATGGCAATATCTCGAAAATGCGACCACCTATAAAACAACCACCACGCCCTTTTAAAACCCTCATTAATACCTTTAATTTGATACACGTATCGTACAAACGCATTCTAGAGTCAACCGTGATCCACCTTTATGGCTATATCCCTAAATGGCGTCCACCTATAGAACTATGGCCCACTCCCTCATAAAATATTCTTTAATGCCTTTCATTTGATACACATGTCATACAAACACATTCCAGGGTTTCCCTCGGTTCATTTTCCTACATGGTTTTTTCCCTTATGTTGTCACCATAGCTCTCAACTGAGTATGTAATGTTCGGTTAGACCCGAACTTAACCTTCCTTACTTGTTTTTTGTTATTTTTGAGTGATAGCTTTTGTTTAACTTGAATTAATTTTTTGTAATATTAAATACAAATAACTTTAAGTAAACAAGGTAAATTGTATTGAAAACTAAACCGCAATGACTTTCTTCAGGTTTTTGTAATCCTGCCAAAGAATACTTTTTGAGCTAAAAAACAATTTTTCCCTATAATTAGTGGCTTAAAATAAACTAAAAATATAAAAGTAGCTACCAACGTTGTTGAAAAAGTTAGGTTATGTGATTGAATTTATCTGTATTATTGCAATATCATACCGTCTAACTAATAAAAGAGCAAAGTGTGAACTCCGCTATATAAAAACCCAAATTCCGGCCGAAAAATTTAATCATAATATAGTTTGATCCCAGGATCGGCCGTCTTTACTTATGTATTTCCTGAATATCTAATTTTATTGCAAGGAGTAGGGCTAGTCTCTCCAGGCATGCATATCTGCAAGCATATCACGTGGCGCAATTTTCAGATAGTCAAGTTCAAAGCCCACAAAACTCAGTTTTACCTAAATACTTCGTTTTCTACGGACTTTTAGCTTTTTTAATACGTTATAAAGTTATAGGCCGTCATGGCGTGGTGGTAGCTTGCTACGCTTACTATACCGAAGTTCCTGGGTTCAAGTCCGGGCGAAGCAGCATGAAAAATTTAGAAACGATTCTTTTCAATTTTAGAAATATTTTTCTACACGCAGTCGCCCCTCGGCAATGATTTGTGAAAAATTCGGAGTGTATTTCTGTTATTAAAAGCTTCTTAGTGAAAATTCATCTTCCTTGCAGCTACCGATTGGAGACGGCATAAAACATGTGGTTCCGGTCCCCCCAATTGGTATGAAAAAGCAGCACGAGGCAAATTGGAAGAGCCTTAATCTCCTCGAAGGTAAATCGCGCCAAGAGTGTTGAAATTTGTAACTCGGCTTAGAAATGCTGTAGGAGGCACTCGTACCCCTAACGATCCCGGCCTCTCTTACGCCGACGTCATGCGCGCGAAAATCCGTCTGTTGGATTTGCGCGGTGGAGGCTATCACACGTCCATGAGGAGACCCAATAGGGAATTTAAAGGTAAATACAATGCATTGATTCTGTGGGTAATTCAAGATAATACAATTCCATATAATCGAATATAATACAAACTACGGGTTATAAATAAATTCATAGCTATACGTATGTACAAGAGGGTGATATGACGGGTGACAGCCTACACCGCGTAAACACTTTATTTATTACAATGTTATGGACGACAATATATTGCGTCGAGTCAATAAAAACAAAAAATCATTTAGTATTTATAGCTTAAACTTAATTTTGAAATTTTCATACAAATTTGTGCTAAATCTCTGAAATCTTCATGGAAGAAAAAGCTTTTGCATATTTTTTTTTTTTCACACGGTCCGTTTCCTACACATCTTGTATGCAATGCTTTTTCAAGGCATCAATCGTTTCTGCGTTACAGCCCGTAAACCCTCAGCTCGAAATTAGCCCATGCAATATATTAGATCCGTGATTTATGAAGTAAATTCGCTGACATTTTTTATTTGTACTAACCTGTCATTATCAACAAGTTCAGCTTCAAAATTTGTAAAAACAAGGATTGCTGGCGTGGCTTGTTACGAAACGGTGATGATGATGATGAAAGAAAAAACGCCGGTAAAATATCTTTGTCAATTCTTATCCATTGCAAATAGCTGTTGAGTCAACTTCGCAGAAATCATTGATTCTGAAATAAATGTTTTAATAGTCAAATCGACAAGAACAAAATTCATCAGATTTTGATGTGGCTCTTTCCAGGCCTTGATCCCAGTATTTTCCGTGTGATAGGCGTACCATCGCACCGCAGTGGCTGCTTAGCTCTGATGTGTTAACAAACAGTTATTAATGGTACCCTCCCTCAATACACCAATGGAAACTGGTTAGATATAACAATGGCTGTTTATGTAACGGGGATTTCTCTTTGAACAGAAAAAAAAACAGTTAAATTGATTGAAAACCTGCCACTTTGACAGAATATTGTTAACTTGAAGCTATCATTGAATTAACTATAAAGTTATATGTATTTATGTAGCGAGACATGCTCAAATTGCTTTATACAATTGTTTTTGTTACTGATATTAGAGAAAAACAAGTAAAGGTGTCTAAGTTCGGGTGTAACCGAATATTATATACTCAGCGTGAGCTTCAATTACACATTCCGTTTCAGATAAATTACTTTTCTATATAACACGTGGTACCGCCCGTTTAAAAAAAAAAATCTCCCCATTTCCTCTTACAATAAAACTTGGCAAGTGAAATATCATTGATTCTAAACTATTTGTTGCTAAACTATAGCTTATTCCCTACAAAAATTGCGAGTACTCCATGTATGCATGTATGGAGTACTCACTATGAACCAACCGAGTGCTCTAAAATTAACCACAATTCATACAAAAAATATGGTCCAAATAACATTGCGATGTCCTAGGACTGCACCAAATACTCCAGCTCCGCATTACATCAGAGTAATCCACGGAGTACCCACAGTCCAATAAACATCGTGTAGTGATTACAATCTTTAAAAAAGAGCAATGATCGGCTTACAATATGTTCGTGTAGAAACATGAGTTGGTCCATTGCTGCATTACAGTGGAGTATACTGGTAAGTACTCCAGTGGACCCCATGATCCAACAATTTTTGCAGGGTTATTCTTGTCTACGACTTTTATACTTTTTTATATCTAAGTTGCCGTTGTCTTTAACCGATCCCGTCCATTTTTACTAGAAACATATTCTGCTATAAGAAAATATGTGTACACAATTTCATTACGATATGTTAATTTTTCTTAGAGTTATGGCTCCCGAAACATAGAAAATTGCTTAGTCATAAAAGAGGCGGTGCCACGCAGATTGTTATAAATTTGAATTTTTTCCTATTTATTGTTATAAATCCACTTGGGAAATGAAATACCATTGATAAAAAGCTCTTTTTTTGCAAAGATATAGCTTATCTTATTCATCCACGAGCCCTTTAAAAGTCTATTATATAAAAGTGGGCGTGGTCCATAACCGATTTCGTTAATTTTTCTTCGGAGCATTCCTTACCGTAAAGGCAAGCTCCCTGCAGAATTTTGTTATGATACGTTTAACGATTTTTGATTTATGATTAATAATATTTGTAAAATTGATTTTATCACAATTGGACGGTGCCACGCCCATTTTAAACATTTTTTTTTTTCAAATTTTTATCAAGAGTCTCAATATCAGTACACATGTCAAATTTCAACATTCTGGTATGTTATTTACTAAATCAGGCTTTTTGTGTTTTCCAAAATGTTTTATATATAAAACGTGGGCGTGGTTATCATCCGATTTCGCTCATTTTCAATACCGATCTATTCTGGGTCCCGTGTACCAAATTTGGTGAAAATATCTCAATATTTACTAAAGTTATCGTGTTAACGGACAGACGGACGGACATGGCTCAATCAAATTTTTTTTCGATACTAATGATGATTATGATATATGGAAGTCTATTATATCTATCTCGATTCCTTTATACCTGTACAACCAACCGCTAACCAATCAATGTTAATATACTCTGTGTGCAAAGCACGCTGAGTATAAAAATATGGGAGTGCCATCGCCCTTCCCTAGAGTTCTCTGGTTTCAGGGTAGGTGGAAAAAGTGGTCTCGTGCTGTCTTTGTGATGAGCTTGCTAATATGAAGTGCGCTAGTTTGACAGCAAGGGTGTGTGACGCGGTCAGCGATAACAAGGGCGTGCGTTGTTCGTGCTTGAAACGCAGATCCACGGAAGTGGATCTTTTTAAGCTTTCCAAACATACCCGAAACGCATCCTCTGGAATCGGTAAGGAACTTTCTACATTGGGGCATAAATTCAAGTATTATGAAAACTTGTTTAAAACTTTTAAATGTATTGTCGATCAAAGACACCTCCACCAAAACCAGCAGCTATAAAAAATATTGAACCTGCAAACCTTTCTCGGGCGACTGAGCCTGGAACTAGGAAGCTGGTTGTAGTCCCTCCAAAAAATCGATATTCGTTTCAAGATTTGAGAGGGATATTACTGAGGAGGATCTGAAATCTTATATCTCATCACGTAAAAATTTGGAAATTTAATTTTAGTTATGAAAGAAATGTATCTTGTATTAGATGTCTGGAGAGGGCATTACTCATTTGCAAAAAACCATCCAAATAGAAAAGTTTGTCAGAAAAGTTTGTGAATGTGGATTTAAATTCACGCCGTGCTTTACGATGGGAACCATCAACGCAGAAATTTACTTGAAAAGACGTTTTTTCCATTCATATTCCTCTACTATTACCTCTCGTAATAATGGTCTATCAATATTTTGGCCGGACTGGGCTCCAGCACATGTCGCACGTGTCACCCGAAAGTAGTTCCAAGATAGCAAAGTAAATTATGTTAGGAAAAATTTGAATCTGCCCAATAAGCCTCAGTTGCGGCCAATTGATCACAATTTTCTTCATTTAATCAAACGCTAAAACCTGCATTCATATTCAATCATGCGAATAAACTCATAATTAAATAAACTCAGCATGTCTTTACTAGACTCCGTTATACTGTTTTCACACAGAAACTTAATGATCTCATTTCACCTTCTAATGAAATCGTAAATTTTTTGCTTTCACACAGAAATAACTGCTCGATTAGTATGAAGGATGAAATGTCAAGCGAATAAAATGACAATGCTATATGACAGACAATCATGGCGGGACGATACAAGGTGGCAGCATGGTGACATACCTGCAAACAAAAAAAATTCCATTTACTTGTAAATTCGATGGACAAATGTCAAAATCGTACTGCGCCGGTAGTTGATGTATCAAATCAAATAAAAAAGGTTATAATCAGCTGTTCGATGCGGCCACCTTTATCGTTCCGCCGTGCAGACAATGACATTTGCTTTGACAAATGACATTTTTAAACACTGAACACACCAAAAACTAAGAAGCGGAAACGGAAGCGGAACGCTGCCAACAGAGTTGCATTGTGCTTTTGACTTCATTAGGCATTCGATTAGCTACTAATGAAATAATAATAGATTCGAATTTTGTAGGGAAGATTGAGCTCAATAAGCGTCTTAATGTAGAAAATTGCCTTTATTATTCAATAAGCTGTCTGTGTGAAAATAGTATTAGCATGATTGCAATCGAATGACAGAACAGGTTTTGCGTACGATTGTATTGATCAAACGAAGGCAAGCGGAGAATAAAATCAAAGCATGAGAATTAGTATCGTTTAGTACGGCAAACAAACACAATCGTGCGCAATATTTTTATATATGTTTATATGTATATTTATATGTAGCTTGTCGCCGTGACGTAAGGGCAGAAGAATCATGCAAATATTCAGACGCATGGAGTTTTCCTATTTGCCTTTTCATTCCGAAGAATGTAATCGCTGTTGAGGCAAACGAGCAAACGCTTGAATTGATTATATTCACGCATGCAATAAGTTTGTTGATTTTAAATCAATATCGATTATGTTCGTTTAAGCAAGTTGGATCATTGAACACGATCATGTTGCTGAATGTAATGGAACGTTGTTGTCTTCGATTTTTGCTGTTCTCTGATGAATATGCATTTTTGTGCTAATAAAAAAAATAACTGTTACCACTTTATGAGCAATTTTTAATTTGCAGAACTTTTTGTACCAGACCCAGCATCTAGTTTAAGCGGTTCCACAATTTTGTGGTTCAATAAAATTTTCTGAAGTGACTTCTTCGTTGCGCCATCTCATGCCAACTAAAAATTACAAGAGAACGCAAATCGTTTTGCAACTGTCTATCAGACACATTAGTGGCTTCCTTCTTTCTCTATTTCCAAAACGGTTAAAATTTATTTAAAAAAAAATTTAATAACATCTGACCTCGCATTTTCCGAATACCACAAATTCACCATTCGCAACATCTCTAAAATGCATGTTCGTACATTTTTTATAATAATTGCGGACAAAAAGATCAACATTAGTTTAAAAGTCCGAAGTGTATGGAAACAAATGATTGGAAAAATGAGGGAGCTTTCATTTTTCGATTTCATGCAAAAGCAATTATTTGAAATCCATTAACAATGGGCATCGAAGTGTAGCAATCGGAATGGGAGTGGCAGTCTTTGAATATTACGGTGGATGTTGTGTCTTAACAATAAACTTCTTGCAACTGATGAACGCGAAAGAGGAAGTTATGTAGTTTGGTTATAAAAGCGTTAAAAATAACAACAACAGACCATAACTAAGAAAAAAATGTATCAAAAATAGTAGCAATAACAAAAACAAACTAAAATAACAACAAACTAGAGTACAAACAACAACAAAGGCAATTTCAACAACAACATTCACAACAAGCATATCAAAAACCACAATAAAATTGACAATAATGAAGGCAAATATATAGATTAGGTTAGGGTGGCTGGCCGAGGGCATACTTAGGCCAGTAGTATTAGGCCCGTTGTGATACCACGAAAATCACCGTTACCTTTCCTCTTCGAACCATTTTGAGGACAAGATGAAAGCTACCAGGTCCTTGACGTCATGCTCCACAACCTGGCTCAGATTATCAAGAAATGGAGCTCCCAGAAAGCGATGCCGTGCTCCGCTTAGTGCTGGGTAGTTGCAAATGAGGTGAACCACCGTTTCCTCCTCCTCATCATCTTTACAACTCCTACAGCAACGACGAAAAGGCGCTCCTAACCTTTCCGCATGCCTACCTATGAGGCAATGACCCGTTAGTGCCCTCACAGGTATGAAAATTGTATCCCTTCTTAGGTTGTACACGTGGCGGGGTCTTTTAGGATCCCATATAGGCCAGGTTTCTTTCGATGTTCGACACCCCGGTGTTTGTAGCAATCTTTCGTCGGCTTGGCGGTAGATGTGTTCTTTTAGCATTAGCTTGCATGTGGACAGGGGCATACCTAAGCATTCTTGTCCAGAAAGAACCTGCCTGGTTGTACCCTGCCTAGAGAGTTCATCTGCAATGCAGATATCCCTATGTCCAGGAACCCATGTGAGGTGTACACGGTTCTACTGAGCAATCTCTTGAAGAGATCGGCGACAGTTTAGTGCTAGTTCAGAATTGAACGAGTGGGAACCAAGAGATTTTATGGCAGCTTGGCTGTCGCTGAAGATTTCTTGCCGACATTGTATGGCCCTATCGTAGCTGCGGCTTCCATTATGGCTGCAACCTCTGCATAGAATATACTGCAGTGGTCGGGTAGTCTGAATGAGAGCTGGAGGTCAAGGTCCTTTGAGTATACTCCACCCCCAACTCTACCGTTTAGCTTGGAGCCGTCCATGTATATGGAAATGCTGCTGCCCATAGCAAGGCACATATCCGACTCCGTCCAGGCATCCCTGCTGGGGATGTTTATCTTAAAGTTGGTTTCCACAACTGTTGTGGTCGCACAGCGATCCGTGCTAGGAGGAAGAAAACTGTATTTGTTTAGTATACTTGAGTGTCCTGTGGTCTTGTTGTTCCAACACGACAAATCCCTTAGACGCAGGGCTGACGTTGCCGCTGCTCGATGACCAGCTAGATCCAATGGAAGGATGTCAAGAATGACCTGCAGAGCTTCACTAGGCGTTGTTCTTAGAGCCCCGCTTATGCTTACTTGTTGGGAATCGATATAGATATACAGTATCGAAAAAAATTTCTATTTAGCCATGTCCGTCTGCCCGTTATAACGGTAACTTGAGTACATATCTTCACGAAATTTGGTACACGAGCTTATCTGGACCCAGAATAGATTGGTATTAAAATGAGCGAAATCGGATGATAACCACGCCCACTTTTTATTTATATAACATTTTGGAAAACACAAAAAACCACGCCCACTTTTATATATATAACATTTTGGAAAACACAAAAAACCTGATTATTTTGTAAGTAATACAGCTAGAATGTTGAAATTTGACAAGTGGACTGACATTGAGACTCTTGATAAAAATTTGAAAAAAAAAATTGTATAATGGGCGTGGCACCACCCACGTGTAGAAAAAATTTATTTTACAATTATTATTAAACATAAATCAAAAATCGTGAAACCTCTCGTAACAAAATTCGGCAGAGAGGTTGCCTTTACTATAAGGAATGCTTTGAAGAAAAATTAGCGAGGTCGAATAAAGACCACACCCACTTTTATATAAAACATTTTTAAAAGGGTCTTAGGCGAAAATAATAAGCTATATCTTAGCTAAAATGAGCTTTGTTTCAAGAGAATTTTAATTTCTAAATTGAATTATAACATTAATTTGGAAAACACTAAAAATTTTTTAAATCGTTGTGGCACCGCCCCTTTATGACTAAGTAATATTCTATTATTCGGGAGCCATAACTCGAAGAAAAATTAACCTATCGTAATGAAATTGTGTACACATATTTTCCTTATAGCAGAAAATATTTCTAGTAAAAATGGACGGGATCGGTTAAAGACCACGGTAACTTAGATATAAATCAAATCTAAAAGGCTTAAAACGGTCGTAGACTAGAATAATAAGCTACAGCTTAGCAAACAATTGTTTTGAATCAATGATATTTCACTTATCAAGTTTTATTCTAAGAGGAAATGGGGGAGAAATTTTTTTTTAAAGGGGCGGTGCCAAGTATTATATAGAGAAGTAATTTATCTGAAATGAAATGTAGAATTGAAGTTCACGCTGAGTATATTGTTACGAATATTAGCAAAACTAAGGAGTGCTGCCATTTCCAGGCCGATGCTAAGCAGTGACGTGAATTCACATCAATAATTCAATCATTATGTATCTACATAAACGAATCAATGATTGCGTCTACAAATATGTACACATTCCGACGAGCAACATTTACATACAAGGCAGCGAGAGATGAGATGTCACACACAGATGAATTTACTTATACGCTTATGTGTGTGCGGGAGACTGTAAACTACAAACTCACTTATGTACATCTGAGAAGCGCTAAAAAGTAGACAATTGTAAACAAGTAGAAAGTATATGAGAACTATACACACACGAATATAGTTGGTAAGTTCTGGAAGTGGAAGAGCCTAGAAGTATGCAGCGTAAACTATAAAAGCGGGGCAGGTGAGTAAGAAGAATTCAGTTTGATTTGAGATTTCGATTAAGCGCTATCTAGTGAGCTATAGCAGAATTATTTTGAATAGTAGAGTTTCATTTAAGGTATCAATCAGTTTGGTTATTAAGCTTGCTATTCATTGCAAAGTATAAGTGTTATTGTGAAGTACTGTAATAAAGGCCATTTTTCAATTATTCAATATTGGAGTTATTTATTCAACAGTTTAGCGATACGAACTTAGCAGAGGGTTGCAAATAAGAGGATTTGCAAGCAAATTCGTTACAATTGGTGTCAGAAGAGGAATTGTTGAATAAATTCCAGAGGACAATAAGGACATGGCAAAGTTCAGTGAATTGAAGATCCAGCAACTAAAGAAGGAGTTGGAGAGCCGTGGATTGAATACAAGCGGCGTTAAACTTGAACTTCAGGCACGGCTACGAGAGGCAATGGAAGCGGAAGGAATTGATGTGGAAGAGTATGACTTTCATCTTGATGGCGAGGAAGTAACAAAAATTGAAGAGAAAAACGAAACATCGCAGACAGTTACGAGCACAGACTTGAACATGATTTTGGCTGCAATATCTGCTCAAACATCGACAATGTCATCCCAGATGGAATCCCAAGAGACACGAATTACATCGAAGATTGAAGCACAAGAAACGCGTATGGCAGAAATGTCGTCGCAAATGTCATCTCAACTGGAAGAACAGAAGACATATATGGCATCGCAACTGGAAGAACAGAGGACATATATGATATCTCAGTTGGCTCAGCAGTTGAAAGCGCAAGAGGATCGCATATCATCGCAGTTGGAGGGTTTAAGTGAACGACAAGATAAAATGGAAGCTGAGATGGATGCTTTGAAAGATCGGATTCAGCAGTTACAATTAAATCGTCCAGCAGTTTCAGCGAGTAATCCAAAGGTAAAAACACCACCCTTTGACGGTTCTGTTCCTTTCCAGGTCTTTAAGCTACAGTTTGAGAAGACCGCAGCAGTGAAGAACTGGAATGTGGAAGATAAAGTTGCCGCACTCTTCGTAGCATTGAAAGGACCAGCTGCCGAAATCTTACAGACTATTCCAGAGTACGAACGGAACAGTTATGACGCATTGATGGCTGCTGTAGTACGGCGATACGGAAGCGAACACAGGAAACAGATATTTCAAATAGAATTGCAAAACCGCTACCAAAAAGCTAACGAGACTTTGCAGGAGTTTGCTTCGGACATTGAAAGATTGGCTCATCTTGCAAATGCGGATGCACCCGTGGAATACACGGAAAGAGTGAAGATTCAGAGCTTTATAAATGGCATACGGGACGTCGAAACGAAGCGAGCCACATACGCAAACCAAAGCAAACATTTTCTGAAACGGTATCCCATGCATCGACCCAGGAAACGGCGTCATTATTGAGTAAACCAACATACAAAGCTCATCGTGTGGAAGTAGAAAGGCCGGAGTGGGTAGATACAATTTTGGAAGCTCTGAAGGGATCACAACAGAAAAATGCCGGAGTTATGAAATGTTTCAAGTGCGGTAACCCAGGTCACATTGCACGTCATTGCGATCTTGGTCCTAATAGTTCCAACAATGTGGGTGGCCATAAACGCAAAGCTGGAGGAGATGAGCAAGAGAGAGTAAGAGGTAGAAATCTAGATCCAGCTATTGAATGCCCTGTGATATCTGTGTCGCAAATTGGTAGAAAATCGATCAGTCTTACCGTCAGAAGGAATGTGGATGGCAAAGAACGAATACTGAATCTAGATACGGGCGCATCTCATTCCTTGATCCGATCTGACTTAGTCAACAGGAGAGTAAAACCGTTACCTGGAGCAAAGATGTGTACGGTCACTGGCGAGTATAACCAAGTTCAGGGAGAAGTGATTTGTGAAGTATTGATTGGGAAGGTCATGGTTCTACACAAATTTGTTGTGGCGGAGATTGTTGATGAAGTTATATTGGGAGTGAATTTCTTGGTTGACCATGACATCAAGATCGATGTGCAGAGAAGGGTGATGCGTTATGAGAACCAAGATGTGCCACTTAACTTTAGTTTAGAAAAGGGGTTCAGCAGTAATCGGGTACTGGTTGAGAAGACTCGACGAAGGCCACGAAATTCAAAGGTAAAGGTTGATGGAACAAATGGGCCAAACAAATCAAAACCGAAGGTACCTGTGAGAGAAACACTGGCATTGAAAAGCCATAACGGACGTACTAAAACGAAGAAAGAATGCAAGGGTGGTTTCAAGCCAAGGCACACTACTGTTGTGAAGCGTCGGAACGATACTGATTATGCAAAGCAAATCCGTCCAGCGCAAGCTCTGCGAAGTAGTTCTTCATTGGCCGAGCAACAGAGTGCGAGAGAACGATCCAGAATAATGAGTAGTAAGATGGAACACAGGTACGACAGGGAAAATAATTCGGAAGGTTTCCGGAATGGAGATTTGGTACTGTTAAACAACCCTCACCGGCGGAAAGGTGTTCCAGCCCAATTTCGGTGCAGTTGGGAAGGCCCGTACAAAGTTGTGAAGAAGATCAGTGATACCATCTACCGCATACAAACCACTGGGAAACCACTGATTAGAAGGGTGGTACATTTGGAGATGCTAGTGGCGTTTAGATTGGGAGATTTGACTGATCGGGACGATCAGACTTAGGTGGAGGGCAGTGTTACGAATATTAGCAAAACTAAGGAGTGCTGCCATTTCCAGGCCGATGATAAGCAGTGACGTGAATTCACATCAATAATTCAATCATTATGTATCTACATAAACGAATCAATAATTGCGTCTACAAATATGTACACATTCCGACGAGCAACATTTACATACAAGGCAGCGAGAGATGAGATGTCACACACAGATGAATTTACTTATACGCTTATGTGTGTGCGGGAGACTGTAAACTACAAACTCACTTATGTACATCTCAGAAGCGCTAAAAAGTAGACAATTGTAAACAAGTTGAAACTATATGAGAACTATACACACACGAATATAGTTGGTAAGTTCTGGAAGTGGAAGAGCCTAGAAGTATGCAGCGTAAACTATAAAAGCCGGGCAGGCGAGTAATAAGAATTCAGTTGATTTGAGATTTCGATTAAGCGCTATCTAGCGAGCTATAGCAGAATTATTTTGAATAGTAGAGTTTCATTTGAGCTATCAATCAGTTTGGTTATTAAGCTTGCTATTCGTTGCAAAGTATAAGTGTTATTGTGAAGTACTGTAATAAAGGCCATTTTTCAATTATTCAATATTGGAGTTATTTATTCAACAGTTTAGCGATACGAACTTAGCAGAGGGTTGCAAATAAGAGGATTTGCAAGCAAATTCGTTACAATATAATGTTCGGTTACACCCGAACTTAGACACCAAAGGAAGGGGGAGATCTCAACTGCGTTGAAAGAAGCAGGTGGAAGAAAACTTGACCTTTCTTGCTGCTCCCAATTGGGCTCAGTTATAACAAAACAGGTATTCCTCGCGGAAATTATTACAAAACAGCCAAAATCGTTAACGAGCCAATTTATGATTATGAAACCATGTTATCAATTTGTTATCGAAGTGTTATCGAATTGTTGACAGTTTGTTGGCTATGAGTTATCGACGTGTTGTAGGTTTTTTGACTTCAGATTGTGATTGTTTATCGATTTCTTATCTATCCTAGATGTAATATCGACAAGGTGCAAAGGAGTAATCGATTTGAAATCGAAATGTTATAAGTTTGCTAGCGATAGTAAAGGTTATAAATGGAAGCACAAATTTCTACCGACCAGTTGTCGATTTCATATCGAAGAGTTGACGTTACGTTATCAACAACTTTCGATTTGATTTCGAAATATCATGGTTTTTTTATTAAAAATTTATCGACTTGGTATCAAAAATTTACCTATTTGGTAGCCTAAATTAATCGACATGTTATAAAAAAGTTGTCAATTTGTTAAAAAAATATATTCTCGATGATATTTCTCAAAATGGTCGAAGAGCTATCGATTTTTTATCGAAAATCTATCGGTTTTTTTATAAAAATATTATCTTATTTCATATGAACCAATTCGTTATAGGCGTGATTCCTTATTTCATTTGCACCAAAGTCATAAATGAGTTATCGATATGTTATTACTAAGAATCGATTATTTATCATAAAATTTATCTACGTTTCATCAAGAAGTAAATTAAAAATTTTCGTATGTTGTCAAAAAAGTATGAATTTCTTATGTAAACTTGTATCGATTTAACTCATCGATTTGTTAACAAAATGTTATCGATTCCTTATCGAAAAGTTAGCAATTTGTTTTAGGCATGTTATCAGTTTAATGTCAGCTTTTCATTTATTTATTATTAATTTGCAATCGAAAAACTATCTTCTTTTTTTTAGAGTTCGTAATTTGTCGTCGATTTGCTTCCAAAAATTTATCATTTGTTATCGATAAGTTATAGATTTATTACATGTGTATTGTTATCGAAAATTTTTTCGATTGTTTATTAAATAGTTATGGATTTAGTTGTTAAATTATTGTTATGGGCGTATTATTGATTTGTTGTAGACAACTTATGGGCTCGTCGTGAAACCAGTACCGATAAAGCTTCAATACAAAATTGATTACACATCTGTTATGTACATTTTAACAACCCGATAAGAAACCATAAAGAAATCCATGAATCTGCGATAACAAGCTGATGACGCTGCACTAAAAAATCAATAACAAACCGATATCTCGACGTAAATAATTCGCTAAGGATAAAAGCCGATATATAAACAATAACTTGTAGGTTTCTTCTCAAAAATCGCGAAATTATTTATTTCTGTTGTGGTTGAACTTCGTAAGTCCGGGTTTCTATAAAGATTTAGCCAGAAAATAGAGAAGGAAACAAAATTTGCATTTTGCCAATTTTCTTGAATTTCGCTATCTACTGAAAGAAGACGCCCATAAATAATCCTATCTACCCTTTACTACACATGTTTGAGAATGGAACACAAATGCATTGTTTGTGCTACCAAAAGCATTTTCCTTTTGCTGACTTAAAAGTAAATAAAATATTCAGTAGCTTTAAAATAGGAAAATATAGTAATTTAAATTGCTTTTCTTGCACGTCACAAAAATTTGGTTTTACCAATGCTATTTTTCAAATGTTCATTCGTTCCGTCAAAACTTTTGACCGCTGTGGGTAGCTGTCACTCGGTTACAAAGAGTTCGTAGTGGTGCCTATGAAGTGAGCACTCACCAGGACATTGCTCTTTTGTGTATGGCTTCCGAAATGGCCCGGCCGCTTTACGCATACAAAAATACATCACAAAATATACATGAATTTCACTCTGTCAATATTCATACGTTCCGGTGGATTTTATTGTTTTCCTTTGTTGCGCTACAAATGGAATGGAAAAAATCTTGTTCATTGTTTGCATGCAATTTTATATAAAGGCATACATACGTACAGTGTTGCAAATTATTATACACTCATTTGTTGGAGGTCATGGTAGTCCCGGTGTTTTTGAATCCTAACGTTATGAAATATTCAAGCGACTCACAATCCCTAGGTTTGGGAGCCAATAAGGGGATAGATATTACATATCGATCAAACATTTTTACACTTTTGTGTACTGCAGGAAAAGCAAAAATGAGAAAAAACTTTCCACTGTTTGATTACCCGACTATCTTTTGCACTTCCAAGTCGCATTGTTTCCTTTGTATTTAACATTCATCGGAGTTTAGCTGCCTTTCAAAATTTTGAGTCGTTAGTTTACGAGAAGGTTGTTTCCAAAACGATACTAAAATCGCTGTGTCCTCTTCGTCTTCATGCAGCGCTTGCCAAACACTGCCAAGGGGCGTCCAGCTTAGAGAAATTGCCTTCTAATTTAACTTTGTATCTAAAATTTTGATGTTGCTTCGCCAGGGGCGTAAGCCCTGGATCTTCTGTATGGTATGCGTAGCACACTACCTTCACACCACCGCGGCCGTCATCATCATCATTAATTGGCCACTAAAATATGTTGGCCGTTTCGTAACAAGTTACGCTAGCTATCCCTGTTTCACGAACACTGATGCCAATTTGGCCACGGGAGGCCCAGTTTTCTTTCATCTGCCTCTGCCAACTCAGCGGAGGTTTCACTTTTCCGCCACTTTCAAACTGCGGTGTCGACTGAATTGATTTCTTCGCCGGAGCGTCTTCGCCCATTTGCTTAGCATTACCTAGCCATCGAACCTTTTTGGTTTTCATTCGCTCCACCATCTCCATATTTTCTAAGCCTATTCTGTAAGAAAATCATTTTGATTTAGACTTAATAGAGTATTTTTAAATAAATAAATAATAATAATAATATTAATAATAATAACTGCATTTCACTCATACAGATCATCTTCCTTCAATACTCGCGTCAGCATCACGAACATGACGATATATTTTCCGGGAAAGTTTTCTTTCGAACACTCTAAGAGCCAACGCATTTTGCCGCGACATCGTCCATGGTTCCGAGCTATATGTGAATACAGCTATGATCAGCGACTTGTAAAGCGTTATTTTTTTCATCGAAAGGGGACTTTACTTTTCACACTCAGTCAAAAGTAGCACTTGTTGGCGAGGGTTATTCAAAACGGAGAATATGTTCCTTTTTTCAGACAAGCGATAGTGTAAAAGTTACATGGGTACCTGCCATGGATGACCCAACCCCACTGTGTACTTAAACACCCAACAAAGTTGGTATCAATGGGCTGAATTTGGGTGTTAAAGTCAACCAGCCTTGCTGAGATCGGAGGCCTATCTATACCTCTTCGTTCCATTTCTAAGTAAATGGCAACCTGTTGTTCGGCAACTCCACCGGGATTTCCGAGATTGTCTCAATATCTTTAATTGATTCTTGTTATCTCACTATCTGATTAAAGTGTTATTCAATATGATATATGTATTTGTTTATCATAATTTAGGAATGTGAACAACCTTTCCTGTCCAGCCGTTGCAACAATGTAAGATACATTGTTGACGGCAAATTGCCTTTGCTCCGATATTGCTTAAAACTGAACTTTCTTTGCCAAACGCTGTACACCTTCTTGCGTCAATAACTCGATGCATCTTGTTCAAATTCACTGCCCCTTGACATAGCGATATGATGAGATACGTCTTCATTTTCGCTTCAATTTCCACTCCAATTACAACCACAATTGAGGGCTGTGGCCAACCTTTTCTTATAACAGACCTGTTTGCAACGCGTTTATGACTCAACCATATTTTCGCAAAAGCAGTTCGTCCACTGCTGGTAACCATACTAAACCAATTTCTCAACATCTTCCATCAATTCCCGCAACAAGTTTGGATGTGGCCATCCATGCTTCGAAAGCATATTTTCAGGTATCCTTTCTCAACGTAACCTATGACAGCTTCAAACATCTCAAAAGACAAGATGAGCATTGGCCCACTCGTACAATTATCGATTATTTTTAGCTCAGAACAGGTATCCGTTTCTCCATTTCAGCACCGTTTTTTCGCCAAGTGTAACAATTATGGGATATGGCCAACCTTTTCGTCTGCCCCTCAGGGTCAGTTTTCAATGATTGAGGTTTTTGAGACAAGCAAGAGACCGAAATTCCCTGGGTTGCACTCCCAGAGAAAAACTTTATTGTCTACTCAGAGCAAGTCTATGAGTAAGCTCTTAGGGGTGACACCACAGTCCCGCCATTCTCCCACAAGGGGCGGAACCCAAGGACAGGAGATGAGACCTGAATACAATCATCACGCAATGCTGTGTATCAGTTCACAATTGGGTTTTCCCGCTCCCTGCGAGTACAGTTATTAACGATCGTGGTAGGGTCACGCAGGTGATACACCGCGTCCACTCTTCTCCCTTTCGAGTAAAGACACCTTACTCGTGGGTTGGTTAGCCATGGTATTATGATCGCCTTTTACGATCGGTATACCTACAGCGGGTATATTCTTGACCCCTAGCCCGCAGGGGGGCTCAGACAAAGGTATTTCTTACTACTAAAAAATTACTTTGAGTTCATAATTACCCACAGCACTGTATGTCTGCTAATGAAACTACCTTCGTCGCTTTATATTTAGTTTTTGCATTCGTTTATTTTAGTTTTATTTCTTTGTTGTTTGCATGTAAGTTTGTGTATATGTCTACATATGTACTTGCGAATTTATAAGCTTTTGTTGTAGTCCTTTTCATTGTAGTTTCTTTTAGTTTATCGGCAATTTGAATGGTTGAATGCCAGCCGCTTTGAAGTGCAGCCGATTGTTGCGCACTTTCAGGCGCAATTGACGTGACCTCTAGTGCCCATTCAAAATGCAATGAACTTTGCTATTTGACTGCCAATGAAATGCAAATATTTCGTTGAAACATTGTTGAGGGCACCAGTAAATTTATTTATGAGGTTGAAGCAATCGTATTTTACAAAGTTCCAATATTGTAAGGCTACTGAAAAATGTATTGAAATTTGTTGGAAGAGCGAAATCTGCATTCATGTGCATTTGAAATATGTTTAATAAGGGTATTATGCAAAGAAGTTATTAATTTTGGAATGCAATTTTGTGGCAGAAGTTGTAGGCTCTTTTTATGTGAGCTATGTATATGTAATCATGAACTTTACAAAATGAAGTGTATTGACGTAACAGTCAGCTAAAAACTTTTACATGTAACTGGAATTACACAAAAGTATGGCATTAACCTTTTTTATCTTTTGTTTCAAAATATTAGAGAATACTCAATACACGCTCGCAGAGCTTAAATTTGTCTCAGCTCTTCCTGGTTATATAAAGTCGCACATAATCTAAGAATATTCTCAGCCTGTCGTTAGTGATCACATTCAACTCTTGCCTATTTGTTATTAAACCCGAAACGATTGGGGTGCCCAGCATATATGCATGGACTATCAGGAAGTCTTTTGACAACTAACCTTATTTTCATTACCTCATACACACCTATGCTTATTTTCAGTTCAACCCTACTTTGGACAATTTGATATAAAAATGTATTGCTAGACGAATGTGTCGAGCTTTACGTGGAAAATAGAAAATATTCACTGATTTTATAATTTCTCTTCTTATTAATTTTTAACACCAATATATTTCAAGTATATCAAAAATCAGCATTCCGAAGTAGTTCGATCTGCCGAAAAATTAAAAGGAGATAAAACAAGTAAGGAAGGCTAAGATCGGGTGTAACCGAACATTACATACTCAGCTGGGAGCTTTGGAAAAAAAATAAGAGAAAAGCACCATGTAGGAAAATGAACCTAGGCAAACTCTGGAAAGTGTTTGTATCACATGGGCATCAAGTGGAAGGTATTAAAGAGTATTTTAAAAGGTGCACGCATTTTCGAGTTATCGCCATAAAGGTGGAGCAGGGTGACTCTAGAATGCGTTTGTATGATATAGGTATCAAACGAAAGGTGTTAACGATTATTTAAAAGGGAGTTGGCCTTAGTTCTATAGGTGGACGCCTTTTCGAGATATCGCCATAAAGGTGGACCAGGGGTGACTCTAGAATATGTTCTTACGATATGGGTATCAAATTAAAGGTATTAATGAGGGCTTTATAAGGAAGTGGCCCTTAGTTGTATATGTGAAGGCGTTCTCGAGATATCGACCAAAATGTGGACCAGGGTGACCCAGACCATCATCTGTCGGGTACCGCTAATTTATTTATATATGTAGTACTGCAAACAGTATTCCTGTTATGATTCCAAGGGCTTTTGATTTCACCCTGCAGAACTTTTTCATTTTCTTCTACTTAATATGGTAGGTGTCACACCCATTTTACAAAGCTTTTTCTAAAGTTATATTTTGCGTCAATAAACCAATCCAATTACCATATTTCATCCCTTTTTTCGTATTTGGTATAGAATTGTGGAACTTTTTCATTTTTCGTAATTTTCGATATCGAAAAATTGGGCGTGGTCATAGTCAGTTTCGGCCATTTTTTATACCAATAGAAAGTGAGTTCAGAAAATTATGTGAACTGAGTTTAGTAAAGATATATCGATCTTTGCTCAAGTTATCGTGTTAACGGCCTAGCGGAAGGACAGACGGCCGACTGTGTATAAAAACTGGGCGTGGCTTCAACCGATTTCGCCCTTTTTCACAGAAAACAGTTACCGCCCTAGAATCTAAGCCCATACCAAATTTCACAAGGATTGGTACATGTTTGGACTTATGGCATTAAGAGTATCCTAGACAAATTAAATGAAAAAGTGCGGAGCCACGCCCATTTTGAAATTTTCTTTTATTTTAGTATTTCGTTGCACAATATCATTACTGGAGTTGAATTTTGACATAATTTACTTATGTACTGTAAAAATATAAACTTTTTTTTTTTAATTTGAATTAAAAAAAAAATTTTTTTTTAAAGTGGGCGTGGTCGTTCTCCGATTTTGCTAATTTTTACTAAGCATATATATAGTAATAGGAGTAATGCTCCTTCCAAATTTCATCATGATACCTTGAACAGCTACCAAATTACAGCTTGCAAAACTTCTAAATTACTTTTTTTTAAAAGTGGGCGGTGCCACGCCCATTGTCGAAAATGTCACTAATTTTCTATTCTTCGTCATAAGTTAAACTCACCTAACAAGTTTCATCGCTGTACCCGTCTTTGGTAATGAATTATCGCACTTTTTCGATTTTTCGAAATTTTCGATATCGAAAAAGTTGGCGTGGTTATAGTCCGATATCGTTCATTTTAAACAGCGATCTGAGATGAGTGCCCAGGAACCTACATACCAAATTTCATCAAGATACCTCAAAATTTACTCAAGTTATCGTGTTAACGGACGGAAGTGGCTTAATCAAATTTTTTTTTCGAAACTGATGATTTTGATATATGGAAGTCTATATCTATATCGATTCCTTTATACCTGTACAACCAACCGTTATCCAATCAAAGATAACATACACTGTGAGCTCTGCTTAACTGAGTATAAAAAGAAATTTCTGATTATCCGAACATAGCAGTAAGCTCGCTATTAGGACATACAAGTTTTGGCGGAAATATTGTAGCAGAGGAAAGTTTCCTTAACACTTATCCTGTATTCATGGGTCAAATTAGCCCAAACAACATTTAAAATTAAATATTTTGCATAGCCTTCGTTTTATCTGATGAAACTTTTTTACTTTAATTACTAATAAAACTCAAGTTCAAAAACATTGATTTTGTTATTTTCTACTTCATCGAATACGCTACACAAAAAAAGTTACATATACTGTAATTGTGTGCAAAAATTGCCCAATACGATAATGAGCATGTGTTCGCATGTCTGAATAGAAGTCTGAATATTTCACGTTTTTTTTTTCGGTATGATACCGTAACATTTTTTTACGTAATTATCTGGCACTGTCAATCTTTACCTTACTCGTAAAAATAATTTGAGCTATGCGGTTGTGGTTTTTGTACTAAAATAAAAGATAATAAATAGGACAGCTTCAACAACAACATAATAAATAGAAAACATTTCGATAACTTTTGTTTATAATACAAGTATTTGCGAGTTTTTCAAACGAAAGAACAGCCGGCGAGATTTCTGACAGTCTGCAAGAATAGGACTTTTTACATCAAATTATGGTATATATATGTGGTCTAATAATTCAGTTGTAAGCGGATCTGACAGACATTCTAAAGAAAATGTTATGGTAAAAAATATACAATGAATTGTAGAAGCGTTCGCTAACCTTAGTTTAACAGTTCGAAACAACACAGCATTCTTGCCTGTAGAAATCACAAAAATTAATAAGAAGCCAGCAAATTATGCATATGTGACCTGGAGACCCGAGAATTGAGAACTCGACTTCTCGCGAGATTTTCGTGTCTAGAAGTCCTCGTAAATTTCGCGAGCTTCTCGACATTTTTACTTAACCGCTGTATGGACAGTATTTATAAACTTGTTTTTTTGTTTTACTTGTCACTTTTTTGTTGATTATATTGCTTCAATGACATTTAACTCAAAACATATTTATTATACAAGTTAGGATTTTGCTACATTAAATCCTTAAAAAAATATATTTTTTGTGGACACGAAGTCCGACTTTATTTGTTCACTTTCAAATTAGAACTAACTTTACAATTATTCTTAATTCCACTTTACGGCTAATTCTATATTTGTATGTTTGTCAGGTCACGTTGCACTTGCATGTGCTGGGAATATTTGCCAGGTTTGTTGTAGCAGCGTCATCATATTTTGGTAGCGCATGTGGTGTCGTTTGCCCATGGGAAACAATCAGGTTAAATGTTCGCATTGTCACTTGATATTGCTATGATGCAATAATTTTGTTATTGCAACGTTTGTTGTGTTAACTATCCCCCACTCAAGAATGAACGTCCTCGGTCATTAGAAGAAGGGAAGATCATTGAACTTGATGTAGGTCGGGATTTTATTTGTCTGGCTGGGTAAAACCCCTGTAGGAATTTCGGCTGGAGCTGCTTGGCTTTTTGCAATATATTCAATACTAATTGATTTACGTGTACGGGTGATAATTAATATACCCACCAGCGCTATGATGGTTACGATTGTCAGTGTGCCAATAGAAAATGTTGTCTTTCTCAAAAAATCAATTCGCTTTGTGTTGTTGATGTGTAGCTCTTGCAGAACTTCTAATGATAAAATGTCCATATGACCTTTTTCAGCTGGGGTTAGCTGCAGGACTGAAGGTATGGCTTCAAATGGTTGGGATGCAATATTTCTGTATAACTGATTATTTATTTTTACTGTTGAATTATAAAATTGGATAAGGTGTGTCCCATTAAGTTCTTGTGGTGCCTCGTTAACTTCTATCTGACCATTGAAGTTGTTTAGCAGGATAATGCCTGGTTGTACTTCTTCTACCCCAGATATGTGCTGACCTGACATCGTAGAGCAACTCGAATTCAAACTATTTATTAATCTAGGTATACATTGATCTTCACTTAAGTCTACTAAATTATTTCTATTACATATTGATATTTCATTGTATATTTCGCATGGCTTACGAATGCCGTATGTATTATTTTTACATTTCAAAATTTCATCGTATTGAATATTTATTGAAATACTATTTTGTTTTTTTACTGGCCTTAATATTATTTTCCTAAAAGTTTCATTACTTGTAAGTGGAATTTTTACCATATAGATAAATATCATTTCTTTATATAAAACATTTATTTTTGAAAATTCTAACGCTTCTTCTGCGTTGTTAAATGGCATTTCTTCTGCCTTTAATTTTTCTAATGCTACTTTTACTTCCTGTTTGTTAAGTATTACAGTATTAAGGATATTTCCTTTAGCCCATTGTATGGCGTATTTTATATTTATTAATTCATCTTTTATTAACCTTATTTTACTTTGCAAATCTACTACAATTTCATCAATTATACTATTATCCTTACTTATTGCATTTAAAATTGAATTTGTCATTGTGGTAATATTGCTTAACCTCTTACTAAAAAGTTCATTTATTATCGTTTGTTTATTGTTATTTTCATTTAGGTTCATCATGTTGTTGTTAATGATTTCTAGGTCATCGTGGTCCGGTGATCCAGCCAGATATTTCCACGCAGTGCCTAGGATATTCATAGCACTTTCTTTACGTAGTTTCTTTATTGGTTTAAGGGATTCAAGCATTTCGAGGGTTTGGTTTGTTTCATGTTTAAGGATTGGATAAAGAAAACTGTCCTTAGGTAGTCGCTCTGTTAGGTGAGTGTGAATGTCCGTCAAAAGTGCTTCGTACTTATTAAGGTCAATTACGTGAATAAGTCTAAAGGTACCGTCCTGAATTTTGGCGAGTGCATTATTGATGGTCACTAAATAGGAGTGCGTGTAGTCCAAGATTTCTACGTCTCCGTTAATCGGTAGGAGGAGATAAAGTCTGTAAATGTAGGAATTATTAACTTTTAATATTACTTTTATGTACCGTTCTTCCTGATTCAGTTATAATTGTCGTGCTTTTATCTTCTTTTACTATTTCTTTTCTGTATTTTGGGGATATCTTGGATCCTAGTCGTTTGTCAATTTTTACGAATACAATATCTCCTGGCATGTATGTTTTTGTGGGTGTGCGTTTTTTGTTGTGTTGGGTAAGGTCCTTATTCTGTTTTTCCCTGAGTTTTTCTGTAATTCCTCTCCTAGCTTGTTCAAATTGGCTTGGGTCTGTACTAACGTTTCGTCCGAAAAATACTTCAATTGGTCTTCGTCCTGTTGTGGAATGTACTGTATAGTTGTACTCGTAAACTGCTCTGTCCAAAAGTTCGGGGAATGATGAGAAATTTCGTTCAGCGTTTAGGCAACGTATTAATTCTGTAAGGGTGGAATGAAAGCGTTCTATTGTCCGTTAACCGAACATTTATATGGAGGAGTTTTGTATATTCGGATGCCGAGGGTGTCCTCGAGCATAAAGGTAATGGATGCGGAATTGAGACTTGTCTCATTGTCTATGACTATGAGTTCTGGGACGCCAAATTGGAATAAAAGTTCAGGCAAGGGCTCTTTCACGTGTTCTATTGCTCTGGATTTTATAATTTTCGTCTGAACATATTTCGAGAATTTATCGATTGCCGTTAGTACTAGGTTCTTTTCTGTTGCGTATATATCGATGTGAAGGATGTGTCCTGGGTACTGTGGTAATGGCGTCTTTTTCAATTCGGGGTTATTGGGATGGCGATCGTATTTATTCTCGCTGCATACCAAACAGTTCTTAATTGTATTTTTTATTTTCCTGGACATGGCTGGGAAAAAGTAGTTTTCTAAATTTGGGTTTTGTTTTCACAATGGTTTCGGTGTGCTCTTCGATGAGTCTTTATGATCATTTCCTCTTGCTCCTGTTCACTTATGATGTCCTGTACTTGTTTTTGGGTGAACCTTATTTTGTAAGATCTAAAATGGATGGGGTAGGTTTCTTGGATTTTCCCCACTACTGATTCTTCTGCTTTTATACAGTTTATAACGGATGGATTCAAATATCTTTTAAGGATATTAATGAGTCGGATAGTATCGTAGTCTGGTTCCTCTACAATGTGTCTATGATAAGTCGGGAAAACTATTTTGAATTGATATGTTGATATCGGGCCTGATTTTAAGAGGATTTGGTTTTTGAATACGTTAATGGGTGTTTCCAAACTGGGTATTAGGTCGTGTGAGGAACTATCGCTGCTGTGACAAGTGGCAGTTGAAAGGCTATTGTTTTCTGTTCTAGGAGGCCTAGAGAGTGCATCGGCAACTACATTGGCTCTTCCTGGTTTATATTGTAGTTCATAGTTATACTCTTCCAGGATGCACTTCCACCTCTTCATCTTGCCATTGTAGTTTTTGTTGCTTAAAGCGAAAGTCAAGGGTTGGTGATCCGTAAAGATTACCACTTTAGGTGAACCGTATAAATAATTTCTGAAACTATTGACTGCCCAAATTATCGCTAGCATCTCTTTTTCGTTTGCAGCGTATGCTTCTTCGGTTTTTGTTAACGAACGGGATATGTAGGCTATTGGTTTGCCTGATTGTTCGAGAACGGCGCCGATCGCGTAGTTGGAGGCGTCGGTGGTGAGATGAAAGTCCTGAGTAAAGTCAGGATATGCTAAAATTATTTCCTTTGACACAAGTGAATATTTTAATTTGTTGAAGGCGTCTAATGCTGTGCTGTCGAGAGTTATTTGTTTTTTACTGGATGCATTCTTCGAAATGCGTCCCTCCTCCCCTCTTAAAAGCGTGGTCAGGGGTTTCGCTAACTTAGCGTAATCCCTGATAAAGCGGCGGTAGTATCCGGCAAGTCCAAGGAAAGATCTTAAATCTTTCAGAGTTTTTGGACATGGGAATTTTTGAATTGCTTCGACCTTTGAAGGGTTGGTTCTGATGCCGTCAGGTGAGATAATGAATCCTAAGAATTCTACTTCTTTTCGAAAGAATTCACATTTATCTAATTGTACCTTCATATTCGCTTCTTGTAGAGTGCGAAATATTTGTTCGATATTTCGGAGGTGGCTTTCTTCATTGTCGCCGAAAACTATAATGTCGTCGATATAGACATAACAGGTTTTACCTATGTAATTCCTTAGAATGTCATCTAAGGCCCTTTGAAATATGGATGGCGCGTTTTTCAGCCCAAAAAGGAGTCGTGTAAACTCATACTTGCCATTGTTGACAGAAAAGGCTGTTTTTTCGATGTCAGATTCCTTTAAAGGTATCTGATGGAATCCGCTTTTTAAGTCCAGTATGGAGAAGTATTTATTATTTCCTAGTTGCGCATTATTTCGTTAATCTCGGGAATTGGATACCTATCGGCCACATTTACCTTGTTCAATTTCCTGTAGTCGATTACGAGTCTGTACTTTTTTTTCCCAGAGGCATCTAGTTTTTTTGGGACTACCCATACAGGTGAGTTGTATGGGGAACGCGTTGGCCTTATTATGCCATCATTAAGTAAGCTTTGAATTTCGTTGGTGACAAATTCTCTCATTCCAACAGGGTATGGGTAATACCTAGTGTATACGGACGTGTCGGAAGACGTCCTTATTTCGCCTACTACGGTAGTTGTGTAGGTTAGCTTTTCGTTTGGCTCAGTAAATAATTGATCATATTTTTTTACAAGTTGTTGCATATAAAATTTTTGAGAGGGTGTCATATGTTCGGTCCTAACTTCGATTTTGTTTACGGCAGGGGAAAGCATTTGTTTAATTTTAACTTATTTGCCATTACCGAACTTGATTATATCATCACGAACGTTAATGGTTGCATGGAGATCTTTGAGACTATCGTTGCCGATGATCCCATCAAAGGATTTTAATTCTGGCAAAATAAAAAATTTTAAATTTGCATTATCTTTTCCGAAAAGATTTATTATTGTGTGGTGGGTGATCTTAATTTGACCCGCTATTGAATTTGCGAAAAAGGGTTTCTCGTTGGGGATGGGCTTCGAAACAAATTGAGGTTGTATATAGTTTTTAGTTGAACCGGTGTCAATTAATATTTTAAGGATTTTCCCGTTCCTCGTTCTAAACTCAACGTAGGGTAACGAGGAACTCTTCATCCTAAAAAATTAAAATCAATATAATCTGCTTGGTTATCGTCAGGGTGTTCTTGCAGTAAATCTTCGTGCTCTGTATTGGCTACTTATCTCTCGTATTCCTCTTCGGTTGGTGTCCAGTTTTGGTGATAGTGTTGGTCTTCCTGGTAATATTGTTCGTCTTGTGTGGATGTGTCTATGTGAAAATTCCGTTGCTGTTTAAATGGAATTTGATGCGAAAGGTTTGACGTCCTTTTTTCGGCTGGTTTATTGAAGTTTGGCCTATTCATGTAGTTTAGTGCTCTCGACTGGGTGGAGCGATCGATGTCCATAGGCTCTGGACGAGGTTGCGGCTTCGGTGCCGTTGGTCTAGGTGGTTGGGTTTGGCGATAGTTTTGCCAAGGTTGTTGAGTTTGATGGTTTGGTTGGGTGACTTGTTGGTAATATTGGGGCAACTGTTGGTGTCGAGGTTGCATGTGCGGTCCTGGGATATACGCGAGTTGCGGATAGAATGGTTGAGGTTTGTACTGCGGGTTCCTTGGTGGCAGTAAAGGTGTGAAAATGGGATTGGTTTTCGAGTCGTGCTTGGTTGTGTAAAGGAATAGCTGCTGCGGGCAACTTGGTTTTCGAGTTTGAGACATAAGTGTAGGGCTTGTGGGAGATCCTCGGGCTCTTTCATCCCTAGGAGTTGGGGAAGATCGCCTTTTAAGCCTCTAATAAATGTGTCAAGGGCTTTATGCCTATAAGTCTGTGTAAGGAGGGAGAGTGACTCCTGGCTTATTACCAGACTTGTTAATTTGTTTAGTATTAAGGACAGGTGAGTGTATACGTTTTGATAGAATTCTTGAATCGTACAATTTCCTTGCACCAAGGATGTGAGTTGGCATTCGAGAGTGGTAATATCTCTCTTATCCGCATAGTGTAGTGATAAACATCTGGAAATTGCTTTCCAGTCAAGGGGCGTACTATATGATTCTAAGGCAATGTCTGCACTGCCGACAATTTTATTTCTAATAACGGATAGAATGCCAAAATATTTAGGGGTTCCTCTTAGTGAATCGTAAATTTTTAAGACCCTATCGACACTTTTCTTCCAGGAGCTGTATTCGCCTGGGTTTCCGTTGAAATCTCGGATACTGCGTACTATGTCCGGGACTTTGTCAAGATCTGAGAGTTGTCCTTGGAGCTCTGGTCTAATAGTTTCGTCAGTAGCGTTGGTTAAGTCGGCGTTGGGGTTGAGTAGGGCTTGGAATTGTTGTCGTCCTTCGTTCCTAAGTATTCTAGTGACAACTGAAGTAATTAGGGCTTCTAATTCGGTAGTGGAGTTGCTTTGGCTACTTGATGTTTGAGGTAAGGGTTGGGCGGGTTGGGGAGCTTGATTAGCTTGGGGGTTCAGCACACTTGGTCGGATCATTTTATGAGCGTTTATACTTCTTTTATGGCTATTTTTTGCTATAATTTATTTCCTAGCTTTTCCTAAATTTTATATTATGGGTGGTGAACCGCAGATTTTTTTTTTTTTTTTGCAAAACTTAGTATTGTAGTTTAGAATTTGATTGTTAAATCCTATCCTATGTCCTACCGTTAGTTTTGTTTCCCTATTTTGAATGTTCTTATACTATTAAATTTTCTCAAAATTTGTTTCTTTTCTAAATTCACTTTTCTTTAAAAATTATCTCACTTAAAATTTTTTCCTATTAAATTTCCTTTAAATTAATTTTCTTTTCTTACTTTCACTTTTCTTTGAAAAAATTTCCGCTTAATTCATGGATTTTCCTACAAAATTACTTGTTTTACCTATTTTTATGCTATTAAATTTTCTTTAAACACTTTTCCTTTTCTTGTATTCACTTTTCTCTAAAAAATTTTCCACTTAGTTCGTGGATTTTCCTATAAAATTACTTGTTTTAAATATTTTTATACTATTAAATTTCTTTAAATAAATTTTCTTTTCTTATATTCACTTTTCTTTAAAAAATTTTCCACTTAATTCGTGGCTTTTCTAATAAATTTAATTGTTTTAGATATTTTATACTATTCAATTTTCTTTAAATAAATTTTCTTTTCTTATTTTCACTTTTCTTTAAAAATTTTCACTTGATTCACAGGTTTTCTTAAAATTCTAATTTCCTTACGCTATAATCAGGAACATCCTCATCTCCTGGGCAGGCGGCTAATATCTGTGTATTTCCTTTTTGCGATCGCTACTGGGGGGCCTCTTTTCCTGCACTTGGTCCTTTATCGGGTTGGCGCGATCGTTCCGGGTTGGCGCTTGTTTTTTACCGGCCGATTAAGTACTTTAACTGATTTCCGTTCAAACACACGGTGGGGTGCAGCTGCTTGAGGTGTCTTTGCCACAACGATTTTATTGCGCGTTTTCACCCGATTATTACCGCTCGGGCGCCAGTTAGGATTTTGCTACATTAAATCCTTAAAAAAATATATTTTTTGTGGACACGAAGTCCGAATTTATTTGTTCACTTTCAAATTAGAACTAACTTTACAATTATTCTTAATTCTACTTTACGGCTAATTCTATATTTGTATGTTTGTCAGGTCACGTTGCACATGCATGTGCTGGGAATATTTGCCAGGTTTGTTGTAGCAGCGTCATCATATTTTGGTAGCGCGTGTGGTGTCGTTTGCCCATGGGAAACAATCAGGTTAAATGTTCGCATTGTCACTTGATATTGCTGTGATGCAATAATTTTGTTATTGCAACGTTTGTTGTGTTAACTTACATATAACTTTGTTCGCAATATTTTATTTTTCAACGAGACATCAAGAACACGGCTTCTCGCGGGATTCTCCAATCTCGAATTTCTCGTAAGGCTCGCGAAATTCCCAAATCTCGAGTTTCTCGTAAGGCTCGCGAGATTCTCGAATCTCGAATTTCTCGTAATACTCGCGATCTTCTCGACTTTCAAATCGGACGCTGCATTGGCAACAATCTATACATTTCGAGATTTTTTTACTTGTGGTTTTGCAAACATTTTGGGTTGTGCTCCAGAAGAAATCATAAGCTCTATATAAAACAACAATGAATCGACTAAGTTGAATGTCGAGAAGCTCGCGAGCTTTGCGAGTAATTCGAGAATCGAGAATCTCACGAGCCTTAAGAGTAATTCGAGATTCGAGAATCTCGCGAGCCTTACGAGTAATTGGAGAATCTCGTGAGAAGGCGAGACTCGCGAGAAATCTCTTCTCGAACATGTTCGAGAAATCGTAAGCTATACATGAAATGACCCAATTTAGCTAAAATACCGTTTTTCACTTTTTGAGTGATTCTTATAGGAAATCTAACGCTTAGTTTTTTCACAAATCGCATTTAAAGCCAAATTGGGCCACAAATACGATTTTTTTTTAATATTTCGCTCCATGCGCCACCTATCGGAGTTTTTTTCTTATTATTGCATTGTCATAGGGTTCTGAACTATATTCCAAGTTTCAAGCTTGTAGCTTATCGGGAAGTTACTTAAATTTTAATTACAAAATTCGTTTACAACGGCCGGTTCGTAAAAGAGTCAAGTTAAACAAAAACTTTAAACGCATTTTTCTCGAAAATTTGTTTTCACACAAGAGGGTCGTTTCATGATTCCAGGTCACATATAGTCTCTTTGCTACTCGCTCTTAGTTATGCTCCCTTTAGTTATACTTTTAAGAAACTACGTACTCTTACTTTACTATATTACTTCCTTCTTACTCTTAGTTATCGCACTTATCGTAACCTGTAAGCTAGTCACATTTTAAGTCTTACTTATTAAGCTCTCTGTACTTTGAATTCCGAAATAAAGTTCAATTTATGTTTGAGATTCCGACGATAAAGGCACTCGATTATGACTACATTACTTTACTTCTTCTTTGACAACAACAAACAAACCTCAATCGTTGGATATGTGCCTAAAAAATCGGTAAGCATATTTGCTCAGTACATTGCACATAACGCTGCAATTTATGACAACATTAAAAAGCCTGAAATCATAGATTTTTCCAACAAAACAAAATCTGGTGATGATACACTAGATCAAGTAATCAGGACATACACAACATGCTGGATTTAAGCGCCTACAATGGGTATATAATTTTCAGAGAAATATAGCCTGAATGGAATATAAATAAGAAATTTAGACGTCGTATATTCCTAGAAGAGTTAAGAAGTGAACTTGTCTCTCAGGAAATATCGCGCAGGACTACGTCTCGCCATGGCAGTCTGGCCAAAGGTGTTGTACGAAATTTTCAAAAGAGCGCCGAAACTACAAAATATCTACAATCGATAAATTTTAAACGAGGACAATCAATCATCACAAAAAACAGCAATAGATGTCTCAGTTGTGAAAAATTTATTTGTAAGGATCCCTCAAAGATGTCGATCAAATGCAATAATTGCTCAAAAAATACTGAAACTATTTTTTATATTCTTTCACAAATTAATTTTATGTTTATTAAATAAAATAATTGACTTCAAACTTTAATTCTAATCTGAGCTAAAATGATCGCCATTCAGCGTTCAAAAAAAGCGTACATTGCTTTATAAACGCGTAAAAGGGCCATTGGAAAAAAATGGGTACGCCAGCAAGGCTTCGGATATAAATTCGATGAGAAAAATGCACAATGGTACTCCAAGAACAATGCTTCGCGAGGCTTTTCATATCGCTGTTGATATCTTACCCTTGGACCTAGAAAAATATCATGCGGTGGCAGCGTCATCCTTCGTTGAAGACATTAACTTCATAGAAAGCATCCCCAAGATGGATGATTGGATAGAGCCGCACCAGTGCTTTTCTTTTGCCTGCAGTGATTCCATATATTCTGATGTTTCTAAGTTTAACGGAAGAGTTGTAATAGCATATATTCAAAGCCCTGAGGCCTCCAACTCTCTTTCAGACTACTTGATCATTTTATTAACATCCAGGTAGAAATATCAGCTTTAATGAAGCCATAGCTTTGAGATAAAAATACACTATCAGCATATAGATCTTTATTTTCAGCAATAGCTAAGCGGCAATTAAATCCCTTGACTGTTACTCATTCAGTTCTGAATTAAAAATATACTTTCCATATACACTTAACATGGGCTTCGCCACACATGGACATTATATAACCTGTATTGCAGATGAGCTTGTTAAGCAGGCCACGATCAAATAGATTCCCGCAAAATACACCACAGATTAATACAAAACATCACTTACTTATCTTGTTTGGTTGATTTTCCGACAGGGTGGATAAATGATGTGTATTGGAACGATTTTCCGTCATCCCTTGTCAAATTTGGTTTTGAGACAAACCGGTTTCGGCGTTGTGCCATTATCAGTGTCGATTTTCGTTCTGATCTGTTGTTGCCGTTTGCCCTGTATTTATAGTTCGTAGGTATATGAGCAGGTATTGTCAAATTGATGCTTGTGTATATTTAGTTATGTGTATGTGCTGTGTGTTCATTCAGAACCGAGGCTGGTTTACTAATCGATTTTTGTGGCTGACTGGGGTAGGTAGAAATCTGTGATTTTAGTCGTTTGACCTTCTTTGTCGGTTTTTTGTTTTGGTGTGTTAATGGTTTGTGTTTATTTGTTGTTGTGTGTTTGTCTGTTGTACCTATGTGATTAAGTTGTTTCCTGTAAACAAGTTTTAAAGGCTCGAATATTGTGTTTATCTGTTCGTTTATTATTCTACCGTCGAATGTTTTCTGTTTGTAGATTTCCATGTTTTCAAGTACGTTGAGACGTCGGCCCTTTTCTTGTATGTGAAGAACTCTAACTATTTTATTGATGTTTGCTGGGGAACATTCATTCTCGACCATGTGATTCGCGAAGTTAGACTCGGGTATAATGTTTGGATTCCGTATTTTTTTGTTGTAATCTCTAATATGTTCTCTGAACCTCGTTCTTATTTGCCGTTCTGTTTGTCCTATGTAACTATGGTGGCATCCGCAGGTAAGCTTGTATACGCCGTGGCTGCTAAACGGATCCTCTGAGTTAATGTTAGTTATTAGTTTTCGCCCTAGATTGTTCGATGTTTTGAATGCTGTGTTAATGTTGTATTTTTTAAAGAAGTTTGCCAATTTATATGTTGCTTTTCCCGTATATGTCATAGTCGTCCAGCTATTATTTTCCTTTTCATTATTTCTTTTTGGTTCTCCATTTGTCCTTCTGAGCTTATCTACTAGTGCTTTTTTATATCCGTTGTTTGCAGCGATATTATATATGACTTCAAGTTCTCTCTTGTATGCCTCTTGTGTAAGATGTGTTCTTTCAAGTCTATGTACCAAGTGCCTTAATGCTGAATTTTTATGCTGTTGAGGGTGATTTGAGTTATTATGTATTATTGTGTCGGTGGCCGTTGACTTTCTATATATGTCATAGTTAAATATTTTGGCTTCTTTATCAATATTTATCGTGAGTTCTAGATAGTTGATTCCTCCGTCTTTTTTGGTTTCTATTGTAAATTTTATATTTCCGTGCTGCTCCAGTACAAGCTCTTCGTTCTACTTTTCTTCCAGATTTTGCATGAACACTTCCATAAGAATTGCTTATGTGGGGCTTCCCATTCCAAAACCGTTTGTTTGTCTATATATTTTATTATTGAATTGAAAATAGTTTTGGCGTAAAGTGGTTCTTAGCATATTTGTGATTTCCATACTTTTCACTTTGTTTTTTGTGTTATGAACTATTGTTGAGCTAACTATGTCCAAAGTCTCCGATAGTGGTATAGATGGGTATAAATCTTTTATGTCAAAAGATACCAATTTGCTGTTTCTTGTTAGCTCTACGGTCTCGAGTCTCTCTATTAGTTCTGTTGTGTTAGTTACTGCATATTCGTTCCTTAGCTCCAGAGTTTCTATCAATATCGGTTTTAAATATTTGGACAGTTTGTAACATGGTGCCGATTTAAAATTAATGATGGGCATGATCGGCAGCCATTTCAACCCAGCCTCACCTTAGTTTATAATTGTCTCAAATCGTACGTCGCCTATCGGAATTTTCCACCTTATTTATGGCATTGTGATCGAGCTCTCTACTGCGTATGAGTTATTTAGTTTGTAGCTCAATGGGATATCTATGAAAAAATGATGGCTCGATTCCATCCGATTTGGTTTTTTAGGGTTTTCTTAAATATAGAGATTCGCAAACGTTTTTGTTTTACGTGTTAAACTGTCATGTACATACCACATTTAGAATTTCAAGTCTTAAGCTCACCGAGGGAATTCTTTAAAAGCCGATCCAAATATTTTCATTCTATTATGAATTTTACAATTTTTTCGTCCTCAGTGTCACCTGGCGGAAATTTTGTTTACTTCCGTTGCATTGTTACAATGCCCCGAACCAAATGTAGGGTTTCAAATTTCCAGATCAACTAGAAGTTACAAAAAAATCGATTGCAAAATTCCACATCCTCATGTAGATTTACTAAACATCTCAATTATTGCTCTATCCTAAAGAATTGTTTATTTTGGATATTGCATTTCAATAGGGTTTTTATATGTACATATATGCTCAAAGTTTCAGGTTTCCAGGGAGTAACGAAGTGACTTAAAATTCTACAAGGAATTTCCGAATTCGGACCAGTTTTGTCAATATCGCGATCAGTGCGCTCCGTAGCCGTTTTAAAGTATGTTCTAAGTTTCAATTCTATAGACCCAGGAGAAGTTAAATCGCTTTCAAAATTCGAAAATTTTGTACTCGAATTTTTGGCTAAGCTAAAAAAAACCCACCTAATAAAAAGTAAGTAATAAAAATAATAGAAAATATCAAGTTTATAAGCAAAGCATAACAAAATTTACAAAATATGTAATAAACCATAATATCTCTGTGGAATAACCACAATATATAAATACAATCCGCACAAAAACAGCAATAATAAACCAGGAAGTCAACAACTAAATTTAAAAGAGCTGTAAACTCTTTGGGAAGTAAGGTGAAGGTGCCGATGAGACGCGTCTTAACACAACACATACATACTTACCTACATACATCCTTTAAATCACCTCTCCTGCTGCCTACTCTAATACCATAGCCAACGACACTTGAGCAAACAGATGCCGTGTTTCATATTCTTCACTAGAGAACGTTACACCAGCATAAGCGACAACGACGTCAAAGAAAATGTCAAGAAAGCTATGAATTCAAAAATGTAAATTGAAGTGGAAAGGATAATGCCACCACGACGCAGAGTTGTCGGTTTCGCAGCAACCAAACAAACAAACTGACAGTGAATAGATAGATAGGAATAAAAAAAAATTTAGTACTGCGTTTTGTGAAAAATCTAACGAAAAAAAAGTGAGCTGAAATTGAAGGACAGCGCAGTAACTGTTTTGTATTGGTGTATCACAAGAAACAAGACACTGGTTAAAGTGGTAGTTAGTAGTATTCAAAATGCCGTGAAGGGTTCGTTTGACTGGGAAATGCTTTTTGGATGTTTATGGTTAGAGGTAAGGGTGCCCGACTGGTTGATCAACATGCGTTGTTCGCACAAGTACAAGTACAAGTTTAGCATAAACAAATGTTTGCATAGGTAAATTGGCTTCTTGCCTGTTAAGGATTGCTATTGCGCCAGAATTGTTATCATTTAAAAATATCTACTTTTTCCATGAAGATGTTTTCCTTTTACTTAAGTCCATTTTCATTATTTCTAGGCTCAAGTAAGTAGGAATTCTACATTTTAGCTTACTTGTTTCTTGCATTTAATAAACCGCTGCTATTATTCAAGCGGCTGTTTCGGATTTATTGAAATTTAGAGCCTTATTTTGAATAAATTATTTGATGTTCTATTGTCGCGATTGTTGGATACGTTTGTTGTTGCAGCGCCAGTAGCTATAAAGACACTCCCCGAAGGCTTTGTGTAGTAGTTTCGTTGTTGATGGTCCTTGCCGCATATATATCCGGTACGTTCCGGTAACAAGCACCATTAATGTACATTCCCGACCATATTGGAGACGATTAATTATGACCATGTTGAACTTTGAGGCCAACCCTCCCCCCAACCCTAGTTCCATTGAATCTTGGATCGCCAGAGCCTTGGCTAATTTAGAAATTCACCACGGGAAGGTGTGGTTGACATTTTGGTTTAAGAAGCTATAAATTTAGCTGGCGGTAATTGGGTATTTTAGTCGCCTCTTACGATAGGCATACTTACCCCGGGTATATTCTAAGACCCCAAATCCGTGATGGTGACGAATGACGGAAGACAAGGTCTATATTATACGAATAAGTTAAAATAAATAAAAAAAAAGGTCTTTCTCAAGTTTCTTTCTCGAAATAACTATTTTGCCACGAATTTAAAAAACCTCGGTAATATCCTTACCTCCTGTGCGTGCATCGCTTCCCCGAATAGTTGCTTATTTACTTCTAGTACCTGCATCTCATATTCGCTGTGGTTAAATACTTGTGTGTGTGTGTGTGTAGTTTATGTAATGCCATATGCGTTCTTTGCGTATATGTTTTTTTTTTAGAGCAGGAGTCATCGAAAGTCTCAAGTCAATGTGGGACATTAGCCGCACTAAACTTTCTACCATCTAAATACCATTATTTCCCAACTACCGGCAAACTATCCGTCGAGAGGTGGATTGAGACTTCAGCTCTACATCTGCTGGGGTCATTTTGCATTTCTTTCCAAGTCAGATGTAATTCAAAAATCTGGGAATAGAACGCACATACGCTTATGTCAGTTTATTCCCTACTTCGCTTTTTATACTCAGCTGAACAGAGCTCACAGAGTATATTAATTTTTTTCGCATAACGGTACCCCGTAACGCATAAACTAATCGAGATAGATATAGACCTCTATATATGAAAATGATCTGGGCGAAAAAAAAAATTCATTTAGCCATGTCCGTCCGTCCGTCGGTCTGTCCACAAACACGAAAACTTGAGTAAATTTTGAGGTATCTTAAGGAAATTTGGTATGTAAGTTTCTGGGCAATCATCTCAGACGCTATTTAAAATGAACGAAATCGGACTATAACCATGCCCACCTTTTCGATATCGAAAATTTCGAAAAACCAAAAAAGTGCGATAATTCATTACCAAATACAGATAAAGCGATGAAATTTGGTAGGTGCGTTAACCTTATGACGCAGAACAGAAAATTAATAAAATTTTGGGCAATCGGCGTTGCTCTGCCCACTTTTAAAAGAAGGTTATTTAAAAGGTTTGCAAGCTGTAATTTGGTAGTTGAGTTCGTAATGTTCGGTTACACCCGAAGTTAGCCTTCCTTTCTTGTTTTCTTTTTCGATTATTTTTCTTAAATTTTTTTTTGGTAATAACTTTTCCTTCCTTCAGTACGTTTTAGAAGACATTTAACTGTAATCCATGTCTAAGCAAGGACTATCTACGTAGGTAATAATCGTTCACTCCGATTTTGTTATTTGGACTGTTGGAAAGGCCTTGTGTCTAATGAGTACATATGATTTAACAGACGTTCTAGACTTCTTAAAGAAATAAGTTTGCAAAAATTTGGAGTATGTGGTCCACGATTGTTTTAGTAGTGTAATTTTGAGTTTGAGTTTGATTAACCCTAGAAAGATAACGTTATTTTTTTACCCTAGAAAGATAACGTACGTCTGAGAGACGTGTTCAAGTTTAATGACCCTAGAGATATAAAAAAAAACAAAAAAAATTTTTTTTTTTATCATTTATTTGTTATATATTCACTTGTTTTAAATGTTTTTTAAAGAAAAATATTGTTTTTTTAATATATTAAAAATTAAGTTTGACTTTTCTTGGACTTGCTATTACAAAAATCAATTTTTTTCGAAGGACCTCAGTTTATAGCAAAAAAATTAAAATAAAATACATATTTTTGTACTTCAATTGAATGAATTAACTGTTTTAAACTGTACCTAAAAAATATTAGCCATTTTCGGCAAAAATTACATATAAAATTATTAATGTCACGTAGTCACGTTAAAGATAACGATACGTCTCTTAGACGTATTTTTAAAAAACAATCGTATATATTTCAGCAAACAAAAAAGTTACTACTGAAAAACACCCCCCACTGACAAGCTGGTAATGGTAGCTGAGAAAACTGAGAATGAGAATGTCCTCTCTTTACGATTGTGGCAGATTGAGAGCAAAATTAAAAGGACGTACGTCTCACTAGGGTTAAAAGCGAACATGAAGACTAAAATTTCTCGGGATTTTTAATTTCTTTACAACTTGTTCCACCTCAGCTGTCGTCTTCGCTTTGGTTCTCGAGGTTTTAACATTATTTTTAATAATGACGTTATAGTTCTTATTTAATGGCATTTTTGAAATGGCCCGTTAAGGCTCAAAGATAGCTCATATCAGAGCTAGAATATTGCTTTCACATTTTGGGCTATGGCTTTCGTTAGAATTGTGTATTATTTATCATTTTACGAGCATATTAGCTGTAAACGCATCGAATACGTTGCTCAAAGCAAAAGCCATGAATGCTATACTTAAAAAAATTACGATATTTTCCCATTTCAAAAGTATGTAAATAGAACTTTAAGAGCTCCAATACGCGGCCATCTGCATATACAATCTTACTTGATACAAATCTGCTATGTTAAATAAGCATTTCAACGCCCCTCACTTTTTCTCAAATAATAAAAGATATCAAATCATATAGCAAAATCAATTTCTTTGAAGCTAAAACTTAAAATAATTTAGTTAATTCTTTTAAGCTGTATTGTACATTCTTCTGAACTTTAAACGGCAGTCAAAAGCTACTTAAACAAACACAAACATCACTGAAGTATTTTATTACTTTGCGAACATGTATGCCATCAAAGATGTTTGAAAGGAAGAGAAATTGCAGGAAATAACGGCATTCAAGTCACAACTATTACGGACATCAAGCAGTAAAAGGAAATAATTCACTATCATCAACACTATTCTTAAGACTTGTAAGATATGCCATACACTTTTAAGAAGTTTATAATGCAAGTGCGAGTATAACAAGTATGGACGGGCCTGTACCCTAGCAGGTTAGGAGGCTTCGAATATACCAGCGGTAGGTATGCCTGTCGTAAGAGGCGTTAAAATGCCAAATGTATTCAAGGGATGTTTAGCGCAACCCTCTCAAGGCGTCGCCAGCGCAATATATATGTAGCTTCTCCAGCCCAATTATCAACCACACCTACCCGTGGCGAATCCTGTATCAGCGCTTTACCACGGAGGCTCTGGCAACCACGAACTCCTGATGGATGTAGAGGGTGGGAAGCCGATATGGCCTAGAAGGTTTCATGTGGTCATACCCAATCGTTCCCGAGATGATGGGGCTAGTACCTTAAGGTGCTTGTTACCAGAACGTACCGGATCTGCATCCGGCAAAGGACCATCAACATCGATAATACTCCCCAAAGCCTTCGGGGAGTGTCCTTATCGCTACACCAACAACAGCAACAGGACGGGACTGTCTTCGGATAAACCAAGACTTCATACCTTTCATGAATGGAGCTGAACAGTTATGTGTTGAAATTGCAAAAATTTATAAAATCTGAACAATCGGTTACATATATGACTAATCTTGACAACTTGTTTAGACACCAATTATGTCTCAACATCCTTTTATATTTCAATATTCTAGCTGTTAAAATGGGGACTAAATAACTAAAACCCTCTTATTCGAAAAAGCGGTTGTATTGGTAATATCTGCTATAGTGGTCAGACGGACATGCTCGTCAGCCTTATAATTTCAGTAAAATTATTGGTGGGTCTATCCTTTCTCCTTTAAGGACTTAGAATTTTGAGATTCGTGACAAACTTATTGTACAATTTTATTTTTATGAACTACCGTTCGTATGTATAACTTATTGTTGTTGCAGAAATCAGACAGCGTTTTACAAAAAGTGACTATTTAGTAGTGCAAGTGGCGGCCACCGTGGTGTGATGGTAGCATGCTCCGCCTATCACACCGTATGCCCTGGGTTCAACTCCCGGGCAAAGCAACATCAAAATTTTAGAAATAAGATTTTTCAATTAGAAGAAAATTTTTCTAAGCGGGGTCGCCCCTCGGCAGTGTCTGGCAAGCGCTCCGATTGTAACTCTGCCATGAAAAGCTCTCAGTGAAAACTCATCTGCCTTGCAGATGCCGTTCGGAGTCGGCATAAAACATGTAGTTCCCGTCCGGCCAATTTGTAGGGAAAAATCAAGAGGAGCACGACGCAAATTGGAAGAGAAGCTCGGCCTTAGATCTCTTCGGAGGTTATCGCGCCTTACATTTATTTATTTAAGTGGCGTATACGTCATTTCATTTTCTTTGTTCATATCAACAGATTTACTTTAACAGCAAAAGCGTTGGAGGCGTTCGAAAATAATATCACTAATAACAACAATAAGAAAAAAATCAACAACAGTAATAACCGTCACTGCATGTTAAGAGTCTTTGTCCTTACTTTATCGTACCTCCTCTCTTTTGCTACACTTCCTCTTCGTTTTTGCCATTACTTCCTACACTTGCGTGCGTTTTTCAATTCGTTGAACTCAATAACCGCCGTGATGTGTGCGGAAAGTATTGTACTTATGTGGGTATGTATATGGAAAGACAAGGTATATCAGTTAAGTTCGAAAAGTTTTGGGTGCAAAATAAAGAAAATTTTGAAAAAAAAGACGGAGGTCCCAAATATTCCTGACCTTTCTGAAACAACTATTCCAAACTCCTGTGCCTTCGTTAAGACAAACCTGAGTGAATTCTAAACACTCGTGAAATTCAAGTTGAACACGTACAGGCTTCCCTAAGTTTTTTATATATAATTAGAGACTGTGAAGGATTTCGTCTATCGGTGTACCAGCTTAAACCGTGAAAACAATATCAGCTTAAAAATCAATTGGACAATAACAAGTGCTACCTTGAACTGAGAAGGCAAGTTATTTCGCGATGAGCAAAAATCACGCTTTGCAAGTCGCTCATCATACCTGTCCTGATGTTTGGCGCGGAATCATGGAGAATGTCGGGAAAAGATGAGATCGCTCTCGGAGTATTCGATTGAAAAGTTCCCCGGAAGATTTATGGGCATGTCCGTCATACCAACGGTGGATATCGAAAGAGGTTTAATGGATGAGGAGGAAATGTATAGGCTTTACGCTGATATGAAGATTATGCAGCGAATAGAAGTAAAAGGGCTTCAGTAGCTAGGACATGTTTTGCATATGGACTAAGAAGCTTCGACCAAGAAAGTATTTTAGTCGACACCGCAGTTTGGAAGCGGAGTAAGAAGCACTGAGTTAGGAGAGGCAGGTGAAGGAAGACTCGATCTCCTTTGGTGCTCTTAACGCTAAACGGGGATAGCTGGCGTTACTCCAATTAATCTTGATGCTAAATGAAATCGAGTTCCTTGACTTACAAAATACATTTGGATCTGTTTGGCACCGCATTAAACTCCAATGTAATGTTGTACGAAAAGATCCGCTTATTCTAAGCAAATATTTACCTTTCACAACTTCCACTATTTGTTCAAGGCTAGTTTCATCAGGCGATTTCTCAATTGAATAAAATCGACTGATATGCATTTTGCGCATTCATTGTACAACCACTGGTAAGTCGACGCTGTGCTTTTTCAGAGAGGCCTTCTAAGATAAGCTCTCTATATTTTGAATAAGGAGCCTTTGCTAAAAAGGATGCCATGGTTGAACTGGCAGGTCCGTGAGAGCCTCACATTGCCTGAACGACCACACCTCGTTGACGTGAGTATTGTCTTTGCTTGTCCAACTGACTCATATCGACTTGGACTTAGCAGAAGATTATGTTAGGACAATTGCTGTTTGTCATGCGCTCAAGCACTTGTATCTTGTATTTTCATTTCTGTTTTGTGCTAGAACCAGTTTAAGTGCTATGTTTGTATTTTTTTGTTGTTTTTTTTTTCTCACACGCAATTCTATGCGACAGTCGCATTAAAAGCAATTAACCTAGAAATGCCATGTTATGTGTTAGGATAACACGTAACTTTCATATGTGTACGTATTTAGGTGTATGTGCGTTGTTTGTGTGTGTGTGTACATATAGGGCACACTGCAGTACTTCTTCTTTGTAAACACAAAAGGAGAAAAAACTGATAGAAAGGATGATAACCTGTAGAAGATTTGGTGCGGTAAGTTGCCTGCAGTAGAATCAAGGAGAAAAGGATATAAAAAAAGTAAAACTTAACACAACTGGCCAGTTTCCTTACTGCATAATTGACAAATGGTCATTGAAGCGTATTGAAAGGATTAGATCTATATACACTCTAAGTACACTCTCATACATACTATTACGGGTAATGATTGGTAGTTATATATGTATAACTTTGAATATGCATAAGGCGCTTTGATTGTGTCAATGGAAGCTTTAGGGATGTACACTAGAGAAAATACTTACACATCGATAAGATCTTTAAAGGGAAATGTAAAAAATGTCGCATTAAGTGAGCAAACCGGTAAACAATTTTGTTTTAACAGACTATCTAGTTTATGCTGGGGAAACAATGTGATGTAAGTAGCTTAGTAAGTTTAGGGCCAGGTTTTTCAGTACAAGTTCAACTCAATTTCAGTTAAACTACGCTTATACTTCTTCTGCAGTTTTTCAGTCCACTTTGGCTGAAGTTTAAGCTGAGCTTAAGCGGTCGATCTGGAAGGGTTAAACTCCAGTTAACCTATCAGTTATGTGCGTTCGTTTGAAATGGCGTCGAATATATCCAACAAGCCTTTGGGCTTGAGTACCATTAGAGGTAATTTTGTTAACGAGGCATACTTCTTAAATCAACTTGAGAATCATAGCGCACTCAAACAAGAGGAAATTTTTCGTACAGCAAAAAATGCTATTACGTGAAAAAATTATAGTTCCCATCTTGTGGTTCTCTAAAAAAAAAACGATAAATGTAAGGCGCGATAACCTCCGAAGAGATCTAAGGCCGAGCTTCTCTTCCAATTTGCGTCGTGCTCCTCTTGATTTTTCCCTACAAATTGGCCGGACGGGACCTACATGTTTTATGCCGACTCCGAACGGCATCTGCAAGGCAGATGAGTTTTCACTGAGAGCTTTTCATGGCAGAAATACAATCGGAGCGCTTGCCAGACACTGCCGAGGGGCGACCCCGCTTAGAAAAATTTTCTTCTAATTGAAAAATCTTATTTCTAAAATTTTGATGTTGCTTTGCCCGGGAGTTGAACCCAGGGCATACGGTGTGATAGGCGGAGCACGCTACCATCACACCACGGTGTGGTTCTCTAACTGAACTGAAATATAAGATTTCATTGCTACAGCATTTTCACGAAAATAAAATAAAATGTATACAGTTTATTATAAATTTCATGAACACGAAATGGTATATTAACTTTGGTCCGATGTTTGTAACGTTGAGAAATATAGAAGATAGACTCACCATTAAGTATAGCGAATTGATCAGGGCGACGAACTGAGTTGATATAGCCATCTCCGTCTGTCTGTTTGAACGCAAACTAGTCCCTGAAATTTTGAGATATCTCAATGAAATTTGGCACAAGGATGTATTTTTGTATAATATTAGACATTTGTCGGACCACTATAACATATATCTCCCATACAATCGATCGTTCAGATAAGACGGTTTTGGTCATTCCTGTCGCAATTTAGAAATTATAAACGTGAAACTCGGTAATATATATTCTAATGTATCACAGAAGATATCCCGAAAAAATCACTTTGATCGGAGCTATATATGGTATATATCCCATCCAACCGATCGTTCAGATAGAAAGATTTTTGGCAATTTCTCCCTTAATTTCCTATATAAAAACGTTAAACTTGGTGACATTTGTTCTAGTATATTATAGAAGATTTCATGAAAAAATCATTCCGATCGGTGCTATATATAGTATATATCCCATACAACCGATCGTTCAGATAGAAACATTTTTGGCAATTTCTCCCTTAATTTCCAATATAAAAACGTTAAACTTGGTGATATTTATTCTAGTATACCATAGAATATTTCATGAAAAAATCATTTCGATCGGTGCTATATATAGTATATATCCCATACAACCGATCGTTCAGATAGAAACATTTTTGGCAATTTCTCCTTTAATTTCCAATATAAAAACGTTAAACTTGGTGATATTTATTCTAGTATACCATAGAATATTTCATGAAAAAATCATTTCGATCGGAGCTATATATAGTATATATCCCATACAACCGATCATTCAGATAGAAACATTTTTGGGCATTTCTCCCTTAGTTTCCAATATAAAAACGTGAAACTTGGTGATATATTCTAATATATCATAGAAGATTTCCTGTAAAAATTATTTCGATTGGAGCTATATATAATATATATCACATACAACCGATCGTTCAGATAAGGGGGTTTTTGCCATTTTTTATTTTATATTTATCTTAAAAATCGTTTAGGTATGTACATCTGTTCACTATTTATTTCTTATCTTATACATCCGATTATTTGAAGATTACGAAAGGGATAAAATTATTGTTCAGCTCCATTCATTAAAGGTATGAAGTCTTCGGCACAGCCGAAGACAGTCCCGTCCTTACTTGTTTTTGATTAATTGCGCTTCATTACTGCTATCAGCCAGGTGTTTATTTTTTCACAATAAACCGCTGTTGGCTTTGATGGTACCCCTTGGAAATTTTTTTCAACTCCACCTCAACTCGATATCCATTGTAAGATGTCAACTGGAGAAATGCGTTGGATACTCATTTGAGAACTATACATTTCTCAAAATCTCTTAAAGGTTGAAATATAAATTGATGGTGATAATAACGTTGGAGGTGAACTCCAAATTTTAAAAAATTTCTCAAAGTTTGAATAATGATTTGAGAAAAAATTTCGATATCAAATCGAGAACTATCTGGTTTAAGAATAATGGAATAATGATGTTGAATAACACCTCCGGAACTAGACATATGTTTCTCATGTGAAATATTTTTTCCATGTTTGTTGGGTAAACAAATTCCAGCTATTGCCATATCTGCAAATTATCTAGTTAATATAAAACCAATGTTGCATTACAAAAAACCTTCCCCAAAGGCGGCCTTAAACTGTGACTGAAAAACTGCTCAGTAGATTAACTGGAGTTTAAATTATTCAAGGTTTGATTCAAGCTCAAGGCCAGAACAATAATTTTTTCTAATGATAATTATTGTTATTTTTTAATTTTTCTAAATTTGAAAAATTGTATTTTGTTTTTGGAATAGTAAGTAGAAAATTGTTCAGACAACCTGCCATAGCTGCGCAGATAGATCCATTTCGAAGGGTGCTCAGCCTTCATCATCAGTATGCTTTAGGCACGCTGCGCTAACCATTTAGCTATACAGCGTTGGTGTGTTTGACTGACTTCAATTCCTTCTTACCAACTATATTTATTCAGTGTTGCGCCATCTGTTGCAAATCACTGATAATGCTGGATTTGTTTATTGTTATTTTTTAAATTTTCTAAATTTGAAAAATTATATTTTGTTTTTGGAATAGTAAGTAGAAAATTTTTCAGACAACCTGCCAAAGCTGTACCAACCGGCGCCAATTGGGGAGTTTAAATCGTTTTTCATCTGGTCCATCCAGCGGAGTGGGGACCGCCCTCTACCTCTGATTCCATAGGCGAGTTCCGATTGAAATTCTTTCTTGGCCGGAGCGTCACTTTTCATTCGCATACCATGGCCTAGCCAGCGCAGTGGCTGCGTTTTAATTCGCTGGACTATGTGGATGTCTGCGTATAGCTCGTAGAGCTCACCATTAAATCTTCTTCGGTACTCGCCATCGCTACCGCGTAGAGGTCCATAAATCTTTCGAAAAATTTTCTGTCGAAAACTCCGATAACCGCTTCATCTGATGTTCTCATGATCCATGTTTCTGCACCATATAACAGGACGAGTACGATAAGTATACAGTATGATTTTCTTTTGCCGAGAGGGGACTTTACTTTCAATTGCCTACCTAATCTAAAGTAGCATTTATTGGCCAAGGGTGATTCTTCTCTGGATTTAGAGCTTGTGTTGTTGTTAGTGTTAATGCTGGTTCCCAAATACACGAAGGCTTTTACTATTTCGAAATTATGGCTGCCAACAGTAGCGTGGTTGCCAAGGAACATATTTGCTAACTCTTTGCTCCATGACAACAGGTACTTCGTTTTGTCCTCTTCACTATCAAACTGAACTTTACCGCTTCTTTTTCCAGTTTGAGGTAAGCAGAACTAACGGCGCTGGTATTTAGGCCGCTGATATCAATTTCATAGGCATACGCCAGTAATTGCAAGCTTTTGTAGAATTTTGTTCCAGAGGGGTTAAATTCTGCAGTTAGTATAATTTTCTCCAGCAAAAAATTAAAGAAATGGCACGACCGCCGCGATCCACCTCATGAATAAGTGGTCGGCTTAAAAAAAATGATTTTTATGAGATTTAGAGAAGATATAGGATAACTGCCCCCGTCATGGTATCAAAGCAATTTTTACGTGAGGGTGAGAAAATAACAAGTTTAAGGTCCTATATGTGCATACGTTACGAAGTCCCTATATCGACTCGGTCCATTGCCAGCTTTTATGCAGCGAAAATAATGCAAGAAGAAACAGTAGGTAAGGTTGCCGACTCGAAGGTGCTCATGAAGCTCGCGGCTGAGTATTAATCTACTCTACTATCACAGCTGCTCAGTGAGTGCAATCTCTAACCAAATGCATATTCTGAGTCAAAACTTACACCCACTAGAGCAGCATAGGCTACTTACATGATCGCTGACACCGGAAAAACAACTGATACGATGAGGACTATCGCGTTTCCCCAGGAAAAAATTTCGCTATTTATGAGATCATTATCCTGATGCGAAGTGAGAAAAGAGAGATGTGTTTGAAAAAAAGAGATCCAGAGAAAGAAAATTTTTCGATGATGTAAAAAAATTAAAACCCCAAATTCTACTCTCGGCGGATGATGAAAGGCCTAACGATCGAGGCAGATTCCTGCTGAACTGTCAATGGCGACCTTGAAATCGACGAACTGGACCGACGAAAAGCGAGGGAGACGAAAAGCCTAACAGCTCAAACCTTCACATCGAGACATACGACTTTGAGGAAAATGTGAATGACAAGATTCAGTCTACAAAATAACATGACGCCGGCAAACTTAGAACTAACTGCTGATTTAAAACCGTTGTTATCGATACCAAACCGATAACACTTCCATAACAAACTGACAAAATACCGATAACGGTACCATAACAAATCGATAACTCGTCGATAAAAAAACGATAACACGTCGATTTTAAACTGACAACTCGTCGATATCAGATCAGGATTATAACGATTAATAGTCGACAACAAATCAGCAATACACCAAAAACAAATTTACAATCGATAAGAAAATTTTAACAAACCAATATCTCGTCTACGTTGATAACACGCCTATATCCAACCGAGAACATACAAATAAAAATTGATATCTCATCGAAAATAAGTAAATAACCCGTCGATAATTATTCAATAACTAATTGGTTATAATTATTATCGATAACAAATCATTAGCACTTCGATAAAAAATCGGTACTACGCTTCCACTTCCGGTTCCGGTTCCGGGCTCGCTTTTAATCTCCTATTACACCTTTCATGAAAATGAAGTGGTATATTAACTTCGCTACGAATCTCAAAATTGCAAGTCCTTAAAGGAAAATAATAAGTATACCGAAATGATCAGGCTGAAGAGCTGAGTTGATTTAGCCATATCCGTCTGTCTGTTTGTACGCAAGTAGTGCCTCAATTTTTGCGATATCTTGATAAAATTTGGTGAGCGGGTTTATTTAGATGTTCGATTAGACATTTGTTGGAACAGGCCGGATCGAACCACTATATCATATATCCCCCATACAACCGATTTTTCAGAAAAGAGGATTTGTTTCGTATCTTCCTAAATTTATCATATTGAAGCTTCAAACTTCACCACATGCTTTCGTATATTGCACATATAGGTGTCTGAAGAAATGGATGAGATCGGTCGCATATATAGTATATATCTCCCACAACCGATTGTTCAGATAAGATGCTTTTCGTAATTACTGCCCCATTTTCACAGCCAGAGGCTTCAAACTTCACCGAATTCTTACTCATAGAACAATCGTTGTTGTGTGAGAAAATTGTGTAGATCGGTGGTATATATTGGCTGTCTGTATGCAGCTAGTCCCTCAATTCTTGAGATATCTTGATAAAATTTGGTGAGCGGGTATATTTAGGTGTCCGATAAGACATTTGTTGGAACAGGCCAGATCGAACGACTATAGCATATATCCCACATGCAACCGATTTTTCAGAAAAGAGGATTTTTGTCATATCTTCCTCAATTTATCAGATTGAAGCTTCAAACTTCACCATATGCACATATTTGTGTCGGAAGAAATGGATGAGATCGGTCGCATATATAGCATATATCTCCCACAACCGATCGTTCAGACAAGAAAATTTTCGTAATTTTTGCTCCAATTTAACAGCTAGAACCTTCAAATTTCACCAAATGTAGTATATACCCCATATAAACTGTCATTTCTGCCCCCTTTTTAATGGCTAGAAGCTTTAACTTTCATCAAATATTTACGTTTACGTTATATATTGTTGAGATAAGTGATGCATGGTCATAGCTATTTCATGCTGACCACAAAAACGTGAAAATTTTCATCCACGCACAAAGTGCCTACGTATTTTTTATTTTCCCGTCCCTACTTCTTTATTTTATACCTACCTTAAAAATCGGTTAGGTATGTACATCTGTTCACTATATATTTCATATCTTATACACCCGGTTGTTTGAACACAACGAATGGGATTAAATTATTGTTCAGTCATATTAATGAAAGGTATGAAATCTTCGGCACAAGCGAAGACAGTTCCCTTCTTCTTTGTTTTTAGTTTCGTGCCACCTCCCTTTAGTTATTCCTTGCTTCTTAAAACAAACATTTTTTAAACTTCTTACATTAATTTAAAATTGAATGCACAATTTACACAATTTTCTAATAAATATCTAATATCTATTACCCTGCATTAAAAATGTATGCATTTGAATATTCCGTTGCATTTAACAATAAACCCAATCACTAACCAATCGAGTGTATTCAAATTAGAAAAACGATTTGGTGAATAGGTAAAGAGTTCGAATTTAGAGTTAAACCAAAACTTGTACATTGATTGGATGTGGTCAGCAGTGATTCATTTAAATGGCACCAAAATAAGCCACAAATTTTTCATGTAACCCAACAAAACACGAATGCGGATACTAACAACTTACGAGTACTTAAACGAATGAATACTTTGCGAGCAGTGTTAGAACTTCACTACGATGGTAGTAGTTTTACTACGGTATACGAAAAAAACATTGAATTGAATACTCAATAGTAAATTAGCTAGAGCTCGCTCAGGGGTTGAAGTTAAACCTGACCAAGGGTATCTTCACTAGAAAGAAATTATTTCGGGATTTTTGAGTATAGTTCCGCTGGATTCTTATCGGTGAAAATCAATACCGTCAAGTTATTTTCTACTATCGGCATATTACAGGTTTACTATTGGCTTGTCATCGCCGAGTCACCAAGTTCTTATTCGTTTCTCATCAGCATCTAATCGGCGGATTAGAGACGTATCTAGTTTATATTGAAGTTTTATCATTTTCTGTTTCGTAACAAACCGGTGAATCGTCGATAGCACTCCGACAATAAATTAGCATCACTCCGATGATAAATCGATAAATTTTCCAAAACAAATCTATAATTGGGTAATGTTGAACTGACCAACAAATAAAGAACTCACATAGACTGAATGTGTCTATAGTCTTACCAGAATTTGTATGACCAGGACATATGTTTTGGAATAACTCCGTCCTCTTGGCAAATACAAGAATTTTTCTTTAACCTAGCTTAATTGCTGCTCAGATATCTGGCAGCTCTGCCGTCCCTAATAGCTGGAGCCCTTGATTTGGCGAGCGTATGGCATGAACACAGAACGTGCTCAACCATTTTTTTCTTGCAGCTTGCACTTTGTATATCGTCTGTTACTGACGAGAGCTAACTTTTAAGCATGCGACACCAGATGGTAGGGTCGAGTTAGTATGTCAATCGTGAGCCTTAAGCCTTCTTTCTTCAGAGATATCAGCCACTTTTTGAGACTAATATCGTAACATTTGCACATGATTTTAGAAATTTTACAGTATGCCACTTCTGTTAACTGCTTTTCTGCTTCATGGATAATATGCCACTCTTGTCTCAGTTTGAACTCCTGCAAACGGATTGGGACATCTAACGTCGATTGTCGTTTGCCAACTCATCCGTCTTTTCGATACTTTCTATCACTTTATGACTCGGAAGCCATTATAGATGTATGGCCTGGCTTGAGCGTAGTTTTGCAGTGCTTCTTTGCATTCCAGTAACGCTTCTTCCAGAATTTTTTCTGTTTTCTTCACGGCTGTAGCTTCCGCCTGAAAGGCGCTGCAGTAATCTGGCAGTCTGTAGGGTTTAAATATATGTAGATTGACACAGGAAACAGCAGACTTGATCACTTCTGTTGATAACTTTTCGATAACAAATATATTACTTTTAGATATGATATGGAAAACTTTATATTCATTATCGATAACTTTTCGATAATAAACCGATATATATCGGATAACATATAGATAACTCGGCAATATAAAATTATTAACCCTCCGATTAAAAACGACATTGTTTCGATAATAACATATCGATAGAATTTCATTTACTTACTGGTAACCCGTTGAAAAACATCTCTGACTTATCGATAACCCATGTTATTTTAAGCAATTCTATTAAAATTAGATAACAAAATAATACGGCGTATTAAATTTGTCGAGAATTTACCTATAAAAATGGATAGCTTATAATGTTCCCACATTACCCTTAAACGTTGTGCTTACAATACAGCTACCATTCTATTTTCCTCCATATAACATACCACTTCCCAACACGACGCTTTTGCTTACTCTTACCTTACGCATACAAAATCCAAATACTTCTGAGAATTCTTTCAACCGAGACCCTTAGATTTATATTTTATACCAAAAAATATTATTTCTTTTACAACTTATTTATTAATCTACTACGATTTTGCTCCTCGCAAGTTCCAACCCTGTTATAGAGTGAGGTTAAATTGTTGCTCGTGAGTTGCGCCCTCGCATAATAACTACAAAATGAGTATTGCTTTAGTGTGTTGAGCAAATTGCCCGCCTTTGATAATAATCAAATTCTGTGTGACATTAAAGTGTTAGCAAGCAAAAAAAAAAAAAAAAAAAACATTACGAAAAACCATGCGCAATGAACAAAAGTAAAAACACAAATAATTTTGTTCGCCTGAAAGAAAATTATACATTTACACGCATAGCAAGTTACAAGCAAAACAAGTATCGCAAATATATATTAAATTCCTAAAAAAAATATATAAATGTATGTTAACGCAAAAAATACATGAGAATTATATTGAGTACTCATAAATTGTGGTTTAACACATCGTGTTACATTTTAACAACTATACTAGCCTTTTATGAATTTATCAGATCTTTAAATTACTGGTGTGAATCCTTTGTTTGGATTTGTCTAGTACAATGACTTTCTGCTTACAGGTTAGATTTTTACGAAACCCCTATTTTTGGTCAACTTGTTTTGACTATCTGTTCTCCAAAATATGTTGGGGAAATAGTGAAGGAAGTGGAAAATTAAGCATAATAAAAAAAATGTAAGGCGCGATAACCTCCGAAGAGATTTTAGGCCGAGCTTCTTGTTTTATGCCGACTCCGAACGGCATCTGCGAGTCAGATGAGTTGTCACTGAGAGCTTTTCATCGCAGAAATACACTCGGAGTGATTGCCAAACAGGCCGAGCTTCTATTTCAATTTGCGTTGTGCTCCTTTTAATTGTTCCTACAATTTGGCGGGACGGGACCTACTTCCTTTATGCTGACTCCGAACTGCATCTGCAAAGCAGATGAGTTTTCAATGAAAAACTTTTCACAGCAGAAATATACTAGAAGTGCTTGCCAAACACTGTCGAGTGGCGAAACCGCTTAGAAAAATTTTCTTCTAATTGAAAAATCTTGTTTCTATAATTTTGATGCTGCTTTGCCTGGGGTGTGAACCCAGGATCTGCGGTGTGGTAGGCGGAGCACGCTACCATCACACCACGGCGGCCAATAGCATATTAATGAAATATTTGTATGAGTACTAAAAAATAGCGTGCATATTTCTTGTCTCGTTGCTCGTTAATCAACGACTTTACCTCTACCACCACAATAATTTCACTCTTACCAACACAGCATCAGATTTAATATTGGTGTTCACTGATATGCTGGTTATAACTGGCAATCGACTTAACGTACACTTAACTTATTACATGGGCCGTTAGTTGTTTTAACTGTTAGAAAATTGAGGTTGAAGCTAAAGTAATATTTCAGAAAAAAGTAAAAGTATTAATAACATTTTAAAAGATACTGCGCTATAGCGAGAAGAGGCCGGGTTTCGCTGGAGGGAGTTAAAAATTTACATTAATGAAACGCAACTCACTCTTCTTATGCAGATAAAATTATTGAACATTTGCTGCAAATAATTAAGATTCGAGTTTTGTAACTTTATAAATAAGAATATTGTCATCTCGCTGTATGGAAATATATGAATGCGGAAACTTAGGGACTCAAGAGATTGTGCTCTCCAATCTTACACTTATTACTGGAATATGCTGTTTTTTACCAAGCTTGGCTCTCGCGACGCTAAGCTTCTCTCGGAAGCTAGGATGGCCAGATGCAAGGTGGTGATATCAAATCATTCTAACAATTATGTTCTTTCTTTTTTCGGAACATATCGGATAAGGACCATAAACTTCGATAAAACTCCCCAAAACATTGGGGGAGTCTCCTTATCGCAACAATAAGCAGACGAAGCTTAAGTATTGTAGTACCAGTTCCAAGTCTCATTAACGAGAACTTATCATTTTATCGAATTTGGATATTAGTATTTTTGACAGTGCTCTATATCGAACCATATTTCCGATATTTAGTATGCCTTTGTTATTTCTAAGGCGGGATTTTTCTGTTCATCATACTCGGGTGGCCTAACGTGATTCCCATCGTCGGATAATGGGTTATCCTTTTTTTTATCTCCCTCGCCACCACGAAATGAGGAGAACCTCATCTTTATCTCTGATTTTGATACATACTGACAGCTGTTGAATTGTTGTTCACATTTCCTCCTTACTATTCCTTTCTCGTGTCCCGAATACGCTAACAAATACCACATTTTTCAATCTTGGTAACGACGTCGGGTCATATATAGTTATAAGTGAGAAGGTTTGAGGGCTAAGGATAGTTATCATCAGTCCAGTAAGGCTAGTCCTTCGCTGTGTCTTTTTTATGTCACAATCTTGTACCACGTATGAATATCTTTTGGGCCGCGACGAAGTCTTTCCATCTTAACCCGTGGTGTTCCAGGCTGCATTCCGTCGAATGTCCTCAATACGTTTTCAATGGGTGCAATCAGAAAAAAATACAGGAAAATGCAAATTGTTTAATTAAAAGAAACTAAATCCAATTTATTACACGCAAATTTATTCGTACCATTTGAAAAATGGGTACTGTGGCATAAGCCCAACATTTTTTTCCTAATTGGTTCCAAAAAACGAACGTTTCAGGTGAAGATTTTACTTATATGGCTCACTTACACATGGGCAAGTTATATTTTTGACACAGAGTAAATTTGAAAAAAATTGTCAAAAATGTATGAGTGCAACCCCTCATAAAAAGCCCTTCTGCAAGTGGGCCTAAGAGTGTTATAAGTAAGTAATTAGAATATTCAATGTATTATGCTGCGAAGTTTTGAAAGAGCAATTACATATTAGTACCACTATCACATCCCGTCTGCTGAGTGGAATATCACCCTATCTCGGCTGCCGTTTCAAAAACGCTCTGTATCGGAAAACGTTTGAAAAACATTCTAATTTAGATCTTGTCCCAAAAATGGCCTGTTTTATAATTTTGTTGAATAACAATACATTTTGACATTATCTGTGGTGTTTATGAAATAGATTCTGAGATAGATCGTTTTTGAAAAATAAGGCGTAATTCAAAAGTTTTCTGCTCTATATCAGCGGCAGCAGAGATATGATGATATTACACTCAGCATTCCATATACATCAGAGAACTGCAGAAATCATAATTTTCTTGATTTAATCAAACACAAAAACTTGCATTCACATTTACAGCTCCGACGCATAAGCAATTTTTCATATAGATGAGTTTAACGCATGCTTATGCTTATGAGTATATTGCATGTATTTTTATGGAGAATGATTGAATGAGTGACACTAGCGCCATCTGATATTGAAAAGTAGCCAACTCCCTAATTTTGTTCCAAGCAAATCATAAGAAGAAGAATTTGACATTTGCTTTGGCTAAGGGTGTTGGCACACTTTGCAAGTGAAATTATTTTTCCCACTGGTTGGTAAATTTTCAAACATTTTTCACAATTAAAAACTGCAATATAACAATCGAATACGACACAAAATATGTTAGAAAGTATTTTTGTTGTATAGAGAGAATGTTTACAACAGTGCTTCGCTAAATTTTGTATTTGAATGGGCAAGGCATAATAAACTTCAATTGCCAAGTCTGAAGTTCCTTCATATTTATATAAATTTTTGTTGAACAAATTAAAAAAAAGGATTCTGTAGCATTATGGAACGATTTAAATGAAGAAAGGATTGATTTAAATGAAGAAATCCTCCCAGTTCAGAAATTGAACTGGAAGAAGTGAACGTGATAAATACAGAAAACGTGGAAAATCATAGAATGGGAAATATTGCTAGTTGTATCAGAGAACAAATATAAAATGACCTGATTTCCAATAGAAATGCTTTATAAAAAAGTGGTTTCGATTTAGTTGTTATTTATTTATATATTTTAAGTTCACTAGGATTACAAATTGTTGCTTTTGTGTTTGTTTTGTTTTTTGAGTTGTCCTATATATTTTTAAATGAATATAAATATATCAATTTATAAAATCATCAATTAATACTTACATATTTGAACAATGCGAATGCCTATTACTTGTAGCAAGAAAAATGCGAAAATGAATGCTGTTTGACATTCGCTTTCGCTTTACAGAGTGCCGGCAATGCGAAAAGGGAGAACAATTTCGAATGGGCAAAATGTGAATGCGAAAGTCAAAATATACATGCGAATGTCAAGATACAGAGTACCGATTTTGCGATTTCGCGTATTTTTTCTTTCGCATCGCAATACAGAGTAGGCCCCCAGGTTTTGCGTACGATTGTATTGGTCAAACTAAGGCAAGCGGAGAATAAAAGAAAGCACGAGAATTAGTATCGTTTAGTTCGGCAAATAAACACAATCGTGAGCATATATATGTTTATATGTATATTTATATGTAGCTTGTCGCCGCGACATATGGACAGAAGAATCATGCAATTATTCAGATGCATGGAGTTTTCATATTTGCCTTTTCATTCCGATGAATGTAATCGCCGTTGAGGCAAACGAGCAAACGCCTGAATTGATTATATTCACGCATGCAATAAGTTGGTTGATTTTAAATCAATGTCGATTATATTCGTTTAAGCAAGTTGGATCATTGAACACGATCATGTTGCCGAACGTAATCGAGCATTGTTATGTTCGATTTTTGCAGTTCATTGATATACAAACACCAACATACTGTGGCGAATGTTGATATCACTAGGCTGTTAGTAAATAATCACGCAACAACAAAAACCACACTTGTGTACATGAACAATTCAATCATCAATACACACATACATACATGGAAGGCAACGAGAAGTAAGATATCTCATCTCACACGCACACATGTAGTTATCAGCCGATACTCACACATACACACGCATATAGCTAAATTATCAAGCATGAGGTACAATTGTCGCGAAATTACTAGACCTACTTAGGAGAAACGGGTGAACGAGGAAACCGAGAGTATAAAAGAGCGCAAGCTGAGTAATAACTAATTCAGCTATTGGTTGTGAAGTATAATTGTGAAGTACTACTCCCAAAGTAATCTAAATAAAGACCATTTTGCAATACTGAATATTGGAGTGATTTATTCGACAGTTTAGCGATTCGAAAGAAGGTTTCAAATGAGCGGAATTTCCCAAAATTCGTTACAATACATAATAAAAAGACCAGCACATTCATACCTAAAACTCAAATGGAAAATTTTTCAGCAAGGCTTTTGCCTTAAAATTTTGTATTAGTAGCACGCACATTATGGCCGTCAACGTGTCACCAATGCCACAAAACGCAAAAGCTCTCACGCTTAATTTGGTGGGTTGGCTTGAATAATTTGCTAATGGAATTTTTTATTTTATTTGAAACGTGTTGAGAGTGTTAGTATCTAATAAATTTGATGCAATTTTCATTACGGCTTGATTTTGTTAAAATTTGAAACACTTTACGCATAAGCTTGTTATTTGCTTGGAGGTCAACGTTTAATAGAGAAAATTTGCAGACACTTATGATAGGCGAAAATTGTCGAGATTCAAGGGAGAGCTTTGGTTGTTTTTGTCAAAAGACTGAGTTCTGAATGAGAAGTAATTTTGTGCAATTGCATTTAATTGCTGACTAAATTTGGCAAATGTTAGGTGGTTTTGGAACTCCTCGAAAAATGTCATAAATTTTCAGCACATAGTAAACACAACCAAAGTAAATTCATTGACTTCTTCTGTCGTTACATTACTAATTATAATTGGAAGCTGAATTGCATTCCTTGTTGGCCCCTGGTCTATTTTTCTGAAGTTTATAAGTGCAATTCAAAGCGTGCGCAATGAATTGAAGTATTACAAATATGCAAATTTCATACACATATTTAGGAGGCGAGGCACCCCAAGTTCCTCATAGAGGGGAGGCGTTATGGCTTAAAAGATCAAACCTGGTCTTATTAAAACGTTCACGATATGATCGGGCTAGAACCTTGGTGGTGCTTGATGCCGGAACGTACCGGATCTATATCTGATAAAGGACCATCAGCATCGATAACACTGCCCAAAACCTCCAGTGATTGACCTTATCGCTACAAGAATAATAATTCCATGTGAACTCAAAATCGATAAGAAATGTTTGTGGAAAACATTATAGACTTTTTATTCCATTTTCGATAATCTATAAATCTTGAAGGATATAATAACAATGTCTAAAGCAAAGCCAAGGCAAGCTTAGAAAGGAACAGGACGAGAGGAAATGAAAAAGATAACAAGATGAGAAAAGATTATAAGGCAAAACTGTTCCGGAAACCGAAACCAGATGGCATGTGTTTAGGCCCGACACCCGAATTTCCTTTAGTTCACATCACCCTAACGTCGAAACCATTTATACCATTTACTACCACAATTCCGATCACATGTATGTTTATTGCATATCCGCACATATGTTTGGTAGGTTGTCTGTAAATATATACATGCATGTCTGGGTGCATATATGGGTATGCCTGACCTTAAAACCAGATACGTTTTCCTCGGTTCAACGGTTGTCGTCGACTGGGCAACCGTCCACTTTTTTTAGCAATCAGTGAGTGAGCTACAACCGTCCCGAGGATCTCTACCACGTTATTCAGGTAAAAAATCATATTTCAACCCTACATTTTCTTATCAAATAAAGCAATCCGTATTATGAAGAGACATATCTCGCTTTCCTTCTTTACTTATCTACGCACGCAATTGTGGTGCATCCGATCCATAAACGATCTTACGAGACACCTCAATTGTTCATGTATGTGTCTTCATTCAGTTTATTTTCGAAGTGTTGTGGTTTCGTTAAAGATAAGTTAAGAGTTTTTTATGGATGTGTTGTGTTCTTTATGTCGGCGAGTTATTGTTCGGTTATTGATGTGTTATCGACGACGTAAACCGACTAGTTATCGAAGTATTATAGACTTTATATGGATAACAAAAGTTATGGACGGGCTATCGATTTTTACCGACGAATTATCGGTTTTTCATCTAAAATGTATTGAAAAGTTATCGATATGTTTTCAAAGAATTGGCGATTTGTTATTAAAAAGTTAACGATTTGCTGTCGAGGTGTTTCCAACTGGTTAGTGGCATGTTGTTATCGAAAAGTTATCTCCTTATTTTCCAAAATATTCGATATTTTATTGAAAATCGATAATTTATCGATAAGTTTTCGATATGTTATCATAAACGTATCGGTTATTTATCAGAAAGTTATCGATTTGTTATCGGGGTGTTATCATTTTGTTACCGACGAAGTATCTGTTTATTATGAAGCAGATACCGGCAAAACTTTAATATAATAAGTCGATAACAAGCCGATAATAAAACAGTAAGTTTTCAGTATCGCCTTTTACTATACATAATAAACAGATGAATATCTCCCCCAAATAGCATGAAATTATTTATCCCTGAAAACAGAGCACGTTCGGTTTTACACAATCTCTAGGGGAGTTTCAGTAAATTTATAAGCATCAATTTTCTAGACGTACACTTGTATACTTACACATCGAAATTCACGTGTACTTGGGTGTTGTTGTAGTTGTTTCAGCATTGCTTCACCCACATAAAAAAAAATAAATAAATGTAATCCGCGATAACCTCCGAAGAGATCTAAGGCCGAGCTTCTCTTCCAATTTGCGTCGTGCTCCTCTTGATTTTCCCTACAAATTGGCCGGACGGGATCTACATGTTTTATGCCGACTCCAAACGGCATCTGCAAGGCAGATGAGTTTTCACTGAGAGCTTTTCATGGCAGAAATACACCCGGAGCGCTTGCCAAACACTGCCGAGGGGCGACCCCGCTTAGAAAAATTTTCTTCTAATTTAAAAACCTTATTTCTAAAATTTTGATGTTGCTTTTCCCGGGGTGCGAACACAGGGCATACGGTGTGGTAGGCGGAGCACGCTACCATCACACCACGGTGGCCGCCAACTCACATATTATCATCATTATCCTCTTATGGTATTCCGAGGAAACTTGCTGTTCTAACAGTGTATGAAAGAGAGGCGTTGGTCCACAATGCTACTTAAAACATGGTTCGGCCAAGTGGGCGAAAGCAGGACATTACTTGGGTATACGGGGGTTTATAATGGATAACAGTATCGACACCAAAGCTGTGCTAGAGTCGGGCAAATGTTGACAGTAATCCGACGACTTTTTTTAGATGTCGCTTAGGTCCTTTTTGTGCTCCTTTGCCTTATACGCCTGACTTCTTAAGTGCTAGATTTCTTCACAGTACTTATGGAGATGACTTCTTAAATTCCGGGGAGGTATGTACTTTCAATCAGATGTCTGATGGCATGCCAGGTTTCTGGGTATTCAGTAGCAACTGTTTGCTCAGCATTTCAGTTTCCTCTTTAAAGGGGAGTATTCCCGCCTCAATGTATTGATGATGTTTTGGAGCCATTATGAGACATCTGATGGCATTTCTGAGCGCGATCTTTTAACATTCCTGCAGTTCCATCTAGTGTGTTTATTTTAAGCTCGGCGACCATATTGGGGACACTCAAGCATACAAGTACTTGGTCCCCACTAAGGATGACAATTTTCGGAATTGTTTGTGTCGCTGGGTTTTTGGGGTCTGAAAGTTCAATACCGAAACTAAGCCTTAATATATTTTCACCAATATAATGCTTGTTTTCCTCTTAAAGGGGAATATTTGTGGAACAAGTTTCAAGTAATTTAAAAGTATACTTAAATGTTATTTTTCACGTACCGAGATTCAATTTCATTCTCACCTTTTTATATTGTGATGGCACGGTGGCGGCCACCGTGGTGTGATGGGTAGCGTGCTCCGCCTATCACACCGTATGCCCTGGGTTCAACTCCCGGGCAAAGCAACATCAAAATTTTAGAAATAAGATTTTTCAATTAGAAGAAAATTTTTCTAAGCGGGGTCGCCCCTCGGCAGTGTTTGGCAAGCACTCCGGGTGTATTTCTGCCATGAAAAGCTCTCAGTGAAAACTCATCTGCTTTGCAGATGCCGTTCGGAGTCGGCATAAAACATGTAGGTCCCGTCCGGCCAATTTGTAGGGAAAATCAAGAGGAGCACGACGCAAATTGGAAGAGAAGCTCGGCCTTAGATCTCTTCGGAGGTTATCGCGCCTTACATTTATTTTTTTTTTTATAATTTATCAACGAAGTAACACTTTGCCAGTGTCACTTTTTCCTTAACTTCTGAAGTGACGTTTTTGTTTGTGTAAATCCTGGTTCTCTAATTAACGAAGTCCGTTACTACTTCGAAATTACTATTTTTAAGACATATTCTTAAGCATGTCATCATCAGCATGTGCAGCGAACAGTCCAAATATATTTTTTCTTTCAACATACTTAATGAACAAGTTACACAACGGTTATCGATATTTTTAACACTTAACATGTAGTATGTACTAACATATGTATACACGATATATAAGTTTTCACTTACAAGCAAGAGCACGAATTATTTCCTTTTAACTAAATGTCAAATGTTTGGCTGCTGTGGCTGACATTGTCGAATTGCTGCTCGGTTTGACTCTTTTTCCACGAATACAAAGCACTTTGTTCGCCGACACGTCTACCACGGACACAATTCAAGCATATAATTTTACCTACGGCAGAATACCCAACAAGATATATGAAGCAAAAACGATTTGCCTCCCTTGCTACAATTCTATTTTTGGTGCTCTATATTGCTATGCTAATATAAAGTTACGGCCGAGTACCTTCTACAAGCTATGTTAGGACTGAAGCTATAATTTTGTTATACTCAGCTGAGCAGAGCTCACAGAGTATATTAACTTTGATTGGATAACGGTTGGTTGTACACGTATAAAGGAATCGAGAAAGATATAGACTTCCATATATCAAAATCATCAGTATAGAAAAAAAATTCGATTGAGCCATGTCCGTCCGTCCGCCCGTCCGTCTGTCCATTATCACGATAACTTGAGTAAATTTTGAGGTATCTTGATAAAATTTGGTATGTAGGTTCCTGGGCACTCATCCCATATCGCTATTTAAAATGAACGATATCGGACTATAACCACGCCCACTTTTTCGATATCGAAAATTTCGAAAAATCGAAAAAGTGCGATAATTCATTACCAAATATGGATTAAACGACGAAACTTGGTAGGTGAGTTGAACTTATGACGCAGAATAGAAAACTAGTAAAATTTTGGACAATGGGAGTGGCACCGCCCACTTTTAAAAGAAGGTAATTTAGAAGTTTTGCAAGCTGTAATTTGGCAGTCGTTCAAGATATCATGATGAAATTTCGCAGGAACGTTACTCTTATTACTATATGTCAGCCTAATAAAAATTAGCAAAATCGGAGAACGACCACGCCCACTTTTAAAAAAAAATTTTTTTCTTAATTCAAATTTTAAAAGAAAAGTTAATATCTTTACAGTATATAAGTAAATTATGTTAACATTCAACTCCAGTAATAATATGGTGTAACAAAATACAAAAATAAAAGAAAATTTCATAATGGGCGTGGATACTTTTAATGCCATAAGTCGAACAAAAATTTACCAATCCTTGTGAAATTTGGTAGAGGCTTAGATTCTAGGACGGTAACTGTTTTCTGTGATAAAGGGCGAAATCGGTTGAAGCCGCGCCCAGTTTTTATACACAGTCGACCGTCTGTCCTTCCGCTCTGCCATTAACATGATAACTTGAGCAAAAATCGATATATCTTTACTAAACTCAGTTCACGTACTTACCTGAACTCACTTTGTATTGGTGTAAAAAATAGCCGAAATCCGACTATGACCACGCCCACTTTTTCGATATCGAAAATTACGAAAAAAAAAATTCCATAATTATATACCAAATACGGAAAAAGGGATGAAACATGGTAATTGTATTGGTCTATTGATGCAAAATATAACTTTAGAAAAAAACTTGGTAAAATGGGTGTGACACCTACCATATTAAGTAGAAGAAAATGAAAAAGTTTTGTAGGGCGAAATCGAAAGCCTTTGGAATCTTGGAAGGAATACTGTTCGTGGTATTACATATATAAATAAATTAGCGGTACCCGACAGATGATGTTCTGGATCACCCTGGTCCACATTTTGGTCGATATCTCGAAAACGCCTTCACATATAAAACTAAGGGCCACTCCCTTTTAAAACCCTCATTAATACCTTTAATTTGATACCCATATCGTACAAAAAAATTCTAGAGTCACCCCTGGCCCACCTTTATGGCGATATCTCGAAAAGGCATCCACCTATAGAACTAAGGCCCACTCCCTTTTAAAATACTCATTAATACCTTTCATTTGATACCCATTTCGTACAAACAAATTCTAGAGTCACCCCTGGTCCACCTTTATGGCGATATCTCGAAAAGGCGTCCACCTATAGAACTAAGGCCCACGCCCTTTTAAAATACTCATTAACACCTTTCATTTGATATCCATATTGTACAAACGCATTCTAGAGTCACCCCTGGTCCACATTTATGGCGATATCCCGAAAAGGCGTCCACCCATAGAACTAAGGCCCACTCCCTTATAAACCACTTATTAACATCTTTCGTTTGATACCCATATTGTACAAACGCATTCTAGAGTCAACCCTGGTCCACTTCTATAACGATATTCCGAAAAGGCGTCCACCTATAGGTCTAAGGCCCACTCCCTTTTAAAATACTCATTCACACCTTTCATTTGATACCCATATAGTACAAACAAATTCTAGAGTCACCCCTGGTCCACCTTTATGCCGATATCTCGAAAAGGTGTCCACATATAGAACTAAGGCCCACGCCCTCTTAAAATACTCACTAACACCTTTCATTTGATACTCATATCGTACAAACAAATTCTAGAGTCACCCCTGGTCCATTTTTATGGCGATGTCTCGAAAAGGCGTGCATCTATAGAACTTAGTCCCACGCTCTTTTAAAATACTCATTAATACCTTTCATTTGATACACATGTCATACAAACACATGCGAGGGTTACCCTAGGTTCTTTTTACAACATGGCGATTTCCCTTACTTTGTCTCCACAGCTCTCAACTGAGTATGTAATGTTCGGTTACACCCGAACTTAGCCTACCTTACTTGTTTTTCATATATTTTTTAAACCTTAAATGTTACTTTGACACCATTTACAATGGAGTTCCTTGCAGTGAGTCTCGCTTTCCCTCTTCACTCTACAACCCAATCTCTTCAAATTTTTCTTCCGTTTTTCGTCATATTTTTTTTCACACCTTATTCCATTTATATTCCTCTCACAATTAAATCCAATATTACCCCCAATCTCACTCTCTTCCCATTCATACGTACACTTTCATTCCTACTCTCATTAACACTCCCATAAGCACTCCAAATCCTGCTTTCACTCTCATTCCTACTCACAGACCAACTACTACTCCCACTAACATTCCCATACAATCTCCTACTAACGAACTCAATCCACTCCCTTTTCTTCTCTCACCTTAATTTCCTCATACATATATGGCATACTTGCTTCTTCTTGCCTCTTCTTCCTTCTCTTCATGTTTGATCCCTGTTGCTTCCTCAGCATTTTCTCCCTTACGCTTTCTCAATTTTTCTCTCTTTTACCCCCAGTTGTTTCCTCTCCCTCAACAACCTTACTAATTTCTTCATTTACTTCCCTTCTCAAGGTTCCTCTGTTTCCTATCTTCCCCTCGCATTTGCACCTTAATTTTTAATTTCCATTTTCCTAATGTTACTTTCCTTCCTCCTCATATCCCTCTCCCATCTCTTATTTTGCCTTTTCTCTTTTTCAGCCTGTGACACTTTGTGTAACTATTTTTTATCTTTTCGCTTTCCTTTTTAGCTACCACGTTCTCTCCGTTCTTCTGCTAACCCACATTAACACATCTAATTTGACAGCGGCGGCCACCGTGGTGTAATGGTAGCGTGCTCCGCCTATCACGCCGTATGCCCTGGGTTCAACTCCCGGGCAAAGCAACATCAAAATTTTAGAAATAAGGTTTTTCAATTAGAAGAAAAATTTTCTAAGCGGGGTCGCCCCTCGGCAGTGTTTGGCAAGCGCTCCGGGTGTATTTCTGCCATGAAAAGCTCTCAGTGAAAACTCATCTGCCTTGCAGAAGCCGTTCGGAGTCGGCATAAAACATGTAGGTCCCATCCGGCCAATTTGTAGGGAAAATCAAGAGGAGCACGACGCAAATTGGAAGAGAAGCTCGTCCTTAGATCTCTTCGGAGGTTATCGCGCCTTACATTTATTTTTTTTTTTATTTTGAGAGGGAGTGGGCCATAGTTCTATAGGTAGACGCCATTTAGGGATATCGCCATAAAGGTGGACTAGGGCTGACTCTAGAATTTGTTTGTACGATATGGGTATCAAATGAAAGATGTTAATGAGTATTTTAAAAGGGAGTGGGCCTTATTTCTATAGGTGGACGCCTTTTCGAGATATCGCCATAAAGGTGGACCAGGGGTGATTCTAGAATTTTTTTGTACGATATGGGTATCAAATGAAAGATGTTAATGAGGGTTTTAAAAGGGAGTGGTGGTAGTTTTATATGTGAAGGCGTTTTCGAAATATGGACCGAAATGTGGACCAGGGTGACCCACACCATCATCTGCCGGGTTCCGCTAATTTATTTGTATATATAAAACCACGAACACTATTCCTGCCAAGATTCCAAGGGCTTTTGATTTCGCCATGCAGAACTTTTTCATTTTCTTCTACTTAATATGGTAGGTGTCACATCCATTTTACAAAGTTTTTTCTAAAGTTATATTTTGCGTCAATAAACCAATCCAATTACCATGTTTGATCCCTTTTTTCGTATTTGGTATAGAATTGTGGCATTTTTTTTTATTGTTCGTAATTTTCGATGTCGAAAAATTGGGCGTGGTCATAGTCGGATTTCGGCCATTTTATATACCAATGCAAAGTTAGTTCAGATAAGTACGTGGACTGAGTTTAGCAAAGATATATCGATTTTTGCTCAACTTATCGTGTTAAGGGCCGAGCGGAAGGACACGCGGCCGACTGTGTCTAAAAACTGGGCGTGGCTTCAATCGATTTCTCCCTTTTTCACAGAAAACAGTTATCGTCCGAGAATCTAAGCCCCTACCAAATTTCACAAGGATTGTTAAATTTTTGTTCGACTTATGGCATTAAAAGAATCATAGACAAATTAAATGAAAAAGGGCGGAGCCATGCCCATTTTGGGCGGCGCCACGCCCATTGTCAAAAATTGTACTTATTTTCTATTCTGCGTTTTATGTTCAACTCACTTACCAAGTTTCATCGCTTTATCCATCTTTGGTAACGAATTATCGCACTTTTTCGATTTTTCGAAATTTTCGATATCGAAAAAGTGGGCGTGGTTATAGTCCTATATCTTTCATTTTAAATAGTGATCTGAGACGAGTGGCCGGGAACCTACATGCCAGATTTCATCAAGATACCTCAAAATTTACTCAAGTTATCGTGTTAACGGACGGACGGACGGACGGACGGACATGGCTCAATCAAATTTTTTTTCGATACTGATGATTCTGATATATGGAAGTCTATATCTATCTCGATTCCTTATACCTGTGCAACTAACCGTTATCCAATCAAAGTTATTATACTCTGTGAGCTCTGCTCAACTGAGTGTAAAAAGTACGTAACAGCTTGGTGAAAGGCAAAAGCGGGTGCCATTTCCGTAACCAAGAATAATTTACTTCGTTGGCTCTTCTGGGCTCTACTGGGCTAATTTCCATAAATATATACTAACGACATCACTTGCACATACACATACATTTATACTAACGTACATTTTCTAGCATGCTTGAATTTGTATTATAGTAATGTTCGTTTATTATTGCTATTACAGTTATTGTAGTGCAATGGTCCCTCAAATCGAATGTCAATTTTCGACTCATTTCACGGAACACTTACACGTCTCCGACGACGATTACACAACTACCTCCAAACTCCCAACGATAAGCGACCAATGGCTGCGGTTTCAACACTCCAAGTCTCACTCTGTTATAGAGAAAATAGTTTGGTAGGTGGCAGTAGGGGAAAACAAGATGATGCCGTCGTTACTGTTATTTGTATAATCGTTACTTCTGCTGATTATTAACTGTAATAGTGTGTTTATATGTATGTACAGAGTTGAGTTGACTCAAGAACAGCTATATGGCTCAATGTATGGTCGTACTGCATGTGGAGGGTAAGTTACAACTAACCGCAAACGTATCGCACAACGTAAAGTAAGCATTTCGACTTTCTCACACACAAGCGCATTCATACTTCCTTCCACCGGATATGGGTTCGCGTTTTAATGCTTATCTCTGTTATTTTAATTATATGTACGCCTGTTGGTATGTAGAGTCGTAGTCATATTCATGGTTTATTGTGGAGATCAGGGAATGGAACATGTTTAGAAGAACGCACTGGTATTCGTTTAGGGCTTGTAAATTGCACAAAAAATGTTTAAGAATTTTGTCTATTTCACAACCAGCATGCAACTAGCCGTAGATTAGAAAGAAACTCATGCAATATTAGTTTATCTTCACCTAATTTTACCTACGGTATAGACGAGGTGTAAAAAAAGCTATCGATTTATTATCGAAGTGTTAAACTTTTTATATCGATAATAAAATTTCCCGTTGAGTTATCGATTTATAATAAATCTATTATTTCTTATAAGGCTATCGATATGTTTTCAAGAATTTATCGAAAAACTATATATATTTTATCAAAAATTTTCGATTTGTTATAAATATTTTATCGATTTATTAATAAAAAGTCACCGGCCGTTAACGAATAGTCATTGATATGTTATCAAAAGGTTGTTGATTTTTTATCAGAACGTTATCAATTTTCTATCGAAATGTTTCTATTTTATTGATTATTTATCGAAAAGTAATGAATTTGAAATCGGCGTTTCTACACTTTCTTACTAAAATTTTTCGATTTTCTTTCTCAGAAATGTTAATATAACCTCGCTTTGCTTTTAATAATTTATCGATTTGCTTTCAATAATTTATCGAATTCTATCAAAAAGTTATCGATTTATAAGTCGATAACAAACGTTACGTACCCGATGACTCGGCAGTAACCCGCTGATAACAAACCGATAACTTGCCGATAATTCAAGGAATAGGACAGCAAGTATTTATTCTACCTTCGTACGCTGCTGGACGAAATGCTCGCATTCAAAGAAGGTGTCGTATACAAAGGTTTCTGCAGTACACACAATTATGAGCTAAACCTAGCCCCTTCGATAGAGATATTTGAGAAGTAACCGCGCCCGGTTAGAAGTTAGGTCAGATAAAAGTCCACCTCGGTGTAGTCACTTCAAACGCCGGTTAAGTCCAGGAATTGGTTCCTTGGTTGACTTTTTTGCGGTACTGGTACTTCAGTGTTGTTGCCATAGTCGAATCGGGGTTTCTCGTGCCTGTATTGCATTACCTTCCTCAGCGATAAGATTTATCGGTATGTTTCACGCAACAATCAGAACAACTTCAAGCGACATTGTGCGATAAGCCGAAGCTATTCATCAGCGGTATACCGTGGTTAGGATGGCTCCGAACTTGCAGTATTTTATTACATCCGCCGAGATTTTTGACCTTATAAACGTACAAAATCCGAGCATATTCCTCTAACATGGATATTAACAGCTTATGTTTGCGATTAATCTGCTTACTGTCGCAATTGTGTGCTCAGAACTTTTGCAGGCTTCCCGGATGTAGTCCAGCTTTCTTGACACAGTAACCTCTCCGTGGAAAGACTATGGAGAGTTGGGCCTCATTTGTCCTTCTAGATAAGAACAATCCGCGCTGTCTTCCATCTGGTGGAGAGAATTTCGATCTTCGCAACTTGTCAAACTCACTTCGGAGAAAAACAAAAACTTTAAGCCAAAGAACAGAAAAACCATTGTATACCCAATATAGGAACCCCGACTGAATGAGAAAGAGCACTTTGAAAATGGCATGGTCCCTCCTGCGATACAGAAGAAAGAGAATTAAATAATTAACTTTTCGTGAAGACTGTTTACGAAAATGCTACACCCTGGGAGTAATAATGATGAGTTTGATTTTAATACTTTGTAAGTTAAGTTTTATTTGTTTGAAGCAGTCGGGATGAGGAAAGGCATATAAAATGCTAAGAACTTGGCATTAAATTTTTACCCAGGATTATAAGTTTTAGAAAAAATTGTTGTAACACAAGTATCATTGTATTACACTTTCCACTCATACATTGATTTCTTTACTTAATGAATCAATATTTGTACTTCTACGCATTTCGCTCTATAACATTGCTGCTGCTCCAGAAACATTCCACGCTCATATTATTTCCACCATTGTAGCTTATGTTATTCCGTTTTCTGTGACTTTATGTGGTCTCTGCGCGCTGATTGCAATTTCTGCAAATACAACTCGCGATTATAGGTTGCGTCATGTCATCTGATTGTGTTGTGGCTTGTGGTCGATTTTCCATTAAATCGAATCGCAATGAAGCGAAATGAAATCGGTATAGCGGTGTACAGATTTAATTGCTGTAAACTTTTGTGTTTGGTTTCACATTTTGTTGGCTGGCGTTTAAATGAGACTGCGTTCACTATAAAATAGCATAAACAACTTCTGTAGGGTAGTTTTTTTGCCATTGATCGGGTGTTGTACGATATTTGAGTGCTTTAAGTATAAATTATGTTTACGAATTTCAATTTTTTTTTTTACGATACGTTTGTACATACTGGAAAACTACTCTAGCCGCAGTTGCATGGAGGAACAATCACCGAGACATTCCACGATTTATTTTCCAACGAACTATAAGCCCGTTCGGTTGTTTTCGAAGCTTCATTGTTGTGATGCAGCGGTTCTCTTAGAAGCTTAATTTTACATCACTGTTATCTCATGTGGTATCACAACGGATCTTCATGCTGTCTAATGAACTTCTTCTGCCGCGGTCGCTTGCTATCAACCTTACCTAAGTTTGTGCGTGGGTCATAGCTCAGTTAAATTTCCGATATCGGTTCTTATTACAATTTCCTCATAACAATTTCAGTATCGATACCGTTTTAATTTCGTTTCAATTTCAAGTCGAATTAGGGCTATGAATTTTCGTGTTGTTCCAGTTTTGGCCCCAACTATGGTTTTGGTACGCTACCAGTTCCAGTTCCGGTTGCGGTTATAGTTTAAGATTTTGTCTAATTTTGGTTAAAATTTCAGATCCCGTTCTAATTTCAGGTTTCATTTTAAACTCCGATTTTATTTCACGTCAATTCTCGGTTGCTTTATAGCTTCATTTCTAGCTCTAATTTTGTTTCACGTTTCAATTTCGTTTCGTTCATTTTGGTAATATGCACAAAAATGAAATTATATACTTTTGGCATAATTAAAATGTACCAATATCGATTTTACTTTTAGTTAAAGTACCAGATCCATCTAAGATATTAGTTAAAGTTTCAATTAAAGCTCCGGAAACACTTTTTGGTTCCGGTTTCTCTTTTTCCCGCTTTGATATAAGTAGGTACAGCTCTGATTTTGTTTATGTTTTACATATAGTTTCTGTCACAATATTTTATATAGCTTCAATTCCGATTCGACCTCCACCTTCACCGAGAGTTTTAGTTCAGTTGCGCCTCCAATTTTTTTTAGCTCCACTATCGGTCCTGGGACAGATTCTGGTCTCGTTTCATTACCCTGCAAAAATCTTTGGATCATGTGGTCCACTTGTGCCATTCTGGAGTTCTCCATGGATTACTCTGATGTAATGCTGGGCTGGAGTATCATTTCATCATCATTTCATCATCATCATTTATTAGTTATTAGTTTTAATACATTAGCACATTAAGATTAAAATCTTTTATTGCGCAATACAAACATAAAACTTATGTATATGAAAATACTTATATAAAAAAGGACGTGTGGCACTCGTTGACTGCCGCGGTAAAGCTATTGCATACTATCAACTTATGCAACTATAATATTTATGCAACATTTTGTTTTCTTTGATATTAATTCAAGTTTTGTCTTTGATATTAATTCAAGTTAACCTTTTTAAGCGTGGTGACCGATAAGAAAACAAATTTTTTACTTTTATTGAATAAATGAGAAGTTAATATTTAACCTTCACTTTAACTTTAACTTTAACTTTATTTTTAACTTTAACTTTAACCTTAACTTTAACTTTAACTTTCACTTTAACTTTATTTTTAACTTTAACTTTCGCTTTAACTTTAACTTTAACTTTGACTTTAACTTTAAATTTAACTTTAACTTTAACTTTAACTTTAACTTTAACTTTAACTTTAACTTTAACTTTAACTTTAACTTTAACTTCAACTTCAACTTTAACTTTAACTTCAACTTTAACTTTAACTTTAACTTTATTTTTAACTTTAACTTTCGCTTTAACTTTAACATTCACTTTAACTTTAACTTTAACTTTAACTTTATGATCCGGGGTGGGCGTGAGCTTAGCACCTGCTAACAAGCCAACCTAATATAAGCGCACGAAGGTCATTTTCTGTCAAAAATGTCTCATGCACATACAACTTGTATGAGAGCAACTCAAATTGAATTTGCTGCGTGAAAACCTAACTCGATTTCCAATTTTTGTTCTGTGTGACATTTAGATTTGACGTTTGCACACATGCTTTACATTGTCGCAACGCATGCTTATTTGGGTTAAGGCAAAAAACGCCGGTTGTTTGCGTGCGCTAAAAAAACGCAGTGCGGTTTTATTAGGTTGGCTTGTAAGCGACCATATATGTATACGATAAGCGATAGCACAATGGCTACTTCGTGAAAATCAACGACAGCTCTTTTAATTTTATTTCGATGGTCGTACGGTGAGGAAGTGTCGCACGCGCGCTTAAAACAGAGTACCAAAGGTGCGTCAATTTATTAAGTCACATCCAAGAATTGAGTTTCTCAACGTAGATAAGTGAGCAAATTTCTTTAAACCTTGCACATATCTAGTAGCGTGGTTGAAAGCAACACTGAGTTTATGAAGGGAGCCAGCATCTAAATTGCTATAAACGGCCTCAAAGTAGGTTATGTAAGGTACAATAAGACACAGAATAAGCTTTTTCTTTGTGGTGCATTCGTAGGATATCGTAATGTTAATTGGAGCATATTTTTTGTATGAATTGTGGTTTATTTTGGAGCACTCGCTTGGTCCATAGCGAGTGCTCCATATATGCATGCATGGAGTACTCGCGATTTTTGCAGGGTAATAATATCGATTGCAGTTTTGGTTAAAGAGTAGTTCAGGATATAGTTTCAACACAGCTTTCAGCTGAAGTTCTTGTTCCGACCTTGGTGCAGGTTCCTCTTTGACTTCATATTTCAGTTTAGTTTACGCTGTGATATTAGTTCCAGCTTCAATAATAATTTTTCTTCCGCTTCAACTACAGTTCTTGTTAAAATATCCAACTTCTGATTTCTGTGACAGATATTATTCCAGTGTCGGTTACAATATTAGTTGACGTCCAATTTTAGTCGCAGCTTCAGCTTCAGCCCTCATTTCTAATATCATCTTTAGTTCCTTTGTCATTCATTCGATTTCACTTCAGATTTCGGTTGTCTTTCAGGTTAAATTCTATCCCCACTTCTGTTTCACGTTTCAGTTTTCGTTTAAAGTACTGCTTCTATTTATGCCTTAACTTTCTGCCCTAGTTTAAATTTTAATTTCTGTTTTGTTCAAGGCGCGTTCTGGTACCGGCTCTATTTGTAGTTTCCATATTTAAGTTCCAGTTCCAGTTTCGTCCAGTTCAAATTTCGTTTCTGTTTCAAGCAAAGTTCTTTTTACAATTTTTGTTGAAGTTCCAGTTTCGGTTGCAGCTATGATTTTAGTACCCGATCCGGTTCTAGCCTTGGTTACAGTTTTTGTTTCCGTTGCGATTTTCGTTCCAACTCCAGTTCTGATTAAGGATTCACCTACAATTCGGTTCCAATTTCAGTTTGAATTTCAGCTCCTGCTCTGTTCTCTTCAATTCAGACAAAATAACTCACCATCAAAACTCAATCACTTAGAAGGTTATAACTATGAATGCTTTCAAACAAATGTAGGGAGTGGTACAATGCTTAAATAACTAAAATTCACCAAAACTCATAAACTCAAATTTATCCTTTAAATTTAACCTTTTTTTGGGAAATTATCACATAAAGCAATTAACTTTAACCTCATTCGATTATGTGATAGTGCCAGCAAAACTTCTCCTATCTACTTTTTTATATTAACCGAACATATTTAGTGAAAACTTTTTTTTTTTTTTTTTAGAGAAATGCAATGCGGGCAAAGAGTCAGCAGCCATTGCATACAACACTAAATTTTATTATCATTTTTGCTGCGACTCTGTAGCTATGACCGTTCTTCCTATTGTCGTTTCAACGTGCACCTCTCCACAAAAAAACCACGATTTCCAGCGCATATACATCACGATGCGATGGCAACGTTGTCTCTTTTTATCCGGCTTTCCGCCATGTCTGTAATTTATTGTGCACAGCAGGTAAGATTTCGATTGCAGTCATCCGATATTGTCGCGCCATAATTTCCGTTGCTTCGTGCCACCTGCTCTTTTTTATACTCAGCGTGCTTTGCACACAGAGTATATTAACTTTGATTGGATAACTTGAGCACGATAACTTGAGTAAATATTTAGATATCTTCAACAAATTTAGTACACGAGCTTATCTGGGCCCAGAATAGATTGGTATTGAAAATGAGCGAAATCGGATGATAACCACGCACATTTTTTTTATAGATACATACAATTTTGGAAAACACCAAAAACCTGATTATTTATTAAATAATGCACCTAGAATGTTGAAATTCGACATGTGGACTGATATAGAGACTCTTGATAAAAATTAAAAAAAAAAAAAATTTTAATGGGCGTGTAACCGCCCACTTGTGTTAAAATCAATTTTACAAATATAATTAATCATAAATCAAAAAATTGTTAAAACTATCGTTACAAAATTCGGAAGAGAAGTTGCCTTTGCTATAATGAATGCTTTGAAGAAAAATTAACGAAATCGGTTAAGGACCATGCCCACTTTTATATAAAAGATTTTTAAAAGAGTCGTGGACGAATAAAATAAGCTATATCTATTCAAAAAAGAGCTTTATATCAATGGTATTTCATTTAACGATTGAATTTATAACAATAAATAGCAAAAACTTCAAATATTGCAAAACGAGTGTGGCACTGCCCCTTTTATGACAAAGCAATTTTCTATGTTTCGGGAGCCATAACTCGAAGAAAAATTAACGGATCGTAATAAACGTTGGTCCACATATTTTGCTTATAGCAGAAAATATTATATGTGGACGGGATCGGTTAAAGACCACGGCAACTTAGATATAAAACCAGTTTAAAAGGGTCGTAAACTGGAACAATAAGCTATAACTTGGCAAAAAATAGTTTTTAATCAATGATATTTCACTTACCAAGTTTTATTGTAAGAGGAAATGGGGAGAATTTTTTTTTAATTGGGCGGTGGCACGTGTTATGTAGAAAAGTAATTCATCTGAAATGAAATGTACAATTGAATCTCACGCTGAGTATATAATGTTCGGTTACACCCAAACTTAAACACCTTTACTTGTTTTCTACTCAATAAGAGCAGAGCTAGCTTATGGCCTCCATAGCGCAGCATTCACGTTACGCCATTGAGGCTCTGAGCCATATTTGCACTGTCTTCGAAATGAAGATATTTGAATTAATTTTATAAATTGGCTACTGTCAAGTTTGTACGTAAAAATGTCTCTGTGTTTGCAAAATGTATTTCATACTTTTTTTTTTTTTTAATTAGAGCAATTTACGTTTATTTTTGTATGAATGTATTGAATTACACAAATTCGTATGTATGAGAATGTATTTAGTGATTCTCTCATGCCTTCTTTTTATAACTTTATTTGTGTTGCCTTTTAACGCCAACGTACTTGTTGTTTAACAATTTCTGTGTTATTGAATTTCGAATGGCTACTTGAGACATTAAAAGTAAGGCGCAATTAATTCAAGTGCCCATTACCTCATTAAAATAGTAAAGTATAACCTGTAAAAATTGGACTTAATTACAATGAATTTTCTATTCAACGCAATTTCAAATAAAGAAGCTGCGCTGTCAGTTGTGTATCAGGCAGAACACATAAATCGGTTTATAAGAGAAAAACGATAAAACTCTGGTTCAAATGATTTACGACCAATCATTGGCGTGCATGTTGCTTTGGCAACACTTTGATCTAAATTATGTAACCAGAAAAGCTCTAATCATTTCGGCCTTCATCTTTGTTAACGAAGTATCCATGAGTGCATATGAAAGCTTTCATCCTGTTCCCAGTATTCTAGAAAAGCCGACTTATTTATCATATTCCGGAATCCACAAACTTACTTTTTTGTATACCAGGTGTAAATATAGAAGTATGTGTGCAGAAAACTAAAGTTTCTAAGTTAACTGAAGCTGACCCAGAAATTAAAATTCAACCACATCAGAGCTAATTTTACCATAAAAAAGTAGTTTCGGGCTTTTTGAGACGAATTTCGTCGGCGTCTCATAGGTTATACTGACAAATTATCGTTTTATTATCAGCTTATTAACAGCATCGAATTATAAGTCATCATCTAGTGAGTTTTCTAGTTCGATCCTTAAGGGATTGCTTTGGACCATTGAGAGATACTTTTGTAAACATGAGTTGCGAGAGGCAGCACTCGCCGTTGTGTTTAATTTAACATGTACAGCTAAATTCCACGCAGCGATATAAATCTGTGAAAAATTAGGTTTATTTAAGGCAGCGTTGCGAAACTAAAGACAAGAAATTAATAAATTATCTTACTAACAAATTGAACCAAACTTCTATCTAAATTGATATGGTTCAACTCGTTGTTGTGGCATTTACATGCAAAATTATTTATCTGGGTCTTCGCAACAGGATGATGCCTATTATTTTCCAGTTATCGGTTTGTGAGTGGCTTGTTTTCGGATTGTTATCCACGCGTTACAGATGTGTCATAGATTTAATAGTAATATTTTATCGGTAAGCGGCCACCGTGGTGTGATGGTAGCGTGCTCCGCCTATCACACCGTATGCCCTGGGTTCAACTCCCGGGCAAAGCAACATCAAAATTTTAGAAAATAAGGTTTTTCAATTAGAAGAAAATTTTTCTAAGCGGGGTCGCCCCTCGGCAGTGTTTGGCAAGCGCTCCGGGTGTATTTCTGCCATGAAAAGCTCTCAGTGAAAACTCATCTGCCTTGCAGATGCCGTTCGGAGTCGGCATAAAACATGTAGGTCCCGTCCGGCCAATTTGTAGGGAAAATCAAGAGGAGCACGACGCAAATTGGAAGAGAAGCTCGGCCTTAGATCTCTTCGGAGGTTATCGCGCCTTACATTTATTTTTTTTTTTTATTTTATCGGTATCTATTTGACAACAAAGCAGAGTCGTCAATATCAAATCGATAACAAATTGCTAACACCCAGATAAAAAATCGATATTTTTTTAATATCAAATCATCAATTTTTTAAAAAGAAATCTTTAATTTTTCGATAACAAATCGATAGTTTTTCGATAGCAAATCGGCAACTTTTAGATAACCAATCACTTTTCGATAAAAATTTTTTATATGGTCGATAAATTTTCTATAAATAGCTGTTTAAAAGAAATCTTTAGTTTTTCGATAACTAAATGAAAAAAAATGGATAAATTTTCCATAACTTTTTGATAAATGAGTGATATATTTTCGAAAGAGAGTCTTAAAGGATATCTTTAATTTTTCGATAGCAAGTCGATAACGTTTTGATAACCAATCAAGAACTTTTCGATAAAAATTGAAAGTTCTTTCATAACAAATCGATAATTTTTTTGATTAAGGATTGATAAAATTTCAATAAATGGTCGAAAACTTTACGGTAATATAATGATATCGCTTTCATAACAAATTGATAATTCTTCGATAAATACTACAAAGCTTTTTTATAACTTATCGATAACTTTTCAATAAATATTCGATAAATTTTCAATAATATATCGATAACTTTTTGATAGCAATCTATCGTACCATTTGAACTTCCACTAAGCAATGGCCTGCCAACACTTCAATATACCCAATGAGCAGGAGATATAGCCATAATCCATCCCAAAATTTTAGGAAGTCGGCTCAAATTGATTTCAAAGAAGGTTTGTAAGTATTCGAAATATACAAAAAAATATCTAAAAAAGTTCGGAAAATAGTCTGCGGAAGGGAGAATTATTAGCACTTTTACAAACCTTATGCCTCAGTATGCATATATGCCCTAGATAACAAATAATTTTGGGGTAGCTCCAATAGACTCAAACCTGAGAAAAGGGGTTGGTATAAAAAAAAATATTTACCAGGTAGTATAGAAAAGCGATAAATAGTTCAAGTATTAAATTTTTGCAACCAATAATTGAGGCTTTTGTGTGGAAAAGAAAGAACACGGGTCGAAGGCGTCTTCAGATTTCGTTGAGTAGGAGCACCAATAACCCCATTTACTTTTTAAATGCATTCACGCATTTTTTGCTAGCAATTACTTAAATTTTATTTTATTGTTTTTGCAAAAATATTAAACAACTTGACACCGGGACGGACTAGGCGTCATATGTTGCGATAATGCCTTGTAAATCTCTGCAAAGGCTTTTCTCCCCAGAGTTGGACTCGCATCCGCACTCCGCCTGCTTTTCGTACAAATCTTGCAATCGATTTTTAAGTAACTTTTCATTGAGCTACCAACGTGAAAATTTCCACATAGGTTAGAACCACGTGACAATGCAATAAAAGGAGAAAAAAATTCCGTTAGGTGGCTCACGGATCGAAAAAATTAGATAATAATTTGGAAATTTGAAGCCGGGTTTTAAGTAACTTCTCGATTAGCTAGAGGCTAAAAATTTAGAGTTTAATTCAGAGGTCGATCACAGCCGATGAGACAATACAAAAAGTTTCGCTAGGGACGCACGGACAGAGATATTTATTGATTTTTATGTAAGTTTTAATTGAGCTACAAGCGCAAAACTTTAAAGATAGATTAAGACACCGAGAAAATGTAAGAAAAGGAGAACATAAAAATAAAATAGAAAAATTTTAAGCACTTCCTTTATATAAATGGACAAAAATCAGCGAAAAATGTCTCCTTACATAAAGACATATTTTTGCTAAACTTTGATTTTTTAATTTTGACATAGAAATGCCAAAAATATTTATGAGAAGTAAAAATATAAAGGTGGAGCGCAATTGATTGACTAATAATATCTCCTTTCCTACCAACTTTCCAATCCAAGTAATGTGCGTAAGTAATATTTATATAAGGAGACATTTTTCGCTGATTTTTGTCCTTTATATGAAGGAAGTGCTTAAAATTTTTATACTCAGCTGAGCAGAGCTCACAGAGTATATTAATTTTGTTCGCATAACGGTACCCTGTAACGGCATAAACTAATCGAGATTGATATAGAATTCTATATATCAAAATGATCTGGGCGAAAAACGAAATTCATTTAGTCATGCTCGTCCGTCCGTCCGTAAAAGTGATAACTTGAGTAAATTTTGAGGAATCTTGGACAAATTTGGTACATAAGTTCCTGGGCACTCATCTCAGTTTGCTATTTAAAATGAACGAAATCGGACTATAACCACGCCCACTTTTTCGATATCGAAACTGTCGAAAAACCGAAAAAGTGCGATTATTCATTACCAAAGACGGATATAGCGATGAAACTTGGTAGGTGGGTTGAACTTATGACGCAGAATTGAAAATTAGTAAAACTTTGGACAATGGGCTTTGCAACGCCGACTTTTAAAAGAAGGTAATTTAAAAGTTTAGAAAGCTGTAATTTGGCAGTCGTTTAAGATATCACGAACAAACGTTACTCTTATTACTATATATGTTCTATATAAGAATTAGCAGAATGGGATGACGAACACGCCAATCTTAAAAAAAAAAAAAACAATTTTAAATCAAAATTTAACAAAAACTTAATATCTTTATAGTATATAAGTAAATTGTGGCAACTGGCAACATTCAACGTGAATAATGATGTGGTGCAACAAAATACAAAAATAAAAGAAAATTTTAAAATGGGCGTGGCTCCGCCTTTCTTCATTTAATTTGTCTAGAATATTTTTAATGCTATAAGTCGAACAAAAATTTACCAATCCTTGTGAAATTTGGTCATAGCTTCTACGACGGTAACTGTTTTATGTGAAAATGGGCGAAATCGGTTGATGCCACGCCCAGTTTTTATACACAGTCGACCGTCTGTCCTGCCGGTCGAAGACGAAGCAAAAATCGATATATCTTAACTAAACTGAGTTCACGTACTTACCTGAACTCAATTTAGCTTGACATTAAAAATGGGCGAAATACGACTACGACCACGCCCACTTTTTCGATATCGAATATTTCGAAAAATGAAAAAAAAAATGCCATAATTCTATACCAAATACGAAAAAAGGATGAAACATGGTGATTGGATTAATTTTTTGACGCAAAATATAACTTTAGAAAAAACTTTGTAAAATGTTTGTGACAACTACGATATTAAGAAGAAGAAAACGAAAAAGTTCTGCACGGCGAAATCAAAAGCCATTGGAATCTTGGCAGGTATACTGTTTGTGGTATTACATATATAAATAAATTAGCGATACCCGACAGATGATGTTCTGGGTCAACCTGGTCATCATTTTGGTCGATATCTCGAAAACTCCTTCACATATACAACTTTCCACTCCCTTTTAAAACCCTCACTAATACCTTTAATTTTATACCCATATCGGTCAAACACATTCTATAGTCACCCCTGTCCAACTTTATGGCGATATCTCGAAAAGGTGTCACCAATAGAACTATGGTCCACTACCTTTTAAAATGCTCTTTAATTTGATACCCATTTCATACAAACACATTCAAGGGTTACCCTAGGTTCGTTTTCCTAAATGGTGATTTTCCCTTATTTTGTCTCCAAAGTTCTCAGCTGAGTATATAATGTTCGGTTACATGCGAAATTAGCCTTCCTTACTTATCTTATTTTATTTTTATTAAAACAAAATTTATTTTCCCAATATTATTTCAATTTAATTTTAGTATTTTTAATATAAGATTTAAATATTTTTATACTCAGTTGAGCAGAGCTCACAGAGTATATTAAGTTTGATTGGATAACGGTTGGTTGTACATATATAAAGGAATCGAGATAGATATAGACTTCCATATATCAAAATAATCAGGATCGAAAAAAAATTTGATTGAGCCATGTCCGTCCGTCCGTCCGTCCGTCCGTCCGTCCGTCCGTTAACACGATAACTTGAGTAAATTTTGAGGTATCTTGATGAAATTTGGTATGTAGGTTCCTGAGCACTGATCTCAGATCGCTATTTAAAATGAACGATATCGGACTATAACCACGCCCACTTTTTCGATATCGAAAATTTCGAAAAACCGAAAAAGTGCGATAACTCATTACAAAAGACAGATAAAGCGACGACACTTGGTAGATGGATTGACGTTATGACGCAGAATAGAAAATTAGTAAGATTTTGGACAATGGGCGTGGCACCGCCCACTTTTACAAGAAGGTAATTTAAAAGTTTTGCAAGCTGTAATTTGGCAGTCGTTTAAGATATCATGATGAAATTTGGCAGGAACGTTACCACTATTACTCTATATGTGCTGAATAAAAATTAGCAAAATTGGATGAAGAACACGCCCACTTTTTAAAAAAAAAATTTTAAAATTCAAATTTTAACATAAAATTTAATATCTTTACTGTATATAAGTAAATTAAGTCAAAATTCAACTCCAGTAATGATATGATGCAACAAAATACAAAAATAAAAGAAAATTTCAAAATGGGCGTGGCTCCGCCCATTTTCATTTAGTTTGTCTAGAATACTTTTATTGGCATAAGTCGAACAAAAATTTACCAATCCTTCTCAAATTTGGCAGGAGGATAGATTCTATGACGGTAACTGTTCTCTGTGAAAATGGGCGAAATCGGTGGAAGCCACGCCCAGTTTTTATACACAGTCCACCGTCTGTCCTTCCGCTCTGTCATTAACACAATAACTTGAGCAAAATCCGATATATCTTTACTAAACTTAGCCCACGTACTTACCTGAGCTCACTTTTTCTTGGTATAAAAAATGGGCGAAATCTGACCATAACCACGCCCACTTTATCGATATCGAAAATTACGAAAAATGAAAAAAATGCCATAATTCTATACCAAATACGAAAAAAGTGATGAAACATGGTAACTGGATTGGTTTATTAACGCAAAATATAACTTTGGAAAAAACTTTGTAAAATGGGTGTGACACCTACCATATTAAGTAGAAGAAAATGAAAAAGTTCTACAAGGCGAAATCAACAGCCCTTGGAATCTTGGCAGGAATACTGTTAGTGGTATTGCATATATAAATAAATTAGCAGTACCCGACAGATGATTTTCTGGATCACCTGGTCCACATTTTGGTCGATATCGCGAGAACGCCTTCACATATACATCTAAGGGCCACTCGCTTTTAAAACCCTCATTAATACCTTTAATTTGATATCCATATCGTACAAAAACATACCAGAGTCACCCCTGTCCCACCCTAATGGCGATATCTCGAAAAGGCGTCCACCTATAGACCTAATGCCCCCTCCCTCTTAAAATGCTCAGTAACACCTTTCGTTTGATACCCATATCGTACAAACATTCTAGAGTCACCCCTGGCCCACCCTAATGGCGATATCTCGAAAAAGCGTACCTATAGACCTAGTGTCCACTCCCTCTCAAAATGCTCAGTAACACCTTTCGTTTGATACCCATATCGTACAAACATTCTAGAGTCACCCCTGGCCCACCCTAATGGCGATATCTCGAAAAGGCGTCCACCTATAGACCTAATGCCCACTCCCTCTTAAAATGCTCAGTAACAGCTTTCGTTTGATACCCATATCGTACAAACATTCTAGAGTCACACCTGGCCCACCCTAATGGCGATATTTCGAAAAGGCGTCCACCTATAGAACCAAGGATTACTCCCTTTTAAAATACTCATTACCACCTTTCATTTGATACCCATATCGTACAAACACATTCTAGAGTCACCCTGGCCCACCCTAATGGCGATATCTCGAAAAGGCGTCCACCTATAGACCTAATGTCCACTCCCTCTTAAAATGCTTAGTAACACCTTTCGTTTGATACCCATATCGTACAAACATTCTAGAGTCACCCCTGGCCCACCCTAATGGCGATATCTCGAAAAGGCGTCCACCTATAGACCTAATGTCCACTCCCTCTTAAAATGCTCAGTAACACCTTTCGTTTCATACCCATATCGTACAAACATTCTAGAGTCACCCCTGTCCCACCCTAATGGCGATATCTCGAAAAGGCGTCCACCTATAGACCTAATGCCCACTCCCTCTTAAAATGCTCAGTAACACCTTTCGTTTGATACCCATATCGTACAAACATTCTAGAGTCACACCTGGCCCACCCTAATGGCGATATCTCGAAAAGGCGTCCACCTATAGAACTAAGGATTACTCCCTTTTAAAATACTCATTACCACCTTTCATTTGATACCCATATCGTACAAACACATTCTAGAGTCACCCTGGCCCACCCTAATGGCGATATCTCGAAAAGGCGTCGACCTATAGACCTAATGCCCACTCCCTCTTAAAATGCTCAGTAACACCTTTCGTTTGATACCCATACCGTACAAACATTCTAGAGTCACCCTTGGTCCAGCTTTATGGCGATATCTCGAAAAGGCGTCCACCTATAGAACTAAGGATTACTCCCTTTTAAAATACTCATTACCACCTTTCATTTGATACCCATATCGTACAAACACATTCTAGAGTCACCCTGGCCCACCCTAATGGCGATATCTCGAAAAGGCGTCCACCTATAGACCTAATGCCCACTCCCTCTTAAAATGCTCAGTAACACCTTTCGTTTGATACCCATATCGTACAAACATTCTAGAGTCACCCTTGGTCCACCTTTATGGCGATATCTCGAAAAGGCGTCCACCTATAGAACTAAGGATTACTCCCTTTTAAAATACTCCTTACCACCTTTCATTTGATACCCATATCGTACAAACACATTCTAGAGTCACCCCTGGCCCACCCTAATGGCGATATCTCGAAAAGGCGTCCACCTATAGACCTAATGCCCACTCCCTCTTAAAATGCTCAGTAACACCTTTCGTTTGATACCCATATCGTACAAACATTCTAGAGTCACCCCTGGCCCACCCTAATGGCGATATCTCGAAAGGGCGTCCACCTATAGACCTAATGCCCACTCCCTCTTAAAATGCTCAGTAACACCTTTCGTTTGATGCACATATCGTACAAACACATTCTAGAGTCACCCCTGGCCCACCCTAATGACGATATCTCGAAAAGGCGTCCACCTATAGACCTCATGCCTACTCCCTCTTAAAATGCTCAGTAACACCTTTCGTTTGATACCCATACCGTACAAACATTCTAGAGTCACCCCTGGCCCACCCTAATGGCGATATCTCGAAAAGGCGTCCACCTATAGACCTAATGCCCACTCCCTCTTAAAATGCTCAGTAACACCTTTCATTTGATTCCCATATCGTACAAACACATTCTAGAGACACCCCTGGTCCACCTTTATGGCGATATCTCGAAACGGCGTCCACCTATGGAACTAAGGATCACTCCTTTTCAAAATACTCATTAACAGCTTTCATTTGATACCCATATCGTACAAACACAGTATAGAATCACCCCTGGTCCACCTTAATGGGGACATCTCGAAAAGGCGTCCACCGATAGACCTAAGGCCCACTCCCTCTTAAAATGCTCAGTAACCCCTTTCATTTGATACCCATATCGTACAAACAAATTCTAGAGTCAGCCCTGGTCTACCTTTATGGCGATATCCCTAAATGGCGTACATCCATAGAACTATGGCCTACTCTCTCTTAAAATACTCTTTAATACCTTTCATTTGATACACATGTTATACAACCACATTCCAGGGTTACCCCAGATTGATTTTCCTTATTTTGTCTCCATAGCTCTCAACTGAGTATGTTATGTTCGGTTACACCCGAACTTAGCCTTCCTTACTTGTTTTAGTTATTTTTAGTCTAATTTAATTTTAATTTGAAAGCTCTATTATTTTTATTAGCCAACGTACTTTATTCTGCTAAACAATTTCTCTTCTTAAATATTGGTAAATTTTTCAATTTTCAATTTCATTTATTTTCCAAGCAATTCTGCAATTTCACAACTCGTTGCACTAAAAAATACAACTAAAACAAAAAAGGTCTAGCCTTCATCGCTTAAAAAAAGAAAACTCCAAATAAAAAATTATAAAAAGAGTTAGAAAAAATTGCACTCAGTGCATATATAAACCCATGCATATACACGAAATTATTTTATTTTATTTTCCCTCATACGAAAATAAAACGAAATTGCAAACGCTTTGCCAATGTTATTGCTTTTTCGGTTACTTAGCAAACACAAGGTAAAAACGTTTGTAAATAGACCATAAACGAACTACCAACCGAGTGAGTGACGCCAATATAAATATGTAGAAATTTATCTATACCAATATAAACTCTTTTATTATACACACAAACGCACACAATAATACAAATAACGATGAAAGCGAAAAAGGTGCAAAGTGCATTGCGTTGAAATGGCATAAAAGAATTTATCTACGTATTTGTGTAAATATATGTGTATGTGTGTATATATTATTGCTACGTGTGCGCGCTATGTAAGCATTTAGTTGTGCTAATAAAAAATGTTTATCTAAGAATATTTGTTTTGCTGCAAACGCCAATATACATACATATATATTTATATAGTGATGTGCCTTACAATGTTGAAGCTGTGAAGCAGACAGGTGGGCAACAAAAGGATAAGCTAAATAAATAGGAGGAAAACAAGCGATATAAAAACGACAAAAATAGGAAGAAAAAAAAAACGAAAAACATATCTGAAAATAACTTAGTGCGGATTTCGCTAAGGTAAGTTTCATATCAAAAAGGATCAAACGGAAAAAACTTTGGGCAAATCTTATTTCACAGAAGAAGAAGAAAAGTGCATTTGACAAACATCATTTCAGAGAAAAATAAGTTTGTATATTATACAAGCTTTAGATGCTTTATAAAGATAAGAAGAACAAAACATATGGTGTACTGTGTGACGAATAAGAGCTTTTTCTCAATAAAAAAAAAAAGAACGCCCTAAAAGCAGATCGAGGAGAAAAGTTAAAATAAGCTTAGAACAAAAAGGAATTTTTGCCGTGAGCTCTTAGTTATTAAATACCATAAAATTGGTTTTACTCAAACGAATTTTTAACAAATTTTTATAAAGGAAATTTAAAATTTTACCTAGCCAATTTTATCACACTTTTGTTTTAATTTTTGGTTCAGAGGTTTCTCAATTATTTCCTTATTGAAAGAAGTAATCCTTTGCAAATTTGAAGGCAAATCGCACCATAAGTTTTAAATTCTTTCCTGTAGGTCTGCCTCTGCTCCACTCCTAGGCAATAAGTGTATACCTAGAAGGATCAAGGCAATAAGGTCCATATTTATCATACAAATCAGATAGTTGGTTTCGAAGATATAACGATTTATCCAGAATATATGTGATTCACAATAACTTGACTGTATGGGAATTGCAACGCCCACTAATTATGAGTAACTTTGCCATGCATATTAACTCGAGGAGTTTCTGCATTGTGACAGTCATACAAAACCGGTTTCTAGTACATGAGTTCATCGGAGTCCTTAATAATCTGGAAGCCGAAAAAGAGGTTTTATTAAGATAAGTTCATCAGAATCAGGGACATGAAAGTAACGAACAAGCAGACTACCTTGGCAAACAGGCTGCCAAAGCAAAATTTTTCTGTGGGGATATAATAAGTGACTGAAAAACCAAACAGAACAGATAACACTAGATTTTCTGCGCAGGGGAAACGCAGGCTAAATTGTGTATACTTCTAGCAAGGGGATTATCAGCCAAACTCATTAGTTTAAGCAGCGAAGACCTACGAACTTTCACAGGGTTTAATGCAGGACACTGTAGTCCCAGATATCACTTAAGTAATTTAAATTTATCCTTGCTCTGGCAAGGCAGAGATTTTCCCATCTTGGTAACGCGCGCACCCATCGCTGTTCTTTAGAGCGCTGACCCCATGCGACCAGGTACGTTCCATTTTTTTGCGGAGGTAAGTTTTTACTTTTGTGATTTTATTGTGTTTATATTAGTATATAGTTTAATATTTATCTTCGTACGTGTGTATTTTTATACTGTATGATTTTTTTATGTATTTTTGAGTTTTTTTTTCAATTTTCTTTTTTTTTTTAGTTTTTTTACTGAATCGAAATGCCTAACGGCAAACATACATGTTGTTGTTGTTGTTGTAGCGATTAGATTACTCCCCGAAGGCTTTGGGGAGTGCTATCGATGTGATGGTCCTTTGTCGGATACAGATCCGATACGCTCCGGTAACACAGCACCATTAAGGTGCTGGCCCGACCATCTCGGGAACGATTTATATGGCCACATTAAACCTTCAGGCCATCCCTCCCTCCCCACCCCCAAGTTCCATGAGGAGCTTGGGGTCGCCAGAGCCTCGTCTGTTAGTGAAACGGGATTCGCCGCTCGAAGGTGAGGTTGACAATTAGGTTGGAGAAGCTATATATTGCGCTACACAACCCCTTGAATCCCGCAAACATACATATATTGCAATAAAAGGATGCGTGATATTTCAACTGAATTTTTCCCATACAAAAATAGACCAGTATATAGTTCCGTTCTCGGATTTCATAATCAAATGACTATAGTCTCATATGTTCCTAAGCCAAACAAAGCTGTTGTTTTACCTTCAACCATGAACAATGATAACGCCATTGAAGAAACAACAGCAAGCGCTCAGAACCCAGAAAAATTACTTATTGAAATAGTACCAAAGGTGGTGTGGATTGTAATGACCGACTTTGCGGCAATTTTAATGTTGGAAGAAGAACAAAAAGATGGTCACTGGCTGTATTTTTTCATCTTATAAACATATCTGGCATCACCGCATTTGTCATACACAAAGCGAATACTGAGAAGACTATGGCACATACAAGACGGATTTTCTTGAAAAAAGTGGCAGCAGAACTTGTAGAAGATCTCCAAAAGCGTCGCATACAACTACGTGCAGTACCAGCGACAACAAAAAAACAGCTCCGTAAAATTCATGATTTGAACGAAGTGGTGCATCAATCGACAGCTAAGCGCGGGCGCTGTTCATAATGTTCCAGAAAGAACGACAAAAAAGTTCCAACAAAATGTTTCCAGTGTCGTAAATTTATTTGTGAGCAACACTCAGGGGTCTACTGTGTTGGATGCAGAACAGAAGAATCCGCTGATGAGATTGAATAATTTTTATTTTTTAATTTGATCTCGGCTATGTCAAAAAAATTAGTTTTAAAAGAGGTTTACTGTTTAATTTTTTGTTTTAATAATTTGAATGTTCCAGTCAGTTTTTGGTTTCTCAAAATGAAGTATTGAAAAAACTTCATTAAATACTATAGAAATCTATTTAGTTTTATTCCTTTTTGATATTCCTTTTCCAATGTTTCTTTGGGGTAACTCAAGACCCCATGCGCCTAACTGGGTGATTTTCTTAATGCGCCTAATTAAGCGTTGAGTCCATCTCTAGTTGCTCTTAACAATAAGTTTCAAGTAATAAATAGTTGCATCCACTACAAAGTTATATTTCGATTTTATTATCATCTGCCACACTGTATCTATGCACTATCTTCATTCGCTGGTAAAATATGAAACAAAAATATTGCTCAAATTCGATTGCGAAACAAAATTGGCTGATTGCGTACCAGAACAAGAAGGCGATGACAATGTGGATGAACACCAAAAAATATTCTTTCAAGACGACAAATGAAACAAAAAATGATGAAGAAACAGGCGAAGAAAAAACGATGAGTTGAGAAAAGCTCTTGAAACGGTGCAACATGGCGTATACGTAACCACAGCTACTCATGTATACGAATATTATTTTACTTGTAGAACAATAGGGGGAAATTTCCTGTTTTATTTATTTTTGTATGATTTTGTATTGTTGCTCATGGCAAAAAGAACTTGTAAGCAATATTTGAAGATTTCAGTTAAATCTAGAGTTTTCCTATTTCGCAAATTGGCCGAGCAGTTTATTGCATTCATCGCAAGGGCAAACTCTGAAATGTGGTTTAATTTAAAATCTTATATATAAAACTCTCTTGTCACAGTGTTATTGGTTGAACTACTTTGAAATAATCGAATCTTTTCCATACCCCAAAATGGTAAGAATGGTCCACACCTTAATTTTTTTGTACCAAAATTTTTGGTCTTGTTTTGTATGAAACAGATTTCAAAAATACATACAACCCTAAAGAAGGGATGAAGTAGGAAAAAAAAACCATAGAGCTGAAAGTCTTTGAGGAAATAAAGAACGGTGTGTGTGCATATTGTGACCTTTAATCTGAAAATTGGCATAAAAAATCGTCTTACAAAACAAGGAAGCATCAAAATTTGATTTCGAAAAGGCTAGAATATCAAGTTAAGGGGTTCGCCGATTTTTTATATTTTCTAGATGCCACCATCGAATGTTATTAATATCAGTGAGGCGTCGGCTTGTACTTATTTTAGACTGTCTTTGTATGACATGGTCGAAAAGGGTATGGACGTAATTTATCTGTTGTTTTTGTTGTTGTTGTTGTTGTAGCAGTGCTTCTCCCCACCCAATAGGTGCGTCCGATCACAAATTGTCATCAATATCCTCTAACGGGAGTCCAAGGAAAATTCCAGTTTTTACAGGGGTGGACCATAATGACAGGGGTGTTAGAGGCCTTGGTTCCACATTACAATTAAAGAGATGGTTGATGTCATTGGGGAACACATTACAAGCGGGGCATACATTTTGTATGTCGAGGTTGATTCTGGATAGGTAAGAGTTTAACCTGTTACAGTATCCAGAGCGAAGTTGTGCTAGAGTGACTCGTGTTTCCCTGGAGAGTATGCGTTCCTCTTCCGCTAGTTTTGGGTACTGTTCTTTGAGTACTGGATTCACCGCACAATTCCTAGCATAAAGGTCCGGCGCTGTTTGTGGGGTTCGCTGAGGACCTGCTTGTGTTTTTTGGCGTCATACGGCTGAGTTCTCGGTGCCGTATTTCCTGGTAATGCTTACGGAGGTGATTCCTTAAGCCCCTGGGCGGTGTTGGCTCATCAATCAGATGTCTTTTGGGATGCCCAGGTTTCTGGGTATTCAACAGGAACTGTTTGTTTAGCACCCATCTCTCTCCCTGATGGGGGGTATTCGCGCCTAATTATGTAGGTGGTGTTCTGGAGACATAAGAAGACAGCCCGTAGCGGTTCTGAGGGCAGCGATGAAGTTTACCGTGGAATTTTTTAAGTAAAATGTGTGTATCCTTAAAAACTTGATACTTTACGTAAGACCTACTTAATGTCAACAATCAGCAGCTCTTTGCCGCTTATTGAGATAATAAATGGGATTTTCTCTTAAATTTGATATTTAACTAGATTTCAATAAAGTTTATAGCACAAATTTTGTGTAACACAACAAGTCATTTTTCTCTTGTGTAAACCAAAATTCGTATAATATAGGATTCACTTATTTCAGGAGGTGATAGTAAACCTGAGTGACTTTGTGAAATTTTTGGTATTATTGAGTGACGAGTGTGAAAGTGATTGATAATGTGAAAGTGAGTGATAATGTGGCCCCAAATCCTCTTTTTTAATAATTCTCACCTCATACTAAAGTGGAAGATATACGAGTGCAAAATTGAAATATGAGTCACCGATAATTATACGACTTGCACGCGTGGGTTATTCAATGCTATCGACTCAGAGAGAATTTGATTTCGGGAGCGGCCTTTCTGATCGGATCGTTATTCCCTGAATTTTTAAAGTGTGTTTTAGGTGAAACGCTTAGTATCTTTAAGACCACGTAGCTCGGTGGCATGGCACGACAAAAAGCATTCTTTATGGTTCTTGTTCTTGTAGCGATAGATTTTGGGAAGTGTTATCGATGTCGAGGTTTTCTTAGTGACGTCGATGAAGTCATGATTTCGACGCCGCAGTCATATAAGTTCTATGCTGGTATACGGTTCGCAGGGCGTGAGGGGCCAAGAGCTTATAGTCTTGTCTCATACGAATGCTTCTGCCAGAAAAAAGGGGGAGCCGCTTCAGAAGCTGGTGCTTGGGATCACTGCTATTCGAGCTTCAGAGTCTTAATATTTAAAGATAGCCGTAAAAACTGGAGTCGCGCTTTGACCGAGAAGCAATTGTAATTTTGTCTGGCTATCTGGACGGCTACGGTGGTAGTCATTAAAATTATTGCACGAAAGTTGTGACTGTTAATAAACGTGGAAGGAGATACTCTTGAACGTAGCACTAAATAGCCTTTGGGCGTATATAGCTAGGAGCCACACATTTTTTCAATAAATCTCTTCGGCGATGAATATTTAAGGTTAGTCCAGAACATCTATGTTTGGTGAAACGACGCTTTTACCGAGCCATACAGGCAAGAGTTTGACCGTTGAGTGTGAAATATGCAGCGGTAATCTTTGGGTTGGAGTAAGATTCGACGCCTGCCTCTTGTAACTTCATGAGAATCAGTTCCTCCGCAGAGAGCTACTATTTGGATCACAGTTTTTGAGATATTCGCGAGAAATGAGGCCACGTTGCATTAATATGTCAGTTCTTCGTCCTAAAAGAAAGATATAAGCTTTAAATAAATACTTTTTAAATAATAGTAGCTGATTTGATTAGTAACACTCAAATTAATGAGTTTCCTGGTACAGCAATGGATACTAGAGAAAAATGTTAAAACCAAAATTAGAAATCCTCTTTCAATATACAAAATGTTGCTGACGTTGTTGTAGCGTTAAGAACAAACCACAAAGGCTTTAAGGAGTGCTATCCAATGTTGATGGTCCTTTGCCGGATGTAGATGCGGTACATTCCGGTAACAAGCACCATTAAATGACTAGACCGACCATTTTGGGAACGATTTAATATGACCACTTTGAACCTTCTAGGCCATTCCGCTCCCCTCCCACTTCCTAGTTCTGTAAAGATTTTGGGGTCGCCAGAACCTCGCCTGGTAAATATGTGTATGATACATGCATATGAATTCACTTCAGATTTGAACTACGATGCTCTAGTTTTTGTGGAAACCTGGCTTAATAGTGCATTTTATGACTCCGAATTTTTTGATCCTAACCTCTACAATGTCTATCGCAAAGACCGCGACTCCATAAAAACTGGCGCTACTCGGGGTGGTGGAATTTTAATCGCCGTTCAAAGGAAATATGGTTCGTCAATTATATCGCTGCAGAATGGAGACTCACTGTTGGATGAACTATGTGTTTGCATATACGGCTCTTTGCCTCTCTTTATATGTGCCTCATACATTCCACCAGGAAGTGAAGATCATGTGTACATGGCGCATGTAGATAATATTGTAGATTTAGTATCTAAGCGACATGAGAATAATGTTTGTATTTTAGGTGATTTCAACTTAGGGAATGTAGGCTGGGCAGCCGTGGATGATAGTTTAGTTTTGTATCCGAATAACGTTAATAGTGTTTCTGAAATATATGTCGTTGATAACTTATTGAACGCGTATCTTGCCCAAGTAAACACCTTTATTAATAAATTGTCTAGGACGTTGGATCTAATTTTTATTAGTGATGACATGACTTTTTCACTCTCCGAATGTCTTGATCCTCTCTCTTGCCCTGGCTTACATCATGTTCCATTAGTTTTGGAATTAGAATTTTATGAGTTTAAAAAAATTCGATTAGATATGAACTCAGGAAACTATAATTTTAGAAACTGTGATTTTGATGCTATCAACGCCAAAATAAGCATAATTGATTGGGATAGTATATTCTCAGGTGTTGGTGTCAGTGAGTGCTTTGATATTTTCAAAGGTAAAGTCAACCAAATTTATAGTAGTTTGATCCCTCGAATGCGGAAAAATTGCCATCAAATTCCTTGGTATAAGAAGGAGTTAAAAAAACTTAAGAATTTACGAAAAAAATTCTTTAAAAAGTACAAATTGTCTAACTCTCCTGCTTTTAAGGAAAAATATATATATTATTCAAAGCAATTTAAATCCCTAAGAAATCGGCTTCATAAAAAATATATTGAGAAATTTGAATGCGACATTAAGTCTAATCCGAAATCTTTCTGGCGCTACGTTAGAGCTAAAAAGTCATGCTCTAGCATCCCATCTCATGTTTTTATACTCAGTTGAGCAGAGCTCACAGAGTATATTAAGTTTGATTGGATAACGGTTGGTTGTACATATATAAAGGAATCGAGATAGATATAGACTTCCATATATCAAAATAATCAGGATCGAAAAAAAATTTGATTGAGCCATGTCCGTCCGTCCGTCCGTCCGTTAACACGATAACTTGAGTAAATTTTGAGGTATCTTGATGAAATTTGGTATGTAGGTTCCCGAGCACTCATCTTAGATCGCTATTTAAAATGAACGATATCGGACTATAACCACGCCCACTTTTTCGATATCGAAAATTTCGAAAAACCGAAAAAGTGCGATAATTCATTACAAAAGCCAGATAAAGCGACGAAACTTGGTAGATGAGTTGAACTTATGACGCCAAATAGAAAATTAGTAAAATCTTGGACAATGGGCGTGGCACCGCCCACTTTTAAAAGAAGGTAATTTAAAACTTTTGCAAGCTGTAATTTGGCAGCCGTTGAAGATATCATGATGAAATTTGGCAGGAACGTTACTCCTATTACTATATGTACGCCTAATAAAAATTAGCAAAATCGGAGAAGGACAACGCCCACTTTAAAAAAAAAATTTTTTAAAAGTAAAATTTTAACAAAAAATTTAATATCTTTACAGTATATAAGTAAATTATGTCAAGATTCAACTCCAGTAATGATATGGTGCAACAAAATACAAAAATAAAAGAAAATTTAAAAATGGGCGTGGCTCCGCCCTTTTTCATTTAATTTGTCTAGGATACTTTTAACGCCATAAGTCGAACAAAAATTAACCAATCCTTTTGAAATTTGGTAGGGGCATAGATTTTATGGCGTTAACTGTTTTCTGTAAAAATAGGCGAAATCGGTTGATGTCACGCCCAGTTTTTATACACAGTCGTCCGTCTGTCCTTCCGCATGGCCGTTAACACGATAACTTGAGCAAAAATCGATATATCTTTACTAAACTCAGTTCACGTACTTATCTGAACTCACTTTATCTTGGCATGAAAAATGAACGAAATTCGACTATGACCACGCCCACTTTTTCGATATCGAAAATTACGAAAAAAGAAAAAAATGCCATAATTCTATACCAAATACGAAAAAAGGGATGAAATATGGTAAGGTAATTGGATTGCTTTATTGACGCGAAATATAACTTTAGAAAAAACTTTATAAAATGGTTGTGACACCTACCATATTAAGTAGAAGAAAATGAAAAAGTTCTGCAGGGCGAAATAAAAAACCCTTAAAATCTTGGCAGGTATTACATATATAAATAAATTAGCGGTATCCAACAGATGATGTTCTGGGTCACCCTGGTCCACATTTTGGTCGATATCTGGAAAACGCCTTCACATATACAACTACCACCACTCCCTTTTAAACTCTCATTAATACCTTTAACTTGATACCCATATCGTACAAACTCATTCTAGAGTCACCCCTGGTCCACCTTTATGGCGATATTTCGAAAAGGCGAACACCTATAGAACGAAGGCCCACTCCCTTTTAAAAATACTCATTGACACCTTTCATTTGATACCCATATCGTACAAACAAAGTCTAGAGTCACCCCTGGTCCAGAAAGGCCCACTCCCTCTTAAGATACTCATTAGCTCCTTTCGTTTGATACCCATATTGCACAAACGAATTCTAGAGTCACCCCTGGCCCACCTTTATGGCGATATCTCGAAAAGGCGAACACCTATAAAACGAAGGCCCACTCCCTTTTAAAATGCTCATTAACACCTTTCATTTGATACCCATATCGTACAAACGCATTCTAGAGTCACACCTGGTCCATCTTTATGACGATATCTCGAAAAGGCGTCCACCTATAGAACTAAGGCCCACTCCCTCTTAAAATACTCATTAACTCCTTTCGTTTGATACCCATATTTCACAAACGAATTCTAGAGTCACCCATGGTCCACCTTTATGGCGATATCTCGAAAAGGGGTCCACCTATAGAACCAAGCCCCACGCCCTTTTAAAATTATCATTAACACCTTTCATTTGATACCCATATCATACAAACAAATTCTAAAGTCACCCCTGGCCCACCTTTATGGCGATATCTCGAAAAGGCGAACACCTATAAAACGAAGGCCCACTCCCTTTTAAAATGCTCATTAACACCTTTCATTTGATACCCATATCGTACAAACGCATTCTAGAGTCACCCCTGGTCCATCTTTACGGCTATATCCCTAAATGGCGTCCACCTATAGAACTATGGCCCACTCCCTCATAAAATACTCTTTAATGCCTTTCATTTGGTACAAATGTCATACAAACACATTCCAGGGTTTCCCTCGGTTCATTTTCCTACATGGTTATTTTCCCTTATGTTGTCACCATAGCTCTCAACTGAGTATGTAATGTACGGTTACACCCGAACTTAACCTTCCTTACTTGTTTATAATGAAACCTCTGCAAACTCTCTTACTGATGCCGTCAATCTTTTTACAGATTTCTTCAGCTATAACTTTGTGTCTGATACTGTTTTGCCTGATGTTAATACTCAAATAAATTTTGATGAACTTTCCATATCACTTGATGATGTTATTCGGGGAATTTCGGTGTTAAAGTCCTCAAAACAATCTGATGTGGATGGACTGTGTTCGTTTTTGCTTAAAACTACTGTTGCAATTGCTTATCCGATTTTATTAATTTTCAATAAATCTCTAAATCGGGGAAATTTTATTAATGCCTGGAAAGTAACTTCCATTACTCCTATTTTCAAAAGTGGCAATAAGAGCAATATTGCCAACTACCGCCCAATATCAAAACTTTCCACAATATCGAAACTTTTCGAGATTATAATTATGGAAAAGATATCGTTTGCGCTAAAAAGTATTATTTCACCCAACCAGCATGGTTTTATGTCCGGTAGGTCGACTGTGACTAATCTTGTTGTTTTTACTGAATATTGTCTCTCTGTCTTTAATAATAGAGCACAAGTAGTTACCATATACACTGATTTTTCTAAGGCTTTGGATAAAGTTAGCCATAAATTACTACTTTTAAAACTTGCTGATCTGGGATTTCACTCCAATATTCTATCATGGGTGAAGTCTTACCTGGCGGATCGGAGTTATACTGTTGTGGTTGATGGTGTCAGTTCTCGTTCTTTTACCGCGACCTCTGGTGTTCCTCAAGGAAGTGTCCTAGGACCTCTCCTATTCGTAATTTTTATTAATGACATATGTCACTGCTTCATTTACTCGAATTTTTTGTTGTACGAAGATGATTTGAAAGTCACAAATCAGGCAGATTCCCTACGGCTGCAGTCAGATTTTGACCGAGTAATAGATTGGTGTAGTAGGAATTGCTTACATTTAAATATTAGTAAGTGCTTTCACATCTCATTTTCAAAATCCCGTAATGGTATTAACACCTCTTATCACATCGGTCTTTCTGTTTTGAAAACTGTTGATGAAATTTTAGATCTTGGAGTTGTCTTCGATGATAAATTTCTTTTTCAGAGTCAACTTAACTGTGTTATTGCTAAGTCATATTCAATGCTTGCATTCATTCGCCGCTTTAGCTCGGACTTCCATGATCCCTATACGTTAAAACTACTATATACATCGCTTGTACGGTCTAAACTTGAATATGCTTCCTTCGTTTGGAGACCATACCACGCTTGTCATATACAGCGACTTGAAATGATCCAGAAAAAAATTTTGCGTTTTAGGCTCCGGTCATTACGTTTTCAGGATTCTTTACCATCTTACTACTCTAGATGTCTACTTATAAGACTAAAGCCTCTGGATAGTAGAAGATCTATTTTAGCGCAGATATTTATTTATGATTTGATAGGGGGCACGATTGACTCACCGTTTCTTTTGGAGCGTATTCGCTTCAATATACCATCTAGAACACTTCGAAATCATGATATTTTTTTATTGGATAGGGCCAGAACGACATTTTTCGCTAATTCGCCTATTGCTAGGGCATTAAGGAATTCAATATTCTTACTAATGCCAGGGAAATTGATTTTTTAGTAAATAAATCAAAGTTTAAACTTATACTAAATGACTTGATATGGTAGATAATATGTAAGCTAATAATTTGTAAATAGTCCGTAAGGATATTTTAATTTGTCCTAGGTATATTTGAAATAAATAAATATATAAATATATAAATAAATAAATAAATAAATAAATATCTGTAACAGGATTCGCCTCGCCTAGCTGAGGATAACAATTGGCTTGCGGAATCTATGAATTGTGCTTAGCAATCCCTTATATCACAGTAAATTCTATTCTATTACGCTTGAATGCAATTCGATTTATTTTGTGGCAAATGTTAATCTAGTTTTGACAGTCTTTCCCACAGCGTAATCACGTCTTTAAATTTTATATTTGTGTCTTTCGAGTGCACTTCTATACATTTTAGAGCAATTATGCCAATTTCTTGACTACTTTGTTTAATTATCTTTTGACATTTCAGCTGACTGCACTAAATGTCTTAATGAATGCACAAGCATGCTGAGACAGACAAGCCAGCCAGTCAGCCGTGCCGTCGCCAGCCATCAGTCAGTTACATACAGATTTGACTATCGTTTAACAGTACACATTCACACTTCTAGTTTGTGTTCAATGCTTTTGGTTTGCTAGACCTGCTTTCCTCATTGTGATTTTGCAAAACCATAAGAAAGTAACTTTTTCCTAATTTTATTTTCACAAATCATGTTTTTTTGCATTTCATTAGTTCTGCTTCCGCAATACGTGTTGAAATCGAAGTGAATGGTTGACTGCAAAAATGAATGCAGGAATAATATTTGTTAGAATTTCGCTTCCATTCAAGTGGCAAACAGCATACCATTAATTTGTTCATTAAGGCGTGAAATTTTATAGTAATTTTGAAGCATAGCTGCAATCATGAATTGTTAATTTTTTTTTACTCAGTCTTTTTTTTTTAGAATTTATTTCCCTCGCTGGGTAACTTCGAAATTGTTTGAATGAAATTTTGCATATATTTGTACACTATTAATCGTACAACAAAATTTCAAATAAGGTTCATGAAAATAATAAAAAATATAGCTTCGGCTGCTTTACCTCGGGGGAATTGGTTCGAACTTCTTTTTCGATTTGATTCATGCAAATTTTTTAATTTTTTCTACAAATTGCTGTTGAATAGTCCCTCATAGGCAAATAGGAAAATATTCAGCACCACATCAAAAATCCGAAAGGATATAATTTCTTTCGCCGTATCACGTCTGACGAAATCCGCTGCCATAATATTTGCTAAAAAAAAAAATCAAATATCACAGAGAGACACAATAAACTCTGGTTCGATATATAAGCCCTGCATATGATGTGTTCGAGCATGAGACAAACAAAACTTTTCATTTAAAATGACTACTTAGGTTACAGTACCTAATTCAATGAAACAATATAAACTTGTTACACAGAATGACAAAAACTATACCCGAGAATTGAGTCAACTTTTTGAAAGAACTTCGGTTTACAATTGTTTTTGTTTTATTGGCCTCTTGATAATTGATGCAAGTTTCGATTCGAGCTCAAGGCCAGAACAAGAATTTTTTTAATGATAATTATTGGTTTTTTTTTTATTGTTCTATAATTGAAAAATTTTACTTTTTTTTTGGAATAGTAAGTAGACAATTTTTCCGACAATCTGCCATAGCTGCGCAGATAGATAAAAAATCAATAATTATCATTAAAAAAATTATTGTCCTGTCCTTGAGCTCGAATCGAACCGTAAAGAACTTCGGTTTACTAAACTGATATATCGAGTTAAATTGTTGCACTTGGTTTTCTAGATATTCTTACATATAAGTGCGAAAGTCATAAAACAAAATAAATGTTCACTAGCTTATATTGACTCAAAAACTGTCTTACATTAAAATCTACATAAAAAAAAACGATTTTCTTGTCTGTGAATTGTGGAAAATATCTGTTGAAGGAGGAAGAATTTCTTATATTTTATATACATTTTTTATACTCAGCTGAGCAGAGCTCACAGAGTATATTAACTTTGTTCGCATAACGGTAATCCGTAACGGAAAAAACTAATCGAGATAGCTATAGACTTCAATATATATATATATAGAAGGTTCTGGGTGAAAAAAGAAATTCATTTAGCCATTTGCGTCCGTCCGTCCGTCTCTAAACACGATAACTTGAGTAAATTGTGAGGTATCTTGATGAAATTTGGTATGTAGGTTCCTGGGCGCTCATCTCAGATCGCTATTTAAAATCGGACTACAACCACGCCCCCTTTTTCAATATCGAAAATTTCGAAAATGTGCGTGGGACCGCCCACTTTTAAAAGAAGGTAATTTAAAAGTTTTGCAAGCTGTAATTTGGCAGTCTATATGAGTGCTAAATAAAAATTAGCGAAATCGGTGACGAACACGCCCACTTTTAAAAAAAAAAATTTTTTTTAAGTCAAATTTTAACAAAAAGTTTTATATTTTTACAGTATAAAAGTAAATTATGTCAACATTCCACTCCAGTAATTATATGGTGCAACAAAATACAAAGATAAAAGAAAAATTCAAAATGGGCGTAACCCCGCCCTTTTTCATTTAATTCGTCTAGAATACTTTTAATGCCATAAGTCGAACAAACATTTACCAATCCTTGTGAAATTTGGTATTGACATAGATTCTATGACGGTAACTCTTTTCTGTGAAAATGGACGAAATCGGTTGAAGCCACGCCCAGTTTTTATACACAGTCGACCGTCTGTCCTTCCGCTCGGCCGTTAACACGATAACTTGCGGCAAAAACGATATATCTTAACTAAACTTAGTTCACGCACTTATCTGAAGTCACTTTATCTTGGTATAAAATTTGGCTGAAATCCGACTATGACCACGCCCACTTTTCCGATATCGAAAATTACGAAAAATGAAAAAAATGCCATAATTCTGTACCAAATATGAAAAAAGAGATGAAACATGGTAATTGGATTGGTTTATTGACGCAAAATATAACTCTAGAAAAAACTTTGTAAAATCGGTGTAACACCTACCTTATTAAGTAGAAGAAAATGAAAAAGTTTTGCAGGGCGAAATCAAAAGCCCTTGGAATCTTGGCAGGAATACCGTTCGTGGTATTACATATATAAATAAATTAGCAGTACCCGACAGAAGATGTTCTGGGTCACCCTGGTCCACATTTTGGTTGATATCTCGAAAAAGCCTTCACATATACAACTAAGAGCTACTCCTTTTAAAACCCTCATTAATGCTTTCAATTTGATACCCATATCGTGCAAACACATTCTAGAGTCACCGCTGGTACACCCTTATTGCGATATCTCGAAAAGGTGTCCACCTATAGAACTAAGGCCCACTACGTTTTAAATAATCATTAACACCTTTCATTTGATACACATGTCATACAAACACATTCCAGGGTTACCCTAGTTTCATTTTGTTAAATGGTGATTTTCCCTTATTTTGTCTGCAAAGCTCTCAGTTCAGTATGTAATGTTCGGTTACACCCGAACTTAGCCTTCTTTACTTGCTTTTATTGTTTTTAATTGTGGGAATATTTTTCTTCAATGTTTTGAATCATTTATATTTAATCCCAGTAAAATTTGGGACTATTTTTTGAGTTGTTACCGTGCACGCCTTTCGAGCAAGGGACTACTTCGTTTCACTTCAGCTACTTTTGAGTACAGGCATATTAGTTTGTGTCGTCAAGCACGATACTTAAAATGAATAAAAAAATTAAATAATTAAAAAAAAATGTTTTAAGTTAAACGGTTTTATTGAAAACAATACTTGCATGAAGTAATAATAATACTAAAAGCTAGAAAATAATTAGGTAGATTCTAGGTAGTAGTCATCACACTCCTCATCAATTTAGGGCGTTGATCAGACAATTAAATAAAAGCATTGGGCGCATGAAATTTCTAAAAATGTGAGGCGTAGCATAACCTGATTAAATTTCAGTTCGTCTTATGTATGGCTATCAATAGAAATTTGACGCGTCCAATGCTTTTATTTAATTGTCGGATCAACGCCCTAAATTGATGGGGAGTAAGATTGCTAGTACCTAGGTACTACCTAATTATTTTCTAGCTTTCAGTATTATTATTATTTCATGTAAGTATTGTTTTCAATAAAACCGTTTTTAATCTTTATTTAGTTGCCTATTATTTCTCATTCTAATTAGTTCATCTACTGACGCATTACTACAAGGACTCTTTCCTGACAAATTGTTAAAATCTAAGTCCTACGCCACGCCATGCTTCTCCCTCCTCCAACTCCAAAATATTTTGATGTCACTTCTACTGGACTGTATGTAATATTTGTTCCAAACCAGACCACAAATACGACTTTTTTGAATACCTCGATAATTGCGCCACCTAGCGGCGGTTTTTTTTCATAGGTCGCTTTCTATTCTTGTATGTATTATGTGTTCCAAATATGAGCCAAATCGGACCACAAATACGATTTTTGTGAATATCTCGATCCTTGCGCCACCTAGTGGCGATTTTTTTTCATATTATTACATTGTCATCGGGTTCTGAACTATATTCCAAGTTTCAAGCTTGTAGCTTATCGGGAAGATGTTTAAATTTTAATTACAATATTCGTTCACAACTGCCGGCCGTGCAGCCCTGCAGCCTGTAAGTCAACCTAAATAAAACCGTTTAATAAATAATTGGCAAGATATACCTTCGCAGAGATTTACCGAACTTCCCCGTCGTGCTCCTTTTAATTTTTTCTGCAAATAAGCGGAACTGAAAAGATTTTTTTATTGAGCTGCTCTGGATTTATCTAGGTTGAAATGCTTGAATTAGTTGAGTCTAGTGACAAAATTTCTTGCTCTAAATTTTTCCATTTATCGTTTCATGACCCTAAGTGTAGGGAAATCTAGATCACGAATTTCTGTACCAAACTTTTTTGTAAGAGCAAAAAAAAACAAATTGTTAGTTGAAAGAATCAAAATTCTTATTTATAAATTCAAAACTGGAATAATAAAAGCAAATCAAAAGCAAAATATTAGAAGTAAAGAATTTACTTAGAGGAGATTTTCGTAATTTCGCGCATAATTTAGTGACATTGAAATATTTTACGTTGTTTTAAAATTTGTTCCTGATAAGTGTTTCATATATATTTGTCCTTTTTGCTTTTGAAAGCTACATTACTCTGCTCATGAAAGCTAGGTGGGTGTGCTTCACAACTCTAGTTCAAAGCATAATTCCATTAAAGTTTTAAATGTTAAGATTTGTTAAATCTCATGTTTAAGCCAGCCCGAAATATGTTTTACAAACTGCTTTTATAACCATAGGACTACGGGCACTCTAACAAGACGTTGCACACATTCTCATATATTAAGTTTGTCACGAATCGAAAAATTGGTAGTTCTTAAGAAGAATATATAGGCCTACCATAAATTACACCAAAATTATCAATATGACACTCTGAGTTAATTTTGCCATGTCGGTCTGTCTGTTTGAAAGCATTCTTGTCCCACTATTTTTAAGGTATCTTGATAAAATTTGGTTAGCTTGGACACCAAGTCCTCTTAGACATTTGTCGGAATCGACAAGATCGGGTCACTATAACATATAACTATTCCCCATACAACCAATTAAAAAAAAAAAAGGATTTTAGTCATATTATCAACTTATTAAAAAGAAGGTTCGTCGAGATCGGTATCATATATAGTACATATCCCATAAAACCGATTGTTGAGATAAGAAGCTTTTCATAATTTCTGCTCAATTTTAACAGCGTTAAGCTTAAAATTTTACTTTTATGGCTTATATTGTTATCTAAAAACTCAAATAGATCGGCATATATTACGGCGGGTCAAATTTTATGGGGTAAAAAACTTCACGTGCACATCCAGTTTCTGAATCTATGGGTTATACTGAGTAATATTGTCCATGTAACGATAGGTCTGAAATGAATTTCGAGCCTCCCTAATTTTGTTAGAAAATTTTTTATCCCAATCCGAATAGCGGCTATCACAAACAAAACGCATTAAAATAAATGTCAAATTCGGATTCGGATTGGGATATAAAATTTCCTAACAAAATTAGGGAAGCTCGAAATTCATTTCAGACCTATGGTCCCATGGACAATATTACTCAGTATGACCCATAAATTCAGAAAGCGGATGTGCACCAGAAGTTATCTTTTCCCATACAATTTGACCCGCCCTAGTATATATAGAATATATGCCATACAACCTATTATTCAGTTAACAGATTCACCGTAACAGCTTCATCATTTTGGCAACTTTAAACCTGAAAATATATGTCAGGACTACCGATTTATTATCTCTTTTGTATTCATTGAAAATTTCTATGAAGTATGTATACCTCCTTTTTATATTTACATGTCCTATACAACCAAATATTTTTTGGATATTATGAATAGTATAAGATTATTAGTCTATTCATAAAAGACTTGACGTCTTTGGCTATGTCCCTTCCTTACTTGTCTCTCAGCTGTTTGAGAATGTGAATGTATTCCAGCAAGGAAGAGAACTAGTTTTATATAACTCTTTTTGATTTTTTTTAAATACACTAAATGTGTTTGAGAGCTATTTCGAAAACTAGAATCAAAGCAGCGATGCCAAAAAGTACCTGTAATATCCATGTAAAATTTTGGGTATAGGTTTCTTCGATCAAGACGAAGGTTTTTCATATTTCAGATCTAAGAATTTTAAATAAAATTGTTTTTTTTTTTTTTCAATTTCACGTGGCCACAAGGTGGTGCGAGAAATTTTGTATGTCAGCAAAAGTTACTCATACGCCATGTACGTACTTAAGTGCAGAACTATTTGTTGGTCATAGCAACGAATTCTCAAAAAGTAAAGGCGATTGCATTGAGTGATTTAAAAGTTTTTATTAAATTTAAGCATTACATTGTAAAAATAGCTGTTTATATGAGATGATAAACAAAATATTTTGATTAAGTTATGATATTTTGAGTATGAATTGTGTGTGACAAAATAAAATTGTAAAAATAAAGCAAAGAATGATAAATTAGAGGAATGAGGAATCTAAGAAAATAGAAGGAGAGAGTTAGAGGGTATAAAAAAAGAAGAGGGAGAGATAAGGAAATTATAAAGGGTAAGAATGAAAAGAATTGGGAGATACATTTTGAAGAAGATCAATAATATCTTATATACTGATTGCAAGACTTTGAGTAACGGTAAGGAATGCTATAAAATATATTTTTTATTTAGACTAGTATCTACCCAATACGATTAACGCCGGGTAAATTGCTAGTTGTCAATAAAACATAACAAAACATTCCGTGATAAAAGTGAAATTTTTATTAAAAAGTTGCTCGCCTTCTCAGTAAGTTATATTTGTATATCCAACAACCTAATTAACATGCGAATTATATGTGCTTACTCCGGAAAAACGTTGTAGAAGCTCATATTGTTACAAAATTTAATTGTGGGTCTAAATGGTAAAGTCTAGTTTGGAATTAAAATTTATATTTTATAAGGTTAAAACAAGTGAAAATGCATTGTTTTTGTGCCAGATTGAGTTTTTCCCAGCTCTGAATCTAATGCCGCCAAATCAAGATTTTAGAGGCTGACTTGGAAAGAAAAGATGGATGGGCGTCCCCGTTTATTTGGTCCATTGTATGTTACCCTCATTTAAAATGAAATTACCCTTTAATGCTTTTAAGAATTTTTAATATACCGATACATACATATCTTATATTCCCCAAATTCAAATCATCCAAAACAATGTGTTATCTTACAACTTACTCTTAAATCACTTTTATCTCAACCAAAATTCTTTACTGAAACAATAACTGTACGGCTTTGATTGGCTTATGGAATTAAATAAAATTTATCCAACAATACTAAAGTTTTAGTTTTACTTTTTCTTCTTGTTTTTAATTTGAGGTATTAGGTTTTTCATTTTCTTTTCCTCATGCTTTTTCGTATTTTCCGCTCAGCTCAATACAATGATAACTGCAAAAATAAAAGGTGTGATTTAAGGTGAAATAATATAAATTTCTAAATACAATAGATAAACGGGAATCCAAACTTATAAGATATTTGGCTAAAGGAGCTGAAATTAGATGAATTTATAAAAAAAAGCTTTGATGTATTGCCAGGAATTAGTTTTGATTTGGGAATTTCTCAATCCATTTTTAACTAACTTCCCGGTTACCTAGAGACTTGAAACTGGGCACTTGGTTAGAGGCCTGGTGACAATACAATTTATAGAAAACAAATTTCTGCTAGGTGGCGCGCTAGTCAAGATAACTGCAAATCCTTGAAAAACGAGTGGAATTTTGCAATCGATTTTTAAGTAACTTTCCGTTGAGCTAGAGACTTGAAACTTGGGTCGTGAGTAAGAACCCAAAATTCCAAATGCCTTTTTGTAGGCAGCTCTAAAAAAGAAAATAAAAAGATGATAAAAAAATTTTAAGGACTACCTTTATATAAATGGACCAAAAAATAGAAGGCAATTTTTCCTTTAATACAGACATAGTCTTGTGGAATTTTGACTAAAATACTTTAACAATAGCTCTTGTAAAAGAATTCTGGGATTTAAAGTTATAAAGGTAGAGCGCGTACTTGAATTTAAAATAAGCAATTAGTTAATCCCAAGTACATGGTTTGCCTTAAATTGAAATATTGCGCACCACCTTTATAGTTTTAAATCCCAAAATTCTTTTACAAGAGCTATTTTTAAAGTTTTTAGTCAGAATTCAACAAGATTATGTCTGTATTAAAGGAAAAATTTCCTTCTATTTTTTGGTCCATTTATATAAACGTAGTCCCTAAAATTTTTTTATCATCTTTTTATTATTGAATAAAATTTTTTGATTCAGCAGAAATCGGTGTATCAAATTAAATGGCAATGTCTCAATTGGATGAAACTTTATCGCGTAGTAGCAGCTGCAAGATTACTATGGAAAGGTATGAGTATATAACTATGAGAGTTGGTTATGGTTCTTCGATGACAAATTTCCAGTATAATTACTAAAAATTTTTAAATGATCCCACATGTTTCAAATCAATATATATATGAAAATGGTTTGGTAAACAATTCGTTTCATTTGGATTAGCCTTTCCATAGTTAATCAGGCAGACTTTTATTTATCTTTAAAAAATAAACGTCCGGTTTTTACTTTTATTTGTGGACTTTACACATACTATGTCATAAATATGCTATGGGTATATTCAGGATCCCATAAACATTTCCATAGGCAAGTTTTTTTACCGGGACTTTTTCGACTCAAAAAATTAAAAAAGAGTTTTCTTAATACTTTTGAGCTTAACGAATGCAGATAAGTAAATTTTCTAAAAATTAATACTGTAAAATCTGGTAAACTTATTATTTTCTTTCGCTATCAAGGCTATACCTACAAAGAAAAAACTTTGTAAGAAAACGTTGTCGGTGACGAGTATTGGGTATGTGTTTCCATTGCGTTTGGATGAAAGTTTCTCAAGTGGGCCACCCAAAAATTATAAGGTCTCCATTTTTGTTGTGTTTATGCTTATTTGACAGTGTCAAGTGATTTCGATGGAAAAAACTTGTTGTTGCTAATATCAACAAACACAATTTTGGTGAACGATAATGCTTCTCACAAAACTTAGTCATGCCGGTGGGAGTCGCTCATTTGCACCGCTATTTACGTGTAGCATTTTTCACTGGAAATTTTGCCAACTACTTACTGGTGCCAGTTATCTCATCCTCGCCTGCTCATAGTGATACCTGTACAGACCTCCCTGATTCTATTCGAATTCGCTTACCCTAGCCTTTCCTGTTAAATTTTCCCTGTTTCGCCCAATCAGACAAAGAGACACCTTTGGTTGTAGGTTTTGAGGAGGGACATCCTCCGCCGTCCGAATAAATCCTCCCATTATGGGTAGTTCTCCCAAGGTGCAGTGTTGGGGTTGCTCTTAACTCGCTTCTCTCGTCGGTGAGGTCAGCACTACTGTCTCGTCTTGTCGCATCAAATCGACGCGTATGACTTCCAGTTCTACCCCTATTCCTGTGGCACGCCAACCGAGTCGATCTAAACTTATATTGGCGTAACGGTTGAGGGTTCAAGAACAAGAGCTTAACTTTTTGGTAAAGGTTTTTTATAGCTGTTCTTAGTCGAAATATTTTTTGCAGTTGCTTTGGTAAATTTCATCAAACCATTTATTGCTCGAAACAAAAAAAAATTGTTTATGCTTTAACCCTCCGATATATTGTAGGGTCTGGCCAGACTAGAAAGCTTTATTTTCGTGAATAACTTTACTACTACCCACCCGATCATGAAAAGCTTTAGTGACTTTTTAAGTTTAGAGGCAGTCTTTATAATAATTCGGAAATCGATATTTGTTTATTTTATTTTTTTTGTCGTCTGGCTAGACGAACATATTTTTAAACCTATAAGACCTCATAGTTCGTATTCATTTCGAAATTTATCAACAAAATATTCAAACTCATTTCTCTGTAATCACAATGTGCGACGAATTTTCTTCAAAATTAAAATAAAAATTCAAATATTCGTGGATAAAGTTCAAAGTGTCAAATTTCGTCTGGCCGGACTTCAACGCTAAGATGTGTTGAATTTATTCACCGCTAATCGGAGGGTTAAAAAAAGAACCGAAAAATAGCGGTGACAATTTTCATAAAATTTTCATAATTAAGTTATTCATTTTTATTTTCGTTAAATTAAGAAGAAATCTCATGAATATTATAACTGAATTTGTACAACCGAATGTCAAAAACGGTTGCGAAAAATTCGAATATTTCGGAAAGTTTTACAAAATTTCTAGCTTTTTCATTGATGCTCTTTGAATTTTTTTTCCGAATTTTTGAGTACGCAGTTTTGTAGCTAGATCAATTTTAGTTAAATAAAATACAAGGTATAAGTTTCTCAAGATTTTCATTGAATTTTTTAGTTAATTTTTTTTTCGGAAGAGGATTTCAGATCTTCTTCCATACGAAGTGCGCATAATTTTGCCTCGTAAAAGGAAGACAGTCTTATATACCCCTCGGATAAAAAAATTCACAAAAAGCCAGATTCAAAAGCTCAAAATTTTCTTGGCTTTTATTTCGGAATCTACGAATCTTTTCAAAAATGTTCTTGAGCTTGATTTGCAAAGTTTCAATTGCCAGCTTCATACAAATTTTTCCTGGAATTATCGAATTTAAAAACCAAAAAATTTAACTGTTCAAGTTTTATAAAATTCCCTGTTTTATATAGAGTTCATCAGACGAATTTACTTAAAACGAATAAAGGAAGCAACATTATCTATACATCATATTCACGCACGAACACTTTTGCTTGTGTAAAAGCAAAATACTACATTTTTTATGCAAAATCTCCATCATGTTGTCGTACCTTTAATGTTTTTTTTTCGCACTCATTTTCTTGCCAAAGCGATGTGGCTAAAGGTGACACCTCCATCTCATTTAAACGCTTTGCTATACGTCTATTGTGCCTTTGTTTATTGTTTTTCTGTTTTACTTGTTTTTTTTTTTCTACTATATAGAAACAGTATTTTCTTTTTACATTTTTCTTTATATGTTTGGTATTACTTTACGCTTTGTAGTTTTTCATTTCCTTTTTTTTAGTTGTACTTTTATTTTGTTCATGCTCTTGGTTGGCAAAGATTGATGACTTTCTTGGCACCCACACTGTCGCCTCTTGGCTGAACATTTTAATGGCGGCGTTTAAGACATGCTGATAAAAACAAAATTATATGTATATGTATAAACAAAACATGTTGGTCTATATATGTATATGGCAACAAACGGAAAAACAACCTAACTAGATTTAAGAAAAATATGATAGTTTTGCTTTTGGGAATAAATCCAAAAATATGTTCTGTATATTATTTTTTGATAAACTAAGCGAAATACCATTGCTACAAAAAATGTAAATAACATTTGCTTATTTATTAGTCTACAAATTTAGAGATTATTCATACTAAGTATAATTATATAAGAAAGAGTATTAGATAATTTAACAAAGTAGTAAGAGTGATATAGAAGTGCGCGTATATGTGCACAAAAAGGAGTGTTATGCCCAATAGAAGACTGGTGTGAGATGCTCAGTAAGCAGCTGACGTAAAGTGCCCAGAAAAGAGCAGTCTCGGTATGACTCGAACGTGCGCGTCGGTCTCTATTTATTTAATCTACAGATTAGCTGCACAATAATGTTAACAGATGGAAACAATGCATATGTTCATATATATAAGTATAGGTAATTAAAAATTTACAACCTAGAATAAGTTTCAGCATATAAATTTATCATCACATTATTGATGGTGTCGGAATGGACGTGACTCAGAGCACCAAAGTATAGTTTTTAGGAAGCTTGGAAAGGTTTATCTTCGAATCAATGTTATTCTCCTTAAAATTTTGATTGCCTGGCATGCCGGCGATTAAATATATGTAGTAAATATACATATACATATATAAATAGTTGTTGAGTATCTTGTCGGAATGGACGGGATTTCGAGCAACAAAAGATCAGACTACGAAATATACTATTGATGTACAATTATTGGACATGATTGCAAGCAGCAAAGCACAACATTCAAATAGTAATTATGGTTGCGTTGCACAAGAGGTTGAAAAGGACGCGTTTCCAAGCCAACCATCCTACAAAATGTGTTTCAATTATTCAAAGCAACAAGTATTTTATTTTTTAATAAAGTGAGTGTGTTAGAAGTTTCAAATTTGTTACAATGATTATTAAAATCCTCGCACAATCAACGAATCAAGCAATGTGATTACAAAAATGTTGCTGAAATTGCCTCGACGGCCTGAAGGGCATGCTAAACATAAAATCTGGAAGCAAAACTGGGCTATTAAACAACCCGCTTATAAGTTTTATCATAAAAAAAACACCAAACATCTCTCTAAGATTCCGTAACGTAGGCAAGTGTAAAAGAGTAAAGTGGCAGTAGTAGGGGAAGGTTACTTAGCAAATACTATGCCAAGTCTCTACACACGAAAAATAAAAATTGTTTTGAACCGGTTCCAATTTATTACAATGAATCTGATAACATGGTTCCACACAACCTGAAGCATATTATAGGATATGTCTAAATAATGATGTGAAATGCGTTTTTTTAATTTAAGTGTCATTGAGTTAATTTGACGAACGTTTTACGAATGCTAAAGTCCTTTAGCTCGGTTGCCACAACTTTCAATATCTGACTTAAAATATATTTTGGGGTCCAAAGGAATAGCTAAGTCAATGAAGCTTGAAGTCTGTTGAATTAAGCCACCTCTAAATTGTAAGCTATAGGCAAATTGAGTACCATTATATTAACTCAACTTAAGTCTTTTAAAGAAATTACTAACACATCTACAAATCCATATGATTGTTTATGGAAATGACAAGCGCTTTAATGTGCCTTCACTTTAGCGCCTGTTTTAAAGACATGCTGTTTTTGTTTTTGGGATAAATGTCAGCATTGATGCTGCTCTACTGGTAAACTCATCAAGTCCGCCTGTATTTTGTACTATTGTTAATACTCTCACTTTCTTATTTCTCAATTTTTTCTCAAATCTAAGTCTTAGCTTTTCTTTTCTAGTTATCCAAATGTTTTAATTCTTTGCTTTAGCTCGTTTTATCTTAATTTTTTTTCTAGGTTCCTTAAAGCATGTTTCATTTTTGTGTTTATTTTTAATTGTGTGGAATTTGGTTTGCAAATGGCTTTAGCTGTTTCGGTCGATTGATGAAGATGCCTTTTTTCAGCTTAAGTTATCACCAACGTCTAATCATTTTATCCCTTTGCTGATCCCAATATCTAAGCAATTTTAAATTTTATACTCAGCGTGCTTTGCACACAATTCGTTTTAGAGGTATGGTTCCTTCGGTAAAGTTTCTTATTTTGATCCCTAGAATACGATTTTCACAGAGCAATGAGCGATTTTGAAATCGACCCGCCCTAATGTACAGGTATAAAGGAATCGAGATAGATATAAACTTCCATATCGAAATCGTCAGTATCGAAAAAAAATTGTATTGAGCCATGCCCGTCCGTCCATCCGTCTGTCCGTTAACACGATAACTTGAGTAAATATTGAGATATCTTCACCAAATTTGGTACACGAGCGTATCTGGACCCAGAATAGATTGGTATTGAAAATGAGCCAAATCGGATGATAACCACGCCCACTTTTTATATAAATAACATTTTGGAAAACACAAAAAACTTAATTATTTAATAAATAATACACCTAGAATGCTGAAATTTGACATGTCGGCTGATATTGAGACTCTTGAGAAAAATGTGAAAAAATGTTTAAAATGGGCGTGGCGCCGCTCACTTGTGATAAAATCAATTTTACAAATATTATTAATCATAAATCAAAAATCGTTAAACCTATCGTAACAAAATTGGGCAGAGCGGTTGCCTTTACTATAGGGAACGCAGTGGAGAAAAATTTACGAAATCGGTTAAGGGCCACGCCCACTTTTATATAAAAGATTTTTAAAAGGGTGGATGACGAATAAAATATGTTTTATCTTTGCAAAACAGAGCTTTATAACAATGGTATTTCATTTCCCAAGTGGATTTCTAACAATAAATAGGAAAAACTTCAAATTTGAAAAAATGGGCGTGGCACATCCCTTTTTATGACTAAGCATTTTTCTATGTTTCGGGAGCCATAACTCGAAGAAAAATTAACGGATCTTAATAAAATTGGGTACAAAAATGTTCCCCATAGCAAGAAATATATCTAGAAAAAATTCTCGAGATCGGTTAAAGACCACGCCCACTTTTATATAAAAGATCTTTAAAAGGGTCGTAGACGAAAATTGTAAGGTATATCTTAGCGAAAAAGAGCTTTGTATCAATAGGATTTTACATTCTAAATTGAATTATAATATTAAATTGGAAAACACTTAAATTTAAAAAAATGAGTGTGTACCGCCCCTTTTTTGTCTAAGCAATTTTCAATGTTTCGGGAGCCATAACTCGAATAAAAATTAACATAACGTAGCAAAATTGGGTACACATGATTTCCTTATAGCAGAAAATATTTGTAGTAAAAACGGACGGGATCGGGTAAAGACCACGGCAACTTAGATATAAAAAAAATTTAAAAGATTTAAAAATGTCGTGGAATAGAATAATAACCTATAACTTAGCTAAGAATTGTTTTGAATTAATAAAATTTCACTCATCAAGTTTTATTGTAAGAGGAAATGGGGAGACATTTTTTTTTAACGGGCGGTGCCACGTGTTATGTAAAAAAAATAATTTATCTGAAATGAAATGTACACTTGAAGCTCACGCTGAGTATATAATGTTCGGTTACACCCTAACTTTTTTTTTTAGTTTTTAATCGGGTTTTTGTGTTTTTGTTTTCCTCTTTTACTTCTTTAATATTAGTTTCCGGTAGCTAGATTCCTGACACTTGGAACTCACATCGGAAACTGGAGACAATTCAACAAGAGGGGAAAAAACCGTACTTGGCGGTTCTAAAAACCTTCCGAACTTGGAAATTTTGGTTTCAAATTTTAAGGAATTTCCCGCTAAGTTAGAGATCTGAAATTTTGAACGAAGATTTGAACTCTATTAGATTGTAATAGTTACGGTAAAATAGTTTTCTAGATGGGACAGGGATCATGGTATTTAGAAATATTTAGAAAGTCCACTTAAAAAATGTGAAGGTTTGCGACCGCTATTTGAGTAACTTCCCATGGAACAAGATTCCCTAAACATTTCTTTCGAGTTTTAAGGGCCTTCCCGATAACCCATAGACCTGGGTTCATATCGCTTTATAAGATCACATATCGAAAAGCAATTCAACTCAAACGATAAATTAGAAAATGTCAACGGATTCGTAAAAATGATAATAAGTTATGGATCTAGTGAGTACTGGTAGTCAACATTTCGTATATTTCCCTAGCACGATTTCCAGTTTCAGAGCGGTTGCATTAAAACAATTGACTTCGATCTTTTAAGTCATATAACTAAGGATAAAAGAGTTTTCTACATGGGACAGCGATATACAAAGATACTTAGAAAGTCCATTAAAACATGTGAAATCTTGCGGTCGCTATTTGAGTAACTTTCCGTAGAGCTAGGTTCTTGAAAGTATGATTATGCTTCAAAACCCCATGACAATGAAAATGAGGGGAAAAGTTTTCGTTAGAAGTCCAGGGATCGTGCAAAATAAAAAAATCGTCCGAAGTTTGAATAATAATAGAAAAGGGTTTTCTAGATGGGACGGGGAGTGGAATATTTAGTGGAATAAAAGTCCTTTTAGAATTGCGATCGATTCTTTAGTCACTACTCACTGCGCTATAAACATGAAAACATACATATGGTGCAGGTCACCTTTAAAATGCAACAAAAGGAAAAAAATAAAGAGAAAATAAAAAATTTAATACTTCCTTTATATAAATAGACCAAAAGAAAAGAAAAATATTTTCTATTCCGATATTATATAGGAGTAAGTTCAATAGTCACTATAACTCTTGGTTTCATTAGCACGTTTTTTCAATTGGAAGAACGTTTTTATAAGCGGGGTCGCCCCTGCACAGTGATTTGGCAAACACTCCGTCCCGCCAATTTTTAGGAAAAATTAAAATAGCATGACGCAGAGAAGAGAAGCTCGGCTTAAAATCTTTTCGGAAGCTGTAACGCCTTGTGATTATTTTTTTTTTTTTTTAATTACGTGGGAGTATTTAGGAGCAGCGAGTAGCAAACCTTCGGAAGGGTTTAACGTTATTTTTCACTTTATACCTTTCCAAGTGCTCGTCTATGATTTGGCTGTGAAGGAGCTCATACGAAAATATTCACAGTTGTAAAGCAACAAGAGCATATCGCCGAACCTATTGACTTTTAAGTGCGGATATTAATATAAACTTCGAGGGAGGAATAGGGGCCTTGCTTTAACATTGGTAGGATCATTGCAGTTTACACAAAGGCAAAAGAAAGTGGAGCAGGACTGCATTAAAAGCATATGTATGCAAATCAACCGTACTAACTTCCTAACTCATATATTGTCTTCTAAACGGGGGTCTATGCCATAGAAAGAGCAAGCAGATTGCAGGAAGAAAGCACGTTCGCACACACCAATGTTGCGATAGTTTTTGACAGGTAGGCCGCCTATAAGAAACTTTTGACGGATGGTGTTATAAAAGACTCAGTTGAATATACAGGGTACTTTTATGCTGATATAATTAATGAGAGCTTTAGAACTGCTACCATGCCAGGTTGTTGGAAACTTACTACGGAGACACCAGTTCATAAAGTCAAAACTACCATAAAATCGAATGAAATGCGACCAATAAATACATTTATTGCAGATGAGAAAATCATGGAATTAAATGTAAAAGAGCATCTGGAAGAATATATTGAATTAAATGAAATTATAACTCCGAAGCAATCAGGTTTTCAAAAAAAACACTCTTGTGGGACGATTTTAAATTCAATTGTTTTTGAGTGAAAAAATCAACTAAATGAAAGAAACTACGTAATTGCGATATTTTTGGACCTTAAACTTGCTTTCGAAACTGTATCTCACCAAATTATGATGGATAACCTGTATAGTATCCACATATGAGGCAAAGCGCTGGACTGGTTTATAAGTTATTTCTCCAACCGACGTCAACAAACATTAATTAAAGGCACTTGAAGCTCTTAATATCGGTCTTCCACAAGGATCGATACTTGTACCAATACTTTTTAAAATATATATAAATTACATAGTCAAAGCAGTAAACCATTGTGATATCAAGTTGTTTGCAGATGATACCCTTGTTATGATAAGCGATAAAAATCTCAATGTAGGTTTTGAAAAAATGCAATCAGATTTAGATAGTGTATATCCCTGAATGTGAAATGTGAATGAAATTAAAGATAAATGCTGATTAGACCAAATATATGATCTTAAGAAAAACACTTATTAATAATACAAATGAATTAAAATCGAAAACTACAAAATTATAGAAGTACATAAAATAAAATACCTAGGTATAGTTATTGATAATAAATTGAAAATCGAGAATCATGTAAACGACATGATGCAAAAGATTGCAAAAAAGATAGGCTTTTTATACAGATCATGTAAATTTGTTTCAAAAAAGCATAAAATCTTGAATATAGAACAATAGTGGAACCTCATTTCAACTACTGCCCTACCTTATTGTTTTTAGTGACAGATATGTGACAGACAGTTTACAAAAAATGCAAAATAAAGCGATGACGTTTATTCTTAAGAAAAAATACGATACTCCGACAAGAGAAAGGCTAAATGAATTGCAATGGCTTGGTGTAAAACAACGTATCATTTTCTTTGTGATGATTTTTATTATTAATATTAAAAAGGGTAATCTGCCGGAGTATCTGAGATTTAATGAACTTCCTTTAGAAATAAGGAACTGTGAAGACCTAAATATGTTTAAAAATAAATTATACTTATATTGTCGCACAACGTTGATACGATAGAGATTTCATATTACGTGTGATAAGTTTATATGTTGTTAATCTAGGCATAAAAGCTGTAATAATAATAATAATAAATAAATAGAGCTGAAATCCTGAATGTGCGGACGTGTCATACACTGTTAGCCTCCCTTTAAGACTCCTGCTCTCACTCCACAAAACATTTCACATCTTCCGAGTATAATAAATAACTTCTCATCTTTCCATTAAGTACTTGTTTTCGTCATTATTGGCGCGTAGGCTTTTCTAGATGGCGATCCCTTCGTAAAAGATTGATCTTTGTGGCATTGTATTACCTGTTTAAACCCTCCTAAAGTCATGATCTAATCGCTGCCGTGAATACACCAAAGGCAAATCTATGTATTTCCCCCTTCAGGTTAGTTATTGATTTCACTTCAACTGCTTTCCTACATCCATCATTTTATTGAAAGGAAAAAAAAAAAAACAAAAGTAAAATAAGAAAAAAGTAACCTACAAACATGGTCATATTTCTGTTCTCATAATGTCGCCAAATCTTGGGGAATACCGCAGCTAATTTGCACATATCTCTGCTAGCCATTCTAATAATGCCTGAAGATCTTATTAAGTAATAAAGGTCGTTGACTTCTACAGAATATACAAAACTGCAATATTTTTCACCCATTTAGTAACAGTATGATTAAAAGAGGAATATGAAATATAACATTTACAAAATGTTAAATCCAGGCGTGCTCTTCAACCACCCCTTGCTCCAAATAAAGAAGATCTTGTCGATTCGCTTTTATTTTTTTATTAATTGCTTAAAGCCTTTACCATATTCTTCTGTGCGTAGTTACGAGAACACGAAAATATCGAATAACCCCGGAAATCCATTAGATTAGGTTTAGTTGTAATTATACTGACCCCAAAGTTGAAATAATTTGGTACTAGTTCACATATGTACATTTTTAAATGTAAAAAATCTAACTATCGGTTAAGCGAGTAATCGAAAGTGAACGGTTAATCGATTAGTCGGTTACTCAAATACTGCTAATTGAATAAGAGTACTCGATTTCTATCAGAATCGAATAAAGCCATTAATCGATTAACCGATTAATCGGAGCTTTAGTTGAAAGGGATCAGAATTTAAGAATTCTACATTTGCTTCTTAAATTTGTAAGTAGAGCATTTATCATAATCTTACTTATCACTACAATTTTGTTGAGCAATTTTTTCAAAGTAAGTGAGTACTTCTTATTTTACTAGTTAATATTTATACACTTAATTTTTGCGCAGCAAATAAAAAAAAATAAATAAATAACACAGCACAAAACATAATAGCAATTTAATGAGCTCTCAGACCTTGTTAAGTAGAACATTTATCTTATTAGTACACACTTTAAAAGCTTAGCGTAATAAAGCAACGGATAAAGAAAAATCAACTCAACTTCACTTGCTAAACCACAAATTTTCAACGCCATCACATTATAGCTCCTTTTTTCATTTACTCTTTTATTGCTTGAAGTGGTTGCGGCCAACACTTTCCAGTAAATCAAAATCTTCGAATATAATACTGGATGAAGTCTTTTATTTGAGGCGAGAGAAATTTGGTTTTGGATTACGCTAGGTTGACAAGGTATAATTTGATGCCATGTTGCTTTTTTTATTTTCGCTTTCTATGTGCATTAGACTTGTAAAAATAAGTTTTGTAAATGTCACCTCTTGCATTTAGACGCTTTATCGAAAGGAACACACAACTTTTGGGTCCTTCGAAAATACAACTAAGTTGCATTTTTTGGTCTGTATTGAAAGGGAGAATGTTGAGAGGACTGAGAAAAATGTTTTCAAAAAAAGTGAGGGTTAGAGTGAGGTCAAGAGAAAGAGCAATTGATTACACATTAAAACAAGTAAGGAAAGCTAAGTTTGGGGCGTAACCAAAAATTACATACTCAGTTGAGAGCTTTGGAGACAAAATTGTTTTTTTCATAGATACATACAAATGACAATACTAAAAAGTAGAGCAACTTACCTTTGCTATCTTTTTCAGCTATCTATTCGTTTTATTTGAATATTTTTTTAAATATGAATTTTTTTTTTAAATCAAACCTGAACACCGATAAGATTCCGAAATTCTAGACCAAGTAGTAGAAGTGTTTGTACGATATGGGTATCAAATGAAAGGTATTAAAGGGTATTTTAAAAGATAGTGGGCCTTAGCTCTATAGGTGGATGCCTTTTCAAGATATCACCATAAAGGTAGACCAGGGGTGACTATAATGTGTTTGTACGATTTATGTGAAGGCGTTTTCGAGATATCGACCAAAATATGGACCAGGATGACGCAGAACATCATATGCCGTGTACCGCTAATATATTCATATACATACATATGTAATATCACGAACAGTATTCCTGCCATGATGCCAAGGGCTTTTGATTTCGCCGTGCAGCAGTTTTTCATTTTCCTCTTCTTAATATCGTAGGTGTCACACTTATTTTACTAAGTTTTTTCTAAAGTTATATTTTGCGTCAAAAAAACCAATCCAATCACCATGTTTCATCCTTTTTTTCGTATTTGGTATAGAATTATGGCATTTTTTTCATGGTCATAGTCGGATTTCGGCAATTTTTTATACCAAGATAAAGTGAGTTCAGATAAGTACGTGAACTAAGCTTAGTAAAGATATATCGATTTTTGCTCAACTTATCGTGTTAACGGCCGAGCGGAAGGACAGACGGTCGACTGTGTATAAAAACTGGGCATGGCTTCAACCGATTTCGCATATTTTCACAGAAAACAGTTATCGTCATAGAATCTATGCCCATACTAAATTTCACAAGGATTGGTGAATTTTTATTCGACTTATGGCAGTATTCTAGACGAATTTAATTGAACCACCCCCATTTTGAAATTTTCTTCTTTTTTTTTGTATTTTGTTGCACCATAAAAAATTAAAAAATTTTTTAAAATTTTCTTTTTTAAAGTGGGCGTGTTCGTCATCCGATTTTGCTAATTTTTACTTAGCATATATATAGTAATAGGAGTAACGTTCCTGCCAAATTTCATCAGGATATCTTCAACGACTCCCAAATTACAGCATGCAAAACCTTTAAATTACCTTCTTTAACAGTGGGCAGCGCCAAGCCCATTGTCCAAAATTTTACTAATTTTCCATTTTGCGTCACAAGGTCAACGCACACACCAAGTTTCATCGCTTTATTCGTTTTTGATAGTGAATTATCGCACTTTTTCGGTTTTTCGAAATTTTCGATATCGAAAAAGTGGGCGTGGTTGTAATACGATTTTGTTTATTTTAAATAGCGGTCTGAGATGCGCGCCCGGTAACCTACATACCAAATTTCTTCAAGATACCTCAAAATTTACTCAAGTTATCCTGTTTACGGACCGACGGACGCACGGACGGATGGACGGACATGGCTAAATGAGTTTCTTTTTTCGCCCAGATTATTCTGGTATATAGAAGTCTATATCTATCTCGATTATTTCATGCCGTTACAGATTACCGTTATGCGAATAAAGTTAATATACTCTGCGAGCTCTGCTCAGCTGAGTATAATAATAAATATACAAAAGTAAGTTGCGATAACCTCCGAAGAGATTTTAGACCGAGCTTCTCTTCAAATATGCGTCGTGCTCCTTTTTAATTTATTCTGAAAATTGGCGGGAAGGGACCTACTTATTTTATGGCTACTCCGAATGGCATCTACAAGGCAGAAGAATTTTCACTGAGAGCTTTACATGACAGAAATGCAATCGGAGTGCCTTCCAAACACTGCCGAGGGGCGACTCCGCGAGAAGCCATCCTGGGTGTGGAAGGCAGAGCACACTACCATCACACCACGCAATGGAAAAGAAAAAAAATTGTATTTGCTTTGTTACTTTCATTCTTATGCAGTGTGTTATGGAACTCTTCTTACTGGCTTACTTTTTTTGATTTTTAAAGATTTTACTATGATTTCTGATGAGGGGAAGGCTTATCATAACTACTCGTGTGCATCTGGCTTAGCCCCGTAGTTTCAGTTGTCGTGGATTCGTAAAAAGGAGCTTTGATATCCTCATCACTCTAAAAGACAAGTTTAAATCTGAAAAATTTGTATGCACACTAGGGTTAAACACTATCGCGCTGATTTACTTTACCGTACTTAGATATTTGTATTCGAAGACAAAAACAAAGAAAACTCTCTAAGATTGGCGGCTATACTCATGCGTTCTCTTAGCCGCTCTATACCCACCCTCCTTGACTTTTGTTGATGATAATAAAAGTCCCAAATAAATAAACAACTGATTTTCAGACCAAATATGCCTTATTTAACAATTCATTTCTTTATTTAATTATCCTGTAGCATAAATGTATCTCCCTACATTTTTCTTATACTTATAATATATTTCCATTTAAATCCAGACCAAATTAGATTTCTTAACTACTCGTTAAAACAGGAGAGAATCAAAAAATCATAGAGTCTAATGAAAGAAAACCTATATTTAATTTGTCGCATACGAGAGAAACAAATGTAATGAGAAATTCCCAAACGTAAGTATGTATGTATATAGAAGAAAAGTCAAAGAGACCCCTCTGATCGCCAGTGAATTTCTGAGTAGGCATATTTCTATTATTCTCAATACATAAATATATTGCCTGATAGAAAATAAATTCTATGAAAAACAAAACTAGATTTACATTTAATTACTAGAAGACCCGGCAGGCGTTGTCTTGCCCTAAATTTGGCCTACCTGCATACATTTTAATAAGCCTTTTCCGTCTGAATCTGCCCTCCCCCTCTCTTCACTTTTTCCTAATCCTTTTATTCACTCCTTCCTCAGTTTTTTTCGATTCATCTATCTCCATCTTCGTCTCATTTTATCTCTTTCTCAATCTCCTTCTCCTTATCTTTTTCTTTTCTCTCAATTTCTTCTTATTCTTCTGCATCCTTAATTGCCTGTCCCAGTGGGTGGTATGTATTTTGTTCTAGTCCCAGTCCCAGTCCCACTCCGAGTCTCAGCCCCAGTCCTAGCCCTAATCCCAGTCCCAGTCCGTCTCGGGATAACATATTAATATGTACTAAAGCACTCATGATATCCATATTGTATAAACACTGTCTAGGCATTCACTGGCCCACGTTTTGGCACATATCCCGAGACCCTAGTCACCCAGGGGTATGAAAATTACCCTCTGCTAAAGCATTCAACCACAGCTTTCATTTGATATTCATATTCTATAAACACATTCTTGGGGTACCCGGGTCCACGTTTTGGCCTCTATCGAGACCCTAGTTACCCAGGGGTATGAAAATTACCCTCTACTAAAGCACTCATCAACAGCTTTCATTTGATATCAATATTCTATAAACAAATCCTAGGGGTACCCAGGTCAACGTTTTGGCCTATAGCTCGAGACCCTACTCACCCAGGGGTATGAAAATTACCATCTACTAAAGCACTCATTAAAAGCTTTCATTTGACATTCATATTCTATAAACACACTCTAGATGTACCCGGGTCCACGTTATGGCCTATATCTCCAGACCCTAGCCACCCAGTCACCTATCCCATATTTCAAGTTAGATCAAAATACTCGCGGGGTACAAAACAAATTCAAAATTGGTTCAGTAGTTTGGGAGTCCATTGCCCTCAATTGTGTGACACGTGTTTTTTTATATATTAAGATTATCCAATTGATAGATTAATTATTTTACATTACTTAAGGAGAAATCGTCGAGAAAAAAAAACACATTGCCAACCGAAATACGACATTATAGCAGGTTTATATAAATATAAAAATGATAAAATCACCACAACAACAATAGTTAATACTTACAGAGATACTGATAGTAGCACCAGATAGTAACACCTGTTTTGATTTTATCAAGTCGATTAAATTATTCCTGCACATTTAGTTAAAGCAAAAAAACCTCGGCCATTGAATTCTTAACTTCCTCTCGTTTGACTTTTCCCTCTCTTTTTTTTTCTAAGATTTTATCACAATACTGTATTTATTTATGGAATTTCTTTGAACTTTGATTTTTCTTCTCATTGATTACACAAAATTTTTCTTACAGCATTAACTTTAGTTTGGGCTTTCTTCTTTTCTTTTTTTATCTTTTTTTTTTTTTTTGTGGATACTTAACAGTAATTATTTACAGATTTTTTTTCTTCTCATTCAAATACTCTTTTTTTACCTAAATATTTCGTAATATCTTCCTCACTTCACTTTTAATATTTAACTATTAATTAATTCATAGTTTAAATTAGATAAACGCTGTACGGTCAGCTCGAAACTGAAATCTACTATTTTTCCCAAGTGGTAAATAAATACTAAGTGAGTCCTTCGCTGACGCTCAAAACTTTGCAAAAAGTTATTTCTTCCTTTTTTTATAGAAATTTTTATAGAAATTGTTTGTTTGTTTTGGGCGGCCACCGTGGTGTGATGGTAGCGTGCTCCGCCTACCACACCGTATGCCCTGGGTTCAAACCCCGGGCAAAGCAACATCAAAATTTTAGAAATAAGGTTTTTAAATTAGAAGAAAATTTTTCTAAGCGGGGTCGCCCCTCGGCAGTGTCTGGCAAGCGCTCCGGGTGTATTTCTGCCATGAAAAGCTCTCAGTGAAAACTCGTCTGCCTTGCAGATCCCGTTCGGAGTCGGCATACAACATGTAGGTCCCGTCCGGCCAATTTGTAGGGAAAATCAAGAGGAGCACGACGCAAATTGGAAGAGAAGCTCGGCCTTAGATCTCTTCGGAGGTTATCGCGCCTTACATTTATTTATTTTAAGGTCAAACTGCCTGCATTCTTCTGTGTTCTTTTACTTAAGCATATATGACACTACTTTAGTTTTGCTTGGATTCCAAGCTAAAAAAAAACTGACGAAACTTTATCGGAACTTCAAAACACAAAAACAATTTCTATCATGAAAAAGCGAGGCCACTATTCCCCCATAATTAGTGAGTTTGGCATGTTTTTGTTTATGTTTTACATTTTATTTTTACATTAACATTTTTAACAATAAAAACAATGCAAATAACACGCGAAAATTATTTCGGTCTCTAATGGTTCACTTTTTTCACAAGGAACTTGATTTTAATTGTGTTTTTATGCACCAAATTTTCAAACTAAAAACAAAATTTTCATTTGTCAGAAAAAAATAAAGAAAAGACGGCCGAATGTCAAAAAAACCTATCGAAAAACAAACTCGCTCGTTTGTTTTTAATGAACTGGGTTGTATTTTTCTTGTATTTCGTTAGTTTTTTGAAATATAGTTTATACTCTTACACCAGTACTGAAGCCGTATTAGGAGGGAGTGCGACAAAATTTGAAGATGAAATACAGGAAGAAATACACGAAAATAAAATAGTGTCATATAGGTATTACAGAGTTTTCCCAAATATATATATATATATATATATATATAAGGTATTTTTGTAAGCTTCCTTCTCTGTAGCAAAAATGCTATTTCCGATGAAAATATGTATGTTGGATTATAGGCTCAAGAGCGAAATCCTCCACCTGCCTCTTCGAATATGTACGTTGTATAATTGGTATATTGATTTGATTCACAATAATTGAAACGTATCAGCTTTATTTATTTAAAATTTAATTATTACAAAATTTTACTTGATTTAAGTTTAAATTTTGAAAAAAAATACTTTATCGCCAGAAATATACTTAAAATGAACTCATCTTGATGATCGCCAAATCCAAAAAGAACTTTTATAGCGAGGGAGAATGGCTACAAGCCCAAGTAGATACCTATTTATGCCCATATAAAACAACCGTGTTTTCAGCATCTCGCCTTTTTCCGCATTGAGTTGGCGCAAACATTAACATTGGGTTTGAAAAGTCTTGATATCGTTCGCACGATACCAAGCTATTCTACCATTTTCTTTATCTTGCAATTAATACATGTTGTTTCCTTTTTTATACTCAGTTGACCAGAGCCCACAGATTATACTAACTTTGATTGGAAAACGGTTGGTTGTACAGGTATAAAGGAATCGAGATAGATATAGACTTCCATATATCAAAATCATCAGTATCGAAAAAAAATTCGATTGAGCCATGTCCGTCCGTCCGTCTGTCCGTTAACACGATAACTTGAGTAAATTTTGAGGTATCTTGATGAAATTTGGAATGTATGTTCCTGGGCACTCATCTCAGATCGCTATTTAAAATCAACGATATCGGAAAATAACCACGCCCACTTTTTCGATATCGAAAATTTCGAAAAATTGAAAAAGTGCGATAATTCATTACCAAATACGGATTAAGCGATGAAACTTGGTAGGTGAGTTGAACTTATGACGCAGAATAGAAAACTAGTAAAATTTTGGACAATGGGCGCGACACCGCCCACTTTTAAAAGAAGGTAATTTAGAAGTTTTGCAAGCTATAATTTGGCAGTCGTTGAAGATATCATGATGAAATTTGGCAGGAATGTTACTCTTATTACTATAATTCTGCTTAATAAAAATTAGCAAAATCGAATAACGACCACGCCCACTTTTTAAAAAAAAATGTGTTTAATTCAAATTTTAAAAGAAAAGTTCATATCTTTACAGTATATAAGTAAATTATGTCAACATTCAACTTCAGTAATGATATGTTGCAACAAAATACAAAAATAGAAGAGAAATTTCAAAATGGGCGTGGCTCCGCCCTTTTTCATTTATTTTGTCTAAGATACTTTTAATGCCATAAGTCGAACAAAAATTTACCAATCCTTGTGAAATTTGGTAGAGGCTTAGATTCTAGGACGATAACTGTTTTCTGTGAAAAAGGGTGAAATCGGTTGAAGCCACGCCCAGTTTTTATACATAGTCACCCGTCTGTCCTTCGTCTCGGCCATTAACACGATAACTTTGACAAAAATCGATATATCTTTACTAAACTCAGTTCACGTACATATCTGAACTCACTTTGTATTGGTGTAAAAAATGGCCGAAATCCGACTATGACCACGCCCACTTTTTCGATATCGAAAATTACGAAAAATGAAAAAACTGGCATAATTATATACCAAATACGAAAAAAGGGATGCAACATGGTAATTGGATTGGTTTATTGACGCAAAATATAACTTTAGAAAAAAACTTGGTAAAATGGGTGTGACACCTAACATATTAAGTAGAAGAAAATGAACAAGTTTTGCAGGGCGAAATCAAAAGCCCTTGGAATCTTGTAAGGAATACTGTTCGTGGTATTACATATATAAATAAATTAGTGGTACCCGACAGATGATGTTCTGGATCACCCTGGTCCACATTTTGGTCGGTATCTCGAAAATGCCTTCACATATAAAACTAAGGGCCACTCCCTTTTAAACCCCTCATTAATACCTTTAATTTGATACCCATATCGTACAAACACATTCTAGGGACACCCCTGGTCCACGTTTATGGCGATATCTCGAAAAGGTGTCCACAAATAGAACTAAGGCCCACGCCCTTTTAAAATACTCATTAACACCTTCAATTTGATAGCCATATAGTACAAGCAAATTCTAGAGTCACCCCTGGTCCACCTTTATGGCGATATCTCGAAAAGGTGTCCACATATAAAACTAAGGCCCACGCCCTTTTAAAATACTCATTAACACCTTTCATTTGATACCCATATCGTACAAACAAATTCTAGAGTCACCCCTGGCCCACCTTTATGGCGATATCTCGAAAAGGCATCCACCTATAGAACTAAGGCCCACTCCCTTTTAAAATACTCATTAACACCTTCAATTTGATAGCCATATAGTACAAGCAAATTCTAGAGTCACCCCTGGTCCACCTTTATGGCGATATCTCGAAAAGGTGTCCACATATAAAACTAAGGCCCACGCCCTTTTAAAATACTCATTAACACCTTTCATTTGATACCCATATCGTACAAGCAAATTCTAGAGTCACCCCTGGTCCACCTTTATGGCGATATCTCGAAAAGGTGTCCACATATAGAACTAAGGCTCACGACCTCTTAAAATACTCATTAACACCTTTCATTTGATACCCATATCGTACAAACAAATTCTACAGTCACCCCTGGTCGACGTTTATGGCGATATACCGAAAAGGCGTCCACCCATAGAACTAAGGCCCACTCCCTTTTAAAACACTTATTAACACATTTCATTTGATACCCATATAGTACAAGCAAATTCTAGATTCACTCCTGGTCCACCTTTATGGCGATATCTCGAAAAGGCGTCCACCTATAGAACTAAGGCCCACGCCCTTTCAAAATACTCATTAACACCTTTCATTTGATACCCATATTGTACAAGCAAATTCTAGAGTCACTCCTGGTCCACCTTTATGGCGATATCTCGAAAAGGTGTCCACATATAGAACTAAGGCCCACGACCTCTTAAAACACTCATTAACACCTTTCATTTGATACCCATATCGTACAAACAAATTCTACAGTCACCCCTGGTCCACCTTTATGGCGATATCTCGAAAAGGTATCCACCTATAGAACTAAGGCCCACTCCCTTTTAAAATACTCATTAACACCTTCAATTTGATACCTATATAGTACAAGCAAATTCTAGAGTCACCCCTGGTCCACCTTTATGGCGATATCTCGAAAAGGTGTCCACATATAGAACTAAGGCCCACGACCTCTTAAAATACTCATTAACACCTTTCGTTCGATACCCATATCGTACAAATAAATTCTACAGTTACCCCTGGTCGACGTTTATGGCGATATACCGAAAAGGCGTCCACCCATAGAACTAAGGCCCACTCCCTTTTAAAACACTCATTAATACCTTTCATTTGCTACCCATATTGTACAAACGCATTCTAGAGTTAACCCTGGTCCACTTTTATGACGATATCTCGAAAAGGCGTCCACATATAGAACTAAGGCCCACTCCCTTTTAAAATACTCATTAACACCTTTCATTTGATACCCATATAGTACAAGCAAATTCTAGAGTCACTCCTGGTCCACCTTTATGGCGATATCTCGAAAAGGCGTCCACATATAGAACTTAGGCCCACGCCCTCTTAAAATACTCATTAACACCTTTCATTTGATACTCATATTGTACAAACAAATTCTAGAGTCACCCCTGGTCCATCTTTATGGCGATATCTCTAAAAGGCGTCCATCTATAGAACTTAGACCCACGCCCTTTTAAAATACTCATTAATACCTTTCATTTGCTACCCATATCGTACAAAATAAATTCTAGAGTCACCCCTGGCCCACCTTTATGGCGATATCTCGAAAAGGCGTCCACCTATAGAACTTAGGCCAACTCCCTTTTAAAATTATCATTAACACATTTCATTTGATACCCATATCGTACAAACAAATTCTAGAGTCAGGCCTGGTCCACCTCTATGGCGATATCCCTAAATGGTGTCCATCTATAGAAATATGGCCCACTTCCTCTTAAAATACTCTTTAATACCTTCCATTTGATACACATGCCATACAAACACATTCCAGGGTTACCCTAGGTTCTTTTTACAACATGGTGATTTTCCCTTACTTTGTCTCCACAGCTCTCAACTGAGTATGTAATGTTCGGTTGCGCCCGAATTTAGCCTTCCTTACTTGTTATTAATAACTTTGGCTTTAATAAAAACTGGGGCAAATTCAGCATTGAATTTTTTTGAACGATCGCTAAGAACAAAATTCCTACGATAAACATTTTCACCTACTGCAAACATTTGCGACCTACTTCTGAGGTTGTATCTCTTCGCCGAGTTTTCAAAGGACGTTTGTATATGGTTCATGATTTCAACGCGCACGAGTTTAAGCCTATCATCTCGGTTCACTACAAGTTATTAAGGCACGAAGCATAAACTTGACACAATTGTGTTCCTCACTATATACTAGTTTATAGATACAAAAAATTATAACTTAAATTGCTTGAGTCTATTTAGGAAAATTTTAGCTTTGACCCCCTTTCCACACCCAACAGATTGGATGAAATCGTATATTACTATTTTAGTGCTCACCCCTAAACATATATTCGATTGGCTAACTAGTTTATCATTGGAAACGTACTAGCCCTGAGGTAATTTAAAACTTTTTGGTTTGATGTCAGGGCATTCGAATTCAATTGTGCATTGTTGTAACGTGCGCTAGCATTCCTATACTCAAGAATGCACGTTCATATGCGCTTCCGTTTTATTGGCGTTATTGCTGCCATTTTAGCGGAATATTTCTGCCAATCAAAACGCCGCTGATGGCATACAAAACTGTTGCATAAACAATCTGTTGATGCAATCAAGGAATTTTTGCACATGCAAATCACCTTTTTTTTTTACACGCTTTCTTTCACCCATTATTAAAGGAATTTCATATCAGGTGGTATATACAGAAAAGATCTGCATGCAGTTTTGTTGGTAACTTAGCAATTGCAATTTCATAGAAGAAGAAATATCAAAATACAAATATTACCTTGAAAAGTCGTACTTTGATTACAACATAGAAGAAGCAGAACTTTGTTAAAGCAATCGATGGCAGAAGGTTTAATAGATAAAATGTTTATAATGCTTTACGAATATATTGTAACATCTTATATATTATTTCCAATTGCTGTTTTTATGTACAGGTCCCTTTTTCGTTCTTATTTGGAATCCAAATCTATAAATAAAGTTTAGGTTGTAAGGATGGAGATTCGTGCCATTAGGGAGCTTTGGGCATTATTAGTCGAAGTGATTTTGCTTAGCTATATTTTACTAAAATGATTTGTTAAAAATAAACAATTGTGAGCACACAAAGAAATCTATTTGTACTACAGCACTATTGTGAATATTTGATTAGAACTAACACTGCATTACCGACAGTTGCCAACAATCGCCAGATGGCAGCGCTAGCGCATGTAAATTTAGAGATGTTTGATTGAAAGGACAGCTGATTTCTGTTGATATTTGATATGATACTTTTGCATTTGTTACGCAATATGCGCATGTGTCCGGGCTTATATAATATTTTCAATTTTATAATTATATATATTAATGCATATTTGTAATACAACAACTTTCGCAAATTTGGCATAAACTTGAGAAAATTGTATCAATCTTGCAAGGATAAAAAATACATAAGGAAATGGATTGCGAAAGAATTTAAAAGAATAAGCAATGCAAATCTAATAAACTAAGCTAAATATAGGCATTAGAATACGCAAATATTAATTTGCACTTTTTTTTTTTTTATGAATGTCTGTGAAGTTTCGGTCACATTTGGGGTTCCTAAGGTGAGACACTTGATTTCACATTGAACCGAATAGGTGGCACAGGTGGCGTGAGGGCTTTTTTTTTTTTTTTTTTTGCGGGGAGGCTGAAAAATGCCTAATGCACCATAATTGCTGCCGTCGCAGCAACCGTGTGTCCGTAGACTAAAAAACAGCCCCGTTCTGGAACCGTCGCCCACCCCGGCACCACTTTCGCATTACTTCAGGGTGGCGTTCCATATTTCTCATTTTTTAAGAGCCTACTGTTGTCCCTGCGTCCAGGTTCCCGCTATTTGCTCTGAGTGTCCATTTAATCACCACTGCTTCGCATGCGCATTTCTCTGCGCTCCCTCTCAACATCCATCAGGCGTGTCATTACTATAAATGCCATTTTGCTCACTGCAGTCCAGCATTCTTTCCTGCTGCACATATGTGAAACTAAATTTCTCGTGGTAGGTTCCTCCCCAAAGACTCCATGCAAGGTGAGTCTTTCTTCGTGGAAACGGGGGCAGTAGAACATGACGTGTTCTGCGTTTTCTAACTCTGTGGTACACATTGGGCAATGAGGATCTTCCTCTATCCTACGCTTCCATAAATACTCTTTGAAACCGCCATGTCCACTCATTATTTGCGTGAGATGGTAGTTCAGTTCGCCGTGCTTCCGCTCATTCCATTGAGCTACGTTCCAAACTAGTGTGAAAGTCCAACGCCCTTTACTCGAGGCCTCCCACCGTTCTTGCCACTTAGCTATTGTTTGTGTCCTTGCTCTTTTCTTGTCTTCTTCAGATGGTCGCTCGATATTAGTGTTATACAGATCGGCCATTTCGCTTGCCAGTAAGTCCACTGGGATTTTCCGGGTTAGAACCAGGATCGCGTCGTCGGACACCGTCCGATAAGCACTTGCTATTCTTAAAGAAGCAAGTCGGTACGCTGCTAATATATATTTTTGATGGGTCTGTTTAGATCCATACCACACTGGTGCTGCGTATAGTATTATTGAGCTGGTTACTGTGGACAATAGCTGACGTATAGCTTCGCTCGGACCACCAATGTTAGGCATTATTCGCATAAGTGATCCATTAACTTTGGTAATTTTCTCCCCCACCGCTCTGAAGTGCTCTTTGAAAGTTAACTTAGAGTCAATGTGCACTCCTGAGTATTTTAAGGAATCCTTTGAGGTGATTTGATGATCCCCGACAGTTCAGACTAACTCGTTCGCCGACCGTTTGGAGCTTACTAATAACACTTCCGTCTTTTGGCTAGCCAACTCCAGTCCTGTATTGGTCAGCCATTCCTTTATTCTTGCTACGGCGTCATTACATAATGCTTGAAGCAGGTCCAGTTTCTTGGCCACTACTACCACTGCAATATCATCAGCATATCCCACAATTTGCGTGTTTTCTGGTAGATCAATCTTTAGCACCCCGTCATACATTACATTCCAAAGCGTTGGACCGAGAACAGATCCCTGTGGGACGCCTCCTGTGATTTTGTACTCTTTAGCTCCTTGATCCGTGTCAAAAAGAAGTACTCTGTCTTTAAGATAGCTACCTATAATTCTGCGTAAGTAAGCTGGAGTGCCGAAGCTTTGCAGCGCTGCCATTATCTGCATCCAGTTCGCAGTGTTAAAAGCATTCTTGATGTCCAACATAATCAGTGCACAGAATTTCCTTTTATTTTGGCCTCCAGAGATAGCTTCTCTAGCTATATTGACGACTGTTTGTATTGCATCTACGGTGGATCTTGATTTGCGAAATCCATATTGACTATTCGATAAGCCACCTGGTCTTTCTAGAGTCAGCTGTAGGTGCTCACTAATTATACGCTCGAAAATCTTCCCTAGGGAATCCAGCATACAAAGTGGCCTATATGAGGATGGTTGGTCCGGCTGTTTACCACGTTTCAGCAATAGGACAAGTCTTTGTCGTTTCCACGGGCGAGGGAACACGCCTTCTTGCATACAGGCATTAAAAAGATCAGTAAATAATGTAGCCATAGTTGTAATCGCGGCTTTAAGGGCTATGTTTGGTACTTCGTCGGGTCCTGGGGATTTGTTATCAGCAACTCTTTTTGCAGCATCCAGCACCTCTTGCTCTGTAATTTGCGGAATTTCCGTACTTTCTAGATCCTCGCTTGGATAAGTCCAGCGATCTTGCGCCGGGAAAAGTGTTTCAACAATAATATTCATCAGAATCGGGCACGTAGGTTGCTGTGATATCGGTCCTTTAACTTTGGCCATCACAGTTCTGTAGGCTGATCCCCAAGGATCTGGGTCGACATTATCCAGCAGTTCCCTAAAGCATAACTTCTTGCTCTTTTTTATGGCATTTTTAAGTGCCTTTCTTTGTGCGACATAGGTGCTGTGTAGCTCTGCATATCGTGGTGATGAGCGTGCCCTCTGCGCTATTCTTCGTGCTTTGTGGCATTTTCTACGCTCTTCCGCAATTTCGTCATTCCACCAATATACCGGAGTGCGCTGTGCTTTTCCGCGACTTCTGGGCATGGCAGCATCACATGCCATACATAGCAACTTAGTGATTTGAACCGACTGGTCTTCCGCATGCGATTCTCGTACTATGGCGTCCTTCCAGATAATGTCAAATATTTGTGGGTCGAAAAGGTGCTGTTTCCATTTCCTACTTTGTCGATGTCTTGCTGCTACCGTTCGTGGAGTTTCGAGCAGCTCTACGCTAATAGCTTTATGGTCGCTGTGTGTGTAGACGTTGCTTATGGACCATTTTGCTCGTCTTGCTATTTCGCTGCTAGCGAAGGTGAGATCTATAATGGATCGTCTGGTACCTGTATCGAAGGTATATATCCCTGGTTCATTTAGGAGTTCTAGCCTCAAAGAAGTAAGACTTTCGAGGAGAACTCTCCCTCTTTCGTTGGTTCGTCTACTTCCCCACACAGATGACCATGCATTGAAGTCTCCACACACTAAAAGCGGGTGTTTACCTCGTGCTTCAATGGTGATCCCGTATATCATGTCTTCGAACTCGGCGATGGTCATGCTCGGAGGGGCATAGCAACTGAAGACGTATATACCGTTGATTTTTGCCCACGTGAATCCTGCTACCTTTGGCGTCATAATTTCCTGTGGGAGAAATTTCCCTGGTGCCCAAATTGAGGCTTTCCCTGCTGAATCTGAGAGCCAACCCTGCTCCTGGCGATTTTTGTATTGTTCAGAGAGTACCACTATGTCATATCCTCCTTCATAGACTGTTTGGGATAATAGCTCTTGGGCTGCCTCCCAATGGTTTAAATTGAGCTGCAATACCCTCATGAGACAGTCATTTTGCTGCCCTCTCGTTGTGGGCATTTAAAACTGCCTGCTGAATGTTGTCCCCCACATAGCGCGCATTTCGGTGCATTTTCGCAACTTGCAGCCTTATGACCTTCCTGGCCGCATTTCCTGCATAGGCTAGACCTATCTACAGTCTCCTTACATTTCTGAGCTATATGCCCGTAGCCCCAGCACCTATAACAGCGTTTTTCTTGCTTGAGCTCTCTAATTCGGCAGGAAACCCATCCTACCCGGATTCTTTGCGTATTAAGAACCGCCTTGGCATCATCCGCTGTAAGGCTTATAAGTGCCGACTTCGTGCCACTGTACCCTGTGCGTATGCTTTTTATGGCAGCCACATCTGGAAGTTTGATGTTGCATTGCTGGTGGAGGGCGTTGCAAATCTCCTCGGGCGTAGTAATCTCATCGTGATCTCTGCACTGTAGCGTGACCATTTGGGACTTTGTTATAACTTTAGCCGAGTCCTTTAGTACCGCTTCAATTTCTGCTTGGTACGCGCTTGTTTTCCCATCTTGCGATTTTTTCAGCTCTAGTAACAGCTCTCCTTTCGCCGTTCTTCTAATCGTTTTGACGTCACCACCCAGGGATTTTAATTCGTCGCATCTTCTCACTTTACGCAATATGTCGGCGTACGTCGCATCCCCCGCCTTGGAAATGATGATTGCATCCGGCCTAGCCTTAAGTGATTTTTTCTTGCTCTTCTTTTTGGCTAACTGCCACTCTCCCGTCTTTTGGGCTGCAGTTTCCTCTTTCCGCTCCGTCTTCTCTTGCGTTTCTTGCCGTCGTTTGTGTCCACCCACGTGCCCTCGTAAGACATCTTTTAGAGTAGTAGTGGGTTTTACCACGTTGTTCTCCTTGGTCGAGTACGAATTATTCCTCGGTCGCTTTCCGGGGGGTGATGGACTTCTATCCTTGGCGCATTCGCTTGCACGCAATTTATGTTCTAAATTCTTTACCTCTAGGGCCGACTCGATGTACAGCACTTTTATTACGGAGGCCAAGCGCTTGATTTCCGCGTGTATATTATTACGCCCTATGAAGAACTGCATCAAGTCCTCAATCGCCTTGCCTAGCTTGGTTATCTTTTTCTCTCCAGGGGGGTTTTGCTGATTTAACGCAGCTGACGCCTGCTTAATTAGCTCACTTAATAATGGTGTGCCCGTTTGAGCCTTGCTGTCGGAGTTCTTTTTGCAAAGCTTCGGTGTAGCACCCGGCGACAACGCTCCTTGCTTGCTTTCGGCCTCCGCTCCTTTGGGTTTCGTTACCACTTGCGACGAAATGTTAAGGCCCCCAGCCGATGGGCCACGCCCTTCTGGAGGGCGAGCTAGCTTCCTTCCTACAAATGGATTGAACGCCATTTCATTCTCCTGTGTTTGGTTTTTTATTTTAGTATTGTTGTTGCTCATCATTTATTTAATTGGGTCCCCACTTGAGGCCGCTATCTTGGTCCGAGTGTGCAGTTACCTATATAGATCCCGTGGTTGTCTATGCGAAGGCAGGGAGGCCACGTGAAGGTTGACGCAGTCCTTCATGAAGACTGCGTTCAGAGCCAGATCAGTATTAATCGGGAAGATCTCAACCGAACCTGCACCACCAACTTATTGATGACGGACTTTGAACGTACCCCAAGGCCTGCCAAGGTTTTAACGGGACGGAGACGAATGGGACATTAACCGGAAAGTCATTTCGACGGTGTGTTAAGCCGTGTACTGAGATTTCCGAATGCCACATTCGCCAGCCCTTAACAAACATATCCGAGTCGTTGATTCCAGTATACCTTAATTAAGACCTTACTGGGCTCAGTCTTAATGTGACAATCACCTTAAATTTACAAATAATTTACCTCTTTACCTTCCTGAGTGTGTATCCCACGTCGTATAGTTGCCTCCCTATCTTGGGTAGGTATTCCTTCGAAGCAACCCCGCACTAGGCTGTGGATGCTTAATTCAGGGCGGCATCTATTCGCCCTGTCACTGGAGGTTCTCAGGGTGCGTTAGGCCTTTTAAGCCAAACCCTCCTCACCAGCCGCTCTTGGTCGAGGGCTGCTTATTTGATATTCGCAGCTAACCTAATTAATAGGCCGTTCACTGTCCGCCAGCAGTGACCCCCTTGGCCTGAGCTCAGCCAGCGTGAGGGCTTAGCTGAACTCCATAGTGCCCGACTATGAGGCTGAGTGGCTTAGAGGCCTGTACCTACAGCGTTTCGCTTCATAAAAGCTAGGCGGGATGTCCGTGACTACGAACTGCCATCCTCTTATACAAGGTGCTATGCGGATCATGAACATTTTGCAATCGATCCCTAAGACATAAGAAATCTACCAGCTGGGATTAAGAATTTTGGATAGGGATGGAACTAGATGTGGACTTCAATAGCATTCTCTTACAATACCGGGCAGTATTAGAAATTGTGCTGCGCTTGGTTGCGGTGTTTGATCCAACAGCGCTCAAAAGCGGGCGCTGCATGGGCCCGAGCGACAGTAGAAAAAAATTTCGAAGACAGTTCTCTGCAAAAGATATGGGAAGAACAGCTAGCAATCGACTTGGATAACTAGGCCGAAGACTTGGTATGTAAGAATCATGTACATAAAAAGCTGCAATGTATAAAGAAAAGATGAACAGATTAATAAGATAATTGATGGTAACTATCAGACTCTAGCTTACTTAGTGAGTTAACTCTGTGTCTACGGTTTTCGCCGAGAAGAAAATGAACAAAATTGCGAAACAGTGCCTGACTTTCACACCAATAGATGACAGCAATCCCAATGCTCTGATATGAAATGTGTAGAAGGGGAAGTGATTAGTACTTCCAGTCCTCGAAACTCACCCTAGAAATCTCGAGAAGAAGCGATGAATGACACATGCTCAGGCGCAATAGTGGAAGAGTTTGAAATGGAGAAACAGCTCAATGATGCCTCAGCGCATATAGACAGCCATTTAGCGCTGCGGGAAAGGGGGTTGAAAGCAGCAAATGAGCCCACTCAACCTGAGGTTAGTGCCAAAAAACCAAGCATGAGAGCAGTGGCGGAGAAGTTGGAGAGAGACAAACAGGTTAATTGCACTGCGAATCCGTCCAAATTAATAAGGCGTCGACCGAGCTCCTCTTGACTCTTTCGGAATGTCCGTTTGATCTAGCGCTGATACTGAAGTCATAACCACTTAGAACCTCTACAATAACTCAGAATTTTTTGCACAACCTTTTCTGAATAACAAACAAGAAAGGATAAAATACCAAGTACGCGAGAATTTCTATATTGTGTCGAATATTAGCAACACTGAGGGATACTATCATCTCAAAGCCGAAACTAAGCAGTGACTTGTAGGCACATAAACAAATCAATCATTATGTCTACACATATGTTCATACAAGCAGCAGAGAGAAACGCACAAACACATGCATATATCTGAGATACTCCCAAAAGTAGGCAATCATTGGTGGAAGTATCACTCATATATACACGCGAATATGGCTATGCGGGAAGCTATAATCGTGCATCTGTAGTTTATAGCTGATAAGTTTATAGTTGGTAAAGAAGTAGTAAATTCTAGAAGAAGAAACGCCTAGAAGTATGCGAACGAGACAGCAGGCGCGAAAGCTGAGTAATAAGCATTCAGTTTGATTTAAGCAAGCTATTGGTTGTGAAGTATCAGTGTTATTGTGAAGTACTTTAATAAAGGCCATTTTTCATTATTGAATATTGGAGTTATTTATTCAACAGTTTAGCAATACGAGCGTTAGTAGAAGGTTGCAAATAAGTGGAATTTCACAAAATTCGTTACAATATGTTAACTTACAAATGGTCTAGAAAACTACTGTTTTTTAATTGACAAGAGCTTGCTCAGGGGTTAAAGTTAAACGACACCAGAACTTACTTCACCAAAAAAAGTAACATCGTGGGTTATCTCAGAAGAGTTTATCGGGCTTCCCATTAGAAACAACCGACAATTTATTGCCTTATTATCGGCTGGTTTTTGAAAAAGAAATTATCGCCAAGTTATCGGTATGGTATCGACTTATTAACGCCGAGTCACCAGATTCTTATTAATTTCTTATCGACTTGCTGCATCGATTTTATTTTGAAGTTTTTCTGGTATCTTTTTAAAACAAAGCGCTGAGTCGTCTACAACAAATCAATAACATACTCACAACAAATTTATAAAACTAAAAAAAAATAAAAAATAAATGTAAGGCGCGATAACCTCCGAAGAGATCTAAGGCCGAGCTTCTCTTCCAATTGGCGTAGTGCTCCTCTTGATTTTCCCTACAAATTGGCCGGACGGGACCTACATGTTTTATGCCGACTCCGAATGGCATTTGCAAGGCAGTTTTCACTGAGAGCTTTTCATGGCAGAAATACACCGGAGCGCTTGCCAAACACTGCCGAGGGGCGAACCCGCTTAGAAAAATTTTCTTCTAATTTAAAAACCTTATTTCTAAAATTTTGATGTTGCTTTGCCCGGGGTGCGAACCCAGGGCTTACGGTGTGGTAGGCGGAGCACGCTACCATCACACCACGGTGGCTGCAAATTTATAACACTACGATAATATGTCGACAACGTTTTGATAACAAATCGACAAGTTTTTGATATAAATTTCGATAATAATACGATAGTTTTCGATATCAAAGCAAAAGTTTTCGATGGTCAATCGATAATTTATTGATTTTAAATAAACAAGTTTTTCAAAAAATTGATATTATTTTGATAAATAATTGACAAATCACCAATAAGAAATGTTTAGCATTCCAATAACAAATTCATAACTTTTCGAATACTTTTTGATATTTTCTCTTTGATATTTTTTCAATTGATAATCGACAAGTTATCAATAATAATCTTGCGAAATCAAAACGGCGACTTCTCGATAAAAAAATTGATAACTAATTGATAGCCTTTTTATTCACCAATGCAATTTCCGTTTTACACAAAGCCGTTTCTCGTTGATTACTGAATTAGCTACTGAAGGTGGAAACCCGTAGATGCTCAAAGCTTGGAAAATTAAGATATTTAAGTTAAGCTCTCTATTGAACTATGTGGGCAATATCATCGATTAATTTTTCAACCTTCGTAAAATTCAATTCGCTGATTGGTTGTCTGATTTCGCTCACGTCAATTCTGTCACGTACAATTCGCTAGTATTTAATAACTACACTAACGCTTGCATTCTATATTATACCTGCTTTTAAATGAATCCCGTACAAAATTATCAATTTATATGACTTACAGCGAAAATTTCAATTATATTCAAATTAATCTCGCCATTATACGCAAAGACACATTTATAGAAATTTGATACGAAGGCAAAAGGGATGGGATGTCAATGTGGGGTGCTAGCAACAATGTTAATACTACCAAAACATTTTAACACACACACACAAGTAAATCTTAATATATAAAAAACACGTGTCGCAACATTTTTGGCGCGGTGGACTCCTAAACTACTGAACCGCTTTTAAAATTGTTTTACACCCCGTGTGTAGTTTGATATAACTTGAGAGATAGGATAGGTTATATCTCAGTTTATAGTCGCAATATTATTTTATTGCAAATTTTTTTATTTGTTTATACGTAATAATAAAATGTTACGTATACGCAGTGGTGCACCTGTTTCCAGTTAGTATGGCTATTTTTGTGCACGTGCTTATTTAACTTTACATACATACATACATATATATATATATATATATACATATATATATATATATATATATATATATATATATATATATCACCAGGGCCGGCGAGATGGGGCCCGCGATTTGAGGTACTAAAACATTTTTTTTAATTCAGGAGAGTCTTGAGTTATTCCATGTGCAATTTTTAAGCCGAACTTCAAAAGTAACGAATATCTGCATTTCGTTTTAATATTATAGTGAAGTGTGAAAAAAAAATCTATATATATTAAAAGAAAGGCTAAAATGTGTGTTAGTTGTTCGCCGGTGTTTGAAGAGATGCGTCGGTCGATTTTGTTCAAGCATACCCATTTGCATACGTCCTATTCGATTTGCCTGAAATTTGGTATATAAATTTGCCTATGTTAGTAATATTAGTATTTACGATCCTTTTTTCCGGGAAGTAGACCAGAGACGGTCTGGGACTGAGACTCGGAGTGGGACTGGGACTGGAATAAAATACATTCCACTACACACTGGGACAGGCAATAAGGGATGAAGAAGAATGAGAAGAACTTGAGAGAAGAGAAAAGAGAGAAGGAGACTGAGAAAGAGATAGAATGAGACGAAAATGCAGATAGATGGAGCGAAAAAGACGGAGGGGGGAGTGAATAAAAGGATTAGGAAAAAGTGAAGAGGGCGAGAGGGAAGAGTTAGACGGAAAAAGCTCATTAAAATGTATGCAGATAGGCAAAATTTAGGGCAGAACAACGTCTGCCGGGTCTTCTAGTACTTTATATAATGAAATTTCTTGGTATTCGACGTTACTGACGTCTTCGCTTTCAGGGATTCAATCAAAAATCATCAAAATTGATAAAAATGTTGTCGTAGGCATAAATACAAAGGGACAAATATTTGGCAAATTTCCCAAGGATTGTCAGAATTAGACAGACTGCGTAGTGTAGAAATAATTATGCACAAAATGTAAGTAGGGTTAGAAGTGCAAAGCAAAGTTCCGTTCCTTTGTTTTTATACACAACTTTACTTGTACATAGGGTATAATAACTTTTATTGGATAACAAAGTCATCACTATCGAAAAAAAAACTTCATTAAGCCATGCCCATCCGTCCGTCTGTACGTATGTCCACAAATATTGAGATATCTTTACCGAATTCGGTATATGAGTTTATTAGGACCCAGTATAGACTGGAATTGGAAATGAAGCGAATTCGGACGAAAATCACGCCCACTTCTTCTATAACGAAAATTTAGAAAAATTGAAAAAACTAGATAAATCAAAAAGGAATAAATTGTGAAAATGGGCGCGACCCGCTCCCTTTTTTCTTACTTTCTCCAAAATACCTTTAATACCATAAGTCAAAAAAAATATCCCGATGCAAATAAAATTTGGCATCGAAATTTTTTTCATATCTTCAATTGTTTGCTCTCAGAATGAGATCAAGTTCATTAGGGGTAGCCTTTGTAGCCTTTGTGCCTTTTTTTGAACGAAAATTAGTTCAGAATGCATCCGTTTATGTTTTATTGTGCAGCCTTATAAAACTAATAGCAACACAAATCAAACAACGACAGCGTTTCAAGTATATAATTCGGTAAGTAATATTCGGTTTCAGCCGAAGTTATACTTGATGTCGCTATCGTTCTTACATAAACTAAATCGGAGTGTTTGTTAAACCAATTCTATAAAACATTTCCTGAACTGTTTTGATAAGCATTTGATGCGCTACGATAATCTATATATATAACAAGTAAGGAAGCTTAAGTTCGGGTGTAACCGAACATTACATACTCAGTTGAGAGCTATGGTGACAACATAAGGGAAAATAACCATGTAGGAAAATGAACCGAGGGAAACCCTGGAATGTTTTTATATGACATGTGTATCAAACGAAAGGCATTAAAAAGTATTTTATGAGGGAGTGGGCCATAGTTCTATAGGTGGATGCCCTTTCGAAATATCGCCATAAAGGTGGACCAGGGGTGACTCTAGAATGTGTTTGGACGATATGGGTATCAAATGAAAGGTGTTAATGAGTATTTTAAAAGGGAGTAATCCTTAGTTCCATAGGTGGACGCCGTTTCGAGATATCGCCATAAAGGTGGACCAGGGGTGACTCTAGAATTTGTTTGTACAATATGGGCATCAAACGAATGGTGTTAATGAGTATTTTAAAAGGGAGTGGGCCTTAGTTCTATAGGTGGATGCCGTTTCGAAATATCGCCATAAAGGTGGACCAGGGGTGACTCTAGAATGTGTTTGGACGATATGGGTGTCAAATTAAAGGTATTAATGAGTATTTTAAAAGGGCGTGGGGCTTAGTTCTATAGGTGCACGCTTTTTCGAGATTTCGCCATAAAGGTGGACCAGGGGTGACTCTAGAATGAGTTTGTACGATATGGGTATAAAATTAAATGTATTAATGAGAGTTTTAAAAGGGAGTGGTGGTAGTTGTATATGTGAAGGCGTTTTCCAGATATCGACCAAAATGTGGACCAGGGTGACCCAGAACATCATCTGTTGGATAGCGCTAATTTATTTATATATGTAATATCTGCCAAGATTTTAAGGGTTTTTTATTTCGCCCTGCAGAACATTTTCTTTTCTTCTACTTAATATGGTAGGTGTTACAACCATTTTATAAAGTTTTTTCTAAAGTTATATTTCGCGTCAATAAAACAATCCAATTACCTTACCATGTTTCATCCTTTTTTTCGTATTTCGTATAGAATTATGGCATTTTTTTCATTTTTCGTAATTTTCGATATCGAAAAAGTGGGCGTGGTTATAGTCGGATTTCGTTCATTTTTCATACCAAGATAAAGTGAGTTCAAGTAAGCACGCGAACTAAGTTCATTAAAGATATGTCGATTTTTGCTCAAGATATCGTGTTAACGGCCATGCGAAAGGACAGACGGACGACTGTGTATAAAAACTGGGCGTGACATCAACCGCTTTCGCCCATTTTCACAGAAAACAGTTATCGTCATAAAATCTATACCCCCACCAAATTTCAGAAGGATTGGTTAATTTTTGTTCGACTTATGGCGTTAAAAGTATTCTAGACAAACTAAATGAAAAAGGGCGGAGCCACGACCATTTTGAAATTTTCTTTTATCTTTGTATTTTGTTGCACCACATCATTACTGGAGTTGAATGTTGACATAATTTACTTATATACTGTAAAGATATAAAATTTTTTGTTAAAATTTTACTTTAAAAAAAATTTTTTTTTTAAAAGTGGGCGTGGTCCTTCTCCGATTTTGCTAATTTTTATTACGCGTACATATAGTAATAGGAGTAACGTTCGTGTCAAATTTCATCATGATATCTTCAACGGTTGCCAAATTACAGCTTGCAAAACTTTTAATTTACCTGCTTTTTAAAGTGGGCGGTGCCATGCCCATTGTCCAAAATTTTACTAATTTTCTATTCTGAGTCATAAAGTCAGCCCAGCTACCAAGTTGCATCGATTTATCCGTCTTTGGTAATGAATTATCCCACTTTTTCGGTTTTTCGAAATTTTCGATATCGAAAAGGTGGGCGTGGTTATAAGATACCTCAAAATTTACTGAAGTTATCGTCTTTACGGACAGACGGATGGATGGACATTTCTATACGTTTTTTTTTTTCGTCCAGATCATGTTCATATTTATAAATCTATATCCATCTCGAATAGTTTATGCCATTACGGGGTACCGTTATTCGAACAAAATTAATATACTCTGTGAGCTCTGCTCTGCTGTGTATTAAAATATATAACAGTTTTCCACAGAAATTTGAGCACGTGCGGACAGAATAAAACCTCATCTTATTAATGAGAATTCCATCATAAGTTCACAGCTGGGGAAAATATAGATACAAAAGCTGCATATATGATTCAAGGAAACAAGGAAAAGAGACGGCCAGGGAAGTGCAACTAATTTGTAAAAGAAGGGCATTGGTAAGGGGACGCTATAAATAGTCGCAGGGGTGCAAGCAAAATGCTCGCATGGGGAGGTCCTCCCACACAGGGTCAGTGTCAGTTCAGAAGGAAAGTAAAACAAAAGCCTCGGCTAGTACGGTAGGAATAGCATCAAAACCTTAAGTCATTTTACCTTCAAAAAATAAGAAAGAAAAATAGAGAATGAATGGTATGCCGAATACCTTTTGTGCCTGCTTTCTTTGCGTACATTTTTTACGTGACTTTCATGCGCACTTGACCCGTCTGTTTTCCATAACCTTCTTTTTTCTAGCGCTAATAAGTTGGCGGAGATGGTTCCGCTAGTCACTTGTAGGGGTTGTACGGATACAGAACGGAGGCTCATTTCAGTGTTACTGTTCGCTGTACAACTGTTAAAAGCTCACAAACATTCTTCTTACAAAGTTTGTTATCCCATAGTTTGGAACCGTGCGGTTACGTGTATAGGGTGATGTCCAACAGCAGACCGACGTTTTTGCCCAAATGAAACTGTTCCGGTACTGACAATTGCATTGTAAGGAAGAAAGGTTATAACAACCTTCAGTGCGAGTTCACGCCTGTTATAAAAATGCATAAACCTATGGCTAAAGCAAAAGTTATACGAAAGGCGATACAAAGAAGCAGAGAAGATAAGAATATACAATTTTCTACTTTAATTTCTATATTTCTATATTTTTATACTCAGCTGAGCAGAGCTCACAGAGTATATTAACTTTGATTGGATAACGGGTGGTTGTGCAGGTATAAAGGAGTCGAGATAGATATAGACTTCCATATGGTCACTACCCGTGAGATCCTCCATCACCCTCCATACAGCCATCATCAGTATCGAAAAAAATTTGATTGAGCCATGTCCGTTCGTCCGTCTGTCAGTCTGTCCGCTAACATGATAACTTGAGTAAATTTTGAGGTATCTTGATGAAATTTGTTATGTGGGTTCCTGGGCACTCATCTCAGATCGCTATTTAAAATGAACGATATCGGATTATAACAACGCCCACTTTCGAAACTTGGTAGGAGGGTTTACCTTATGACGCATAATAGAAAACTAGTAAAATTTTGGACAATGGGCGTGGCACCGCCCACTTTTAAAAGAAGGTAATTTAAAAGTTTTGCAATACGTAATTTGCCAGTCGTTGAAGATATCATGATGAAATTTGCCAGGAACGTTACTACTATTACTATATATGTGTTAAAAAAAAATTTGCAAAATTGGATGAAAAACACGCCCACTTTTTAAAAAAAAATTTTTTTAAAGTCAAATTTTAACAAAAAATGGTATATCTACTGTATATAAGTAAATTATATCAATATTCAACTCCAGTAATGATATGATGCAACAAAATACAAAAATAAAAGAAAATTTCAAATTGGCCGTGGCTCCGCCCTTTTTCATTTAGTTTGTCTAGAATACTTTTAATGCCATAAGTCGAACAAAAATTTACCACTTCTTGTGAAATTTGATAGAGGCATAGACTCTATGACTATAACGGTTTTCTGTGAAAATGGGCGAAATTGCTTGAAGCCACGCCCAGTTTTTATACACAGTCGACCGTCTGTCCTTCCGAATGGCCGTTAAAACGATAACTTTAGCAAAAACTGATATATCTTTACTGAACTTAGTTCACGTACTTTTCTGAACTCACTTTATCTTGGTATAAAAAATTAACGAAATCCGACTATGACCACGCCCACTGTTTCGATATCGAAAATTACGAAAAATTAAAAAAAATGCCATAATTCTATACCAAATACGAAAAAGGGATGAAAAATGGTAATTTGATTGGCAAAATATAACTTTAGAAAAAATTTTGTAAAATGAGGGTGACACCTACCATATTAAGTAGAAGAAAATGAAAAAGCTCTGCAGGGGGAAATCAAATGTCCTTGGAATCTTGCCAGGAATATTGCTCGTGGTATTACATATATTGTAACGAATGTTAAGCAAGCTATTCGTTGCAGAGTTTGAGTGTTATTGTGAAGTACTTTAATAAAGGCCATTTTGCATTATTACAAATTGGAGTTATTTATTCAACAGTTTAGTTATTCGTACTTAGCAGAGGATTGCAAATAAGAGGATTTGCAAGTAAATTCGTAACAATATAAATAAATTAGCGGTACCCGGCAGATGATGTTCTGGGTCACCCTGGCGCACATTTTTTTCGATATCTTGAAAACGCCTTCACATATACAACTAAGGGTCACTCCCTTTTAAAACCCTAATTGGTGCCTTTAATTCGATACCCATATCATAAAAACGCATTCTAGAGTCACCCCTGGTCCACTCTTATGGCGATATCGCAAAACGGCGTCCACCTATAGAACTATGGCCCACTCCCTTTTAAAATACCATTTAATACCTTCCATTTGATACCCATGTCATAAAAACACATTCCAGGGTTACCCTAGGTTTATTTTCCTACATGGTGATTTTCCATTATTTTGTCTCCAAAGCTCTCAGCTGAGTCTGTAATGTTCGATTACACCCGAACTTAGCCTTCGTTACTTGTTATTCGTAAATTTTCAAAATGTTTATTTATTTTTAGTTAAATGTGAATGAAGCATTGGTATACGTACGTTAACATAGGTTATTTATTTAGGCACAAAATCCAGATGCATAAATACATACATAAGTATTAGGTTTGTACAAATTTATTTTTTTATCAACTAGACATGCTATAGTAAATAAATAAACTAGATACGTATGTACATTCATACATTGGTATATGCGTACGTGCCTTCATTTGTTCTGTGCGTTATTTATGCAATTCGTATTTGACTTGTGCGTAAGTGCGCCTTCGTTTCAATCGTTATTTGTGTTTTAACTTCAATCCTGCTTTCTTCCGCAGTATCTCAAAACAATTTCCTTGCAAACCTACACAATTTTTAAGCACCATCTCTGCTCTTGAGATATTGCTGTAGATACAAATGTTAAGCATGTCACAAGGACATTGACAATTCTACACAGCAAATGCGAAAACAAAGAAAACTAAATAATAACAACAAAAAAAAAACAACATTTGATTGTTTTTATAGCTGTTGGATTAGAAAACATTAAAAAAGTTGTTATAGTGTCTTAACATCAAATGATTTTATATGCATAAGGCGCCGCACACAACAATAGTGACTAAAAAGGAAACGCATTTTCCAACCGCACCTTCTTTAAGTCACTTCACTATAATAAATGCAATTAGTCTATGATGAATTCGGGATGAATCGCAAAGTAGTATGCGACTAATCCCAGTTTTGATCTCTTTGTATGAGTTGAAATGTTCCCTTTTGTTTGAGCATAACCTGTGAAGAGACTAATTGTAGCCATTTTTATCCGAAAGGGATCGATAGGACCAATCCCCTTTGTACCCATTTGAGAACATATGGAGCCTAGTCCCTTTCAATCTCAATAGTAGTAGCATGATACTCACCGATGTAACTCATCTATAATATAAAAATAAGTCCGGTTTTTCTTCTTGACGCTATAACTACAGAACGCACGAACCGATTTCCACGATTTTGCATTCGTTGTAAAGGTCTTGGGATCGGTGGGTTTTATAGCAAAGAAAATTCAGGATCGACGAACAGGGTCTCGAGATATAGGCCAAAACATGGACACGGGTACCCCTAGAATGTGTTTATAGAATATGGATAACAAATGAGAGCAGTTGATGAGTGCTTTAGTAGAGGGTAATTTGCATACCCCTGGGTGACTATGGTCTCGAGATATAGGCAAAAACATGGACCCGGATACCCCTAGAATGTGTTTGTAGAATAAGGATAACAAATGAAAGCTGTTGATGTGATCTTTAGTAGAGGGTAATTTTCGTGCCCCTGGGTGACTAGGGTATCGAGGTAGAAGCCAAAACGTGGGCCGGTGAACGCCTAGATAGTGTTTTTACATTATGGGTATCAAATTGAAGCTGTTGATGAGTTCTTTTGCACAGGGTAGTTTTGATACCTATTGGTGACTAGGGTCTCGAGATATAGGCCAAAACGTGGGCCCGGTTACACCTAGAATGTGTTTTTACATTTTGGGTATCAAATTTAAGCAGTTGATGTGTGCTTCAGTACAGAGTAATTTTACACCGCTGGGTGACTAGGGTCCCGATATATAGGCCAAAACATGGACCCGGATACCCCTAGAATGTGTGTGTATTATGGATATCAAATGAAAGCTGTTGCTGAGAGCTTTAAAGTAATTTTCATTGTGATATTCGATTTAGTCGCATCAGCCTGGCAAAACTGATAAATATGCATGCGCAGCCGAAATAAAGACATGAATTAATAATACCCACATACCTATTTACATACGTCCCATTCGATTTGCCTGAAATGAGTTATATAAATTTGCCTATATTAGTATTTAAGATGCTTTTTTCCGGGAAGTAGACCAGAGACGGACTGGGACTGGGATTAGGACTAGGACTGGGATTGAGACTGAAACTCGGAGTGTAACTGGGACTGAGCCTCAGAACGGGACTGGACCAAAATACATACCACCCTCTGGTAATGGCAATAAGAGATGAAGAAGAAAGGGAAAAACTTGAGAGAAGAAAAAAGAGAGAAGGAGACTGAGAAAGAGGTAGAATGAGACGAAGATGGAGAGAGGGCAGGATAGACGGAAGAAGCTTATTAAAATGTATGCAGATAGACCAAATTTAGGGCAGAACAACGTCTGCCGGGTCTACTAGTTTTAAAATAAAACCGTATTTATAATTGGTTTATTTTAACTTGCGGTTTATATTGAATTATCCAACTTAAAAAATTCAGTATTTTATCATTTATATTTTTTTCAGGAGGTAATACTCACTAAACCAATTCACAAGCATTTTGTTAAATACTCTAATAAATAACAATCGGATAAGAACTCTATGTATGTGTAAGTTGGTCAGGTCCTCTTTGTACCCCTACGAGTACTTGCGGGCAGTTCCTTTTTCTACTCTGGTTTATACCCTTATGGTGTACTGTTCGAAGTTCCCGCTTGTATCCCAACGAGTGATGCCGAACAGGTTTTCTCTTTATCTATTTTATTACTGTAGGGCAAATCCAGTTTGTAGTCCTACGGGTGCTTAAGAGTAGTGTCGGAAAAAGCATCTTTACTTATATAGGGATTTTTACGGATTTTATAACTTTTTTAAACTTTAATGCAATATTTTTATTTTCTTTTTCGGATTGGTATTATAGAAAATGTTATATTGTTATTTTATATTTTTGAGCTCAAAAATATAAAATAACAGTTTATACTGACGGCCAAAAAAGAAAATAAATCATGAAAATGTTATATAACAAAAACAATCCTGTGGTAATGAAATCTAGGATACTGGTATATTAGGCTCGGTATGCGCCTACGGACATTTATGAAAAAATTTATGTTAATAACATTTTTATTGCACTCATTTCGCTTCGGTTTTTTATAACTTCTTGAAATTTGCTTTATACGTTTCAAACTAACTTATCCCAACTGTTCCCAAAAGGGACTAGAGGGTATCAATTATATTCCAAAGAAGACAAAAGAGATCAATCGCAGACTACTTAGGGGATTAATCGCATTTTTGTAGGGATAAACCTACAGCACAAAGCTACATCTTTCAATTTCAATGAAAGCTAATGTAAATTCAATACGATTTATGTAAATGTTTGTAAATTACAAAACAGAAGCAAAAAAGCAAAAGCGGATAAATAAATGTAATTCTGTTGCTGCGTCACGGGGTGCAAAGAAGTTACTAAAATGCGTTGTATTGTGAGTTACCAACACAGTTATCTACATATATTAAAGCTTTTGGAGCTTTTGACATTAAAAATATATGTGTGTGTATTTTCAAACACAACACTGGTTGTATTTGTGAAATCTTCAGGAATTAAATATTTCCACTACAGTAACTTTAAAGGCGTACAACTCTTTTTCGTTTTACGGATTTCAAATGTTTACGGCTTTCATGTTACGTATACGCCACCGCCACCGCCACGCCTGCATGCATTTCACTTAGCAAATAGTTAATTAGATTAAATGATGCTTACACAAACGACTGTAGCACAACTAATTGGCATAGCAGCACGCTTTTTGGCTTAATTTAAGCCAAAGATAAATTTCTTGAGAAGGCATGAGAAAATACTTAATGATTAAAATCAAATACATACAAAGCAGTATTAAACAAAGTGATTTTAGTTATCACAGCAGCCTCTATTGATTATACCAATATACCACAAAATACGGATACATTTTAATACTACTCACTTGTCAAAAACCGGGTATTTTTGCCATTCCCGGTACTTTTTTAAAACTGGGTAATTTTTTGTGTTCGGGTACTTTTTCAGAACCGGATACTTTTTTAGAACCGACTAGAATTTCGGATCCAGGTACTTTTTTAGATGATCTACTTTTTTAACTGTGCTCTTTTTCGGATTCGGGGACTTTTGCAGAACAGTGAACTTTTTCGAGTCCGGGTACTTTTAAAAAATTGAGTTTAGAATCCAAGTAATTTTTTAAAACCTGCTACTATATCGAAATAGAGTACTTTTACGATTCTGCTACTTTGCATTAAATTTCAGGTATTAATCAATTTGCAAAGGCGCTATCTCCCCGAATAAAAATTTGTTTATTAATTGTCTTATTATCTTATTGTTATTACTTTTTTGATGACATTAATATCATCGTCTTAAACACCCGCGCTGTTAGTTCTGCTTACTCCAAACTGGGAAAAGAAGCGATAAAGATGGGTTTGATGGTGAATGAGGACAAAACGAAGTACCTACTGTCATTGAGCAAAGACTCAACTCTTACGCGCCTTGGGAACCACGCTACAGATGGCGGCCATAATTTCGAAATAGTAAAAGACTTCGTTTATTTGGGAACCAGCATCAACACTAGCAACAAACATCAGCTCTGAAATACAGCGAAGAATCAATCTTGCCAATAAATACTACTTTGCACTAGGTAGGCAATTGAAAAGTAAAGTCCTCTCTCGGCGAACGAAAATCATACTCTACAAGTCACTTATCGTACCCGTCCTGATATATGGGGCAGAAGCATGGACCATGACAACAGCAGATGAAGCGGATATTGGAGTGTTCGAGAGAAAAGTTCTTCGAAAGATTTATGGACCTCTACGCTTTGGCGATTGCGAGTACCGAAGAAAATTTAATGATGAGCTGTACGAGCTGTACGCAGACATCTGCATAGTCCAGCGAATTAAAAGGCAGCGGCTGTGCTGGCTAGGCCATGTTATGCGAATGAAAGATGATGCTCCGGCCAAGAAAGTGTTTCTATCGGAACCCGCCTATGGAAGCAGAGGTAGAGGGCGGCCCCCACTCCGTTAGAAGGACCAGGTGGAAAACGATTTAAACTCCCTTGGTGTGACCAATTGGCGCCGGTTGGCGGAGCGAAGGAGTGACTGGTGCGCCTTGTTGGACGGCCATAACCGTTTAGACGGTTAAGCGCCAAATTAAGTAAGTATTACTTTTTTGATTCCAGGTACTTTTTTAATTTGAGTACTTTTTGATCCGGGTAATTTCTTAAATTATTTCTTCGGTTCCGGTATATTTTCATTAAATTTTAGGTATCATTTAAGCTTGCCCAGAAGCTATCGCCTCAGTATCCAAATTTTTATTAACATTCTAATTACTTATTATTAAAACTTTTCCGAATCCGGGTACTTTTTTAAAATTGAGTACTTTTTAAGATGCGGTGTGAAGTTCCATTTCGGAACTTCTTCAAAAATTGTCCTTGTGCGCACTCTAATGCACACCCGCACTTATCAAAAACCAAACACGTAGTTTATGTTTTAAAATTTATGTTCTTTTGTTTTATTTACTTTAGTTTTCGTTTGTAGTACAATAAATGTTTTTGATTTTTTTTGCACTAAACTTAGTTTGTATTTTAGTTTGTACGCTTCAATTAAATGTTTTAGTACTCCAACCACTTGCTTCGTGTCTTTTCTTAACATCTCCCAAAATTATAATCATGGCCGCCTTTTTCATTTGCCGACCTCCCCGTTTCCAACTTGTTTCAACACCTGTTGTCCATTCACAATAGACAACAGAGTTGTACCAAGTGGGAAACAGGGTAAGATCATAAGGCTGCTGTTACACCATCCCCCTTTTTAAAAAAAGTTTGAAGTCGACAAGTTGATCAGGTTTGTCGGCTTCAACCTTTTTTGGGTGGTTTATACATTCATCCCGATTGGGAAAAAAATTTAGCAAAATTTTGAACTTTTGCGGCAGATATACCTAGGCTAACTTGGCTAGTTCAACTGATTACATTTATTTATATTTTAAGCCTACATATTTACATATATGAGAATTAATAGTTTTTATACCTTTTTGTTTGTTTTCTTTGTACTTCAAAATTTCATTTACATCGGTTTTGTATAGTAATTTCTATTTGTTTATTTTACTTACGTTACGTATTGTTTTCATCGTTTGACATATTTTTATTTAAATTTGCTTTTACTTAAATTAAGTATGGTTTTAAAGTATGATAAATTTTGATTTAAATTTGCTTTATTAGCGAAATGAAATAGTAAAAAATTTTTGGCTATCTCAAAATGAAATTGGGTACATCCGATTGTATTTATCTAGGTACTCCTCTTATGCGGTTTTTATGTACCGTTTTGTATTTTTTGTTTTCATTATCCAAAACTGTTACATTTACATCGTCTATATTTGTTACTAGGTAGGGACCCTGATATATGTTTTTATGTTTTTCCCGTGGTTCTTTTTGAACTAAAACCATATCGTTTATGTCTACTACTATTGGTTGTGCATTTTTGTCATATGCATCTTTATTTCTTATTTTGTGTTTTTCTACTAACTCTTTAGCCAAGGCGTAGCATTTTTGCATTCGGTACTTTACTTCTTTTGAATAATTTTCGATATTATAAATTGGTTCAATTCTTTCGTTCTTCAGCTCAGATGGCACAATGGCCTTTTTACCACAAATTAGTTCAAAAAGAGTAAGTTTATTATCGAATACCGCATTTGGCGTTGTGTTATGCCAAAACGTAAAATATCTCAAATATGTATCCCAATCATCAAAGGAATCATCTAAGTACGCACGTAGGTACTCGTTATAAACTCTATGGTTCCTTTCGACAGTTCCTACGGTTTCATGATGATATGGTTTAGAAAAGTTGTGATGAATATTTAATAAACTGATTAAATTTGCAAAAATTTCATTTTTGAATTCAGTGCCTAAATCTGATTTAATGGATTTCATAGCACCGTATATTAAAATAAAGCCTTCGAATAGTGCTGACGCGATGGTTTTTGCACTTTTCTCCGGTATTGATATTGTAACTAAGTATTTTGTCAGATCGCAGATTATGGTAAGTGCGAACTTATTACCATATCTCGATTCTGGCAATGGGCCTATGGTATCAATTACGACAATGTCAAAAGGTTTATTAGGAGTAGGAGTTAGAACGAGTTCTTCTTTATTTCGTATTTTGACTTTATTCAGAAGACATTTTTCGCATTTCCTAACATAACTGGCTATGTCTTTTGTCATGTTTTTCCAGTAAAATTTGTTTCGTAATTTGGCTTGTAATTTTTTCGTTCCACAGTGACCTCCAGTGATGGGGTCATTGTGATAAATTGCTAATAATTTTGATTTTTGTTCCTGATCAGTGATTGTTTCAATTGGGTCCATTAAAATAATTTTTAAAAGTTGTAAAAGCTTATTTCCTCTTTCTTTAAAATTTGTAATTGTAATGTATTTGAAAATTAAATCGTTTTTTTGCCATTCTATTTCCTTAATATTAAGTTTTCCGGCTTCTTTTTCTAGCCTCGAAAGTAAAGTATCGAAATACTTTATTTCGTTAGAAAATTCAAAATCAAGTAATATTGTTTTTTTATGCTTTATATGCGCGCATATTCTTAAAAATTGTTTATTGTTTTTATCATGAAATATTTCTGATCTAATACGAGGAATTTTGTTTGAAAAGTTATGAGTGAATTTATCATGCACGTGTAATGTTTGTATGTTTTCACATAAGTCTATATTTCCGGTAGAACTACATTTATCCTTTTTCTTACTCATAGCCCTAGTCTGAACTGCAAATATATTTTGGGTTTATTCTTTTATTTCGCCAATGGTTATACGAGAAAGTGCATCAGCTCCTACATTTGATTTTCCCTTTAAGTACTCTATTGTGAAATTGTATTCTGCCAACTCAAGTCTAATTCTAGAAAGTTTTGAAGATGGGTCTTTCATAGTGAATAAATAGACTAAAGGCCTGTGATCTGATTTTACAATAAACTGATTTCCATAAACGTAGGGTCTGAATTGTTTAATAGCGAAATAAATGGCTAATAGTTCTAACTCAATGATGGCTTTCTTTTGTTCTGCCTCATTAAAAGATTTTGACTCATAACTGCCTTGATGTTCTTGGCTGAGTATTGCTCCACATCCTTTCTCAGAAGCGTCTACTGTAATGGTAAACTGTTTGGAAAAATCCGGGTATTGTAATATCTTTGGTGACATTAGGGATGCTCTTAGTGCATCAAAGGCTTTATCGCATGATTCGTCCCAGTTAAATTCTACTCTTTTTCTATTCAGTCTATTCAGAAGTGCTGCCAGAGATGCAAAGTTTGGAATAAAGCGTCTGTTGTAGTTGGCAAAAGCTACAAACCTTCTTACAGCGTCCTTGTCTGTTGGCTTAGTATAGTTACGAATTGCGTCTATTTTAGATTCATCTGGTGACATACCTTCAGCTGAGCATTTGTGTCTTAGGAATGTTACTTCTGGTCTTAGAAAATTACATTTATTTGGATTGAGTTTAAGGTTGAATGATCTACAAGTATTGAATACTTTAGACAAATTTTTAATGTGAGGGGATTCGCTACAGCCGATGACTATAATGTCATCTACATAAAGAAAAGCTACATGAGGTGCTGTTCCTGAAAATGCGATGGTCATCATCTTAGAAAACGAGTTTGGTGCAATGTTCAAACCAAATGGCAATACCTTCCATCGATACGCTCCGCGATCAGTAGAAAATGAGGTTATATCACGTGAATCTACGTGTAATGGTATTTGGTGAAATCCAGAAAAAAGGTCTAAGGTTGAGAAAAATTCGGCTCTGCCAAGATTGTCTAAAATATCATCGATTCGTGCTAATGGAAATTTGTCTGCTATTAGCTTCTTGTTAACTGCGCGAAAGTCAACACACATTCGGTATGCTTTTTTGCCATTTATTTTCTTTTTAGGAACTAAGTTAAGAGGACTGTTGTAGTTAGAATAGCTTTCTTCTATTAAATCATTTTCTAATAATTTTGTAACTTGTCTGTTAATTTCTTCCCGCTGCGAATAGGGTAGACGATAATTCTTTATATACACTGGTTCGTTGTCAGTTAACCGCAACTTCTCCTCATAAAAATTATTCAATGTCATCTTATCGTTGTCAAGCGCGAATATGTCGGCATATTGTATGCATAGATCTAAAAGTTCAGATGGTGCATCTTTTGGTATTTGATCTTTTAAGATCGAAGTTATTTCGTTGATTCGCTTCTCATCTGTCTTAGTTTTGTCAATTACATATACGTGATAATTAGATAAGTTTTCCGATTTAATAGAATTTTTGTGTACGAATTGTACCTCACTTGTGGTATTGATTAATTTTATGATTGGATTATTGGAATTTGTAATACATCTTGCGATACGCCTTTTTGTATTTCTTGAGATTCAACGAAAAGTGGAGTTGTTGAGTGACCTAAGTCTAAAATTCGAAAAACTTCGCATCTTGGTGGTATAATACACATATCTCTTTCTGTTCCATGTAGAATTGGCACAATGACTTTTTCTTTATTTGCCCAGAATGAGATGCTACTATTTGAATAATTTATTACACATTTGTTATGATGAAGAAAGTCTTTACCCAGTATACCATCTGATGGGATATTGAAGTCATCGTTTACCACGTGTAAACTATGTTCGACTAGATTATTAGAAAAATTTTTAGGTCTATGTTTATTTTACCTATGGTAGGAACAGAATTTGATGTAACGCCTGTTATATTAACTATATCGTCAGAATTAATTAGAAATTGCTTATTTAAGCTTGAAATTTTAATCAGAGAAATATCAGCTTGTGTATCTAGTAAAAATGTACATAATTTGTTAGATCCGTTTATATAAATTTCCACAAAATCTGAATAGTTTAGGTTTAGACAAAAAATATTTTTAATATTTATTCGTTTATCTCCTCGTCCCTCAGTGTTCGCTGCTGGGGGCGTCCAAGTTTAAAGAGCGAACGTTTGCATTATTTCGCGTATTTTAACTTCCGGCGTTAGTATTGGTTCTGTTTTCTATCCTATTTTGAGTGTTGCTAGTGTTACGCGAGTTACTATTGTTTCGATTGTCGTTGTTTTGCCTATTTTGATTGTTATTATTTTATCTACCGTTATTATTGTTGTTGTACCTATTGAAATTATTATTGTTATTGAACCTGTTGAAATTACTATTGTTGTTGTATCTATTATTGTTGTTGTAGTTGTTATTGCCTCTATTGTTATTGCGAAAGTTGGTTTGATTGTTAAACCTTGATCGAAAAGCTAATACGTGTCTCTCTGTAGCCTGATTGTTTTGTTCGACTATCATTTTTGCTACGACGTCCTTTGCGTCACTAAAAGAGGTTGATGCGAGAATTGATTTGACTAAGTTTGAGCGCGTATTTAGCCTACAAACGTTTACTGACTGTTCGACTGCCTTGTCGTGCGCTTTGTCTTTTGATATTCCCTCGATAATTAGAGACCTCTCTAAAGCATCCGATAATTCCTCTACTCGTTTAGCAAACTCGGTTAAATTATTGTTCGTACCTTTTAGTGAAGCTATTTTACCTGCAACGACTTTTGAATTGTCTGGCTTTATTAGACTTTTAAGCGCATCTTTGATTTCTTGGATAGATGTTATATTTGTCGGAATTGCTTCTCTTGCTTTCCCTTCGAGCTACGATTTAACCAATAAAATGAAAGTTGGCATAAGATCTGAATCTATACAGCCTTCTACTAGTTCAATTTCATCTATGAAGGAGTCTAGCGCTAAGGGGTCACCATTATAGTTTTCCCTAAATAATGGCGCCCACGACCCAATAAATTCTCTCTTTTGCTCTGGTTTAGCCATTATTGTTGGTTCTAGAAAATTAGTACGAGATTGGTTGGAATTTGAGAAAGTTGTTAAAAGCCCTAAAGAATTGTTTGATGTAACGACTGGGTTATCGAAAGCAACTTCTGTGGTTTCTTGTAATGAAATATTTTCGGTATGATGATGTTAGAGCTTGAGATGTTTGTGTATTAACAAATTTGAATTGTTGCTGCAGATTTGAGACATGAATGTGAACAAATTTGAATTGAAAGGGAATATGAAATGGTTTTATCACCTAAGTTGAATTAATAAAAGTGGCAAGTTTGTGTTATGAATGTCAATTTTAATTGAAAAGAAATTTAAAATGATTTTATAATCTAATTTGAAACCGCTTTACTTGAATTTTTTATTGAATGTTGAGATAAAATTAATGAATTGAATAAATTTGTTATTTATTTGAAGTTGGAGTCACTTGAAAGATAGCTGGGTTGTATTCCCTGTGAACAATGAATTAAATTTTGGCTTAAAAATAAATTTTGTTTATACCATATACGGTATACAAGAGGGAATCCTGATCTATTTTTCCAATTTTCCAAGACAATATTAATTTTAAACGTGATATGTTTATTGCAATTTAGTATTTATTACAATATTGTTTAACGTGACGGCCGCACCGTTGCACAAAAAAATCATTAAATTTTACGTGACGGCCGCACCGTTGCACCAAAAAAAAATATTTAATTTAAAATTTTTTACGGACGCACCGTTTTCATCAAAAATGTTTCTTTTTTTGTATTAAAATTTGTTTTTTTTCTTTTTTTTTAGTATTTTAAAGTATTTCAAAAATATCGAATGTAGTATGATAAAGTTTTTAATGTACTCAATTTTCATAAAGCGTATTTATGTATATGTATACTTTGTTTTAAAATTCAATATATTCGGTTTATTATGTTCATACACCGACACACTTTATAAAAATTTAATTGTTTCCAAATATAGACTTTGCATATGTAATTTGTTATGCATTACTGTAAATTTTTGTAAGGAAAATATAAATTCCTGTGTTATGTGTGTCACCAGTTAAGTTGTATTAATTTTTTAAAGTAGTAAAGTATTTTAAAAGTATTTAATGTTTTCAAAATTATTAAATTTTTAATGTATTAAATTTTTACACAATGTATCTGTGTATATGCGTACGTCGTTTTTTTTTTTTTTTTTTTTTTAATGCAACATACTCGCTTTTAGCCACATTTTATTTATTATATGCATATGCACACACGTTTATACAGATTTATTGTTTCCGAATATGGACTGTATATTATGTTGTATTTTGTATGTTTTATAAAGAAAATGTATAGTATCACCAATTTCACTTTTCGCATTGTATCGGGAATTTTATTTTATATTTTTTGTAAATTTTAGTGGATACTTTTAATTGATGCAAAAAAAAAATCCAAAATTCATTTCATATTTAGAAAAAATTTAAATGTTTTATATAATATGTAATGTGTTATGCGGACGCACCGCGTTTAATCAAAAAATTGTAGAGTTAAGTGTACATATATGTATTGGAATCCCTATGGAAAAAGTAATTTATTAAATACATACATACTTATATTTTTTTCCCGCTACATCTGCTGCCGTTGGTGGCCGGTATTTGTTGCTGCTGCTGATGTTCATTCGAGCTGGCTGGGATATTACATGCCGTTATGGCGGGGTACACTTTTTTAATGTTAACATATAACATTAAAAAAGTGTATTTTTGTATTGTGAAAATTTAAAAAGAATTTTGTGGATTTCTGTGCCGTTATATGTATACTTTTTTGTAGGTTTTGTATTTTTGTTTTAAATTTTTTGTAGTTTTGTATTTTATATTTTGTGGTTTTTTTATTTTTACAAAATTTAAAATTTTTCCGCATGCCCAATTAGCGGCCTTTTGTAGGTGGCATGGTTATCCTTCCTGTACCCGAACCGGCACACTGCCTCACGGTCGCCATGTGAAGTTCCATTTCGGAACTTCTTCAAAAAATTGCCCTTGTGCGCACTCTAATGCACACCCGCACTTATCAAAAACCAAACACGTAGTTTATGTTTTAAAATTTATGTTCTTTTGTTTTATTTACTATAGTTTTCGTTTGTAATACAATAAATGTTTTTGAGTTTTTTTTGCACTAAACTTAGTTTGTATTTTAGTTTGTACGCTTCAATTAAATGTTTTAGTTCTCCAACCACTTGCTTCGTGTCTTTTCTTAACATCTCCCAAAATTATAATCATGGCCGCCTTTTTCATTTGCCGACCTCCCCGTTCCCAACTTGTTTCAACACCTGTTGTCCATTCACAATAGACAACAGGGTTGCACCAAGTGGGAAACAGGGTAAGATCATAAGGCTGCTGTTACAGCGGGTAGTTTTCTTAAACCGACAGATTTTTTCGATATGGCTATATTTTTAGAATCGGATACTCTCTTTGAGCACGGTACTTAATCGGATCCGGGTTTTTTTTTTTTGTTACATTTAAGGCATCAATAACGCTTGCCAAGCAGCTATCTCCACAAATTCCAAATTTTTTATTAACTTTCTAATTATCTTATTATTATTGCATTTTTGAGTCCGAGTACTCTTTAAAAATTGGGAAATTTTTTAGCATCCAGGTATTTTTTAAAAACCGGCTACTTTTTCGGATATGACTACATTTTCTTACTTTGTAAGAATACAGTACTTATTCGGCGCACTTCAGTATGAACAGTTTTCGCTATTTTTAGAATCGATGGTTTGGTACCATCATTTCAGCCACTCTCGAAAAAATAGATGAATCAAATGTACCATTTTTGACAAATAAGTACTTCAATATGAAGAACATGATCCAGCTCTAGTTTTGCTTGGGAGTGGTTTGGAAAAGTTCTCGCCAGTAGGTGTTCCATGAAGTACTCTTAAGAAGTATTCCGAACTGAAGGATGTGGTCATGTCGAAGAATCACACTTTTATACGTGTGTTAATTAGTTGTGGAATATTCCATAATACACCATAAATACTTCTAAAGTACTCCATAATTATCTTTTAGGAAGTTACCGGTATTTCAAGGCCCAGCCCATTCATACAAACAAAACAAACTTAACAAAACAAAAAAATATACAAATATTAAAAAAAGTAAGTTTTATGAAAATGTTGTGTTTTATTATGAAAGGCTTTGTTTTTGGAATCTTCGAGAATGGCAAAGTTTTTTCTTTTTTACTTCTTATTTTAGAAAATTAAGCTAAGCCTCATCCATATCTCAGAAAAAGTCAAGGGTGCACTTATTGCACTTATTCCTCAAACATACTATCTACAAAAACAGCTACTAGCTTTAAGAAGCTTCGACTTGCCTTCCTTCCTTTTGAACCTCATAGCGTAGAGGTAAGCAAAATGGCAGGAAAATGGTCCTATTTGGGAACTAACTAAAAAGTGCCAATAAACAACTAGTTCTAAAGTGGGAACTTATTATTATTATTATTATAATTTTTTTTTACTATTATTATTACTATTATTATTATTTTTGTTATTATTATTGTTATTATTATTATTATTATTATTAATATTATTATTATTATTATTATTCTTATATTTTTTTTTTTTTTTTTTTTTGTTTTTTGTTACGTGGAAGGCAGAAATGCTTTATGCACTAACCGGGTTGTTAAGCCTCGGTGCTACTCTCTGTAGCAGCGAGCCTCTCCGAGTGTAGGACTCCCTTTCTTTTTTTTCATGGGCTACCCACTAAAACCTAACCTCCCACGGCCCGCGCATTTGCGCACCTGGGGCCGCGTTTAGCATAACTTCGGGAAGCGCGCTACGTGAGCTCTTTGGCTACTCTCACGTTATTGGGCTAAGCGATCATCTTGGCGTTTAGCGAGGAGAATATTCCTTGCATATCTGCTGACCATGTCCCATCTGTCATTTCCGCAGGCAATTTTATGGATGACACTGCTCGGGGATAGGTCGCCTAGTGTTATTTCCACTCTTCTTCGTTGCTGTGCGAAGTGATCGCATTCGAAAAAGGTGAAGCGTACGTCGTCTGTGAGCCGACAGTATAAGCATTTCGGATTTGCAACCTTGCCAATCCTGTGGAGGTATTCCCGGAAGTAGCCGTGGCCACTTAAAAACTGTGTCAGGTAGAAGTCGACCTCCCCTTGTGGCCGTTCTAACCATGGCTCCAGCACGGGAGTCAGTTCCCTGGTCCACTTTCCTGCAGTACTGCAGCTCCATTGCTGTTGCCAGCGTCGGATAGAATCTTTTCGCGCCTGCGCGGCAGCAACATCTCTACGTACTTCTCCTCGGAGGTGGTAAATTGATTTCCTCTCCTCAGCGAGAAGATGTATCGGTACGGTTTCCGCAATAACAAGAAGTGCGTCTGCGGATACCGTGCGGTAAACTGAGGCAATTCGTAGCGCCCCTCTGCATTGGACAGAAGTAATAGCTCCATACTTTCGGAATTTCATTGCATCCGTCCAAATTTCTGCACTGTACAAGAGTACAGAATCCGAATCTGAAGCAAGCAGCTTTCTTATACATGGCCTTGGCCCGCCTGTGTTTGCCATTAATAGACTTAAGCAGTTTTCTCACAGGCTCCTTGAAAGTGTTCCGAGAAGGTTAGTTCGCTATATAGCCTCACCCCAAGGTATTTCGTGGAGCTGCGTGTTTGTACTTTTTGTTCGCCAACCATCATATTCATAATGGTGGGAATTCGTCTCTTCGTGAGGATTACGATCTCAGTTTTCGCTGTCACGAGCCGAAGTCCATTGGCCACTCATCCATCTGTATACACTGCGCATTACTTGGTTTAATTTAAGCTGCGCCAGCTCGCAGTTCCGTGCTGTAATTACGGCAGCCACGTCGTCTGCGAAAGCGACAAGAAAAGCGCTTTCTGGTATGTGCAAACGAAGGAGGCTGTCATATGGAGCATTCCAGAGGTCGCGACCTAACACCGATCCCTGGGCTGCTCCGCCTGTTACCCTCACCTTTCTCTGACCTTGATTTATTTCGTACGTGAGCCAGCGACCTTTTAGGTAGTCCCTTAATATGGCTAGTAGATAAGGAGGTACCTTAAAAGAGTGTTTCAGCGCATCGAGCATGTCGTCCCACCTGACGGAATTGAAGGCATTTCTCACGTCCAGCGTGACCAGTAAGACAACCGACCTAGCTTGGTGGCACGCGGTTTCGGCTTTCCTTACCGCATTTATAACCTCGGCTATGGCATCTATTGTGGAGTGACCTTTCCGGAACCCATGCTGCCGATGGCACAGACCACCTCCATCTTCAATTGCTGCTATCAGCCGTTGTTTAAGGAGGCTTTCCATCATTTTCCCGGCCGTATCGAGCATGCATAATGGTCGAAAAGACGACGGAGATTTCGGGTCTCCTTTACCTTTCCGGATTAGCACGAGGTGCGCTGTCTTCCACCTTGTAGGAAAGATCCTGGCTTCCAGGCATTTGTTATACATGTGCTACAGCAACTCAGGACTGCGGTTAGCAGCCAATCTTATTGCTTCAGAAGGTATTCCATCCGGTCCTGGCGCTTTACCGGGCTTCATTCTGTGTCGGGCCGCTTTTAGCTCACCTTCACTGAACGGCTGCACGTCGTGGCCTCCGTGGGTGACGTGGTCACCCTCTCTGCTTTTGCGAGTGAGGAACAGAGCATCTACTATACATCGCATCTTTCCCTCATCCATCGTTTGGTTCAGTGGGCGGAATTTCCCTATTACTATTTTATACCCATGTCCCAAGGATCTCGATCAACTTCTTTGCAAAGCTTTTTCCAGCCATTAAGTTTGCTTTGCTTTATGGCGGCACAGATAACCTTTTTTGCTCTTTTGTATGCCTCCGCATGCTCTAGCGCGTCAGGCGTGCTGCGTGCGCGGGTTGCCAGCCTTCGCTTTCTGTGGCATACCCTGCGTAGTTCGGCGATTTCGCTACTCCACCAGTGCACTTGTTTTTTACCTCTCCTAGGCCCTTTTCGTGGCATTGAGGTCTTGCATGCGTGGATCAGGTAACGCATGGTGGCTTCTACCGTAGCGTTCATCGCTCCGGCACTGTCGACTATCTGTTGTGCGCTCGCTTGTACAACAGCGGAGAACTTTGCAGCGTCAACCTTAGAGGCGTCCCATTTTGTTTTCATACGGCGGTCTCCCTGTCCGACTTTGCCCTGAGTCATTAAGATGGAAGGTGATGTAGTTATGGTCTCTACCCGTGAGATCCTCCATCACCCTCCATCCAGCCGCTTTTAACCCGGTGATCGGAGCACCTTGCCGCTCCTTTGAAAAGCGGTTACGCCGCTATCATTAACATCGTTACTTTTACGCATTTCAATTGTTTTGCTCATTTCTTTTCAGTTGGGTCTCCGCTCCAAGCCGCTATCTCCGCCCGATGTGCAGTCGCCGTTTTAGATTCCCGCGATTATCTTTGCATGTGCAGGGAGGCCACGCGAGGGTTGACACAGGTCCTTATGAGAGTCTGTGTTCAGAGCCAAAATCCGGCGTAAGTCAGGAGTCATCTCAACTGAGCCTGCACCGCCACCTTAATGGTGGCGTGGCTTCGAACGTACTTGGAGACCTGCCAAGATTTTAACGAGACGGAGGCGAAGAAGATATAGCCCACCAGCCGTTTCGACGAGGTGTCACCCTCGGCTACTAAGATGGTAGAATACCGTCCACGCCAGCCCATAGCAATCTTTTCCTTAACATTTTCCATTTGGCGCCGTCAGGATCTTACTGGGCTCGATCCAGAGATTGCTTATTGAAGTTTTATGGCGGCACCCTCTCGTCATTGGGTATGTGTGGCCTTTGCGCCACGCCCTCCTCTATGGTTGCTCTTGGTCGGAGACTGCTTACTGGTTATTCGCAGCTAACCTACTAGAGGCCGTTCAGGATCGGCCACCTTGTGACCCCGGTGGAGCCCTGAGCCCAGCCTTCACCCATTATTATTACTATTATTATTATTATTAGGCCAGAAATCACTGCGATCTTTGTTTAGATCTGTTGTGCATGACCATTCAGCCTAAGTTTGTATGTGGAGGCTTTTGATGTATATAATTACTCTACAGGCTTTTTACTCCACATCACATAGATGGGAGAGTCTCTGCCATGCCACAGCAACGTATTTTCAGAGAATGTGAAATCGCATTTCATCCTCCAGCTCACATAAACAACAAATTTGAGTATAGGTTTAACTTACCTACGTGATTTCGTAGACCACAGTGTTCCATAAAGTATCCAGTATTCGTAGGTCCTTCTTGCTATATTAATGAGTTTGGCATAAACTTTCGTATAAATAGTTTGGCCTGTCTTTGTCCTGGGCGACGTCTGAATAGTTTTGTTTTCCAGTTACCTATGGTTTCCCTGGTATGTGTTTTTATGAGTCCACAAAAGGCTCTCTTGTGCTACCCATCCTAACAAAACCTTGTGTCTTGATCCCAGGTCATTAAGTATTTCAATGCAGTCATCCACTAGCTTAGATGTAACTGCGTAGGATTACAAGCCACGCAGGACCGCCTGGCTGTCCGACATAATGTAGATGCTCTTCGAGGTTGAGCCTCTCCGTAGGCATTCTCTACAGCAAACTTCTATTGCATGGATTTCTGCCTGAAAAATGGTGGGAACTTTAATCTAGTTCGGAACATGAGAAAAGGTAAGGCAATGGATACATTTTCTACCGCCTAGGACATTGCCATGTTAATTTCCCCAATTGAAAGAAAGTGAAAGAGTTAGATCCTGAACTATTAGTGGTACTAAAGGAACTAGAAGCGCACCAGTTTTGAGCAATGGATTTTAATTACAGGGGTGTTTTGATACATTATTAAACTTATTTTACTCAAAAACCATCAGTATTATGAAGTTACTATTAACGACAATAATTCTTAAATTGAAACTCGAAATCAGTGCTAAAGCTATACTAAACAACTATTTAAGAAACTTTCACACAAACAATAAGAAAATAATCATAAGTCCGTTCAGTGGCGTATCTATACCATGGCGTAACGATACAAGGTGGCAGCACGGGGCATCTGATTATAAACTTTTTTATTTGATTTGATACATCAACTTCCATCGCAGTACGATTTTGACATTTGTCCATCGAATTTAGAAAAACAAAATACTTGGAACTTTTATCTATGTTTGTAGGTATGTCACCATGCTGCCACCTTGTATCGTTCCGCCATGATCTATACCATCTGGGGCCCGTGGCCAATCCTTTTGATGGGAACTTATAAATAAAAATCGATAAGTTTTACTCAGTTTAATTTTAATAAACTTCGAGATTTTCAGCGCACTGAATTACACTTTGTATATGTCCAACTAATGGCCAAAGTCCTTCTCTCTTAGGCAAGAAAGAATGGTCTGTAGACCATGCTAGCCCAATGCGGAAACCTAAATGCATTTACAATGAAATATAAATAACAATTTAGTTTCAAAAAGATATTGTGACGAATACTACCATCTCTAGTAATAAACTCCCAACACAAAAACATTGAAGCGAGCCACATTTTGTACATAAACACATCAATCATTACTTACACCCATATATATAAGGCACGAAGAGATATTACGCGCACACACTTGTAGTCATCAGCCGAAGAGTTGCTACACATACACACGCATACGACTATGAGAAACGCATAAACTTCAAATATACATGTATATAGCTAATTACCAAGTAGGAGATATATGCAGCAGTTCTAGCAGGCCTACTTCTATATCACTACTACTGAACTGTGCAGCCTGTCAAACATTACAGTACAGATATACAACGAGAGATGGAGACAAAATCTCAAGGCTGTCGTTACATTTTTGTAAAAAAGGGGTTAAAATATTTCAGCGCACAAAAATTAACGTCCATTTGACGCACCATCTGTGGACGTATGTAATATTTGTATAGTGTCAGAGAAAGCTATAAGACAATCTCAAGTCATGCCCAATTGGAAATGCAAAATTAAGTTTAAAAAATAAAATTTTTCAAAATACAAGCGGTGCATTCTCCAATAGTGTCATGGACGATCAAATAGCCCTCCAAAATTTATTTAGCAATGACATCTTTAATAATCACCAGACACAGCTGTGTAAGGCAGTTATACGTTTTTATTTGGATATTCCTTTGTTTTTTGAAACAAAAAAAGCACGGGCGAAAAAGAATGTGTTAGAAAAAAATTTACAAAATTAATATTATTTCAACACCCATAGCAGCCAGCCCAGTACTCATATTTTGTTTACTTCATCAAAAATTTACTTCATTAAAAAACTCAAAATAAGTAAAATTTTGAAAACGTTTATATACCGTATCTAATTCATTTTAAATTATTTTTAAAAATGTTTAGAGAAATGCTTGTTGCGATGTATGTATAAGTATATTTTTACACATGTATATTTGAATTTTTTTTCATTTCAAAAATATGAGTTTTTAGCCTTGTTTTTTTTTACTATTTATATAAATAATGTACTTTGTGTGGCTGCATCCTATGTTTAAATAATAAATACATCAAGCCTTGTACTGTATTTGTTGACCTTTTCATTGTTTAATCGACTAAACTGAGATTTTATAACAATTAGTATGCAGAGGTTGGGTAAAGGGGATAGTGACCCGTTGTCACCCCTTTAATACTTTTTTACACACGCTACTACAATTCACTAACACTAACAAAGCCCGCGCATGCGCAGAACATACATTTGCACAGTTTCAGCAAATAATGATTGACAGAAAATTTGCAAATTAAGAAGATAAGAAGGTATTGATATAGAAGTACTATATATATGAGCAGGCCAAACGTCTAGACTTTAGTAGAAATATGCGAACGAAGCAGCAAAGAGTAAAAAAGAGCGCAAGCGGAGTAGTCAGAAATTCAGTTTTGATTAAGCACGCTATCAGTTGCGAAGTGAAGTTTAATTGTGAAGTACTCTCAAAGTGGTATAATAAAGACCATTTTGCAATACAGAATATTGGAGTTATTTATGCGGCAATTTAGCGATTCGAACGTTAGCAGAAGGTGTAAAATAAGCGGAGTTACACTAAATTCGTTACAGTTGGTGCTAGAAGAGGAATTTTGAAATAAATTCCGAAGACTGCGAATACAACTTGGACATGGCAAAGTTGAGTGAATTGAAGATCCAGCAACTGGCAATAAATCCCAGCTACAAAGACGACTAAGGTTAACTATGGTATTTGAAGGAATAAATGCTGACGAGTATGTCTTTCATTCTGATAGCGACAAGACAACAACAAAAATGTAAGAAAAAACGAAACACCGCAAACAGTGACGAGCACAGATTTTAACATTATATTGGCTGCAATATCTGCACAAACATCGACAATGGCATCTCAGCTGGAGCCATAAGAGGTACCCGTTTCAGAAATGTCGTGGCAAATGTCATCTGAATTGGAAGAGCAGAAGACCCAATGTAATCTGAACTGGAAGCGCAAGAGGAACGTATATCTGAAATGTCGACACAAATTTCGGAACAGTTATATTCGCAGCTCTTTGCGAAACTGGATGCAAAAATTTCACAACTCGAGGAGAAAATTGATTCCGAGATAGAAGCGTTGAAAGGTCTTATGCAGCAGTACAAATAAATCGCCCAGCTGCTCCAGCGAGCAAATCCGAAGGTAAAAACCCCATCTTTTGGCGGCTCTGTTCCTTTCCAGGTTTTCAAGCTTCAATTTGAAAAGACGTCAGCAGTGAACAACTGGAAAGCGGAAGATAAAGTTGCTGCACTGTTCGTGGCATTGAAAGGGCCTGCAGATGAAATCTTAGAGAATATTCCAGAGTGCGAACGGAACAGCTATGAAGCATTGATGGCCAGACATAACGGAAGCGAGCATAGGAACAGATATACACAATATAAACAGTATCCTATGCGCTGACTCAGGAAACAACATCGCATCTGTGTAAGCCAGCTTTCAAAGCACTCCGTGTGGAAGCAGAAAGAACAAACTGGGTGAACGCAATATTGGAGGCGCTGAAAGGATTACAGAAGCGGAGAGATAGAGTAATCAAATGCCTCAGATACAGGAAGCCAGGTCACATTGCACGTCATTGCGGTCTTGACCGTAGTGGTTCCAACAGCATGGGTGGTCTTAAGTGCAAAGCTGGAAGAGATGAGCAAGATCGTAAGAGAAGTAAAGATCGAGAACTTGCCCAACTATTGAATATCCTATCTGTATCACAAATCCGAGGAAAATCGAGTAGTCTTAACATCAGAGGAAACGTGGAAGGCAAAGAGCATGTACTGACTCTAGATAGTGGCGCATCTCCTTCCTTAATCAGATCTGACTTGGTCAACAGGAGAGTAAAACAATTACCTGGAGCAAGATTGCGTATGGTCACTTTCAAGTATAACCAAGTCCAAGAAGGGGTGGCATATGAGTTCTTAATTGGAAAGGTCACGATTCTGTACAAATTCGTTGTGGCAGAGATTGTTGATGAAGTCATATTGGGAGTGGTCTTCTTAGTTGACCATGGCATCCAGATCGACATGCAAAGAAGGAATATGCGCTATAAGGAACAGGATATACCACTTAACTTCAGTTTGGAGAAATAGTAAGCGAGTGCTTGTGGAGGTGATTCGACAAAGACCACCAAATTCAAAGGCAGTAGATCGGGCAAAGATTGATACAACAACACAACAAATGGGCCAAACAAAGCAAAATCAAAGACACCTGCGAGGAAACACTGGCATTGACAAAGCCTAATGGATGCACTAAACCGAACGAAAGAATTTTCCAGAAACAATGCAAGGATGGTTTCAAGCCAGGATGCACTACTCTTGTGAAACTTGAGAACGATACTGATTATGTGAAGCCAATCTGTCAACCTCAAGTTCTTCAAAGTAGTCTAGTGGCCAAACAACAGAGTATGAGGCAACGAACTAGGATAATGAGCAGTAAGATTAACCGCAGGTACGACAAGAAGAACAATTCTGAAGGGTCCTTGGATGGAGATTTGATACTGTTATACAACCCTCATCGGCGGGAAGGTATTCCGTCCAAATTTTGGTGCAGTTTGCAAATCCTGTACAAAGTTGTGAAAGGGTCAGCGATACCATCTACCGCATAAAAGCAATTGGGAAACCATGAAATAGAAGGGTTGTTCAGTTGGAGAGGCTAGCAGCGGTTAGATCGAGAGATTTGTCTGATCGGGACAAGCAGACTTAGGTAGAGTTACACTAAATTCTTCACAATATTTATTAACAAAAATATTTTTTATACTCAGTTGAGCAGAGCTCACAGAGTATATTAACTTTGATTGGATAACGCTTGGTTGTACAGATATAAAGGAATCGAGATAGATATAGACTTCCATATATCAAAATCATCAGGATCGAAAAAAAAACTTGATTGAGCCATGTCCGTCCGTCCGTCCGTCCGTTAACACGACAACTTGAGTAAATTTTGAGGTATCTTGACGAAATTTGGAATGTAGGTTCCTGGGCACTCATCACAGAAAATTTCGAAAAATCTAAAAAGTGCGATAATTCATTACCAAAGACGGCTAAAGCGATGTAACCTCGTAGGTGGGTTGACCTTATGACGCAAAATAGAAAATTAGAAAAAATTTGGACAATGGGCGTGGCACCGCCCACTTTTAAAAGAAGGTAGTTTAGAAGTTAGGGCGAAATAAAAAATCTTGGTAGGTATTACATATATAAATAAATTAGCGGTATCCAACAGATGATGTTTTGGGTCACCCTGGTCCACATTTTGGTCGATATCTGGAAAACCCCTTCACACCACTCCCTTTTAAAACTCTCATTAATACTTTTAATTTGATACCCATATCATACAAACTCATTCTAGAGTCACCCCTGGTCCACCCTTATGGCGATATCTGGAAAAGGCGTTCACCTATAGAACTAAGCCCCACGCCCTTTTAAAATACTCATTAACACCTTTGATTTGATACCCATATCGTACAAACATATTCTAAAGTTACCCCTGGTCCACCTTTATTGCGATACCTCGAAAAAGCGAACACCTATAGAACGAAGGCCCACTCCCTTTTAAAAATACTCATTATCACCTTTCATTTGATACCCATATCGTACAAACAAAGTCTAGAGTCACCCCTGGTCCACCTTTATTGCGATACCTCGAAAAGGCGTCCACCTATAGAACTAAGGCCCACTCCCTTTTAAAATACTCATTAACTCCTTTCGTTTGATACCCATATTGCTCAAACGAATTCTAGAGTCACTCCTGGCCCACCTTTATGGCGATATCTCGAAACGGCGTCCACCTATGGAACTAAGACCAACGCCCTTTTAAAAAACTCATTAACACCTTTCTTTTGATACCCATGTCGTACAAACAAATTCTAGAGTCACCCCCGGTCCACCTTTATGGCGATATCTCGAAAAGGCGTCCACCTATAGAACTAAGGCCCACTCCCTTTTAAAATACTCATTAACACCTTTCATTTGATACCCATATCGTACAAACAAATTCTAGAATCGCCCCTGGTCCACCTTTATGTCGATATCTCGAAAAGCCGTCCACCTATAGAACTAAGGCCCACTACCTTTTAAAATACTCATTAACTCCTTTCATTTGATACCCATATCATACAAACAAATTCTAGAGTCACCCCTGGTCCACCTTTATGGCGATATCTCGAAAAGGCGTCCACCTATAGAACTGAGGCCAACGCCCTTTTAAAAAACTCATTAGCACCTTTCTTTTGATGCCCATATCGTACAAACAAATTCTAGAGTCACCCCTGGTCCACCTTTATGGCGATATCTCGAAAAGGCGTCCACCTATAGAACGAAGGCCCACGCCCTTTTAAAAAACTCATTAACACCTTTCTTTTGATACCCATATCGTACAAACATGTTCTAGAGTCAGCCCTGGTCCACCTTTATGAAAATAAAATACTTTTTAATACCTTCCATTTGATACACATGTCATACAAACACATTCCAGGGTTACCATAGGTTCATTTTCCTACATGGTGATTTTCCCTTATTTTGTCTCCATAGCTCTCAACTGAGTATGTAATGTTCGGTTACACCCGAACTTAGCCTTCCTTACTTGTTTTTCTACATTTTTGATCTGCTAAAGTATCTATAACGTTATCAAAGTTTAAAGATCGGGCTATGGACTTTTCAATTGACAGAATAGTAAAGTTACTTAACCTGTCTTATCTCATAGTGTTTCTAAAGTAGGTTTATATCAATTTTAGTTCTGAAAATGATCGCTCATCATTAGTTGTAAGAAATAAAAGTAATGCAGTGCATACTTCAGGAAAGCTGCAAGACATAAAATTATTTTTTATTATTAGTAAATCAGCGAGGTCTCTAATACACGACGAATTTTCTATTTCGTCTCTGAAAGTGGGTCGAAATCTGAACATTTATCTGGCAAATGATTCAGATATGTCTTTTTTATATATCTCAACGAGTATAATGAAGTTACTATTAATGACAATAATTCATAAATAAAAACTCAAAATCTATGCTAAAGCTATACGAAACAACTATTTAAGAACACCTCACACTAACAAATATGAAACAATCACAAAATCCGTTTGACTCTGCTGCAGAGTCTTTCTTATATATAAACGAAAGCCTTTTGTATCTCTTTTAATTGAATTTAAATCTTCCAATTTTGGTTGAGTAATCTAATGCTAGATAAAATAAAATTTCAAAAGATTATGAGCGCTTTGCAAAAATTCCACCTATTTAAAAATGCATTATTTCAAAAGCTTTCAAAAGAATTAATGTACCACATTAATTTCAAAAATATGTAATCATTTATCATTGCTATTACTTGTTTCAGGTTAAATAAATAACAAAACGTTATTTGCATAGCAAACAATAAAAACACGCTCAGTAACGCGAATTGTATTTGTTTTTATTGGCTGCATGCAAATGTAGTAAGTTGAATCCATAGTAAAATAAAAACTTCCAATGCAATAAATATTCAATTTAGTTAAAACACAAAGCAATGCAAGATATAGTTAAAAAAATCAATAATATTTATACAACAAGTGAGCTACAGAAAAAAAAACACAACAAATAAAAAACGTCTAAACAACTGCTTGACTGTGGCAGCTAAACAAATGAAAATATTGCTTGCAAAAAATTTATTATACAAAATATTTTTAGTATGAAATGATTTATTAGGCACATAGCTTTGTATCCATTTCTTCTTGAATGCGAGTATAGCAAGTTATTTTACTTGGCACAGATAACTAAAATAGATAAACTATAGTAAAACGTTTTGTTGAATGCAAGTTTGGTTTTTTTTTTTTTTTGGTCTTTTTGATTTTTTCTGTTAATAGAATTGGCTTTTTTTCGCGGGATCTCCTTTCCAAGCCGAACATGCAAAACAGAGTGATTATTTTTAAAATAAAATAAAACATAAATGATAAGATATGTTATATCTGACAAAATGTACATATATATATACAATAGGGCAGGCCGATTTAAAAATCGCTCATTGCTCTGTGAAAATCGTATTCTAGGGATCAAAGTAAGAAACTTTGCCGAAGGAACCATACCTATAAAATGAATTCTGATGTCCCCCCCCCCCAGGTAGGGGCAAATTTTTAAAAATCCCACTTTGACCCATTTAGAGTGCTCCGATCGAGTCCAACTGTATGACCGACCCCCACTAACTTTGGAGGTCCGACCCAACGATGCCAGTGGCACACTCCCTGGAACCCCCTGTATATGTATATATATATATATACTAGAAGAACCGGCAGACGTTGTCCTGCCCTAAATTTGGCCTATCTGAATACATTGTAATACGCCTTTCCGTCTGACTCTAACCTCCCCCTCTTCACTTTTTCCTAATCCTTTTATTAACTCCTACCCTCCGTCTTTTTCGCTTCATATATCTCCATCTTCGTCTCATTCTATCTCTTTCTCAATCTCCTTCTCTCTTTTCTCTTCTCTCAATTTCTTCTGCATCCCTTATTGCCTGGGTGGTATGTATTTTATTCCAATTCCAGTCCCAGTCCCACTGAGTCTCAGTCCCAGTCCTAGTCCTAATCCCAGTCCCAGTCCGTCTCTGGATAATATATTACTCTGTATTAAAGCACTCATCAACAGCTTTCATTTGATATCCATATTGTATAAACACTGTCTAGGCATTCACTGGGCCACGTTTTGGCCTATATCTCGAGACCTTAGTCACTCAGGTGTATGAGAATTACCATCTACACAACTAAACACTCTCCTGAATTAAAACATGTAAGGACGGGACTGTCCTCGGCTGTGCCGAAGACTTCATACCTTTCATGAATAGGGCTGAACAATAATCTTATCCCATTCGTAATCTCTGAATAATCGGATATATAAGATAAGAAATATATAGTGAACAGATCTACATATCTAAACGATTTCTAAGATAAATATACAATAACAAATAGGTAGGTACTTTGTTTGAGGATGCAAAGTTTCAGGTTTTTTTGTGGTCTGCGTGTAAAAACTATGACTACGAATCACGTCTTTCAACAACATATGACGTAAACGTAACTATTTGATGAAATTTTATGAATTTTGAAACTTCTATCCGTAAAAAAGGGGCAAAAATTACAGTTTATATGAAGTATATAATATATATACCACCGATCTCAATGATTTTTTCAGACAAAAATATATGCTATACATGTAAACATTTGGTGAAATTTGAACATATCTTAACGATTTTTAAGATAAATATAAAATAACAAATAAGTATGTACTTTGTGTGAGGATGCAAAGCTTCACGTTTTTTGTGGTCTGAATGTAAAAACTTTTACTACGAATCACGTATTTCAAAAATATATGACGTAAACGTAACTATTTGATGAAATTTGATGAATTTTGAAGCTTCTATCCGTAAAAAAGGGGCAAAAATGACAGTTTATATGAAGTATATAATATATATACCACCGATCTCTATGATTTTTTCAAACAAAAATATATGCTATATACGTATGCATTTGGTGAAATTTGAAGCTTCTGGCTGTAAAACTGGAACAGAAATTGCGCAAAGTTTCTTATCTGAACAATCGGTTGTATGATATATATACTATATATACCACCGATCTAAATGATTTTTTCAGATAACAATATATACTATACATGTAAGCATTTGGTGAAATTTGAAGCCTCTAGCTGTTAAAATGGGGAAGAAATTGCGCAAAGTTTCTTATCTGAACAATCGGTTGTATGAGATATATACTATGTATACCACCGATCTCAATGATTTTTTCAGACATCAATATATTCTATACACGTAAGCATTTGGTGAAAATTGAAGCTTCTAGCTGTTAAAATGGGGCCGAAATAGCAAAAAAAAAAAATATATATATACTATATATATATATACTATATATACCATCATATATATATTATATATATCACCGATCTCTATGATTTTTTTACACAGCAATATATACTATATACGTAAGCAATCGGTGAAGCTTATATCTGTTAAAATGGGGTAGAAATTACGAAAAGTTTCTTATCTGAACAATCGGTTGAATGAGATATATACTATATATACAACCGATCTCTATGATTTTTTCAGACAACAATATATGCCATATACATAAGCATTCGGTGAAATTTGAAGCTTTTAGCTATTAAAATTGCGAATATATATATATATATATACTATATATACTATATATACCACCGATCTGTATGATTTTTTCAGACAACAATATATGCTATATACGTAAGCATTCGTTGAAATATGAAGCCTCTAGCTCTTAAAATAGGGCAGCAATTACGAAAAGTTTCTTATCTGAACAATCGGTTGTGGGGGATATATACTATATATACGACCGATCTCATCAAATTTTTCAGGCAACAATATGTGCAATATACGAAATTATATGGTGAAGTTTGAAGCTTCAATCTGTTAAATTGAGCAAGATATTAGAAAAATCCTCTTTTTCTGAAAAATCGGTTGTATGGAGGATATATGCTATAGTGGTCCGATCCGGTCGGTTCCGACAAATGTCTAGTCGGAAACCCAAATACACCCGCTCACCAAATTTTATCAAGATATCTCAAAAATTGAGGGTCTAGTTTGCACACAAACAGACAGACGGACAGACGGACATGGCTAAATCAACTCAGCTCTTCAACCTGATTATTTCGGTATACTTAATGGTGGGTCTATCTATTTTCCTTTAAGGACTTACAATTTTCGTTTTCGCGACGAAATTAATATACCATTTCATTTTCATGAAAGGTATAA